>NC_141685.1:1735224541-1736424541 GCF_964263255.1 Lissotriton vulgaris
AATACATGGAGCAATGCCGGGTGGGCACCGGCCTTAAATCTAAATATTAAGCGAGGTGGGCACTCGCTCGGGGTACCACAACAGCGACAAGGTCCCTGGCAGGGTAGGCACCTGCCAGCGGACAAAATAATCGAAAATCAGGTGCCGGCAATGCCGGACCAGATTCGGGGGCGTTCCCGGCTTTTGGCTGACGTATCATGACGTAGCCAAAAGCCAAAGATTCTCGGGAACGCCCCCGTGTCTGGTCCGGCATTGACGGACGCCTCTCTGTTCCAATGGCTAGCCTCCATTTATGGAGCTAGCCAATGAAGCAGAGAGGCGTGTTCAAGTCACCCATACTAGAAACTACAGATTTCTCTGGAGGAGGAGCCTAACGGCTCCGCCCCCCAGCGAAACCTAAAAACAGGGCCCGTTTACTCTAAATAGCTTGTAGGGCAGTGAGGCACCAAAATAAGACTGGTAGTTTCTCCTCACCAGCAGTACAAAATCTAGCTCCATGGAGTACAAATGGAGGACGTGCACCGCAAACAATACCAACATGCACTGTTGCACTGACTGTGTACCCCCTCAGTGTGTGATCAGGCTACCAAGTGCGTGATGTCTCACCAGTATCTAAAGTAACCTCAATCCGTTCTATAACTGAGTCACATAGACAAGGGAGTTATGCAGACCTCCTATTGGGAGGTAAGACTCACAAGTACTCACATGTACTGCAACGAATTGGAATGCGGATTGGGATTCTCAGTGTGAGAAATTCGATGTAGCTCTTAAATGTTCCACAAATTAGCGAAGTGTGAATGGTGATGTATCCGCACATGACTGTGAACCACAGGAAGCATGTAATGTGGGTTTCCTTTATTTACAAGTTCTCCTTAGCCACGAGGGCAGACAGAATATACGAGGTAAGTGCCGGGGGGAGGGGTCGTTGAAGCATCGTATAGGTTGGCTATATATTCATACAGTAAGTTTATAAGTCTAAAGAGCCTATCTATATGGAGTGCCTGAAGTGTGATGGTTTAGTCCATGTACATAGAGTACAACAGTCCTCCTCTGGTTAGCAAACCTATAATGGGAAACCTTGAGGAGCCATATGATACTTAAAATGTGATGGAGGACTTTTTCTATGATATACTACAGTGATAAAGGGTCCATCTACTTGAAACACTGAGCATTGTTCTACAACACAGTGCTGATTAACGTGTCTTGCTCGAAAGCAAAAGGAATTCAACTAGAGTAAAAGACAAAAATGCTGGCACATGTCCCATACACAATCAATCAGAGCTAACTATAACAGGTAAATTTCTGTGATTTTGTGCGCTAAAAACGTTACTTTTTTACTGTAATTCTCACATAACTATAAAGTTATTTTAACCTATGTTTTTGTCAGTGAATTTTAAAGTTTAAAAAAAATGTAAAGTAATATTCTGTTACCATACGTAAAGCCAACACGCACCCTACACGGGGTTGGATAGAGAGCCTAGCCAAGTCCTCCACAGGTAGCCAACCCCACACTGTGCATGGTCTGTGGTCACGCGCACTGTTGAGTTCGCCAGGCCCTGCATCCAACTCCCCACAGGCAGGCAATCCCATGCTACACACGGCCTTACATCATGCAAAGGGTTGGCCAACCCCCAGCAGGCAGCCAACCCCACAATGTGGACAGCCTTTGGCTATGCACAAGAGGGGGTTAGCCCTTAGGGGCAGGCAGGCAGCCAACCTCCCCAAGCCAATAGTGGCCTCGGGAACCAATCCCCAAGGCCCACATGATACTAAAATTGGCAGGTGGACAGCACCGCCCCCCCCCCCCCCTAAGCATTATTACCCCAGGAAGCCCATTCCCTTGGGCCAAAATCCATAATTAAAATGGAGGGGCTGCATGGCTCCCTCCCTGATCCTTATTATGCCTCTGGGACCCTATCCCTCTGGGCCTGCCTTGATAATAGGTGGGTGCCCTGGAGCCCACACAGGGCACCCACTGAGAAGCAGGTAGGGGAATGCTGTGGGAGCCAGCCAGATCCCTGCATGCTGTGGGAGTGGGCATTGCTCCCGCCTGGAGGGAGCAGCTCTTTTTTGCATGCTCCCTCCTGGCGAGAGCAATATCTGTTCAGTTCATGACAGGGAAACAGAAGTCTGCTCCCATTTTTAAATCTCATGCTGGGTATGAGCAGACACGCCTTTTCTGCCTGCGGTTCTGAAGGTAGGGAAGGCATGTTTGCTATCACCTGGCAGGAGATTTAAAAATGGAAACAGAATTCTGTTTCCCTGCCCTGTACAGCCGCACAGCCCCCCTACCCTTGTTTACAGAAATGAGCCCCAGGGGATGAGCTCCACTGGCATTTTTAAGGCTCAGGAATGGAGGACGCGCAGCCCCACTCCCCTTCATTTAAATACCGGCCCTGGGGATGGGGTTCCCCGGGGGCTCTTAAACACTTGGAAAAGGGGGCCATGAGCCCTTCCCTTTCTAAACATGTCACCCCGGAGATGTGATACCGGAGCCTTTTGAGGCTTGGGAGAAGGGCAGGGAGGTACCTTCCCCTTCACTAACATATCAGCACTAGGGAATGTGACCTCTTGGATGTTTGGGGAGGGGCCATGCTTCCCTCCCCCTTAAATTACTTATTGGCTACCCCCCAGGCTTTGGCACACCCAGGGGGTTTTCAAAAATGTTTTTACAGTTGATTTGCAGATCCTCTGCAAATTAATGGCAAAATTGTTTTTAAAAACATTTTAACCATCAGGCCTAGGGTGTCAGGGTATACCTATCATGGTCCTTTATGTCTTTTTTGGCATTTATTATAAAAACTCCGCACTGAGGGCCCGATGTAGGTACCAAATACCGGTCGGAAACGGCCGATTTCGGCCGTTTCCGACCGGTATTTGGCCTACTGAGATGTAGGGGACCTTTTTTTGTCCGATTCGGTATTTTACCGATTCGGTAAAATTACCGAATCGCAAAAATACCGAATCGGTAATTTTACCGATTTTTACATTTGGGATGTAGGTGGGACTAATTTCTGTCCCACAGGCCCTTCAGATTCGGTATTTTAACACCCAATCCGATTGGGTGTTAAAATACCGAATCCAGGTGTGCATGCACATGTGTGCATGCACACCTATGCCATGTGACAGACAGACATGCCCTTAGGGCATGTCTGTGTGCCACATGGCTCACATGCCTGTTTTGGGGGTGCTAGAGGGTGTCAAAGTGACACCCCCTGCACCCTTGCACAAATCGGTAATTACCGAATCGGTAATTACCGATTCGGTAGTACCCATTGATTCCTATGGGCTTCAAGGCCCATAGGAAGCAATGGGGGATACCGAATCGGTATTTACAGAATCGGTAAATACGGAATCTTACAGATTCGGTATTTACCGAATCTGAAATACCTACATCTCCCCCCCTCTAATTTACCACTTCATAAATACTGATTCGGTATGATTCAGTATTTATGAAGTGGTAAATGTAGATTTACCTACATCAGGCCCTGAGTACCGTGTCCTAAGATGGTTGCCGCAACTTCCTGGTCAAAGTGGCTGCAGTCAATTAGATCTCAACAGGCGTGGTAAATATAATTTTTATGAGCCAAGATTGCTCAAAAACTACTGAATGGATCTACACCAAATCACAAAAAGCACTAATTCTGGACCTAGATCTAGTTTTCTGCCAAATTTGGTGTAAATACGCTCAGCGGTTTGAGCTGTAGCTGTGTCTAAAGTTCCTATGGAAAAATAAATGGGAGAAAAGTGTTTTGGAGCCCCCCTTTTTCTTGGCCCCCGCTAGGTGCATCACCCCTAAACTTTCCAGGCCCAAACTATTAAAAAAGTAGTACTTTTTGGGAAAGTTTTGTGGAGATTTGTCAAATAGCGCCAAAGTTATAAGCAATATATAAAAGACGTTTCCTATTGAAGCAAGAGCCTAAGGATAACTACCAAGTGGCGCGACCCCCGGCACGGGAAGCTTGGGAGAAAGATTTACTGGAATGGGCGGGGGCAGAGGAGGCACATATGAGGAGGACCAGGAGGAATGAGGAAGCACAGGACACCCTACTGGCCTGAAGTGCAATGACATAGCCCTTCTGGAGCCCCCGGGTTGGGATCCCTGGCCTCTGAACAGTTAA
The DNA here is from genome assembly GCF_964263255.1 of Lissotriton vulgaris. Taxonomy (NCBI): domain Eukaryota; kingdom Metazoa; phylum Chordata; class Amphibia; order Caudata; family Salamandridae; genus Lissotriton; species Lissotriton vulgaris. The sequence goes on from NC_141685.1 coordinate 1,735,228,663, forward strand.
GTGGATGTCAACTTGAATCCAGGCAGGGATGGGGTCTTTTGGTTTCGAGCATCACATAAATAATTGTGTTTGATGGGCTTCTTGTACCTCAATTACAAACAGCAGTCAAGCCTTCACACAGAGGTGCCCAATTGAATAATGGAAGCTACAGGTGAGGGCAGCGGGGGTTGGGTGGGAACGTTGATGTTATCAGCAGAAAGGTTTTCTGGTGATAGTTATGCTTGTTTGAACCATGACATGTCATTTCTGATTTTCCTGTTCCCTGATGGGGTATTACGCAATTCATTATTGCAATTTGTTGGAATGAAGGTCTGACAGATTATCAATAAATAAATATTTAAAAAAACAACTAACAAGTGGCGACCACTACTGGGTAACACACACACACACACACGCACAAATATACACACTCACACACAAACACAGATATATACATTCACACCCCATTTCGATATATCTTTGCTTACAAACCACTTACTCCGAAATTTCTTCTCCAGGTTTCTAGATAAGGGCACTTGGGAGGTGGTTGCTCTCCTAAGTTTTGGGCCGAACAAGCTGCAAAATACCTCTCTATCCTTCCCTTTGATTCAAAGACTGTCTTTAAAGAACTAGAAAGAGAGAGCAGATATCTTCCTAGTGATTCCATTCTGGCCAAACAGAATTTGGTTTCACCTCCTATAGAAGATGGCCCTTCAGACTCCGTGGGTTCTTCCTCTATTCCACCCCCTCTGAAATCTGTCAGCTCGTTGGGCCTCCTAAATGTCACCCTTTTGGCCTGGAGTGTGAAAGGCTGAATCTTTTGCAAAACAGATTACCCTCCAATATTGTTGAGGCTGTTCATGGTTCAAGAAGACCTCCAAAACTGAAATCATATGCAAGACATTGTCTACATTTAATTCCTGGTGTTTATCTCACAATGTCTCTTCTACCTCTTGCCTAATTTCTTCTATTCTTCAATTGGTGTTAGAGGGTTTTCACAAGAATATATATTTTTCAAAACTTAAGTTGTGGGGTTTTCAATCAAAGCCTTTTAGGGTGATGATCGTTCTTTACAGAGAATCTTGTGCCCAGATGATTCAAGAGCTTCTATATCAAACCTTTGCCTCTGAATATGGGTCCACCATGGAATCTAGCTTTTTGTTTTAAAACCTCGACAATTGCACCCTTTTGAGGCATTAGACACAGTAGATTTGAAGCTTTTTTCTCTAAAGGTGCCTTTTCTTGCGGCTATCACTTCTGCACAACTTTTGGGTGAACTGTCAGCTCTTCTGTGTTGTCTTCCTTTTCTAATAATTTTGGATGATACATATGTTCTGAAATCAGCTACAACCTTTCTTCTGAAAATACTTTCAAATTTTTATATATCTTAAGAAATCAACCTTTCCTCTTTCATTTTACCTCTTAACTCTGAAGATGCAAAACCTTTGCATTTGCTGGATGTTAAACATGCTCTGTATACATTGAGAGATCCAGTAAGAACAAGACATTTTTGTCACTTTTGGTTTACATGCTCAAGATATGAAAGCACCTAAAATGATTCTGGGTCGTTGGATTAAAGAGATTATTTGCTTGCTCACTCAAGTCAAGAATTACAATTTAAGGATGGTCCTCTAGTGAATTGGCAGCATCATGGGCAGAGCTGCTGGGTGTGACTTTTAAAGAGATTTGTAGAGCTTGGACTTGGGCATCATACTACAATTTTGTAACACATGATTACTTGGAAACTAGTATTCCTGAAGACAAATATTTTGGTGAAGGGGCTTTCCACTCAGGAAAAGTAAATTGTGAATATTTATCATATCTGTTTGTTTGCTATTTCTCATTAAAACACGAGATGTTGCATTATTTGCATTATATTGTTTGATTGTTAACTTTGTTTTTAACTGTATAATCTGCATTATATGGTAAAAAAAGAGACAGAGAAAAATCTCAATTGTGATGAATGGGAAAAGGATGAGGGATGCACATGTAATGGCACAATTATTGGTGGGTTTTCCCTTCGAATGCGGTGTGGGTGCCGCCTTGGCAACTGCACAGAGTGGAGCGTGTGTGTGGGAATCTTGGACTTTCCATTTGGCCACAAGGATGGGATTACCTACAGGTAATCTTCATTACTCATAGTCCTTTCCGTCCTCCTCCTAGCCATCACAAATGTTTCAGGCCTTCGACTCGGTTTGATATTACAGGAAATGCTGAAGGAAGGCTAGTTTCTTATAGCCCCGAGCTGAGGGTGGGTAGGATTAGACATAGCATTTTCTGTTTTGTATCCTGTACTGAGGTGGATAGTGGTTACGGGGATGAGGAGGACAGCGAGCAAGGAAGATTACCTGCAAGTAATCAGGCCATTAAATAATGTGGTGTGCATGAAGGCACTTACTTAGTATGGACAAGGGACTTCCACAAAACCTGCAGCACCAGCGAAGCCGACAAGAACATATATGGAAAGAAACAGGAAGAGGATTAGAGAGGATAGAAATATTTACAAGAGGAAAGGAAAGGGAGAAAAGACATGAAGGAGGATAGGGAAAAGACCGAATGAATGGAGACCAAAGAATGAAAGAATCTTGGTCTCAAGGAGCCGCTGGGAGGAAAATGCCTGGCACAGGACACAATAGAGGGCACAGAGTCAGAGAAGAAGGAGGATGACTGGAACCGACATGCCAGCCCATGGGAATACCAATAGCAACTGTAAGAGGAGATCCGTGGACCCGAGAAGAAGTATGTGATCTGGAAGAGAAGGGAGATTGGAGCTGCACACCACCTCAAAGTGATGAGTCTCATCATGGTTCAGAGAAATACCCAGTTGTGTGGTTTGGGACATGACCACTACAAGAGGAGTCGGATAGTCTGTGTTATGATCTGCCTAGTTGTTTCATTATCCTGCAACATGAATGTTACCTTTGTCATTGTTGCTTAGGTGACGAGAACTGTGTCGAAGTCATCAATGACAGCACAACGCAGCATACACTGGGCATTGGGAATGCTCTCAATATGTGTCAGTTGGTCAAGCTGCCTTCATGGGCTGGTGGGCTTTAACCTGTGCTGAATAAATAACAGGAAACTATACCAGAAGTGCATGTGGTGACCTGTGAACTTAACAATATGCTTGCCAATAAAATGGAGGGGGAAGCAAAAAGGGGCAAAGAAATGTAATATTAACTGTACCAGAGAAGGAACGTGGTGGCAAGAAAGGTACTTCTGAGTGAACGTTTTATTGACCTTTCTCTCTTCTTTAATTTTCATTCTTTTGTTTTTTTCTCGCCCCCAGACTGGCTGAAACATGTTTTGGGGTTGTAGCAAGAGAACTTTAGTTTTTCCCATTCTATATCTTTGAGTGGTATGAAATTGGGAGAGTGTGGGACCAAATAATCTCTTATAAATGTGTCGGGTAAATGTCCAGCTATAAAATGGAATGGGAAATTACGTCTGATGACGTAAGGTATATGTTGTATAGGTTACAGAGGTAGGAAGTCAGAATGGCAATTGGTATCTAAAAATCATTGATGTACCTCAAAAGGTAAGTGAACACTAATAAGGGACACGGAAACCAGGAAGGAATAAGAGATATCCTAGTAAAATGCAAGGAGTGTTTTCTTTAAAAAAATATATATTATGTTACTAGAGGTGTATACTTAACTTTCTTTGTTCCGAGGGCAACTGGAGGTAGAGATAGAGGCTGCCACCAGGACCTAGGCAAACTCTTGCTGGACTTAATAGAAAGTAGAGAATGGAAATCATAAGACCAGCAATTAAGTGAGATGTTTAAAGACTATCACCATCACCATTCCCCAGTGGTGGCTCGCTATGGGAGTGCTGTGGGGAAGTGGGGCGGGGGAGGGGCAGGGTGGGGGGTTAGTGGAGTGCGACATTCGACAGACGGGAGTAAGGTAAGTAATTTCATAAATAAAAAAAATTACCTTATGCACGCTGCATCGCCGAGTTGGAGTATGTCGGACTCAGTCATCTACCCCCTCACCCTGCCCCTCCCCCGCCCCACAACGCCGCAGCACTCCCACGGCAAGCCACCATTGCCATGCCCTCACAATTGTGAAGGTAAATTGTAAAATTAGCCTCCTATATGCCATATGTATACATGGTGTACCTACCTATTAATGAATTAGGAAGAAAAATGGTTTCCAACATTAATTGCAAATGAATACCCATCCTCCGAAAGCCTTAGATTCTTGTAACTACCTTTAAACAATAAAGCAAAACAGTTTTCTAAACAGGATAAAAAAAATCACCAATTCAGTTCTACCCAAGTCTCTGGTAAAATTCGATCCAAAATAGTTTTACCACAAACGAAAGTTATTTTCACACTCTTAACAGTCTTTGACCAAGTTCATAACGGTTAAGTGTATTAGTTGTTACACAGAATAATAAACTAGCTATCAAAATCCATCTGTACGACTGACAGAATTTCAGTTATTCCATAACAATTCATCAGAAGAATAATAAGCCATTGATGAAAAGAAAGGTTCTACAACAGCAGTTGAAGATCCACATGAAGAACCCCAAGATGCTGACTCAGGTGCACCAGTGGAATGTGATTGGGAAGCGCTACACCATACATGTGCTCCCATTAAATTCCCAGGAGGATGTCCTCCCAATCCTGCTTTACTCCAGAAAAAATGCCTCAGACTAGTCACTTCCTCTTAACAATGTTACATTTTGTATCATAGCATTAAGGTAAAGAATAACTCTACGTAGAGCTCAACAGAGATCCTGAAATTCTGTTTTATTTATTTACTGTAACAGTACCTGGACAAAAAAGTAAAACATTTGTCTTTACTGAAATCATGGCTGTACCACCTGGGATGGTCCTGTCAAAGGACCAGGCTTGTTTGGATTAGAAGCATGAAAATATTTAAACAATCGAGGAGTATGAACGGATTTAGCTGAATTCCAAGCGCACTCCTCAGGACCATAACAATTCCAGCCAAATACTGAAATTTCTTTTCAATGCTCCAAAATCCAAAAGTAATGCTATTTCATATTCATTATCTGAGAATATGGAGGACTAGAAGAGGTAGTGACTGAAACTGAGTATTGATCTTTACAGGTGTCCCCAAGAATATATGGAACACAGCATGGGCCTTTATAGTTGAGAACAATACCTGTTCCACATTTATTTATTTATTTATTGAAAGTTTTGTATAGAGCAAACATGATCAAAGTGGGTATCAGAGCGCTTTGCATACGAGTTACGGAAGACATAGGTAGATAGTTGTGGGAGAAAAGTAGAGATATATACATCAGGTACAAAATAACATATTAGAGGGCGACATTGAGGCTGCAGCAATGCCAGGTAGCCGATCAAACGGCTATACAAGATAGGAGACACAAGGAGAAAAGCTTCTAGTTCAGCCCAGTGCTCATCAGTAGAGCTTTCACTTCCCTTGTGAAGGCAAGCGTTGATGGAATCAGTCTTGTTTCCACATACATTGGATTGAGGATTTTGATGATGGAGAATGGTCCTACAAATATGAATTGTATTTTCCTCTTCCCATGTCACTTAAGATGTTTTGCAGACAACCACTCTGCGTCCCAATTTGATATCTTGGAACTGGATATTTTTATCTTATCTGCAACCTTTGTGCTGTTCTTGTGACAGTTCAAGTTTTTTCTTAGCTTTTCTTTGAATGTTTTTGATTTTTCTAAGACACTCTTGGATTCTTGGCAATTGATCAGGTTCATCTACAATTTCAGGATAACATTTTTGGTGATTAGAAAAAGGTGTGACTCTTGTAGAAGAGAATACAGAATAATTGTATCTGAACTCTGCTAATCAAAGATGCTTCACCCGAGAATCTTGTTGCTCAACTAAACATCTTGAATACGTTTCTAGTTCCAAGTTTACTCTCTATGCCTGCCCATCGATTTGGGAATGTTAATTGAGGATAATCTTAATTTAATTCCAGGTCACAAAGTTCCTTCTAAAACCTTGATATAAACTGCGATTCATGGAGAGACCAAGAAGTCTTACTACATGTTGGGAAAATAATTTTCTAGTTTTTTTAGCAGTGAGATGTCCTTTATGGTGAATGATTGCAGCCAATTTAGAAAATGAGTCTATTACCACCATGATAATGCTTTATCTAAAATCTGAAGGTAGTACACAATAAAATTGATATCTATAGTATGCCAAGGTTTTTTGGAAATTGATAATGGGTGGATCAACTATATGAGCTTTTGATAGCCTCCTTTAGCTTGATTGCAAATTTCAAACGTGCACACCTATTGCTTGATATCTTTAATAATATTTTCCCACAAAACTGTCTCTTGATCAGTTCCATAGTCTTGGCTATACTACTGGCTTGCAAGAGAAGAACCATGAGAATCTTTTATCATTGATTCCTAAAGTTCAGCATTGGGGAGTAGAATGGATTCCAAAACAAAGACAATCCTTTTTCACATGATTGATCCTCATTTTTGGGTGCTCATTCCTTTACTTCTGCAATAGACATTCTGCTTCTAACTTGATCTTTCAAGGACTGGGTAATCAATATAATCATTTCAGAAGGTAGAATTAGAAAGACTTGTCTAGATTCTTGTTTGTCTTGTGCTTTTTTAATCTGAGAGAAAGCACCAGCTTTCCTTGGAGTCTACCTGGTCTGAATGTGATCACAAAGTTATATTTTGAAGCAAATATAGACATATTGCATCAATCTAGTCGAAACTGCCTAGCGGATTGAAGAAATAAGAGATTACCATGATCCATGTATACTGACACTGGTACCTTTAAAACCCATAACATGTCTCCATTCCTCAAAAATTGATTTTATGGCCAATTCCTTCTTTGAAAAGTGTAATTGAATTCTGAGATACTTAGTTTTCAAGACAAATTGGCTCCATGGTGCGTCTCACCTGTTACTGAATGTCATTAATACGATACAGCTCCTATTGCTGAATCAGTGGCATCTGCATCCGGAAATAAGGGAATTTGAGTGTTAGGATGTTGTTGTATCACAACAGTGGTAAATTACTTGTTGAACTCTTGGAATGCAGTCTCAGCTTCTGGAGACCAAATGAAATGTACCCTTGGGAGTTATTGGAGAAATGATAAAGTAAAAAATGTAGTAAATCTTCAATACAAATTGTACATTCCCAAAAAACTATGAATGTAATAAACTGAAGTAAGAGCAAGGCAATCAAGAGTTGCCCTCATTTGTTATTAATCATTGCTGATACCTTGTGACGATAGCATCAAACTCAGGAATTTCACGGAAGATACATTAAAGTGATACTTTTCTACCTTGGCATACAATGTATTTATCACTAATGTTTGCAGGACCTTTTTTACGTGTTGTACATGCTCCTCCTTGATCTTAGAATAAATGAGGATGCCCTCAATATGTACCATTTGACAAATATTGCAAAAGTGTGAGTGATTTTGGTCGCTCGCCCATCTACTTCTTGGAGCACACTTTGCTCTGCCATTATGGTATTTTAGAACATGCGGGCAATGAAGTAACAAACAAATGCAGTGGCCAGCCCGAGCCAGCAGAATATTGCACTGAGTGCTCCCCATGTCCAGGGGGCTAGATCAATTCCCCTAACAGTTATAAGTCCAATGTTTCGTACTCAGAGCAAAGTGCACTCCAAGAAGAAGATGGGTGAGTGCCTAAACTAAACTATTAAAGATTTCCTAGGGAAAAAGATGTGTTCTCCTATCTATTAAATTCTACAGACAGATACTCCATTTCATATTTCGCAAGAGGACACACTGAATCCATGCTTTATTTCCGAATAGACACCTCCGACTTGTCACTTCCCCCTAACAATGTCACATCCTGACTTTACATAGAGTTCAACAGTGAATCTGGTATTGTTTTATCATTTCTTGTAACATTACTTTTGCAAAAACCGTCTGTCTTTACTGAATCATGACAGTACCTAAATGTCTGTTTTTGTAGCAGATTCTTTAAGCATTGGATGAGCACGGTGCTAATCATGCTGAGATAGAAAAGTGACAAATCCTATTGCCATTTTTACTGCCATACCAAGCTGAAAAATGACAAAATGATTTTCCCTTTCTAGGCACAGTATTACAGCTTTTGATTGGACCAAATCAACCAGGTCAACCTGGAATAAGTAAAAGCATTTGCAAACCAATATGTTGGTCCTTGCCTTTTAACTAGTGGCAAATGAACCGCACTGCAGTGTGTGGGTCATGAAGGGTTAGTCCATCACACTAAAGGAGAAAATAATTTTGGTGGAAGCATCAGAAGGATTTTCTTTTTTAAATTAATGCTGGGGCACAAGGGCAGAGCTTCTCTTGTATCCCAAGATGTGTTTTTTGTCGCTGTGTGGAACATGCTGATGTCACACTGACTGAAAATGAAAACAGTTGGCACCATGAAAGCTTACTGGTGTCAATTTTATTGGCGCTCAAGATCTTACCTCCATCCCTTATGCATACATCCTAGCTGGAGAAGTACTGCTGGAAAGGGGATGGTATCCCTGTTCCAGCATTGCCTCTCCCTTGTGAATCCTTAATTTAAGATTGCAGCAGTACCACAATCCCTAGGCAGAGATTTATCCACTAGATAGCAGGTAGGGAGAGAGCCAGCCCCCTTCACTTACAGAAACAGTGTTTCTGCCCTGTTGAGGCAAAAAGCCCACTAAACACCAGGCATTTTTAAAAAAAGAAATCAGTTGAGATGGCCTGCCTAGGCATCTGACTGTGCCACCACCAATAGGCCCAATAATCTTTCTGCCATCCTGGGGGCAGATTAGGGCCTTCGCCGACGATCTGCTGCCCCATGAGCCAGATAGCCCAATAGATACAGGGGATATTATAAAAAAAAAGAAAGCACAGGCAGTGTGCCCACCCCATATAGGACCAAACAGTCTTCCTAACCCATGAGGTGTTCAATTGGGTGTTTACCACCAACCTGCTACCGCCAGGGATGCATAAAACCTACTAGATGCTGAGGAAAAATGGTCAAAAGAGAAGGGGGCTGCCAGTCCAGGGATAGTGCTATGTCTTCACACCAGAATGGGCCCAACAGTCCTTATGCCCCTCTATGGGGAAAAACAGATTAGGGAATTTACTCACAATCTGCCCCATGGGACAGAAAGCTCACTAGAAATCAAGCTGTGCCCCATACCTTAACACACCCAACAGTCTTTTTGCTCCCACGAGAGGCTGATTGGGGTTCTTACCCACAATCTGCCCCCTTGGGTAGACAACCCACTATACCAATGGACTTAAACAAAAAAGGAATGGGGTGCAGGCTGGCCTGCATCGGGATATACTCCCAACAGACTGTCTATCCCACTGGGGCAGATTGGAAGATTTACCCCATATCTTTTCTAAGGGGCAGAAGGATCACTAAATGCCAGGGATATTAAACAAGGCATTGGAAAAGCCAATAGGTCTCGCCTTTGATACAAGAGCTTTTGGCTGTGTCAATGTTTAGCCATGTTGTACCACAGCGCAGGGGCTGTGGAGCATGGATAAAAAGAACAAAAACTCTAGGACGCAGCCAGTGCTAGCCACACCATAGTGCTTTTTTTAACTGATGGCAGGATGGATTGTGGGGTGGTATGCAAGGGTAGGGTGACTCAACATGGACAACAGAGGGTGCCAGGAAAAAAGCACGTCATTGTACTTTTTGTGCTGTGGCAGATGGTAGGGCAAGCAGAAACATGGACGAGTGATAAAGGGTGAGTGGGGGCTGGCAGCAAAACAGACGTGTAAGCTACCACAAGCACACCTTTCATTATCATTTTGTTAATCATGCTTATTTGCAAGTTTGTTGTTTTATGAATTCAGGCTAATTTACAACCATAAAGTGTTTTTGAGTTGGTCCCTCAATGATATCTGTGTTGCAGACAGGAGTGGCGCGTAGCGTTGCAGCGTTGTGATTGGCCAGGGGCTGGGGGGGTAGGCATGTTCTCCTTGCAGCCTGCATGGAGAAAGGGAAGGTGCGCATGACTCGTTAGGGCGCCCGAGGGGACCGACCAAACAGTCATTGTGCACTCAGGAGTGGCAAACCACTCCTCCCCTGCCCTGCTCCTTAAGCAGAGAAGCCCGCCCGCCCGCAAAGAAAACAAAAAATGGCAATAACTAAAAGTTATTACCATTTTATGTATTTGCTTCACGCACTGCGAAAAAGCAGTGGGGCGACTCTCTTCCGCCATAGCAGAGGAACCGCCACTGGGTAAGTAAATAAAAAATGTGCATTATTGCCTCCAGATGCAGTAAATGGAATACTGCAGTTTCCCTGTCCTGGCAATGGCATCTGTTCAAGGTGTTGCAGAAAAAGCAGCAACAAACAATGGAAGCAGAAAAGGAAACACAGACAACCAGAGGGAGTGGGGCTGGTGGAATGAGACGAGGAAGAAAAAATTTCTGTGTCGCACCCAGCTTTCTTATGGCGGGTGGTATGGGGGCAACACAGTCAAGTGTGAAGTAATAAACAACCCAAACAATGGGAGGGTGGAGCCAGGAGGAAAGAAGCAACACGGACAATGGGAGGGTGGGGTGTGGAAAGGAAGAAGCAAATTTGACACTGTGTAAGAAGCAGCACGGATAACGGGGTTAGGGGTGTGAGGGAAGAGGTAACACGGACAAAGGGGTGTGTGAGGCAAGAAGCAATACAACGGCAAGAAAGAAAAAATGGAGCAACATGACAGAAAGAAGAAAAAAAGAAAAATAGTACCTCAGTCACAGTGAGGACACTAATCAGGATGAAGGAAACAGTACTTTTTCCATGCTTCACATAGAAGGAAAGACGCTGAAAGTGAAGCCGGCATGCTCTGGCCAATTGCAAGTCATCATGTAAGAGTGACAATAATGCCAATGAATGGTAAGCAGTTGTCGGGTTCCAAGCACCTTGTGGCAGGCAAAACTTAAAAATGGAGTGGGGTCCGAACCCTCAATCCATCAGGTTGTACTCTCATCCCAAAAGCCAGTCTTTCTGCTCTCCGGTGGGCCCAGAGCATTCCGCTTCCCATAACAAGTGAGATAAAATGTGGATTCTGTGTTGCCCATTCACAGTGGCTTGATGCTGATTTGATCGTTAAGTACAATAAAAAAATAAACCTGTTCTGCCATTTAGCTTAGTGATTGTCTCATATTTTGATTTAGTCCACTTTAACAGATCCCTTGACTGGACCAATAGGGTTGGCACTGTTTTCCAGGATTAATGCACTGCAGGGGACGAAAAAATACATAGAACTGAAAAACACATGCTTGAGATAATTAAATCTACTTATATTTGCATTGCATATGAGGATAAGATAATGATTCCTAGGGCGTTCTTATGGGCAAGAAAGGTTCAGATGAGTGATGGAGGGAATGGTCCAAGCAAGTAGGTGTTTCAGCCCCTTTCTGAATAGTAGAAGCAGAGGCCACCTGAGATTCATTTCTGTGTTTTGGACATATTCAAAGTAAGCACATTTATATGTCTTCTGGTACATTGTTCTGGCCTGTGTTATTTAGAGACTCGGCTTGGAAGATGAGTTAGGGCCTCCGACATTCCAACATAGGTTCAGTAGGGCAAGAGTGGCACTAGGTTTTCAGGATAGCTACATGAGATAACTGTGCACACAATGAATCTAAAGCACCCTTTTTTGCTTAATCATTATTTATTCAGAAAATCTGGCATGGATTCGACCCTCTTCAGTCTTCATTTTACACCCTTGAATAGGACCTATGAAGAATGCCCTTCTGATGTGGGAGACAGCAGAAATCTATTAGGGTGGCAATGAAGAGCTACAACTTAGTTTGACCTTTGTTCAGTTGTGAAACGATTGAAACACAGTAGTGTTACCTTTACTCCTGTATTACTTTACCAACATCCTTGTCATCCTGCCACACAAACGATTTCAAACATACTCTCAGCACGTGTTGGATTGTTGTGATGTGATAATGGGAGGAGTGCGGCCGTCAACAAACTTCAACTACTACTCTTGGAAGGTAGTTTTAGGTTCCTGATTAATTGGCTGTACTAGTTGGCACCTCAACTGCATTGACCTAAATTAATGTTCTCGATAGATGCCACTGGCGAAGACCACAATCAGGAATCAAGAAGTTTGCAGGCACATTGCATGAAGCAAAGCTTAGTGACAGGTCTGTGGTGGCATCCTTTCTCAGGTCTGTTAGGTCAGATCAAAGCTTCTGGAAAATGTACCTTAAGCGTTCTCAGTTGACGGTGCCCGAGATTCCATTATGGTGCCTGGCCAGATGCAAGGAAATGTCTAGGGCATCTGACGAGGGACAGAGGTTGTTAACTGGAATTGGACATGTATGAAGGTGGAATACATGCCTCAGAAGTAAAGCAATTAAAGCCGACTCAGATAAATGATTATTGAAAAAGTCATGTTGGTTTGGTCAACTGCCCAGGTCTAAAAACAATAAAAACTGAAATTAATTTTCTGGTGAGTTGTACATCTTGGTCAATAGATTGATTGCTATATTCTCTCCTGCCGCCCACCCTCATGCTTCAGGCAAAACAGCACATAGGTTACAGCGGCGACTATTGACCTTTGAACGTGGTGAGAAGTAGGCCGAATAAAGATAGTTTGACTGAAACGTGGTGGGGCATGCTCTTTGGCTCAAAATCCAGTAAACAAGCCTAACTTCTCAGTGGGTTTGGTGGGGAGCAGTCACTCAGTCCACTCAGACTCACTCACTCTCATTTGGACTCACTCATTTAGTCTCACTCATTCTTAGTCGTACTCAGTCTTAGTCAGTCTTACTCAGTCTCAATCAATCTCATTCATTCTCACTCAGCCCCACTCATTCTCACTCAATCAAAATTACTCTGAGTCACCTATCACTCGATCTCACTCTGACTCTCCTAGTTTCACTGAGTCTCAAACTTTTCCACTTAGTCCCTCTTATTCTGACTGAGTCTGTTTCACTCATTCTCTGACTCACTCAGTTTCACCCAGTCTCTGACTCTCTCAGTCACACTTATTCTCTGACTGTGATTCACTAAGACTGTAGCTCACTCATACTCACTCACTAACTCAGACTCGCTCATTCTCAGCCACTAAAACGTAGTCCCCCTCATTTTCACTCATTCACAGTAAATCAATCTTACTCTGGTTCATTCAATCTCACTGCCTCACCTTGTCTCAACCATACTCACTCATTTCTACTCAATCCTACTCAGCCCCACTCGTTTAGACTCATTCTGGCAAAATCAGTCTCACTAGCTCTCACTGTGGCTCACTCATTCTGACTACATCAGACTGTGACCCATTCATTCTTATACACAGTAACATTCACTGTTATTCTCCCTCACAGTAACAATCACTGTCCTCCCTCACATTTACACTCACTGCCAGTGTTCCTCACAGTAGCACTCACTGTCAATCTCCCCACCTCACTATCATTGATTTTCGCTCGCACTCACTCTCCCTATAATTCGTTCTCACTCACTGATTCTGGCCACTGATTCTCTCACTTTCACTCATACACACGCACACCCCACATGCCTTCTCTTACAGACACAGTCTTACCCACAAAAAAACACTGTTTCCCCATATGCACAGCAGGGCCGGCTCTAGGCTCATGGTGGCCCTGGGCAGGGAGCGTAGGTAGGGGGCCCGGAAGAGAGGGTACGGGCGGGGCAGAGCGCGCAGGCCAGTAAAGAGGGGAGGGGGTCAGGGAGTTTAGAAGTGGAACAGAGCCAGAGGCCGCCAAATCCCTGCCAGGGGCCACCACACAAATATGTATCCATCCTCAGAGGATTAATATATTAAGGATATATATTGGCGTGGTGGCCCCTGGGGTTTGGTGGCCCTGTGCAGGTGCACAGCTTGCACATGCCTAGAGCCGGCCCTGTGCACAGCACCTAACATTCAAAAGTTTTAAAGCTTTTTTTTTTACTTACCTTGCTGCAGGTCCCGTTTGGACTGTTGCTCCTTCCAGCTTCCGGAGGTGGAGCAAGAAACTGAAAGCTCGGCTTGGAGCTGTGCAGTTGCAGGGACCAGGCTTCAGTCTATTTTTTTTATCCCGAACCGAAGGAGGTCGGCTTTTTTATTATACCAAGAGTGAATAATATATTATTAATCAATATAATAAAAACAAATGGGCCAGAAAACAAGTGGATATGGCCCCTGAACCCATTAGGAGGAGCCGACACTAATTGGTTAGTTGGGGAGATTCTTAAGGACTTTGGTGCCGCTACAGCAGATCCAGCCCAGGTCCTTCACAAATCTGTATTCTGTTTTACTCACACTACATTTTGGGATTTAGCAGTTCCAAGTTAAACGTATTCATGCGTGCATACTAGATGTTTCTGACTTGATTTCATTCTAGCATTAATTCTTGCAATAGTATATGGTTCTTGGTTATTTGTGTTATGACTCTGAGACGGAGAGTAAGGGAAAACTGCATAAAGTGAGATATTTGGCTGAACCATCCATACCAGCTTGTCTGTCTCGGAATTGTTTTTGTTGTGCACTTAGGTATGAAGAGTGAAGCTTTTCTTTACTATTAAATAGGCTAAAAGGGGCATGTGAACAATGTTCAAGTTATGGTTAGGAGCACAATCCATATCTCAGACAACTGCCATGCAAACAATAACTCGCAAATCAAACGCAGTGCTTATGGCCTCACAATATTTATATTGTTAGAACTGTCAGACTTAGGGTGGTCTTCCTCCAATCTTTTTGCCTTCCTCCTCCATTTTTGCTAATCTTGTTTTGGCTGGAGTTAGGACTCTGCACACATTACCACTGCTAACCAGTGCTAAAGTGTTAAAACATGGTAAAATTACCTTATCCGCAATTGGCATATTAATCAAAATTGTTGATGTGTCGACCCTTAACACAAGCAACAGATCACTTTGTGAAGGGTAACGTTTTTCAGATCAAATACATTCACAGCTGATTACATGATGCACCTCATTATAGTATAAAGGGGCTTGTCTGTGGCATTTTTTGATTAACATTAGCATTGAACAGCTGACTTTTTGTTTTGCTACATCAAGAGAGATTGGGTAAGAAAGTTCCCTTCTTTCTGATGTACTATAAGCGCTGCCCAGTTTCCCACTACGGGTAAATTGTTAAATCAATTAAGGGATTTAAGTAATGGAATATTGTCAGGGATGCTGTGATTTTTCCCTGACTTTGTTGACCCACAAAATTACACTCTTTAGAACTACTTGCAATGTTTTTCTTAAAGCAATTTTTTTATTAAGAGAATATGTAAGAATGACAGAGCCTCCCATCCTTTGGCCTGATGAGATCCATTGGCATGTGCATAAAGTGTCAAAACTTCAACAACAGTCCTATTTTTGGATAGAACAATAGAATTAACCGGAGTGTCTTATTGTCCAATGACTCTCAAACCAGACTCTTGTTGATTGTGACCAGGCATGTTTTTTAACCTTTTAATGGGTTGTGGATTAATTCTCCAAAGGATGTAGCCCACAGTCTCACTCGTTCACCTGTTCAAACCAAAGTATTTAATAATAATGCTTCAATTAGGGACCTGGGAAAAATTTGGGAAGGGATGAGACATTGGAGACACTGGATGGAATGTCGCCAACAGCAGCCTTGGATTGTTACAGAACCATTACTTGGTAATCTTGAAAGAAAGCAAATACAAGGCAAGGTCTATTAAAACTTATGTGAGAAAACAAATAACAAAATGTAAACATGATAAACTTTGCTCAGATTTAGCTGATACACTATGCCGGTTAATCTTCTCGTTATACTAGAACTGCCTTTAATTTAAAACCTGAAGATATCACTTCTATTAGAGAAACCTTCTTTAAAAATACGAATGAAGACACGATTTTTATTGAGAAACACGTGTTGACGGATTTGAGCTTGAACAATAAATTTATTAGGAATATATTTTTTATTTTGCCCCTCACAATTATTTCTGCGTATGAAATTTTGATACTGTGTTCCTTTGACGTCAGGCAGGCACATCCCTTTACACAAGGTCAGATTCCGTTTCTTTTTTGGCACGGGGAGATTAGCAACCTCATTTACAAAGGGTTTTAGTGTTCGCAAACCATCTGATGTGGTAAATCAGAGGATTTGTAAAAACCAAACCCCTTTTTTAAGTGTACAAAACTCATTTAACGATTCAGAAAAGATTACATTGTTAAATGGATTTAGGAAACCAGTAGGAATAGCTGTTTGAAATAGTGTTTTAAGAGCATCCCTTCCAAATACCGATTCCTGTAGTAGTGGGTCACAATTTGCCACCTACCTCATGAATATTGATGAGGTAGGTCAAATTGCAACCCACTACGATTCTGTATTGTGTGAACTGACCTAGGCTGGTAGCAAATATAAATGCATATAGTAGAAGTCAGTGCGAAAGTTGTGAACACTTTTACCAAATCCATTTTAGTACATTCTAAAATAAATTGTGAATCACTATTTGTTGTAATTTACAAATGCTTATATGGAATCTGTGTACATAAGGCCTTTTGTGATTTGCCCGGAACCAAAGGATGTCGAGCCGACGCCTAGACTTGGCCACATTTACTAGTCTTGCAATTGCAGTCAAGGTATAATCGGAAATGGAGGTTCGGGACTTCCCAAACCGCATACGGAAGAGAAATAAATATGTTAGTTGTATTTCCTTTCAGTGTGAATGCATGCACGGATTACAAACTTCCTCTCCATCACTTGGCATGAGAGTAAAAAAAGAACCCATGTTTTCTTACTGACAATGGGCTTGCACAGGTTTGTTATGTGTCCTTTGGAGCTTTTTAATGTGCTTTACAGTTTTACAACATCCTGTTTTGTATTACTAGATTCTAGAAAGCTTTAGTATGGCCAACGCTAAGATGCTGCAAACGCATCTAAGTGGATACCTGTCAATGGTACAGAAGATGATGGATGATTATTTCTGAAATCAGGAAATGTTTTATCTCATCTCTTATAGATGTGCCAGATTAGGTGTATTTAAAGCTATGTAGTTGCACAACATTTTAAATATTTACAGAACAGCTTGAAAATGAATGTCCTACTTTTTCAGGTTTTTCCTAAAAACAGCCTTACCTGTCTGTTGTCAAAGACCTTGTGATTCCAAACAGTAATACATATACAGGCACATGCATCAAAATCCCAAATAGCGATTTCTTAATTGCGAAAAATAAGTAATTGCATTTAAAAAATCGCTATCCGGAATGCATGAAGCCACTTGCGAAAAAATAGTGATTGCAAATAATCCTGGTAGAAGTCAAGTTTGTCTTATTCAACTCCTGTGGGGTTGTGGGGAAGGTGATGTGGGCGTGAATCCTTGTCATCATGGCATTAAGGAAGTTTTTGAAGAAGAGTGAGATTGAGCTTTGTGATACCCCTCCGGCTACGGCTACTACCCCCTGGAAACTGCCTGCCGCTAGTAGGTGCACGCAACATAGCACGTGTACATGTGCGGGGATAGCATGTGTCCTACGGGTCTGCAATAGGGGTTCCAATTAGCAATTAGGTGCATGATCATTGCACGGTTCAGCCTGTACTTATGCTAGATCGCATCTTCAGTCTGGCCAAGCAATATAATGCACACTCGGAAATCCTTTCCTGTATCCTCCTTCTGCGCTGAGCTGCTGCATTGATCCTCATCCTCCTTGCCAGCACGTTGAGAGCTGCCATTGTGAAAGGCTTCTGGGGTCTCCTGAGTCATTTTTAAAGGGTTTCAGATTAGTGGCACCTGTGCAAATTTTCTTTTTTTAGGTCTCGGGACGAAGCTGCGAAGCAGCTTCCGGTCAGGAGATTTAATGACTCTTAGTAGGGCACTTTAGACCCGCCTCTCAGCTCAGTTCGCTTCCATTGGCTGGCTTCCTAAACAGAGGCCAGCCATTGGAAGAGAAGTGAGTCACTCCAAACAAGCCCCGTCTTTTTCGGATTCGGGGGCGTAAATTTTGCTGTTCTTTAGTTCGTGATGTCGTCCGTCACTCAGGACAGCAAAACACGCCCCCGAATTCGAAAAATTCCGCAAGCTTGAGGTCGCCATTTCTGCCAAACCGCCAGACGCAACAGACCCTCCGTTGTCCCGATGCTGCATCCTGTCTCGGTTTCCTTCCACCTTTCCTCTCTCAGCCGCCTCCTCCTCTCCCTGCGCTCTTTCCTCCGACGGACCCACATCCCTTCCTCCCGCTTAAAACAGCAGCAGGCCCCTCACCCCACAAACAACACGGCGCGTGCACGCACTGGGGGTAACGCAGGGCTGTGGTGATATGGGTAGGGCGGCCCTGCCATAACTAGCATCCCCGGGCTCAGTTGTGCAACATCTGCCCGACGCTACTGGAGTTCTTCGCGGGACCGCAACTCTTCAGGAGGGGCGAGTCTGGCACGCGCAGGTGCATTTCTCCTCCCTCCCCTGCTGTTCTGGTCTGCTGTGGCTGCTGGGCTAGCCGCTCTGCCCCTGCCGCTTCATTTCCCTGAGACCGCGAGGGATCAGGGCCCTCCAGCCGCATCTGCTGAGGGTCGGGCGCTGCAGCGGCCACGGCGGGGACAGGTGCGGGTGTGCGCGCGGCGGCCGCCCGATACACAGCAGTAGCCTCATCTGAAAACGGGGACACCCGGGGACTCCTGGAGGATCAACATGGCAGTCGCCTGCATAAAAATAAAGCGGTCCCGCCTGCATTGTGAGATCATGGCTAATCTGCCTGGGGTGAACAAAGGAGACCTATTACACTGTGTGGCCCCAACATCTACATGAGTGCCTTTTGCACTTACACCCTGCCTGCACTGAGTCGCCCTCTTTCTTCAGCTGCGGCCTCCGTACTGTGGTAAATAAATTTACCGTATCATTTTTCCATATAATTAATTATCAATAAGGAAGCTCATTCAAATGAGAGGCAGAGTCCGTGGGATCTGAGTCATACGGGCTTTAATGAAGGATCCTCGAGGATCGGATATCATGTTCCATCACCACTAAGGTTCAGGAAGGGACATTCAACGTTTTATTAACATTACACATTATATATAGTAAAACAGTACAATTGAAATGAATGCAGTAGGCGTAACAGGTGAAAAGAGAGAGATAAGAACACATGTGCGTAACAGGAGGCGTGTAAAAAGGCGTACACATGGGCGTGCACTGTACATGTCAGAGAAACGTCACAAGAAACGTCACATGTGGGTGGATACAAAGAGAAAGTTTGCAGGATCAGCAGAAACCTATGACCTGGATGCGCGCGCAACTGAGCATGACGTGTAACTGGGGAGAACTGGGGGCTTTGACTTTAGCACTAGTGGAGGAGACTGGTGTCTGGGATGTCAGGGCAACCTGTACCTATAACATATCTGGTATCTCATGTTTGGAGGATGTAGTGTCTGAAGTAAAAGGTCTCTCGGGCAGAGGCCGTTCAATACTGAATGCTAGTGTGTGCATACGTGTCTTGGTGCAATGCGCGGGGCTATGGGCCTACCATGGTAACAGATTCAGTAAATCACTTGCAAGGAGGACAGGAAGGCCGGGCCCTTTGCTCTGTAGCCGGGAAGATGTTTACCTATTTCACTAGACTGGAATGTGTTTTCGAGGCGGCTGAGCAGATAACTGTAGGCAAAATACGATTTTGGCAGGCAGTCTAGGCCGAGCCGGGCACCGCTCGCTGGCATGAAGTAAGGCAGGGGTCAGGGTTGTATACAGTTTTCAGAGACAGGAGAGATGAAACTTGGGGCCTCGTTTAAGGGCCTAGCTCGACTGAGCCAGGAAACATGGAGAAAACGTGTGCGAGATTAAAAAATGTACCATGTAAAGACGTTGGCACCATAGGCCTAGAAGCCTAATTAACGGGATTTTCTTGCAGGACCGGATAGCTGACATGTTGAGGATGGACGCAAATGCATATGCGTCTTTCTAGCATGTAGGGGAAGGAAGTTACACGACATACAAGGAACATGGGTGCATGGATAGGGTGCGAGTGGGGGACACATTTGCTACCTGAAAATTTCTATTACCTCATTCCCTCCTTGGACCCTACTACACCCTTTAGGATATATCTATATTCATGAGACCATCTATCTGTTCGTAAAGCATCATTTGTTCATCTTTCTTTATCCGGGAACGGGAACGTGTACTTGGACGGGGAATACAAGCTGTGGCGCACAAGCCGCAAATCGCTGGCCCACATTGCAGACAGAGACAACAACTGAATACTATGACCAATATTATTCCTAGGAATGATAACAATTTCCATCCCCAGGCGGATATTACACTCCAGAGCCAACCGGACCAAGTCCAGGTGTCTGGATTCTGGTGCCTCTGATGAGCTATGGTATGGAGCCTTGCTATGGCCTTATACACGGATGGCGCGTTATTAGGAATAAACACGCAACAACTGGATCCGATGACTCTACAAGCCCCGCCCCTATCGGCCAGGATGACGTCAAGGACAAGGCGATTTTGAAGAACAACAAGTCTCATAGCAGACTGCTCCTCGGTCAAGTTACCTAAAGCAGAAGTAGTCTCGTTCACTACTGCTTCCAATGTTCGGGTCAATCTTCGAATTAATTTGCTATTCTGGACAGGACCTATAAAGAAAAAGAATCCTCTATTGAAATCCGTATATTGCTCCCATGTTGTTTCAGTCTGGTCGACAATCGGGGTCTTGATCTCCCTTCTATGTCTTACATGCACAAGATGTGGATTTCGATGATAATCAGGCGGGGCTAGGAAAACAGGTGGCAATAGGAACGCGATATAACACGTCCCATCCCAATCTAATGGCAGACGTACATAGGCTGTCTGACCACATATAAAATAAGAATGGCGGGAAGGTTTGAAAGTAGACTTTCCTTTATCACTGAATTTGACCACAGTATTACAATCACTGTGTCCTAGATGTACTGAACCATTCTTTCTAACGCATAATTCACCTTTCACTGGCAAAACTGTAATAAACGGTAAGTCCGAATTAGTCTCAGACTGCACATTCAGGATCATGAGGTTAAGTGTAAAATTACCTAATCCATACACTTCATTTTCTAGATCGGTCCCTGTCCTTTGGGGAAGACCTTCCTTGTCTGGGAAACATATTTTATTCATGACTGTATTCAGGTTCCCCCATATCCAATTGCCTTGGGAAACCTTGGACTTACTATCTAGGGAAGACATTAAAGTAAACCATGCACCACACGAACCATTATGTGTGAACGGATAAGGAAAGAGGGGCAGAGCTCCCTTGTACTTCTGATAGGGAGGGAGTCGGCCACATACCCAGCAATTGGTAGCATTGCTGGTCTGGTGAGAATGGTGTAACATACGGATGAATGTATTGTTGCGCATTGCTAGACGATAGGATAATTCGTGGGGAGGCAGGTCACTAAAAGTGTGCTCTACAGTGTCATTAGAGGAAGCATGTACATGAGAATCAAGAGGAAAGAAAACATGTAGCATTAAACTTATGCATATGATCGTGAGACTCAGAAGAAACATGAAAATTAATGCGATAATGCATCTGCTGTGCAAATCTTTACAGTACTGTTTTCTCTTTTCGCTACGCCTATCCCTCTGACTACTTGGGTCTATCTTATACATGTCAGAAACCTGTCTAACCGCTTCACCCGAGGGGGACTTAAACAATTAAACGCTGTCTGACTTACTAGACCTTAACTTGGAACGATACTCCTGTTGAGGAGTTTTCTTTAGCAGGGGGAGTTTAGAGTCAGTATCTAAAAGTGGCCAGTCCTTAATCAGAGTCTCTGGACACAGTTCATGAAATTTCTTAATGTGGCTGGAGTGCAGCCATCCCTTGCGTCCTTCCAGCTTGACGGCGGTCCTCGTTGTCATCAACACCAACTTTGGCTGTTTCCATCTGGGTTCCAGCGGACTTGTCCTGTCGAAATTTCTCACGTAGACATATTCTCCGGGGACGACTTCATGCGGTTTTACTTGGGTGTTGTCCGGAAAGGCAGCCGCGACCTGTGAACGACAAGATTGTAGTGCAGACATCAAGGAAGCCAAATAATCTGTCAGCATGTTACTTTCAACATCGGTGATCTTCCTAGGCATAGGCGTACCCCACATGTTCGGGGGACGACCAAAAACAATCTCATACGGAGACAATCCTGTTCTAGAATGAGCTACCATTCGCATGTAAAAGAGTGCAACTGGCAGGGCAACTATCCAATCTACACCTTTTTCTGCACAGACTTTTGCTAGGCGTGTTTTCAGGGTTTGATTATGTCTCTCAACGAGACCTGCGGCTTCTGGGTGTCGTACGCAGTGGAACTTCCACTGGTAACCTAACAGGAGTGATACCTGTTTCATAAGCTCGGACGAGAATGGCTGTCCATTATCAGAGTACACGACACAGGGCAAACCATATCGTGGGAAAAACTCACGGACCAGCTGTTTGGCAGTGGTTACAGCAGTGTAATCGGGGACTGGATATGCTTCTGTCCATCGGGAAAGAGCACATACGACTACAACGACATACTTGAATCCTCGGCATCTGTCCATCTGGATATAATCCATCTGGAGGACTTCAAAAGGATGGTCAGGAGGATGAAATCCACCTTGTTCCACGGGAATACCTTTGCCTGGATTGAACTGATTACAGATCATGCAAGTACGCACTTTCTGTTTTGCTGCTGCTCGTAAGTGTTTGTTGAACCAAAGATTCTGTAAACTGTCTAACATGGCTTTCTCTCCTAAGTGTGCTGGACTATGTGCTGTGTTAATGATGATTTGAACCATAGAGTCGGGGAGGAACCATGTGGCTCTTCCCTTCATCATCCATCCCTGATCTGTCTGGATCCCTCCTTGTTCAGTCCATTTCTTGATTTCATCTGGAGTGGCATGTGTCTGTATGTCGAGTACTTCTAGAGTGGGATCCTTAACTGTCAGGCAATGTGTCAGTGAAGTTACTTCAGTCTTTGTCATGTCAGTCGGAATGTCTGTCTGAGCTGTGAGTTTGGCTGTTCGATCTGCCAGGTCATTACCCTGGGAAATATTGTCGGTGACTTTAGTATGTGCTTTGCATTTCATAATGGCTATGGCTGTAGGCAAGTGTATTGCTTCTAACAGGGCTTGAATGAGGGGACCGTGTTGGATCTTGGCACCGTGAGAAGTTAAAAAACCTCTCTCTTCCCAAAGGACACCGAAGTCGTGAACTACTCCGAATGCGTACTGTGAATCTGTGTATATATTTACTTTCTTGTTCTTGGCTAGTATACAAGCTTGGGTCAGAGCAATGAGCTCTGCTGCTTGAGCAGATAATGTGTCAATACGATGTGTTTCTATTACTTCAGTTTCAGTGGTCACTGCATATGCGGCCACTAACTCTCCTGTGCTTGTTCTCATACATGAACCATCCACGTAAAGTGTCAGGTCTGGATCGGACAATGCAACGTCTGTCAAGTCTTGTCGGGGCTTTGTCACTGTATTAATGACTTCTACACAGTCATGTGGAGCTGTATCAATTGTACTCGATGGTAACAATGTGGCAGGATTGAGTATGTTGCAGCGTCTGATTTCTATGTGTGGCTGGAACAGTGTCAGTTCATAACCTGTGAGTCGTGCTATGGTCAAGTGTTGAGTCTGGGTTCGGTTTAGAAGAACTTCCACGGAGTGCGGAACCTGTACTGTCAAGGGATGTCCTAACACTATTGAATCGCTTTGTCTGATAGCTAGGGCTGTCGCTGCAACTGATTTCAGGCACGCAGGCAGAGCCTGGGCTACTGGATCCAATGTACTAGAAAAATAAGCACAAGGCTTGTGGTGTCCTGCTTGATCTTGTGTGAGAACAGATAATGCTGTGCCATCGCGTTCTGTGACAAAAGTGTAAAAGGTTTGCTGTAACATGGTGTCGCTAAAACTGGTGCTTGACATAAAGCTTTCTTCAAGTCATTAAAAGCTTGTGTATGTTCCTGAGTCCAAGGGAGGACAGTCGAAGTCGCTGCCTCCTGTGTTGTCAACTGTATGAGTGGCTTGGCTAGATATGCATACTGGGGAATCCATTGTCTGCAGTAAGAAGTGAGGCCAATGAAGGCCCGTACTTCCTTTTGTGTCTTGGGTTGTGGCAGATGTGCAATTAACTGAATACGATCTGGTGTCAACTGTCTACCCCTCTTGGACAGCAAGTGTCCAAGGTATACCACTTGCTGGGCACAGAATTGTAGCTTCGAAGGGGACACTTTATGCCCCTTTTCGGCCAGAAAATATAAGACTGTCAGTGACGCACGCTCGCAGTCACGTTCGGTCCGTGCTGTGATTAACAAGTCGTCGACATATTGCAGCAGAGCAGTGTCAGTAGGCATGTGAATACTGTCTAGTTGTCTTTTCAGTGCTTGGCTGTAAATACTAGGACTTTCCGTGAACCCTTGAGGTGCACGTGCAAATTTGAAGCTTCGGCCATTTAAACAGAACCCGAAAAGGTACTGGCTATCGGGATGAATGGGGACACTAAAGAAGGCGTTCTTAAGATCTATTACAGTAAAGAACGCAGCTTCGGAATCAATGGCAGTCAATAGTGACGAAATATCTGGGACTACTGGGTACTGTGGTATTATACATTTATTGAGTTCTCGAAGATCAATCACCAATCTATAGACTGGAGGTGCATTTGGGTCTGTACGTTTAAGAATCGGAATGATTGGAGAATTACATACATTGGAGTCAGTTTCTACGACTACTCCTTGGGCAATGAGTTCGTCAATAATTTTCAGTAGGGCTGCTACAGCCTCGGGGGGCAATTTGTATTGTCGGATTCGGGGCAGAACAACACCTTGCTTGAGTGTGACACGATAGGGAGTAATGTGCATACAACCTACATCAGTTGGGCCTTGCGCCCATAAATGCTGTGGAACATTTTTCAATCTTGGATCAAAATCTCTCAACACATAATGACCTTTAAAGTCACCTAAAATAATCTCACTCCTTCTGGAGAACAACATATTACTGCTCCTAGAGCTTTCAACGTTTAATACCAAGCAAGTTTTCAGGACATGATTTCGTAAGTAATAAATCTGTAGTTCGGGACAATGGACCAACTGCAAGGGGAACTGGCTTCGATACTTCATTAACAATAGGCTTTCCTGAAAATCCAAGGGAAAAATTCTGAGAGCCTGAGAGGGGTGCCCCTGGAACCTCGTCGTGACTAATGGTAGTTCTGCTCGCCCCTGTGTCAATCAAAAATTTTCTGTCTTTCCCTAATACCTGACTATGTACATAGGGACCATCTTGATCTACAGGAACCTCGATAAGGGGCAAGCCAACCTCCCTCTCTAGGCTGTTTCATGTATACTGCTGATAATCGGGGTAATCGGACTGTGCATACTGGTACATTTGCTGTGTGACATGTTGCGTTGCGGCAATGGGTTGGGGTTGGGGTACAGCTACTGTCTGTTGTTGTACATTCTGTGGAGGTTGCGTATTCTGTGGAATATTCTGTGGAACGTGTTCTGGTCTAGGCGGACGCGGTCTTTCTTTCGTTTTGCCTGTAGCAATATTGTATTTTAGAACGGCACATTCATTTATGAAGTGACCTGGCTGTTTACAATAATTGCAATTCCCTTTAACAGGAGCTGCAGAATGACTAGTCTGTGTGTTCTGCGTGTTACCCCTCTTCTGACCATCTGCTGGGACGGACTGAGCAACTAGTACTTTCATTTTCGTGTCTTTCATACGTCTCTGTTCATGATCGTGTTCCTCTCTGATTCTGTTCTGGTGGTACTGTAACATTTGTAACATTTGGGAAGGCGTATTTGCTTGCCATGTGCTTTCGACTTTCAATACTCTGTTTTTAACCTGGGGTAAGGAATTCTCGACTAATTTGGTCACAAAAAGATGTGGATATGACTCGCTACTTGTTTTCAGGCCACTATTAATGATGAAACATTTCTCGAATCTAGAATAAAAATCACTAGTGTCTTCATCTTGTTTCTGTTTGCAGGCTGAGATCGCATCCCACTCTTCCTTTTTAACTGTCAATAGTCTAGGCAAAACCTGTACTAATAATCCTGGTAATGCTTTAGTTTTGGTCCCGAGACCTGTACCTGGAATACGTGTATTTTCTTCGTCCTCTAATTCAGTCCAGATAATCTTTTTATCTCCCACCTCCCATTCTTTCTCTTTAAACTTTTCGTAAATACCAGCCGGTAATAGTACTTTTAACATTTTAAGAATGTCGGGATACGTATAGTCTCCCATGAGTAACATGTCTTTTAATTCACGGTGAAACCCTGCTGGATCTTTATCGTGACAAGGCACTATTTTCTTCATTTCCAATAATTCCATTTTGCTTAATGGTGTGTATACGAATACGCGTTGAAGCGCACCTCCTGGAATCTGGACGGGATGAACTTCTCGTAAGGGATTCTGTCTGTCTATGTAAAATGGTTGCCTTACTGGGGGTGGAACAGAAATATAATGTGGAGTCAGGAAAGTTCTGTATTTGTGACGTTGTTCTAGAATTGTATTAATCAAATCGGTACCTAGGCCTCTCCATCTTTTTAGGAGTAATTCTTCCAATATATTATATAGGGGACCTGGATCAGAATGCTGACTTTCATATAGTGAAATGAGATGTTGGATCATGTACATACCAGCTAATCGCTGTTCGTCTGGGGTAAGACTCAAAAACGTTTGCGCTACTGAATCATCTTTATATATGCTTTCATTTCCAGCCCATTGGACTGCTGACCGGGCTAGTTCCTGATCACGCATTGTACTAAGTTCATGGTAACCTATTCTTTCTTTCAATATTTTATCGGTGTCTTGGAATACGTGTTCAAGGGAACATTGTTCTGGTATGGGGGAAAGGAAACGTTTCTTGTTTTCTAGACGAATGGGTCTGTCAAAAGGTCTGTCAAAAGAATACTGTTTAGGAAGCTTCACTCTACCTACGTACGCTATTGTGCCTTGGTTTTCTGCTGTATCATCTAAATTCTCCTCCTCTGAGGATTCATTCTTGTCGGACTCTGCTTCCCTTTCAGCCTTGCTTCTTTCGTGCATTGTTACGATTTCTTTACGGATCTTTCTATACATGGCATCTATACAATTTTGTTTATTATGTTTACCATCAGCTATATTATTACTCCAATTTATCAGTACACTCATCGCTTCCTTACTAGCACCTGGCCGATCTCGTTCCCTTATCAAACAATTTATCAAAAATCGTAAGATCATACTTTGTGTCTCAACCTTCTGATGTGCCATGGCCTTGCGAATACATTCTGGTCTCTCCCCTGTTCTAATAAAATGATATATATTGTCTAGATGGTTAGTCATTTCTGGTAATAGAATCAAATAATCTGTAACACGTCGTAGACGTAACGAAAATAACATCATGTCTCCTACACCCGGTACTGGGTCATATCTACAATCTGTAATGTACCGTTTAAGGTTTTCGTATGTAGCCGCTTTCGGCGTACGTTGCAATGCTAATTCTCTGATTGTCATTCGTTTTACTTGAGGCGGGGTGGTTACTTGAGGCAGACCTCCTACGGCACCTCCTGAAGCGGAAGCGTAACCATCAACTAGCTGTGTTGAGACTGCTGGTGTCATAATTTGTAAAACAGGTGCAGGTAATGTAAGCGGACCCTGGGTTGTCGGTATAGCGAAAGGGTTGTAAGGACTAGTAGTAGGAAGAACAGCAGCAGTAGTAGTAGTAACAGGAATAGTTGTGACAGGGACAGTGGTGACAGGATGGGAAGTGGCAACGGATGAGGAAGTCGAGTCTTGAGCGGGTGGGGATGACGTGTCATGAGCAGACTGAACGGGCTGAGTAGGCTGCTGTACGTTATTAACGGGTGGTACGGGCACATTAGTATATGCTGGAGCTACGTCATCTAAATAGGAAGAAAGGAAAATGTCTGCTGCGGTCTGTTTGTGACTGAGTTTAGTCGGACCCATTGGTGGCGGCAAGTTACGGGGTACTTCCGGGGTCGCCTTAGGCAGGCCCTCGGCAAGAACTGGATACATGCCTGTAATGAGTGCATTTCTTTGACGGTCTAATTGTTCTAATCTGACTTGTTCTCCTTCTTCTAGTAACTCTTTTTCTCTGGCTTTTTCAGATTCTTCTCTACTTCTCTCTGCTTTCCTGATTTCTTTCTCTGTTCTTCTATGCGATTCTTTACGCCACAATTCTATGGCATCTTTCTGGGATTGTCTGGCTTTCTTCTTCCATAATGCTTCTTCTACTCTCATGATGCACTCAGCATCCCATGTCCCTGAGACAGGCCATCTATACTTCTCTTCCAGATCCTTGGTGTAATCTACCCACAAATCTAGATACAATACGGCATCTAAGCCATGTTTGTGGTACATAAAATATCCTGGAGTGTCCCTAGGCGGGACGGGAACTGCTTCTTCGAGTATCCCTTTCCTAGTTCCTATCTGACGTAATTTTGAGAACAGTGGCATTTTCGAATTGATTTAAACGTGAGCACAGTAAACACAGTAATGAATAGCAAACAATCATTCATACCACGACATTGAAATACATTAAAACATGTCAGACTGAAATTACCTGGTACACAGAAAACACAAATTCTGAAAATCTCGAGATACTAGAATACTGAATTACTAGATGCACTGCTAAAACAGTACAGACAATACCGGTCCCATAAAGAGACGCGTCGGACCGTATCCACCTAAATGAACACGTCTGGACCAAGTCTGTGTACCCAGACTTGTCTTGACCGGGCACAAATTAATGAACCCGTCTAGATGTGTTCCCAACAACGGTACGCACCGGGAAGCAATAAACTGAAGGCCTCGGAAACTGGACTGGACTGGACTGGACTGCTACGACATCTGACTGCTACGCATCACGCTACCACGCATGCGCTTCGGAACAGGTGGGCCTCCGGATACCTCGGACCTTGCTCTCTCGACTTGGGCTCTGGTCGGGATCCTCCGCATTCCTCACCGCCTCGTCTGGACGCCGGACCGCAGTCTCTGTCTCCTCCGTGGGCCCGAGGGAAGATAGCAGGAAAACCCGCAAACGTGCACGGTTTCCGTCGTGGCTGTAGAAGGGGTCAAAGCCTGCGTAACATCGCCGGCGAGTGGGGAAGGGGGGTCCCTGTTCGGGTGCCAAATTATGTGGTAAATAAATTTACCGTATCATTTTTCCATATAATTAATTATCAATAAGGAAGCTCATTCAAATGAGAGGCAGAGTCCGTGGGATCTGAGTCATACGGGCTTTAATGAAGGATCCTCGAGGATCGGATATCATGTTCCATCATCACTAAGGTTCAGGAAGGGACATTCAACGTTTTATTAACATTACACATTATATATAGTAAAACAGTACAATTGAAATTAATGCAGTAGGCGTAACAGGTGAAAAGAGAGAGATAAGAACACATGTACGTAACAGGAGGCGTGTAAAAAGGTGTACACATCGGCGTGCACTGTACATGTCAGAGAAACGTCACAAGAAACATCACATGTGGGTGGATACAAAGAGAAAGTTTGCAGGATCAGCAGAAACCTATGACCTGGATGCGCGTGCAACTGAGCATGACGTGTAACTGGGGAGAACTGGGGGCTTTGACTTTAGCACTAGTGGAGGAGACTGGTGTCTGGGATGTCAGGGCAACCTGTACCTATAACATATCTGGTATCTCATGTTTGGAGGATGTAGTGTCTGAAGTAAAAGGTCTCTCGGGCAGAGGCCGTTCAATACTGAATGCTAGTGTGTGCATACGTGTCTTGGTGCAATGCGCGGGGCTATGGGCCTACCATGGTAACAGATTCAGTAAATCACTTGCAAGGAGGACAGGAAGGCCGGGCCGTTTGCTCTGTAGCCGGGAAGATGTTTACCTATTTCACTAGACTGGAATGTGTTTTCGAGGAGGCTGAGCAGATAACTGTAGGCAAAATACGATTTTGGCAGGCAGTCTAGGCCGAGCCGGGCACCGCTCGCTGGCAGGAAGTAAGGCAGGGGTCAGGGATGTATACAGTTTTCAGAGACAGGAGAGATGAAACTTGGGGCCTCGTTTAAGGGCCTAGCTCGACTGAGCCAGGAAACATGGAGAAAACGTGTGCGAGATTCAAAAATGTACCATGTAAAGACGTTGGCACCATAGGCCTAGAAGCCTAATTAATGGGATTTTCTTGCAGGACTGGATAGCTGACATGTTGAGGATGGACGCAAATGCATATGCGTCTTTCTAGCATGTACGGGAAGGAAGTTACACGACATACAAGGAACATGGGTGCATGGATAGGGTGCGAGTGGGGGACACATTTGCTACCTGAAAATTTCTATTACCTCAGTACCACCAGGGAGCAGTGCTGCCATTTTCCCTTGCCCTACCTGTGATCTACGCTCATATCCAGGATGTGAATTGGCTACGTCACTGTGTGACCCTGGGCACTGAATTATCCCGGACTGCTGTTCCTTCACCCAATTTAACAAATACTGAAGGCGCTTAGAAGTACGATAACCCGCAATGAAAAGCGCTATATGAAAGTTGGAGACTGACATTTATGGCGCCCCCAGGGGAGGAGACGCTTCACTGGACTGCCGTGGCTGGAGAAGGGCTGCGGTGACTCTGCCGTCAGAATCCCGCAGTGTGAGAGAGCCCTGCAACGGAAGCAAGAAAGAGAGAGGAGCTCTGCAGAGACCCGGTGAGTGCAAGACCCGGGTTGTTGGTTTCAGGCAGTTGCGGGGCTCCTCACACCCATCACCGAACGGCCCCGACTGGCAGTGGGCCGCTCGAACAAAGCTCCCACCTGCCCCCTGCATCTACTGTTGACCCTCCGGTCTGAGTTTTAATTCGTCACAAGTGTATCTATGTTTTGTACCCAAGTCTCGTGACCCTCGGTATTATTGAACTTTTACAACACCTTTCATGACCCTGACCATGCAGCCGCAGTCGGACCACGGTGATTCGAATGATAAAAGAACCCTTCACTTCCCTTTAGCCTTGTGTTTCTTTGTGTTTATAAATCCAGTAACACAATAAAAGAGGGCAGCACAAAATAGGCACTGTTTAGGTCTGGCTTGAAGGTGCAGCTGTTAGTCCACCTATTGTTAACAATTATTTAAAATATGCGAAGCGGGTCTCAGAGATGCCACCATCGTCTCCGGGCGCTTTAGGGAGTCTGGCTCACCGCTCAATAACCCAGCAGCTCTGACTCTTCACCCTGAACATCCCCCGGCAAGTACGGCTTGCAGGTGACCAGCTACAGCGGCTCTAACTCTTCCGTGAACACCCCGGGCCGGTATATTTCACCCATGTATTATAACTCACCCCGAAGAGCCCAGCAGGTCTACCTCACCGTTGAACACTCCAACGGACCCAGCCCACCCTGAAACACCCCAGCAGCCAGTCCAGCTCACTCTTGGAGCTAGCCCCAAATACCACCAACCGGTCTAACCCCCCTTTAACATTCCCAACATGTATAGCTCACTGGTGAAAATCCTTGGAGGTCCGAGGGGCCGTGCCTGAAACTGCTGCACTCGGCAGACACGGAGGAAGGAAGGGGGAGAAGTCAAGTGTGACCCGGCAGCTGAGACAGCCTGGAGCGGCCTCACTTTAGCAGGCTCTGCGACCCTGAGGGTGGCGGGGGCGTCTGACTGGGAGTGCCATGAGGTGGCATGCGGCAGTGGGCACACGTATACACAGGAGCGGCGCTCCTCGCGCGGCAGACCCTCTGAGGGGGGCGGGGAAGCCCTCGGCTTTTATGAGGTGGCATGCTGCAGTGGTCACGCATGTACCCACAGGAGCTTCGGCCGGCACCGCCTCTCCCTGCCGGGATGTCTCTGCTTTTCAGCACCCTCATGATGCAGTCCTTCTCCTTCTCCTCAGATATGTGCCCACCATCCCCGGTGCCTGAAAGGATCGCCCACTGCCTCTGGATCCAAGGCCCGCAGAACGGCCCTGCTTTTAATTCCAAGAGGCATTGCGTAGACTGTTAATTTTTTGGAGATGGCATTTGGTTTGAGGGAGGACGGGACTCTGCCTGAATAGTGTTGATGTAACATATAGTGTTGATGTAACATTCCTTGTTGTGTAAATGGGAACATGGCCCAGCAGTCCTCTGGATCGTTGTAGCTTATTGCCTTGTAACCACAGAAGTGGGGCTGCTAGTCTCTGCTTTTCACACTCAAAATGCCTAATTAAAAGCAGAGCCTCAGAGGTGTAAGTATGCCTTTTCACAAACGTACAAATGAGTTCTCGTTGCTGAGGCACCCATTAGGAGTAAACGTGTTGCTTTAGAAGTGGATTTCTGTAGTAACGTTTGCAATCCTTTTATGATCATCACCCCCATGTAACCAGTGAGTTGTAAAGCACTTCTGCTGCTAAACTGGCTTTTCACAGGTTGTAAAGAGACAAGCGTTGCGTGAGGATAAATTATGTCTATTGTATCTAACAGGGTAGACTGGCTACATAAGCTTAGCTTGTCGAACTCAATTTACTGTTAATGGGAATATGTTTTTTGCCTAGCAACTCTGTGGCGTTGGGTGTGCGCGCATCAGTATATGCCTCTAACTTTATGTATAAATGGTAGACTAAGGGTGGTCAATAATTCAGATATAATTTAAATTTGCCATTGCAAACCATGTAGTGATGAGGACAAATCATAAGTTGAGGTAGCAGTAGAAGGCGAAAAGAGGTGCTGAGGTGTTTTGCGACTAGCTTGGCTTAAAGTACTGAACACACTGTATTTGACATTGCATAGGCTACTAGTTTTTATGTGGGAACGTACGCCTTTTTTAAATAGAAGTGGCTAGGCCCTCAAACATAATTTGTTATGAGTATAATCACTGTGTAAAGTGTCTCTAAGAGAAATTGCCAAAGGTGCTTCTCCAGAAGAGTAATTTTGTGGTTACATAATCCCTTCGAATGCGTCTTATAACTACTACTTACTTTTAACTGTAATAATTTTTCTGTGCAGTGGTTGCTGCTAAGACAGTCCTTAGCTAAAACTGTATTACTACCAACAATCGTGGCTGGTAATGAACTGCCTACTCTGAATGGCTACATTCTCCTTTTGAAAGAAGATACTAGCAAACACATTTGTTGGCATTAGGCTAAAATATTACTATTTTAGCAACCTGTTTTAAGTGAGTATTAATCATGTTCAGGTGAGAAATAGAAGCAAGCAACCCATGTTCTTATTACGCAGCGCTGTTGTTGTGTTGAGGCGCCTGAATGTGAGGCGGAGTCAGACATTCTGCCAACAATGGCCTGGGTGTGGGGGTTTGCAATCAGCCCCTCTCCAAGGGGAGGATAAGGGGACATTGGCATGATGGTGACAGAGGCGGACCCTCACCCCAGGGCAATTAACAATAGAAATGACAATAACATTTACTTAGGGATAAAAAAAAATTAAAAAAAATAATAAGCAATGCCAATAGCTCTACCTATAATATTGCCGAGACCATTGCATTGTAAATGCTTGTTTTACTTTACCACCTGATTGTGATTCCCCTTATTCTGCACTTACTAAATACCGATTTTCCTGAAATTCGCTAATTGCGATTTTCCATGCATAGCATTGCGAGTCTTTGATTGCTAATCGCTATTTGCTGTTGCTGTTGTATGTTTCGCTATTAGGGATTCGCAATTTTGCTTCTTGCTGATTTTGCGGGAGATTTTTTAGCGAATTTATAGCATTTTTGGTATTTTGATTGCTGCATTGGGAAGTGTTGTTTTGTGGGCGCTAACAGTCTATTTTACCGATTCTCAATTTTGCGAGGATATTTATGCTTGATGCATGTGCCAGATACTTATCTATATAGCGCGCTTTGGGTCAACCCTCTTGATTGGAGGGATTATTATGCATGTCATTTCCCTACTTCTCATTGAATGGTTGTCCTCTCTGTTCTTTGTCCGGCCTCTAGAGCATTTTTCTTTGCAATATTTGTGTGTCCTACCAGTGCTTGCATTCAGGTAACTACTTTTTTCTTTTATTTTAACATTCCATGTAAGTGCATGTGTTTTCTCTATCTCTCTCCATATGCGCTGATTAACCATTCACAAACTGGCTGCCTGCACTCTATATCTTGCTCTCCCACCCCAGCCAACACTCCCTAGCCTGCTTTTTAGGTCTCGCGACCTATCAATGCGCGCAAGCGCATTGAGCGGAGAGAGAATTCAAGTGCTCGAAATCCTCATCAAACCAAGGGCTTCTTGGTGCGGTTTTCATTAAGTTCACGTGAATCACGTGACCAAACAAGCATGCACATTCACGGCCGCACATCACATCAAAGGGCTTCGCCCAGCGTGCGCTCTGCGGCTTCTCCTCCCCTAATTAATCATGGCTGGCCGGCCGGCCGTACTTTCAGTTTCCCGGCCGCTCTTTTATCTCTCCCCCACTGTATCTTCGCATTTTCGGCTGTATATCACAGTAGGAAATACTTCCTTCCTATGCTTCCATTTTTAGCCGTAACGCTTGAAAAGCTGCATTATTATCTGCTACTTAAAACGCGGTTTGTCAAATGAACGCATTTTAGCCAGAACTGCATTTCGCATAATTTAAAACGACGATTGACCAGAGATTTATTTCGAAGCCATGGCATACTTTATTGTGAAGTAGCGCTTCATCATACAAAAGGCAGCCTCTTCAAAGCCTCCGTCAATGTAACTGGCTGTTTCAGACCTGTAATTCTTTCAGAATGACTGATCAGATTGAAACAGACTCTCTTTAACACTCAGTGTGTTTTCGCCAATGTAGGCCGCCACCACATCAAAGGGCTTCTCCCTTTGATGTGGTGGCGGCTTCCCCTAATTATTCATGGCTGGTTTCATTTGGAAACGTATCACTGAAACCATCCCCAGCGAAGGAATATAGTGTTGCTTTTTGGGGGGCGTATCGTACTGTACGGAGTTGCGTCCACCAAGATTGTTATTGCTCGCTTTACGTGTTGTAGTTAATCCTAAAACTGAATTTCGCATTTTCGGCTGTACATCACAGTAGGAAATACTTCCTTCCAATGCTTCCATTTTTTGCCGTAACGCTTGAAAAGCTGCATTATTATCTGCTACTTAAAACGCGGTTTGTCAAATGAACGCATTTTAGCCAGAACTGCATTTCGCATAATTTAAAATGACGATTGACCAGAGATTTATTTCGAAGCCATGGCATATGAGTTATTCCATGCATACTTTATTGTGAAGTAGCGCTTCATCATACAAAAGGCAGCCTCTTCAAAGCCTCCGACAATGTAACTGGCTGTTTCAGACCTGTAATTCTTTCAGAATCACTGATCAGATTGAAACAGACTCTCTTTAACACTCAGCATGTTTTTGCCAACGTAAGGACAGCGCACTCTCTTCTGCGGCAGCCCTCGTGGTTTTCTGGAGGTGATATTGTTACTCACTGCATACTAAGCATGGGCGGAAAATCCGTTTCGCTCGCGGATTTTGCTGATTTTCGGTAAATTCGCAATCCGCGAGATTCGCGAATCTCCCGCAAAATCCGCAAATCCGCAAGCAGCGGATTTCATGGCTTGCTCGCACTGTTCGCGTGAGTTCGCGGCTTCCCAGTACAACTTTGCGCCCCGCGAATAAGCGCAAAATTGCAGAAATACGATCTTAGCAAAACTGAAACTACTTACCAGGTTCAAAAGTTCAGGCTCATCATTAGTAGCCATTTCCTGTAGTGCTTCCTGAGGGGCCCCTCCAGAGTTCAGTTGCCAGTTGCAACTACTATGTGACCCTGCTCTGAACCTCAGAATAGTTACACATATGCCACAAAGGTCCTGAATTACAGCTAAGGGAGACAAGCAGGAGCCAGGCTGGAAGTTCAAATCCATTAATCAGCCCCTAATTCATTATTGTCAGTTGGGGCAGGGCAGGTGTTGTAACTAATTTTGCAACAATGAAAGCACTTAGCAAGTGCAAAAGATCACTAATCAGGAAGCACTAAGGAAGCAGGTGCCAGCTAAAAAAATATTCTGTGACACATTAATCAGCCCCAAATTAATTCAGGTCACTTGAGGCAGGGAAGGTGTGCTTGCGTTGCCACAATAATGTACACTGACTGGACAACCAGAGGGTGCTGTGATGAAACAGAGGGTGGCATGGGTGGGCCAGAGGGTGGCATGAGTAGTCAGAGAGTGGCAGTGGTGACAGAGAGTGGCAGTGATGAAGAAGAGTGTCCCAAACAGGCTGGTTACGTAGAAACAACAAGTTCGCGAAACTTGCGACCCGACAGGTAAGTTCGCGTTTTGCGAAATTGTACAAAACCCTCGCGAACTGGCAGAAACCCGCGCGAACACACAAAAAAAAATCCGCAAATTCGCGAGATTTCGCGGATTTTGCGGATTGCGAGTTCGCAAATCCGCAAAATTCGCCCATGCTTACTGCATACCAGTCGCTTGACTCTGTGACAAACCCATCCTAGCCTTTCTGGTATGAGCCTGCCGCACTCTCGACCGAGGTTTGACAATCGTTCATTTAAATTACTCTTTTGAGTATAAATGAGGCCAATATTACCACAAAAGTCGAGTGCATAAAGTGATACATAAACGACAATGCGTTACTTCTCCACGTTAAACCCTGGATAGTGCTAAATGTTTAAAAGTACACAGTTTTATTGTTTCAATTCTGCAACTCTACATTACCTCATATTCTAAAACTACAACCGAGGTCAGATCTAAGTCGGTGATAGGTGGATTAACGAACACTTTGAGCAAGTGGGATGAGTGCCACTTGACCCTTGTGATTGGTAACTTTTTGTTGTCTAGTGCTCGAGTCCTACTAGCTTTTTTAAATACGGAAAAATATCTTTTTCCATTTTACCCCTCTATTCGATCTTGTCGGTAAATAATTATTTTTTAAAGGGAATTTGCTAGAGAACTATCGTTTCTAGCTGGTGGCATCCGTAGGCGTCCCAGTTGAGTTAAATGGCAGACAGAGGTGTCTTTAAAGCCCCCTTGAACTTGACATATTCATTCATTCTCTTTTTCATAGGAAGAGTTTCAGGCCATAGTAGTTAAGAGGGGACCTTTTTACCACCGGAATATTGCAGGAATTTGTAAGCATTGATTGAAGACGGGGCATTCTGTTGTGATTGCACTATGAGCATTTCTGTCCCATTTGTGGAGTGTGAATTAAGCTGGCAATACAATTGTTTTCGAAGTAACTCTTCCTGCAAGGTGCTGCCAGTGAAGGTAGAGTAGTACACAGGAGGTATCATCTCGTCTTTTCAGACAAGGATATTTACACTGCGCTCAACGCAACATACACTCAAATACCACCCAGTGCCACTTAATTACACGCCATATAATTACACTGCACTCAATGCAACATACGCTCCAAATACCACTCAGTGCCACATAGTTACACACCCCATAATTACTCTGCACTCAATGCAACATACACTCCAAACACCACTCAGTGCCACATAATTACACTGCACTCAATGCAACATACACTCCAAATAAGACTCCGTGCCACATAGTTACCCACCACATAATTACACTGCACTCAATGCAACATACATTCCAAATACCACTCAGTGCCACATAATTACACGCCACATAATTACACTGCACTCAATGCAACATACACTCCAAATAAGACTCCGTGCCACATAATTACCCACCACATAATTACACTGCACTCAATGCAACATACATTCCAAATACCACTCAGTGCCACATAATTACACGCCACATAATTACACTGCGCTCAACGCGACATACACTCCAAATACCACTCAGTGCCACATAATTACACACTACATAATTACACTGCACTCAATGCAACACACTCCAAATACCACTCAGTGCCACATAATTATATGCTACATAATTACACTGCACTCAATGCAACATACACTCCAAACAATACCACTCAGTGCCACATAATTACACGCCACACAATTGCACTGTACTGAATACAACATACACTCCATACAATACCACTCAGTGCCAAATAATTATATGCTACAAAATGACACTGCGCTCAACGTCACATACACTCCAAATACCACTCAGTGCCACATAATTACACGCCATATAAATACACGCCACATAATTACACTGCGCTCAACGCAACATACACTCCAAATACCACTCAGTGCCACATAATTACATGCCACATAATTACACTGCACTCAATGCAACATACACTCCAAATACCACTCAGTGCCAATTAGTTACATGCCACATAATTACACTCTATCGCATCACCACAGCATCACTCAGCACCACCAAGGGGCACCACCACATCACTCAGCGCCACCACAGCATCTGTGCAACCATTCAACAACTGGTTCAAATATGTTCTCTCAATGTTTCAAGCTTTATTACAAATGTCACATAAAGATGTTAATATTTCACTTCTGTTCTTGGATTTTCATCACAATAAAATACACTGAACATAATCTTCACAAAAGTTATTAACAAAAGTTTAATCTATTGCCATTATAAATTACAATAACTTGTATTAATTAAAAAAATTAAAATCAATGGTTATTCGTAATATCAATACATCAAAGTCACATAAATACAACACATATTGCATTACAAATGCTAAAGGTGTCACATTTGCGAAAGTTAAAAGTATTGTCTTTGTAAATGACAAAGCTATTAATTTCGCTATTTTCAAAACCAACACATAAATAAAAAATGTGTCATTTACGATACCAATAGCTCAAACTTTCCTAATGCGAGACCTATTGGCAACACCAGTGCTTGTTTTAAAACACCTACGCCGATTGCTTCCATGCACCTATCTGCTCTCCGCTGACACTTGTCTGCGGCAGTTACTTCCATCTCCTAGCCCCTCTCTCCTCCCTTGTCTCCATCCCTCTCCAGTCCGATTTAGTTTTATTTCATTTTTTTTACTTTTAATGAGGGCCCGGCAGCTGCAGTTTGATATTGGGCTGCTCCTTTCAGTAAAGGCGCATTAAGAGCACCTTTATTTATTGTTTTAATGTACAGCTCCAAGATTGACATCAGCTATTTTGGAACTTGTGACCAGCAATACTTACCTATAGGACATTTGGGTTCCCACAATGCCCATGTCAGTGAACTGGAACCTGGAAAAAGAGAACATGAATAGAGTTAGAGACAGAGATAATGGCACAGGTGCAAAACTTGGAGGTCTCAAAGGAGGCAAAGTGGCACTTGCTCAATATCGAGGGTGAGCAGTACTCGAAACTGTGGTTGATGGTGGGAGCCGGGGTGGCCAAACGAAATGTGGCATTTACATGGGCGTTACAATGCCCCTAGGTTGGCAGACACAGGGTGGGGTAAACAGCCATTCCAACAAGGATGTTACCACACAAGTTGTTACAGCGCATACGTAACAACGCATGCGATGTAACAACGACTACCATTACAACGCAAACCATTTTATCATATGCGCTTTTAAAACGCATGCGATGTAATGGTTATCCACATGGTTGTGAGAAAACTGGACTGTTCGGTTTCCTCACAACGACGTACCCTCTGTCGACACTGGAACCAGGAGGGAGGATCCATGAGGAGAGAGAGGTAAGGGGGATTGTGCTTGGGGTGGGGGTTACTTTTTAAGGCTTTAGGGTAGTGTCGAAGTAGTGTAGTAATGTTTGTGTAGTGTAGGGGTAGTGTTTGTGGGTTTTGG
Organism: Lissotriton vulgaris; assembly: GCF_964263255.1. Lineage (NCBI taxonomy): Eukaryota > Metazoa > Chordata > Amphibia > Caudata > Salamandridae > Lissotriton > Lissotriton vulgaris. The sequence goes on from NC_141685.1 coordinate 1,735,268,119, forward strand.
GTAGTGTTGTGGTGTTTGTGTAGTGTAGGGTAGTGTTTTAGGGTTTAGGGTAGTGTTGGGGTCGTGCAGGGTAGTGTTTGACTGTAGGAACAGACTCGGGTAGGGTGAGGGTCTTGCTGGGGTAGTATTTCAGGGTTTAGGGTAGTGTTGTGTTTGTGTAGTATAGGGTAGTGTTTTAGGGTTTAGGGTAGTGTGGGTGGTCGTGCAGGGTAGTGTTAGAGTATAGGGACAGGACTGGGGGAAGGGGGAGGGTCGTGCTGGAGGTAGCGTGTTAGGGTTTAGGGTAACGTTGTGGTGTTTGTGTAGTGTAGGGTAGTGTTTTAGAGTTTAGGGTAGTGTTGGGAGTCGTGCAGGATAGTGTTAGAGTGTAAGGACCGGATTGGGGGTAGGGGAGGGTCGTGCTAGGGGTAGAGTTTTAGGGTTTAGGGTAGTGTTGTGGTGTTTGTGTAGTGTAGGGTAGTGTTTTAGGAATGAGTGTAGTGTTGGGGGTTTTGCAGGGTAGTGTAGAGTTATTGTAGGGAGAGGAATGGGGGTCGGGGGGGTCAGGGAATTAGTGTAGTGTCGGGGGTTGTGCAGGGTAGTGTAGTGTTATTGTAGGGAGGGGACTGGGGGTCTGGGGAGACTCGTGCAGTGGAACTACATTAGGGATTTGGGTAGGGTAGGTTGGAGTCACTTACCTTGCAAACATTTACCATGAGTATACCTTTATCACGTATGCCTTGGCATTAAAAGGGCATGCGTGGTAAAGGTATAGTTGTGGTAACATTTTGCGTTGTAATGGTACTCGTTGTAATTGACATCGCATAGTGATGCCCGCGTTGTAAAGGCGTGCGTGGTATTTCTATGCGATGTAACGAGTGCTATTCAATGGGTGGTGCCAACAGGCAGAGAAGGTGGTGTATCAGAGTAGAGGTTGACCACAGAAGAGGGAGAAGATATGGGGTAGCTGGTACGCCTATCACGGCTACTAAACGGACAGAATGGAGTCGGCTGTAGGCGTTGGGCCCATGCAACATAGTGTTTCACATAAATGGTGATGCTGTAACTTTCATATGCTTTGCCTCAATGTTGAATGTCCTGCATTTACAAATACCTGTCCTATTAAGCACCCTACTAATCGTGAAGGCTGTATGGTTAACTTTGTTTTTGTTATGTTTCTAATGTGCAACAAAATAAATAAAAAGTCATTTTTTTTAACGAAAACTAAATGGCTGCCACATCATGACGTATGTACATGCATGTGGAGTGACAGATAAACATCATCATGCTGGAGCTGTCATAACATCATGACACAAAGGCGAAGATGCTTGACACCCCATGCACGCTTATACATCGTGGTGTGAGTGTGTTTTTTCGTGGTTTTTGCTGATGTTGAAAAGCACTGTATAATCAGCAACTGTTTTTTTTTACTTTTTGGAAATGCCGACCAGTAGCAGCTAAAATTATCGTCCGACGGAAACAAGCATTCGTAAAGCCAATACTCACCTCCTCCTATTGTCAAAATGCGAGACCGACTGGTTTCGGCCATACTTGTTCTCGTTCCCTCTCACTAAAGGTCACCTCCATACAATATGGCAGGACTGGAATATTACCAAGTTGGCTTGCAGTTGAAGGGTTGGTAGAGTTAGAGCAGAGTTAATAATTTGTCAGGATCACCTTTGAAAAGCTATCCAGCTGGGACAGATTCAATCAGGTCTGTAGGAGTAGGGCTGAAGAAATCACACTTAAGGTCAGTGAATCTGAGCATGTGGTAGATATGTTGCCCAGACAATTGAATGCAAGGATCACATCTAAAAACCTGGTATGGTTGGAGCAGAGATTGTCTTGCTCACCGCTAAAATACTGATAGGATGGTGGCACAAAATGACAAGCCTCGTCGTTCAAAATTTGGTAGTTCTAGGGTAGAATCTGTCTCCTGTAAAGCACTAGTGCATATGTCTAAATTATCTGTGCCTTAATGCTGAAATGTAGGTAAGCAGCTAGTACGAAATGTATTAATTGCTTACACTATATTTTACTTCAATAAACTCCTACATTACCTCCTCGTACGTCTTCCTCGCCAAATGATTAACGAAGTGAGCTTCAGCTCCACACCAGAACCCTCCAAAGCAAAAGTTAGCCTCCCATCCCTTACCAACATGGCCGGCCCATATCACCCTAGTCATCTATAAGATGCGGGTCGGCACAAACCAACAGCCTGTTTTTTTGGTTCTGCATTGCAGATTTTCCAGAGCGTGTTTCAGGTAAGTGGTTCCAGTTGTAGCAGGGCCTTGCTCTAGTGGGCTCAGGGGCTTTGGGCCCCTCCCCCTTCCTTCCCCTGTTAGCCAGTCTGGGGACGGTCAGGCTCTGCTGTATCGAGCCATGGGTTTACAGGGGGGTGGGCCATGGAGGTCTGGGGCTTTGTCTATGTGGCCCCTTCTGACCCCTGGGCTGTGGGGGCAGGTTGGTTGGTGTACTTACCTGCTCCCAAGGCATTAATGTTCCGTGTGAGGCTGCTTCCATGTAGATGGTTGACTCCAGTGTGGTGTGTCTGCTCCGTGTCCCTTCTGGGCATCCATCACTTCAATGTGTCCTGCGGCTGGAGGTCGGGCAGGTTACAGCGGGGCTCCGCCTGTCTTTTTTGGGCTCCTCATTTTGTCAGGGACGGGATTTTTGGATTTCGTCCTGCTCTAGGGGGCGCTTCCAGCTTGCATTTCCACAGCTCTGCTGTACTTGCATTGTGGCTACGCCCCTGTGATCCCTGTCGCGCGCAGGCAGCTTTACTGCACCCACCGGTAGTTGCTGTGCATGCCTCTTCCTTGTCTGTGGTTGGTATGCCGCACGTCTGCATTTCTGCCTCCACGCAGTCTCTCGGCGGGGTCGTGGGGCTCTACGACTGGCCTGGGAGCTCTGTTACGGGTGGCTGCAGGCGGGCCGGGTGGCAGTCATATGGCGCCACCTTCCGGGTTTGTTTTTGCCGTGGTGGCTATGCCTCCCTGATTGGGGTTGGCCGGCGTTGCGGTGGCTCAGTGGCTTCCCATTCTCCTTAGATGCTGTTTCACTTCCTCATCCTGCACCCCTCCTATTCCTGCTTCTCCACCGGGGATGGGTTGCCGGGGGTCTCGTGTCTGGGAATCCATTCACCCCGCTCAGAGGCCACTGACTGGCCAGGAGGGTGTTTCTATCCGTTTTTTTGCCCCGGGTCGCGGTGCTGACTCAGGTTTGGTGGGTACGCACACACTGGGTGCAGGCTGAGTATGGCGCCTGTTTTCTTGTTGGCACTCTTACTGGCTGCTTCCATTCTGGTGGATATCCCCCCCCCATCACAAGTCTGTGGGGCCGGCAGTGCCCCCCTTTTACCTTCACTGTGGCCGTGTGTACTACGCCCTGCACCTGCTCCTCCTTACTTGGTGCGTGTCAGTTGGGTGCATCTTGTTCAGCCCATGGACACCCAGCACACTATGGGCTTCTGGTGGGGATCACCCAACGTGATGGCGCCGCTAATCGTGGCTTTCGGGTTGTTGCTAGGTGGCATGACTGGGCGGCAGATGCTTTTGTCCTCTCCTTTGACCTTTTGATTTTGACAAGGTTATGGGCTACCCCCTTTGTCTCATGTGGGGTTGCCGTTAATCTGTCTGGGCGGCGGTTGTTTTCTTTCTCTCCTTTTGTGTGATGTGGAAGTGTCCTGTGGACTAGTGATAGTGTCTACACCGGTTCCGGTCTCTGGCACTCCCGCCATGGGTTCTAGTTTCTAATCCTGGTGTTTCAATGGTTATAATGAGTTGTGTGATTTTGGCTGTTTACGCCTGTGGTTGTCCGCCTTTTGTTGTTCACAGGCCGGTGGTTTCCTCACTTTCTTGCCCGCTTGTTGCACCTTATGTTTGCTTTGGGGTTTTTGGTGCCTGTTGTTCCTTGTGTTTGCCCTCCTTCCGGGTTGCTGGTGTTAGTTTTCTTCTGGGCGGTAATGTTGTCCGGTTTTTGTGTTCACCCTTTACGGATGTATTCTCTGGTGCGCGAGTTGGTTCTGTCACTGCAATCCGAGCCTTGTCTCCTACATACCGAGGCATCTGACCTTGTATTTTTCTTGGTCCTGTTGGACTTGTGTTTGGCTGGGTTGAGTTATGGTCTTCCTCACTCTGGGTTGTAGATGCCTAATTTCCTCATTTCCTTTCTTCACCTGTATTCTTTTGGTGTTGGTATTCCCGCAGTGCCAGGTGCACGGGTGCACAGACTGTCTCGGATGTTGCCATCTTTCATCATCTGTTCCTTTTGCATTTCTCGTCTCCGGGTATGGCTCGCGACTATGCAGCATGTTTATGGACTCCTTGGCCCTAATTCAGGAGGGTCCCCTTCATCCCAAATGGTGCTTCAGTCTATCGGAATGGCCGGGTATATTTTTCTGCGTTTTGTGGGTGTTTTGGGGGTCTGGGTTGAGGTGGCCTCTTGTGTGCTGCCTCTGTGGCACTGGGTGTGCTTTGTTTTCTGAGATTTTCATTGTGGTTCCCTGGGCTCGTCTTCATCTGTGGCCTTTGATGTGCCTTGCCTTGTCCCTGTGGGCTCCTGGTCCAAGGATTACGTTTTGCCAGCAGTGGGGAATCTGTGATTCAGTCTGCTTCAGGTTGGTTGGTGGAGTTCTTTCACTTCATGGGTAGTCCTTTTCTAGTGTCCCCTTCCCGAGGATGTAGGGGAATCTGGTTGAGACAGGCGTTGTTCACCCATTGTTCACTGTATTGCATTCGGATGATCTGGTAAGGTATTTGGGTGTCCGCTTCCTTCCTCTCTGTGGCACCCTCTAATGTATCTGTGTACTCGGAGGTGTGGCTTACTGCCACACTAGTAGGGTGCTGCGCCTTGTATTTGGCTGTAATCTCCTGCTTCCCCTGCTAAGTCTTCCAGAGTTTCATGTGGGGTCCATTTCTAGTTGTGTGTTGAGGCTCAGCGCCTTCGGTCACTTCCATATTAGGCACTGGATGTGGCCGTCTGCCTTCTGGGGCCGGTGGTGGCTCTATCTACCCTCTCGTCCGGGCTTCTGGCTTTGCGCTTTCCTCTGGTCTCTTTGCTTACGTGATGTCTGGGCTTGCTTGATCTGGACAGGGCATTTGACCTGTTGGTGGTGCTCGCCTGGGTGCTTCTCCCTTGGTTTCTTCTTCTGCGAGTGTTGGTCCGTGGATCTGTATCTCATTGGTAAGTGGTGTGCTTCTGGGGGTACAGGCTCGCACAGGACGAGTGTTTGTGTCCTGACACTGCTTTCGTAATGTCCCGGGGTTGCTGGGATTTCCCGGTTTTCCTTCCCTGGTCGGGGGCCTGCGCCTCCTGTGTGGGATTTACATCCTCTTCTTCTTCTTTGTCCCTGGTTTTAGGGTACTGGGGCTTGCTGGCTCGGGTTTGCTCCCTGGAGGGGTTGACGTTGCTGGGGCTCGTTTCACCTGGCCCTTCTGTCCTCGCCTTTTGTTTGTTTCTGCCTGTGGCCTTACCTCCCTGTCCACTCCTGTTCCTATCGGCTCCTTGTTGTTCGGCTGGGTCGGGCCTGGTTGTGGGCTGGCTGTATGGTCACCTGAGTGCTAGCTTTGGTGGCTCGCTTCCTGCATGTGAAGCATTGAGGGACGGTTTGCTTGGCCCATGTGCGGGGCAGTCTCGCTCATTTGTGCTGCATTCCCCTCCTACGGTTTCTGTGTGCTTTCTTGTGCATGGTGACCCCTGGTGGGCGTTTGCATTCCTTTCTGGTGGCTTGGCCTTGGGCCTGGTCCCTCCTGCTCTTCGGGCTCAGTGGACGGCCTTGTGGGCTTTCTGCTTTTCGCTGTTGACCGGTTGGATTTCCTTGGGGCCTGGGTGTTTTGGAGTTATTTCCTACAGCTTCCTGGGTCTGTTTTGCCTTGTGCCTGCTTGGGTTTTCTCATTTTCTCATCCCTACCTGAAGTAAATAAACTCCTAACAGATATGGAGCAGCTGGGTCTCAATCAAAGAGTACAAGGGCCCACGCGTAATGGCGGCCACACTCTTGACCTAGTTTTCACTAACATCGAGGCATTTAAATTTGATCTTCCACAGTCCCTTGTCTGGACGGATCATTCGCTGATTAAGTTTACATATCTCCTGCCCACTCAGGGTCAGAAGGAGCAGGCTGTCGGTAGATGTGCTACCGCACACAGGCCGTGGAACAAACTTACCCCACATGCTTTTGAGGAAGCCTACCGGACAATCTCTCAGTCAGAAGACCAGGGGGTAGACAATATGCTGATAGGATTTAACGAAGGGTTGAAGAAAGCACTGGATGCTACTATTCCTATGAAACATAAATTTAGGTCAACCCCAAGCCGAAGCTCAGCTAGATGGTTCACCCCAGAACTGAGTCAGGAAAAGTCCTCATGTAAAAAACTGGAAAGACGGTGGCGACGTAATAAAATGGCGCAATCAACACACCTCTATAAATCAGCTCTGGCAGCATACCATCGAAACCTTAAGGTAGCACACTGTGTGTTTATTGCAAATCAAATCGAGCATTCTAAGAACTCTGCAAAGGCCTTATTTGACATCGTAAAGGACTATGTGGAACCGACGGTGTGCAAACAACCCGCTATTGAGACAAATGACCTTTGTAATTCTTTGACGGAGTTCTTTTATGAAAAAATTGAAAAAATGTATGCTAATTTTCCCATAGACAACCAGGCTACTTTACCCGACGTCACAAATCCGGATGATGCTATCATCTGACCTGAGTGCTCTTTAGAATGCTTCAGGCTTATTAACCCATCCGAGACGCAAACAGCTTTGGCATCTGTCAAATCTCTACCCTCCCAAAATTATGGCGCTTCTATCCCACACTCTGGCCCCCAGAGTACCGAAGATTTTTAATCTCTCTATCAGGGAAGGGGTAATTCCAACACCTTGGAAGGAAGCCTTTGTCTGCCCCATTTTTAAAAAACCCACGGCAAACCCGGCGGAGTTGGGCAATTACTGCCCTATTTCCCTGCTTCCTCTCTTGGGGAAAATATTGGAAAGTTTGCTTAATATACAATTAAATGGCTACCTGGAATCAAACAACATCCTGGACCACTCTCAGTCCGGCTCCTGGCGGGATTTTAGCACTGAAACGGCTCTTCTGTCAGTGACAGACTGCCTCAGAGCAACAGTGGACGCTGGAGGATTAGTTATTCTGATCTTGCTAGACCTCTCCGCGGCCTTTCATACCATCTCCCATCATAGACTCGCGGAGAGGCTAAGCGCTTGCGGTATCAAGGGTCTCGCTCTTAAATGGTTACAGAATTTATTGGCAGACCGTTCACAAACAGTCCTAATGGGCCCCTACCAATCAGAGAGAACGCCGACATACATAACAGCTTTGAAAACCAGTCCGGAGACCAGTCCACTCCACCCACCTCCGAACCAAAACCCCCCTCTAACAACCTTTGCGACTGGAACCCAATCACCACTGAAGACACCATCCGCCTGATGAACTCCATCCACTCAGGATCGCTAACCGACCCATGTCCCCACCACATTTTCAACAAAGCAGACTCCATCATCGTACCCCATCTCCGAGACGTCATCAACTGCTCCCTCAACTCCGCTACCTTCCTGGAAAGCTGGAAACATGCCGAACTCAGTGTCCTTCTGAAGAAACCCACAGCAGACCCCACTGAACTTAAGAACTACCGCCCCATCTCGCTCCTCCCATTCCCTGCCAAAGTTATTGAGAAAGCCGTCAACAGTCAGCTCGCCGCCGTCCTCGAATCCAACAAATCCCTCGACCCCTCACAGTCCGGCTTCCGAGCCAAACACAGCACTGAAACTGCCCTCATCGCAGCAACAGACGACATTCGAACACTACTGGACAACGGAGAAATAGTTGCCCTCATCCTACTTGACCTCTCCGCAGCCTTCAACACAGTCTGTCATAGCACCCTCATACAACGCCTCAGCAACGTCGGAGTACAAGGAAAAGCATTGGACTGGATCATCTCGTTCCTCACCGGAAGAACCCAGAGAGTCCGCCTCCCCCCGTTCAGATCGGAGCCCACTAAAGTCATCTACGGCGTACCACAAGGATTTTCACTCAGTCCCACCCGCTTCAACGTATACATGAGGCCCCTCACATCCATCGCGCGCCAACACAACCTCAACATCTCCTACGCAGACGACACCCAGCTGATCCTCTCCTTCACCAAAGACCCAAACACCGCCAAAACCAACTTACACGAAGGAATGAAAGATGTAGCTGAGTGGATGAAGAACAGCCGTTTAAAACTGAACTCGGACAAAACGGAAGTCCTAATCTTAGGCTCATCCCCCCTCTGCTTGGGACGACTCATGGTGGCCACCGGCCCTGGGAACAGCACCCATACCAACGGACCACGCACGTAACCTGGGCTTCATCCTGGACTCCTCCCTCTTGATGACCAGACAAGTCAACGCCGTCTCATCATCATGCTTCAACATCCTACGCATGCTCAAAAAAATATTCAGTTGGATCCCCACCGATACAAGAAAAACGGTCACCCACGCACTGCTCACAAGCCGACTGGATTACGGAAACACCCTTTACGCCGGAACCACAGCCAAACTACAGAAAAAACTCCAACGCATCCAAAACGAGACTCATACTAGACATCCCCCGCCAAGCTCACATTTCCGGTCACCTGAAAGACCTCCACTGGCTCCCCGTTAACAAGAGGATAACGTTCTGACTCCTCACCCACGCACACAAAGCCCTCTACGACCTAGGACCCGAATGCCTCAACACGAGCCTGTCCTTTTACACCCCCGCCCGCCAGCTACGATCGTCCAATCAAGCCCTCGCCGAAATTCCGCGCATCCATAGATCCACCATGGGGGGAAGATCCTTCTCCTACTTAGCGGCCAAAACCTGGAATTCTCTCCCCACCCACCTCCGCCTTACACAGAACCACCTCTCCTTCAGAAAGCAACTTAAAACTTGGATATTCGATAAGTAAAGTACCCCCCCCCCCCTCCCACAAGCGCCTTGAGACCCTCTGGGTGAGTAGTGCGCTATACAAATTTTGAACTTGAACTAGACAAGGGCGTTCCCCAGGGCTCCTGCCTTAGCCCCACCCTTTTTAATATCTATATGGCCCCTTTGGCTAAGGTGGTGGAAGCCCTAGGGTTCGAAATAATTTCGTACCCAGACGATACCCAGTTACTATTTAACATTGGCCAAAACCCTGAGGCTGACATAATCCGCTTTGCCACGGGAATATCAGTGATTTCCAACTGGAGGACCAACAACTGCTTGCAGTTGAACCCGAGCAAGACTGAGGTCTTGCTTCTAGGGAAAGCCTCAGTAATCTGGAATAGTGTTTGGTGGCCATCACAACTGGGCTCGGCTCCAACGCCTAAATTATGTGTTAACTAAATCAGTCTTTGTCCATGCAAGATCATGTGGCCTCAGTGTCAGGCGCATGCTATTACAGGCTCAGGCTACTGCGAAAAATCTTACCGTTCATTCCCACGGACCATCGTACAGCAGTTACTCAAGCCTTAGTCATGAGCCGCATGGACTATGGGAATGCACTACTAGCAGAAGTAGGAGTTACATCTCTGAAGAAACTACAGGTCATCCAGAATACGGCAGCCAGGCTGGTCTTGAAAATGCCAGCCGGCACTTCCTCGCAACCATTGCTGAGAAAGTTACACTGGCTGTCGATAAAACAGAGATCCTTCTTCAAAATCTGCTGTCTTACCTATTGTGCGTTTTAAGGTCAGGGGCCAGTGTACCTCCAGAACAAATTGGGAAAATGTGTCCCATCACGTCTTTTCAGGTCCGGTTCCCAGCAGCTATTACTGGTACCACGTATCAGACTCCATAGATTTTGGGCAGGGCATTTTCATATCTCGCACCCAAATACTGGAACAGCCTTCCGTTATCCTTGCGAGAAATTCCCTTCTACCCTGTCTTTAGAAAACATTTAAAAGCGTTATTGTTCTAATCCCTTCCCTATCTTCTGTGCTGGCTGGCCATCGGGATGTCCCTGAGTGAAGCACCGAGATGCCCCCAGGTGATTCGTGCGATATATAAAAAAGATTAACATAACATAACATAACATTGATGTTGCGCTCCCTTCCGGGGGTCCTTTGTGCAACTGGGGTCCGTGTCCCGCCTGTTTCACTCCTTGCTGGTGGGGTTTTGGTGGCCTTCCTTTTTGGTTGTTTGGTTGGCGTGCTGGGTTCCTTTCTGCACCTTAATCTGTTCTTGCAGCTACTGTCAGTCTGTTTTGTTTGCGTCTGGTTCTGCTGCTTTGGTCCTCAGTTAACACCGGGCCTAGTGGGTTTTGTTTACTTCTTTCCCTCCGGTCATTATTTTTAGGGTGGATTCGGCCCTCTCCCTGTTGGTGGTCCCCGTGCAGTTTTACTGTCTTTCGGTCGGACTGCGTCTCTTTACTGCTGTGGCTTTTTGTAGGGTCACTTTGGTGGGGATGCCCTCTGTATCTCTGATTCCGGAGTCTGGGTTTTTGCTCCCCTCTAGCTTTTGGCTGTCCGTTAGGCGGTCTTGGTGTGTTTGGACCGGCTTGCTGCTTTCTGTTCTGGGGACTGTTTGTTGTTGCGCTGTCCCGGGCTGGTTCTTCCTGCTAGTGGTTGCCTGTCTCTTGGGTGGTTTCTTCCACTCATCTGTGTTTTCCTTTTTTTATGGGTTTGCCATGCTTCTTTGGCATCTCCTTCTTTTTGTTTGGTTTCTTGTGAGTTTCCATGAACCCGCTTTGTTTTGGGTATGTGCTCACTTCTTAATCATGTGGCGAGGAAGACTTACGAGAAGGGTAATGCCCCGGTTACTTACCGGTAATCTTCATTACCTGGAGTATAGTCTTCCTCGCCACATGAGTTCCCATCCCTCCCTCCCTATGTTGCTATCGGTTTCATGTGTATGCTTGGTAGCTCAGGCTGTGGGTTGGGCAGGCCTGCATGTTACAGAGGTCAAGGGTGATATGGGTCGGCCATGTTGGGAAGGGATGGGAGGCATTGGAGGCTAAATTTTGCTTTGGAGGGTTCTGGTGTGGAGCTGAAGCTCACTTTGTTAATCATTTGGCGAGGAAGACTATACTCGGAGTAATGAAGATTACCGGTAAGTAACCGGGGCATTTAGTACACTCCATACTTGTGGACAGGGGAGTAGCCAGAAAATTAAAATACCTCCCCCCACTTAGAGCTAAGTCTATGGCACCCAAAAAGTGAAGAAAGTCAGTCCAACTCTCCCTAGAAGAGCTTCCTTGTCTCTTCCATCCAAGCATCTACCTATGTATTCTTTCATCCTTCCATCCACCTGCTGATATATAGTGTTTCACCTTTACATTCTGCCAGCCCATTATTATTTCATCTGCCATTCAATCTTTCCTTATTTTTTCCATTCATTCATCTATCCATCTATCCACCCCCCTTGCCATCCTTCCATCTACTCTGCAATCCATCCATTCATCCAGCCTTCCATCTATCATCCACCCATCCATCCACTCTGCCATCCATTTACTCATCGTTTCACCCACTCATGCATCCATCATTTTACTCTGCCATCCTTTCACCTGTCTATTTACCTATTCATGCACACCTTTACTCTCCCATCCTTTCGCTTATTTATCCAGTGATCTGTTCACTCACTCATTTGCTCATTCATCCATCCCTTTACTTTACCATCCTTTCACGTGCCCATCCTCCTATTGATTCACTCACTCATCAACCATCCATTTAGTATGCCATCCTTTCAGTTGTACACCCACCTTTCCATCCACTCATCCTTTCACCCACTCATTCATCTACCCACCTGCTCAGGCATCCTCACTTCCACCTTTTCTTTCATTCAATGTTCTCTTCATTTTTCCTTTTTCTATTTACCCATCTTTTGTTCTCCCTAGCTCCTGCTTGATCTTATATTGACGCTGTACTCTTGATTTTTCAATTGGGATGGTGCTTGTGTGTTAAGGTAATGACGTTTTCCATGTTTTCCGATTTAACAGAACTAAGATGTTTTTCGCTTAGACCTCAATTATTTCACACTAATTTGTTACAAGGAGAATTGTGTATAATAACAACTGGATTTTGCGGGTGAGTCAGAAGACTTTTCTGTTCTACTAGGGATGATGTCCGACTTCTTTTTGATTTCGATGCTCATTTGGGACTTGTACTGAATCTGATTTAGCATACTTCATATGATTTTGCATCTGATAGCCTTCATGGCACTGCTTCTGTACCACTTTCTGGTGAATTTTGAAATAAACATTTTTCACTGTCTAATGATCTAGAACTGAATTATTGAGTGGGCCCCTTATTATATGGACTGTTTTACTCTGCTAATTAATGTTTAAGTGGGTGTCCTAATGTGCAATTCAACCCGTGGGAGGTAACATTTCGAGATGTCAAACTTTGGGCTATGTAGATCGTGGGTTCGGTTTTGCTCCCATCCCTGCACACTTATCTTGTCAGTTTTACTTACTTACTGGGCGGAATTGGCCTTAGCAGGCATCAGGCCTTTGCCCAGGAGGCTGGAAGGATGGGGGGCGGTTTTGTTACTCGGGGACGGTTTTGCGGCGATGCTGCAATATTGGCCCTCAGTAACAAAAGCTGCAGTGCTGGGTGCCAAGTTTTGTTAAGCAACAGTGCTTCACGCTTACCCCCACTCCCAATGCGCCCTCCCCCCATTTTCCCCAGGGGCCAGCCCGACAAAATTGCTAGGGCTGCTCTGGATTGCCAGCTTAGTTATCAAATGAAGTTGCTTCACCTAAACCTTTGAGCAACTGTTCCTGACATGACTAACTTTTAGGAAACCTTTTTACTCCCCATTACTGCCTATCATCTTTCACAAGAACTAGACTTTCCTGTGAAGACTGCGAGAGGGCGGCGTTTGCTGTTGTCTTAATAATTGAGGCAATGGAGTTTGCGGCCCCCTCTTTCATGGCCATCACAGTTCCATTGCGGCACCAGGAAGACTGCAGATCTCAATCTGAAAATCGCCAGGGGCTCTTGGCAATCATGCCTCACCCTTTGCGAGGAAATAAAGAAATCACTAGCTTCTTTATAATATTACTTACTTTGAAACTAATGGATTCATATTTTTATTTAATTCAATATTAATGTTTTAATTATTAAATATTTTTATTTATGGGAGAACGCCCCCGCGCCATCTTTTTTTTATGTTCCCTCTTTTTTAATTATCGAAAGATTCCACTGTGCCTCCTTCACTGTATATATTTTTTGAGCCTTACATTTCTGTCTTCTCCTTCCCATAACAGAATCGTTCTCCTTCACCCTTTGCACTTACGTGTCCACTTCCTGAAAATTTTGTTACTGATATTTATTCCTTCTTGTTACTATTTTTCAAAACATTTTTGTTTCTAGGCGTCTTTCATCTAAAATAGATCCACGTCACCACGCAGTGATGCCAAAATGATTAGCTTCTTCTGCTTGTTTGTGGCCAAGTAAGAAACTGCACATATTTCAAGCAATAAAGAATGCATCAGCTGTACTTCACTGAGAATGTGCTAGACGACAAACCTGATGGCTATTAATTCACAACAGGTTGCTACTCCGGCTTCCATTCTTTTGTTTCTGATTCTACATTCATAAGGGTTGGTTTGGGTAGCCAGCTGCATATCATAATCCAAACCCTAGAAGAGGAGTGGGGGATGTCTAGGAAAAGAATGGTAATTACAGATCCTAATATCAGAGGTTGTGATGGTTAGGATCAAGAGTAGGAGACATTTCTAGATTCATTGACAGTAGATATAAATAGTTGGCACTGTGCATTTATGGTTAGGTCAGAGATTATATAACAAGAGCGTTTGTTGTTTTGCTAATAATTTTAGCGCTGTTTGGAAAATCAGCACACAACTTTCCAAAAAAAGGTTCATACACCTTCTTGGAAAGTTTAATCCTGCTCAATTGTCAGAACCCCTTTCAGAGGGCCACGGGTTCCACTGGAGTAACTGGATTCACCATGGGAGTTAAGGCCTTTTACTACTGATGTCTTGAGGCGCGACCTGCTATGGATTCTGAGTTACCAGGCTAAGTAATACCCCTTTCAGCTCTTGACTTTTGGTTGTAGCATGGGTCGAGGACTCCAAGGCTCCTCAAGTGGGAGGTAGGTGTGAGGCATACACAGGCTCAAGTAGCAAAGTACACTCATTAACAGCGGTTAGATGATAGTCCGGCCAAATACTTGCTTGTATGATTAAAAGGTATATTTTGATAGAAGTACACAAAGCATAGAGGAAACACATTAAACAATAACCACAGTCTCTTAAGATCATCATACTACTAGTGCCATTCTAGGCAGTATCCTAGAGTACTGCTGCCCCCTTCAAATCGGGCTAGTTATTGTCCATTCGATACTAGAGGCACCTTCCAGATGCGGCCCTTTACTAGTCCCCACACAACAAAGTCTGAGAGAATAGCTGTGCGTTTTTGTGGGTTACAGTCTCCCAATACTGATGGTCAGTCCTCCTTCAGTCTCTAGATGGTCCGCGTCGATGTTGGAGGTCCGAAGCTACACTCATTGCAAAAGTTAAGTGTTTCTCACAGTAGTCTGTGTACAACATTCCAGGGCAATAGCCTCATTTCCTGAGTGGCCCCTTCTGGCACACTGGGTCACTGATTTCCTTCATCATATGCTATAGCCCTTACTTCAAGGTGTCTCCCACTTAGCACAGGGGGTCACCGACTGGCGCTATACAAGCGTGACAGCCCTTAATTCACAGTGGCCCCCACCTGGCCCAGGTAGGTCAACAACTGGTGCTTCAGCAACATTTCAGAAAAGGCCAGGCATCTCACAATCCCTCATTGGGGTTCACGTGTCAGGATCCTTGTTGGGTCTCTGTGTCTCCAGGCACACTGCTCCTCCATACACACTGATGGGAAGCATACAAAATGCAGGATAAATCATGTTTGTGGATTATAAAAAAAAAAGCCTTTTAAAAACTTGGGAGAGAAAAGTGGATTAATCTGGATTAAAATGGAATAAATTACACGTGGAAATTCGAAACAAGATGATACATCCTCCAACGCACTGTGACTGGGAGTGGAGCATTATTATGCTCCCCACATTCACACACTGCTCCACTGGTCTTGGCAGGCAGGCAAAAGGCTGGTGCTCCAGTCTCAGGAAAAATAGTCTTCACTTCCTGGGTGATGCCCCCCTCACCCAGCAAGGACAATAGTAGATATTGGTCCAAAGTCCAGGTTCCAGCAATGGAAGTCTTGGTGATCTTCTCCCCTGAACGAACTTGTGGGTCTCATGCTCCCACTTCTATAGTACAACTCCAGGTTCAAATGTAATTTAGTGTCTGATCCTTTGAAATTCAGGTGATGGGTGTCAGCTTGTTTGAAGTGCTCTTTCCTCTGCTTTCCCGTTGTCAAAGGTACAGTCTGCCACAGTAGGGGAGGCACCACTTCTGATTGACCCACAACACATGCCAAGGTAGTAGCTGGGAATCACATCTGACTTTCACCTTCCACTGATACATGCCTCATAAAGTTTGAAAAGCAAAACACACAAGATGATGGATAGAATGTTGCACAATGGCACAACATTCACCCCTAGTCACAGATCTGGGTTTAATCCATCGTTATTTTGCTCACCAAGCCACCCAGTTCAGACATGGCCATATGCAAATCAGTCTTGACCCTGTGCCTCGTGGGAACAGTCCAGACCGAACTGCCAAGCCATGTCTTCCCTAGACCGGAATCAAGCATCCTAGGACCGGTTTCTGGCTATCAGCCGTCTTCAGCCACGATAGCTTGACTCCAGTGGCTTAGTGAGCACGGGACCCACGTCTGGGCATACCCTTCCCATATAGGGTGAACAGCAAATCAGTCACAGGATGATGGATGGAATGTTGCACAATGGCAAAACATTCCCCACCAGTCACATATATGGGTTTAATCCATCGTTATTTTGCTCACCAAGCCGCCCCAGTTCAGACATGGCCATATGCAAATCAGTCTTGACCCTGTGCCTCATGGGAACAGTCCAGACCGAACTGGCAAGCCATGTCTTCCCTGGACCGGAATCATGCATCCTAGGACCGGTTTCTGGCTATCAGCCGTCTTCAGCCAGGATAGCTTGACTCCAGTGGCTTAGTGAGCAAGGGACCCACGTCTGGGCATACCCTTACCACATACGGTGAACAGCAAAACAGACAAGATGATGGATGGAATGTTGCAAAATGCCAAAACATTCACCCCCAGTCACAGATCTGGGTTTAATCCATCGTTATTTTGCTCACCAAGCCACCCCAGTTCAGACATGGCCATATGCAAATCAGTCTTGACCATGTGCCTCATTGGAACAGTCCAGACCGAACGGCCAAGCCTTGTCTTCCCTGGACCAGAATCAAGCATCCTAGGACCGGTTTCTGGCTATCAGCCGTCTTCAGCTAGGATAGCTTGACTCCAGTGGCTTAGTGAGCACGGGACCAACGTCTGGGAATACCCTTCCCACATAGGGTGATTAGCAAAACACATAAGATGATGGATGGAATGTTGCACAATGGTAAAATATTCACGCCCAGTCACAGACCTGGGTTCAATCCATCGTTATTTTGCTCACCAAGCCACCCCAACTCAGACAAGGCCATATGCAATCAGTCTTGACCCTGTGCCTCATGGGAACTGTAAAGACCGAAATACCAAGCCATGTCTTCCCTGGACCAAAATCAAGCATCCTAGTACCGGTTTCTGGCTATCAGCCGTCTTCAGCCAGGATAGCTTGAATTCAGTGGCTTAGTGAGCACGGGACCCACGTCTGGGCATACCCTTCCCACATAGGGTGAAGAGCAAAACACACAAGATGATTGATGGAATGTTACACAATGGCAAAACATTCACCCCTAGCCACAGATCTGGGTTTAATCAATCATTATTTTGCATACCAATACCCCACCCCAATACTCAACCAGACCACAGACAACAGGACCGCCCTCAAGCACACCACCCGCAAACACCATCAGCTGATCCGCGCCACCAAGAAGACGGCACTCAAAGAACGACTGGACAACAACGCCCACGACAGCAAGGAACTCTTCAGCATCGTCAAAGAGTTCTCCAACCCCAGCGCCGGAAACAACGACATCACTCCCTCGCAAGACCTCTGCAACTCACTCGCCTCGTTCTTCCACCGCAAGATCGCCGACATACACAACAGCTTCAACGCAGAGACCACGCACCCTACCACAGAACCAACGCCCGCCACCACCACCCTCTGCAACTGGACCCCGATCAGCACCGGAGACACCACCTGCACGATGAACTCCATCCACTCCGGATCACCAACCGACCCATGCCCACACCACGTCTACAACAAAGCCGACGCCATCATAGCACCCCATCTCCGAGACATCATCAACTCCTCCTTCCACGCCGCCACCTTCCCGGAGAGCTGGAAGCACACCGAGCTGACCGCCCTCCTGAAGAAACCAACGGCGGACCCCACCGACCTCAAGAACTACCGTCCCATCTCGCTCCTTCCTTTTCCAGCCAAAGTCATCGAGAAGACCGTCAACAGACAGCTTGCCGCCTTCCTCGAGACAAACGGATCCCTTGACCCCTCGCAGTCCGGGTTCCGGGCCAACCACAGCACCGAGACCGCCCTAATCGCAGCCACCGACGACATCAGAACCCTGATCGACAACGGGGAAACAGCGGCCCTCATCCTCCTTGACCTCTCTGCGGCGTTTGACACTGTCTGCCACCGCACCCTAGTGAAGCGCCTCAGCAACATCGGAATCCGAGAGAAAGCACTGGAGTGGATCATCTCGTTCCTCGCCGGAAGAACCCAGAGAGTCCGCCTCCCTCCGTTCAGATCCGAGGCCACTGAAGTCATCTGCGGCGTACCACAAGGATCTTCACTCAGTCCAACCCTCTTCAATTTCTACATGAGCCCACTCGCAGCCATCGCACGCCAACACAACCTCAACATCATCTCCTACGCCGACGACACCCAGCGGAGCCTCTCCCTCACCAACGACCCCACCACCGCCAGAGCCAACCTACACGAAGGGATGAAAGACGCCGCCGACTGGATGAGGAACAGCCGCCTTAAACTGAACTCAGACAAGACGGAAGTCCTCATCCTGGGATCATCACCCTCCGCCTGGGACGACTCCTGTTGACCCCCGGCCCTGGGCACCGCTCCCAGACCAACGGACCACGCACGAAACCTGGGCTTCATCCTGGACTCCTCCCTGTCGATGACCAGACAAGTCAACGCCGTCTCATCTTCATGCTTCAACACCCTGCGCATGCTCCGCAAGATCTTCAGATGGATCCCCACTGAAACCAGGAAGACCGTCACCCAGGCACTCGTCACCAGCCGACTGGACTACGGAAACACCCTCTTCGCCGGAACCACAGCCAAACTTCAAAAAAGACTCCAACGCATCCAGAACGCCTCCGCACGACGCATCCTGGACATCCCCTGACACAGCCACATCACCGGACACCTGGGAGACCTGCACTGGCTCCCCGTCAGCAAGAGAATCACGTTCAGACTCCTCACCCACGCACACAAGGCTCTCCACGACCTGGGCCCCAAGTACCTCAACGACCGCCTGACCTTCTACATGCCCACCCGCCAGCTACGATCAACCAGCCACGCCCTCGCCACCGTACCACGCATCCGCAGAGCCACCGCCGGAGGAAGATCCTTCTCCTACCTGGCAGCCAAGACTTGGAACTCCCTCCCCACCCACCTTCGGCGAACCCAAGACCATCTCTCCTTCAGGAAGCAACTCAAGACCTGGCTGTTCGAGCAGTAACATACCCCTCTCCCCCAGCGCCTTGAGACCCTCCCGGGTGAGGAGCGTGCTTTACAAATGCAGTGATTGATTGATTGATTGGCTGGGTCCAAACTGGAATGGCATGGTGAGCAAAAAAACAATGGATTTAGGTCCAGATCTCTGTACTAGGGTGAGTGTATGACATTGTTCTGCATCCTGTCCATCAATAGATCTTTTTGCATTTGTCCCCCCGAGTTGGACGGGTATGCTCAGACGTGAGTCCCGTGCTCTCCATGCCACTGGAATCAAGCTATCCTGGCTGAAGAGGGGTGAAACCCCAAAACCGGTCCTAGGATGCTTGTTTCCAGTCCAGGGAGAACCAGGCCTGGAAGTTCGGGCTGGACTGTTCCCACAGGGCACAGGGTCAAGACTAATTTGCATATGGCTGGGTCCAAACTGGAAGGGCATGGTGAGCAAAAAAATGATGGATTTAGGCCCAGATCTCTGTACTGGGGTGAATGTATGACATTGTTCTGCATTTTGTCCATCGATAGTTCTTTTTGCATTTGTCACCCCGAGTGGGACGGGTATGCTCAGACGTGAATCCCATGCTCTCCATGCCACTGGAATCAAGCTATCCTGGCGGAAGAGGGGTGAAACCCCGAAACCGGTCCTAGGATGCTTGTTTCCAGTCCATGGAGGACCAGGCCTGGCAGTTCGGGCTGGACTGTTCCCACAGGGCACAGGATCAAGACTGATCTGCATATGGCTAGGTCCAAACTGGAATGGCTTGGTGAGCAAAAAAACTATGGATTTAGGCCCAGATTTCTGAACTGGGGTGAATGTATGACATTGTTCTGCATTCTGTCCATCAATAGTTAGTTTTGCATTTGTCACTCCGAGTGGGACGGGTATGCTCAGACGTGAATCCCGTGCTCTCCATGCCACTGGAATCAAGTTATCCTGGCTGAAGAGGGGTGAAACCCCGAAACCGGTCCTAGGATGATTGTTTCCAGTCCAGGGAGGACTTGGCCTGGCAGTTCCGTCTGGACTGTTCCCACAGGGCACAGGGTCAAGACTGATTTGCATATGGCTGGGTCCAAACTGGAGTGGCATGGTGATCAAAAAAACGATGGATTTAGGCCCAGATCTCTGTACTGGGGTGAATGTATGGTATTGTTCTGCATTCTGTCCAATAATAGTTTTTTCTGCATTTGTCCCCCCGAGTGGGACTGGTATGCTCAGACATGAGTCCCATGCTCTCCATGCCACTGGAATCAAGCTATCCTGGCTGAAGCAGGGTGAAACCCCG
Organism: Lissotriton vulgaris; assembly: GCF_964263255.1. Classification (NCBI taxonomy): domain Eukaryota; kingdom Metazoa; phylum Chordata; class Amphibia; order Caudata; family Salamandridae; genus Lissotriton; species Lissotriton vulgaris. Next base: position 1,735,288,123 of record NC_141685.1, read on the forward strand.
AAACCGGTCTTAGGATGCTTGTTTACAGTCCAGGGAGGACCTGGCCTGCAGTTCGGGCTGGACTGTTCCCACAGGGCACAGTGTCAAGACTGATTTGCATAAGGCTGGGTCCAAACTGGAATGGCATGGTGAGCAAAAAACGATGGATTTAGGCCCAGATCTCTGTACTGGGGTGAATGTATTACATTGTTCTGCATTCTGACCATCAATAGTTCTTTTTTTGCATTTGTCACCCCGAGTGGGACGGGTATGCTCAGACGTGAGTCCCGTGATCTCCATGCCACTGGAATCAAGCTATCCTGGCTGAAGAGGGATGAAACCCCGAAACCGGTCCTAGGATGCTTGTTTCCAGTCCAGGGAGGACCTGGCCTGGCAGTTCGGGCTGGACTGTTCCCACAGGGCACAGGGTCAAGACTCTTTTGCATATGGCTGGGTCAAACTGGAATGGCATGGTGAGCAAAACAAACGATGGATTTAGGCCCAGATCTCTGTACTGGGGGGAATGTAAGACATTGTTCTGCATTCTGTCCATCAATAGTTCTTTTTGCATTTGTCACCCCGAGTGGGACGGATTTGCTTAGTCGTGAGTTCTGTGCTCTCCATGCCAGTGAAATCAAGCTATCCTGACTGAAGAGGGGTGAAACCCCGAAACCGGTCTTAGGATGCTTGTTTCCAGTCCAGGAGGACCTGGTCTGGCAGTTCGTGCTGGATTGTTCCCACAGGGCACAGGGTCAAGACTGATTTGCATATGGTTGGGTCCAAACTGGAATGGCATGGTGAGCAAAAAAACAATGGATTTAGGTCCAGATCTCTGTTGGGGTGAATGTATGACATTGTTCTGCATTCTGTCCATCCATAGTTCTTTTTGCATTTGTCACCCCGAGTGGGACGGGTATGCTCAGACGTGAGTCCCGTGCTCTCTATGCCACTGGAATCAAGCTATCCTGGTTGAAGAGGGGTGAAACCCCGAAACCGGTCCTAGGATGCTTTTTTCCAGTCCAGGGAGGACCTGGCCTGGCAGTTCGGGCTGGACTGTTCCCACAGGGCACAGGGTCAAGACTGATTTGCATATGGCTGGGTCCAAACTGGAATGGCATGGTGAGCAAAAAAACGATGGATTTAGGCCCAGATCTCTGTACTGGGGGGAATGTATGACATTGTTCTGCATTGTCAATCAATAGTTCTTTTTTAATAAAGTTTGAAAGGCCTAAACCTTCCTCTCACTCAAGATTCCCTGGTGCACAGTGACAAACTTATCAGTCCCACAATCTCTCTGACAATGAGCCTTGCGTACCCGTAACTATTCCTGGAATCAAATAGACCCTTCATGCACACATAGGGTGCTCTGCTACCACGACCCTAGCCCCTAGGAATGCCAGCAATACACCTGGCCTGTTTGGGGGTTGCAGTTCCCACCTCTTCTAGCCTTTCCAGGCCCTGTGTTTCCAAAATGGAACCCACAGTCCTTAATCCCATGTACCATACACAGGCACACATGTATCCCAGCGCGCACAAGCAAGAATAACAGGCTGTCCAGTGCTGTACCTAATCCATACAGGTCAGTCGTAAGTTAGATACAGAGCCACAAAACCTTAAGTGATTAGGCCCGTAGGCACCACTCCTGTGATGCAATTTAAAAGGCCTTTTGATACTACTGTTCACTATGAAACAGAAAATAAATATGCTGCCACCACCGTGCTAGTCTCACTTAACTATAGATAAGGGCAGTAGCCCTCTGCCACTCCCGGCCTAAAAAGACCACATGATTAGGCATAGGTCCTGATGCACACACAATCTTTGATTTCATTTGAATTTTTTAAAGCACAGCGTTTGCCTTAAGGCGTTTTGGTGCTGCTTATAGTGTGTAGGAGGAGCCAGCATATAAAAAGTCTACAGAAGGAAAGTAATTAACAATGTTTTTAGTGACTTTCTAAAAGTCAGGAAGTTATATATATTCCTTAGTGTCAGGAACCAAGGATTGAGACTGAGGAAATGCCAGTTCGCAGGGGCTATAACAGTGGTTGGAAAACTAAATGACCGGACCTGGACTGAGCTGGTCAGGGAGCGGTCCTCTAAGATGGCTGGAAGCGCTAAGGTTAGCGCTTCAGCCTTTCTGCAGTGAACGCGTGAATTCTAAGCACAGCTGAGGCTCGCGCTCGCCCTCAGCTGTGCGCACTTCACCAAGACCGTTACGAGTGTAACAGTGCTTGCCGTAGTTAAGACCGATGTCTGCCTGCACACATTGCTATGTTAGCATAACCGCATTAGAAGTTTAAACGCCATTTTGCAACTTTGCCGCTTTTGCACACAACACTACATATATCTGTTGTTGTAAGTTAACTTGCTTGATTCTCTTCACATGAGAACTGTCTGCTTTACACATCCCTAGACTTACATGGCAGTCTCTGTCTGTACAGCTTGTGCTCACATGGTCAAGGTCAAATAACAATGTATGCTGTTGATTCAATCAGATCAGCCCACGCTCTAGACATAATATGCATCCAGCTGCAAGAAGCTGACATTCGAGTGCCTTTAATATTACACCGCATGCAGGTTTGCAGGCCGTTGGAGAAAAACCTTTTCTTCTACAAGAGAGCTGGCTGATCCTTTGATGTGATTCACCTAAGCTGATTTTTGAGGTACGGGGTTCCCAGTTGAAACTTAGAGACATTCTACTATTATAAAACTTAGCTTGGTGGTACACAAGGCGCTATATGACCTGTTTCCACTATCAGTATAATATGAATTCTCCCTTTGTGTTTTATGAAATTGTAACAATGCTGATTGTTTTATTTCTAATCATATGCCTGCTTATGTTAGCCATAATACTGCATCTTAGAGCACGTCGTCGAAATAAATATTTTAAACTTTATTGTGTCTCTACTTACTCACGTTGTGGACTTGTATGAGAAATACAAACAAAAGAGTGTTCTTGATTCCCACCATTCCTGAGAGTATTCTAAGTTGCTTGTTCTAAGTTGTCTAATCATTGGTAGCTTCACGGTAGGACGGAGAGCGAATGAGACACTGATGCTAGTCGGATAGGGGTTCTGGGTACTGAGGTGAGTTTCTAGTACACCACCAGTCACTGAGGTCCTGGTTTCCTACGCACAGTTCTGTGCACACACAGAATTCGCGCAATATAGCGTACCTAACGTTTGGTCTTATTTACGAGACTCTTTAGTAGTTAGTGCTTCTCTTAGTCCACAATGCCCTCACTTCTGTTTCTGGTAGGCAGTTGTGACTGTTTCACCCAAGGACCTAGGAACACATAAATAGTAGATCTATACGTTATAGACACATATGCAAGTACTACAGTTTGGTATTCTTTAGACGGAAGGAACGGTCTTCAACGATGTTTGTATATTATTCAGTCTTTTAATTCCTTTCGAGATTCAATGTTCGCTGCATTAAGGAGGATTGCTCCGCGACTTCTTCAGGGCTGTATAAAGAGGAAGTAAGTCTGTATAGTTGCTCAGCCGGTGATAATTCCAACCCGGCCGGGCTCAGTCCAGTTAGGGCAAATCAGGTTGTTCTTATGCATCAGGCGTGCGGTAAAACTAGCATCCCGCACGAGTTGATCGGGCTCAATCAATCGATCAACGTGAGAAAATCGACCAGTAGGGCTGTACGCCGTGAGGGAGTTCGGAAATCAGAGAATGTAATCAGTACTTCCAACGATGCGGTTAAGAGGCTTTCTAGTTTCGAGTTTCAGAAATATAGGAGCCCCCACGGCGGATCACTCTGTTCCCAGTATTGACGGTTTAACCTACCTTTACGGATTAAATAAAGGTTCATTCAAGTGTGAAATTTAAAAAGGTACACATTTTTTGAATTACTACCCTTTTTGTGCTACATTTCATATAGATTGTTTTTCTTCTCTGTGTCCTTATGGGTGATATTGACATAGCGCAGCATAGTCGAGAACCTCTCAGGTGGCATCTTGCTACGTTTGTGGTGCCTGACGATAGTATGGCGGTACTGTTTGTTCTGAGTGCTGATGCAGCGTTCCCCTTTGAGCTTTTCTACTCTTGGGTTACGTTTCCTGCTGTAGATGCAAATGATACAATTTTCCATACATATTCTCGCACCGCGGTGCCAGTGGCTTATGTACCGTATAGGACACTAGAGGTTCCTATTTCTGCATTGTTTTGGGTTAATGATGCTCTCCCCCACTATGTGACTCCAACTTGGTTGGGTCCCTTGTCGATTCCTGGGGCCACTTGGCCGGTCTTGGCCGGTTTCACGCCACATCCTAACTATTTGTGAGTCACTATTGCCGAATTATGGCAACTTTATACCTCAGTGATTGAGGTACATAGGGCTCTGGTACAATATGTTACACGCAACCTCCAGGTGGAGGCACCTGGGGTTGCGGCGCAGCCAGTTGGACCGGCCGGGATGAAGATTAGTCCTGTCATGGTTAATTCGGTTATGGGCAAGCGCCCCCAGGATAAGCATGATATGACTTATTGGCTTGCTGAGAAATTTGACCAACTCGAGGCAGTATTTATGAATACAAATCCTGTGGAGAAACGCAGGATACTAACCATTAGTTTGCAGAAAGACTTGGTACCTGAGGTAACCGATTGTGAAAGTTGGGGTAAGATATTTGCACCGGTGTATTCGAAGTGCTTCGGCACACCGTCTATGACTGTACTGCCCTCTGTGAACAAGCGTGTTCAGGATCAACACTGACCGGAGGCGGCTGTCGAGTCGGGTATGAGGCTTGTCGGAGTGTTTGACGTGGTTTCTGATCTGATCCTTGCCAATGTCAAAGGGGATGCAGTGAACTTTCAGGTGTCTAATGCTTTGCGCCTTGTCCCAGACACCGAGAAACCCCAAAGGTTACCGAAAATTATTCCGGAGGCTTATAAAACCGTTGGTCACAATAGTTTGGGTGTTAAGCCTTTTGCAAAAACAGCAGCGTAACGGCAAACGCAGATGGCTAAGTCTAATAAAGATTACCGTCCTAACTTTCCAAAGCAAAACTGGTAGGGTAAAAAAACAGGGGAAGCAACAACAGAAACAGGGGTCGCATCCTGCATCACCAGTTGCGGTGACTGTTGAACGCACATATTATTTGCACGACCCCACACACATTCGGTCTCCTGATAGATTTCAGGTTCCTGATCAACGTTCTCTTCGTTCTTCACAGGAAACATCAGGCTCACCAGCCGGTGGAGGAGCACGTGGCAGAGGTTGGGGCATCCCACAAGGATGTGAGAAGCCCCACCCATCTGAGAGCAAAGGCAAGCAGGACAACTTTCCATATCAAAGACCTCAGTTTCAGAAAAAGACAGTTGCTGCATTAACCGCAAGGTATGCCACAGATAGTGAGAACACAGCTTCAGAACTGTACCTGGGCACTCACGCTGCTGGACAATGCAGCGGAGGTTACAATAGTGCGGCAAGCACTGCGTCAATATTTGAAGGCAACAGCAACTGACATGTTTGTAACAGTGGAAACGGCTGACACCAGAGTGGAGAAGTGTGGCTCAATCGTTAGAGCGGCAGACTCTGATGCAGAGGTCTAGCCCAGGACCAGGGTTCAATTCCCCGCCTCGGCGGGTCTTGGGCTCAAAATTCCACTGACCTGATAATTCTCGCCTCGGTGCCTATTCCAATCATGGAGTCCCACTCTGCAACTCTGGGCAATAGCTTGCTTAATCTCCACAACGGCCCCCACAATGCTAAGGATGCCTGGCCTCCACCTTGGGGGTGCCCAGGAGTGGAGGCCTCACAGGGAATGCCAGGATGGGTTCCACAGCGGTATTCGTACAAACGCCTTGAGACCCTTGCGGGTGAGTAGTGCGCTATACAAGTATCAACTTACATTTACATTTTACTCCCCCTGACAGACTATATAACATAGTTCTTTTAATTGAAGGTGACATACAATGTGTAATAGAAGGGATTTTTGGGGAAAATCTGACTTCTACATATGACATTTTGTTAGCGGAGGAAGACTGGCCCCCTCCTTTCGTTTTAGCTGCTCAGAGAGGGGCGGAGGTAATCCTCCCTAGTTTCGCACACACTGTGCCCAAGGAGCAAGCTCAGAACTTTGCAGAAGAGTGGGCTCAGGTGCTTGCACCGGCGTTGTACTGTACTCAGGTGGGGTGGGATAAACTTTCACCCCATCATGAAATACCATTGAAGTCTATGCCACAGCCACAACCCCAATATTCCATGCGGCGGGAAGCGAAAGCTCCCGTGGCAGAAATCCTTGAACAATTAGAGTATCAAGGTGTAATTGAAACATGTGTGTCTCAGATGAATAATCCTCTTTTCACTTTGACCAAGCCACCTAGTTTTGGATTATCGACATTTAAACTCTCATTGTCGTACATGCGCAGTACAGAATGCCCAGAGTTCTGCTCTGGTTGATAGTCTCGTGAGAAAACGGTTTAAAACCACACTTGACATTTCTAATGGCTTTTTAGTCATAACCTGTCCCCTCTTAGTAGTCAGTGGACAGCTTTTACTTCTGGCAGTGAACAAAAACAGTTCAAAAGATTAGTCATGGGCTACAAGAATAGCCCAGGCGTCTTTGCCGCCTGTGTCGTCTCATTGTTGGACGTCATAGACCCAGATGCATACTCGTATGTGGATGACATTTATCTCACAGACGACGAATTATGTCCACATCAGTGTCACATTGACCGCATCATTGTCATGTTTACGGACTTTGGTTAAAAATTTAACTTTGCAAAATCTCATATTGCAGAGTGCACAGTGTTGTTTTTGGGCTATGAGCTCAACAACGAAGGTCGAGGTTTGCCACCTCACTTCCTGGGGAATTGTGCACGTTTGCGTGCTCCAACAACTCTGAAAAAATTACAATCTTTACTGGGTTTTTTAAATTTCAGGCGTACTTACATTCCCGATTATGGCCAGCGTAAAAAAGCAGCTATATGCCTTGATACAACCTACTTTTACCAAGTCGTGCTGGCTTCCTGAACATTCAGCTATTCTGCAATCTTTGCAGTCTGATCTTGTTGAATCTAAATACTTACTGACACGCGATAATCACACAAACCTGGTAATAAGAATTGTGCCGGGTGCAGTGGGTTTCACATACTTGACGTTTAATGAAGGGGACACTGTCCCTGTTGCTTACAAGTCACACTTGTACACTTCTGCTGAAATCTGATTTTCTACTGTGGAAAAAGTTTTATAAGCATTTCAGATAGCTATTCTGAAGGAACGAGCGCTGTTTCGAGGAAAACGCATGTTGGTTGTAACACTGTATCTTGCCCTTGAGGCAGTGACGAGAGCCAGTGTACCTAATTCTAACGCTTTACATCCTCATTTGATACAATGGGCCACTTTGCTGACATCTCCGGATGTTACGTTTATCTTTGATCCCTCATTGCAAACTCAGGAGTTCTTACAGTATGAATTTGTTCATCCTGCTCCTCTGTCCATGCGCCCGCCTGAGGTTTACTATTGTATCATTTACACTGATGGTTCGGCGCAACCGGGGACGTGTTCTAAGCACTCTTATTCAGCAGCCTGCGAAATAGTGGTTGGTACCATTGTGAATGGAGAATTCAAGTCTGATGTCATGCATACGCAGTCATCAGGGGACTGTACCACCCAGTTGGCAGAGCTACGAGGTCTGGTGCTTGCACTAGAGTTTGCTGACCCTTGTGTGACTACTTTGATTGTAAGTGACTCTTACTACTGTGTTCAGTCTTTCAACGACAATTTATTCTTTTGGGCTCAGAACGATTATTGTGATTCTAAAGGTGGCACATTCAAACACAAACTGGTTTGGGTTCGAGTCGCAGAACTAAAACAACGTCTGTCTCTCGTGAATGTAATTCATACTCTTGGTCACCAGCGTGTAGGAGTACACACTGTTGGTAACAGTCTTGCCGACGAGGCAGCAAAGACAGCAGTGGCAACATACTTAGTAGCAGCAGTTACAAGATCCAAAAGTAAGATTGATGATGACATATTGGCGGCTATTGCTGCTACCGAGAAGGGCGATAATTACCCTAGAAGTTTCCCTTCGAAGTACTCTTATCATTTAAGTCCTGATAAAGTTCCCTATGTGAGAATTACCAACGTAGGTGACAGATTAATTCCCAACGCGGATCGCAGACAAGCATTGATAACAGCTGCTCATGAGGGCATGGCTTCTGTGCATGCCGGCGTTTCAGCGACTGTCACTATCTTGCAACAACGTTACTGGTAGCGCGGACTGTACAAACAAACACGGTATTATGGCCTTACTTGTGACATTTGCCAGCAGATTAAACCTTCTACTGCTGCGCGCCCACCTCAAACACAGTTGTACAGATCTAATAAACCACTTGGGTGTGTTTATTTGGATCACTGCTGTCCCTTCTCCTCTTATACTGCGTATAAGTTCATCTTAGTTGCAGTGGATTTGTGCACTCGCTTTTTATGGATTAGGCCACAACATAGCGCTGATGCTCGAACTGTCATCAGGGATTTGCGTGTCTTTGTGGGAATTTTTGCATGTGGTACCTTCCATTCTGACCAGGGTCCAGCGTTCACCTCTAAGGCATACAAGGAAGCCATGGGATCTTTGGGGGTCCAAATCAAATTTTCATCCCCATACAGTCCTGAGGGCCCTTCTGTTGTTGAACGAATGAACCGTAACTTAAAGCAATCCTTGACAGCTAGGATATTAAGCAGGAACTGGCTGGCCCATTTGTATAGCGTTCGGCGTGCACTTAATAATCTCCCTCGAAGGTCTCTGGGTGGGCGAACCCCATACGAAATGATCTTTGGCATGAAGATGTTTATTTCGGACCTTGATGGTCTAGACATGGCGGCGTCGACCGCACCCTTTGACGTAGATAATCATTCTGCTATGTTACAGAACCTACAAGAGAATGTTGACAGTCTCGCTAGGGAGCATTTGCCCTCCACATCTGATTCAGCACTACAGATTCCGGTAGCTGGCTGGCTACCTCGATTTGGAGACCTGGTCCGTGAGAAGGTGGAAAACAAGAAAGAATGTGGCCCCTCTTATCAAGCTCCAGTTCCAGTGCTTGGCGTGCAGGGCACAGGAACAGTCATTTTACCTCTACTTTTTGGTCGCAAGTGCTTGGTGTGTCGTCCGTGAATTCCTGTGAGAGAGTAGATTAGTATTTCGTTGCGCTTCCGTCTGTAGCTTCTGAAAACCTGCTACGCATCGGTCTAAGGCTGACTTTCAAGAAGAGAAACTCACCAAGTTGTCCATGAGCAACTGCTCATCTCCTGATATTCTTTTGAGCAGTTCTCTGGTCTCAGAAAAGACTCCAGTCTTGCAAGTACCACTCAGAAGCAAAGCCTATTGATTTTATATCTGTACCTAAAGCAGAGTAAAATATAGCTTTTCAACTGCCCGTATCAGTTTTTCTAACCACCTTTATAGAAAAAAAAAATAAGTAAGTAAAAATTGGATTAGTGTAGAATTCTCTAAAAGCTTAAACTTACCTTTTTTGGCTGTTCCTGTTGAGCAAAGGCTTCCTTTGACTCACATGCAAAAAGAAAAAAGAAAAGAAAGGTATTAGTACAGTCTGCAGCACCTAGTAGATTACAGTAGAGTTTAATAGACTGCATTTAGCTTTTCTAAGACTGTTGCTTTTATTACACAGGTTGGCAACCTTCTATCAAAAAATAGTGGAGCTAATCTAAAACCACAATCATTTATAGAAGAGAGGCAATAGCCAGTCTTTTTGGGGTATGATATTTAAATAAGTGTAGAGAGTATATGATTTACAGTTAATCCTTGTTTAGGTCCTACAAATGTGCTATATCTGTATTACAGTGTCCAGTTACTGAACAAGCTATGCAAAAAGCAACTGGAAGTAGCAGTTAATAGCAGACACCAGAAAAACAGAAGACAAGGCTGTCTCTTCTCTGTCCTATTCCACTTCCCCCTCGGGAATTCTTTCATACTCCTCGAAGTACACTTGGGGAGTGTGGAGGGAAACTCAGAGAGGCATTGGGAACTGTCATCATTCTGCTACTGTGAAGTGTCTGGGAAACTTCAAGTAAGACTCTTGAAACTTTGGAGCTCTTGCATTTGATTCCAGAGGTGGGGGGTGGTGTAGGAGAAGCTTCTGCCTCCTCAAGAGGCTTTGAGAATGCAAGTAACAGAGACTTTCTTGGCTGTGGCTGAGCGCAGAGATCTATTTGGAGTGTATCATGATATTTCATTTTTAAGGAAATCAGGGCCATGATGATGAAGTGATTTATGCGCTATACAGGGCGCCTTAAAAGCAACTCTCTTGTTAATAGATGGCTAGTGGACTTCTTCCCTAGCTTTGGAGACGGGTTCAATCTTTTTGATCTTTTCAGAACCCGGACTGCTGCATTTTGCAGTCTCTGGAGTTTTTCCAAAACACACTGCCAGGCTCCAACATAAAGGGCATTACATCAGTGTAACTTTGATAGCGCCAGAGAAGTAACCACAGGTCAAATGGTAGGAAAGGGAGAACTTTCGTCAACATTTTTAAGGTATGGAAACACGAGGAAGTCAAATGATTGGTTTGATCCCTAAAAGAGAGGTTAGTGTCGGAAATTATTCCAGGATTTCTTGTTTTTACCACTGGTATTGAAAGACAATGAAGCGCTTGTGGCCACCAGGAATTTTTCCAGAAGGAGGTATCTCACACAAAAGAGGAGAACCTTTGTCTTCTTGAATTAAATTTAAGACAATGGGAACTCATCCAGTTGCAAATGGCACCCGGGTGGACAACTCTATTTCACCCACGGAATATGTGTAATTTTGCCTGCTCCGCAAAGTAGGCTGAACAGGCAAATCTTGGCACACTCGGGCAGAGCGAAGTTGGCCTCCTGCCCGCCTGCCGCCTGCTGCCCGCCTCCCGCCCGCACTATTAAAACATTATATATAACAATTTAAAACACCTTACCTTATCGGTGGCGTCCCCTGGCTTCCCTTCTTCTCCATTGCTACTTTTTCTTGAAAACTGCGCATGTGCGGGCGCATGCACATTTATCGCTCGGAATGCGCAAAGTGATTGCTGTGGTTGGATATTCAGTTCTGTGGTTGAGGATCAAGTAATTATAGACCCCTCAACTTTTTTTCTGAAGAAAGTCGCTAGATTGCCACAGAGCTGTTGACTGGGAAGTGTTGTAGGGGTCAGAGAGAGAGTAGAGAGGCTATGTACAATTTGGAATAATTCCCGGTGAGTTGGTAGAGGACCTGATTTCCTCAGTGAAAAAGCTGATTTTCTCAGAGATTATGTCCATGACCCAAAATCAGTACCCAGGGGTCCAGACATTCATGCAGCTGGGGAAATTAAGGGGCGGGTGCACGTTCTTCACCATGCAGGGCACTTTTCCTTCCTAACACCCATCAAGTGGAGGCCAAGATAAAGGGGGTCCTATTATTAGCTTGCTCTTGAGTCTGTAAAGCGCTCTTATACCCCTGGGTCCAGATAGCAGAATATAAAACCTTTAAAATAAATAACTAATAAAAAAAAAACGTTGACTTTTCCATTTGAATTAACATTGGAAACTTTGCTCTCCGATACAGAAAAAACACCTGAATAGAATTACACAAACTTTGGCAGAAAGTTAGAACTTTACTCACAGAGCGTGCTTTTCATGATTTGGTGTATGTCCATTCAGCCATTTTCGAGGGGCACGAAGGGGTTAAAAGTTAGGAATATCTGGGTAGTGGGTTCCGCAGGAGTCCTGCGGTACCTAAGAAATTAAAAAAAAAAGGGTCTTATGATTGGCTTCGGGAGCTTTTTCACCTATCAGCCATTTTGGCACCCCAGGAACTGTGGGAGCAATCTGATAGGTTGGCCGCAACGCTAGATAAAATAATGTGGCTGCCATTACAGGACTTGGTTCTCATGTCCTGTAAAAGATTCTTTAAAAAGGCACGCGGGGCAGGGTAGGGACACCTGACTCCCAGCCAAGTGTGAAGGGGCCCCAGAGGGTTTCAAAGTAAAATAAAAATTCAGGTTGTGGGTACCAGAATACTTTCACAGGACCCACAATGACCCTCCCTAGAGATACTGTAGCACCGCATGGTACTATGGTATAGTGCAAGTGAAAAATAAAAATAAAAAGGAGAAGACAAGGTTGGGCACGCATTGTCTTTGTTCAGGCCCTGCACCTAACCGCAACTGCCAGGGGGCAGCCCATGTGAATGGTTGATAATTGGTCTAATTTAGAATATGAGTAAAAACCAGACATTATTATTATTATTATCATTATTAATAATAATAATAATAATAATAATAATAATAATAATAATAATAATAATAATAATAATAACAATAATGATATTAATAATAATATTAATAATAATAATAATAATTCTTCACTGGAAAAAATAAAGATTAAAGGGATGTTATAGCTAGGACAAGTTCTAAGATCTTAACATACATTAAAAGAAACTGAAATTCACTGAAAAAAACAAAGGTTAAAGTAACATTATAATTAGATGTTGGAATGCGACATGAGCTAACACAAAAAACACAAATATAACTGAAATACACCAGTTATAGCTTAGTCAAAAACTATAACTTCTCTCCCTATTGTCCACTGCTTATGACCTCACTCGTGACATTTTAAAATTAAAAACAAAACCAGAATAGGGTTCGGTGTTTGTTCAGCAACAGGTTTAGGGTCTTCCCAAAGGCATGTCCATGATAGGGGCAGAAATTATAGTTTTTTCGACTAAACTATAACTAGTGTATTTCAGTGTTTTGGGGATTTTTAGCGTTAGTTCATGTCTCATTCCAACACCAACCAACTATAACATCACTTTAACCTTTAGTTTTTTGAGTATATGAGTGTGTGTGTGTTTAGATGAAGAATCATTGGCTTTATATATTTCAAACTGAACATTACAACAAAGACCTACATATTCAATCACAAGGATATGTCCGATGACTAATCAGGGTTTACAGTCCCACCACCAACCTCCTGCTCTCTGTCCTGATGAGTACCAAATTGCATATCGTTCCGTATATAAATAATTTATACCAGTCATACTGTTATGGTCTTCTGCCACAGGTGTGCTCCATGGCTCTGCCTGCTTGCAGCACATTATGACACGAGGGATAGATCTGTTAGGATTGCCCCACAAAGGAGGAGTGCCACAGGCACCCAACTCCCGATTGACTGCATGGGATTGGTGTTCCCATCTTGTTGTATGCTGCTGAGGTAGCTTCCTTGATGTTTCCGAGGTCACTCAAACAGAACCTCCAGTTCGGTTGGAACAGAGGCTCAGCCCCCTCAGTTGACACCCATTATTTGCTGGGGCGGCCTCTACACAGTGTGTGGTCACATAAACAGTGCATCCCATTACTTGGAAACAGAAGCTCAACCCCTCAGCTGATAAACATTTTTTTATTTGACCTTTAAGTAGCATCTAGGAATTAAGTTCTTTATTCCACAACCATCTAGGTCCTGTGAAGGATGGAGGCCTTTCTGCATCCTCTCCTCTTGCAGTTCCTGTGCCCTTTCAGCTTCTGATATTGTTGCCCTCTATAACTCCAGCGGTGACGTTTTCCTACCTTCTTCTGCACCTTGTTACTTCCTGGTTCTTATGTTGGGGTTTTTATTTTTAATATTTAAACGATTTGTTATTTCTTTTTATTTTATGTTTACCTAATACCTTATATATTGCCATACTGTTTCTGAGGCTTAGCTTTAAAGTACTGAAGGACTGGGTGGGTCATAGGAATGCTTAGTTTAGTTTTCCTTGAATTCAGAAATGTATCTGACCGTAGTTACTATATTTCCTCATTCTCCATTTCTTGGATTTGACTTTCTCTGTCTCCTCTTCAGGTATTCAATTCTGCTGGGAAGGGTGTAGGCAAATATCTGGCTTAATGGTTATTATTTCCTTCTCTTATTACTGGATGGGCACATTTCAAAAGGCATAATCACCTGGAAGCTTCAATAATCCAATGGCCAGATCCATTTGTTTTGGCACCTTCCCCATTTATTCATGTACATTTCTTAATACATAGGATCTGTGTATAGGTAAGGCATCTTGTCATCTCACACAGTCTTACTGGAATCCATCAAAACATTGCTTAGCTGTCACACATAGGTACTAAGAGACTGTCAAATGTAAAGTAGAATTCATGAAATATACAGTTTAAAAGGCTGCAGTTAAAATAGTTCTTCTCCAACCAAAGTATGAGACTGGGGACAGCAACCAAGGATCGAGCAGCAAAACATCAACACAAGAAAATAGATATTTGCGGATTAGTTAAAGAATCCAAAAACAAGGAATGAAGACAAAATCACTATATGAAATCACAAAGGTCAGAAACAGGGTACAATAGTGTTGAGTAAGTGATGGTGAAGCTGGATACTGTGGTGTGTCTGGGTGTAAAATGCTGACAGGGCAGGAGCTGGCACTGAGGTTATCATCCTCGACTCAGTCGAATTATATTGCTTAAGTATCCTTGAATTATCTGCAGCTCTGACATGGCATTCTTTTTGAAGCCATAGAGAATCCCCTGGACATTGGGCAATTGGTACTCAATTCATTCTAGATTTTCCTTAGATATCACGCTCAACAGTGAAGTTCAAGGACTCCTTTCTGTCATCTTATCCAGTTGCTTCCATTGTCTCACAAAGGTCCCGTGTTAATTAAACTTTTAGGGAACTCTTTCAAAATCTACTGTGTGAATCTGACACATACTACTATCAATGTGCTTATCAGACATTGATGTATGAAAAAAAAGAATCTTCTGAGTATGTCATCAGTTACTTCTAATGTGCCTTTGAGAACACAGAAGTGTGGATCACCCAGTATCATCTCAAGCCTAACACTCAAAAGACTGACATCTTGCTAATGCCTACAGTGACTTTGATACTCCTGTGCAACCCTGGCTAAGCTCCCTCACATCATTGGAAGCAGTCCTACTCTCCTTGAAAGTTCCAAATCCATAGGTTTCACAATGGAAGAGACAACTTCAATTGCATGAGTATAACAGACAAAAATGTTCAATAACAGATCAGACCGCTAAAGGGCATCAACCACATTGAACATATGCAGAGTCCAAACTCTTGCAATCTTAATATTGAACAATGGGAGAGCTGTAGTTTCATAAATACCCAAGGCTAACCTACGTGTGTGAAGGCTAACCGCAATGCAGCAGCCCGTTGGAATCTCAGGCACACACTGTTTTGACCACATTTCCTCGGTGCCTATCTTCTTTCACTGGTCTTTTACAGATGTCAAATGTATTTACAAAATAATTTGCATGATACTCCATGCCAGTCTTCTTAGTACCTGAATGATAAATTACTCGGCTCTGGTGGCCAGAATTCCTCGAGGAACATAGATTTGATTCAATAAAGGACCCCACGTTTCACGAATGGGCATAATCTGTTCGAACGCTCCTCAGTTTGTCCCTCTTGTTCACCAGGATACGTATCACCATCCCCCAAGAGTCCGGATGAGCTTTTTACACACCGCCTTCCGAAAAGACTTGATATAGCTTTGGTTCAATTGTCACTTTGCACCTCCTGTGGTATCATACCCAGCCTGTTGTACCCTGCCTCCACTGTCTAATGTAATCTAATCCTCCTGCTTCTCTGTGCTCTCCTCTCTTGACATGTCCTGCTATGAAACCAATGTAGATAACAGCACTTGGAGTGGGATCCCTTGGTTTGTCTGCCTTCCCCTCTTCCAGTGTGATTGTTATCTTCCTATTATCTATACCCGCCTATTTGTATCTCAGATTATTTTTTTGTGCATATGACATTCAAGTGCTTCATTGTTGAACGATCTTATATGTAGTCCTATGCATTATCTAGGTGCTTATTCATCCTTATATCATTCTATTCACTCTGTATTTTGAAGTATTGCTCTATATATTTGTTCACACTTGTATCTGCTGGTCCTAAAATGTTGTTCTCCGCACTGGACAGTTCTCGGATGCCATTAAGGCTTGGCTTCCATGATGAAATGACTTCAATAAATAGCCACTTTCTCCTACCACTGTAAGGTCCTGATTCATCAAACAATCACAAATTTATTTGGACTGGCATACTACTATGCCTTCCTCAGATTAAACTGTTTCATGCAAGGGACGTTTATTTCTTTTTGTAATTCCACTGGCATACATGCACCTGCCATTAACATATGCATCTAATGTCTGTGAATGTGTAGGCTTAAGATATCTGTAAATGGAAAACATTTTTCTGTATGGAGTCTTCTTTTTTCTCCCACATCCTTGAGAATTTTTTTTCTAACATGGTCTTAGTCTTTTCCACATGTCAGAGTGTAGAAGCGCAGATTGTGTAATAGAAATGTGTGGTTGTGAATAGCTCTGTGAATGTTCTTTTTATTTGCTTACATACCCCACAAGACACACCCACTTTTCTTTGATGTCGGGCAATGTATTCAGAAAGAGCCCCGTGCCTAAGTGACTCAGGTTCTGAATTAAATGTCCATACTGCACGTACTTAAATATTACTTGACCTGTAATAAGCTAAGAATTAGGCCAAACGTTTTATTTGTTAGGAACACTGGCAGCAAACATGTGCATGAATTTATACTCACAAAAGGGCATGACTAGTCCTTTTTCACTCACAGAAATGTTATTCTGATCTTGTGTATGGTGTTTTAAGGATGTATAAAACTGTAATTTTTGGGATGAGATTTTGTCAATCAATCAATCAATCAATCAATCAATCAATCAATCAATCATGGGCATTTGTATAGCGCGCTACTTACCCGGAAGGGTCTCAAGGCGCTGGGGGGAGGGGTCCGTTACTGTTCGAAGAGCCAGGTCTTGAGGAGTCTCCTGAAGGAGAGATGATCGTGGGTCAGCCGGAGATGGATCGGGAGGGAGTTCCATGTCTTGGCTGCCAGGTAGGAGAAGGATCTTCCCCCGGCGGTGGCTTTGCGGATGCGTGGCACGGCAGCGAGGGCGAGGCTGGTCGATCGTAGCTGGCGGGTGGGTGCGTAGAAGGTCAGGCGGTTGTTGAGGTACTTGGGGCCCAGGTCGTGGAGTGCCTTGTGTGAGTGGGTGAGGAGCCTGAACGTGATCCTCTTGCTGACGGGGAGCCAGTGCAGGTCTCTCAGATGGCCGGAGATGTGGCTGTGTTGGGGGATGTCCAGGACGAGTCGTGCGGAGGCAACCTAGATGCGCTGGAGTCTTTTCTGAAGTTTGGCTGTGGTTCCGGCATAGAGGGTGTTTCCGTAGTGTCCAGTCGGCTGGTGACGAGTGCCTGGGTGACCGTCTTCCTGGTTTCGATGGGGATCCATCAGAAGATCTTATGGAGCATGCGCAGGGTGTTGAACCATTATGACGAGACGGCGTTAACTTGTCTGGTCATCGCGAGGGAGGCGTCCAGGATGAAGCCCAGGTTGCGTGCATGGTCCGTTGGTTTGGGGGTGGTGCCCAGGGCAGAGGGCCACCAGGAGTCGTCACCCGGGAGGGTCTCAAGGCGCTGGGGGAGAGGGGTATGTTACTGCTCAAACAGCCAGGTCTTGAGCTGCTTCCTGAAGGAGAGATGGTCTTGGGTTTGCCGAAGGTGGGTGGGGATGGAGTTCCAAGTCTTGGCTGCCAGGTAGGAGAAGGATCTTCCTCCGGTGGTGGCTCTGCGGATGCGTGGTACGGTGGCAAGGGCGTGGCTGGTCGATCATAGCTGGCGGGTGGGCGTGTAGAAGGTCAAGCGGTCGTTGAGGTGCTTGGGGCCCAGGTCGTGGAGAGCCTTGTGTGCGTGGGTGAGGAGTCTGAACGTGATTCTCTTGCTGACGGGGAGCCAGTGCAGGTCTCTCAGGTGTCCGGTGATGTGGCTGTGTCGGGGGATGTCCAGGATGAGTCGTGCAGAGGTGTTCTGGATGCGTTGGAGTCTTTTTTGAATTTTGGCTGTGGTTCCGGCGTAGAGGGTGTTCCCGTAGTCCAGTCGGCTGGTGACGAGTGCCTGGGTGACGGTCTTCCTGGTTTCAGTGGGGATCCATCTGAAGATCTTGCGGAGCATGCGCAGGGTGTTGAAGCATGAAGATGAGACGGCGTTGACTTGTCTGGTCATCGACAGGGAGGAGGCCAGGATGAAGCCCAAGTTGTGTGCGTGGTCCGTTGGTTTGGGAGCGGTGCCCAGGCCGGGGGCCACCAGGAGTCGTCCCAGGCGGAGGGTGATGATCCCAGGATGAGGACTTCTGTCTTGTCTGAGTTCAGTTTCAGGCGGCTGTTCTTCATCAATTCGGCGATGTCTTTCATCCCTCCGTGTAGGCTGGTTCTGGGGGTGGTGGGGTCATTGGTAAGGGAGAGGATTAGCTGGGTGTCGTCGGCGTAGGAGATGATGTTGAGGTTGTGTTTGCGTGCGATGGCTGCGAGTAGACGTTGAAGAGGGTTGGGCTGAGTGATGACCCTTGTGGTACGCCGCAGATGGCTTCGGTGGCCTCGGATCTGAACGGGGGGAGGCAGACTCTCTGGGTTCTCCCGGCGTGGAATGAGATGATCCACTACAGTGCCTTCTCTTGGATTCCGATGTTGCTGAGGCGCTGTACTAGGGTGCAGTGGCAGACAGTGTCGAACACTGCAGAGAGGTCCAGGAGGATGAGGGCCGCTGTTTCCCCGTTGTCGAGCAGGGATCTGATGTCGTCAGTGGCTGCGAAGAGGGTGGTCTCGGTGCTGTGGTTGGCTCGGAAGCCGGACTGCGAAGGGTCAAGGGATCCATTTGTCTCGAGGAAGGCGGCAAGCTGTCTGTTGACGGTCTTTTCGATGACTTTGGCAGGAAAAGGGAGGAGCGAGATGGGGCGGTAGTTCTTGAGGTCGGTGGGGTCTGCTGTTGGTTTCTTCAGGAGGGCGCTGAGCTCGGTGTGCTTCCAGGTCTCCGGGAACGTGGCGGTGTTGAAGGAGGTGTTGATGATGTCCCGGAGTTGGGGTGCGATGATGGAGTCGGCCTTGTTGAATACGTGGTGGGGGCAGGGGTTGGTGGGTGATCCGGAGTGGATGGTGTTCATCGTGCGGGTGGTGTCTTCGGTGCTGATTAAGGTCCAGGCGCAGAGGGTGGTGGTGGGGGGCGTTGGTTCGGTGGTTGGGTGCGTGGTTGGTGCGCCGAAGCTGTTGTGTATATCGGCGATGTTGCGGTGGAAGAATGAGGCGAGTGAGTCGCAGAGGTCTTGTGAGGGAGTGATGTTGTTGTTTCCGGCGCTGGGGTTGGAGAACTCTTTGACGATGCTGAAGAGTTCCTTGCTGTTGTGGGCGCTGTTGTCCAGTCGTTCTTTGAATGCTGACTTCTTGGTGGTGCGAATCAGCTGGTGGTGTTTGCGGGTGGCGTGCTTGAGGGCCATCATGTTGTCCGTGGTCTGGTCGTGGCGCCAGGCTTTCTCGAGGGTGCGCCAATTCTTCTTGGAGGTTATGAGTTCGTCGTTGAACCAGGGGGCTTTCTTGCTGCCGGGTCTGCTGGGAGGGTCCTTCAGTGGTGCGAGGTAATCTGCGCAGTTAGTGAGCCACTGTGTGAAGCTGCTGGCTGCTTCGTTGGGGTCCGTTGTGCTGGCGGGAGGGTTCTGGCGGAGGGAGGTGGTGAGCTGCTCGGCGGTGATCTTGTTCCAGCTCCTGCGAGGACCCTGCTGCAGGTGGTGGTGGGTCGTGGTTTTTCTGAAGCTGAAGTGGATGCAGCTGTGGTCAGTCCGGTGGAGTGGCTGAAGGAGATGTGCTTGCTGGAGGAGAAGACGGGGTCAAGCATGTGGCCGGCGTAGTGGGTGGGGGTGTTCACCAGTTGCTTGAGTCCGAGGTTAGCGAGGTTATCCAGCAGGGTGGCGGTGTTGCGGTCATTGTTGTTCTCCATGTGGAAGTTGAGGTCCCCTAGGAGGATTTAGTCGGCGGAGAGGAGGGCGTGTGTGCTGATGAAGTCGGCGATGTCTTCGCTGAATTGGGTGCGTGGTCCGGGGGTCTGTAGATGAGGGTGCCTCTGAGGGTGGTCTTGGGGTCGGTGTGTATCTGGAAGTGGAGGTGTTCGGCGGGGTGAAGGTGTCGTCGGGGTTGGTCGTGATGCGGATGGTGTTCTTGTGTACGATGGCGATGCCTCCTACAGTCTGGTTGAGGCGGTCCTTCTGGGTGATCTTGTATCCGTCCGGGATGGCTATGGCGATGTCAGGTGCTGAGGAGGCGTTCATCCAGGTTTCTGTGAGGAAGGCGACGTCAGGTGACGTTGTGTCGAGCAGGTTCCAGAGTTTGACGGCGTGTCTGTGGACGGAGCGGGTGTTGAGCAGGATGCACTTGAGGTGGTTGTTGTTGGTGCTCGGCTTCTCGGGTGCGGTGCAGGTCCGTAGACAGGTGAATTTGCAGGTTTGGCAGGTGAAGGGTCCATGGGAGCATTTCGGTGTGGCTCGATAGCAGGCTGGGTTTCGGCCGGCGTTGAGTGCGTGGAGGATGGCGGCGTCGTAGGACTGTTGTGTGGTCTGGCGTCGTCGGGGGCCAGTGGTCCTGGCACTGGGCGCGGTCCAGGCATGGACCGCCGCAGACGGGCTTGCCTTTGGCGCGCCCGCTGCACATACACTGCGCGCGCCCGCTGCGCATACACCGTGCGTCCTCCATATGAAGGGCTGAGGGAGGGAGGAGCAGCTGGGAGGCGGGAGCGGGGTGGCGAATGGGAGCGGTGGGGTGGGTGGGGCCGCAGGGAGCAGCGGCGGGAAGAACGAGGGCGAGGCAGGAGGCGGGAGGGTACAGAGGGCAAGGGGGAGCGAGGGGAGGCACAAATAACAGTGAAAAATTACAATTAACAAGCTAATGGAAGCACAAGGCAAAGGGGAGCGAGGGGAAACTAATGGGACAGAACAGAGGGGTCAGAATGGCGAATACCCAGCAGGGTGAAAACGGCGAACTCGGAGAGCGTAGCGTAGCACACAGCACACCGCACGAGGAGGACCACGCGGTTTCTAGGGGGGCGACCTGCCTGGTGACAGGGTCAACGGTGATTTTGTGTTATTTAAAATTATATGATCGGCTCTAAATGTGGTTTGAATGGAAATCTCGTGTAAAAAAGGTAATGTGAGATACAGGCAGCAAACTGAAGAAAATGACCCAGCAAGAAATTTCCAGCTTAAATCAGTGACTTGTAAGCAGAAAATTATGTGGAATTGTGTAATGCGAATTTTCGTCAATTTTATATAATATTCAATTCTTCAATTTCGCAAGCCCTTATAAAATTTTGCAAGAGCCTAATCATTTTGTTGTGCTACCACAAAAACTTGCAGTTAGCGGGTCACCGGTGTGCTTGGAATGGGGATATGAGAAAAACACAGGGCTGCAGTAACCCTTGAGACGATCTGAGAGTCTGTTTCTGCTACACAGGCATTCAAGATCTCCAAGTGTTCCTGAGAAGTGTGTATTGTAAGCCTTTTCAATTCTGTAAAACTTAGACTTTAGCTTCTCAAGATTGCCTAATTCTCTCCTCACTTGCCTTCCCACCAGCGTTAAAAGCCAATGAGCTCT
This sequence comes from Lissotriton vulgaris, assembly GCF_964263255.1. Lineage (NCBI taxonomy): Eukaryota > Metazoa > Chordata > Amphibia > Caudata > Salamandridae > Lissotriton > Lissotriton vulgaris. The sequence continues at coordinate 1,735,309,542 of NC_141685.1, forward strand.
CCCATACAAATTGTACAGAAAATCACCAATACTTGCGTTTTCATTTGTAATCTCATGACATCCAACCCTTACATAGCCTTGATAATTATTTAAATTGCGGTTAGTAGAACTTAGATATAAGGAGATAAAGTGAGTTGCACAAGACCACACAATTCTGGCACGTAGGAAAGGCAAGATTACACCTCAGATTACGGGTTTCTACAGATGTGAACCTATGGCCCGATTTTATGCCAGCAAAACCAGCCCCAGTGAATTTGAGTTCATTTTATAAGGTCCTAACATAGACCACACCCGGACGTCCTCACAGCAAGGAGGGACTCATTGACTCTCCTGGGGCAGGGATGTCCATCAACCAGACAGGGCACAGACCAAGACATGGCAAGGCTGAGCAGTCAGGCGATTGCCAGGAAAACATTGAACCTGACCATTGGGGATAGGGGTCCCCATGGGTTTAGGTGCAGTCAGAGACTGCCTCTCTCCTCTCATTGGTACAACCCGGTCCCTCCTCATAAGGATGTTGTGGGACAGCTTAGGCTGACAGGCCTCTGCTTTTTAAAGGGCGACTTTCAGTGTGCTTCACATGAGCAAGTCTGTTTCCTGAAATGGCCTTAAAAGATTACTACATTTTTCTGCAACATATCTAGTGCGTTTGTGTCCAAACTGCTTTAAAGTTTTCGATACAGTTTTTCTATGGGATATTGTGTATTGTCCACTCTCTTTTACTTTTACACCTTTGCGGTATGGTACCAGAATATCGTAAAAATACATCGCCCCACAGAAATATCGTGTCAACAATGTGGTATAAAGGTATACAAAAATATCGTCCAACTGCAGTTAACCATAGAAAATCTACACACTGGGCGAATGTATTTTTATTATATTTACGACACAATATTTCGGTCGAATAATATTGTGTCAAAATATATTCTAACAGCCAACCGTTGCAAGGTCCTTCAAACAAAATTAGCTGTGGCTTACAGAGCACACAGCCCAGGGTTTCCGAAGCCGAACTGCAGGTGGGTCTCCGCTCCTCTGCACGGGGCCTTAGACAGCTGCCACGGCCTTTCTTCGGGAGGGAGGCACGCTCGCCCCCTCCCAAGATCCAAGCAAGGGCTCAGGGGTGCAGCTTCCCGCGTCATCTCTTTGAAACCTCCATTATGCCCAATGCGTCTCTGTGAGCCAATATAAAGGGCTCCTCTTTAAGCATAACTGCAAAGCAGCCCTGTCTGCTTCATGGGCCCGAAAATGTGTAACAAGGAGATTAGGCCCAAACCCACCTTCTTTGAGCTCTGCATCTAAACCCAAGTGTTAACCCATGGCTTGGACCATTTAATGACTTCTGAAAACATGGCGACCACACTGCACATCATAAAGAAGCTAGATTTGTAGTACACGTGGGTCACGTTGCTGACGCAGGCATTAGTCCTTGAGTCCCTGCTTGTCCACTTTATGTGTTAGGAAAAATGGTTCATCGGCCAGTTTTTTGCACTTGGTACTTGCTGTGAATCCCTATTTTTTTCTGTTTGAGAGGAGTTCTTTTCCAAGCAATGTGTAGTGTCTAATGCTATATTAACTGTTGTGTTTCACTTTCAGAAAATTCCTGTGACAAAAAAGATACAAGCTAGTATCAATTTCATACATTATTTTTGTCTAAATGTTCTTCCACTAGTATATGACATAATATAGGGGAAGGACAGTGTATTGGGATCTCACAATCCTGCTGAAGGCTGTTGACCCGTTTGGGCATTTACAAGTGTTTGAATACAGGATAGTGGAATGATAATTCAGGATGGAAGATCAATATATAACTCTTTCATCATCCGACTGTATTTTTAATCTTGTCAGAGCAACCAGGAGTACTGATTGCCTGAAGCCCTAGACAGATTTAATTCATCTGTCTGTTCTAGCAACAATTATGCTTCCGAACTACAGTATCCAGAGCATCCACTTCTTGGTTGAGCCCACCCTGACTAAATGTTATGGCATGGATGAGTGTAAAACCTGATGATGAAGCATGCCACAAAAATGCAGGTGATGGCTTTTTTTTTCTAGGATTAGGGGTTTCCTCCACATAGATTATTCAACATACCATAGATAAAAATATTTTTCTTGCTGTGCCACTTGAGGTTATGTGAAGGTTAGTCATAAACCATGCCTTTCCATGCTATATTTTATCAAATAAACAAGCATTGGAAATTTAATATGTCTCGCATTTGCTTAAGCTAAAGCCATTGAAGTTGTAAATGACAATGCTTTTTACCCATGTGTTATGGAGTGTATGTATGTGTTGTAGTGGAATTATGTGGGGTGGATTGGATGTATTTGATGTTTTGTGAAATTGTATTGTTGAGTTGAATTATGTGTTTTTGTTAGACGGGGACCTGGAGGGTCGGCCGAGGACAAGGGGAGAGGCCTCCGGGGAGGGCCGTCTCCAGCGATCGTACAGACAAGTAACTTCCCCCCCACAGATGGACACAACACAAGGATAAGGTTAACGCTCTTTATATGCAGTTCTTGAAGCAAGGTATCATGATACAGGGAGATCGGGACACGAGGGTCCTCTCAATTCTAGTCTCTGGAAGGGAAAGGGGGTAGCGGGACAGTCTTGATACCGATCTGGTATTGAGGTGAAATGATGGATAGCTCACAATCCTCGAGCTCGGAGTTCTGGAGGGTCGGGCCGCGGCAGCGCCAGCAGGTCCCTACGATGATGCAGATGGTAGAGGGCCACGGCAGCGCCAGCAGGTCCCTAGGACGGCGTAGGTTGCAGAGGGCCGCGGCAGCGCCAGCAGGTCCCTTGGACGACGTAGGTTGCAGAGGGCCGCGGCAGCGCCAGCAGGTCCCTTGGATGAGGAGGAAGGTTGCAGAAGGCCGCGGCAGCGCCGGCAGGCAGGACGATGATTCACAAGGCAGGGCTGCGGCAGCGCCAGCAGTCCGTCAAGGATGAGTTCTTCACGGTGTCTCTCGACTCCAGGATACAACTGCCTTCCTGCTCTGGAGCTGCCCCAGTTATAGGTCTGGCCTGCTTTGATGTCCGGACCCTCGCTCTTGGAGGTCGGGAGGTCCGGGATGAGGGAGTCCAGACACCCAGCAGGGGGGTGGAGCCAGCGCCCGGGGAGGCTGGGGGCGATCGGCACCTGGCGGGGGAGAGCCATCGACACTCCTCTCTCCCATTGACCTGCCAAGTGGTCCGTTCACCTCCTGGGTGGATGGTGGTGCCGGGATGTCGGGGCCTGGCCAGGCCCAGGGTTGGGGTCGAGCTGAGGCCACGCGGCCTCGTGGTGCAGTGCCCAAGATGGCGGCTGGGCCGGGCAATGGTGCTGACGGTGGCCCGGGCCAGTGATACAGAGATGTCCAGGAGCGGTGTCCCGTAGGGGACAGGTTGCGGGTGGCTTCTGGGGGTCGTCGGGGGTTGTTCTTCTGGGGGCCCCGGGAGACCCGGTGTCCAGGCTCTGTCATGCGGGGAGGGAGCGAGCCCTTCATGAGGCCTGTCCAACAGTTTTGATGCCTTTTTATGTGGTGTGGATTAGAAATGTGAGGAGTTGAATTGTGTGGTGTGGAACTGTGTGGATCGCTTTGCCTTTTTGTTTACGAAAAAAACAAATAGATAGGTGTTAAGCTCTAGATCTGTGTCTTACGGGTATATATATATATATATATATATATATATATATATATATATATATATATATACATATATATATATATACATATATATATATATATATATATATATATATATATATATATATATATATATAATATATATATATATATATATATATTCTCCATTGCTGGTTCCCTTTACCACTCGTGCAGCGCTCAGAACAGGTGCGGCGCCCTGCAGCTGAACCACGCTGCTAATCCATTTGCCACTATTCGTTCTCGAAGGAACAAATTGGGTCGCACTCCACAGGTCGATTTTGCAATTTTTTTATTTTTCCATTACATTCCACAGACTCAGGCAGATGTTACGATCTACACGTTTCGGTATTACAAATACCTTGCTCACGATCAACCGATCACTTGGCTCCCCCTCCCTGATATACTTGAATTGTATACATTACATCACTTCCTGTTTGGGGTTTGCCAGTGCCTCATTGCTTTATGGGACATGTAGTTTTTTAAATTTAACTGAATGTTACTTTCTACCTTTTGCCCAATATTATACATTTTACACTTGCAGATGACAATGGCTTAGTCATAAATATAAAACACATGAAAACTGAGAGGATCCCTCTAGTGGGACAAGATTGCGATTATAATTTCCTTCATATATTACTCAATGATGTATGATTTTCTCTGCAACTGGTAAACAGTTGGGATGTTATCTACTAATAGTTTCCCTCTGGTGGGATGACATTGCTTACACTCTTGTGCGTGTTTCCTAACACTGTCAATTCAGAATTTTGTGACACGGGTATCCCTAGTTATTTTAACTAGACAATTGTTTCCCTCAAGTGGGAATACCTTATTATTACGGCTGTCCAACATTACTGAATACTTAGATTGCCAACTTACTTTGGTTACCCGTGTAACAGTATAACATACAACCCCTGTTTACTGTGCTGAAACAATATTAACATCTACATCATCTCAATTTTACAGTTTGTGTATCATACCCAGTACTGGTATTGTGAAAGTATGTTGGGCAACAAACAATTTATCAAAGCGAAGTCCTCATAAATGTATATATAATAGCTCTTCCGACTGGTTCAGCCCGTAGGGCGTTAGGGTTCTTAGGTTTAGGATATGGCGTGATTCTTTTTGTCTCAGGAGCCTTTCCCTATCTCCCCCTCTTTCCTTTTTGGGGACACTTTCGAGACCAAAGAATTTCAATTGGCTCCAGTCACTTCGATGGTATAGTTCCATGTGCTTAGCTATTGCATTAGCCTTGTCCTTGTGAATGGTCGCTCGAACGTGCTCTAGGATGCGTTTTTTCATTCGCACACTGTACTGCCCACATACCTCATGGGGCATGGACATTCGACGACATATACAACGTGTGTTGTTTTGCAAGTGATGAGTTCTTTTATCTCCCAATGTTTCTTGTTAGACATTTGTACCTGTTTTGTTGGTTTGGCAATCTGACAGACCTTGCATGCATAACATTTCACAAAACCCGTTGTTTTTAGCCACTCATCTTTTTTTGTTGTTTTTCTAAAATGGTTGTGGATAAGATGATCTTTAAGGTTCTTTGCCCTTCTGTATGTAATTGTTGGGTGTGATCCCACAATGTCTTTCACTGTCTCATCCAGTTGTAAAATTTTCCAATTACGTTTTAGAATGTTGGCAATCCTTTTACTCTCATTCGAGAAGTTCATGATCATGCGTATTGGTTCTGACTCTTCTGTTAGTTTTTTAGATTTTCTTTGGAGACATTCCTTTCTGCTTTTTTGATCTGTTCTTTCCCAGCATTTTTTGATTATGCCCTTGTTATATTTGCGTTTTTTGAATCTCTCCGAGGTTGCTGCACTATGTTTTTCCCATTCATCTTTTTCGCTACATATCCTCCGGATTCTCAAGAATTCCCCGTAGGGGATACTGGTGATCAGGGATTGCTGGTGGAAGCTGGTTGATTCTAATGTGGCGTTGGTGGCAGTGCACTTACGATGCAGTGTTGTGTGTATTTGACTTCCTCGTATGTAGATCTCTGTGTCCAGAAATACAATTCTCTCGTTGCTTATTACATAGCTAAACTTGAGGTTCGGTATACTGTTGTTCATGATTTTGAAGTATTTCTGAAAATCTTCTTTGCTGCCATCCCAAATGATGAGTAAATCATCAATATATCGCGTCCAGCTTATCACTTTGTTCAGTGACGTCTCATTGCTGTTGCTCCATGCGGTTTCCTTTTCCCACCATCCCATCGCTAAATAGGCATAGCTGGGACTAAAGGAAAATCCCATCGCCGTCCCGCTATTTTGGCAGTATATTTCTTCCCCAAACATGAAGATGTTTCTAGTTAAACAGATCTTGATCATATCCAATATCATTTGATTGTGATTTGCAAATTCTATTTTCCTTTCTTTCAGGAAGTGATTGCATGCTGTCAGTCCCATATCATTCCCTATGTTGGTATAAAGGGAAATGACATCCATAGATACCAAATGGTATGTGTCTTGCCAGGGGGTGTTCTCAAGTTTTCTGAGTAGATCACTTGTATAGTGTATATATGAGTCCAGGCATAATACAAACGGGTTCAGAAAGTAGTCAATGTAATTGGCAATCGGTTCCAGGAGCGAGCCTTTTGCAGACAAGATTGCGCGTCCTGGAGGCATTTTCTGATGTTTATGCAGTTTTGGGAGGAAATATATAGTAGCCGTTACTGGATGCGCAACTGTGAGGTATTTTATTTCCTCCTCGTCAATTAGACCATTTTTCGTCCATTCTGACAATCTTGCATCCACCATTTCTTTTATTTCCATGGTGGGGTTCCTTTTCAGTCTGTCATAATATTTGGTGTCCCTTAATTGTCGATGCGCTTCGGTGATGTATGCTGTTTTCTCCAGTATCACGACGTTTCCGCCCTTATCAGCCATTTTGATTTCTATTTGGTTGTTTGTCGATAGCTCCAAGAGTGCCTTCCTCTCCTTTTCCGTTAGATTGTCTTTATAGTTTGTGTTTTTCAATTTATATAAGTCTTGGGTTACCGCCTCCTGGAAAAGATCAATTTTGTTTCCTGGGGCTAATTGGGGGTAGAACTTTGATTTTGGCTTCATGCCACTCATACCCGCACCTGTTTGTTTGCAAGCCTCTTCCAAGGGGATTTCATGATTTTCTTCGTTATCCAAATTTATCAGGGTCAGCAGGGCTTCCGAATCCTTAACTGTTAATGCCATTCCGCTGTCCTGTATGGGTGTTTTGTTTGTTTTTCCAGGCTTTTGTTTTTCCGCAAAGTGTTTAGCTAGTTTTATCTTCCTGATGTATAAGTAGAAATCTATCCGGACTTGCGCCAAGTCCATTTTTCTCGTTGGACAGAAATTGATAGCCTTTTTTAGCAATCCTTCTTCTGTCTTTGATATTTCCCTTTTGGATAGATTAACCACCTGGAGTTCGTCCTTTATGGGTTCATCTTCTTGCGCATACTGCGTGTTTCCGTCCCCACTTTTGTGCCTTCGTTGCTTTTTGCTCCTTTTTCCTCTCCTTTTTTGTCTTTTGGGGACCATCTGCGTCCTCTCCCTCTCCCCCTTTGTTGTTGGCGAGGAGGTTGGTTCTGCTCCCAATGTTTTTGCTGCAAAACCAAGCGCATGTCCCCTAAAAAAGGTAGCTGTCCCATACTGGCCGAGGTTCCAGGTTCTCCTTCATTGTTTTCTGATATCAAGGAAGATGCACTGCTGGATAAGCTTATGGAGCTTGTGCTCAATACTTGTTGTCTCATTTGGTCAAATTTTTTTGAAAATGAAAAGATTCGTCCTTCTGCATAGTCTGTTGCATCCCTGATAAATTTTTGATGCTTACGTTCTCTTAGAGTATCTTCGTGTTTTTCAATTTGTATTTCCAATTCTTCCTTAAACTTTGTCATTTCTGCATTAAGCTTAAGTGTTGCAAGCTCTTTTTCCATTTCATGTAGTTGTTCTTTCACTTTCTGTAAGCTTATTTCAATGTGTTTAACCAGGATTGCTATTAATCCTAGGGATGATTGTAAGATGATCTCTCCCCATTCTTGTAGTAATTCATTAGAGCTGTCTTGGTGGCTGGGCATGAGCATGATTCTTAGTCCTCTAGGGACCCGTTTTGCATCCAGGTACTCCTTTAAGGTTATCAATTCCCAAGATTTATTTATTTCTTTTCTGCTCAGTTTCTCCCAGTTTTTTAATTTAGATTTTGTATCCGTTTTAGCCTGCACATTCGTTCCGCCAACTTCCTTTTCCACTGAGCCCTTTTCAAACATTTGTCGTAATAAGTCATTGCGCTTCGCTTCTCTTTTCTCCATGTTTCTGCCTGTATGATTTTACCAATTGCGTCTGGTAATTTGCTTGTTATCGTTGCTGACCCGTGTACTCCCTTTGAAACACAATTGTGTGATTTTTTGCCGCTTATTTCTTCATTGAAAGTCTATTGCGGTGTTTAACCTTACACGTTGTTTTTTAGGGAGTCCGCAAAACTGACTGTGCCGATTCTATTCAGCAAAGATGAGCTTGTTATCGTTACACTTCACACACACGCTTACCTCGGGCTTCTGCTCACGGGGAATTCTTGAGAATCCGGAGGATATGTAGCGAAAAAGATGAATGGGAAAAACATAGTGCAGCAACCTCGGAGAGATTCAAAAAACGCAAATATAACAAGGGCATAATCAAAAAATGCTGGGAAAGAACAGATCAAAAAAGCAGAGAGGAATGTCTCCAAAGAAAATCTAAAAAACTAACAGAAGAGTCAGAACCAATACGCATGATCATGAACTTCTCGAATGAGAGTAAAAGGATTGCTAACATTCTAAAACGTAATTGGAAAATTTTACAACTGGATGAGACAGTGAAAGACATTGTGGGATCACACCCAACAATTACATACAGAAGGGCAAAGAACCTTAAAGATCATCTTATCCACAGCCATTTTAGAAAAACAACAAAAAAAGAGGAGTGGCTAAAAACAACGGGTTTTGTGAAATGTTATGCATGCAAGGTCTGTCAGATTGCCAAACCAACAAAACAGGTACAAATGTCTAACAAGAAACATTGGGAGATAAAAGAACTCATCACTTGCAAAACAACACACGTTGTATATGTCGTCGAATGTCCATGCCCCATGAGGTATGTGGGCAGTACAGTGTGCGAATTAAAAAAACGCATCCTAGAGCACGTTCGAGCGACCATTCACAAGGACAAGGCTAATGCAATAGCTAAGCACATGGAACTATACCATCGAAGTGACTGGAGCCAATTGAAATTCTTTGGTCTCGAAAGTGTCCCCAAAAAGGAAAGAGGGGGAGATAGGGAAAGGCTCCTGAGACAAAAAGAATCATGCCATATCCTAAACCTAAGAACCCTAACGCCCTACGGGCTGAACCAGTCGGAAGAGCTATATATAAATTTATGAGGACTTCGCTTTGATAAATTGTTTGTTGCCCAACATACTTTCACAATACCAGTACTGGGTATGATACACAAACTGTAAAATTGAGATGATGTAGATGTTAATATTGTTTCAGCACAGTAAACAGGGGTTGTATGTTATACTGTTACACAGGTAACCAAAGGAAGTTGGCAATCTAAGTATTCAGTAATGTTGGACAGCCGTAATAATAAGGTATTCCCACTTGAGGGAAACAATTGTCTAGTTAAAATAACTAGGGATACCCGTGTCACAAAATTCTGAATTGACAGTGTTAGGAAACACGCACAAGAGTGTAAGCAATGTCATCCCACCAGAGGGAAACTATTAGTAGATAACATCCCAACTGTTTACCAGTTGCAGAGAAAATCATATATCATTGAGTAATATATGAAGGAAATTATAATCGCAATCTTGTCCCACTAGAGGGATCCTCTCAGTTTTCATGTGTTTTATATTCATGACTAAGCCATTGCCATCTGCAAGTGTAAAATGTATAATATTGGGCAAAAGGTAGAAAGTAACGTTCAGTTAAATTTAAAAAACTACATGTCCCATAAAGCAATGAGGCACTGGCAAACCCCAAACAGGAAGTGATGTAATGTATACAATTCAAGTATATCAGGGAGGGGGAGCCAAGTGATCGGTTGATCGTGAGCAAGGTATTTGTAATACCGAAACGCGTAGATCGTAACATCTGCCTGAGTCTGTGGAATGTAATGGAAAAATAAAAAAATTGCAAAATCGACCTGTGGAGTGCGACTCAATTTGTTCCTTCGAGAAGGAATAGTGGCAAATATATATATATATATATATATATATATATATATATATATATATATATATATATATATATATATATATATATATATATATATATATATATATATATATATATATATATATATATATATATATATATTTATTTAAAGACTAGACATTATCCAGACTGGAAACTATAAATTGCAAGAAAGAAAAATAATAGAGCATTTGTCTTCTCTGCCTCTGCTCCCTATACTTCAGCATCAGATGCCCCAACCTCCTGGTCCTCAGAAACACCCTTAAGACAGATCTTTTGCAACAGGACATTTTATCATGCATCACACACATATGTTTTGGCTCGTAGAACACAATGTTAATATGTGCATTAGGACTCCCACTCTTCTCCAGGGATGAGATACCCTTCTGGTAAGTTTACACAAGTTACACCCTCATACATAAACACAACTTAATACCAAAACAGATTTACTCTGTAAAAGTAACCTCAATCTGACACAAAAAACAATCATGGAAAATCAGTGAAACAATAAATCTCTCTTCTAATTCAGATCCGCAGTAGATTTATTTTCTAATCTACAATATGCTCCTGATGGAGCAAGGATTCAAGAAAAAAAAAACTCGGATCAATCTCTCATTAATAAGTACTAATCACTAGAAATAGTAAAGAAAAGAAAAATAACATGCACACAACATTCACATATGGGAAAAATAGCTTTATGTACGCTTAAATAGCAAAGAATAATTTGCAGCATGGCCAAACCCCGCTTGAAATGAAAAACTGCTTTTGCACATGTGCAAACCAGAACTGCGTGGATTACCTCGTGACTAACCTGTTTGAGAGGAAAAACTCTCAAGCATGCGCAAGAGTTACTAACTTTAGGTCTTGAGGTACCGCATGCCTGGCATATGCTTGCCTGAACTTTAAAAGAAGCTATTGCTGCTAATGCTTTTGCTTAAAGAAAGAAAATTTAACATGGGATAGAGTAGAAGTGGGTGGTGAACAGTGACAATCACATATTTGAGAAATTAACATTGGTTTATGATTCCTTTATTAATAGTGTACATTTGGGCCTAGGGAAAAGATGGCGGTGGAGATGGAAGTAAGCTGAGCCTGCGCACTAGAATCATGATGTGACCCACTGACTGTGTCATTGACAGGCTGCCAAGAGCCAAGGCGAGTTACTGTGCAAACTCTTTTCTCGACTGTAGAACCCTATTGAAAATTGTTTTAATTTGATACACTAGATGCATGGGAAAATAAATAAGGCAGAATAATAAATGAGCTAAAGAGGAAGGGTTTGTTAAACAAAGAATTAGTTAAGAAATTGAACATGACAGCATGAGGTGATTACAACTCTCCTGCCCCTGCCCAATCACAGTCCATGATCCACTGATATTTGCAACTATTTAGGGTTGACATGCAGAAATGAAGATATAACTACGGTGACTGAAAAGATTAGGTGGCTGAAGTAGTCGTCAATGCTGAGTGAGGTGTGGGCAAGAGCTGTTGCTGAAAAGAAGAGAAGAGACTGGGAAGATTCATTCCTGAAAGACAGCCTAATTAGATTGAAGATTCCGGATGAATATGGAGGAGGGAGAAAGTGTAAGAGAGGGATGCGCTCCGGTGATTCGGGGTTGTAGAGAAGTTTAGTAAGTATTATTCTGTCTTGATCCTGTCCTATAGTCTTTGTCTCCTGACTCTTAATCGGGAGACCTCCACAAGTCCTTTGGCCAGAGGGTTGGGTTTCCCGTTTTACCATTGGTTAATTATAATTCTATTAAATTTGCATATCTTTTTCCAATGTATGATTTATTATGCCTTTTGTCTCTTCATCTATTCTCTCCTAATGCATTGAATTGTTGAATGAGTCTGTGAACTGAATGTATTTTTTAATTAATTTTTCTCTCCCATGAAAGTTGATGGAGTTTGCACTGTGAATTTGTACAAATGAGTGTTCATTCATGACTGAGATTTAGATCAAATTAATTGAATCTTATACAGAGGTTATGGTTATTTCATTAAGATCTGTAAGTTAGTTAGTTAATTGTTAATATCACCATCAACTACTCAACTAATGGTCCATTGACCAAAGAAAGAGTGTTGATCTGTGAAGATTAGTTAGACATTGACTAATAAAGATCAAATTGAATATAAAACTTGACCCCCAGCGAAACAGCCAGGAAACTTGAATGTGTATGTAGGCCCATTTAAAAAAAATTTTGACTGGGAAATGTTCATCCTGGCCTTTCGCTGGATAACTCTGATCTTTGCAAGTGTGCCTGGTTTGCAGGGAAGGGGTGTACAGTGCAGGTGCACAATAAAACACAATATCAACTGACAAAAGCACAACCTTAGGTGGTGCCACATGGAAACAGACTGAAAAATGTGCTTCAGCTGCAGTTAGCCCCTTAGATATTCTTTTAGAAGCTGAATCTATAGTTGAAATATATTCTGAGGTTTCTTCTTACTATTTTTTCAGCATTTAGCACGTGACAGTACCCTGACACAATGATTTGTCCTTTTTGGTGAAGTATAGGCAATTCCAACACAAACTCTCTGGAAAACATGTTTCACTCAAATAGCACGTGGAAAGACCAGGAATGTTTTTTAATATATTATACTGCACGTTTGTTCATGTTAGTGATAGGCAGTAGTTAATTCGCAAATTAGAAACAATGACAAAGTTATTGTGCCAATCGGAAACTGCAACAATATTCATTAACAACATAGATTCAGTGGAATACTTGCACCACTATTTAGTCCACAAAAGTCGAACTAAATGGCTGCCTCAAATGAAACAGACTAGAAGTCCGATTGTAAGAATTCCCAGCTGATATTTAAAAAAATGTCAGACGCATTTATTACTGCAGATAGAATAAACATGTAGCTGCCGCGCAGTTTTATGTAACATGCAGACACATTAGTGCAGCTGAATACAGAAAATCAAGCGCTTAGTGAAAAGAGCCTCTGGAGCTGCGGACTGGTGATTTAAAACCGTCAATGTCTAATGGGTCTTAGCATGGCGTAACAACACATTGCATTACAGCATCTTTCAGGGTGCTGCGCTGAATGACAAGTATCACTAAGTGTTAGACATGGCCATTTTTACAAATTTATCCTCAAACGTTTTGCCTCCTATTTTTATGACCGTATTTTCGTTGGCTATAGGATTCTGGGCACTTTATCACTGCTGATAAGTTCTAAAGTGCATATGGTCTCTGTATATATTGTGATATGATTGATTATCCATGAATGGCATATTTGATTTACAGGTAAGCCCTAGTAAAGCGCACAGTGTGTGCCAGGGCCTGTACATCAAATGCTACTAGTGAGCTTGCAGCACTGGTTGTGCCACCCACATGAGTAGCCCTGTAAATGTGTCTCAGACCTACCACTGTAGTGCACCCAATTGTCAGGCCGATATCTCTGACAATTGCTTTCTGGCAAAGTGATATGTGACCGGTGCAACTTACTAGTATTTTACTTCAGTGCACTACATGTGATACTACGACCATTGCCTAGCAGCAAAGTGATTATTGATTTATGGGATTGTGGTTTACTGTGTTTGTATATAATACAAAGGATTTTTTTTATATATAACCTGGTGCAGAGTCTCTTTTTTGTGGTGTGTCTAGTGTGTCACTGGTGTGTGTGTGCTGCACAAACGCTTTACACATTGCCTCTGGGATAAGCCCGACTGCTCTGCCAAGCTACCAAGGGGGTTAGCAGGGATTATCTTGTTTGTGCAACTCCCTAACACTGACTAGAGTGGTTGGTGTTGCCTGGCTTAGGTGTACACCCTAGCCAACCAGAAACCCCATTTCTAACACTGAGATAGCAGCCAGGGACGACATTTTATATTCTGTCCTTCCAAATGCAAGTCTCATATGCGGCGCAGAGATACCATGTTTGTCAATGAGTACTTTAGGGCCAAGTGTGTATTTTTTCTAAATCCCAGCGAACGCTGGTAAACTTCGGTGTGCAGGCAGAGGAACCAACATGAGGGAGAAACAAAAGGTATACATAAAATATTTGTGTAGAAAATAGTTTTGGTTCCTCATACCTACTCTCGTTGCTCCAGCGCTTTCGTAAAAAAACACAAACACAAAGCTGCTCGCCCTGTAGTGTGATAAACTGAAGGGTTATTGAATGTGGCCTTTAGACTTGTGTGGCACACCAGTGCCATATGGGCGGTTTAAGCCTGGGAAGGGTGGTGGAGCGGACAAGCAGTGTTTTGGGAGGGGGTTGCGGAGACGGTAGCTGTGCCAAGCTGTTGACCTCCTGGTCAGGGAAACTGCTCTACCTCGCGCAGCTCCGTCATTGCGCCTCTGCCCCCTACACCGTGTCCAGGTAGGTGCTCAAGGCCTTCCTCCACCCGCAGGCTTCTGCCTGTGCCTCATCCCTGGTGGTCCAGTGGGAGAACCTTGCTCGATTGCTGGTCCGCTCTGCCAGTCTCCTGTTGTGTTTATTTGCTTTTCTTAGTTTTTTGCCTGTTTGTGCCTTTCTATTTTTGTCTGTTTATGCCTTTTGTCTGTCTGTACCATTTTTTCTGTTGCTGCCTTCACTGTTTTCCTTTTAGTTTCCCTGTTGCCTTTTTGCTCCCTTTCTCACCACTGCTGCCCCTGTGGCCCCTTCCCACCCTGCGTATTCCCACCTCACAGCTTCTCTCCCTCCCAAAACTCCTACTTAATGGTGGCCGCTGCATGCCAAAGGAGTGCCAAAAGCAAGCCCCTGTGTGCCCGGCCGGGACCCGACCACGAACTGCACCAGAGACCCTGGTCCTCCGACCCGGAGCAGATACGACTCAACAACCCGCCATGTACTCAATCCTGGACACAACAACTGCCAGCTGTCAGCACCAAGCATCACCCAAGGCCCATTCTCCTGCCAACACTGCCGTCGTACCTTCACCCACCTCCGGACCACAACAGCTACCGCCAAACTACCAGTGCACCCAAATCCCAGAGCTGCATCTTCCTCAATGTATGCTCCCTGCACAGACATGCAATAGAAATCTGGGACCTCCTCAATACCCTCTCTCCCAACATCGCCTTCCTCACAGAAACCTGGATCAACGTCAGCTCCGCACCTAATATCGCAATCACCATCTACGACAGGTACAAGATCTAGAAAAAAGACTGCCCCAACCACCCTGGAGGAGGCCTCGCCATCGTCCACAAAAGTTCCCTCCAACTGACAGCCGCCATTTCGAACGACTCCTCGCCCCTTATGGAACACATCTAATTCCAGATCCAGGTCCACCTTAGAACAACTCTACGCAGAACTCTCACCTACAGACCTCCCGGACCACGCACCCCATTGACTAACACTATCGCAGACTACATCGCACCCCATGACTTCGCATCCATGGACTACATACTGCTCGGAGACCTGAACTTCCACCTTAACAACCTCAGTGACCCCAACTCCACTGTCATCCTAAACAACCTCGGACTGAAGCAACTCGTCACCACCCCCACCCACAAGGTGGAACACACCCTCATCCCCATCTTCGCCGGAGGAATCAACATTTGCTTCAGCCACACCACGCAACCCCTCTGGACGGTCCACCACTGCGTTCACTTCTCCTTCTCGAAACCCACCGCACACAAACCAACACCACGCCCACGCGCAGAAACTGGAGCAAGATGATCGAAGAGCTCCTCACCTCCGCCTTCAACCACACTCCTCCACCCACCATGACCAATGCCCACTCTGCAGCCAAAGAATTTCACAACTGGGTCGCCGATTGCGCCAACTCGCTTGCACCCCTCCAGTACTCTGACAGGTAACACACCACAAAAGCCACCTGTTTCTCCACGGACCTCTGAGAACCCAAGCACGCACGCGAGCAACTCGAGAAAGCATGGAGGAACAGCGGACCCCCAGAAGCACGCTACAGGACCGCCACTACAGCACATCACCAACTCATCAGATCTACGAAGAGGAACTTCATTCAGGACAAAATCCTCTCCAACTACCGCAACTCCAAGGATCTCTTCAACATCATACAAGAATTCACCAGACCCCCTCAGCAAAACCTCTGACGTCCCTCCCTTCCAGGACCTCTGCAACAAACGTGGCTCCTTCTTCCACCACAAGATCAGGACTCTCTATGACAACTTCGAAGAATAGACCCAAGGCACCGACCCTACACCTTTCGCCAGCAACTCCACTCGGCCAACCATCCTCGCCTGGTCCCCTGTCACCACTGAAGACACTGCAAAGACCATGAGGAGCATACACTCTGGAGCACCCACGGACCGCTCCCTGCCTCACATCTATCACAGGGCCAACCCTGCCATCGCACCAGAACTATGATGGACATTCAACTGCACCCTCGAAACAGGCACGTTCCCCGACGACTGGCAATGCACAAGTGTCAAACCCCTCCTCAAGAAGCCCTCCGCAGACCCGACGGACCACAAGAACTACAGGCCCATCTCCCTTCTCCCCTTCGCCATCAAAGTCACAGAGAAGATCGTCAAAATCCAACTAAAGAACTTCATAGAATCCAACAACATCCTCAACACCTCTCAAACCGGCTTCCGCAACAACCACAGCACAGAGACCACCCTCCTAGCTGCCACGGACGACATCTGCACACTCCTCGACCAAGGCCACACTGTAGCCCTCATTCTACTCGACCTCTCAGCAGCCTTCAACACCGTCTCCCACCGCACACTAGCCGCCAGACTCTACAACGCAGGCATACAGGGAACTGCCCTCGCTGGCCGAACGCAAAGAATGAGACTCCTTCCCTTCCTCTCCAAACCCACAGAGATCAGATGCGGAGTATCCCATGGATACTCCTTCAGCCCGTCTGCTCTTCAACTTCAACAGGGCCCCCCTCGCAACCACCGTCATAAAACATGGACTCAGCATAGTATCCAACGCGGATGACACCCAGCTCATCCTTTCCCTCACCAAGGAACCCAACATCAATGGTGTAACTTCCAGGAAGGAATGAAGGACCTTGCAACCTGGATGAGGAGCAGCGGCCTGAAGCTCAACTCTGAAAGCATGGAGGAACAGCGGACCCCCAGAAGCACGCTACAGGACCGCCACTACAGCACATCACCAACTCATCAGATCTACAAAGAGGAACTTCATTCAGGACAAAATCCTCTCCAACTACCGCAACTCCAAGGATCTCTTCAACATCATACAAGAATTCACCAGACCCCCTCAGCAAAACCTCTGACGTCCCTCCCTTCCAGGACCTCTGCAACAAACGTGGCTCCTTCTTCCACCACAAGATCAGGACTCTCTATGACAACTTCGAAGAATAGACCCAAGGCACCGACCCTACACCTTTCGCCAGCAACTCCACTCGGCCAACCATCCTCGCCTGGTCCCCTGTCACCACTGAAGACACTGCAAAGACCATGAGGAGCATACACTCTGGAGCACCCACGGACCGCTGCCTGCCTCACATCTATCGGATCTATGACAGAATTTCGACAGACAGAATTTCGACCTACACAAATATCGGCGTAATTATATCGATAGCAAAAATATCGACGCCCTATGTACAACATGGTAAGTACCAAAATATCGAAAAATTAATATCGATGTTAAAAATATCGTTGTTAAATATATCGATTTTTTTAAATTTAAAATAACATAAAAAAACTGTAAATAATACTTATTAATTACTTAAACATATTTAAATATATGTAATAATTGTTAAAAAAAATAATAATACATATTTAATAAAAAAATAAAATGATAAATCATATATAATATATAATTACTTAACAATAATTACTATTCCCACTCCAGTGGGTGCAACAGTAGGAAAAACTGACCCTGAACACTAAAAATACCCCTTTACCCAAAAACCTAAAACTGACCCTGAACCCTAAAAATACCCCTTTACCCATAAACTGAAAACTGACCCTGAACCCTAAAAATACCCCTTTACCAAAGAACTGAAAACTGACCCTGAACCCTAAAAATACCCCTTTACCAAAGAACTGAAAACTGACCCTGAACCCCAAAAATACCCCTTTACCCAAAAACTGAAAACTGACCCTGAACCCTAAAAATACCCCTTTACCCAAAAACAGAAAACTGACCCTGAACCCTAAAAATACCCCTTTACCCAAAAACTGAAAACTGACCCTGAACCATAAAAATACCCCTTTACCCAAAAACTGAAAACTGACCCTGAACCCTAAAAATACCCCTTTACCAAAGAACTGAAAACTGACCCTGAACCCTAAAAATACCCCTTTACCCAAAAACTGAAAACTGACCCTGAACCCTAAAAATACCCCTTTACCCAAAAACTGAAAACTGACCCTGAACCCTAAAAATACCCCTTTACCCAAAAACTGAAAACTGACCCTGAACACTAAAAATACCCCTTTACCCAAAAACTGAAAACTGACCCTGAACCCTAAAAATACCCCTTTACCCAAAAACTGAAAACTGACCCTGAACCCTAAAAATACCCCTTTACCCAAAAACTGAAAACTGACCCTGAACCCTAAAAATACCCCTTTACCAAAGAACTGAAAACTGACCCTGAACCCTAAAAATACCCCTTTACCCAAAAACTGAAAACTGACCCTGAACCCTAAAAATACCCCTTTACCCAAAAACTGAAAACTGACCCTGAACCCTAAAAATACCCCTTTACCCAAAAACTGAAAACTGACCCTGAACCCTAAAAATACCCCTTTACCCAAAATTAATTAATATTACAAATAAATTACTTCCCACCCTATTCCCCTATAAACCCACAACCCGCTCCAGTAGTAAAACATATAATTTAGTTAAAAATATACATAAATTATCAATTAATTAATCAATTAATCAATTAAAATAAATCATTGCCAATTAATATTTAATTGCAAAATAAATTAATCATTGAAAAATAATTATTTAATTACAAATAAATTACTTCCCACCCTATTCCCCTATAAACCCACAACCCGCTGTGGTAGTAAAACATATAATTTAGTTAAAAATATACATAAATTATCAATTAATTAATCAATTAATCAATTAAAATAAATCATTGCCAATTAATATTTAATTGCAAAATAAATTAATCATTGAAAAATAATTATTTAATTACAAATAAATTACTTCCCACCCTATTCCCCTATAAACCCACAACCCGCTGTGGTAGTAAAACATATTATTTACTTTTATATATTTTTAAATTATAAAAACATATTAAACACATATTATAACAATTAATTTAAATACTTAACTAATATTTCTAACACATATTAGTAAATCGAAATTACTTACATCGATATATATGCTATCGATATTAGTGATTTCGATATTACTTACCTTAGGGTCGATATTCTGGCCATCGATATTCTGGACATCGATATTCTGTCCCATCGATATTAGCAACTCGATATAAGTGTAGGTAGAAATTAAAAACTCGATATTTTGACTGTTTACCACATCTATCACAGGGCCAACCCTGCCATCGCACCAGAACTATGATGGACATTCAACTGCACCCTCGAAACAGGCACGTTCCCCGACGACTGGCAATGCACAAGTGTCAAACCCCTCCTCAAGAAGCCCTCCACAGACCCGACGGACCACAAGAACTACAGGCCCATCTCCCTTCTCCCCTTCGCCATCAAAGTCACAGAGAAGATCGTCAAAATCCAACTAAAGAACTTCATAGAATCCAACAACATCCTCAACACCTCTCAAACCGGCTTCCGCAACAACCACAGAACAGAGACCACCCTCCTAGCTGCCACGGACGACATCTGCACACTCTTCGACCAAGGCCACACTGTAGCCCTCATTCTACTCGACCTCTCAGCAGCCTTCAACACCGTCTCCCACCGCACACTAGCCGCCAGACTCTACAACGCAGGCATACAGGGAACTGCCCTCGCTGGCCGAACGCAAAGAATGAGACTCCTTCCCTTCCTCTCCAAACCCACAGAGATCAGATGCGGAGTATCCCATGGATACTCCTTCAGCCCGTCTGCTCTTCAACATCAACAGGGCCCCCCTCGCAACCACCGTCATAAAACATGGACTCAGCATAGTATCCAACGCGGATGACACCCAGCTCATCCTTTCCCTCACCAAGGAACCCAACATCAATGGTGTAACTTCCAGGAAGGAATGAAGGACCTTGCAACCTGGATGAGGAGCAGCGGCCTGAAGCTCAACTCTGAAAAAACGGAAGACCTCATCCTCGGATCCACCGCTCTGCGTAGGACAGCACTTGGTGGCCCCCTGCCCTCTGCTACCCTATCACCCCCACGGACAACACCTGCTACCTCTGCATCATACGTAACTCCTCCCTCACCATGAACCAACAGATCAATGCTGTAGCCTTCATATGCTTCAGCACCCTCTGCATACTCCGCAAGACCTTCAAATGGACCTCCTCCCCAAATCGAGGAAGACTGTCACCCACGCACTTATCACCTGCAGGCTGGACTACGGGAACGCCCTCTACGTCAGAATGAACAAATCTCTACTCCACAAACTCCAAACTATCCAGAACGCCACAGCCGGACTTGTCCTCAGCATCCCATAACAAGAACACATCACCCAGTACCTACACGATCTCCACTGGCTCCTCATCGAAAAAAGTGACCTTCAAGCTGCTCACACACACCTACAAAGCCCTCAACAACACTGGACCTCAATACCACAATTAAAGAATCCCCTTCTACGCCCCCAAGAGACACCTCCGCTCCACTGACCAGGCCTTGGCCGAAATCCCCTGCATCCCCAAAGCCAGAAGAGGAGGCAGATCCTTCTCCTACACGCAACCAAGACCTGGAACAAACTTTCCCTCAGCATCAGACAAAGCCCCACAATGTAAGCATTCAGGAAGAGCCTCAAGACCTGGCTCTTCGAATGACGGAACTGAAACCCCCGCCCAGCGCCTTGAGACCCTCACGGGTGAGTAGTGCACTCTATAAATTCCCTGATTGATGGATTGATTGATGGATGGTACTTTG
This sequence comes from Lissotriton vulgaris, assembly GCF_964263255.1. Lineage (NCBI taxonomy): Eukaryota > Metazoa > Chordata > Amphibia > Caudata > Salamandridae > Lissotriton > Lissotriton vulgaris. Next base: position 1,735,330,350 of record NC_141685.1, read on the forward strand.
TCAGACTGATAAAAACACAGCTCTTATTTTCTTTCTTTTCTTGCACAGGAAGATTAGTACAACGGTAAATATGGAACTGAGCTGAAAATGTCAAACTGCACCAGGTTGAGTTGGGCTGCCTCTGGCGCTATGGGTGGTGAGCGGGTCACACAGAGAGTTCACCCCGGACGGAGTGCAGTGGAAACACTCGCCGTCAACATAGAAAATGCACAAGAAAATGGCCTTGCCTGGGTTGCCCTCTGCCACGGAAAGGGTGGGGCAGAAAAATAATTCAGAATACCTTTGGGTGGACATTACGGAGTTGTAAAAATAATCTGGTGTCCAGCAGAGTGACGTTTACACTGCATACGCTGAGAAACGCTGCATTTCTGTCAGAGGATGTTGGGAGGCGGGAAACAGCAATGGATGTAAAGCAACATTAAATTTAAAAAAAATCTGAAAAACAACAGATATAGAAAGTAAGTGTAAGGAGACTGTGCTTGGCCAGTGCTCCTTAGCTTTGACCGGAAGCGAGGTACCCGCTGCGTGAACGACTTAGGAGGCAGCAAAGAAGAGCGACGCAGGCGTGAACTAATGGTAAATAGCACATGGGAATAAAGTTGTTTTGTTGAAAACAACAGGTCTTGCAGACAATGCATGCACGCTGCCTAGGCTCAACCTACAAATGTTAGGAGAACAACGACAAGAAACAACAGAAGTTTAGGTCTTTGAACACAAATGCAACAAATACAAAAGAACAAATGTGAAGTTAATACAATACTAACTATACATTTTGTAGTTTTACCCCTTCTCCTTTCTTCTTCGGGGCTCTCCATCACCTTTCAGCAGCGAGAGAACAGGTAAAACGACACCCATTGAGAAATAACACCACCCTAAACATGTCAGAGGTGAACTTCATCAACTGTTAACCCATCTACATTCATTGAAGAACTGGTATCGAAATATGAGGCCAATACAGAAACAGTATTTGCCCAGCCTACAAGGACAGTCGAGACACACAATGAATAAATCACTGCGTCTGACACGCCCTGAAGACAAGGTGAAACAAAACAGATGAACCAACACTGGCTTGCCTCAACTGACACGTCCAAGAGTGAGATGGTGGACAACTCTTTCAATGCCAGAAGAACAGAAGACCGCCAAAGACACGGGGACACAGTAAGATCATGTTCCAGCAGCCATACAGGAAATACAGGAAATGCGCTTTGCCTTGGAGGCAAATATTGATCAAGTAGCAGTAGAGAAAGAGTAGAAACAGCACACATCACAACTTTTAGAATTATAAGAACAGGTGTGCTACCTTGAATTCAGAGCTAAAGATGCCTGGGGGAAGGCCCAAAAAACGAATATTAGAATTCGTGGGATGCCTGAATGTATGGAATGAACCAATGTTGAACAGTGCTTAGAAAACTGGCTGCAGACCATAGTGGTCCAAGAGGGTTAGATCAAATTCTTTACAGTTGTTTACAGTTGAAAGAGCTCATTGGGAGTCAGGACCCCTCCACCACTTGCTGCCCCTCCGATAGGATAATAGTGAGTGAATGTATTGAACTACCGAAATTGTGATGTTAGCTACTTCTGCGAGACAGTGTGGTTCCTTCACAGCAGACAACACCAACATCCCGATTTTATCAGGCTGTACTTCAGCTGTGCAGCAGCAACACAGATAATTCCTGAAGGTAAAAAAAGAGTCAATGGGAATTGCAACTCCAAAACAGACTGTTGTTTCTGCAAAGCTCAAGGTGGTAACCAAAGGTAAGACATTCTTTCACGGAAGCTGCTGTTTTGGAGAAATGACTAGAAGAACCAAGAGTTGAGGGGGGATACTCGCTCCCAACGCTCCCAGGATGCAACATTCAAAACAAAGATCAGAACTCACCAATGATGCAATCAACTTGGGAGGCCCTCTGCAGAACAACCGGTGGAAAATGAATCTGAAGCAGTGGATGCTGCAGAGAGACTGTGAAAAACAGGTTTCTCTGCCAAGGCCAGTGCCACCACAATATTTTTATGTTGTCCAGCATGACTGAAAGTTTAAAAAACACAAAGTGCTATGAACTGCCAACACAGGCTTGTGAGGTAGCTGTTCGCGCTCTATAAATCACATTATTATTATTATTAGTGCTTTTTTTTGCTTGCCGGAGGTCAGGGCAGGAAGCATCTCAGAGGGAGGGAGGATGCAGAGCACGAAGGATGTGGGGGAAAGTGCAGACACGGCCAGTGGTGTACGCATTTTTGCACTTTTTTTGTAATGGTGGTTGTTTGGGGGCAATCAAGGACAATGCAGTGGGACTGGGTGCAAGCAACTACAAAAGGATGAAGGGTGGGGGGCAAGCATTGATAAAGGGGTGGAGAGGGTGTAGTGCAAGCAACGACAACAGGTAGGTACGCAACAAAAACCTTACACTTAAATGCAAGTGAAGGACAGCACACACAAATCATGAGATCGGAGCAAGTCGGCTCTTGGTCATATTTGGTGGGCGCCCTAAGCTCAACCAGACTGCTACAATGACAAAACAATGGCCACAATGATCATGAAGGCAGCCCATTAAAGATATGTTCTTGGAACATAAATAGGCTAGCAAACTGGGGGATGAGGCCACGGTCTCCTATCTACGGTCTTTTGAAATTTTCTTATTGCAAGAGTCATGGCTCCTGGAACCGCAGCACTTAGAAGCATTCAAAACTCATCATTTCCTGGCACCAAATTGAAGTCCCTGGAAGCTGCAGCAGTGGCCTAGTAACTTATATATCGGCCAACAGCGCAATATATTCCTGGGACCTAGCAAGCATTCCCCAGACTATCCAGTCAGAGGGCATTTCACTTAGAACCTTCAATGGTCAGTCTAGGACTATAATTTTAATGAATGTCTACATGTGCCCAAACCCAGCTTCAAGGTCATCTCTATGAGGTGACAGCTATTGTGCTAAATGCAAGATCTGGGTATCGTAATGCAGACATCCTATTATCTGGAGACTTCAACATGTGGCTGATGTCTGTCAAATGAATGAGGTAATGAAGCCGCAGGAAGGCAATTGGGTTATCCCTTCACAGGTTCACCCTGGGTGGGAAAAGAAGGACCCAAAGGGTCGAGCCCTCCAGGGTAATTTGGAACATCTCAGTCTCAGAGCCCCTAACGGTCATTTCTATCCTGACAAGAAGCCTGGCCTCTCATTTCTATCTAAAACTGGAGCGTCTCTGATTGATTACTCATTTGTGGGCCTCCCCCTCTTGAATCACGTCTCTGCTTTTGGGTTTGGCAACAGACTGGACAGTGATCATATGTAAATGTAATGTAAATGTAAATTGATACTTGTATAGCGCACTACTCACCCGCAAGGGTCTCAAGGCGCTTGTACGAATACCGCTGTGGAACCCATCCTGGCTTTCCCTATGAGGCGTCCACTCCTGGGCACCCCCAAGGTGGAGGCCAGGCATCCTTAGCGTTGTGGGGGCCGTTGTGGAGATTAAGCAAGCTATTGCCCAGAGTTGCACCGTGGGCCTCCATGATTGGAATAGGCACTGAGGCGAGAATTATCAGGTCCCTGGAATTTTGAGCCCAAGACCCGCAGAGGCGGGGAATTGAACCCTAGTCCCGGGCTAGACCCCTGCATCAGGGTCTGCCGCTCTAATCATTGAGCCACACTTCTCCACAATCATCGTCCTCAAGGAATTTCCCTCAGTATTAGGCTGCTGCAACACGATCAGGCAGCGACCCAAGCTTTCGAAAGCTTTACTATCAACTTAAAACGCATTAAGGGCTCAGCCAACAACCTTCAGCTCCTGATGACAGAGGCAAAGCAAACAATTGTGAACACCTTCAGGCCAATAGCGGACCCAATCGCAAACTGGACAAGGTTCTCGGAAAGCCTGTCAGCCAGGTTTGCAAAACCAATAAAGCATGCACAAGTGATTAGGCCCAAACAGCTGACCTTTTATGACCCTGCAGAATGGTCGGCTAAACGTACCACAAATCGGTTATGGCGGGAGCTTAAAAGGAAGCCAATGGGCCTAATCACTATAACCAAACTAAGAGAGGCTTGAAGTCAATTGAAGGCGGCCAAACAGGAACAACAAAGGATCCATTTGAATTCCATCTGGGCCAGACTACAGTATGATATAAGGTCCAGCAATCCTGCAAGGTTTTGGCGCACTATAAATAGCTTAAGGGGCAGGGTCCCCAAAGTTGCTTCATCTAACATACTGGAATGTGAGAGGCACACTTTCTTACATAATCATTTTAATGATCTGCATGACATGAATCTGTATACTGCCATTGAGGGCAGTAATGCCCAGGCGGTACAATCCTTGCACGATGATAACCTACCTCTAGGACATATCTATACAGTGTCAACAATTCAAAGGCAGATTGAAAAGGGATGTAAAGATGGGGCCCCTGGCCCAGGTGGCATTCCACCAGCCCAGTTTAAGAAGGATCCCGCTTTTTCGACCATTTAGCTAGCTCCGCTCTATTCTACCATCTTAGAAAAGCAAATCATTCCGGCTTCATGGCAAGGATCGATCCTCGCCCCAATTTTCAAAGGAGGAGATAAAAAAATATCCAGGCAACTACAGCTTGGTTGCTTTAATCGATAATAAAGCGAAGTACTTCGTAGGCATACTGTTAAATTCTCTTCGGGTATGGGCTGATGCAAGTTCAATAATTCCACCAAATCAAACTGGATTTACAAGTAACACCGGCACAATAGTCAATCTTATGGCACTCTCCTTTCTGATCGCCAAGGCTGATTCCAGCACTAGCCCTATATATATATGGGTTTCATCTATTATAAACCAGCTATCGATAAGATCAACCGGTCGAAGCTGTGGCAGAAGCTTTCTTTAGTGAACATTCCAAACAGCTTACTTAGGACCTTACTGCTCTTGCATCAGGACACGTGGGTCAAGATTAAGATCGGAGATGGCTCAAGACTGTCATGACCAATCTTAACAACGCAAGGCCTTAAGCAGGGGTGTGTTCTAGCTCCCACTCTTTTCAATTTATTCCTGTCTGACCTCCCGGAAGCCCTCAATTCAGTCAACTCACACCCGCCTAAAATAGGTAGTCTTCATCTGTCCAACTTATTGTATGCCGATGACCTGGTACTTCTTAGCCACACTAAGGTAGGATTGCAATGTCTCCTGGATGCAACCGCCACATATTCAAATTGAAATAGGCTTCAGATCAACAACAAGAAAACCAAAATTCTGGCGGTTCGTTCATCAGGGCCCAAGAAATTGGCATGGTTTTTAAATCTGGAAAGAATAGAAGCAACTGGATGCCACAAGCACTTAGGAGTCTTTTTTAACAATAATGGAAGATATGCAAACCAACTGGGCAAACAAAAAAAGAAAGGAATTTCAGTGTCTTTTGCACAAAAGAAATTTAATGGCACAACTCTCGCTCCAATTCTTCAGGGGGCCTAGGCAAAGGTGATTCCAACTCTAACTTATGGGAGCAAGGTGCTAAAAGGGCTGGACAGCAGCCAATTAGATAAAATAGTCGCAAAAGTTTTCAGAACGATTTTCCTGCTATCTACGTACACTTCACTAGCACAAATAAGACTGGAATTTGGCATCTGCAGATTGTCATTGGGCCGACTGGCGACTTTTCTAGTAAGCTGCTATAAGTTGAGGGGATCAAAGGAGGGCAGCCTGCCTCATCATTTATGGGTCCAGCTGAATACAAGTCGGTGGCCAGCGGGGCATCGCTATTTGTCCTGCAGCCTTAGTACTCTCGGCCTCAGCGAGCTCTGGGACCTACATGCAAGCAACATGAGTTCAAGAGGCTAGCATAACTCAGCGCGAAACAACTGTCTTCAGTAGAAGACAGGGCCAGCCTCTCGGCATGAAGTCATGGCTGGATGACCCTTCGCACTTATGCACAGTTGAAACCCCAGAGCTACTTAACACTCACCTTCAATGCATGCACTAAGCTCTGTTTCTTAAAACTGAGAATGGGGGTGATGCCCAACGAGCTGTTATCTCCCTAAATGGAAAAGAGACTGCGCCCTGGAAACGTACCGGCTCTGTAGCCACCATAGGGATAACATAATGCATGTGCTATGTTTATGCCCTAACCCCATAAAGGATAGAAAGGCTCTACTACGAAGGGGTTGGATTGAAAAGGAGGTAAGATCTTGTAGAGGAGCAGTGCTGGCTTGTTTTGACACACAGAACACCACCTTAAATTACGCCTTGGTCAGGTTCACGGAACGCTTTGTAAAAAAGCAAGCGGAGGTGAGATGTCTACTGACTTCTCAGCCTGAGACACAGCCCTCCGGCCTATTTGCATAAGCCTGCTTAGAACCATCTTTATTTGCGGATTGGCTATGCACATGAACAGTGGTGTACAACAAAAATGCCAATAGAAGGGGAGAGGCCTACAGGTCAGTCGGCCTGGGTTCTAGATGTTTATTTTATCAAGACTGCTGTCTCCATCTGGAACACAACTATAGGAGTTGCAAATAGTGTATTTATAACAGAGTTCCATTTGTCATGACGACAAGAGGTTCTTAACAAGACTGTAAAAAAAAAATCGTATACATTTTATATATTATAATGACTTTTAATTTTTGGCGAGCGTTGCAAGGGTTTTTACAAATCATGAAATAAAGTTTGTTATTTAGGGCCCGATGTAGGTAAAAGGGATTTTCCGATTTCAAAATACCGAGGCGGTCCGAATCGGTATTCTGAAATCGGAAAACGAGATGTAGCAAAAAATAGGCGAATTAATACCGATTCGGTCGGCATCGGTAATGTGAATCGGTACGTTCCGATTCGGCACGGACCGAATCGGAAAGTACCGAATCGGCTAACACCGAATCGGAAAGTACCGAATCGGCCAACACCGAATCGGAAAGTACCGAATCGGCTAACACCGATTCGGAAATAGCCGATTCGGTAAAATCCGATTCGGCAATTATAGAATCGTAGCTATGAAAACACACCCATGGCCAAAAAGCCCATAGGAATGCATTGAAGAAACCGATTCGGTAAAATCCGAATCGGATAATACCGATTCGGATTTTACCGAATCGGTAATATCCGAATCGGTAAAAGCCGATTCGGCAAAAGCCAATTCAGCCAATGAGGTGGCTCCCCCTCCCCCACCCAAACAGGGAGTGGCAACCCTGGCAGGTGCAGCTAATTAAGACGTTTCTGGAGAGCCAGCCTGAGCTGAACACTCACAGTTAGCAGCAGTGGGAGTAGGAGGTTGTGAACTGTAGTGAAGAACATGGCAAACCAGAGCGAGAGCCAGAAGTCCTCCCAGAAGAGGAAGCCTAGATTCAGCACCACCGAGCTGCAGGTGTTGGTCGAGGAGGTGGTGAGGGTGCACCGCCAGCTATTTGGAAAGCTGTCCCTCAATGTGCCAGACAGCACCAAGAGGAGGATCTGGAGCGAAATCGCCCAAAAGGTGAATGCTGTGGGTGTCACCCCCAGGTCCCTGGATGAGCTCAAGAAGCAATTCTACGACATCCGCAGCCTCACAAAAAGGAAGATGGCAGAGATCCAGAGGCAGGCTGGAGTCACAGGTGGAGGCAGGAACCCGGCGCCACCCCTCACCGAGCTGGAGGAACTGGTCTCCAGCACCATCGAGAGGGAGAGCGTGACGGGAATTGGGACCCTGGACAGCTCAGCCAGAGCTACAGCTACAGGTAAGAAGCATGCGCATCATGACACACCCTACCAGACACCTCCCCATTAGACACAATGCATAGGCAAACCCCAGCACAGTACTGTAACCAACATACAAGAGACAAGCATCATGGTACATGTAGTCAGCAGAAGTTAGCAAACTATGGCAGTGCAGAATCACAAGACAGGAAACAGTGGAACACAGTCTAAGGAGATGCAAGGACATGTGGAATGCTTTAATTGTACTGACTGTAATACATCGGCACTCAATTTACAAATGCTTCTTTGTACCTAGGGGCACCATCAGGCGGACAAAGTACGTCAACAGAGGCAGCAGCACCATCTGACACTGCACTCGCAGGGCCGAGCACCAGCCAGGCTGCCGAGGAGGAGGAGGACGTAAACACCCTAGGGCTTGGTATGGAGGGAGACCTGGTGATAGACTTTGAAGCACTGCACTCCCCACAAATGCCCAGCACACCCCCTTGCAGTTCTCCCCAGAGAACTCCCCGACAAGGGACCCCTTTCCACCTACACCAGCTCCTGCCACAACCATGGCTTTGGCACCAGTACAACCTGTCCTGGGAGCAGGGGCTCAGGGCCCGGCCAGCACCACACCCCCACCAGTGGCACCCCAGCCCACTCAGCAGGCCGGCAGCAGCAGTACCCGGCGCCGTGCCATCACCACCACTGCTGCACCAGCACGGGAGGGCAGTGTCTTCCTGGGCCTCGAGGGAAAGATGGTCAAGATACAAAGGCAGCAGGCAAAATCCATGATGGCCTGCCAACGCCAGCTCCTGCAGCACAACTTGCAGATGGGAGAAATGGTAAAGGGATTTCAGGCCTTCGTGGAATCAAACAAGGAGGTGGCAGCAGGTTTAGGCAGGCTAACCACTGCCATAACCCAGTTGTGTGGCAGAATGGAGGAGCAGGAGCTGGTGCGCAGGCGGGATGCCCGGGTGCAGAACCGCTGCATGAGCCGCCTTGCAGCGGCAACGGCACAACTCTGCCAGCGCAGCGCAAACATGGAGTCCAGCCTCAGTCAAAATACGGCAGAGCTCACAAGGGGAATGGCCTGCATCACAACTGCAATGGAGGCCATGATCATCTCGAACACTGCCACAAATCCTGCCCTGGACCTGGGGGATGCTGGGGACAGCAGCAGCCGCAGCAGCCCGGCCAGCGCTGCGTCTGAGCCACGCAGGAGCACCAGGCGCTCCGCAGATGCCGCTGGTCATTCAGAGGGGGCTGAGGGACACCCCAGTGGGGCTGCCAAGCGGTCTAAGAAATAGCCTTGCAAGGGCGGGTGAGGCAACCTGGACCTCGGACTTTTGTTTTCTTTTCCATTACACCATTTTTTTGTTGCACATCAGTGCAGTAACTGTGTTGCAACAGTATTAAAAATTGTTTTGTCACAACAACCATTTAGCTGTCTTTGCATCTGTACTCACTCAGAAATAGTTTTCAGTAATCTCCTCACGTCTGTATCTGCCATCACTTGGCGTACACACCCCAGCTGGCTGTGTCAGTGGCACAGCTTCGTCGTCGTCATGGTCCTCGTAGTCAGACAACTCCACCTCAGTGCCCTTCTTCACCGCAAGGTTGTGTAACATTGCACATACAGCTATGATCTTGCAGCAGGTGATGGGGGTATACTGCCTTGCACCTCCACTCTTGTGCAGGCATCTGAATCTACTTTTCCAGATGCCAAAGGTCCGTTCAACAACATTCCTTGTGCGTATGTGGGCCCGGTTATACCTCCTTTGGCTGGGTGTGGAGGGGTTGAGGTAGGGGGTGAGTATGAATGAGCGGAGGGCATATGCACTGTCGCCTGGAAGAGAAAGGGGTAACATTACACACATGCATACATGTATTCCACCTAGCTACTATGTGTTATGGGGGTCTGATGATGTGTCTCACCTAGGAGGTATCCTTCACCAAATTCGCCAGCCATCAGCCGTGCATAGATGCCGCTCTGTTGGAAAATATAGGAGTCATGGGTACTCCCGGGAAATTTTGCTACCAGGTCTGTGATGGTGCACTTTGCATTGCAGATCACCTGCACGTTGATGGTGTGTGTAGACTTCCGATTGCGGTATATGTATTCTGTGTCCGCTGGTGGGCAAATCGGAATGTGCGTGCCATCTATGCAACCAATGATCTGGGGAAATTGTGCCATCTGGTAGAAGTCAGCTTTAGTTTGTAGCAGTTCTGCGTGGGTTGCAGGGAAAGAGATGTATTGGTCCATCCTGTGTATCATGGCGTCAAGGAATGTGTGGAAGAACCTTGACAGGCTGCTCTGGCTCACCCCTCCTGCCGCTGCAACTCCACTTTGAAAGCTGCCAGACGCTAGCAGGTGTAGGCTGCATAGCACCTGGATGTGCGCAGGGATGGCGTGTGCCCTTGGGGTGTGGTGGTCCAAGAATGGTTTGAGATCCCTGATGAGCTCAAGTATGGTGTCAGAGTCCAGCCTGTATCTCTGTAGGATCTCTGCCTCTGTGAGCATGAACAGGGTTATCCTCTGGTTGTAGACCTGTTCATTTCTTAGCCATTCCATCTGTCCTTCCTGCTGTAGCCGTAGCCGCCTCGCAATGACATAAAAAGCTGCCATCCTGCAAGTTGCAATGCATTTTGGGGCTGTTTATATGGGTTGGAGTTGGTTACCACCTGATTGTGATCCATGGTAAATACCGAGTGAATTCTACCGATTCTGAGCCGATTTCGGTGTTTCTGTGCCTCCCTACATCTCCCCATCTGTCGGAATCGGTGAATTTCCCGATCGGTGATTCATACGAATCGGTATGTTTTCCGATTCGGCTCATGTCCGATTCGGTCTATCTACCGATTCGGTACATGGACCGAATCGGTTATTTTCCGAATCGGTGTCACTACCGATTCGGTACATGGACCAAATCGGTTATTTTCCGATTCGGTGTCACTACCGATTCGGTACATGGACCGAATCGGTTATTTTCCGATTCGGTGTCACTACCGAATCGGTACATGGACCGAATTGGTTATTTTCCGATTCGGTGTCACTACCGAATCGGTACATGGACCGAATCGGTTATTTTCCGATTCGGTGTCACTACCGATTCGGTACATTGACCGATTTTCGGTATGTACGTATCGGATTCTTTCCCATTCGGTACTCATTCCGAATCGGTTTTCACTCCGATTATTAATTTTTTTGGTTCCCTACATCTCGATGGCTGTTTACCGATTGGTAAGGGCCAAAAATCGGTATTTTCGGCCGTTACCGATCGGTAACGGCCTACCTACATCGGGCCCTGAGTGCTTACTCTGCTAATATAAAATGGTTGCATATACACCCCCTCGCGCTACACAGTGTCTGCTTACTGTATACATGTAAAGCTGTAATGTGCCCACCCATGCTCACTTCACAGAAGTACACTTGTAAGGTACATATCATTCTCGTCATCCTTTACATAAATCATATAGTAATGCATGCAGGATATCATTGGTTCCTTCATAAAAGCAAACCACTTATGTACAGCTTAGTTTACACACATAGACTGTGTAATGTAGCATTCACAAAGGTAAAGCTGTAATCTACACATTTACCTTCACTTCCTTACACAATGTGGCAGAGAGGCTGTGCTGGTGCTCCTAACAGCCTTTGTTCCATTCAAAAGATGTCCATTCAGAAAATAGAACAGCTGCAAAAATCCATTTAATTTTAAAACGCTTAATGGGGAAATTAAATGCAATGTGCCGTGCTTTAAAGAAACAGCAGCGACAGGGCCGGACTGGTGCTTTCGGGCACCGGGAAATTCCCCGGTAGGCTGGAGGGGGTGGGGGCCGGGTTTGGATCAGGGGGCCAGTTTTGTGAGTGAGGGACGATTTTCGGCCCGACCCGACCGTCACAGCGTCAGTGTGTCAGTCACTCACTCACAGAGAGAAGAAGGTGTTGTGTTGTGACTCGGAGTCGTGCCAGAGATTGAGTGAGACTCGTAGACTTCAAGTTCCAGGCCTGCCCATCAGGGCCGGACTGGGAACTGAAAGCAGCCCTGGCAAATTTTGCCAGACCAGCCCCCGTCTGGCGTGTAGCGAGCCAGCCCCCGTCCGGCGCATAGCGAGCGAGCGCAGCGAGAGAGCGAGAGAGAGAGAGAGGGCAAGAGAAAGAAAGAGTGGGAGGGAGAAGGAGGGCGAAAGAGGAGGTGCGAGAAAGAAAGAGCAATGGTGAGAGAGAAGTAGAGGGAGAAACAGGAAGAGAATGAGAGAGAGGAAGGAGTGGAATGAGAGAAAGATGGTGAGAGGGATGGAAAGAGATAGAGAGAGGGAGGGGGCTCTGTGTGTGTGTGTGGTTCTGTCTGTGTCTCTGTGTGTGTGGGTGCGTGTGGCTCTGTGTGTGGATGCGTGTGGCTCTGTGTGTGGGTGCGTGTGGCTCTGTGTGTGGCTCTGTGTGTGGGTGCATGTGGCTCTGTGTGTGTGTGTGGGTGCAAATGCAATAGGTCTCGCATTTGCAAGAGATTAAGCTATTGGCATTGGAAATGACAATGCCATTTATTTCTATGTTTTAAAAACAAAAATAATGTCATGATCAATGCCAATAGCTCTAACTTTAACGAGGACGAGACCATTGCATTGTAAATGCTTGTTTAGGTCTTGCCGGCGTGAACATGTGATAGCATGTGTCAGTGAATGCCCTCTCCCTTGTTAGGCTCTCGTGTTCAATAATGGGCTTGGAACCATTGGTTGGTATCATTGTCCTTCTTCTTTGCTAACTCGTCCCTTCCCCTTCTTTCTGTGGCACACGGACCAAGTAGAGATGATTTAGGTTTGATTAGTGTCCCTACGGTGGCCATCCCTTGCTCATACCGTGATTGAGGTACTATTTCTGTCATATGATGTAGTCAACACTGGCCGCATCAAAGCTTTTTTAAACGTATCCCCACTCTACCTTGTTTCCTCTACCCTCTCACTTGAATAAGTGCCCTCTAACGGACCTGAAACAAAGGTGTGTTTTACGTTGAACTATAAGTGGGCCTTGTTCAGTCAGGACACCTTCCTGGCCTTGGCTTTATTGATTAACTAGTACAAAATGGTTCCCGGAGTTCCATTAAGGGGAAGCTACTGTGGTTCTAGGTTCCAGTAATGATGACGACCTATCTAGATAAAGTATGTACCAACGCTTCAGTCAAATAGTTTGCTTTACTGGATTACTTTCAGTTGACATTTTGCATTCTTTTTGATACAACTTTTATATTTAAATGAACACTTTCATTATTTGCCATATGAATCCGTTCCCCTCCCTTATTTTCGACTGAAAAAGCTGTTTTACTCCTAACTCTGGAATTTGTAAAAGTAAATCAACTGAGGGGTCATCCACAACAGAAGCCATTAAAGTAGCACACGGAAAGGGACAGCACCTGTCAGCAGTAAAAGAGGGGAAACAATACCACCCTCAGAGGGCATGACCTGTTTTGGTTTCATAGCAACATGACATTTCGCTGCTGATGTACCCAGTGAGCTGCAGGTCACGAGCTCGAATTCCATCGAGGCCGACTGGGTAACAATAACACAGGTAATTTACAGTGTTTAGAATCGGTATGGATGACCCCTCAGTTGATTTACTTTTACAAATTCTAGAGTTAGGAGTAAAACAGCTTTTTCAGTCGAAAATAAGGGAGGGGAACGGATTCATATGGCAAATAATGAAAGTGTTCATTTAAATATAAAAGTTGTATCAAAAAGAATGCAAAATGTCAACTGAAAGTAATCCAGTAAAGCAAACTATTTGACTGAAGCGTTGGTACATACTTTATCTAGATAGGTCGTCATCATTACTGGAACCTAGAACCACAGTAGCTTCCCCTTAATGGAACTCCGGGAACCATTTTGTACTAGTTAATCAATAAAGCCAAGGCCAGGAAGGTTTCCTGACTGAACAAGGCCCACTTATAGTTCAACGTAAAACACACCTTTGTTTCAGGTCCGTTAGAAGGCACTTATTCAAGTGAGAGGGTAGAAGAAACAAGGAAGAGTGGGGATACGTTTAAAAAAGCTTTGATGCGGCCAGTGTTGACTACATCATATGACAGAAATAGTACCTCAATCACGGTATGAGCAAGGGATGGCCACCGTAGGGACACTAATCAAACCTAAATAATCTCTACTTGGTCCGTGTGCCACAGAAAGAAGGGGAAGGGACGAGTTAGCAAAGAAGAAGGACAATGATACCAACCAATGGTTCCAAGCCCATTATTGAACACAAGAGCCTAACAAGGGAGAGGGCATTCACTGACACATGCTATCACATGTTCACGCCGGCAAGACCTAAACAAGCATTTACAATGCAATGGTCTCGTCCTTGTTAAAGTTAGAGCTATTGGCATTGCTCATGACATTATTTTTGTTTTTAAAACATAGAAATAAATGGCATTGTCATTTCCAATGCCAATAGCTTAATCTCTTGCAAATGCGAGACCTATTGCATTTGCACCCACACACACACACAGAGCCACATGCACCCACACACAGAGCCACACGCACCCACACACAGAGCCACACGCACCCACACACACAGAGACAGAGACAGAACCACACACACACACAGAGCCCCCTCCCTCTCTCTATCTTTCCATTCCTCTCTATCTCTTTCCATCCCTCTCACCATCTTTCTCTCATTCCACTCCTTACTCTCTCTCATTCTCTTCCTCTGTTTCTCCCTCTACTTCTCTCTCTCCATTGCTCTTTCTTTCTCGCACCTCCTCTTTCGCCCTCCTTCTCCCTCCCACTCTTTCTTTCTCTTGCCCTCTCTCTCTCGCTCTCTCGCTGCGCTCGCTCGCTACGCGCCGGACGGGGGCTGGCTCGCTACGCGCCAGACGGGGGCTGGTCTGGCAAAATTTGCCAGGGCTGCTTTCAGTTCCCAGTCCGGCCCTGAGCAGCGATATATCTGTGAATAAAAAGTAAACAAAGATTCTGACGAAGACTCCAGGCACGTGACGTTGGGATGCAAAGAGTTAAACACTTGAATCCTTACCTACCATATAAGAGTGCAAAAATCTGAAATAAAAAACAAAACAGACACAAAGTGACGAGAAGAGAACCTACACCGGGCACCGGCACCCCCCCCCAATCCTCTGTAGGATTTCACGAGCAGTCGCCTCCACACAGAGTGCTCGGCATGGCGTTTGTTAGGTAGGTGTCCAGTTCTGCAGCTTACACTTTTCAATTCGTTTACAGAACCGCATCCATCCCTCGAGGACTAAAACATTCCCCATCTTGATTTGCTTTTTAAATCAATGGCAAGCAAAAACAACAGGAGGGAAGAGGGTCAGGCAAGCAACAACAACAGGAGGGAAGGAATGTGCATGCTTGAAAGCTCTGGCCTTTTTTTGGGTTATTGCAGGAGAGCGGGAAACAAGAACAATGGAATAAGGGTGTCTGCAAGCAACAAAACGGACAGCAGATGGGGCCCAAGGGGGCGAGAGGTAGACCACTACACAGATAAATGGTGGGGACCAGCAATATTACAGAGTGAGGGGGTAAGCAACCTTATATAGAGGGAGGAGGGTGTGATGGGGCATGCAACAAGAAGGACAGCAGGAGGCGGCGAACAACAACACAGAGAGCAGTCGAGGGACAAGTACACAAGGGAGCCAGCAGGAAAAAAATAATTCTAGTACAGTGCTTAAACCCCCAAAAGAAATACTGCCTAAAAAATTAGCAGAGGTAGGACACAAGTAATGAGTCCATGCTCCAGGGTAGAGACAAATACACAATGAGAAAGGGCACCTAGGGCAGCTGACCAATGTGGAGCAAGCAAATGAGAGTGACATTGAAGCCAACTAATGGGAAGTAATGGGCGGCCCAAAGCCCACTGTACAGAAAACAAACAATTTTGAAGTGACAGTGTGTGTGTTGTCTTAGGCAAGCCCTAAAAAAATGCTCCGAAATAAAGCAGTAGAAGAACACAAATACTTAGGGCGTGTTTCAGGGGAGGGACATTGTGGCAGGGAGCTCCAGGATAACGAAGGAGAATATCCCGGGGCACCAAATGAAACTACTTTCTGTCGTATTCAGAACAACCCGGAAGGCCGGGCATGCTGGGAATAAGAGACCCGGAAGACGCCGAGGAGGAGGAGGAGACGTCGAGAGTAGAGGAAACAATGCCCAAAGCAAGGAGGAGAACAGGACGCTAGTGGAAGCGGAGACGGAGAATCCGACACGAGGGGACAATGGCGAAAAGAGACCGAGGGCCGACGAACTGCCGAGGACCAAAGAGCGGAGGCGTCCCCTGTGAAAGGCGTGTTGGACGAGGTGCCCGTGACCCCGCCACCGGGGCACGGCTTCAGGCAAGTCATTAAGGGAACCTGGAGGCGGCTGGGGAATGGCTGCACACTCAAGCTGTCTTCACGGTATTGTAAAAGGGGATGAGGAAGACCAGGAAACCAGAAACAGTGAGAGTGAGCAATACCCTGCCTTCCATTCCCCGCTAAGGTGGCCTTAAGCTAGTATTCCCCCCGTGCGTGAGGGCTCGCCTTGTACATATTAGTCATACTTTCCTTTCGTTTTTTTTGTTTGGTCAGGGGCAACAGGGAAAGCCCAAATGTATAGATAACCAAACCCAGGTAGGCCTGGAGAGAGTGTTTGGGGTTAAAAGGGACTTTTGAGGCAAGAAGCTCCTTAGGGCGTATAGGACAGAAACCACATTAGGACAGACACTGGAAAGAGGGGAATGTGATAGAAACGAAGGGAACGGGTTGTCATGGAGGTACAAGTCAACCAAGGAATCCACACAGATCGCCTTTCTTTCTCTTCTTTTACTTGGGGGACGACCACCGCGTGAGCAGAAAAGAACTAGAAGTAGAAGATTGTCACATCACTTTAAGACCAGAGGATACCACGGCAAGTCAAGGAAATCTACTCTCTGGGATCCCTCCCTTTACTGTTCTATACTAAATAACCAATACATACCTCTAGCATATCATAACAGTCGTCCGTGGTCATTGGGCAGGTGACAGACATATACAAGAATTGTAAGAAAAGCTCACACAAGTTAACGAATGACAAGCAAGCAAATGAGATTGACAATGAAGCCTACCAATAGTATGCCATGAGGAGCTCTAAGCAGACAGCAACAAAATGTCTCACAAGTGACAGTGCAGGTGCTGTCGTAGACAAGACCTAAGAAGTGGCCCACATTTGAAAATCGGGCAGTTTTGAACTTCTAAAGACATGCAATGTAGGTGTTTTCGAAGGTCTGAAAGAATACATGCTTTTGTGCTTGCTGCTAGCAATGTTTGTGGTAATATTAGGGAAATCAACAATAAAACGGGGACACTAGACTGTAAACCAGGCCCACAAACAGCCAAAAACCCTTCTGACCAGCCCTTGTGGCACTGCAGATTGCCTGTTTGGCCAGTACGACTCTGAATGGATAAACTGAAATGCTGTCATTACTACATCCAAACCGGTGCTGTATTCATCATAACCGACTGTCTATAGTGAACACAACATTCTCTGCTCACCAGAACATTTTTGGTTTTCTATGGGTCAAATTCATCTTCAAATAGTTGTTCTAGTCGAAATCTTTTAGTCATAACCTTGTATATGATATTAACCACTGTAGTGATGCACTAGCATGCTGAGATGTATTTCCTCTCCCATTAAAAAAACTTTCAATAAACTTATATTAAAAGAAAAGGAAAGCACATTTATTTCCCTGCGACTCATGATTAAAATTGCTATAACATATGGTACATGAATTAGTGCTTATTCATCAAGTACGCTATTTTCTTTGCTATGTGCTTGAGTAATGTGCCCAGTTCATATAGTACTTAGGTCTAAAGTTAAGAAAACGAAATAGCTGTTGTGCTATTTGCTGTAAACGAATGCTTCTTTCTATTTCAACAACGTTTCCAGGCTAGGCTCTCTTTTCTACACTGACCTTCGAATATCTGCACTTTACTGCTCTTTCAACACAGGCACTCTTGTTTGCACACCCTTCGCTTGTGCCAGCGTTGAACAGACAGATAACTGTAGCAAATGCACTTCGAGACCTTTGGGAACAATCACGTGCTAATTCTCTAAGCTGTTCGCCACATCTACATCGCCTGTGTGCATACAGAATGCAGACTTAAAATGCATGTATGCACTTTTTGCACCAAAGTCTTGCAAACACTGCACGGATGTGAATATGGCGATATTCTCCAATTGTAAGCAACGACCCGCCTGGAAAATGCCTTGGCGCTATACCACCAGAGTGCCAAATGCAGAACAATGTAAGCACCCACCCTGGAAATAATGTTGAAAATAGATACCACACCGGCAGCCAGGGTGGAGGGCCGCTCTTAGGTGTGGGACTTGTGTGGTTTAGTGCTGTGTTTGAAAAGCTTGCTTTTAGCCTTGTTTGTAGTCGGCTCCCAGTCTGCATACAACGCCCCCTGCGCAGATGAGGTAGGGGGTGGGCTAATGCGGCTAATGACAGCCGGCTCAAGCGCTGATTAAACACGGGTCGCTTGGCGCTGGCGGGCCCGGCGCTGTCCACCTCCCCTGCATACTTTACACAGTTACCATGGTGAAAGCAGGCCGAGGCCGTGCACCCCTCCAGGCAGCAACTTCAGCAACATGTGAGCCTGCATACGTTTCTAGGGCTGGGTTAGAATTCTCCGTCGAATCATTAATCAAGGCAAATAGGCGACCCGTGGGATATTGCTTAATTATGCAAAATGTCACGAGCAGCCAATTAAGTGCATCGCAGTTAAGTCTATAAATATGTTTTCATAATCGAGCCTCTCTAGAGCGAAAACGTTTTAAGGCTTGACACAGCAGCTGTAATGGTTTGAGGAGGCACTGCAGAGGCAGGCATGCCTTGAAAGAGCCCTTAAGCCTTCGTCCAGACCCTTGGTTCTGCTGGGTTTATTTTGTGACAGGCTTCAATGTTATTAGCCCAGGGAGGCGCAATTTTAGGTCTCGGGCCTAGCGTACATGCAATGTCGCGCAGCGCGAGCCTATTCCGGGCGATTTGAAAATGGACCTTGCATTCCACAACGCTCATGCTGTTGTGGAATCCAAGGTCCAATTTAATTGGCCTTCGGGTGTGTGGTGTTTTTAAACAGAACACGCAATAGGCCGTAGGCGGTCGCGTAGCTCCTCCACCTATGGCCTATTGGTGTCAGTTACGCGCACCAGAGGCCATATGTTTTGACACACAAAAGAAATTATGGGAGGTCCTAAAGGAACTGGGCGTTCCTACTCAACTATTGCATGCCATAATTAGGCTCCATGAAGGCAATGTTGCTCAGGTTAGGTGTGGGAGGGATGGAGCGTTGTCATCTAGGTTCCCAGTTCTCAGAGGGGTAAGACAGGGTTGCCTTCTTGCGCCAACCCTGTTTTGCTTCTTTGTTAATAGTGTCATACTTCATCTTGACAACGTCAGGGACAATGACGCCCCGCTGTTGGCAGGCAGGCAGGAGGGTACCGGCTATCATGTTTGCCGACGATACCCTCCTGCTTTCCAAATCCCCGATGGGGATCCAACGGATATTAGACGGGTTTGGCGTTTTCTGTAGACAACACGGTCTGGAGATCAATACAGAGAAAACCAAATTCATGATATTCAACCCCCATCCAAAACCAGGCCTAATCCAACACTGGGTGCAGCAAGGCTGGAAAGGGTAAAAACGTTTCAGTATCTGGGGGTAACTCTACACGAGAATCTATCTTGGGGCCCCCAGATAGCCAGATCTCGGCTACAGCTGTCCCAATTGTCGGGGGCAATTCTGAAGGTCGCAAATACATCTACCTTTAAACCCATCAGCCCAGCTGTAGAGATGTATAAAACCCAAGCTAAAGCTGCCACATCCTATGGTAGTGAGTTGTGGGGGCATAAAGCTGGGAGAGAAATTGTCAAAGTAGAAAATAACTTCCTTAGACGCCTCTTGGCTCTCCCCCGAGGTACACCTCTAAGACTAGATGTTGGTCTCCCCTCAATAGGGGAGGATTTGGAACTAAAACCGCTAAGGTTTTGGCACAGGCTCTGGACCACTGGCGAACTTGCACACTACAGGGAAGACCTCAAGCATGTAATGGATCTCAACCAGCGTGACAGAATCCCATGGCTGGCCTTTATCAAGAGAGAACTGTAACCGTTTAGGACTTCCCGAGCTATGGGAGTTCCCTGAATTAGGCTGCCAAAGGGTCCCCCGTAAAAGGCTGGTTGAAATATTCAAGGAGAAAAGTCTAGTCTCTCTTGTGTGAGCACCCAATATTGGCACCCTGACTGAACAATTCCTGGATTCCAAAAATTCTTATAATTTTGAAGGTTTTATGGACATCATATTTCCTATTCTAGCAAGGAAATTGTTTATTCAATGGAGGCTAGGCACCCTGCCCCTCAAAACCTTCACCAGTAAATGGACAATGAGGGATGATAAAATCTGTCCAGGGTGCAGTCACTATGACGAGGAAGAAATTCACGTTCTGTTTTTTTGCCCGGCCTACAATAGACCAAGGAAATACTGACTAGTGCCATTGTGTAGGAACTTGGGCATAAGGAACCATTTACATTCGTACAGAATACTGAAGACAAGTACCCTGCCCCACATAGTCTTTGCAGTTGCTAAGTTTATAATGGCTATGTGGCAGATAAGGTGAAAAATTGTAAAATACTGATGAATTGTAATGTAAATTCCTACTCATGGCCAGATTCCCCAAGGAAATGAACTTCCTATGAAATGTATCATGTCATGTTTTTATTGTATGTGGATGTCTTTTAAATGTCTTAATGTTTGTACTGAATCTTTTATGGTCTCGAATGGCCGAAATAAAGAATTTTGGGATTTTGGATTTTGACACACTGCTGCACGTCACACACTGCTGCACGCCTCACACTACTGCATGCCACACACTGCTGCACGCCACACACTGCTGTATGCCACACACTACTACACGCCACACACTGCTGCATGCCACACACTGCTGCGCACCACACACTGCTGCTCGCCAAAGAGTGCTGAGCGCCACACACTGCTGCACGCCACACACTGATTGCACGCCTCACACTGCTGCACGCCACAGACTGCTGCACGCCACATACTGCTGCATGCCTCACGCGGCTGCACGCCTCACACTGCTGCACGCCACACACTGCTGCACGCCACACACTGCTGCACGCCTCACACTGCTGCACGCCACACACTGCTGCACGCCACACACTGCTGCATGCCACACACTGCTGCACACTGCTGCATTATTCACACCGCTTCACGACACACTGCTGCACGCCTCACACTGCTGCTAGCCACACACTGCTGCACGCCAACCACTGCTGCACGTCACACACTGCTGCACGTCACACACTGCTGCATGCCACACACTGTTGCACGCCACACACTGCTGCACGCCTCACACTGCTGCACTCCACACACTGCTGCACGCCACACACTGCTGCACACCTCACACTGCTGCATGCCACACACTGCTGCACGCCACACACTGCTGCACGCCACACACTGCTGCACGCCCCACACTGCAGCACACCACACACTGCTGCATGCCTCACACTGCTGCACGTCACACACTGCTGCACGCCACACACTGCTGCGTGCCACACACTGCTGCACGCCACACACTGCTGCACGCCTCATACTGCTGCAAGCCACACACTGCTGCATGCCTCACACTGCTGCACGCCTCACACTGCTGCACGCCTCACACTGCTGCATACCACACACTGCTGCATGCCATACACTGCTGCACACCACACACTGCTGCACGCCACACACTGCTGCACACTGCTGCATTACTCACACTTCTGCATGCTGCACACCACTGCACGACACAATGCTGCACACCTCACACTGCTGCACGTCACACACTGCTGCACGCCACACACCACACACTGCTGCACGCCACACACTGCTGCATGCCACAGACTGCTGCACGCCTCACACTGCTGCACGCCTCACACTGCTGCACGCCTCACACTGCTGCACGCCACAGACTGCTGCATGCCACATACTGCTGCATGCCTCAGACTGCTGCATGCCTCACACTGCTGCACGCCACACACTGCTGCACGCCACACACTGCTGCACGACTCACACTGCTGCACGCCACACACTGCTGCACGCCACACACTGACGCCACACACTGCTGCACACCACACACTGCTGCACGCTGCATGCCACACACTGCTGCACGCCTCACACTGCTGCATGCCTCACACTGCTACATGCCTCACACTGCTGTGTGCCACACACTGCTTGTTAGAACTGGCTATTTCTGGTAGGCTAAGGCTGACGCCAAAGCCAGGCAGAAACCACCATTCTAGTCAGGGCAAGGAAGTCACACGCCAAGATAACCTCTGCTCACCCCCTTGGTAGCTTGGCACAAGCAGTAAGGCTAAACTCGGAGGCAATGTGTAAAGCATTTGCGCCAGCGCACAACAGCAACAACATACTAGGCACACCACAGAAGAGACTCCACACAAGGTTATTATAAAAATAACTTTTGTATTGTAAAAACACATCAGATAAAATCACACATATACATGGTGCCAACTGGCACGGGCAGTATTCACAGGGATTATGTACACAAGACAGGGCCACAAGGGCCACTGTCATAGTCAGATATAGCACTTCTAGAATAAGAAATAATAAAACATAAAATGGTAATCACAAAGATAACAACCAGTAACCACTGGTAACAGGAACCAGGACCTTACTAGGACCACCTGTACTAAGAAAGAAGAACCACCTAAGTATCACACAGCATTAGGGGTCTAAGAAAGAATACATTACTCATGATGCAATAAACCTACATTCAGAGGAGTAGAAAAGACAACCACCTAAGAATAACCACATTTAGGGGCATAAACCAGAACACCTTACCCATGATGCATGAACACATTCAGAGGAGTAATAATAGAGCACATGATGCAATAAACTACATTCAGGGGTGCAGCGCAAGAAGACACATGATGACTAACCATTCAGAGGTGCAGCGCATGGAAAGGAAGACACATGATGCAGTAACACATTCAGAGGTGTTAAGAATAGGGCACATGATGCAATAAAATACATTCAGGGGTGCAGCGCAAGAAGACACATGATGACTAAACATTCAGAGGTGCAGCGCATGGAAAGGAAGACACATAATGCATAAACATTCAGAGGTGCCTAATAAATCAATAGCGCAAAAACACACAGTAGGCAATTACTATTTAAAAGCATAGAAATCACATTGCGCCTACACTACATAAGCCACTACCTGTGGCAGTCCCTAGGCCAACTGGCCTTGTTGGGGCAAGGATGCCCTGGGTCCAAAGTCAGGGCGCGCTGCCATGCAGCGCCAGTCCAAAGTACAAAAAGCCTAAACGTGGCAGGTGCCCACAAAGTGCTGGGCACCTGGAGAACAAAAGAACTGCGCCAGGGCCCTCACTGGCCCTTAGGAGCAAACTGCGCCCAGGCTGGAGCCACACAGGCTCTAAAACACATACACTGTGCACGTTGGAGCCACACAGGCTCTGGCCAACACTGGTCAAACGTTGGAGCCACACAGGCTCTTAAAAACATATATGGCCCCTCTGAGCCACACAGGCTCTCTCAGCGTTGGGGCGACCCACTGCCATCCGGGGCCGCCCTGACTCTCCATTTACTTCATAGAATGCCCCCAGCGCCTCTCAGGGCACGAAATACAAAAACAAATGGGGCTGGGAGCCTCTCCGGGCTCCGTGCACGTTGGGGCGACCCACTGCCAACCGGGGCCGCCCATGAAGCCTTCATGGCTTCCTTCTGGCACTCTCGTTGGGGCGACCCACTGCCAACTGGGGCCGCCCATGAAGCCCTCATGGCTTCCCTCTCTCGAGCGCGAGCTCGCGCTACTGCGGGGGAGGGGCGGACACCGACAACGTGTCCCGGCGCCCCTCCCCTGCTCTGCCCCACTCCAGCCCAGACTCACCGGGGCTCTCGTTGCTGCCGGTCTCTCTCTCTCGCCGGGGAGCCTCGCGGTGGGGGCAGGCACCGACAAATGTGCCTCGCGCCCCCTCCGCTTCCGTCCTCAGGCCGCTCAGACGCTCTCGGCCGCTCCTCTCGCTGCAGGGCTCCCTCCGCTCACGGGAGCCCTGCAGACCAGCCGCCATCACTCGTCCTTCTTCTCTCCTCTCGGGCTGCGGGGGCGGGACTTCCGGCCGGCCGCGCTGCGATTGGCCGGCCGGCCAAGCACTTCCGGGTCACCGCGGGCAGCGCGGCGGCCCGTTTTCAGTCAGGCAGGCTGGCAGGCAATAAAGATATCGGCGTGGGCAGCCGAAATTAAATAAAAGTCAAGAATAAGCGAGGTGGGCACTCGCCAAGGCGGGCAAAGCGCTCCTCAGCGCCATAATCAAAATAAAGCGCTCTAAAGCGCTATGGGGCAATAAAGCGCTCCCAAAGCGCTAGACACAAAGTACCAAGGTCCTTCCAGGAGTGCAGCTCCACCATGCTGCACAAAGGTCCCAGAGAGTCTCAGGGGCAAAGCAAAGTCCCCCCCATCAGCCCAGCAAGGCAGAGGGGTCCCCCAGGGGTCCAGGAAAGTCCATCAGGTGCCCAGGGCTGGGCAGAGCCAGGGATTCCCCTGAGCTCAAGCAGCAGCAGCCCCTGGCAGATTCAAGTTGAAAACAAGAACATTTTGGAAGGGGATACAACCCCTTTTTATACAGTGCAAAACCTTTGAAGTCCTTTGAAGCAGGCAGTGTGAGAACCAGCTGGACTGGTTTAGAGGGAAGTCCCCTTCAGTATCAGGGACAGAGGTGTCAGTCGCCCAGCGGGAGGTGGAGCCAGCTTTGTAGTTACACAGGAACAGCCCTTCACTATCAGGTGCCATCTCCTCCCACTTCCCTGGCAGCAGATGCTGCCTTTCATCCATGGGCTGACTTCAGACAACCTCCTGGGCTCTCCAGCCCCTGTCATCCTCAAACCAGACAGTCAATCCACAAGCAGGCCCATGCACTCTGGGCCAGGCTCACCAGCCAATCACACGCTAGCACCAACTTGCACAAATATGCCAACTTCCAAAAGTAGGACTTCTAGACTAGACACAGCCATGTCGCATACATCATTTTGCGGCATTCATTCTCACGAGTTCTCTCATACCAAACTCGCCCCTGCACTCCCCACGCATCAGGAACTACCATGGGCATACATATTCCCCATTCATTCCTATGGGAGGGCAGGTCACTCACCATTCATCCACAGAGAGCTCAAGCACTTTACACTGTACCACAGTGAAAAAGTGCGCAGAGGCCTAAAATCACCAACACCAGGTCCCATAAATAGGCTAGGAAAACGCAAAAAGTCTAGGGGTGAACCTGCCTAATGGGCCGGGTCCAACACAACCCCCTTCCAGCCAAAACGCAGGGTAGACCAATCACACCACTGATGGGCTTCACTGCTTTGGGCGACAAAACCAAGGACACGGCCTCGCACAGCAGGGACACCGTCCTGTTTTTCGCCACTATGAACCTACATGGTTTCCTCCAAATAATAACTCTCTGACTCAACTAGGGTACCCCACTGGTACACACTAGTCATCCACAGCCAAGACCAGGCTATAGGCCATCCAAATCACAGGTCCTAACTAATCCACAGAGTGGGGGGTAGTAACCCCTGGCACACAATAGCCATGCTCCACTCTCTCTCTCAGTGTAGCTACAACCACCACTGATCCAACAACCTAGGGACCATACCCTCAGGCTGACCAGAGGTCACGGGCAAGAATGCCCCACCCTACCTCTACTTCTGGGTTTCCGCACCCTCACAGAAAAGCACTTCACCAGAACACAATTCTCCTACCAGATCAGGACCTCACTCCATCACTGGTCTACCACCGGGAAACTATTTCACTTCTGAGGTACAAAGCACACAGCACAGTTACTCTTCAAGCAGGTGGGGGGACACAGCACACAGCAAAGCCCCCTTTCCTCTACCTTGGTGGAAACAACAAACTGCAGGTGAGCCCCAGAACACACAGCAAGGGCAGCCCCCTCAGTCTCTTCAGCTGATCCACTTTGGTAGAGATTCCTCTTGACCTAGAAGTTTCCTAATCTCCCAACCTAAGATCTAAACCCTCAGGTTACACCGGGGTCAGAAGTAAGGACACCGTCCCTCTGCACCCCCTTCCAGTTCCAGTATGTCTCAGGCTAGACAGAGCACACGCCAGCGGCGTATCAGCGACACACTCTCCTCCAGTACTCCCTATCACAGGGTGATTCTCAGTATGTCCCAGGCTAGACAGAGCACACGCCAGCGGCGTATCAGTGACACACTTTCCTCCAGTACTCCTTCCAGGTCAGGCCACACCCCAACCTGGCTTTCCCCCCTCCTCGGGGAACGACCTCCAGAGGCCCCACAAATGGTCAAGCACTCTAGACGGTCAAATGCTCAGCGAGCCAGGACTTCTGCACCCTCCACTTAGGAGCGGTACTGCCCAACACTAGGACCGCCGGAGTTCTGGTTACAGACACTCCCCGTCCTCTAGACACAGGAAGATCCTCCTCAAATGACCTATGTACAGCTTAGGCCCCTGACCTGGCGCTCCCTTAAGGAACCCTCCAGGCCCTTAGATAGGGTTTCAGGCCAACGTGGGACACACCGTCCCACACTCACTCCGCCTCCACTGAGACAGGGCGTGAGCCCCTACACCCCTACCATACTACTGGGACCAAGCTGGGTTACACATGAACCTCTTCCCCTTTACAGGATCATCAGATACACAAGCCACTCCTTTTGGAACCACTCCCTAATGCCTCTGCAAGACATCTAGCACACCGCCAGACATCCACCTTCTTATCCAGTGCCTCTGCAGGACCTCCTGCACACCACCAGAGGTACACCTCTCATGCAAGCTCTTTAACAAAAAGAAAACTCACACCAACTCCTCCAGTTCAGCACATCACTCATTCGCACACTCCCCCCCCTCGGACTGGTAAGGCAGTTTCCACCACCCCTGATCACTCAACCTGACCACACGTGACACAGGTACCAAACTCTGGGAGCGGGGAATGGGAATTAACACACTGGACACATTAAAGCTGCCACCACTGGATCCTACCACACTGGGGAATCCAGACACACACACTACACTCAGGGAACAACCACCCTCCTGAGCTAGTCATTTCTCCTCACACTCCCTCTCTTCCATCTACCCACACAGGGACAGGATTTGGGATTGGACACGGGACCCAGCAAGGGATTCCTAATCTATGGGAACCTCCCCCCTCTAATGGCGTCCCGCCCTGTCACTTTCTCTCATCTGCCACTAAACATAAAGCACAGAAACACATTTGAAAATGACACTCTTGAGGAAAAAAATCAAAAACAATAATCCCAAACATGTGACTATCTGAAAAAAACAATTGCAGAGTTTTGTAATGTAGCCAGTTGTCGCTATGGCACTGCGCAAACACAAGTCCAAAATCCCACCGCTGCCACCAATGTTAGAACTGGCTATTTCTGGTAGGCTAAGGCTGACGCCAAAGCCAGGCAGAAACCACCATTCTAGTCAGGGCAAGGAAGTCACACGCCAAGATAACCTCTGCTCACCCCCTTGGTAGCTTGGCACAAGCAGTAAGGCTAAACTCGGAGGCAATGTGTAAAGCATTTGCGCCAGCGCACAACAGCAACAACATACTAGGCACACCACAGAAGAGACTCCACACAAGGTTATTATAAAAATAACTTTTGTATTGTAAAAACACATCAGATAAAATCACACATATACATGGTGCCAACTGGCACGGGCAGTATTCACAGGGATTATGTACACAAGACAGGGCCACAAGGGCCACTGTCATAGTCAGATATAGCACTTCTAGAATAAGAAATAATAAAACATAAAATGGTAATCACAAAGATAACAACCAGTAACCACTGGTAACAGGAACCAGGACCTTACTAGGACCACCTGTACTAAGAAAGAAGAACCACCTAAGTATCACACAGCATTAGGGGTCTAAGAAAGAATACATTACTCATGATGCAATAAACCTACATTCAGAGGAGTAGAAAAGACAACCACCTAAGAATAACCACATTTAGGGGCATAAACCAGAACACCTTACCCATGATGCATGAACACATTCAGAGGAGTAATAATAGAGCACATGATGCAATAAACTACATTCAGGGGTGCAGCGCAAGAAGACACATGATGACTAACCATTCAGAGGTGCAGCGCATGGAAAGGAAGACACATGATGCAGTAACACATTCAGAGGTGTTAAGAATAGGGCACATGATGCAATAAAATACATTCAGGGGTGCAGCGCAAGAAGACACATGATGACTAAACATTCAGAGGTGCAGCGCATGGAAAGGAAGACACATAATGCATAAACATTCAGAGGTGCCTAATAAATCAATAGCGCAAAAACACACAGTAGGCAATTACTATTTAAAAGCATAGAAATCACATTGCGCCTACACTACATAAGCCACTACCTGTGGCAGTCCCTAGGCCAACTGGCCTTGTTGGGGCAAGGATGCCCTGGGTCCAAAGTCAGGGCGCGCTGCCATGCAGCGCCAGTCCAAAGTACAAAAAGCCTAAACGTGGCAGGTGCCCACAAAGTGCTGGGCACCTGGAGAACAAAAGAACTGCGCCAGGGCCCTCACTGGCCCTTAGGAGCAAACTGCGCCCAGGCTGGAGCCACACAGGCTCTAAAACACATACACTGTGCACGTTGGAGCCACACAGGCTCTGGCCAACACTGGTCAAACGTTGGAGCCACACAGGCTCTTAAAAACATATATGGCCCCTCTGAGCCACACAGGCTCTCTCAGCGTTGGGGCGACCCACTGCCATCCGGGGCCGCCCTGACTCTCCATTTACTTCATAGAATGCCCCCAGCGCCTCTCAGGGCACGAAATACAAAAACAAATGGGGCTGGGAGCCTCTCCGGGCTCCGTGCACGTTGGGGCGACCCACTGCCAACCGGGGCCGCCCATGAAGCCTTCATGGCTTCCTTCTGGCACTCTCGTTGGGGCGACCCACTGCCAACTGGGGCCGCCCATGAAGCCCTCATGGCTTCCCTCTCTCGAGCGCGAGCTCGCGCTACTGCGGGGGAGGGGCGGACACCGACAACGTGTCCCGGCGCCCCTCCCCTGCTCTGCCCCACTCCAGCCCAGACTCACCGGGGCTCTCGTTGCTGCCGGTCTCTCTCTCTCGCCGGGGAGCCTCGCGGTGGGGGCAGGCACCGACAAATGTGCCTCACGCCCCCTCCGCTTCCGTCCTCAGGCCGCTCAGACGCTCTCGGCCGCTCCTCTCGCTGCAGGGCTCCCTCCGCTCACGGGAGCCCTGCAGACCAGCCGCCATCACTCGTCCTTCTTCTCTCCTCTCGGGCTGCGGGGGCGGGACTTCCGGCCGGCCGCGCTGCGATTGGCCGGCCGGCCAAGCACTTCCGGGTCACCGCGGGCAGCGCGGCGGCCCGTTTTCAGTCAGGCAGGCTGGCAGGCAATAAAGATATCGGCGTGGGCAGCCGAAATTAAATAAAAGTCAAGAATAAGCGAGGTGGGCACTCGCCAAGGCGGGCAAAGCGCTCCTCAGCGCCATAATCAAAATAAAGCGCTCTAAAGCGCTATGGGGCAATAAAGCGCTCCCAAAGCGCTAGACACAAAGTACCAAGGTCCTTCCAGGAGTGCAGCTCCACCATGCTGCACAAAGGTCCCAGAGAGTCTCAGGGGCAAAGCAAAGTCCCCCCCATCAGCCCAGCAAGGCAGAGGGGTCCCCCAGGGGTCCAGGAAAGTCCATCAGGTGCCCAGGGCTGGGCAGAGCCAGGGATTCCCCTGAGCTCAAGCAGCAGCAGCCCCTGGCAGATTCAAGTTGAAAACAAGAACATTTTGGAAGGGGATACAACCCCTTTTTATACAGTGCAAAACCTTTGAAGTCCTTTGAAGCAGGCAGTGTGAGAACCAGCTGGACTGGTTTAGAGGGAAGTCCCCTTCAGTATCAGGGACAGAGGTGTCAGTCGCCCAGCGGGAGGTGGAGCCAGCTTTGTAGTTACACAGGAACAGCCCTTCACTATCAGGTGCCATCTCCTCCCACTTCCCTGGCAGCAGATGCTGCCTTTCATCCATGGGCTGACTTCAGACAACCTCCTGGGCTCTCCAGCCCCTGTCATCCTCAAACCAGACAGTCAATCCACAAGCAGGCCCATGCACTCTGGGCCAGGCTCACCAGCCAATCACACGCTAGCACCAACTTGCACAAATATGCCAACTTCCAAAAGTAGGACTTCTAGACTAGACACAGCCATGTCGCATACATCATTTTGCGGCATTCATTCTCACGAGTTCTCTCATACCAAACTCGCCCCTGCACTCCCCACGCATCAGGAACTACCATGGGCATACATATTCCCCATTCATTCCTATGGGAGGGCAGGTCACTCACCATTCATCCACAGAGAGCTCAAGCACTTTACACTGTACCACAGTGAAAAAGTGCGCAGAGGCCTAAAATCACCAACACCAGGTCCCATAAATAGGCTAGGAAAACGCAAAAAGTCTAGGGGTGAACCTGCCTAATGGGCCGGGTCCAACACTGCTGCATTGCCACACACTGCTGCACGCCACACACTGCTGCACGCCACACACTGCTGCACACCACACACTGCTGCACGCCTCACACTGCTGCACTCATCACACTGCTGCACGCCACACACTGCTGCACACCACACACTGCTGCACGCCGCACACTGCTGCAGGCCGCACACTGCTGCACTCCTCACACTGCTGCATGCTGCACACTGCTGCATTACTCACACACAACACCACACACAACACTACATACATAAGACCACACACACACACACCACACACACACAACACCACACACACACAGACACAACACCACACACGCACCACACACACAACACCACACACACAACGCCACACACATAACACTACATACATAAGACCACACACATAACACCACACACACACAACACACACATAACACCACACACACACACACCACACACACACAGAACACCATACACACCACATACCACCACACACACACCCACACACACCAACACACACACACTCACCACCACACAGTCACCACCACACTTTTACCCAGCACATGCACACACCACCAGCCGTCGGTGCACACTTTCAACAGGCACACACAACACCAGCCGTCACTGCACGCTTTCACCAGGCACACACAGCACCAGCCGTCTGTGCATGCTTTCACCAGGCACACACACCACCAGCCGTCTGTGCACGCTTTCACCAGGCACACACACCACCAGTTGTCAGTGCCCGCTTCAACCAGGCACACACACCTCCAGCCTGCAGTGCAAGCTTCCACCAGGCACACACATCACCAGCCATCAGTGCACAATTTCTACAGGCACACACACCACCTGCCATCAGTACACACATCAATTGTTAATGCATCCACAATGAACTATTGTAGCAATCGCAGTATGGCACACTTTACTTTTAAACATACTCATCTAAAACGCAGTATGACACCATTGCTACAATTCAAATCCAACCCACATAATTCCACTACACACCACATGCATACACTCCATAACACATGGCGAAAAGACATTGCCATTTACAATGCCATTAGCTCAAACTCAAATAAATCCGAGACCTATTGCATTTCCAATGCTTTTTAGGTATTGACTGCACAGGCTGTACGGCTCTGTAGGGGTGTGCTTGTGAAATCTCTTGTATTTAATATACCCTAAAAGGGGGCTCTTTCCAGTTCCCAAACCGAACTACTGTGTTCATTCACTTTTGTGTGGATCTTTTTTTGTCAACTTACCCTCGCTACACCCATTTACAATACTTTGTTCACTCTGTTTAAGTGCCATCCACTGTTAAGATAAAATCTCTTACCATGGAAAAGGCAGACAGCTTCTAGCAGTATGCTGAAATGCTTGTTTTTTTATTAGATGTGTAAAGCAGATGCTTTAGCCTTAGAACGTTTGTGGCCTTTCCTATTCATGCCTCAGCACGTTTCTTTGTACTTTGTGGTCATTATCAGGTTGTTTTTTTAAACTTAATCTATTTTGTCATTATGAGCAAATTCTAAATGTTGCAATAAACATTGCACTTAATAAATAAAGTAAATATACAAGAGCTATGCTATATTTTACTACTAAACAGGAAGACACAATTGCAGTTACCTTGCAGTTAAAAGGGACTTGATTTAAATGGTGCAGAGGTACTGGAGCCAAAAGCTCTAGGAACCCCACTAAACCGAGATTATTGCCAAAATTAAAAACAGGCAGTCAAAAGTGCAGTTACCTTGCAGACAACAGAGTCATGGTTTCAGTGGTGCAGCAGGTACAGTGACACCAGGACCAAAAGCTCTAGGCACCACACTAAACACCTAAAATTGCTATATTTGACTACTGCAGTTGAAAGGGGCTTGATATAAATGGTGCAGCAGGGTGCAGTGGCATTGGGGCCAAAAGTTGTCATAACTTCTTTAATCACCCAATATTGCTAGATTTGACAACTAAACAGGAAGTCACAAGTGCAGTTATCTAGCAAGCGTTATGGTCATGATTTCAATAGGGCAACAGGAGCAGTGGCACTAGTACCAAAAGCTCCAGGCACCCCACGAAATACCGATTATTGCTATATTTTACAACTTAACAGGCAGTCACAAGTGCAGTTATCTTTCAGGCACTAAGGTCATGATTTGAATGGTGAAGCATATGCAGTGGCACCGGGACTAAAAGTTGTCAGAACTCCTCTAAACACCTAAAATTGCTATATTTTACTTCTAAACAGACAGTCACAATTGTAGTTACCTTGCAGTTGAAAGGGGCTTGATTGAAATGGTGCAGCAGGTGCAGTGGCACTGGGGCCATAAGTTGTCATAACTCCTCTTAACACCAAATATTGATATATTTGACTATTCAACAGGCAGTCGCAAGTGCAGTTATTTTGCAGACAATAGGGCCATGATTTGAATGGTGCAGCAGGTGCAGTGGCACTGGCGCCAAAAGCTCTAGGGACCCCACTAAACCCAGATTATTGCTAAATTTGATTCTTAAACAGTCAACCACAAGTTCAGTTACCTTGCAGACAACAAGGTTTTGATTTGAATGGTGCAGCAGGTACACCATCACCGGCCCAAAAGTTGTCAGAACTCCTCTAAACACATACTATTGCTATATTTGACTACTAACCAGGCAGTCACAATTGCAATTACCTTGCAGTTAAAAGGAATTTGATTTGAATGGTGCAGCAAGTGCAGTTATCTTGCAGACAATAGGGCCATGATTTGAATGGTGAAGCAGGTGCAGTTGCACTGGGGCCAAAAGCTCTAGAGACCCCACTAAACCCAGATTATTGCTAAATTTTACTACTAAACAAGACAGTCACAAGTGCATTTATCTGGCAGGCAATAGGGTTATGATTTGAATGATGCAGCCGGTGCAGTAGCACCAGGACCACAATCTCTATACACTTAATATTGCTATATTTTACCACTAAACAAGCAGTCACAAGTGCAGTTACTTTGCAGACAACTTGGTCATGATTTGAATGGTGTAGCAGGTGCAGCGGCACTGGGCCCAAAATGTGTCATGACCTCTTCCAAAAGTCTAATGTTGCTATATATTACTACTATACAGGCAGACACAATGCAGTTATCTTGCATTTAAAAAAGGATTGATTTGAATGGTGCAGCAGGTGCAGTGGCACTGGGGCCAAAAACACTAGGGACCCCACTAAACGCAGAATATTGCTAACCTTTACTACTAAACAGGCAGTCACTAGTGCAGTTATCTAGTAGACACTAGTGCTGTAGGTGTAGTGGCACCGGGCCAGAAGTTGTCAGAACTCCTCTAAACACCAAATATTGCTATATTTAACTACTAAATAAGCATTCACTAGTGTAGTTACCTTGCAGGGACTAGTGACATGGTTTAAGTGATGCAGCAGGAGCAGTGACACAGGGCCCCAAAGCTCTAGGAACCCCACTAAACACCAAATATTGCAATATTTTACTACTAAACAGGCATTCGCAAGTGCAGTTAAGTTACAGGCAATAGGGTCATGGTTTTAATGGTGTAGCATGTGCAGTGGCACTGGGCCCAAATGTTGTCAGAACTCATCTAAACACATAATATTGCTATTACATCAATTAATTATAATATTTCCCTCTTTCATTTCATTTTTAATAATGCTGCTATTACTTACCTGCACTGTACCACCAGTAACAGCACAATGTATTGCCGCTTTGTACATAAACAAGTCATAACCCTTTAACAGACTTTATGTAACTTATATTGTACAACTACTCAGCAAGCTACAACTACAACAAAAAACAGCTTATTATTAATCACAGAGGCAAAACCGAATGCCTTTACCAATGCTTGTTGTCTGTGTTCACAATATTCTCCTATTAGTCACGCATGCCATTATCTGCCAGCTATGAGCGCTCGGACGTAGCAGTGGCAATGGTGCTATCATGAGCTTATTATTAGGTGACCGAGGGGGCAGAATGAATTGCTTTGCATTTTGCACATGGCTTTTGTACTATTAAATGAACACGTAGGGCTCGAGTCCTTCTGATTAACAGCCTGGGCGCCTTCTTCTGCTCACACTATTTACCAGTAATCTTCATTACTCTGATTCACTTTCCTCTTCATATTTCTTACTCTGAGGTGTGTCCTCTTCTAACAATTGCAAATATTTCAAATTCTCAAACACCCACCCGCCCCTTCCTCTTGTCACTTGGTTTCCTGAGCAATCCCTGAGCAGGACCATAAATGCAGGGGAGATACTACTGGTATTGCGTTTTTTACAGGAGGGACCAAAATAAATAGATTTACGTTGACAGGCTTATGCGGTTGGGCTCATCAGAACATATCAAGTCCTAGATAGGCGGGAGGCGCGCGGCAGCGGCGGGCCAAGATGGCCACTACTTGAGAAGTTCCTTCTCTTCGAGCACTGCTCGTAATTTACGGGAGCTTTCCTAGGGGGCTCTACTGCATCCCCCAATGGTTTTTCTACATCGGATCACCCCCGGAGTGCCTGGCGTAAGTTTCAGACCGTGTCATGGTCTGAATGGACTTTTATCGGCACTTTTGCCTCTTTACTATTGCCGCAACCGCCATTTTGAGACTCATACGTCGTGCAGAACGGATTTCTGCTATCTCTTCTCCTTTTTTTCACAAGTGCAATGCGGTGACATGCCAGGGTTCTCTGCTTGTTTTACCCATATTTCCTGCAGCGTAATTTCTTTGAAATGCTTCACAATTGCTGCCTGCTTCTTCCTCAGTGGAACTTGCCTCACATTTATCGTCCGCCATTTTGGATACTATTTTCTCTGCACTACAATCTCCCCTTTTTTCACAGTATGCTGCACTCGTTGCCCTTTCATATTTTTTGTTTAATTATGAAGTGATGTGCCCTTAATATCTGCAAATATCTGGACATTTAGCTGACCGCTTTTGACTGGTTGCACGTTCATTTTATTTTTCATTATACTCTGCGACCGCCATTTTCACCATCACTTCCTTGTGCAGTTGTTATTTTGTTGTGCAGTTGCGAGCCTTCAGTATTCCTTCACTACAATAAACTTTCTACTCAGAATATAATTGGACTGGGTTGTCTCGTTCAATCTGCATACCTACAACGTTCTTCACTGCTCCCTCACACGACGATGGATCACTCACATAAAGCCCAAGCGTCCTCTTCTGGATCTCATAAGGATGCAAACGCCTCAAGAAGGACCCGCCTTCTCCTTCTAAATCAGCACTTCCTCTCACCCTGGAAGATATTATGGAGGAACTGCGTCTAGTTAGGCCCTTCATGTCTGACGCTGCTTCCACTCTCCAGCGGATTGAAGAGTAGTGGTCTGGCCTCGACTCCAGACTCTTAGACATCGAACAGAAGATCAGTGATGTCCAGGATGTTGCAGCCAATGTTCAAAGCCTTACTAAGGAAATTAATCAACCTAAAAAATCCAGAGAGGATTTGGAAAACCGCAACAGACGCAACAACCTCCGTATTTATGGTATTCTGGAGAATTCTGAGGGATCAGACATGATTTCTTTTTTAAAAGCTCAAGTTCTTTCAATTGTTGGTCTCTCAAAATACACGGATATCAATATACAAAGGGCTCATAGACTTGGGCCCCAAAGTGCATCTTCTTTGAAACCAAGAGGAATAATTGCATATTTCCTTCTTTACTCTGATCTTATGTCAATCCTTAACGCAGCTAAACAACACAAGCAATTGCTATGGTCGGGCCACAAAATCTTTCTTAGTCAAGATGTCTCCAAGTCGACTGCTAATCGACGGAAGGAGTTCCTTGGTCTTCGGCCTGCACTGCGATCCATGAATGCACGCTATGGATTAATACATCCCTGTTTCTTGAAAGTCACCTACGAAGACAGAACCTGGAGTTTTGAAGATCCAGCTGACCTTCGGAAGTTTATTAATTCTCAGAAGGGAGAACTATTGGAACTTACCAAACCATGATTACTATATCATTAGGTTTTTGTATTAGTATTTTGTATTGTTCTATTTAAATATTTGTTTTGTTTCTCTTTATGGACCTTTTACTCGTTGTGAACTAATTTTTCTTATCTCCCTTGTTTTTTTGTTTTGTCACTCCCCTCCCTGTTCTCTAGGGTATCCGGTTCAACATGGCTGACGTTGTTCCCCACCCACGTTTGTATTGTCTCAGTTTGTACTTTTTTGAATTTGTTCTATTTTTTTATGGCAAGCTCCTTTTTATTTTATTACAACATTTTTCCCTCTATATACATACGATACTCTACCCTTGTTTCTCATTTACTAAATTCTTATCCCGTTTCATGTTAAAATTTCTTCTTTCTCGCTGCTCCTCTACAGTGTGGCTGTCTCGCTATACGCCGCTCCCCTCTCACTTGAATGTCTGTCTTCTTGTAAGGTTTTATGGCCAAAGTCTTCAGGCTTTTTGTCATCTTCTACTCAATATTTTTTATGGTGGAGTATTCTCTTCCTTTTCTTCTTGTTTCTTTCTCCTTTCTTTATTCCCTTCGTCCACCATCTTTCTCTCTTGCACTTGTTCCCCTCTCTTCTCTTTTCTTCTTCACCTTCTTTTATGGGTCCTCTTCTATTCTTTTAATTCCTAGATATTTCTGTCTCTTTTTCTCTCACTTTTTACACCGTTTTCTTTTATCAGTTGCTGTTTTGTTCCTTTCGTTTCCATCTCTCCCTTTTTTATCTTTTTTTATATTTTCTCAAACGTTTTGTTCCTTCTACCTGCCTATTCTTCCCTTAATCTCAAGATACTCACTGTTCATGGTTCTCCTCCTTCTAATTTTCTTTTCAACTTCCTATCTTTTCATTTCTCCAAAATATGAAAGGATTATGTATCATAACATGGAATGTTAAGGGATTGCGTAATCCCATTAAACGGCAAAGGATGCTATCGCACCTTGCTAGACTGAATTGTCAGATTGCTATGTTGCAAGAGTCACACCTCAAGCTCGAAGATTTATCTATGTTACGTAAACATTGGATTGGTGAAATATTTTGCTCTCCTGCTGGTAATCATAAGAATGGTGTGCTCATTTTGTTTCACAAATCTTTAAATGTTTTATTACAGAATGAATTTTCTGATACTGATGGCAGATGGTTATATTTAGATGTTACAGTTAACAATCACCAGTTATCTTTTTGCAGTTGTGTATGGTCCTAATGGAGTGGACCTATCTTTTTGGAGTGACCTTTCAACCTTTCTTTCTTTACATGCAGCTGAACACTTAATCTTGGGTGGGGACTGTAACCAACTCATGGACCCTTTCCTGGACAGGAAATCCCAGACTAGATAAATCCTGAACAGGATGCAGAAAAGCTTTTTTATTAATAGGGGATTAATAGATTCCTGGCACACATCACACCCTGACACTCTAGAATTTTCTTTCTTTTCCCCTGTTCACAAATCACATTCATGGATTGATTACATCTTTCTTACACAATCTCCATTCCAATTTATGATTAAAGTCGAGATTGGTTCAATAGTGATATCTGACCATGCCCCTGTAATTCTTGTTTACCCCCTCCCTTCTCACGCTTCCAAGAGGTGGCGCTTTAACAACTCCCTCGTTCTAGATACGCAATTCTCTGACCAATTCCTTTCATTTGCCCAGGAGTTTTTTCAACTGAACCTTGCCTCCGTCTCTCAATTTCACGTTGTTTGGGATGCTTTCAACGCCTCTGCTAGGGGTTTTATCATTGACTTTGTGTCCTGGAAAAAAAGAAGACTCTTTCACATTCGCTATCGCTACTTAAACAAATTAAAGCCCTGGAGCACAAATACTTTACTTCTAATTGTCACAATACTTTACATCTCCTTATTCAAGCCAAAATGCAATACAACAAACTCTCTTGGGACTGCAATATCCTTCTCAAATTCAACGCTAAAATATATGGCGGGCGCAACAAGGCAGGCAGATCTTTAGCAAATTATTTTAAGATTAAGAAGCAAACATCTAAAATTTCAGCCATCAAGGATGACTTTGGAACTCTACATTTTTCCGATTCCTCAATACTCGACTGCTTTTCAACATATTACTCCTCTCTCTATACTCCGAGACTAACCCATCTTCTGATCTTGTTGATTCTTTCTTCCACAACATTCCTAAATCCCCTGAGAGCATTCCTGATCTTCCTTCCCTTCATGCTCCCATCTCTGCTACCGAACTTATAGAAACATTAGCCCTTTTACCCAAAGATAAAACTCCAGGGCCGGATGGGTTTTCTGTTCGATTTTTCCTACACTTCAAATCATTCATGATTCCCCATCTCTTATCACTTATAAACTCTTTTTTTGCTCACTGGCGAATCACAGGGCTCTTTTACACAAGCAATGTTGTGTCTCATACCCAAAAAAGATAAAGACTCTTCTTTGTGTAAGAATTATAGACCAATCTCTTTAATAAACACAGACTGTAAAATTTACGCTAAACTTCTTACCCTACGCATTAACAAGGTCAATCCTAATTTAATCAACATGTACCAATCTGGTTTTGTGAAAGGTCGCTCAATTACTGATAATTTGCGCACTCTTCTCCATATCATAAACTTAGCCTCGAAATCGGGATCTCCTATTGCAGCTATTACACTAGATGCTGAAAAAGCGTTCGATAGAGTTAGCTGGGACTTTATTTTTGGGTCTCTGAAATGGCATGGATTCAGCCCCACTATCATTAATTTTATTAAAATGTTATACTCAGCACCTACTACATCGGTGTGGGTCAATGGTTGTCAATCTAGATACTTCCCCATTCTCAGAGGCACCAGACAGGGTTCTCCCCTTTCTCCCCTCCTTTTTATCCTAGCTCTTGAACCTTTCCTGGAGACTATACCGGTTTTCACTATCAAAATGACGACATTAAATTCACTGCTTATACTGACGATATCCTCCTTTTTATTTCTAATCCAACTGTTTCCCTACCGGCCTTTTTTTCTTTATTAAAGACATATTCTAGTGTTTCGGGGTACAAATTAAATGTTGATAAATCAGAAATCTTACCTCTAAATAAATTCTGTCTCCCCTCTATGTTTACTATGTCTGGCTTCGAATGGACTCCGTCTCACATTAAATGTCTTGGTATTTTATATTGTAATAACCTTAAAGATCTCATTAAACTCAATTATACTGAAATTCTCAAAAAATTACGGCCCTTACTGAAAGCTGGTCTCCTCTTTTCCTTTCATGGTCGGGTAGATTGGCACGATTAAAATGATGCTTCTCCCCATTATTAACTTTTACCTTCCCATGCTTCCTATTTCTCTCCCTTATACTTTCTTTCGCACTATCAATAGTTTGCTCATCAAATTTCTCTGGAACAATCGTAAACATAGAATCTCATTGGCCCGCCTTCAACTCCCTAAAAATCTAGGAGGTGTTAATTTTCCTATCCTCAGACGATACCATTCTGCTTTCTCTTTGAAACAAATTTGGAATTTTTTATCCGATTCCAACACCTTACCATGTACTGCGTGGAGCACAATAGAACAGGCCCAATGTTTTCTTTTTTCTCTTCTCTCAGCCATCCAGCTCACCTTACCTCCGAAGCGCATGTCCATCCCTACTCTTGTTCATTCTAAGGCTTTAGTTCTTTCCTCGATGCTGAGCACTTTCC
Organism: Lissotriton vulgaris; assembly: GCF_964263255.1. Lineage (NCBI taxonomy): Eukaryota > Metazoa > Chordata > Amphibia > Caudata > Salamandridae > Lissotriton > Lissotriton vulgaris. Next base: position 1,735,370,111 of record NC_141685.1, read on the forward strand.
TTCCATCACCCTCTCTTTAGATATCCCTCTCTGGTATAAGAAAAGTTTTAAATTAATAATTGCGCCTTATTCTGGAAGGAATGGATCGATAAAGGTATCATCACCCCTCAGCCCCTTCTGAAGGATGATACTTTCTTATCCTTCTCTGAGCTTCAGTCTCTATATGACATCTCCCCATATCACTCTTCTCACTATAGTATTCTCAAAGATATTCTCATCTGTTATTTTAACCCTACAAACCCTAGTTCTACTTCTCCTTTTCTCTCACCTCCATCTCCTTCCCCCATTGACTTTTCCACCCAATTAAAAGCAGCTTCCATCCATAAGCTGTTATCCCATCCCCCTTCTATTAGAACGAAGTTCCCTTTGGAACTTTTATGGGGAAAGGACTTATGCCTGGACCTTTCCGTAGATACATGGGATCTCCTTTGATCTAATATTCACACCATTTCCAGCTCAGCCAGCACAACACAGACCTTATATTATTTTTATAATAGGTTATTTTTTACCCCCCAGCGACCTTCATAGATTTAAATTTCTTGACTCTCCTAAATGCTGCTCCTGCCCTCACGCTCTGGGAGATCCTATTCAAATGTTCTTCAAATGTCCCCTAATAGACAACTTATGGTCAAATATATGGTCTAAACTAAATGATATTCTTTTGTCAGACATTCCTTTTCACTTTGAATATGTTTTCCTTGTCAATCTCTCCCCTGTATTGGACAATTACAGTGATGCTGGTAGTTTTATCAATTTATTTTTAGCTATTACTTTTCAGATTATTACCTCCAATTGGTAGGATACCTCAAAAATCTCCTTTCAAGCATGGTGGAATTTACTATGCCACCACCACAGAATGGTACAAAAGGGGGTGGTGATGGACAGAGCATCTGAATCAATCAAACACTCACACCCAGTCAAAAGATCTGGGTTTAATCCATCACCATTCTTTAGCCCACTCTGCCACCCCAGTTCAGACTTGGCTATATGCAAATCAGTCTGACCCTGTGCCTCCTGGGAACAGTCTAGCCCGAACTGCCAAGCCATGTCTTCCCTGGACCGGAAACAAGCTTCAGAGGACCGGTTTCTGGCATTCCAGCCGTCTTCAGCCCGGCTTGCTTGAATCCAGTGGCAAAGTGAGCAAGGGACTCACGTCTGAGCATACCCTGCCACACTTATGGCGGCCAAAAGTGGTACAAAAGGGGGTGGTGATGGACGGAGCATCTGAATCAATCAAACACTCACACCCAGTCAAAAGATCTGGGTTTAATCCATCACCGTTCTTTAGCCCACTCTGCCACCCCAGTTCAGACATGGCTATATGCAAATCAGTCTGACCCTGTGCCTCATGGGAACAGTCCAGCCCGAACTGCCAAGCCTTGCATTCCCTGGACCGGAAACAAGCTTCCGAGGACCGGTTTCTGGCATTCCAGCCGTCAAGCTGGTCTCCTCTTTTCCTTTCATGGTGGGGTAGATTGGCACGATTAAAATGATGCTTCTCCCCATTATTAACTTTTACCTTTCCGTGCTTCCTATTTCTCTTCCTAATACTTTCTTTCGCACTATCAATAGTTTGCTCATCAAATTTCTCTGGAACAATCGTAAACCTAGAATCTCATTGGCCCGCCTTCAACTCCCTAAAAATCTAGGAGGTGTTAATTTTCCTAACCTCAGACGATACCATTCTGCTTTCTCTTTGAAACAAATTTGGTATTTTTTATCCGATTCCAACACCTTACCATGTACTGCGTGGAGCACAATAGAACAGGCCCAATGTTTTCTTTTTTCTCTTCTCTCAGCCATCCAGCTCACCTTACCTCCGAAGCGCATGTCCATCCCTACTCTTGTTCATTCTAAGGCTTTAGTTCTTTCCTCGATGCTGCGCACATTCCTTCCATCACCCTCTCTTTGGATATCCCTCTCTGGTATAACAAAAGTTTTAAGATTAATAATTGCGCCTTATTCTGGAAGGAATGGATCGATGAAGGTATCATCACCCCCCAGCACCTTCTGGAGGATGATACTTTCTTATCCTTCTCTGAGCTTCAGTCTCTATATGACATCTCCCCATATCACTCTTCTCACTATAGTATTCTCAAAGATATTCTCATCTGTTATTTTAACCCTACAAACCCTAGTTCTACTTCTCCTTTTCTCTCACCTCCATCTCCTTCCCCCATTGACTTTTCCACCCAATTAAAAGCAGCTTCCATCCATAAGCTGTTATCCCATCCCCCTTCTATTAGAACGAAGTCCCCTTTGGAACTTTTATGGGGAAAGGACTTATGCCTGGACCTTTCCGTAGATACATGGGATCTCCTTTGGTATAAGATTCACACCATTTCCAGCTCAGCCAGCACAACACAGACCTTATATTATTTCTATAATAGGTTATTTTTTACCCCCCAGCGACCTTCATAGATTTAAATTTCTTGACTCTCCTAAATGCTGCTCCTGCCCTCACGCTCTGGGAGATCCTATTCATATGTTCTTCAAATGTCCCCTAATAGACAACTTATGGTCAAATATATGGTCTAAACTAAATGATATTCTTTTGTCAGACATTCCTTTTCACATTGAATATGTTTTCCTTGTCAATCTCTCCCCTGTATTGGACAATTACAGTGATGCTGGTAGTTTTATCAATTTTTTATTTTTTTTATTTTTCAGATTATTACCTCCAATTGGAAGGATACCTCAAAAATCTCCTTTCAAGCATGGTGGAATTTACTATGCCACCACCACAGAATGGACAGACCTTACGCCACTTCCACTCCTTTGATGATTAAAAGAGACTTACTTTGGTTACCTTTAACCAACTTTTTATCTAGAAAATCAACTTAACTTTTATTCTTACAATTTCTGCAATGTTATTGAATGCACTTTAATTTTTCGATTCTTACTTTGTTTCCTTCTCTATATCACTTTCACTTTTCGTACTCTCACCTTTACCTTTTCCTCCTTTTCTCTTTCTACTTTCTTCCTTTCCTCTTTCTTCTCCTTCTCCTTTCTCTTTCTTTCCTCTCTTTACCAAATGTTCTCCAAAAATGCATTTTCTCTTAGTACAGCTATATCTCATAAGGATACTGTATAATACTGCTTTTTGTCCATTATGCACGTTATTAAGATTCCTGCTTTTCTAGTATTTGTAATGATGTTTTACATTGTTTTTATATACTCAATAACGCATCTTAAACTAAAATAAAGTCCTAGATAGGCCACCCACAGACTTTCCATGAGCACTTAGTGTGTGGCTGAGCTGCTGTCAGCTCCAACGCTAACATATGGTTAGTTTTTTTTTTTAAAACCTTTATTAGTCTTGCAATCAATTACAGGTACGGGCCTACAACCTTCTCGGCCGGCCGCGAAGCAGAGTGAAAGTATAGCAATTAATGCTGAGAGTCAGAACAGTTCAAAAGCCAGGGCGATACGTAGACCAGGAGACAACTCGTGGACAAACGATCAGGTCCGAAGTCAGGATTACAGAGGTTCATTTTTAAATTTATAAGAACTGAAAAAGTGCCATACAATCACATGTGGTCCTGCAACACAGCACGCAATCAGGATATCAACAATTAGTATAAACACAAACGAAGTGGTGGGGTAAGGCACACAAATCAGGAGAAACGTAGGCACAAATCCAATGGATAGCAAACCCTAACCCCACCTCTCAGAACAATAAACGTTACAGGAACCATGAATGAAGACAACACTACAGAAAAAGAAAAAAGACTAAAGGGCCATAGAAACAAAGAACAAGCAAACTCCTCCCCCCTACCCCCATCCTGCACACCCGCGGAAGGCCAAGGCCTACCCCCCCAGCCGCGTGCCTGTCGCCCTAATGGAACCCGAAATTTAGAGAGGAAAAGAAAAAAGACAAGAAACATATGTGGAGGAGGGCCCTCAAAGTCGCTGCCTGGCCCCGCCCATCACCCCTGCACATGGGGAAGATTCAGAAGCAGAATAGAGTATCATGGAGAACATCAAGTACCAATTACATCAGTAATACAATCCCAATGTAACACATCCAAAGCACCGTCAGTTAACGTGAGGGCCACCGAAACCTAAAATGCATCATCCCTGGCCTCGTCTAGCAACAGAACCACCAAATGACCCCTTGACAATCGATATACAGTACTTTTTGAAGGATCTGGAGGATCCGAGCCAATCAGGCCTGAACAACACCAAGAAAAAGTTCAGCAGTTTGAGTCCATCAGGACGCATGTAGCTGAAATCCAAGGGCATCGGTACCAAGCCCGCGAGTGTCACAAAGTTCAAGCACAGTAATACCATCCATGAGGGGGAAATCTCACAGGCCGGCAATTGCTGCAGTGTTGTCGGGATGGCCCGAGAAGAAGAACAGCATCGCGTCTCTAGATTCAGGCCAAGCACGCGTCCCAAAGAGTCACTCATGCACACAGCCGCACTGTCCAGGGAGGACGAAGGAATCATGGCCCTCGGCAGTTCCCAAGACCCAGGCAAGGCCAAAGTCCTCCCCAAGGAAGTAGATACGGGCACACCGGCACTCAGTTGGAAACGGACCACGTCCCCACAGGGCGGTGAAACAGCAATGGCGACCATTCTTCGATCCAGTTCACAGGCATTGCAAATCAGGGTCTCGCGTAGATCCGCTAGGGCAGCCAAGACATCTTTGGGTGTGGGCTCCATAGTGCGCTGCCAGCACCCAAGCTCCGCGCCTATGGCAGCCGTCCGACCGGGACAGGATCCGTGAGGGAGGGTGTCAGCCGCCATGTTTGTCAGTTCGGCCCGACCCTCTACACCTCACTGTAGGGACCGGCCTCGGCACAGGGCACCACCAAATGTACGCCCAGAGCACAAAGTGGTGAGGTGGGTTCCCCAGGGAGAGTCACCAAAAGGCTAAACAAAAGACCCTACCACTCCCTGGGGACCGCCCGCCTGTCTCGGGGGCGATCCTTGGTTATGTCCGGGCGCGGAGTCCAAAGAGGGGGGCAAAGAGCCACACACCCCCCTCGACTCCAGTGTGCCTCGCAGGCTCCCAAGGCTCTTCGAGAAGGGACCAGGCCGATACTGCCGTCAGCGGCACTTCAAGACAACGGCACCCTCCGACCAACTCCCCACCACCAGAGGCGGCCGCTGTTGTTGCAGTCGCGGCCGGCTGCCAGTTGCAATCGACACCCCGGCTTCGTCACCGCACGGGCCGCAGAGCAGTGGATGGGAAATTCTCCGGATTCACAGCACGCAGGAGTCTCAGGAGCAGGTGGCAAGTGAACGCTCTCCTTCTTTTATCCAAATACACCTTCTTAGTTCAGAACGAACAGCAGGATGGGCGTGCAGGGCGAGAGGGCTCACGGAGCCGAGCGGCTATGCGACCATTTCGGATGCTGACTTGGCTCCTCCCCCCACCTGGTTAGTTTTATAATTTGTTTGTGGCTTTTATTGGCAGTGGGATAAGCTATAGTTTCCTTTGGCCGAAGGGTTTCAAGTGGCATCTGAATTTGTCTTGCGTTACCCCGCTGCACAACTACAGAGGGTCTCAACATGGCTATCTAGTGAGGAGATCTCAGAGGCACGATATTTGAAAGGGAAAATCAGTCCTACATCACTAGCCATGTTCGGCCTTCATATTCCACACTGTTCATCTTCTTTGCTATAAGCAGTGGTGTCTGAGTTTTGCACCAATAAAATGCTAAAGTGCCAATCCGCAGGACCAGAGCAGAGAGAGTCCCAAAGGCCAATGCGCCGATGCAAATACAATAAATCCACAGAATGAAAACTGTGAAGGTTTAATAAAAATTAAGAATTATTACAGAAAGCAAGAAGGTAGGTAGTTGGGTAAATCAAAATCAAAATATTTCATGTCAAGTGAAAAATCTAAGCGTAAAGTTGAATGAAAGACTGTCGCAGAGCCTGCCTTCATAAAGGGGTCAAAAGTTCTATAAAACATGAAGTCAGCATTTGGATAATATGTTAAAAGCTCTCCCAATAAGAATTATCCTAAGTACAGAATGAAATAAAAGTATGACATGGAGATGGCTTAATATGAAAGCAAGTAAAGATCTGGCACACATTTCAGAATAGGCACTTTTTATAGTTTCAGAAGAGTAGAAAACCATGCTCTTTGCATGGTATGAGATGGCGCTATGTGGTTGAAATAACAAAGTCACATGGCAGGAACCGATCAGCATTGTAGAAATTATGTTACATAAAACAGGCTACTCCAAAGACCACCCAAAATATTGAAATCCCCTTTACCCTACATACAAGGGAAATGACACTGCACCAGTGAACAATACGCCATTTCAATGGATAAACAAACAGATGTGGCTGCAGGCAACAACAGCCTTGATTATTTGCAACAGTACAAGAACATCGTGCATGCCTTCCTTCGAAGCGTAAGTTAGATACTGTATGAAAAGTTGCCTCATAAAAAAGATCCTATTTCAACTGTTTTCTTGTCAATGGAAAATAACTCTTGCAGGCCTTTTAAAGCGTGAAGAATAAAAACAGCATGTAAGCACTGGCAGTCTGAGGCCCAATTATGTCAACTCGAGGTCTAGTTATGCTAATTTAAACAGAAACAATGGAAAATTAATTGTTAAATAATAAATGTGTTTTATTAGTGGTTTGGCATTCCAGGAACTGCTCATTGTAGAGGTCGAGGATATTCATGGCTGTGGCTTGTGCCCCAAAGCTTCCTATTCCACACTATCAGCCTGATTCATCAAAGACCCGTTTTGCGAGTCTATAATAGCGATTCATAAGGAATCGCTATTACAGGCTTGCAAAACGGATTCATGTAGGAATCGCAAAAAAAATGCGATTCCTACATATTCCTCATTTGCGATTAGCAATTTGCTAATCGCAAATAAGATAGCGATTTAAAGGGTGTCAGGGGTGTCCAAAGGACACCCTGTAGCACCCCTTAAATGCAAATTTAAACAGGTGTTGCGCACACAAATGTCCAAAGGACATGTGTGTGTGCAACATGCAACTTAGAAAAATGCTTTTAAAAGCATTTTTCTAAGTTTTCGCTATTTACCAGGAGGTTTGACCTCGCGGTAAATAGCGGCCCGAAATTGTGAATTCGCTATTTAAAAATGGATTATGAATTGCATTTAAGGAATCTCAAATAGAGATTCCTTAAATGTGATTCCTCGCAAAATAGCGAAATCGCTATTACCGATTTTTGCATTTGGGATGATGAATCCCAAATGCAAAAATCGCACTCGCAAAGGGCCAGATTGTCAGAATCTGGCCCTTTGCGAGCGCAATTCAGCTTGATGAATCAGGCTGTATGTGACCTGGTCAAATTGAATAACAAACATATATGACACAGAGCGGGGATTCACTGTGTGGGCCAATTTTATACGTTTTCCAAACTGCACACTTTTGCAGATGGTATTATTAACTGTAGGGTACTGGCTGATCGATTTTGTGTGATCCTAGGCACATATTTATTTCACACAGCATCCTTTTCCTTAATTATCACATATATTTCACGATGTGTGCTGTATAAGCACCTCTTATATTTCATTTAATAGATTGTAATGTTGCTCCATCTCCATTTAAGATCTAAGTTACATTAAGGGTTTACATGTCCACTGGCTAGCCTCTTAGTTCACTAAGGGCACTGCTGCTGGGTGGCAAGCCATGAATGATTCTAAAAACGGGAAACAGCGTTTACAGCGCTGTCGGAACAACGCACTGCCGTTGCAACGCAGGCACTACAAGGAACGCGTTGTTACCAAGCGTTCCATTATAACGCATGTCATTGCAATGACTTACTTTAAGGAACTTATTGTTGGATTTTAAATCCAGCACCTTCCCTACTGTTGCACAGACTGGAGTTGGAATAGTAAAATATACTCTTTCCAAACTCCAGCGCTTCGCTAAAGCAAGTCACAGTAACAACTTCCCTCTTAGTGGTACACGTGGTAATGACGTGTTCGTTGTATTGCCCGCGTTGTAAAGGCATGCGTTATGAAGGCATGCATGAATACGTCATGCATCCCTAAAAAAAATCACTTTTAATAATTGTCGGTTTATGCAGTGACATAATCTGATGTGCTAAGAAGAAATGCTTCTGCATGTTAAGGAAACACACTGTTTTTAATTGTGAAACTTTTGCATAATTTTTTGCTGCACGATATACATGCCAAACATTATCATGGCTCGGCTTGTGTGCGGCCTCTTGTAACCAAGCCAGAACCATGGCTCGGCTCTGGCTTGTCCCATCCTGTTTATTTGCCTCCACACCCTCCTCTAAGGAGGGAGGTACTACACTGCCATTGTTTCATTGAGACACTTTGCTTAATGGTGATTGGCAGCAAGGAGGTGCATGCTTGTAGAACTAAAGGTTGACAGAGTCCTTTTTAGGTCTCGTCTAGCGCTGCAGCGCGAATGCGCTGCCATCACTTTGCGAAGCATGCAGTATACACTATAGTGTGGAACCCCCGCTCACTCTCCGGACCATCTTTTTCATTGTCTTAGGTCCTAAATGCTGCCTTTCGATTGGTTTTGGGCATTGTTAGTCCATCCTCATGACGAGCATGTTGTCATTTGTATCCTTACACAGCTATTGGCCCCTTTACTCCTTCACTATTTTCTTCCCTGTCTTCCCCCTCCCATAGTCAGTAACTTCTAAGACCCCCCCACTCCTTCCTGCCTTCTCGCCCGCTCACCATTGGTACTCCAAGAGAGAGGTACCCAGGAGCCGCTGCAGAAAAAACTTGCGGCTGCCACTCGAAGTGCAACGAGGAAAGCACAAGCAGGCGGGCCTCCCGAGTGCACCTAGAGTCTGTGGCCAAAAAAAATCAATCAGGGCAATTTGCATCGGGAGACTGTCTGGCTTTCGGAAATACACAGAGGTGCCCCAGGCCGTAGATGCCTCTTTCAAGTTTGCGCTAAGTTGCCAAGCTGCACCTCTGCCAATGCTTGTTATTTTATGCACGCCATGCATGCTTTCACTTTCATTATTTTTTCACAATGGCAGCTGCCACCCACACCACTCATGGGACCGTGCCCTTGAGCAATGGCAGCCGCATGCAGTACAGTGTCTGACTCTTGCCCATCAACCATTCTGTTTTCGGCAAGCCCTCGCCATTCCTGTACAAACCTTGATTATCACTGGCATGGCAGCAGTATGCCGGCCACTTCAGGAGGAGCGCAGCATGTTTTCTTTGATCAACACCATTTCAGGAAGATCTCAGCGTGCTTTCTTTCATCAACAAGGCACTCGCCGCCCTTCAACTTCTAACATGGCGGCTTGTTCCCAGAGTTTGCTTGCTGTGTGTTTTCGGCTTGTTTTGTGTACCTTTAGTTGGTGAAACATTTCGCTTTACGCTTTCCAGCAGAGGCACACGACGCGTGGCCTTACCGTACCCGAACGCAGCAGCGCTTCGGCTGCGTGCATGCTGATAAGGTCTCTTTATTTTACATTGCACTCGAGGCTTGGGTGACTGTACTCTCTGCTTGCCTCAGGCTCAATGTTGGCATCTCTTCGGGCCACTTTAATCTGCTGCTCATCAGCCAAAGCCCATTTCAATAGGTATTTTGTCCAGTAATCACCTTAGGTGTCCTAGAAGTCACCCAGTGTAAAGCAGTCGTATGTCTCGCTAGCACAGTTCCCAATGTCGCCACTTGGAATTTCACTGTACTACGTTTTCGTTTTGGCATTATGCCATGTAGACACACTTCTATTGACATTTCCGTAACTGTGGGTTCACCATAAGCTGCATCACCTCTCCTCAAAAACTCACTTTTGGTGGCAGCCCCATGTAATGTGCAAGAAGTTTGCCAAGGGTTGTCCACATATGCCGCATACAGAGGTCCTATAAGGATAAATCGGAGCAAGTTCCCTTAATGTCATGTGCAGAAAATGAAACTGTATCATTTTAAATCTGACTTTTGGAGATATTTGTTCAACTTCTTCACATTCTTTTTTTCCAGTCTGCCACCATCAACTCAGCAAGGATATCTGCACTCCAACTGCATTTTATCCCATCTGTCCTTCCTCCTGTCTGTCACTAGTGTAGTGTAGGTGCGTTATGAATTTTTTACACCCATCTAAATCCAGCAGTAGCTGCATTACAGCATGTTCCGGGGACTCCCAGTATAAGAGTCCCAGATCACGTGCTCAGTGTCTGGTAACCCTGTATACTGCAGAAACTATGCTCCACTCCAAACTGTTCTGCTCTCGCATAAATGATATAGCTCTTATTATTTATAAACCACTTTTTCACAGTCACCCTCACTCCATCTAATAAAGGACATATCGTTTAGTATATTTTGAAACAGATGCAAAAGACATAGAGGCATGTCAAACGCAAAGGGAGACCAAAAGATTTTTCCCAACTCCCTATGCCAAATTTTTGCCATTTATTGAATCTGATAGTGAACCCCCCTGTCCCATTATGAAAAGTTCCAGAAAGGTGCTGATTTTTTAAAATGTACTCTCTCTCTCTATTCTCTTCCAGTTAGGGCCATCATCAAACCATTTATCCGTGTGTTGTAACAGCATAGTATAAGAATTTGTCTGGGAGTCCCAACTCGGCTTCCAACCATGGGAGATTTAAGCAATTTTAGACAACTTCTCTTCCCAGCGGACACTAGCATGTACTTCATCTTGTCCAGCCTGAGAAAACTCGCAGCTGGGAAAGGGCACATAGCATTTTGCAACACATTCTGGCAGCGGTGGAAAAAAGCCATCTTGGCCTGAGAGATACAGCTCATTATAGAAAAGGGTATTGATTTCCAAAAGTCTACAGAGCTATATAATCCCTCTAACAGCCTGCCAACATTGAGGTCCTGATGTGACACTGAACGCTGCGTTACCCAAATCCCCAAGTATCTGAACTTCTCCCTTTCCCACTTTAGCCCAAGATTCAAGGGGATGTCTATGCCAGTTAGCCCCAGTATACCCAAGTGAAACATTCCTGACTAGAGTCCATTCGTATGTAATCCAGAGATCCGGGTAAATTCCTCCCACTCATCGGTCAATTGAGCAAAGACCCCACAGGGTCTGTCAAATACACTAGGGCACTGTCCGCATATAGCAATACAATGTGAGCCGTGTCTCCAAGTCGGATTCCCCACGGAAGAAGCCTCATTCTCATTCTTCAGGCCAGCTGTTAACGAACAAATATCATAGTGGTAGCCGGCATCCCCATCTGGTTCCCCTTCCCAACCACCTGGATTTTGATACTATATTACCCCTACGCACCCTGGATATATAGAAAAATGTACACAAAGTTACTGTGATTGGGGCCAAAGCCCATGCCTCGCAGGACCGCCCTAATATTGCCAAATCACAATAAAAAATTATGACACAAAAGCGTTCTCTAAAACTAATGACAAATTGACGTGATGATCCCCTCGAGTGAATGCACACCTCAATCTTCTGATGTTAAACATCTTGCTTCTCTCGTATACCAGAGTGGTATACTCGGCCTGGCCCATCTGGGTGTTAATGTAACTAACAGTGTTGAGCGGAGTGAGGAAAAAAGGATTAAGGTATGTGAATTCTTTTTACATTTCTCGGTCTGCACTGCATCCCACCACATAAGGTAACCTAATGTGTGCTCTCTGAACGTGGGAGTAGTAGGAGTATGTTTTATCTAACTGGTGTTGGTGACTCTGATCTCCAGCGAATGCAGGTTGGCTATTACGCTGTTTACCAGGCAGGTACTGAACCAAACAAAGAGGCCCAGTACAATCCTATGTCTACCCATTGTCTGAAATCACTGTGTACTTCTTAAAAGGAACCCGAGCCGCAATCTAGGTCACCACCCCTCTTGCATCATTAAAATATGTGGCTGCAAACATGTGGCCCATCTATTTCTCCTCCAGTTTAGCTACCTCAACTTCAGACAGAGCGGTCTCCTGCAGCATTGCAATCTAAACCTTCTATTGACAAAGATAGAAATATAACCTATAGTTTTTAGGGTATCTATTAGGCCCCCTAACATTCCAAGTTATGAGAGTACTATGCATTCTGTCAGAAAATTTGTAAAGAAGGGTCACACCCAGAGTGAGCTTCAAGTGATTGCAGATGTCCTATCTGTCTTCCGAGCCCTGCGGCATCATAACCTATCTAGGACCATCCCAAGCAGACAGTCTGGTTGCATGCTTCAATACAAAAACATCACATTTCCCTCTACTCAAAAGGTGTTTGCCCTACTCCCACTCATCTCGGGGTCAGACACTAAAACCTCACCAACTAGCGTTCTGCCCAGGTTTGTCACTCAATCGTCTGAATGTATAGAGCGATGTTGCACCAACTCACCCCAATTCTATAAACTAATACCGAACTCCTTACCTGAACGTAACACTTCAGAGACAATGTGGACAGTGATCAGCTTGGAGACCAGCCAGTATAGCGCCCCCCATAGGTTTGAGTTAACTAGCTCTGATGACCCAAGGAAGGGTGCAGAGTGGCTCACAATTCAACCCACACTCATAAGGCGGGGGTAACAAATAAATATTTTGCGTTGTTCATTCCAACCACAGTTGTACAGTACAAAGAACAACCTGTTACTTCAATCCCCTTTTCGCCCTAGCATATCCAGAGAGAGCAAGTACACCCAAATATACAAATACAAACATTACAGTACCATTTTCTTCTGCATGAATTGGACATTGACGGTGGGAATCCAGATTTGTTATGCAGTCTCTGAGGTGATGGATCTATGTTCATTGTTCCTGTTCCCCTTTCCATCGAGGATTTCGGGAAATCAGTAGGAGTTCCAGGCACCTAAGAGGGGGACTCTTCATCCCTCCCCATCGTGCCATGCTCTTTAATCGAGGAGTCCGTCGCGCACAAGCTCTGTGACCGCTATCAGCACGTTAATCCCCTACGTTCCACAGGCTCATGAGGCATTGGAAGTGAATCATTACAGTATGCCATTCTCTTTTCCCTTCCTTTTTGTCCTCTTTTTCCTCACTTCACATCAATAACTGAAAGTATGATCACCACCATAGATGAAACTGGATAAAGAACTCGTTTCTTAGAGAGTGTGTTTTATGTTAAGTGTAATGTATCTATCTCACAGGGAAAGCCAGGACGGGTTCCCCAGCGGTCTATAGCGCTACGAGGCCTCCGGGTAGCAGTGCGCTTTACAAGACACAACAATTTATTTACAATTATGTATGTCTTGTATGTGTATTTTTTCACACCAGGCACATTTTCACCGGTAGTTTGACTTTTTACTGCCTAGTGATCGGAGCCCACACAAATCTTTTTCTCCAAAGGTCACTGCGCCTAGTGTTTTTGTTTAAAAGGAGTGGACCACCAGAAAAAATTCTTTGTCCTCTTCCTTTTCAGGTCAAACATAGCGACTCGATATCAACCAGTAGGTACATAACATGTCCTGCACATATATTTCACTTTTGTAAAAATACTTCATGTTTTAAGTAGAAACACGTGAGTAAGGTGGGGATATGTGTACCCTGTCCTGAAGAAGGAGCCCAGTCTCCGAAACATGTCGACACACACACAAAGGAGGTAGTGCACATAGCCTTGCACTTCAAACCTCCGTTTACTGCACATTTTTAATAGTGCCAGCTCGGGGGCAGATTACAATTCTTTTTTACCCCACGAGCCAGGCCCTTTTTAAACTTCACTCGCTGTATATAACCTCACCACTCACATAAGATACCTTCACATACACCACACATAGTCTTGATTAAGTGCTCCCGCGTAGTCGCAGGTCGTAGCACGCCGCAACTCCTTTAGAGGGGTGCGAAGACCCCAATGATGAAGCATGACACCAAGGGTCCTTTTGGTGTGTGAGGGGTATTTTAAAACATAGAGTGTTCCCAACCATAATTAGGGAAACCCTTCCTACAGTGGATTCTTTTTGTTTATAAAATATTGATCATGGGGTACGAATTCACCTGTGAACCTTCCCTCCCCTCTTTGTTAATTTTGCATTTCAGGCAGATTAAAGCTGCGGGAGTATTTATTTATTTTCACGACATACTTTTTCACACACATAAACACACTCATTGATAATACCCGTACCATGGAGGACGAACATGGCCTCACTTTTGGGGAAGACGAGATTGACCGCATCCTGACGGTAGTCAACCCATTCGAGGGCCTAAGTAGCACTGAACCAGGACCCAGCATTGCAGACTGGGATGAGCTTACCAATCTACGCAAGACCCAAGTCAAAACAGCCTTACACGGACTACTCATGACTGAGTATCTAAGAAGTAAGATAGCACCACAGGGTCTGCTGGTAAAAAAAGAACCCTTTATTTTCCAAAAGGATATGCAATTCAAAAAAGAATGGTCACTAATCTTGTGGCATTGTACACGTGATTGGCTAGTACTGATTGTGAAAACAGCCACGAGGTTAGCGCAAGAACTCAAAATTGACATTCAGAAGAGCGAAGTACATATAAAGACATACCAAAAACCTGCCGAAATCAAAAAAAGATTGGATGAACTGAATCAAGAAATGAGTGAGTTTGAGTTCTCTCTAAAACAAAGCAAATTCAACAAATTGAAAAAGGATAAAGAGAGGTTCACCCCAGAGGGTGCCTACCCCTATACCAAAGTGGGCTACCTATCAAAACAAGCTAATAGTGACAATGACAGCGAAGCCTCTCACAGTGAGTCATCAGGATCAAACTCAAGTGCCAACCGTAGACAAAAACCCTTCAGAGGTAAATACAGATGACAGGGTCAACAATACCCAAGACAACAGGGCTGGAGGAGCTACCAAACACAACCCCATTACCCCCAATACACGGGACCCTTCCCACCATACCATTATGGTCCACCATAAACAGGTCCTATGTTCCAACAATGGGGTCCAGAATTTGAGTCATGCTACTTCGACCCTCAGCCTTTTTTAGGGGAACGCCAAGGACCCCGCCGAGGCAGGAAGAGGAAGGGCAACACAGCAACATGGCAAGACCCTGGTCAAGAAGACCCCAGGATGAACACGCGGAGCATGACAGGGGCATTACAGAACCAACCGTCAACCAGCAAGAGTGGATCTAGTGGTCAACATTACCCCTCAGGTTCTTACCCCGATTGAGAAAGCAGGCCTTAATAAAGGCCTTGGTTATGTTCCAACAAATAAAATTGACTCCTTCAAACTGCATGTTGAGCTGAAAGAATTTATACGAAAAATCAAACTCCAAACTTTCTTCAAAGACAAACCACAAGTCCAAAGAAATGACACAGGACTGAGACCTAAGTCAACGTTTACACCCCCTTATAGGGCCGTTTCTGCCATTAGACAGATCTAGGTGGCCGCCTGGGGCGGCAAAATGGTGAGGGCGGCATTGTGTTGTGGCAATTGGCAAAAATCATGCAGTGGAGAGTGCACTGTCTGTGCAAGCAGCGCACCTGCTGCTAGCTTGTGACTGACGTGATGTAACTATTTACTTGCGCAGTTAGAGCCGACAGCCGAGCTCACACCCTAGATTAGTGGCGAGTTTGGAGGCGCGGGACACACTAGTGTAAGTGTGGGTCCCCCGACGCCTTTCTCCGACCCCTGGTGCAGGCCACGGGTACTTACCTCAAAGACACTTTGAGGTAGGTTTGCAGGACACCCCCGCGCCGCACGGCAACCAGCTGTGTGTGTGCCCCTTGCCTCGCTGCTGCCCGTAGCCTCGCTGTGACTGCCTCCGTGCTCCCCGCCCCTATGCCGCATTTTGGGTGCGTGGGTTTCTGCCTTCTGTATTTAACCTTGTTTTTGTTTTTTAACTGTTTCCTTCCTCGTGCGTGTATCACTGCCTTCTGTATTTAACCTAGATTTGTTTTTAACTGTTTCCTACCTCGTGCATGTGTTTTTTCGCTTCATTGTTGTTCAGCCCCCTGAGCCCGCCCCGCTCCCCGCTTCCCGCCGCCGTCCAACGGCCACTCCCCCTTTCTGTTCTGTGCCCTCCTCGCTCCCGCCTCCCAGCTGCTCCTCCCTCCCTCCCACTTGGCCATAAATGGCGACCGCGCGGCGCAGGTGAGTGTGACCTGTTCGCAGGACACCCCCGCGCCACACGGCCACCAGCTGTGTGTGTGCCCCTTGCCTCACTGCTGCCCGTAGCCTCGCTGTGACTGCCTCCGTTCTCCCCGCCCCTACGCCGCATTTTGCGTGTGTGTGTTTCTGCCTTCTGTATTTAACCTTGTTTTTGTTTTTTAACTGTTTCCTTCCTCGTGCGTGTATCACTGCCTTCTGTATTTAACCTAGATTTGTTTTTAACTGTTTCCTTCCTCGTGCTTGTGTTTTTTTTTTCATTGTTGTTCAGCCCCCTGTGCCCGCCCTGCTCCCCGCTTCCCGCTGCCGTCCAACGGCCATGCCCCCTTTCTGTTCTGTGCCCTCCCCGCTCCCGCCTCCCAGCTGCTCCTCCCTCCCTCCCACTTCGCCATAAATGGCGACCGCGCATACGCGCAGCGGGTGTGCCGATTGTGCGCCAAAGGGCACGCCAAAGGTAAGCCCGTCTGCGCCCGTCCGCGCCTGGACCGCGCCCAGCGCCAGGACCCCTGGCCCCCACTGACGCAAGACGACCCGACAGACCTAGGACACCACCGCCCTCAACGCACTCAATGCCGGCCGGAACCCCGCCTGCTGCCGGGCCGCCCCGAAACGCTTCCACGGACCCTTCACCTGCACTACCTGCAAGTTCACCTGCCTCCGAACATGCACCGCGCTAAGGGTGGGCGCAAAATCCGTTTTACGGGTGAATTTGCGGATTTTCTGCGATTTCGCAATCCGCGAATCTCGCGAAATCGCGGTAAAATCCGTGAATCAGCGGGGACGAATTTTCAGCCAAGCCAGGGTTACAGCAGCAGTTGCAAAAGTTGAACCTAATTTCTTTGTAACCTTTTACAAAAGGGTTACAAACAAATTAACTTCAACTTGGACACCTGCTGCTAATTGCTTCCTGGCGCCTCGTTGCCTACTTGCAACTATTCTCTGACCCTGCTCTGACCCTTGAAGCAGGGTCAGAGAATAGTTACAAGTAGGCAACGAGGCACCTGTCCAAGGAATTAAACCTCATCAGGAAGCACTTACAGATATAAAAAACAGGAAGAAGGGAGAGGATGGCAAATACACCCATTTTGAGTTGTCAGGAGGGGTTAAACTAAAAGAGACCTTTACAGCACAATTTTCGTATGCATTTTGCTAAAAATAAAAAGCTGTATGTTCTGTAGGGGCAACTCAGGAATCTGGCCCTTCAGAGATCCGGCCTCTCTTTCTTTCTCTCGTTATCTCTCTCCCTCTCTCTTTCCCTCTCTTTCTCTCTCTTTCTATCTATCTATCTCTCTCCCTCTCCCATAAACGACTGCATGGGTAACTTCGCTATGCAAGCGGCTCGCGAAGACGGAAAAAGCCCCGCGAACACGCAAAAAACCTCGCTAACATGCAAAAAACCCAGCGAACACGCAAAAAAACAAAAATCCGCGAATTCGCACAAATTCGCGAATTTTGGCGGATCGCGAATTCGCAAATTTGCAAATTTGCGGATCGCGAATTTGCAAAATTCGCCCATACTTACACCGCGCCCGCCAAGCCAAACCCCAGCAGCGACCTCAAATGCATCCTGCTCAACACCCGCTCCGTCCACAGACACGCCGTCGAACTCTGGAACCTGCTCGACACTACCTCACCAGACGTCGCGTTCCTCACTAAAACTTGGATGAACGCCTCCTCTGCCCCTGACATCGCCATCCCGGATGGATACAAGATCATCAGGAGGGACCGCGTCAACGAGACTGGGGGAGGCATCGCCATCGTCCACAAGAACACCGTCCGCATCACGACCGACGCCGAAGACACCTACGCCGCCGCCGAACACCTCCACTTCCAGATTCACACCAACCCAAAGATGACCCTCAGAGGCACCCTCATCTACAGACCCCCGGGACCACGCACACAATTCAGTGAAGACATCACAGACTTCATCAGCCCGCACGCCCTCCCCTCCGCCAACTACATCCTCCTAGGGGACCTCAACTTCCACCTGGAAAACAACAAGGACCGCAACACCGTCACCCTGCTGGACAACCTCGCCAACCTCGGACTCAAGCAACTGGTCAACACCCCCACCCACTACGCCAGCCACACGCTTGACCCCATCTTCTCATCCAGCAAGCACATCGCCTTCAGCCACTCCACCGGACTTCACTGGACAGACCACAGCTGCCTTCCACTTCAGCTTCAGAAAAACCACAACCCACCACCACCCCCAACAGGTTCCTCACAGAAGCTGGAGCAAGATCACCGCCAACCAGCTCACCTCCTCCCTCAGCCAGAACCCACCGGCAAGCACACCGGACCCCAACGAAGCAGCCCGCAACTTCGCGCAGTGGCTGACCGCCTGCGCCGACGACCTCGCACCACTGAAGAACCCTCCCAGCAAACCCAGAAGCAATAAGGTCCCCTGGTTCACCGACAAACTCAAGGACTCCAAGAAGACCTGCCGCACCCTCGAGAAAGCCTGGTTCCTCGACCGGACCACTGACAACATGACCGCCCTCAAACACGCGACCCGCAACACCACCAGCTCATCCGCACCACCAAGAAGAAATCACTGAAGGATCGACTGGACAACAACGCCCATGACAGCAAGGAACTCTTCAGCATCGTCAAGGAGTTCTCCAACCCCAGCACCGGCAACAACGACATCACCCCTTCACAAGATCTCTGCGACTCCCTTGCTTCATTCTTCCACCGCAAGATCGCCGACATCCACAACAGCTTCGACGCACCATCCTCACACCCAACCATCGAACCAACGCACCCCACCGCCACCCTCCGCACCTGGACCGCAGTGACCACCGAAGACACAGCCCGCACGATGAACAACATCCACTCTGGATCTCCGACTGACCCCTGCCCCCACTACATCTTCAACAAGGCCGACTCCACCATCGCACCCCAACTCAGAGACGTCATCAACACCTCCTTCGACACCACCACCTTCCCGGAGAGCTGGAAGCATGCCGAGCTCAGCGCCCTACTGAAGAAACCAACAGCGGACCCCACCGACCTCAAAAACATCTGCGCCATCTCGCTCCTCCCTTTTCCTGCCAAAGTCATCGAGAAGATCGCCAACAGACAGCTTGCCGCCTTCCTCGAGACGAATGGATCCCTCGACCCCTCGCAGTCCGGTTTCAGAGCCAACCACAGCACCGAGACCGCCCTCATCGCAGCCACCAACGACATCCGAGCCCTTCTCGACAACGGGGAAACAGCGGCACTCATCCTCCTGAAACTCTCCGCCGCATTCAACACTGTCTGTCACCGCACCCTAGTCCAACGCCTCAGCAACACCGGCATCCAAGAGAAGGCATTGAAGTGGATCCCCTCGTTCCTCGCTGGAAGAACACAAAGAGTCCGCCTCCCCCCGTTTCGCTCCGAGGCCACCGAAGTCATCTGCGGCGTCCCGCAAGGATCATCACTCAGCCCCACCCTCTTCAACGTCTACATGAGACCCCTCGCAACCATCGCACGCCAACACAACCTCAACATCATCTCCTACGCCGACGACACCCAGCTGATCCTCTCCCTCACCAGAGACCCCGACACCACCAGAACCAGCCTCCACGAAGGGATGAAAGACGTCGCCGAGTGGATGAAGAACAGCTGCCTGAAACTGAACTCAGACAAGACGGAAGTCCTCATCCTTGGACCATCACCCTCCGCCTGGAACGACTCCTGGTGGCCCCCAGCCCTGGGCACCACCCCCAAGCCGACAGACCACGCACGCAACCTGGGCTTCATCCTGGACTCCTCCCTCTCGATGACCAGACAAGTCAACGCCGTCTCCTCCTCATGCTTCCACACCCTCCGCATGCTCCGCAAGATCTTCAGATGGATCCCGATCAAAACCAGGAAGACAGTCACCCAGGCCCTCGTCACCAGCTGGCTGGACTACGGAAACACCCTTGACGCCGGAACCACAGCCAAACTACAGAAAAGACTGCAACGCATCCAGAACGCCGCCGCCCGACTCATCCTGGACATCCCTCGACGCAGCCACATCTCCGGCCACCTGAGGAACCTGCACTGGCTCCCCGTCAACTAGAGGATCACGTTCAGGCTCCTCACCCACGCACGCAAGTCTCTCCACAACCTGGGCCCCAAGTACCTCAACGACCGCCTGACCTTCCACACGCCCACCCGCCAGCTACGGTCCGCTAGCCTCGACCTCGCCGCCGTACCACGCATCCGAAGAGCCACCGCCGGAGGCAGATCCTTCTCCTACCTGGCGGCCAAGATATGAAACTCCCTCCCCATCCACCTTCGGCTGACCCAGGACCACCTCGCCTTCAGGAGACAACTCAAAACCTGGCTGTTCGAGCAGTAGCGGCCCCCCATCCCCTAAGCGCCTTGAGACCCTTCCGGGTGAGTAGCGCGCTATGCAAGTGTTATGATTGATTGATTGATTAAGGCAGTCCTACAACTATTACAAGATGTACCTTTCGACCCAAACACCCAACTTTTGCACAGCTTGGACGTGGAAAGCTTATATACAAGCTTACCACATGACGAAACCCTGACAATCATTGATGAAGTCCTATTCAGTACCAGTTGGCAATACCAGACACCCAGAGGAGTAGTACTGGAATGCATAACACTGGCTCTAACAAAGAATTTCTTTGAATACAAAACCACGATCTACCTGCAAAGCCATGGTACGAGCATGGGGAGTACCTTCACTCCTAGTCTAGCGGGACCCTACGTACATCACCTGGAAACAACCAAGATTCTCAATGACCATAATCTCTTCAGACAAAATATCTCTGCATGGAAAAGATACATTGACGACATTTTTGTCATCTGGAATGGCAATCTGGATTCAATCACTCAGTTCATGGAATGGTTAAACATCCAGAACACCTACCTAAAATTTACAAATACAGTGTCAAATGACAGTCTGGTCTTTCTGGACCTGAACATTTTTCATGAGGATGGAGTCCTGAAAACAACGACCCACTACAAACCTACATCAAGGAACTGCCTATTAAGGTTTGACAGCTTGCATCCCCTAAACCTCCAGGCAAACCTACCATATGGCCAGTTCCTCCAACTTAGGAGAAACTGCACTGATTTAGCCGCCTACAAATCACAGGGGAATGACCTCAAAGCCAAACTAAAGGAGAGAAAATACCCAGACAGGATAATAAACATCGCCATGAAAAGAGCAAGGAACAACAATAGAGAAGAAAGAATACCACCAAACTCGGAGCAAAAAAGACCAGTGTGTGTCACAACATACAACACCCGTTCAAACGAAATAACAAAAATAATCAATAAGAGATGGGATATTCTATCCAGCGGAACACTGAGTTTTGACAAACCACTTTTCGCCCACAAAAGAGGGAGAAATTTGTAGGACATGCTGGTCCACACCCGCCCCAAACCAAACACACCTCTGCCACTTTCTAGACACGGGATACAAGGCCACTTCCCATGTGGAAACTGTGCAAGCTGCCACCTAACCAAAAGGAGCAAGCAATTGATTTTCAGCAACGGAACCAAATGGGATCAACGAGGAATAACAAACTGCAACAGCCGCAATGTAATATACATCATTACTTGCCCCTGCGGCCCGGAATATGTTGGAATGACCACGAGACCCGTAAAGACCCGGATCAGTGAACACAAGAGCAACATCCGATGCAGGAAAAGCACAACCAAAATGGCGACTCACTTCCTAGAAGCAGAACATTGTGTCAACGATGTCCTTTGGACAGTCGTAGAACAACTTCCATCTGAATCTGGCCTACATGAAAAAGAACAACGGTGGGTGTTCCATCTGGGGACCCATCTAACGGGCCTCAATGATGAAATTCCATGGGGACAACTGACATAAACTAAAATCACAGTGAACACCCCAGCTCGACTCCATTTAATCTCCAAAAAATAGGTCATGCACGAAACGATGTGCAGGCTTGAACTGAATAGACACGCTAAGATACTCTCAAAAATTACATTCTCAGCAAAAAATATTAACACAGAATAAACTATTAAAGAACTATTATGACCTTTGTTTAAAAGAGGTTAGAGAATCAACCAATCACAACCCTTTGTATTTCTTGACCTTTTTATTGATCATTATCATATTAATACCACGATGCTTCAGCATGTAAACATGCCAACTGCTAGGGGTGCGCTCCTGCACACCCTTTAGTTACCGAAAGGTCTGCCATGATACTTCTCTATGTCATTACTTAGATCTGAAAGCCCCGGTAATTGAAGATGCACGTTTAATAGCATGCGTTCCGCACACGCCCCCAAACGTGCTGAAATAAAATGGTACTGCGGCAGCAAAATGTACCAAGAAAGGCACATGCGCAGTAACAAAGAGATTCTATCAATGTGTGGACATGTATTTTATTTGTTGGTTTTTCAGTGATGAGAAGATAGTGAAAGTACTCTCTCTTAGGGTGATAAAGATGAGAGCACTATGTGCTTTTTAAAATACCCCTCACACACTAAAAAAATCCAGTAGTGTCATGCTTCATCATTGGGGTCTTCCCGTCCCTCTACGGGGCGGGGCGTGCTACGACCTGACCGACTACGCGGGAGCACTAAAGTGGTGACAGGACTATGTGATGGTGCAAGGTGTCAGTGAAAGTGTAGGGACCTAACAATGTGTGTGAGTACAAAAATTAAAAATCCTCTGGCTAGTAGAAAAAAACAATTTATTAGCTTCTCTAGCTGGGGACATTAAGAAGGGGGTTTTGGGGTTGAGCCGATCGCTACAACCTGGTCTACATGTTTCGTAGGCAGTCCCCTACTGCCTACTCATCAGGACCTTCTACTGGTCCCTACGGGAATAAGCTCAGTTGCTAAGTATTGTCAGCCTGTCTTCCTAAAAACTAACAGTAAAATTCCACTGCTAGTTTTATGCTTCAGGGCATGAGCTGGCCCCCAG
Source organism: Lissotriton vulgaris (assembly GCF_964263255.1). Taxonomy (NCBI): domain Eukaryota; kingdom Metazoa; phylum Chordata; class Amphibia; order Caudata; family Salamandridae; genus Lissotriton; species Lissotriton vulgaris. The sequence goes on from NC_141685.1 coordinate 1,735,392,989, forward strand.
GGAAGCAAAAATTGTCAAAAATAGGTGACCCAAATATGGTCCCTGTAAAGAAAAAGGGAAAAAAAGGGACACAGATATTTACATTTAAAGCTGTGAATTTTGCGCTTTCATTCTTGTTTGCGCCACAATTTCACTCATCAAATCCATTCACCCATTATACAGAGAATGACTTTTGAACTTTTATGGACAGAGTGATGGTTCAGTCTGCCATCCCCTGGCTGTACGTAGGTGATACCTAACAGTGGACAAAAAACACACAGATGTTCATAGTAGGAACTGTGGTTTGTCACTGCGCTTACATAATTATCTGCGCCACAATTCTTCATTTCAAATTTCATTAGACCATTGCCTAAAGCCCTAATACAAGACTTTATGGACAGAGTGATGATTCAATCTTCCATCCCCTGCCTGTCCGAGTAAATTCCCGAACTTGTACGCGCCCACTGTAATTTGGGCTAGTTCTATCTCCACACACACACATCAAAGCGACTCAATGCATACAACAACATTTCACAGGATTAAAAAAGAGGAACCCGATCTTTCATATTAGTCATAAGGTTGCGGTCAATGAGACAATAAAACAATGAAAGTCCCCACAAACCAGGGCGTACCCCTGCGTTAGAATGGTAACTATACATACTGTTGTGGCAAGTACGTGGTGCCCCATGAGCTGACAATCGGTAGGATTTCACCGCGGCGCTCTGCAAAAAAGAGAGCCACGCCCTTAGCGTTTTGGTCGAACTGCTTGGGAAGTGGAAAAAATGTCTCAAAACCCACTCGTTTTGAGACCTGGGGTAAGGGTCTGTAACTTACTTTGTCCGCATAATCACTAAGTCTTACTTCTACCGATGTTGCCGCTCTGCTGAATGCTCGCGTGTTAGGAGCACTGGATCATTTAAGCGTCAATGCGCGCTGGTGCCGGGTGTGTCTAAACACTAGCGCGCTAACCCAAAATGGCTACCCGTGATGGAACATTGGAGGGTCAAAATGCGGAAGTCTCCCTTCTATGTCTATCGTTACCCACGGTGAAGTGAATTTGATTGCTGTTCATGAATTATGGCAGGGCCAAGGATTCTGACCTGGAAGAGGTACATTGACGACATCCTTATCATCTGGGATGGCGATGATAAGAGTGCCCAACAGTTCCTGACATGGCTCAACTATCAGGATGAATTCCTCAAATTCACCAGTGTCACAACAAAAACCAACCTGGTATTCCTGGATTTGAACATCTTCCCCAAGAATGGCAGATTGATGACAACAACTCACTTTAAGAGTACTTCCAAGAACTGTCTCTTGATGTATCAGAGCTTTCACCCGAGACACCTGAGGGATAACCTCCCCTACGGCCAGTTCTTGCGACTTCGCAGGAACTGTACGGAAGTTGCCAATTTTAAAACTCAGTCAGAAGAGCTAAAGAAAAAATTGAAAATGCGGAACTATCCATCAAGGATCATTGATCAAGCCTATAAGAGAGCAAGGAACAATTGCAGAGAAAGCCTCCTGGAGGAGAAAGTCAAAAAAGTGGAAGAGCAGAGACCCATATGTGTGACCACGTACAACACCAACTCTGACCAGGTGAGCAAAATAATTAACAAAAACTGGAAGATCCTTAACAGCGGGGGCCTGGAAATTCCAAAACCAATGTTCTCGCACAAAAGAGCACAGAGTGTCAGGGATATTTTGGTCCATACTAGGCCAAAGGCCAACAGGGTGAACAACACTGGTAATCCTAACTTTGTACAAGGGCACTACCCCTGCGGTGGATGCAAGGTATGCTGCCTGACCAGGAAAAGCAAAAAATTGACCTTCAACAACGGGACAACATGGGAACAAAGAACATTCAGCAATTGCAATAGTTCCAATGTTGTGTACCTTATCACATGCCCCTGCAAACTCGAATACATTGGCATGACGAGCAGGGCAGTGAAGTTAAGAATAGGTGAACATAAAAGCACAATCAAGTGCAAAAAGTCCAGTACCAAATTAACAAACCACTTCCTGGTAAGTGGTCACAAACCTGAAGACATACTGTGGACTGTAATTGAACAGATTGACAACGAAAGACATCTCCTTGAAAAAGAACAGAGATGGGTTTTTCGTGTCCAGTCCAACAAAAATGGGTTGAACGATGAAATTCCGTGGGGTCAGTTATAGAACCCCCGTACCCCTAAAGAACCCCCACTCTCTAAGGCACCCCCAACCGTGGCAAAGATAATAACAGAGGTCCTCTACTGGCATGTGGAACCCACCCCCTTTGGAATACAGCACTACGGGTGTATGACTACTGTGCTTAACCTTAACACAGGGGTCAAGTCTCAACCCACCTAATAATTATGATTTTTATAAATATATTCCACAGCGAATTTCGCTGTTTAATCTTTACACCTTTAATAATTCAAGGTAGAGAACTGCGCAAAAATACCAAGCTAAATTTTATTACTCTTCATACATGTTTCCAGCATCTTGCAAGAACTTCAATACCTCCCAATCTAGGTCCACCACTAGTGACCCTTTCATAATATTATGATTTCCGCTTTATTTTTCAGTTGAATAATTTCCTCTGTCATTATTTGTGAATAGTGATCTGTTCTGCATTAAGATTGTCATTGTGCAGTATAAATACAACCTTCCCTGCCATAATTCATGAACAGCAATCAAATTCACTTCACCGTGGGTAACGATAGACATAGAAGGGAGACTTCCGCATTTTGACCCTCCAATGTTCCATCACGGGTAGCCATTTTGGGTTAGCGCGCTAGTGTTTAGACACACCCGGCACCAGCGCGCATTGACGCTTAAATGATCCAGTGCTCCTAACACGCGAGCATTCAGCAGAGCGGCAACATCGGTAGAAGTAAGACTTAGTGATTATGCGGACAAAGTAAGTTACAGACCCTTACCCCAGGTCTCAAAACGAGTGGGTTTTGAGACATTTTTTCCACTTCCCAAGCAGTTCGACCAAAACGCTAAGGGCGTGGCTCTCTTTTTTGCAGAGCGCCGCGGTGAAATCCTACCGATTGTCAGCTCATGGGGCACCACGTACTTGCCACAACAGTATGTATAGTTACCATTCTAACGCAGGGGTACGCCCTGGTTTGTGGGGACTTTCATTGTTTTATTGTCTCATTGACCGCAACCTTATGACTAATATGAAAGATCGGGTTCCTCTTTTTTAATCCTGTGAAATGTTGTTGTATGCATTGAGTCGCTTTGATGTGTGTGTGTGGAGATAGAACTAGCCCAAATTACAGTGGGCGCGTACAAGTTCGGGAATTTACTCGGACAGGCAGGGGATGGAAGATTGAATCATCACTCTGTCCATAAAGTCTTGTATTAGGGCTTTAGGCAATGGTCTAATGAAATTTGAAATGAAGAATTGTGGCGCAGATAATTATGTAAGCGCAGTGACAAACCACAGTTCCTACTATGAACATCTGTGTGTTTTTTGTCCACTGTTAGGTATCACCTACGTACAGCCAGGGGATGGCAGACTGAACCATCACTCTGTCCATAAAAGTTCAAAAGTCATTCTCTGTATAATGGGTGAATGGATTTGATGAGTGAAATTGTGGCGCAAACAAGAATGAAAGCGCAAAATTCACAGCTTTAAATGTAAATATCTGTGTCCCTTTTTTTCCCTTTTTCTTTACAGGGACCATATTTGGGTCACCTATTTTTGACAATTTTTGCTTCCCTGGGGGCCAGCTCATGCCCTGAAGCATAAAACTAGCAGTGGAATTTTACTGTTAGTTTTTAGGAAGACAGGCTGACAATACTTAGCAACTGAGCTTATTCCCGTAGGGACCAGTAGAAGGTCCTGATGAGTAGGCAGTAGGGGACTGCCTACGAAACATGTAGACCAGGTTGTAGCGATCGGCTCAACCCCAAAACCCCCTTCTTAATGTCCCCAGCTAGAGAAGCTAATAAATTGTTTTTTTCTACTAGCCAGAGGATTTTTAATTTTTGTACTCACACACATTGTTAGGTCCCTACACTTTCACTGACACCTTGCACCATCACATAGTCCTGTCACCACTTTAGTGCTCCCGCGTAGTCGGTCAGGTCGTAGCACGCCCCGCCCCGTAGAGGGACGGGAAGACCCCAATGATGAAGCATGACACTACTGGATTTTTTTAGTGTGTGAGGGGTATTTTAAAAAGCACATAGTGCTCTCATCTTTATCACCCTAAGAGAGAGTACTTTCACTATCTTCTCATCACTGAAAAACCAACAAATAAAATACATGTCCACACATTGATAGAATCTCTTTGTTTAGATATATCGCTTTGGAGGGTGATTCTATCAACTCCTCTGCACTTCCCTGATTGTTTTGGAACATGCGCAGTAACACCATTGTATACGCATGCGCGGGTGAGCAACGCTACTAGCAGGTCGCTTGCGCAAGACTACGGTGTTCAACCCAGACACCTGATTAAAATCACGACGAAATGCCCGGAACACCTTTATATGGGCATTTCCGGCAGGCCCAGGACTTCAATTAACCAATTAATGCTAGTATAAAAACGGCACGAAAACATAAGCCAACGCACTCTCAGCGGAGTCGCGTATGGGGAAGTCTGGCAGCAGTGTCTCCTAGACCTTCGTGAGTATGAAATAGGGATAATGGTGAAACGCCGATACCTGAAGTAAGTACCAGTAAAGCATCTTGAGGCTGAATGTACTTCTTCTTTCAGGTAGCGAATCAGCACGTTAATCCCCTACGTTCCACAGGCTCATGAGGCATTGGAAGTGAATCATTACAGTATGCCATTCTCTTTTCCCTTCCTTTTTGTCCTCTTTTTCCTCACTTCACATCAATAACTGAAAGTATTATCACCACCATAGATGAAACTGAATAAAGAACTTGTTTCTTAGAGAGTGTGTTTTATGTTAAGTGTACAGTATGTCTTGTATGTGTATTTTTTCACACCATGCACGTTTCACCTGTAGTTTGACTTTTTACTGTCTAGTGATCGGAGCCCACACAATACTTTTTCTCCACAGGTCACTGCGCCTAGTGTTTTTGTTTAAAAGGAGTGGACCTCCAGAAAAAATTCTTTGTTCCCTTCCTTTTCAGGTCAAACATAGCGACTCGATATCAACCAGTAGGTACATAACATGTCCTGCACATATATCTCACTTTTGTAAAAATACTTCATATTTTAAGTAGAAACACGTGAGTAAGGTGGGTATTTGTGTACCCTGTCCTGAAGAAGGAGCCCAGTCTCCAAAACATGTCGACACACACACAAAGGAGGTGGTGCACATAGCCTTGCACTTCAAACCTCCGTTTACTGCACGTTTTTAATAGTGCCAGCTCGGGGGGAGATTAAAATTCTTTTTTACCCCACGAGCCAGGCCCTTTTTAAACTTCACTCGCCGTTTATAACCTCACCACTCACATAAGATACCTTCACATACACCACACATAGTCTTGATTAAGTGCTCCCGCGTAGTCGCAGGTCGTAGCACGCCTCATCCTGTAGAGGGGTGCGAAGACCCCAATGATGAAGCATGACACCAAGGGTCCTTTTGGTGTGTGAGGGGTATTTCAAAACATAGGGTGTTCCCAACCATAGTTAGGGAAACCCTTCCTACCGTGGATTCTTTTTGTTTATAAACAAATTTTTTGTTAGGTGGCCACGGGTACCCTTCTACCTCAGGCGGCTTGGGAGATGCCTTTACAGTCTCATGAACATCCCACTCTAAGTGCAAGGTGTCTCATGGTTAGTGGGGTGCATCTTAACATCAAAACATCTCTGTACAAAGATCTCATCCTGCGCTACAGAAAACTGTTGTCATTGGAGAAAGCTAGATGCTAAATAGTGGCTTAAAACTCTGATAAAATACATTTAAGGACCCCACAGGTCAAGGGAAATAATATGCAGTAAGTGATGGATCCCAGCGCAGGTGTCAGGAAGTTAGGTAGTGTAAGTAAGTTACATCTGAAACAGTGTGAGAGGAAACCAGGCATCCCACATTCTGGTCTAAAACAGGCAAATGAGGAGGAAACAATTATGGTTGAGGATATTTCTTACAATGTCCAAATGACATATTCGACCTTTAAGTTCTGCATTAAAAGTCTCTAATGGGGAATAGTGCCACGTGAAAAGTGGGAGATGTAAAGTCCTGTGAAATGCAGCACCTCTCATAAAGAGAAAACAATAAGTGGACAGCATGGAAAGTTGTGTTAAATGAGAGAGAAGACAACCCATTGCACTATTCCAAAGAAAAAGCAATTGAAGTTTAATAGAACCCAGCAAATCAAATGCAGTATATAAACAAGCACTGGCAAACCCAGTGGCTCTGGGTGTAATGAACAAACGCATGGAGCATTAGCTTATTAAAAAGACACTTGAGAGGGAGCCAGCAGAAGAGAAGATAGAGGTTTATAACTGGAGCCTGCCAAATTCCAAAAAAACACCCATTGTGTGAGAACTTGAAGGGGGGATGCTCTTTGGAGGGAACGGACATTGAGCTCATTAGGTCTCCAGACATGAGCATGCTTCTGAAAGTGTGGGGCCACGGAGAGGGGAGGCAGGGCTTTCATCACTGCCCACAAGCTACTATTACTCCACTAAAAAACAAACAGAACATTACAAGGCTGCCTCTGGTGTCCTGGGGAGGTTGCAAAGCCCGAACTGACATCACAACCCTCAGTCTCCAAACAATAAGACGAAATCCCGCTGTTGGTGCGGGTTTCTAATTCACATCTTCTGCCACATATGTCATATTGGCTCTCCACTGGGTGACCTTGTGAAAGGAGCCGATATTGTGTGACACATGGTGCCATTGTGTGTGATGGCAGGACTATAATTGTAAACACTTTAAAGCAGTTTAAAACACTTGTGTGGAGGCAGAAGGGTAGACTCAAACAACCAATAGTATTATGTGAGAGATGAATACCTCACTAGACTAGACCTATATGTGATTCACAAAGTCTCAAACCAACAACCGAAAGAGGCTGGTCAAAGAAAACCAGTGGTTGAAAGGGGCAGACTATTGTTATCAATAGGCCTGTTTGACAGGAATACTGCCAGAACCCATACCAAAATATGGGAGATCCAAGAAATAGCATTGAGAAATAACTGGTAATAGAAAAGAAAAACTTTAGTTTGTCAGCATAGTTCGTTCTAAGCTGTGGGAGACCCTCACCAATCTTGGGGTGGAGGCTTCCGTACATCATGATCTTGCAGCATTACTAAGATTTGAACCTTCGGGGCAGTGCACAGACAGTTTTAAATTAGGGCAGTGGGTGCGCCAGGTATGCGTCCTTGCCCCTTTTTATTCCCTTTACACGTAATTGGATTAGAAGCAGCCCTTTCAAATTAAACCCAGGATGTCCCTCTCAATGGGAAGAAAATTGTCCCTATTTTACTCTAGGCAGACAACGCTGTTTTACTTGCAAGAACTCCAAATGGTTTGGGCACCCTATTTAAGGGCTTTGTCAGTGTCATGGGTCACTTGGCTTTCTCATTAATCAGTCTAAAACATTTACCATGATTTGTTTTTACCCAGCCCTGCAAGATGTGCAGTGTATATCTACAAGAATACCCTCCTCTTCTACCCAAGAATTTTCCCACCTGGGTGGTCTTTTTGACGCAAATAGGAACTGGGACCCCAGAAAAGTTAAAGCCTCCCATAGATATGTGAACGCAACACGGTCTGTCTACAGTTTAGCCTCATGCATTGAAAGAAAAATGATGGCTGCCCTGTTGGAGTTGCATAGACGCAAATGTCTTACTATTCTCATGCATGGGGTGGGACTTTGGGGGTACTCGAACACTAGCTCCCTCCAGGGAGAGCAAAATAGGGTCCTGAGGCATCTGTTGGGCGTACCTCCTTCCTGCTCAACATTTATTGTTCATCAAGAGCTGGGGGTAGAGAATGTGGAGGATGTAATCAAATTGGCCCCCATTGCCCTGTGGTGTGCTATCTGGGAGAACCCGCACATCGATTGTTAGACTTGGCTTTTTCAGCGGGTTTACCCCCAGCCTTTTTGCTTTTTGACCTCCTGTTTGTGACCCTGTTTTTGTTGGTTTGAGGACTCTGGGCACTTTACCACTGCTATTCAGTGCTAAAGTGCATATGCTCTCCATGTAAATTGTGTTTATGGATTGGTGATTCCATGATTGGCATATTTGATTTATTGGTAAGTTTCTTGTACAATGCAATGTGTGTGCCCAGGGCCTGTAAATCAAATGCTGCAAGTGGGCCTGCAGCACTTAAAGTGCCACCCTCGAGAGCAGCCTCTAAATGTCACACAGATCTGCCACCGCAGAGTCTGTGCGCAGTTTGTAACTGCCATGTCGACCTGGCAAGTCCACCCTCTTCCTAGGCCCTAATCTTTCCATTTCTTACATGTAAGACACCCCTAAGGTAGGCCCAATGAAGCCCCATGGGCAGGGTGCAGTGTATGTGAAAGGAAGGACATGTACTGAGATGTGTGGCATGTCCTGATAGTGAAATACAATGTATTTCGTGATTCACTATCGAAAGGTTATCTGTCCCATAGGATGGAATGGGAGTTTATTTATAACATCTTATAAATATAACTTCCCATTGGAACAAGATGGAAAGTTGGAGTTTAGTTTGCCTGAACTCAGAATATAAAAATGCATCTTTTAGAATAGATAGTTTTTATATTGTGTGTTTGAAAATACCACTTTTAGAAAGTGGGTGTTTTCTTGCTTAGCCATCTTGTGTGCCTCTGCTGGTTTGTGACTGACTTTGGAGTGACAGGGGCTGGGGATGTCCATTCTCTCAGAAGGCCACAGGGGGTGGGGGGTTGATGTGTGTCCTGCCATTCAGAGTCAGGGCCGGGATGAATAGACCTGGGCTGGATTCAGAGTAGTGGGAGGAGTTTTCATTAGCATCTGAATTGGCCAGGTCTGCATTTAGAGTGGTGGGGGTGATTAGCAAGTCAGTATTTTCTTGCTTAGCCATCTTGTGTGCCTCTGCTGGTTTGTGTCTGATTTTGGAGTGACAGGGGCTGGGGATGTGCATTCACTCAGAAGGCCACAGGGGGTGGGGGGTTGATGTGTCTCCTGCCATTCCTTAATGAGTCAGGGCCGTGCTGAATAGACCTGGGCTGCATTCAGAGTAGTGGGAGGAGTTTTCACTAGCACATGAATTGCATTGGTCTGCATTTAGAGTGGAGGGAGGTGATTTCCCTTGCACCTGAATAGGCCCTGTCTGTCTTGGGCAATGCTGTCTCCACCCCCTGCCAGTAAGCTGCACCAGTGAGGACACAACTGGTTTTGGCTGGGCAAAGACCTTCTCTGCCACCAGAGAACAAATGAATTTTGGGCATATTATCAACAACTAGCGATATTTATCGCTAAATGAGCCTAGACTCTATTGTCAAAAGAGGAAGACATTTTTTCAACATACGCAGGATGCCGGTGTCAAGCAAGGCTTGGACCCGAGACTTCATGGACAAGGTGTTATCCAGCAAAACTCAGAGGTTTCTTACAGCTGACTGCTCAGTGAATGGTGGCGAATATTCTTCAGGCCAGCAAGCATTCCAGTTACTAACGGCAGGTTGGCCAAAGAAGACAATCCCTGATTTATCTGAGTTGCATTTAAGCTGAATTGCCTTAAGCCACTGAAAAACGTTAGAGAGACAGACCTTGATACTAACACTGTTGAAATCTGATCCTTTTTCGCAGGTGAAAATCAATTGCGTATCATACTCGTCGGATATGATCTTTGAACTGTCTGCCTCTGCTATGTATGCCAAGGGAGACAAGTACAGATTTAAAAGAGTAGGGATAAGAATGGAGACCTGAGGAACTCTAACCACTATGCCTGGCATAGGGGCTGAAAAAGGGGGAAGCCATACCTCCTGAGCTCTGTCCAGGCATGTCGATACTGTCCCGCCAATACCAAGAATCCTCAATCTGTCAATTAGCCTCTTGTGCGGGACAGTATCAAATGCTGCAGACAGATCAAGCAGTATCAGGACAACTCTTCCATCCTGATCCAGTGTTCCTCTAATATACTTAGTTACTTCCAATAGGGCAGTCTCAGTGTAAAGTTGGCCCCAAAGCCAGATTGAGAAGGTCTGCGTGGTTTGAGATAACTTTATTAACGTCTTTTTCCAGAACTTTTGAAAGAGCCGGTAGGAGAGATATTTGCCTTTTACCAGAAGGTAATAGGATTTCTGGGCAATCTTACGAGGCCGAGTGGCATCAAAAAAGGAGGTGATGACCTGGTCTATTTACATCAACTCTCCCTCACTCTGTGTTAATATCTGCAACTTTTTTAAATGCGCCATAGCAAGGAGAAAATGTATGTTATTTTATGGAAGAGCAGGTTGTAGAGCTACCATTGTCCTGTATTGTTCTCCCTTGGAAGGGGTTTCCAAGTTTAATATGAAGGGTTTTACTCATTCTTGAGCTCTGTCTGTTTACTAAAGTGCTCTTCATATTTTTTGAGCCTGTTCAATTATATTTCTGCTCAGGATTGGTGTAGCTGGGGCCTTTCAACACTATATAATGTGTTCACGTTAGTTTATTTACTAGATGGATTGCTAGCATGTGCCCTCAAACACACCCAGGACTCCCATTGCAGAACCCAACCAGCCCAAAAAAAACCTTCACATTTCCTGCCTTGATGTCACCTCCCTCCCCTCCGTCAATGATCACTTTCCCACTTTAGACTCAGGACCCGCAGCTTGTTAACCTACTCACAGAATAGGCAACCTCCCCAACATTCTTGCCCTGTTTGTGAGTCTAATAGAAAAAAAAATGTGATTTTCTAGCTAAGCCTTCTCCAGCGTAAAAAAATCACCTTGAGATCCAGGCCAAGTTAACACTCAATCCCACCCTGATAATACAGAATTTGACTACTACAAAAGGATCTCCAGCAGTCAGCAGTCTCAACTGCCAGAGCTCCATACCCATGAGCTGCCTGTCCTACAGACCCTACCAAGCGCTAAACTCCCTATCCTCAATAGAAACAGAATTACGTAGAGAATCATACAACTCTAAATTCCTTCAAGAGGACACCAAACCTGCATCCACAATTCCAGTGGTCATTGGCACAAATAGAATCCCTCGACCGTACGTAATTCCCAGACCACCTGCTCAATACACCACAGACCATACTTGGGGAAGAAATCACAGTGAATTCCTTACAAAAACCTGGCTTCACGAGCTCTCAACCCCGATACTCGACTTGCTCACTCCTCCTTGCAGCTCCATCATCGGAAGGGATAGGCCAGGATGAAAAGGGGGTGGCGTGCAATCATCCACACAGAGGAAACCTTACTTAACCTTCTAGATACCACAAACAAATTGACCCTTGAATATCTTGGAGTAGAAATCAGCACTAAAGGCACAAATCCCACCAAACGCCACACTATATATCACCTACCTGGTGATCGCACACTCTTCACCGAGGAATTAACAGACTCAATACCTCAGTTCTTACTAACTGACTCCAATGACGTACTTCTGGGTGACTTCAACCTGTACTGGAATGACACGTAAGACGCCACAATCTGTAACCTAAATAACCTACTGGAAATCAAGAACTTCAAGCAACTCTGTAATGAACAGACTCACAATAAAGGCTCAACTCTACATGTGATAATTACTAGAAGTGAGCTTGTCTCCCTTCGTTCCATCTTGCCTATTGACTGGTTGATCCGCCATCACATACTGTTCAATCTCAAAATACACCACATATCCTTCCCAGCACCATCTAACAAACCCACAACTGGGCTAGGAACATCAAGCATATCCCACTAAAAGAGCTAGAATCCAAGATCTGCGCCCAATTACATTTGCAACCCCTCCATCACACAGTTGATGACCTCACTACCCATTACAGCTCTTTGATGAAATGTTCTTGACCAGTAGCACAACTCAAACTGAAGGGATCAATGAAAATCCAATCCAGATCCTGGTTCAACGTAGACCTTAACAATGAAAGAAGACAACTTAGGAAGACCGAAAGGTTATGGAGACAGAATCCCTCACTGGCATACCTCTCACTCTTAAGATCCGAGCGGCTCTCCTACAAGAAACACCTTTTCAGGGGGGAAAAAGCCATTTTCTTTCATAATAAACTGGGCCATGCCAAGAACCAACCGAGGGACCTCTTCAACGTAATAAACCAACAAACTACACCTACCTCACAACAGGAAACAATAACCACCAATGAACGCTGCAAAGAAATAGCTAACTTCCTCTCTAAGTTGAAAAAATTGACAAAGCCCTGAACCTTGGCAATTCTCTGACAGCCCAGACTGCAGGCACCACTGACACACAAGTAAAAACCAAAACTCCCCCCAACTCCTTCACCTGAAAAGAAATACTAAATGGACAGACTTCAGACGTGACAGAAGGAGACATTTTTCCCTCACAGTTATCCTGAACTAAGCTGGGATCAAGTATCACCTATATGCCGATGACACACAACTCAGCTACAGATATATCTGACATCTTAATGCCACACTAATTAAGATACAAAGTTGGCTAAACACCAAGCACCTTAAGCTGAACCCCAGCAAAACTGAACTACTACTCCTCTCTCCAAAAACCAAACCCCTACTCATCCATGAATGGCCCAAACATTTCAAAGCAGTAAACTGCCCTACCACACTGTCCAACTCCATTAAGCCCTTGGCTACCACACTAGACATAAACTTGTCAATGATGGAACAAATCTAAAATACAGCCAAAGGAGCGCTCCACACACTAAAACATCTCAAGAAAAGCACACTGTGTATACCCCTGACAATCTTAAGACAGTAGTATAACTGGCAACCTGGATGTCCGCCAACTGTTTGAAACTAAACGGTAGCAAGACCGAGGTACTCGTGGTGGGGGGAGGGCCATCTGTTTGGTCGTCGGCATGGTGGCCACCCTGCCTGGGAGAAACCCCTGTCCCCTGCCAGGAAGCAAGGAATCTCGGAGTGTGGCTTGATGTTGACCTTGCCTTTGGCCCCCAGATTGGCCGGGTGGTAGGGGTATGCTTTGGAGTCCTGAAAACCCTTAGGAAGGTCTTGGATCTCCTACCCATCACAGCGCGTCGGACACTAGTGCATGCCCTCGTCACCTCACGCCTAGATTATGGCAATTTGCTGTATCTGGGGGCCACGGGAAAGGTTATTAATCGCCTTCAGGTGCTGCAAAATGCAGCTGATCGCTTATTTCTGAGGCTCCCTAGGAGATCTCCCTCTAAAGCACCGCTCCAGGCCTTACATTGGCTTCCTGTCAGGAGTAGGGTGGAGTTTAAGGCTCTCTCCACGTGTCACAATATCTTGAGCGGTAAAGCCCCTGCTCCGCTCGTGTTCTGACTGACTTTTTCGGCCCTTCCTTGAGGGAAGGAGATTGGAGGTGACTTCAGTCTACTATCATTCTAATGGAGGGATTAGAACCGTAAATAGAGCTTATTCACAAGGCGTGTTGATATAATTCTGTACCCTTTTCCTTGGATCAGGGCTTATAAACTTATGTTTGGGGATAGATTCATTAGTATTAGTGATAATCCGTCCTTTTGTAAGGGTGTTAGTATACCTTTCATGGAGTTATGCTTATTTCGGGCCTTGTAGGCCCCAAACGGGAGAGACTCCATCTTTCTTTCTGCCCCGGCAGCTTGAGATGCTTCTAGGTCAAATGTAATGTTTTAGTTACGAGGTGTTGTTCGCTTGGAGAGAACCGGCTCAGGCTGGCCCTTATTGAAAGACTGTACTTTTCTCCATTCCGAAGACACAACATCAGGCCGGCCGGCTGGGAACATGTCCTTGGTACGGGGAGGTACAAGAATTTGGTGGGCGGCAGGTTACTGGCCGTAACTTTCCATGAAGGGACAAGCTTCCATATTAGCGAAAGCATGAGGTAGTGAGTCAGTCAGTTTGTAGGCGGCAGCTAGTCGTTAGCATCAATGCCATTAATTATTCCAGATAATTAAACAACAGGGGGTGGTGATGGACAGAGTTTCTGAATTAAGCAGAATACTCTCACCCAGTCAAGAGATCAGGGTTTAATCCAACACCGTTTTTTAGCTCACTGCACCATCCCAGCTCGCTCAGAACCTGGCTATATGCAAATTAGTCTGTCCCTGGCCCAGTGCATCATGGGAACAGGGCAAACCAAACTACCAAGCCAATTCTTCACTGGGAAGGAAACAAGCTTCCGGGGACCGGTTTCTGGCATTTCAGCCGTCTTCGGCCCGGCTTGCTTGAATCCTGATGGTGCAATAAGCAAGGGACTCACGTTTGAGTATACCCTTCCACGCTTATGGTGGACAACATAATTAAACAACAGGGGGTGGTGATGGACAGAGTTTCTGAATTAAGCAGAATACTCTCACCCAGTCAAGAGATCAGGGCTTAATCCAACACCGTTTTTTAGCTCACTGCACCATCCCAGCTCAGAACCTGGCTATATGCAAATTAGTCTGTCCCTGGCCCAGTGCATCATGGGAACAGGGCAAACCAAACTACCAAGCCAATTCTTTCACTGGGAAGGAAACAAGCTTCCGGGGACCGGTTTCTGGCATTTCAGCCGTCTTCGGCCCGGCTTGCTTGAATCCTGATGGTGCAATGAGCAAGGGACTCACGTCTGAGTATACCCTTCCACGCTTATGGTGGACAAAATAATTAAACAACAGGGGGTGGTGATGGACAGGGTTTCTGAATTAAGCAGAATACTCTCACCCAGTCAAGAGATCAGGGCTTGATCCAACACCGTTTTTTAGCTCACTGCACCATCCCAGCTCAGAACCTGGCTATATGCAAATTAGTCTGTCCCTGGCCCAGTGCATCATGGGAACAGGGCAAACCAAACTACCAAGCCAATTCTTTCACTGGGAAGGAAACAAGCTTCCGGGGACCGGTTTCTGGCATTTCAGCCGTCTTCGGCCCGGCTTGCTTGAATCCTGATGGTGCAATGAGCAAGGGACTCACGTCTGAGTATACCCTTCCACGCTTATGGTGGACAAAATAATTAAACAACAGGGGGTGGTGATGGACAGAGTTTCTGAATTAAGCAGAATACTCTCACCCAGTCAAGAGATCAGGGCTTAATCCAACACCATTTTTTAGCTCACTGCACCATCCCAGCTCAGAACCTGGCTATATGCAAATTAGTCTGTCCCTGGCCCAGTGCATCATGGGAACAGGGCAAACCAAACCACCAAGCCAATTCTTTCACTGGGAAGGAAACAAGCTTCCGGGGACCGGTTTCTGGCATTTCAGCCGTCTTCGGCCCAGCTTGCTTGAATCCTGATGGTGCAATGAGCAAGGGACTCACGTCTGAGTATACCCTTCCACGCTTATGGTGGACAAAATAATTAAACAACAGGGGGTGGTGATGGACAGAGTTTCTGAATTAAGCAGAATACTCTCACCCAGTCAAGAGATCAGGGCTTAATCCAACACCGTTTTTTAGCTCACTGCACCATCCCAGCTCAGAACCTGGCCATATGCAAATTAGTCTGTCCCAGGCCCAGTGCATCATGGGAACAGGGCAAACCAAACTACCAAGCCAATTCTTTCACTGGGAAGAAAACAAGCTTCCGGGGACCGGTTTCTGGCATTTCAGCCGTCTTCAGCCCGGCTTGCTTGAATCCTGATGGTGCAATGAGCAAGGGACTCACGTCTGAGTATACCCTTCCACGCTTATGGTTGACAAAATAATTAAAGAACAGGGGGTGGTGATGGACAGAGTTTCTGAATTAAGCAGAATACTCTCACCCAGTCAAGAGATCAGGGTTTAATCCAACACCGTTTTTTAGCTCACTGCACCATCCCAGCTCAGAACCTTGCTATATGCAAATTAGTCTGTCCCTGGCCCAGTGCATCATGGGAACAGGGCAAACCAAACTACCAAGCCAATTCTTTCACTGGGAAGGAAACAAGCTTCCGGGGACCGGTTTCTGGCATTTCAGCCGTCTTCGGCCCAGCTTGCTTGAATCCTGATGGTGCAATAAGCAAGGGACTCACGTCTGAGTATACCCTTCCACGCTTATGGTGGACAAAATAATTAAACAACAGGGGGTGGTGATGGACAGAGTTTCTGAATTAAGCAGAATACTCTCACCCAGTCAAGAGATCAGGGCTTAATCCAACACCGTTTTTTAGCTCACTGCACCATCCCAGCTCAGAACCTGGCTATATGCAAATTAGTCTGTCCCTGGCCCAGTGCATCATGGGAACAGGGCAAACCAAACTACCAAGCCAATTCTTTCACTGGGAAGGAAACAAGCCTCCGGGGACCGGTTTCTGGCATTTCAGCAGTCTTCGGCCCGGCTTGCTTGAATCCTGATGGTGCAATGAGCAAGGGACTCACATCTGAGAGGCTTATGCGGTTGCTTTGCATTTTGTAAGAATTGGCTTGGTAGTTTGGTTTGCCCTGTTCCCATCATGCACTGGGACAGGAACAGACTAATTTGCATATAGCCAGGTTCTGAGCTGGGATGGTGCAGTGAGCTAAAAAACGGTGTTGGGTCTAGCCCTGATCTCTTGACTGGGTGAGAGTATTCAGCTTAATTCAGAGACTCTGTCCATCACCACCCCTTGTTGTTATATATTAATTATTCGAGGGCAGGCAGTCGCCATTTTGAAGTCCGAGAAAGACCGAGAAGCTGATACTCTCTTAGAAAGATTGAAGTTATTTTAGCTGGAGCAGCTGGCGAGCTTTGACATTAAGATCAGAGCATACAGAGTGAAGTAGCTAGTTGAGGGAACGAATACCAGAGTGGCAGAAACTGAGTTATAAGATCGAAGCCGAGAAGTGAAGATGGTCCGTGATTGAGAGGAGAGAGGAGTAGTGCAGAACAGCCAGAGAGAAAGCAGCTGATACGAGGAAGGTTCCAGTGACTTGGAGGGAGGCGAAGGAGACAGAGCATAGCGGTGCAGACGTGTATCCGTGACTGCAGAGGTGTGACCCTAAGACGAGCCAAGGCACAGACGAGAAAGGAACCCAGATGACTGCTGAGTCCAGACTTCATATTAATAAGGTGACGTCGACCCTTTCTTATTAGCGTGCACACATTCTAACTTTTCATTTTCCTTTGCAGGCTATATGTTATAGTATAGTGTTATATTGCTATTGTTATTGTGATAAATAAAGTACCCCAGTTCTTAGTGAACCGGCATGTGCCTCTTGTTCTTGTATAATAATGTAAACCTGTTCTTCTAGTCAGGTGCTGTTTCGCGAACGGACGCAACCCCCGATCAGGTAAATGGTAACTGAATAATGAGGGAGAGAGGAGCCCTTGAAATGTAGAATAAGTCGTGCATCATATAATTTGGCCATCATTGTGTGATCTATAATATTGTAGTATTGTACCTCTAGTAAATAGCGAGAGATTCCCCAACATGAGGAGCTAACGGTATTCATAGGAAAGTGATTGTCGTTGTGAGGCGGCGTTAATGAGAGCATCAGGGGGGACACTGATGTGTATACCCACAAGATTGTGGCTTGTACGGAGATAAAAGAGAGTACCAGGGGGGATACTGGTATTTATACCCACAAGATTGTGGCTTGAGCGAGCACTGGTTGCGGCCAGTGTGTAATTGTACATAATCAGAACTGCCTTAGGGTAGAATAGTCTGGGCCTGAGTCGCCGTGAGACTATATGGTAAGAGTGTGGTATTGTAAAAAACTTAGGCATGTATATTGCTAATTACCCATCCTTGGGTAGGAGACATAGATACCTGTTGTAAATAGGTCCTAAGGAGGGAGGTGATTACGTGCCGGCTGGGTTGGTGGTGCTCTGGTGAGCTGATTCTATCAGGTCCGAGAATCCGGTCGTTACATCTGGGATCACAAACTGTTTACGAAGCCTGTGTGCGCTATATTGTTTTTATCTTGTTTGTTTGCGCTCGGCTCGTACAAAGTTTATTTTGTATATTATTTGTTAATAGTTGTATATATCTTTTTGTTTTATCAAAATGTTCTTGCGGAGATC
Source organism: Lissotriton vulgaris (assembly GCF_964263255.1). Taxonomy (NCBI): domain Eukaryota; kingdom Metazoa; phylum Chordata; class Amphibia; order Caudata; family Salamandridae; genus Lissotriton; species Lissotriton vulgaris. The sequence continues at coordinate 1,735,410,920 of NC_141685.1, forward strand.
GAAATCTACTTTCAAATTGCCTGTTGAGATTCCTGGCAGGGAATCAACGCCTTACGAGGCCTTGGCCCGTGAGTGGGCCGATTTTACTGGATTGAGTGAAAATTGGAGTTCTTGTTTGGAACTGGCGGAGCCGGCTAATGTGATTTCTTGTTTGCAAAAAGCGCCGGTAGTGAAGGGTGAGGAACTTCCTATTTTAGGACGCAGAGGTTGGATTGTTTTAACTGCGTACAGGATTGTACATGAGAAATTTTTGAAATTGCAGAAGCAATATGTGGATATGGAGGAAAAGTTTGTTGAAGTGCAAAATGCTCATACTCTTTTGCGATGTCAAAATAAATAGCTTGCCGACAAACTTGAAACTTATCAGCAGTTCGAATTGCGAAATACAAATATAAGAATCGTCGTGGTCGAGTTAGCAAACGGAAAGTACGTCTGGTCGTGGCGAAAGCCGGACTGGACTGGAATCCTGCTGAATGGGATGGTAATACCTGGGACTCGAATGATTCTGGTTCCTCGGCTGAGGAGTCTGACAGGCGCGAGTCTTCTCGCTCCGGACGTGACTGTAAATCTACTTCTTGTGACAAATATGATGATTCCGGCGACCGTGGTCGCTCTTCCCATTCTACTGACGTTTCTCATTCTGATTGTTCTTCTAAATCTATGGATCGGGATTCTTCGGATGCTCGTCCGGAGGTTTCTGCACATCCGGTTTTTCGACGAAAATTACAACAAGCTCCTGGTAATCCAAATGGTATTCCTTTGGATAGTTTAGAAGATTTTACACAACAGGAAGTTAGTGACATTTTGCAACGATTTCGACAACGGCCTGGTGAAGCCTTACTTACGTGGATGGTGCGCCTTTATGAGTTAGGCGCTGCAGGTATCATGTTAGATGCAGGAGATGCCTTGAAATTTTGTTCTTTGAGTTCCGATTCTACTGCGCAAGATCATTTTCGGAATTTTAATGGTGCCGGTCAGACTAGTCTACTCCAGTTAGCGACTGACGGCTGTAATCACAAATACCCTACTGAATCTGATTGGCCTGTGAATGACAAGCCGTGGTACACCTTGGGCGATGCGGCGCAACGGCTGAAAGAGGAGGTGATGAAAACTGCGATTTTTCTGAGTACTGCTGACCGATTGCTGGACGGTTTGTTGACATCTTCTGTGCGCAATCGCATTATCCGTTCTTCTCCTGTTGCTTATAAGCAGGTTATGATGACTTTGCTAATTAATCAAACTGGCAATCCTTTGTCTATGGTGCTTGAATCTGTCCGTCAGCTTGGTGAGTTGGGTGATTGGTTTAAACCTGAGAGACAGTCCAGACCAGAGGGTCGTACTGCTGGAGATTATAAATTTTCTAGACGTGATATGTTTCTTGCACTTTTGGCTGATGGTGTGAAACAGGAAGACATTGATGGTGAACCTAATAATCGCTTGTGGGATATGTTTCGCAAGCGTGGTTTGGATCGGAAGGAGGGTGCCCGACGTGTGCGAAAGAATGATTGTGATCATGGATATTCTGATGACAGTGGTGACGAAAGACGTCGTGATGATTCTGATCGTCGTGGTGAACGACGGCATGAGCGTGATATGTCCCCTCGCCGTGCAAAGGAGAGAGGGCGAGAGGGGGAAAGAGAAAGGGGGAGAGACGACCGTGTTAACAGCAGATATAGAAATGAAAGGGATCAGTCCCCTGAGTTGAGGAGAAGGGAGGATCGACACAGACTTTCCGATCGAAATTCACAGTACCAGGCAGATGACAAGATTCCATTTCGTCATGGAGATGGATATGAACATGATGTTTTAACACCCAAGAAGTATGAGAGCATTTACCCTGATTTATCCTGGTTGGCAGAACGCAGTAAAAATGACTAGGAAATAGGTCAAGCTCCAGTACGCAGGTGGGCTCACAAAGATAATAGACCCTATGTAGATATTGAAATTTTCTGGAAACATCGTAATATCCAAAGGGCCCGAGCATTGGTAGATACGGGAGCGGAGGCCACTCTTATTCATGGAAAATCAAAGAAATTTAAAGGTCAATTTTTTTACAATTACTGGTTTAGGTGGAAAGGAAACCCCTACAGTGCAAACTAAGCTTGAAATGAAAATAGGTAGAATTCCCCGAAAAGAGTATTCTGTATTAGTTGTGCCACTTCTGGAATACATAATTGGAATTAACATTTTGAAAGGAAGGACATTGCATTTAGATGATGGCTGTTATCAATTTGGAAGCAAAAAATATATATCGTCCAGTCCTGTACGAGTTGGTCGTTTGAGAAAGCCCCCTATAAAAATTCCTCAGGCTACACAGGTTGTCTGTCAAAAGCAGTATCGCATCCCAGGTGGCCATGAAGAAATTAGAGCTACGATTCAGGATTTGGTGGATGCAGCAGTTATAACTCCGGTTACTTCTGCTTGGAATAATCCCGTTTGGCCCGTGCGTAAGAGTGATAATTCTTGGCGCATGACTGTTGATTACCGGGAATCGAATAAACATACACCCCCTTTGCATGTTGCAGTACCAGACATCATTACTTTAATTGAGAGAATTCAAAAACATTCAGGTACATGGTATGCGTCCATTGATATTGCCAAGGCTTTCTTTTCAATTCCGATTGCCCCCGAGTGTCAGGAACAATTCAGTTTTACATGGAATGGACGTCAAATGACGTTTAGAAGTCTTCCTCAAGGCTATGTACATAGTCCTACGATCTGTCACCGGCTGGTGGCGGAACATTTGTCTGAAGTACCTGTACACCCGCAAATTCAGATATGTCACTATATTAATGATATTTTGATTCAAGGTGAGACACCAGACCAAGTCCAAACTCAGTTAGATCAAATCATTGATTGTTTACGCGAAAAAGGTTGGGAAATCAATCCCGAAAAATTGCAAGGACCATCCCAAAATGTAAAATTTTTAGGCATCAATTGGCATGAGGGTCATAGAGAGGTGATTCCACAAGTGAAACAGAAAATTCTTGAGTTTGCAGTCCCAAGAACTAGGAAAGAAGCTCAAAGCTTCATTGGCTTATTTGGCTTTTGGCGCCAGCATATTCCACATTTGAGTCAGATATTGGCCCCTTTATACCGAGTCACTCGCAAAAAGAATGTATTTGAATGGAGTAAACCACAGCAAGATGCGTTTAATTTGGCAAAAGAAGCGATTCAGTATGCTTTGGATTTGTGGCCTGTGTGCGATGGTGATGTGGATTTGAATGTGTCCGTGCTAGGTCTCTATGCAAATTGGAGTTTGTGGCAAAAACAAGGCAGAAATAAAGTACCATTAGGTTTCTGGACTAAAAAGTTACCCGATGCTGGTGAGTGTTATACACCTTTTGAGAAACAGTTGCTTGCATGTTATTGGGCTCTGGTGGATACCGAGCAATTAACTTTGGGACATGATGTGATTTTGAGACCTGAAATTCCTATTATGCAGTGGGTTTTGAGTTCACCGAAAACTCATCGAATTGTACATGCTCTAGAGGCGAGTGTGATTAAATGGAAATGGTATATCCAAGACAGGGCACGTGTGGGACCGAAAGGTGTAGCATCATTACATGAGCAAGTGGCGCAGGCGCCATCGATTGAGACTGGGAGTGATTGCTCCGTACCTGTAGTACAGGAATCCCCTGTTAAGTGGGGTAAGCCATTTGATGATCTGTCCGCGGAGGACAGAAATCATGTGTGGTTTGCGGATGGTTCGGCGAGGTACATAGGAGAGAAAAGACATTGGAAGGCAGTGTCCTATAACCTCATCACACAAAAATTGTTGAGTACAACTGGTGAAGGAAAGAGCAGTCAATTTGCTGAATTATATGCTGTTTATCAAGTTATAAAACAAGAGTTACCTGGTACATGTCACATTTTCACTGATTCTTGGTCCACTGCTAATGGACTGGAGGTTTGGTTACCAACTTGGCATTCTCATAATTGGGAATTGCATTCAAAAGAACTGTGGGGAAAAGAATTATGGCAAGAAATTTGGGAAATTCTCCCACAGAGTACTGTTACAATCTTTCATGTGGATGCTCATACACCAATAGACTCCCTTGACAAATTCTTTCATAACATTGCAGATGAGAAATCTAAAATTGCTGAGGCAGTGGTGGACATGCAAGATTCTGATTTGGCGGGATTGGCGAAATGGGCCCACCAGAAAGCAGGACATTTTGGAGAGAGAGCCACTAGCAGGTGGGCCGCCGATCGAGGAATTTATATTCCTTTAAATGTGATTAAAGACACAATATTGCATTGTCCTATCTGTCAACATTCTAGACAACGAAAAGTACCCCAAATTGTTAAAGGTCATTTACATCGAGGAAAATTGTCCGCACAAATTTGGCAGATTGATTATATTGGCCCACTCCCTATGAGTAAAAGCTGCCAATATGTTTGCACCATTATTGATACATGCAGTGGCCTTTTAGTGGCCTTTCCCTGTAAACGCGCTACCCAAGTGAATACCATTAAAACATTGAAATTGATTATGCTCTATTATGGTGTTCCATTTCAAATTCAATCTGATAATGCATCCCATTTTCGAGGAAGACTGGTGCAGGAATTTTGTGTGGAAAATAACATCGAATGGGTGTTTCACATACCATATTATCCACAGGCATCAGGCCTTATTGAGAGAATGAATGGTTTGCTAAAAGATCAATTACGAAAATTAACTGACAATAAATATAAGAATTGGAGAGATTATTTGTTTCAAGCACTGTTAATTCTAAATAATGCTGAATCTCCATTAATGCGTTTATTTCCTCCAGCTATTGATGCAAAGCCAAACACCATTGACAATACTGTAATGTACTGGGAAATTTCCCCCGGAGCACTAGCTCCAAGCAGAGCAACCCCAGGTTCCGCAGGCTTGGACCTGCATGCCATGAATGACACTACTATTAAAAGCAGAGATCGAGTTATCATTGAAACTGGTGCTGGTGTCTGTATACCAACTGGAAATTTTGGACTGATTGCCCCTAGATCGGGCCTGGCCTTAAAAGGCATTCAAGTGCTCGGAGGAGTCATTGACAGCGATTACCAGGGAGAGATTAAGGTGCTCCTGCTGAATAGCAGTGAGGTTGATTTACCAATTCACAAAACTGACCGAATTGCTCAGTTGCTAATAATGCCTGTTTTCAGTGGTGAGATTCAAAAAGGCATTGCCCCATCGTTGCTAACTGTACGAGGACAAAAAGGTTTTGGCTCCACGGATAATCCCGGAGCGAGAGTGTGGGTGCAATCGCCTAAAAATCCCCCTGAACAAGCTGAAATTATTGCAACCGGTCATGATAATACAATTCTTGTCATGAGACCAGGGAAAGATAGCTGGGAAGCTGTCCCGGCTAACAAATGTTACTTACGAGAATGAATAATGCCTGTATTTGATTTTCTTTCAGATCATTCTCTGGACTGTTGCTGCAGGATGTGTCGCCGTTGGACTCCTTTTGGTCTGCTACGTCGGAAGAGGAGGGAACCCACAGACTTTGGTTGATTCGATAACCCGAGTACCGCGTTCCTTTGCTGCGTGGGATTCATCATCTAATTTTTGGACTACTTTAGCTAAACGAGTTACCAATTCTCCACATTTTTGTTTGAAACCGATGCGTTCGGTGACTGACATTCTAGCGACCTGTTTGGTTGCTATCCCTGCTTCGTTGGAGACTCTAGCCCATATCTTTAATATATCAAATGCCCGGCCCAATGTAATCCTTGGAGATTTCGCCACCCATGAGTACTGTCCATTATGTACGGTACTCTTAGATCCAATTCCACCTATTCATTCCCAAATCAATACATATAATATCACCCAAGGAGACTTGTGTTTTTTCCTTACCTGTGATCCCAATGCAATTACTGAATGTGTGCGCTTAAAATTGAAAGCAGCAACTTCCTTTTCAGCTCATGAATGAACTTTGTGTTCCCGAAGACCCCCGAAATCATGTACTTCTGTTAGAAATAATATGACCTGTAAAAGTTTAGTAGTCACCCCTAGTCATTATCGTACAATGCTGTTACCTTCTGGATGGCTTTTCTCTTGTGGTAATACTTCCTGGCCCTACATTCCCGCAAACATTTCTGGAGGACCGTGTGCCATCACTAGACTAAGCTTATTGATGTTTTCTTCACATCCTAATACATATTCCCGTGTTGTTCGTGATGCTGTGATGTTACCTGAAGATTGTGATTCTTCACTACATTTATATTCCAAATCTGAATACCTTAGTTTAGCCTTCTCAATTATTGGTGTTCCAGCTTTAGCGGTTTACAACGCCAAGTCCATTGGGAAAATGGCCTGCTGGATGGTCAAATCCATTAATCATACTTCTACAATTCTATCTGACATGTTATTAGATGCCCAGGGTGAACGCAGAGCTATCTTGCAGAACCGGGCTGCCATTGACTATCTTTTGCTCAAACATGGACATGACTGTTCTGACTTTGAGGGCCTTTGCTGTTTTAATCTGTCAGATCATACTAGATCCATTCAGGCTCATATTGACAAACTTCATGACTTGACTGAAGAGGTTAGAAAACACATTGACCAGGGCTGGTTTGACTGGCTCTTCAATTGGTTACCTGACTTACATTCTCTACGACAAATATTAGGGGGTATTATGATTACTGTTAGCATTTTAGTAGCTGTTTGCTGCTTTATTCAGTGCATTCCTTTCTTACTCCAATACTGTAGATTTGGTACGAGAAATAGATCAGTTAGTTTTGTTTCATATTATTCTTTTACAGATGTTAGTTCCATTTAGCGAATGATTAGTAGCCTAAAGTCAAGGGTGAAGTGTTCTGACCGACTTTTTCGGCCCTTCCTTGAGGGAAGGTGATTGGAGGTGACTTCAGTCTACTATCATTCTAATGGAGGGATTAGAACCGTAAATAGAGCCTATTCACAAGGCGTGTTGATATAATTCCGTACCCTTTTCCTTAGATCAGGGCTTATAAACTTATGTTAGGGGATAGATTCATTAGTATTAGTGATAATCCGTCCTTTTGTAAGGGTGTTAGTATACCTTCCATGGAGTTATGCTTATTTCGGGCCTTGTAGGCCCCAAACGGGAGAGACTCCATCTTTCTTTATGCCCCGGCAGCTTGAGATGCTTCTAGGTCAAATGTAATGTTTTAGTTACGAGGTGTTGTTCGCTTGGAGAGAACCGGCTCAGGCTGGCCCTTATCGAAAGACTGTATTTTTCTCCATTCCGAAGACACAACATCAGGCCGGCCGGCTGGGAATGTGCCCTTGGTACGGGGAGGTACATGAATTTGGTGGGCGGCAGGTTACTGGCCGTAACTTTCCATGAAGGGACAAGCTTCCATATTAGCGAAAGCATGAGGTAGTGAGTCAGTCAGTCAGTCTGTAGGCGGCAGCTAGTCGTTAGCATCAATGCCAATAATTATTCCAGGGCAGGCAGTCGCCATTTTGAAGTCCGATAAAGACCAAGAAGCTGATACTCTCTTAGAAAGATTGAAGTTATTTTAGCTGGAGCAGCTGGCGAGCTTTGACATTAAGATCAGAGCATACAGAGTGAAGTAGCTAGTTGAGGGAACGAATACCAGAGTGGCAGAAACTGAGTTATAAGATCGAAGCCGAGAAGTGAAGATGGTCCGTGATTGAGAGGAGAGAGGAGTAGTGCAGAACAGCCAGAGAGAAAGCAGCTGATACGAGGAAGGTTCCAGTGACTTGGAGGGAGGCGAAGGAGACAGAGAATAGCGGTGCAGACGTGTATGCGTGACTGCAGAGGTGTGACCCTAAGACGAGCCAAGGCACAGACGAGAAGGGAACCCAGATGACTGCTGAGTCCAGACTTCATATTAATAAGGTGACGTTGACCCTTTCTTATTAGCGTGCACACATTCTAACCTTTCATTTTCCTTTGCAGGCTATATGTTATAGTATAGTGTTATATTGCTATTGTTATTGTGATAAATAAAGTACCCCAGTTCTTAGTGAACCGGCATGTGCCTCTTGTTCTCGTATAATAAAGGTAACCTGTTCTTCTAGTCGGGTGCTGTTTCGCGAACGAACGCAACCCCCGATCAGGTACATGGTAACTGAATAATGAGGGAGAGAGGAGCCCTTGAAATGGTGAATAAGTCGTGCATCATATAATTTGGCCATCATTGTGTGATCTATAATATTGTAGTATTGTACCTCTAGTAAATAGCGAGAGATTCCCCAACATGAGGAGCTAACGGTATTCATAGGAAAGTGATTGTCGTTGTGAGGCGGCGTTAATGAGAGCATCAGGGGGGACACTGATGTGTATACCCACAAGATTATGGCTTGTACGGAGATAAAAGAGAGTACCAGGGGGGATACTGGTATTTATACCCACAAGATTGTGGCTTGAGCGAGCACTGGTTGCGGCCAGTGTGTAATGGTACATAATCAGAATTGCCTTAGGGTAGAATAGTCTGGGCCTGAGTCGCCGTGAGACTATATGGTAAGAGTGTGGTATTGTAGAAAACTTAGGCATGTATATTGCTAATTCCCCATCCTTGGGTAGGAGACATAGATACCTGTTGTAAATAGGTCCTAAGGAGGGAGGTGATTACGTTCCGGCTTGGTTGGTGGTGCTCTGGTGAGCTGATTCTATCTGGTCCGAGAATCCGGTCGTTACAGCTACAGAGTCTGGTCACTCGTTATGAGCCTTTACGGGACCTGCGCTCCTCCCGTACAGGGCTACTGAAAGTTCCAAAAATAAAGAAGGCCCGAATGGGGGGCAGGTCTTTTAGATATCTGGCCGCCAAGCAGTGGAATGCCCTGCCTACAGAGTTACATTTGGAGCCTTCAGAGTCCATTTTCAGGAAAAAACTTAAGACTCACTTATACGGGAGGTAGGCAACTGTGATGGCTGCTTGGACTGTTTACTCCACTTTCCATAGCGCGGGGACACGCCGGTGCACGTAACCAGGTGCTCTATAAATCTTCCTAACAATAATAATATAATCCGTAGTCTCCCGAAACTTGACTACCGCAATGCCATCCCTACAGGCAACCCTAAAAGTCACCCCATGCCCCTAAGAACAATTTACAATGCGTCTGCAGGCTTGTCACAGAAATCAAAAAGGTTTGATGACATCACACCTACAATTAAAAGTCTCACTTGGCTTCCCGTTGACGGAAGATGCATCTACAAGACAGCTTGTATCACCCATAAAGCCCTTTATACAAAAAACCAAATATCTAGAAACAAAACTATTGAGAGCAGGAATAATCGGGGCTCTGATGAGCTTCAACTCTCTTCTCATACCTCCAAAACTTAAAAATAAATCATCGCTGGCATGCTCCTTCTCCTAAAACACCCCCAAGATTTGGAACTCACTCCCTAAGGTCCTACGCTGCAACCCCTCTTTTTTTGCTTCAAAGGGGACTCTACATCTCTACTACTGAACAACTACTTCAACAAGAAACAAGTATAGTACGGTGACAGGTAAAGACCAGGTGCTCAACAAGAATATGGCAATGAGTAAATCTTCCCTGTACAAAATTTGGGTTACAAAGCAAAGAAAAAGGAAGGTCACCTCACTTCCTTACAACCCCAGAGTAAATACTCCGGTTAAAACATGCAAGAAATTCTTTGCTGAGCTAAGAATCTCTTGCATACTTCAACAAGAACTCAAGTAGATTTAAAGCTTCCAAAGATCCAACCCTCTTTGACAATTTCCATCGGTGAGATTCCCTGACTAATTGACTACACAGTCTCGCATCTGTCTCCATTCTCTTCATCCAATTGCTTGATTGTGTTATATAATCCTGTATCCCTACTGTTAACTACATAACTGCTCTATTGTCCATTTTGTTTTGAACTTTTTGTAAACTTATTCTCAACACATGTAAAGAGCTTTAATACCCTTGGGTCTTGCCAGCGCTATATAAAACTCATATAAATAAATAATTGTATTTTGAATTATGAATTGCTGTTAGCTTATCATTTTTATTTATAAATTCTTGTAATGTGAATGATCTGTGCTTTTGTAGTTACTGTTTGTAACCGAAATAAAGTGTTTGATACAATACGAATCAGTTGTTCATCTGTGAGGAGTAGATTGTGTTGCTATATTTTCATGGAAGGAATTCTATCTGCCCAGCCCACAGTTGAGGAGATGAAAGTAACTAAGGTTTACTCCAGTCCATCTTATATGTTGAGAAACCTCTTCCGTAAAATTGGAATAAAGATATGTATCAAAGTGTGAAATTTTAGCACAAACTCTTTGTTTGCCTTTTGATGTGTTCATGTTCTATAAATAATTAGTTGCTGTATTTTTCATCATGAGAATCAAAAAATATTACAGAAATGTATACTGCTGTACGTTTCATACACAATATCTCATGACTTTCGATGCACCCATCTTTCAAAGACTCGTTTACTTCAACACTACTGTCAGGAGTAATACCGCAGTAGGGTTGAGGAACATGATGATAGGTTACGGAGGAGGATCTTGCAATAGGCGAGGGGATGCCTGAGGTTGTCAGGAAGACTCGAAGTAGGGGAACACTGCCATGGGAGGAAATTCAGTTCTAGGCAAGATGGAACATGTGTGCAGAGGAACAATGTGTTAAGAAGGAAGTGTACGTGAAAAATACATCTATGGTAGATAAATGAAACATTAGGGATGAGCAACTTTGTGGGGAGACAGACTCTGCAGAGAGAAATCACTGTGGGAGGCAGAGGAATCTGAAAGAAGAGGATAATGACTGCTGTGAGGAGGACAGACATGGAGTAGGAAGAAAGCCTTGCAAACGAGAAGGAACCCTACGCAGTTGGCCAGTAAGTAAGAAAGATGAACACTAGCGCAACGGTGTACAATTCTATAATGGAGGAAGTGCACTGCTACAAGGAGTGCCACGATGAAGTTATGCACTTTGAAGTTAAAGATAGCAGTTATACTCAAGATATAGTTAAGTGCCTGATTTAGATTTTGTAGACAGGGTTACTCCCTCACAACATGATGGATATCTTGTCCACCTTAATACACATGCCATGGGATATAATGCATTTGTAATAAGGTGGACGGCATATACGTCACGTTGTAACTGAGTAACCCACCTGCCAAACACCAAGGGCCATATGTAACAAAATACAGTTTTGCGATTCTCAAATTGCAATTTGAGAATCGCAAAATGCAATGTATGTGGTATTTGCAAATAATTTTGTGAATCCCATGAATTCCTTATTTGCGAATCGCAAATTGAGATTTGCAAATACGGAATACCTTCCCATTCATTCCTATGGGCTAGGAGGCCCATAGAAATTAATGGGAAGACATTCTCAATTTGGGATTCTCAATTTGAAAATCGCAAATTGAGAATGCAATTTCAAGGGTGCCAGGGTGTCAAAAGGACACCCTGTAGCACCCCTGAAATGTGCATGTGTGCACATGTGGCACATATACATGCCCTAAGGGCAAGTATGTGCACCACATGGCACTATAAAAAATGCTAAAATGTATATTTTTAAGTGAAATCGCAATTTACCACCAACTTGAAGTAGGTGGTAAATTGCGATTCCTTAAGGCCAAATCGCATTTTCTATTGTGCTTCTTACTTTGCATTTAAGGAATCTCAATTTGCGATTCCTTAAATGCAATTGCAAAATAGGGAATCACAAAATTTGCGATTCCTTATTTTGCAAGGGGGTTTTTGTGTGCTACATTGCACACAGCTAATTTGCGATCACAAACGCTGAAATTCTGCGAATTTCGGCGTTTGTGATCGCAATTTGGCTTCATACATATGGCCCTAAATCAGGCCCTAAGTCTCCTCTAGTCAATTATCAATTGATTTATTTTTTAATCTTAAAAGTATACCACAAATTTTTGGTTATTGCACCTATAACCTGTCTACCTTTATTGTTTGTTCTTGTTTAGTAAGGATTCTTATTGTTATAAGCTGCTTTTCCTTATGGAATGCCTGAGGGGATTAAATACAGCATTCCTACTTAAGCAACAAGGGTGAAGGAGCAGTGCGCAAAGTTGTACTTCCCTCTTTAATAGACAATAATGTGACTCCTTTATTAAACTGGGCATGTGATACCATACACTGGCTGTCATCCAATCAAAGCAACAATTTCTATATGTTATGCTAATCGCCGCTCATTCAGTTAATTGGTTGTCTTGATTGATTTGTCAGAGCTCTGCTGTCAACCATGCAGGGTTGCCAGTGTGCAGTTAAATTTCCTATCAAAGCTGTACATATCCTTCATTCACCTGCATGCTTTCTTCATGAATCTTGAACAAAGCCTTGTCAAATGAATACAAAATATCATTTATGTGACCCCATGTGAAAGATGAATCACATTGATCAATGCTTAAGGGATTTAGAGCATAGTGCACAGAAATACTAATTTACTGAAACTGAACCTTGTTGTTATGCCTTTAAAAGGCATGGAAGTTATGCATAATATGAATACTCCCATGTTCAAAGGGAATATTGCTTAGGCGATTGCTGGCAAGAACCTCTTTCACTTTAGGTGCTTCTTCAAGACTGGACCCCGCAATGTCTGTCAACTTTCCTTTTAGATTACCTGAGGAAAGGGTAGCTCCTCCCAGTAGCCATGGTGCCACTCTGCGCCTAAATGTACATGAGGAAGGTGCCAAGAGTCTCATAAGCGTGCTCTAGTTCTCGACTGAAAATGAAGGCTAATATGGAAGTAAATAATTAGGCAACAAGCTCACATCAGAAAAGAGTCAAGTAACAAATCCAGAAAAAATCAAAACGGAAATCCAGATAAGAAGGAGCAAAAATCAGGGACAAAAATAGTAACAACAGGGCGATGCCGCAGTGAAAAATAAGTGTTTAAAATTAAGGAGGTAGGTCCCGGGACGTATGGTAGGCTGGACCGTATACAATTTTTTAAAAAAGCAAGTGCCACCCCCACCAATTCTCAATGCTCTTTACTACGAGCAAACAAATCAAAAATGAATTACAGATTTGTTTGGTATATTTATTTTTACCTTTTGTTTTAGAAATTTCAACGTATAAGCTCAGACGAGTTGTCTGAGAAAGACACTCAACATGTGACAACTACTAGACAATAATGCAACAAAAAAGAATATACATCACAAAACAAGTTTAGAAACAAGTTTCAAAAGAAACACACAATTAGTATGATACACCTTTCATAGTGAATGATCGTGTGGAAACATTCATTAAATTGATTGGAACATTTACTCAACCAAAAACAATATATCAACTCAATGAAGGAGACACGTTCTGGAAAAACATTGGAAGAATATAGACAAATTAATCAAATAGTCAGTGAGACTCAGAAATAAATTCTTTATCCTTTGCAAATTCCTCCAATGGTGCCGACGCGTTTCGAGACCGTAAGACAAGTTGACGGACTCTCATCAGGGCTCATTCAATGTAATTCTAAAAGTGTGTGTTAAAAACAAAGAGAGAGCGACATGTCACCAAATGTTTTCAATACCAAGGTGACTGCCCCCAATGCCCCTCTAGGCCCTTTTAGTACCTGAAAGTGGTTCCAGAGGCCTGATCTCGGGGATCTGTTAGCACCAATACTTGTGGCGGGACCTTGTTATCTGAAAGATAACCTCAAGCTTAGAATGCCGTCAAGCAATGCATATTCAGTTAGTACACACGCGGGCGAGCCCGCGAAACATCAAAGAAGAAATCAGATTCATACCTAGGACAGTACCAAGTTTTCTCTCTGTCCCTTCCTCATTTCAATTGTCCTGTCGTTCCTTCTTTATACCTGTAAAGTGCGAACCAGAGTCGCCGAATTAGACTATTGCACCGACTCACACTTTTTAAATGCGCAAAGATGTTCAAGAACCAAGGTTTTAGATTTTAAACCGCCTACCTGGAGACTCAGCGTTTTCTCAATGGTCTCAGGTATGCAGGCGTACTGTTCGTTCTGGTAAGGGGGCGAGAGAACGTAGCACTGTTTAAGAGCCTGCTACAAGTCATACTATTTGCACTACAGGCAGCACGCGAGATGGGTTCATGTCCCAATTTTACCTTGACTTGCGCGTCTTGGGATCTCGATAAGATTACGTATCCTTCGTGCATCAAGGTGAAGCGGGTTAGGGCAAAGCCGCACTTTTTTCCATGTCTCTGCCTGCAGCCTGTCAAACAAAAGCGGAAGACTCATGAGTTGTCGTCTCCGTATGCGCATATGAAAGTAGCCGCTGATTGTTATGCGGAGCACTCACCAGCTCGGTAGGCGCTCCGTCGTCCAACCTCCCAGGTTCGATTCAGAATCAGTACTGCCATGTTTAGGGCGGAGATTTAAACCTTTATTTGGCGCATGGAATTCTGGGACATGTAGTTTGAAAAAAATTTGCACAGATACGAAGTAACAGGATTAAAGCCGGGATACTTCAGACATACTGTTCAATCCAGTTTGGGCACTGTTAAATCGCATAATCAGATAAGCCTCCTTACGTAGCAGGGTTTCCTCAATGTCCACAAAACCTTTTTTGGTGGGCATTGTGTACAACACTGTCCAAGAGAAATCAGTTTCTGCGTGTGATTTATCAATAAAGTGTTGGACCATTGGGGCGCTAAGCACTTTATTTTTGATTCGTGATCGATGCTGTGTTATCCTAGTATTCACTTGCTGGTTAGTCTTCCCTATATAGAGTTTGGGGCAACCACAGGTGATGGCGTACACAACATTTTTGGTCCTACAATTGGAAAACCCTTTGTTGGTCCATTTTACTTGTTTGTGTTGGAATTCAGAACCTTCCAGGCAGGACCCACAGGACACACAATTACCACATTTATGGTGCCCCTCAACCGGTTTGAGGCCCCATTTGGATAACAAGTCTTGCTTGGGTTTAGGTATAGCAATGTCGGCACGTACGAGGTGTTGGCCGATGCTCCTATTTTTTCTATAGGCAAAAATGGGCCTAGGAAAGGGGCACTACAGTTCTTCCAACAGGTGCCAGTTATTTAAGACCATTTGTCTGACCCGATGTGTGTCTGGCCCAAAAGTTGTGACACACACCATCTGTTCAAGATCACTTTTTGTTTTATTCTGCAGTAAGCATTCTCTTGGCGTGTAGCGAGCCCTTTTGTACGAGTGTTTGAGCATCTTCTTGGGGTACCCACGGGTGATCATTTCATCACAGAACTTTTCGGCATGGTGGTCAAAGTCCTCCAGACTTGAACAATTTCTCCGTATCCGGAGTAATTGCCCGTATGGTAGATTACTTTTCAAGTTACGTGGATGAGCACTCCGGTGATGGAGGATGGTGTTTTTGTCTGTTTTTTTGCGATAGAGGGAAGATTTGAGGCGCCCCTCTGGACAAGTAATTTGGACGTCTAAGAACGTCATCATAGTTTTACTCTGTTCGAGGGAGAATTTGATATCCTGGTGTTTATTATTAAGCCAATGGTGGAAGGACATCAACTCGGTGTGGCTCCCCTGCCACAGGAGCCACACGTCGTCGATGTACCGTAGCCATTGCTTAATGTGTTTCTGGAAGGGATTATTGTTTTCAATGAACATTTGTTCATATTGCGCCATATACAAAATGGCTACCTCCGGCGCATACGGACAGCCCATGGCCGTCCCTTTGATTTGCATATAAAATTGATCATTGAATCGAAAATAATTCTTTTTCAATGTCAATTCAGCCAGTTGTACAATGAATTTTGTCGGTAGTCTATGCGGTCTTTCTCTGGTGTCCAAATACATCTCTATCACCTCAAGCGCCTCGTCTTGAGGGATCTGTGTATATAAGGACGTCACATCCATTGTGACCATAATTTCAGATTCGGGATCGAATTCCGTATCTTCCACTTTGGCTAGAAAATCCGTAGTGTCCTTCAAATAGGACCTTACTCCACTGACAAAAGGTTTTAGGAAAAAATCAATATATTTGGAGATAGGCTCCAAACACGAGTCACACCCCGAGACAATTGGTCGTCCCGGGGGGTCAGTCAAGTTTTTGTGGATTTTTGGGAGGAGGTACAAGACAGGGGTTCGAGGGAACTTCTTCACAAGATATTCACTTTCCTTTACACCTACGAACCCACTGTCTTTACCTTCCTGAATTAGTTGCATTATCAATCCCTGAATTTCCTTAACTGGGTCTCCCTGCAGTTTCCTATACCATGTTGCGTTGTCAACCTGCAATTGGCCTTCCAATAGGTATTTATCTTTGGGCCACAGTACCACGGCACCGGCTTTGTCGGCTGGTTTTATCAAGACGGAATGGTCCTCTTGTAAATTCCTGAGTGCTTGTCTTTGTCCTTTACTCACATTGGATTGGACATACTTTTTTTGTTTCTCAAATTTGTTGATGGAGGACAATAGTACTTGCTCGTATGCAAGGACTTGCTTGGGGATATTTTGGTTTGGGATGAAATTCGACTTGTTTCTCAACCCAGTAGTTTCAATATTTGCAGCAGGTGGCTGATTAGCAAAAAATGCCCGCAGGCGTATTTTGCGACAAAAAGCAATCATCTCCATCTTAAGTTTGGTATAATCAGTTTGCTGGCTGGGAACAAATTTGAGCCCCAAATTAAGCACAGATTCCTCGTCCTGAGTAAGTTGTTTAGTGGATAAATTTACAATGTTATTTGGAGCCGCTATGATTGGTAGTGGTTCCTGCGCGTGCGCATTTCCCACGGAACTTTGTATCTTGTCTTGCCCTGTTGGTTTTTGTCTAAAAAAGACACCTGTTTTTTGTTGGAATTGCCCTTTGGATCAGACCCAGAGGAATCAGATGAGGAAGATGTTTCTGAAAAGGTCTTAAAACGATTCCGTGACCGACCCTGAAATTTATAGAGTGCGCCACGCGAGTCAGCCTGAGTATAATAATCGTCCTTCAGGAAGGGATATGCCTTTTCTAAGCTGAAGGATTTGGCGTCTTTCTCGTATTGCGAGGTTTTGTTATTGATTGTGATATCCCGAAAGGCCAGAATCTCCTTTTCAATTTTTTCGATCAATGTTTTAGCATCAGGAACTACAGTACTGTCCAAGATGCTCTTAGTAAGTTCTTGAATTTCTTCTAATTCCTTCTGACATAAGCGTTGTGCGGTCTCAATAGTATGGACCATGAGGTCCCGACTGCACTTGGTATTGATACAACTAAATCCTTTCTTGTACTCAGCGTCATCCGTAAATATCACTGGGACATTCTTTACTTGAAGACCCCAGGGGATTGTGCCTCCCCTTAGGTGCTTCAACAAGAAATGCCCATGTAATTCTGTTCTAATGTGTTTTTTGCTAAGTCTCGTTAGTTTATCGGACTCATTCTGTTGTTGTGCCGAGGTGCTAAGGGCAACGTCGGGGAAGGGGTCTGACTCACATAAGGATTTGATATGGCTCTCAGAAAATGAAAGAGTGTCTTTCTCAGACATCCCCCAATGAAGGACAATGTGTCCTTCCTCCTAACAATGGAAAAAAGTAGCAAAACAAAGTGATTTGAATGCCCTTTATACTCTCGCGGGTGATTACGCCCGCCCTAAACTGTTTAAAATTAAGGAGGTAGGTCCCGGGACGTAGGGTAGGCTGGACCGTATACAATTTTTAAAAAAAGCAAGTGCCACCCCCACCAATTCTCAATGCTCTTTACTACGAGCAAACAAATAAAAAATGAATTACAGATTTGTTTGGTATATTTATTTTTACCTTTTGTTTTAGAAATTTCAACGTATAAGCTCAGACGAGTTGTCTGAGAAAGACACTCAACATGTGACAACTACTAGACAATAATGCAACAAAAAAGAATATACATCACAAAACACGTTTAGAAACAAGTTTCAAAAGAAACACACAATTAGTATGATACACCTTTCATAGTGAATGATCGTGTGGAAACATTCATTAAATTGATTGGAACATTTACTCAACCAAAAACAATATATCAACTCAATGAAGGAGACACGTTCTGGAAAAACATTGGAAGAATATAGACAAATTAATCAAATAGTCAGTGAGACTCAGAAATAAATTCTTTATCCTTTGCAAATTCCTCCAATGGTGCCGACGTGTTTCGAGACCGTAAGACAAGTTGACGGACTCTCATCAGGGCTCATTCAATGTAATTCTAAAAGTGTGTGTTAAAAACAAAGAGAGAGCGACATGTCACCAAATGTTTTCAATACCAAGGTGACTGCCCCCAATGCCCCTCTAGGCCCTTTTAGTACCTGAAAGTGGTTCCAGAGGCCTGATCTCGGGGATCTGTTAGCACCAATACTTGTGGCGGGACCTTGTTATCTGAAAGATAACCTCAAGCTTAGAATGCCGTCAAGCAATGCATATTCAGTTAGTACACACGCGGGCGAGCCCGCGAAACATCAAAGAAGAAATCAGATTCATACCTAGGACAGTACCAAGTTTTCTCTCTGTCCCTTCCTCATTTCAATTGTCCTGTCGTTCCTTCTTTATACCTGTAAAGTGCGAACCAGAGTCGCCGAATTAGACTATTGCACCGACTCACACTTTTTAAATGCGCAAAGATGTTCAAGAACCAAGGTTTTAGATTTTAAACCGCCTACCTGGAGACTCAGCGTTTTCTCAATGGTCTCAGGTATGCAGGCGTACTGTTCGTTCTGGTAAGGGGGCGAGAGAACGTAGCACTGTTTAAGAGCCTGCTACAAGTCATACTATTTGCACTACAGGCAGCACGCGAGATGGGTTCATGTCCCAATTTTACCTTGACTTGCGCGTCTTGGGATCTCGATAAGATTACTGATCCTTCGTGCATCAAGGTGAAGCGGGTTAGGGCAAAGCCGCACTTTTTTCCATGTCTCTGCCTGCAGCCTGTCAAACAAAAGCGGAAGACTCATGAGTTGTCGTCTCCGTATGCGCATATGAAAGTAGCCGCTGATTGTTATGCGGAGCACTCACCAGCTCGGTAGGCGCTCCGTCGTCCAAACTCCCAGGTTCGAATCAGAATCAGTACTGCCATGTTTAGGGCGGAGATTTAAACCTTTATTTGGCGCATGGAATTCTGGGACATGTAGTTTGAAAAAAATTTGCACAGATACGAAGTAACAGGATTAAAGCCGGGATACTTCAGACATACTGTTCAATCCAGTTTGGGCACTGTTAAATCGCATAATCAGATAAGCCTCCTTACGTAGCAGGGTTTCCTCAATGTCCACAAAACCTTTTTTGGTGGGCATTGTGTACAACACTGTCCAAGAGAAATCAGTTTCTGCGTGTGATTTATCAATAAAGTGTTGGACCATTGGGGCGCTAAGCACTTTATTTTTGATTCGTGATCGATGCTGTGTTATCCTAGTATTCACTTGCTGGTTAGTCTTCCCTATATAGAGTTTGGGGCAACCACAGGTGATGGCGTACACAACATTTTTGGTCCTACAATTGGAAAACCCTTTGTTGGTCCATTTTACTTGTTTGTGTTGGAATTCAGAACCTTACAGGCAGGACCCACAGGACACACAATTACCACATTTATGGTGCCCCTCAACCGGTTTGAGGCCCCATTTGGATAACAAGTCTTGCTTGGGTTTAGGTATAGCAATGTCGGCACGTACGAGGTGTTGGCCGATGCTCCTATTTTTTCTATAGGCAAAAATGGGCCTAGGAAAGGGGCACTCCAGTTCTTCCAACAGGTGCCAGTTCTTTAAGACCATTTGTCTGACCCGATGTGTGTCTGGCCCAAAAGTTGTGACACACACCATCTGTTCAAGATCACTTTTTGTTTTATTCTGCAGTAAGCATTCTCTTGGCGTGTAGCGAGCCCTTTTGTACGAGTGTTTGAGCATCTTCTTGGGGTACCCACGGGTGATCATTTCATCACAGAACTTTTCGGCATGGTGGTCAAAGTCCTCCAGACTTGAACAATTTCTCCGTATCCGGAGTAATTGCCCGTATGGTAGATTACTTTTCAAGTTACGTGGATGAGCACTCCGGTGATGGAGGATGGTGTTTTTGTCTGTTTTTTTGCGATAGAGGGAAGATTTGAGGCGCCCCTCTGGACAAGTAATTTGGACGTCTAAGAACGTCATCATAGTTTTACTCTGTTCGAGGGAGAATTTGATATCCTGGTGTTTATTATTAAGCCAATGGTGGAAGGACATCAACTCGGTGTGGCTCCCCTGCCACAGGAGCCACACGTCGTCGATGTACCGTAGCCATTGCTTAATGTGTTTCTGGAAGGGATTATTGTTTTCAATGAACATTTGTTCATATTGCGCCATATACAAAATGGCTACCTCCGGCGCATACGGACAGCCCATGGCCGTCCCTTTGATTTGCATATAAAATTGATCATTGAATCGAAAATAATTCTTTTTCAATGTCAATTCAGCCAGTTGTACAATGAATTTTGTCGGTACTCTATGCGGTCTTTCTCTGGTGTCCAAATACATCTCTATCACCTCAAGCGCCTCGTCTTGAGGGATCTGTGTATATAAGGACGTCACGTCCATTGTGACCATAATTTCAGATTCGGGATCGAATTCCGTATCTTCCACTTTGGCTAGAAAATCCGTAGTGTCCTTCAAATAGGACCTTACTCCACTGACAAAAGGTTTTAGGAAAAAATCAATATATTTGGAGATAGGCTCCAAACACGAGTCACACCCCGAGACAATTGGTCGTCCCGGGGGGTCAGTCAAGTTTTTGTGGATTTTTGGGAGGAGGTACAAGACAGGGGTTCGAGGGAACTTCTTCACAAGATATTCACTTTCCTTTACACCTACGAACCCACTGTCTTTACCTTCCTGAATTAGTTGCATTATCAATCCCTGAATTTCCTTAACTGGGTCTCCCTGCAGTTTCCTATACCATGTTGCGTTGTCAACCTGCAATTGGCCTTCCATTAGGTATTTATCTTTGGGCCACAGTACCACGGCACCGCCTTTGTCGGCTGGTTTTATCAAGACGGAATGGTCCTCTTGTAAATTCCTGAGTGCTTGTCTTTGTCCTTTACTCACATTGGATTGGACATACTTTTTTTGTTTCTCAAATTTGTTGATGGAGGACAATAGTACTTGCTCGTATGCAAGGACTTGCTTGGGGATATTTTGGTTTGGGATGAAATTCGACTTGTTTCTCAACCCAGTAGTTTCAATATTTGCAGCAGGTGGCTGATTAGCAAAAAATGCCCGCAGGCGTATTTTGCGACAAAAAGCAATCATCTCCATCTTAAGTTTGGTATAATCAGTTTGCTGGCTGGGAACAAATTTGAGCCCCAAATTAAGCACAGATTCCTCGTCCTGAGTAAGTTGTTTAGTGGATAAATTTACAATGTTATTTGGAGCCGCTATGATTGGTAGTGGTTCCTGCGCGTGCGCATTTCCCACGGAACTTTGTATCTTGTCTTGCCCTGTTGGTTTTTGTCTAAAAAAGACACCTGTTTTTTGTTGGAATTGCCCTTTGGATCAGACCCAGAGGAATCAGATGAGGAAGATGTTTCTGAAAAGGTCTTAAAACGATTCCGTGACCGACCCTGAAATTTATAGAGTGCGCCACGCGAGTCAGCCTGAGTATAATAATCGTCCTTCAGGAAGGGATATGCCTTTTCTAAGCTGAAGGATTTGGCGTCTTTCTCGTATTGCGAGGTTTTGTTATTGATTGTGATATCCCGAAAGGCCAGAATCTCCTTTTCAATTTTTTCGATCAATGTTTTAGCATCAGGAACTACAGTACTGTCCAAGATGCTCTTAGTAAGTTCTTGAATTTCTTCTAATTCCTTCTGACATAAGCGTTGTGCGGTCTCAATAGTATGGACCATGAGGTCCCGACTGCACTTGGTATTGATACAACTAAATCCTTTCCTGTACTCAGCGTCATCCGTAAATATTACTGGGACATTCTTTACTTGAAGACCCCAGGGGATTGTGCCTCCCCTTAGGTGCTTCAACAAGAAATGCCCATGTAATTCTGTTCTAATGTGTTTTTTGCTAAGTCTCGTTAGTTTATCGGACTCATTCTGTTGTTGTGCCAAGGTGCTAAGGGCAACGTCGGGGAAGGGGTCTGACTCACATAAGGATTTGATATGGCTCTCAGAAAATGAAAGAGTGTCTTTCTCAGACATCCCCCAATGAAGGACAATGTGTCCTTCCTCCTAACAATGGAAAAAAGTAGCAAAACAAAGTGATTTGAATGCCCTTTATACTCTTGCGGGTGATTACGCCCGCCCTAAACTGTTTAAAATTAAGGAGGTAGGTCCCGGGACGTAGGGTAGGCTGGACCGTATACAATTTTTTAAAAAAGCAAGTGCCACCCCCACCAATTCTCAATGCTCTTTACTACGAGCAAACAAATCAAAAATGAATTACAGATTTGTTTGGTATATTTATTTTTACCTTTTGTTTTAGAAATTTCAACGTATAAGCTCAGACGAGTTGTCTGAGAAAGACACTCAACATGTGACAACTACTAGACAATAATGCAACAAAAAAGAATATACATCACAAAACAAGTTTAGAAACAAGTTTCAAAAGAAACACACAATTAGTATGATACACCTTTCATAGTGAATGATCGTGTGGAAACATTCATTAAATTGATTGGAACATTTACTCAACCAAAAACAATATATCAACTCAATGAAGGAGACACGTTCTGGAAAAACATTGGAAGAATATAGACAAATTAATCAAATAGTCAGTGAGACTCAGAAATAAATTCTTTATCCTTTGCAAATTCCTCCAATGGTGCCGACGCGTTTCGAGACCGTAAGACAAGTTGACGGACTCTCATCAGGGCTCATTCAATGTAATTCTAAAAGTGTGTGTTAAAAACAAAGAGAGAGCGACATGTCACCAAATGTTTTCAATACCAAGGTGACTGCCCCCAATGCCCCTCTAGGCCCTTTTAGTACCTGAAAGTGGTTCCAGAGGCCTGATCTCGGGGATCTGTTAGCACCAATACTTGTGGCGGGACCTTGTTATCTGAAAGATAACCTCAAGCTTAGAATGCCGTCAAGCAATGCATATTCAGTTAGTACACACGCGGGCGAGCCCGCGAAACATCAAAGAAGAAATCAGATTCATACCTAGGACAGTACCAAGTTTTCTCTCTGTCCCTTCCTCATTTCAATTGTCCTGTCGTTCTTCTTTATACCTGTAAAGTGCGAACCAGAGTCGCCGAATTAGACTATTGCACCGACTCACACTTTTTAAATGCGCAAAGATGTTCAAGAACCAAGGTTTTAGATTTTAAACCGCCTACCTGGAGACTCAGCGTTTTCTCAATGGTCTCAGGTATGCAGGCGTACTGTTCGTTCTGGTAAGGGGGCGAGAGAACGTAGCACTGTTTAAGAGCCTGCTACAAGTCATACTATTTGCACTACAGGCAGCACGCGAGATGGGTTCATGTCCCAATTTTACCTTGACTTGCGCGTCTTGGGATCTCGATAAGATTACTGATCCTTCGTGCATCAAGGTGAAGCGGGTTAGGGCAAAGCCGCACTTTTTTCCATGTCTCTGCCTGCAGCCTGTCAAACAAAAGCGGAAGACTCATGAGTTGTCGTCTCCGTATGCGCATATGAAAGTAGCCGCTGATTGTTATGCAGAGCACTCACCAGCTCGGTAGGCGCTCCGTCGTCCAAACTCCCAGGTTCGATTCAGAATCAGTACTGCCATGTTTAGGGCGGAGATTTAAACCTTTATTTGGCGCATGGAATTCTGGGACATGTAGTTTGAAAAAAATTTGCACAGATACGAAGTAACAGGATTAAAGCCGGGATACTTCAGACATACTGTTCAATCCAGTTTGGGCACTGTTAAATCGCATAATCAGATAAGCCTCCTTACGTAGCAGGGTTTCCTCAATGTCCACAAAACCTTTTTTGGTGGGCATTGTGTACAACACTGTCCAAGAGAAATCAGTTTCTGCGTGTGATTTATCAATAAAGTGTTGGACCATTGGGGCGCTAAGCACTTTATTTTTGATTTGTGATCGATGCTGTGTTATCCTAGTATTCACTTGCTGGTTAGTCTTCCCTATATAGAGTTTGGGGCAACCACAGGTGATGGCGTACACAACATTTTTGGTCCTACAATTGGAAAACCCTTTGTTGGTCCATTTTACTTGTTTGTGTTGGAATTCAGAACCTTACAGGCAGGACCCACAGGACACACAATTACCACATTTATGGTGCCCCTCAACCGGTTTGAGGCCCCATTTGGATAACAAGTCTTGCTTGGGTTTAGGTATAGCAATGTCGGCACGTACGAGGTGTTGGCCGATGCTCCTATTTTTTCTATAGGCAAAAATGAGCCTAGGAAAGGGGCACTCCAGTTCTTCCAACAGGTGCCAGTTCTTTAAGACCATTTGTCTGACCCGATGTGTGTCTGGCCCAAAAGTTGTGACACACACCATCTGTTCAAGATCACTTTTTGTTTTATTCTGCAGTAAGCATTCTCTTGGCGTGTAGCGAGCCCTTTTGTACGAGTGTTTGAGCATCTTCTTGGGGTACCCACGGGTGATCATTTCATCACAGAACTTTTCGGCATGGTGGTCAAAGTCCTCCAGACTTGAACAATTTCTCCGTATCCGGAGTAATTGCCCGTATGGTAGATTACTTTTCAAGTTACGTGGATGAGCACTCCGGTGATGGAGGATGGTGTTTTTGTCTGTTTTTTTGCGATAGAGGGAAGATTTGAGGCGCCCCTCTGGACAAGTAATTTGGACGTCTAAGAACGTCATCATAGTTTTACTCTGTTCGAGGGAGAATTTGATATCCTGGTGTTTATTATTAAGCCAATGGTGGAAGGACATCAACTCGGTGTGGCTCCCCTGCCACAGGAGCCACACGTCGTCGATGTACCGTAGCCATTGCTTAATGTGTTTCTGGAAGGGATTATTGTTTTCAATGAACATTTGTTCATATTGCGCCATATACAAAATGGCTACCTCCGGCGCATACGGACAGCCCATGGCCGTCCCTTTGATTTGCATATAAAATTGATCATTGAATCGAAAATAATTCTTTTTCAATGTCAATTCAGCCAGTTGTACAATGAATTTTGTCGGTACTCTATGCGGTCTTTCTCTGGTGTCCAAATACATCTCTATCACCTCAAGCGCCTCGTCTTGAGGGATCTGTGTATATAAGGACGTCACGTCCATTGTGACCATAATTTCAGATTCGGGATCGAATTCCGTATCTTCCACTTTGGCTAGAAAATCCGTAGTGTCCTTCAAATAGGACCTTACTCCACTGACAAAAGGTTTTAGGAAAAAATCAATATATTTGGAGATAGGCTCCAAACACGAGTCACACCCCGAGACAATTGGTCGTCCCGGGGGGTCAGTCAAGTTTTTGTGGATTTTTGGGAGGAGGTACAAGACAGGGGTTCGAGGGAACTTCTTCACAAGATATTCACTTTCCTTTACACCTACGAACCCACTGTCTTTACCTTCCTGAATTAGTTGCATTATCAATCCCTGAATTTCCTTAACTGGGTCTCCCTGCAGTTTCCTATACCATGTTGCGTTGTCAACCTGCAATTGACCTTCCATTAGGTATTTATCTTTGGGCCACAGTACCACGGCACCGGCTTTGTCGGCTGGTTTTATCAAGACGGAATGGTCCTCTTGTAAATTCCTGAGTGCTTGTCTTTGTCCTTTACTCACATTGGATTGGACATACTTTTTTTGTTTCTCAAATTTGTTGATGGAGGACAATAGTACTTGCTCGTATGCAAGGACTTGCTTGGGGATATTTTGGTTTGGGATGAAATTCGACTTGTTTCTCAACCCAGTAGTTTCAATATTTGCAGCAGGTGGCTGATTAGCAAAAAATGCCCGCAGGCGTATTTTGCGACAAAAAGCAATCATCTCCATCTTAAGTTTGGTATAATCAGTTTGCTGGCTGGGAACAAATTTGAGCCCCAAATTAAGCACAGATTCCTCGTCCTGAGTAAGTTGTTTAGTGGATAAATTTACAATGTTATTTGGAGCCGCTATGATTGGTAGTGGTTCCTGCGCGTGCGCATTTCCCACGGAACTTTGTATCTTGTCTTGCCCTGTTGGTTTTTGTCTAAAAAAGACACCTGTTTTTTGTTGGAATTGCCCTTTGGATCAGACCCAGAGGAATCAGATGAGGAAGATGTTTCTGAAAAGGTCTTAAAACGATTCCGTGACCGACCCTGAAATTTATAGAGTGCGCCACGCGAGTCAGCCTGAGTATAATAATCGTCCTTCAGGAAGGGATATGCCTTTTCTAAGCTGAAGGATTTGGCGTCTTTCTCGTATTGTGAGGTTTTGTTATTGATTGTGATATCCCGAAAGGCCAGAATCTCCTTTTCAATTTTTTCGATCAATGTTTTAGCATCAGGAACTACAGTACTGTCCAAGATGCTCTTAGTAAGTTCTTGAATTTCTTCTAATTCCTTCTGACATAAGCGTTGTTTCTAAACTTGTTTTGTGATGTATATTCTTTTTTGTTGCATTATTGTCTAGTAGTTGTCACATGTTGAGTGTCTTTCTCAGACAACTCGTCTGAGCTTATACGTTGAAATTTCTAAAACAAAAGGTAAAAATAAATATACCAAACAAATCTGTAATTCATTTTTGATTTGTTTGCTCGTAGTAAAGAGCATTGAGAATTGGTGGGGGTGGCACTTGCTTTTTTAAAAAAAGCAGTGAAAAATAAGGGCACAAAATCGTTGCAACACTTCCTTCAATCTTTGCTGCCTTCTTAGTAGATTCAAACAGGAACTGATATTTCAGGAAATTACTCAACTTCATCTTGGATTGGGAACTTCTGAAAGGCTACTCTGATCAGACCACCCTCTTGAAAAGAGCCTTGACCATGCCTCTTCCAATAATTCATGGCATCGGCTGGTACCTGAAGAAGTCCGTGTTTGAGATTTTTTGACAAATGCAGAGCTCTAATACACGACTGCTGCCCTTCTCATCCGATGCTCACTGTCAGTTACAGAACACTCCTCAAAGTAATCTTGAACATGAAAACCTGCTCAATAACTCCGGACTGCGTGGTCAGTGCAATGTCTTCTTCTAAGGCATCCAAACCTCTGATAAGGTGACACAACCTTAGGATTTTAAGAGGATCGATTTACCAGTCTCACCTGGTAAGATAGACCAGCTCTTACAATAAAATGTTATATTTTCTGTCACAAACATCACAGTTAAGTCATGTTTCCCATCTGACCCTTTCACCACACAACTGTTCAAACTGGTATTCAGACAAAATATCGACTTAAAATTATTGAGATACCAGAATATTGAGTCTAAAATATTGTGATATGCAAATATAGACAACAAGAATATCGATATCAAGAATATCGATAATTATGATTTTTAAAATGTCGAGGTCATTATTATGATTTGCAAAAATATAGTTGTAAAAAATATTGTTTTTTAATTATTGTTATGTATTTTACTATGTATTTTAAATGTATATGATGACACTTTTTTGTATATTTACTGTTTATGTTTTTTTAAATATATTTATTACATTTTCTGTGGTTATTATAAGTAATTTAGTCAAATGTGTATTTTAGTTCTGCAGCGGGTTTTGAGTTTATAGGGGTATAGGGTGGGAAGTAATTTAATTATAATAAATGTATGATTATTATTTATTTAAAATGAATTCTTTTATTGATATTTAATTTTGTTAATTGTGTTTTTATTACTACATTTTATGTGCGTGTTGTGGGAAGTAATTTATTTTCAATTAATGATTAATTGTTAATTAATATTAATTAATTGATAATTAATTATTTTAATTGTGCAATTTTAGGTGTGGGTTGTGGGGTTGCAGGGGTAAAGGGTGGGAAGTAATTTGTTTTTAATTAATTAATAAGTATTTGTTAATATTAATGAATTGATCATTAACTATGTTAATTGTCTAATTAAATTCTTTTAAGGTGTGTGTAGTGGGGTTTATGGGGTAAAGGGTACAGAGTAAAATGTTTTCAATTAATTAATAATTAGTTCTTAAAGAATATTAATTATTTAATTGTTAATTTATTATTTTATTTGTGTAAATAATTTTTTCAAGTTTAATCTTAGGTGCAGGTTGTGTGGTTTATAGGGGTAACGGGTGGGAAGTTAATTAATTTAAATGAATGAATAATTAGGGCCTAATTATGATGTCAGTGGTCTTACTTCTGCCCAACACCGTTGTGGTTTCGAGACCGACTGACCTGGGGTCGGCAGTACCGACACCGCAATTACAATGTGACCGCATATGGGGGCTGATTACGATGTTGGGCAGAGTCGCCTCCGCCCGACATCGTCTCGGTCACAGGACTGACCAACACCTAGTCGGCGGTCCCGACCGGCCCATTAGGATGCGACCGAACACTGTTCGGTCCCATGCCTACCTTCTACAATGGGAGCATGAATTCCGGACGTACACCGGCCAGAATGCATGCTTGAAGTACCTGCCATGGAGTGCAGGGATCAACAGGGGTCACCATAGGTGGCCCCTCAGCTTCAAACCTGAGGTCTTGCACCCAAGGCTGGGGGGTTCGAATGTGAGTTCCAACAGTTTTTCTGTTTGTCGTAAAGGTCATCACGGAAAGGCTGCCAAAACCTGACATTGTAATCCAAAGTGCAGAAAGAGTCACCCTTGGGATTACAGGCCGCATTCCATCTGGCTGACAGTCTCTCCGAGCACATCAGAACCAGCCGGAATGACCGGTTGGATTCCTTTCCGACTGCAGTCAAAAAGGAATCCGGCTGGCATATTATGATGCAGTCTCATCGTAATCAGCCTAAATGTCTTTTTCTCTCGTTAGTTTTTACATACTTCATTTACTCAGATATATGTTTTTAATTTATTTAGTAAGATTGGTCTAGGAGTGATTTTATATTTTCCTTCTTATATTGTGGCAGATTTTAAAACTTTATGGAATGAAAGAGTTTCTTCTATACATTTTTTACCTGTTGAGCTATTCCAATGTTTATAGACTCTTTGGATCATATTTATTAGGTTGTGCTGTGTTTTTACAACCTTTAATTTCAAAGGTAAAAATGTGCAGTTCTGATAAAGAAAAGAAAAAGTGAGTATTATTGCCTGTTCATGCTTTCTCTTTTTTAATAATTAAGTACAGTTGAATACTTTCGTTCAGTGCCCCACACCACCATCTAGCACCTTCCCTTAGGCAAACACCGGATGGAGTAGGAATAGATATTTTTCCCCCCACCAGCATCCCCACCTTCCCTGAGGCAAACATGTCAGAGTAGGAATAGTTATTTTGCCCCACCACCATCCAGCACCTTCCCTGAGGCAAACACCTGTTGGAGTATGAATAGTTATTTGCCCCCACCACCATCCAGCACCTTTCCTGAGGCAAACACCTGTTGGAGTAGGAATAGTAATTTTGCCCCCACCAACATAAAGCACCTTCCCTGAGGCAAACACATGTCGGAGTAGGAATAGTAATTTTGCCCAACCACCATCCAGCACCTTCCCTGAGGCAAACACCTGTTGGAGTAAAAATAGTTATTTTGCCCCCCACTGCCATCCAGCACCTTGCCTGAGGCAACCATCTGATGGAGTGGGAATAATTATTTTGCCCCCTACCAGCATCCAACAACTTCCCTGAGGCAAATACCTGTAGGAGTTGGAATAGTCATTTTGCCCCTTACTAGCATCCAGCACCTTTCCTGAGGCAAACACCTGTTGGGATAGGAATAGTAATTTTGCCCCACACAGCCATCCTCCACCTTCCATGAGGCATACACCTATTAGAGTTGGAATAGCAATTTCAGGCCCCATACCAATATTCCACACATCCATGAGGTAATCTGTTGTTGGAGTTGGATTGGTCATTTTGCTTGCCTTCATTTTCCAGCATCTGCCCTGAGGTACATTTTGAGCAATAATTTTCTAAATGACATTCGCTGGCATATTACTATTAGTAATTTTAAAAACCACTACATTAATTCAGTTTATGTATTTTTTTTAAATGATTGAAAACTTTTTTTTAATACCAATCAATTTTTTGGACATGCACTTAATTTTGTGAGTGTCCTGTTGATAGTCAGATAAAAGTCTGTGGATTTAAAAAAAAATATTATTACAAAATATTTAGGAGTTTTAGTGTATTATCTGTAGGTGTGTTTGTTGTAAGTGTTTTACTTACTGTTCAGAAGCAATCTGGTTGTTTTTCTTCGTGTTCCGATGCATGTGAAGACAAGTGAAGACAGTGATTCATTGAGCACAAAAGGGTGGACGGCTAGATTTATACGTTTTTGTGTGGTGAATGGATATTTCAAACAAAATAGGATTTTGATTGCATTTTTAATTGTGAACCTAGTTCTGACAGAAACTATATTTAATATGTAATCTTTACAAATACATTATTTTCTTTCATGGTTAGTTCGGCAGCCATTTTGTTAGATCACTAAATACATACATTTAGTAAAAAGGACACCTATAAAATTCTTTTTATAATGCATGTGCTTCTTTTTCTATCAGCGTTATAGTGATTAGGTTTTTCTAACCTTGTTAAGAACAGTTAATGTTCATTCTCACATTTGTTTTGTTATTACTATGTCACATTGAAGTGTTCTAGTTTAAAACATTTTTGGGGGGCGAAGCAGATAAACAATATTTTTATGTTTACTATAATTGCATTGTAATAGTAGGCGTTGTAATGGTATATGTTGTAATGGTATGCATTGTAATGGTAGTTATAATGTTAATCTATGGGGCTGCATTGTAATGGTATTCATGGTAAAATCATGCATTTTAGTGGTATGCGTTGTAACATCATACAACCTAAACTCCTACAAAACATGTGAAATTCAGCCGTTATAGTAGGTGAGCTAACTATAACTCGTGCCCTTGCAATCATCCAGTAATTGTGATTGTTTTCTAAAAGTTACTGAGTGTTAAACATAAATACTAAGGTAACTCACTGTGGTAGTGCCTGTATGGGTAAGTGGTATATAGAGGAGTGACTGGGTATATAAGAGACTGTATACATGAGATCGTGGGTGTGTGAGTTTTTGTATAGGTAAGCGAGTGGGTGTATCAGTGCTTGTTTGAGTAAGGTAGTGGCTAAGTGAGTATCTGTATAGCTGACTGAGTTGGTGTATCAGTGGTTGTAAATGTGAATGAGAGGGTGCATGAGTGGCTTAATGGGTTTTTAAGCAGTTACATAAGTGTCTGTATGGGCGAGTGACAGGGTAACTGAGTGGCTGTCTTGGTGCATCAATGATTGTGGTAGTGGGTGTATGGGAGAGTGAGTGGGTGTATGAGTATTTGTATGTGTGAGCAAATGGGTATTTGAGTGGTTGTATTGGTGAGTAAGTGAGTGTGAGAGAGATTCTCTCAGTCACGGTATAGGTGAGTAAATATATATATATATATATATTAGTATATGTATAAGTACCTGAGTGGCTGTGTGAGTAATTGTATGGGTGAGTTAGTGGCTGTGTGAGTGACAGTAAGGGTGAGTAAATAGGTGTGCAAGTAGGTGTATGGTTAACTGATTCACTATGTCAGTTGCTGTATGGGTGTATGAGTGTGTGTGTCTATGTCTCTATGACTATATCTGTGAGTGGCTGTATTGGTAAGTGAGTCTGTGCATGAGTGGATGTATATGTAAGTTAGTGCTTCCATTAATGGCTATGGATGAGTTGATGTGTTACTAGCTGTATGGATGAGTGACGAAATGTGTGTTTGTATGGGTTCTGTGAATTAGTTTGTTAGTGATCGCGTGGAACTGGGTATATGACATGTTTTATGGGGGTATGGGGGTCAGTGTTTCTGTGGATGATGTCATGAGTGATGTCATTTCAGATGTCATCAGTAAAGTCATCAGGGATGTCACAGACCATGTCATGAGTGATGTAATATGTGAGGTCATAAGAAGTGCATTGCAGGGGCATGTGGTTTAGTTATCTCAGGTAACTATAACTACTGAATTTCACTGGTTTTGTACAAGTGAAATGTCAGCCTAACTATAATATCACTGCACCTTTGTTTTTTTCAGTGAAAAAAAATATATATATATATAAAACAAGCAAGAGTTGCCCCTCGAAGGAATGACACTCTCAGGTAGGTTGGACGCTCATAGAGAAAGCCACGATGTCAGGCATACTACACACTTCTCGTTTGTCTGACGCGTTTCAGGAAACTCCTTTTCACAAGGACAACATCTGTGGACTCACAGCAAAACCAAAGGTACTTGCAGTATGTCCCCTCTTTTATTTCCACTGAAGCGTTCATGTGAGCTTGGATGATGCATTATGGGACTGCAAGTACATACATATATTCCCCAAGTGGGCTGCATACTGTGGGGGCACAGTTAAATAAAGGACTTTGGGGAAAACAACAAGGGCTTAAAATGCAGCTTTCACTGGTCAAAAAAGCGCACTTCCTGCTCTACCGTTCTCACCCAAAATAGACAGAAGCTGAACCGCTCAGGTACTGCGGTGGTGCATTCCGTTGCCGGGCAAGCCACATTAAACACAACAAGCAAGAGTGGCCCCTCGGAGGAATGACACTCACAGGTAGGTTGAACGCTCATAGAGAAAGCCACGATGTCAGGCATACTCCCCACTTCTCATTTGTCCGATGCATTTTGAGAAACTACCTTTCTCAAGAACACCATCCATGGACTCACAGCAAAACAAAAGGCACTTGCAGTATGTCCCCTCTTTTATTTCCTATGAAGCACTCATGTGAGCTTTGATGATGCATTATGGGACTGCAAGTACATACATATATACCCCAAGTGTGCTGCATGCTGTGGGGGCACAGTTAAATAAAGTTCTTTGGGGAAAACATCAATGTCTTAAAACGCCGCTTTCACAGTTACAAAAACGCACTTCCTGCTCTGCTGTTCTCCGCCCAAATAGACAGAAGCGGACCCACTCAGGTACCGCGGTGGTGCATTCCGTGGCCGGGCAAGCCACATTAAACACAACAGTTAGAGTTGCCTCTCGGGGGAATGACACTCAGAGGTAGGTTGGACTCTCATAGAGAAAGCCACGATGTAAGGCATACTCCCCACTTCTCGTTTGTCCGACGCATTTTGGGAAACTCCCTTTCTCAAGGACAACATCTGTGGGCTCACAGCAAAACAAAAGGCACTTGCAGTATGTCCCCCCTTTTATTTCCAATGAGGCGCTCATGTGAGCTTTGATGATGCATTATGGATCCCAGAAATCACGACACTTGCTGCTTTGAACTCACCCCTGAGGATGGCCTGAAACGCGTTGGTCCGAAACGCGTCAGGCATGATCTGCTGGGTAGAGGAATCCAATAAATTGCTTTCTTCCAGAGTGCAACTGCTGAGAGTGCATTTCTCCAGGGGGTAACATATATATATATTTCCAAATCTTTTTAAACTTTTGTATCATGGGTTCTTATCTTTGTCAATTTAACATATGGATTTTAACCTGCTAATGAATTTTTCGAACTGTTGTTTTCACAATATTATTTGGAAAACAGACTAGGCTACCATTCACTAGTAGTTTGTCCTCGCTGTTTATTATCACGTGGTGTACTAAGAAAAAAAATGAAAAAAATGCACTTTTTTTCACTGCTCAGTGATTACTATTTAAAACGCATGCATTACCAACTCTGACTGTCTGTGAGCAAGGGCGGATGCCCGAAACGCGTCAGATTGCTTGGTTCAGCTTTTGAATAAAAAACTGTGCTTACAATTACTGGATCCGCGTGGTTTCCTGGGTCGCTGTGGTCGGAGCTCGGGAGGCTGCATTGGTTCGATACTTAATTCGGAAGGTGATTGCTTCCGAGGTGGATCCACTCTCCAGAAGTCGGCTGTCGTGTTCAATCATCAAAAAGCCTTTCTTGTCAGGAAATTTCGTCAACGACAGCCCCTGTGCCTACGGAGAAACCGGCTGCACGTTGGAAAATATCGGCGGCATCTTTTTTGAAATTTCGAAAGAGGGCGCGTTGGCGCCAAAAGCGCTGACTAGCCGGAATCCAACGGATAACGCTCCAGCTTTTTGGTGGCACGGTGGAGAGGAATATTAAGCACTTGTCCGTTACCCTGGGAGCAGGACTGTCGAGCTCGGGTATTTCGGTGCAAATTACATCTTGAAGCAATTTGAACCAGGCGCCATGTCAGAGGAGACCCTCCGTGGCAGGGAAGCGGCGGCGGCCGCTCTGTACTCCAACCTACCCAAGGTAACAGCGGGTGCGGGGGGAGGCAGCAACAATGCCGATCAAACTGGCGGCTCCAATACTATAGAGACTCAAATACGTGCTGCATTAAAAAGACTCGAGAAATGCATGTATTCGGAAATGTCCAAATGGTGGGAGCATAAATCTTTGACCATGTATTTGGAGGAAAATAGAGTTCCCAGGGGTTTGCGTATCTTACTGGCACCAAGTTACGACAGACCTAACCCTAATATGCTCAAAGAATGGGGTCAAACCAATCTGGAATCGTCTGCGAAACTGTTGCAAATTTTGGTTAAGTACGCAGTCATAGATCGTGAACAGCTCATGAAAGAGATAGCGGAAATTAACGAGGAGCTGAGTAAAT
Organism: Lissotriton vulgaris; assembly: GCF_964263255.1. Classification (NCBI taxonomy): domain Eukaryota; kingdom Metazoa; phylum Chordata; class Amphibia; order Caudata; family Salamandridae; genus Lissotriton; species Lissotriton vulgaris. The sequence goes on from NC_141685.1 coordinate 1,735,445,343, forward strand.
GGGAACCACACGATCTTATAACCAAATTGAGGAAGGAAATCGATGAGCGCATTGCCAAGCAAGAGGAGAAAATCAAAGCCCGCAAGATTTACAAGTTTGCGCGCGACAAGGAAGACTACGCGCAGGGCAGAATATTCACATTCGCGCGCAAGTTTGACAATGTAAAACGCTCTAAGTTTGCACAACAAGCACAGCAGGCCAAACAAGGAAAACCGGATGGGCAGACTAGTACCTCAGTACAAGCGCAGGGTACTGCATTACCTGGAACAAGCCAAATACAGAGTGATAATGAGTCCTTGACAAGTGCTCCCACTTCAGATGACGATGCCAGTAGCAGTTGGGAGGCAAGCTCGGTCATTCTTGATTTAGGTGAGGAAGTGGATTTTTTATCCAACGAGAGACTACAGTCACTAAGACCCCGGAACAAACAGCAGACAAAGGGGCAGCAGCAGCAGCAAAGCGTGCCAGGAACAACAGAAGACGGGGCCAGCGCCGGAAAAAACACAAAAGTGCCCAAAAAACCAAAGCGGCAATACTGGCGCAAAAACAAGTAAGTGATAATACTGTAGTAAATCTTTCTTCCATTGACCTCACCAAGGCTGAGCAACAACTTTTAAGCCTTGGTCTCTCATATTGCCCGGCTACTGACTTTAACTATGCCAAGACCCGCATAGATGTCTATATGTATATCAGGAAATGGAAGCTTAAAAAATTCTTTGAGATCAAGGAGGGTCAAAATAATAAAACAACACAAGGAGTTGGGACGACTATTAATATTCTTCCCAATCTGCCCATGCTTCCAGCTAGTGACACTCGAACAGCACTTACTGTATTAAATCTTTTGGGAAATGATGCCCTCACTGAAGAACTCGCATCCACACAGGATGAATTGAGGGCAGTTGACATTCCCCAAATTGGAGCCAATACCAGTCCTTTTAAACCAACGTCTAAATTCAATCCTACCATGCCCAGAGACTCTATTGATGTGTTTCAAGACGTGGTAGTAGAGGATCTAAAGCGACTACATCACCAGATAAAGCATAAAAAGCGATATAGAAGCAAACAGGAAACGGACTACCATGCTTTGGTCAAGAAATTAAGCAGTGATCATAATATCATAGTGACCACGGCCGACAAGGGGGGCAATGTGGTCATTTGGCCCCAAGAGGAATACATTAAGGAGGCAAAACGACAGCTTGGTGACGATACTTGTTATTCAATCACCAATATGAAACATTTTGAAGCTTCGAGGGAATCACTTAAGAAACTACTTTTCAAATACAAAAGGGAAGGTATGATTTCCTCACAAGAATTTGAATTCCTCCACGTCGAATTTCCTGTATTGCCAAAACTTTATTTACTCCCTAAGATACATAAATTATCAAGACCAGTGCCTGGCCGACCGATCATTTCGGCCATTGCAGGAGTGGCTGAACATGTCACTGAATACATTGATTACTTCCTGCAAAACCTGGTCCAGGATTTACCTACATATGTTAGAGACACAGGCGATTTCCTGGCTAAAATCCAAAACATCCAGTGGAATGAACAAATGCTTTTGATCACTTTGGACATAGAGTCGCTCTATACTAGTATTGAGCATGCATGTGGTATCAAGGCTCTAGAGTTTTTTCTTGGTAAAAGACTCATAAACTGTTACCAACACAACAAAGTATTGATCGAATTAACGTCCTGGTGTCTCCATAATAATTTCTTTCTTTTTGGGAGTGATTTATATCTGCAAAGACGTGGGGTCGCTATGGGGGCATGTTTCTCTCCCAGCTACGCGTGCTTGCACGTGGGCTGGTGGGAGGAACATGTCCTCAGGCGGCAACATGCCCTAAGTTATTCTGGTCATGTTTTACTTTGGCTCCGCTACATAGATGACGTTTTTTTGTTATGGCAGGGTGATAAACACAGTGCACAATTGTTCATTGATTCTATTAATGTGAACAATGAAAATCTGAAATTCACGAGCTCCATCAGTGAATGTGAGGCAGAATTCCTGGATGTTAAAATCCAGATCCACAATGGCCGGATTACCACCAAATTACATCGAAAGAGTACTGCTGGCAACAGTATTTTACATGCCAGTAGCGCACATCCGCGCCATGTGGTAGACAACATTCCCCTAGGTGAACTATTGAGAATTAAGAGAATCTGCAGTACAGACTCTGATTTGGTATCCTGTACCAATGAAGCTTTGGCGAGGTTTCGTGCCAGGGGGTACCGTGAATCAGTCCTTACAACAGCTATGGCCAAAGCCAAGACTAGATCCCGTGCTTCCTTACTTGAAACCAATAATAGTGCTAATACATCTTGCACCTCTGATGAGGAAACCACTAACCCTAGGTTCCTCACACCATATAGCAGACAGGCAAGGCAAATAAAATCCATTCTATCTAAAAGATGGCCAGTCCTTGCCACAGATCCTGTACTTAAACCTCAATTAGCAGAAGTTCCCATTGTCACCTTTAGGAAGGGTCCCTCTCTCAGATCGCACGTCTGCCATGAATCTCCTGAATTAAGAAAAAAGCAGGAATGGCTGAAAACTAGATCTGGCTTTATACGCTGCACCTCCTGCAGGGCTTGTAAATTTGGCAAAAGCACTCGGCAATACAACACGCCATTCAGTCCAGACCCTATTGAAATCAAGGGCCAATATAATTGTAAGACTGAATTTGCCATATATGTCTTAACCTGCACATGCGGACTCAGGTATGTCGGCAGTACACGACAACCTGTACATGTTAGGATCCTCCAGCATCTACGTGCCATAGTCAACAATGACCCAGCCTACCCTGTAGCCAGGCACTTCAAGGCAATGCATAATAATAATCTGGAGTGCCTGTCATACTTTGTTATCTCCGCAATAGATAAACCCAGAAGAGGCGGAGATAGGGTAAAGATGCTGAGAAGAATGGAATCTCATTTCATTCTTGAGTTAGACAGTAGATCCCCGAATGGTCTTAACAACACGGAAGACCTACATGTGTTCTTATAACCCAAGCCCTGCAATGGTTCACTTCGCTTTGCATTACTTTGGGTGGTGGGGTTCAGTGTGTTCATGCCCCCGCCCCCTCTCCACGGGTTTTATTTTCTGTCTCCTTGTTGTGTTGTTGCACGTATCATTTATAGATTATTTCACAGTGATTTATTATTTAGGTGTTTGTATTTATCTTTTCTGGCACACTTATTTGAGGACATAGACATAATTAGTTATTTTCTGTGATCCATGTAAAAACATGTTTATACGACAGTCCGTTTTTTGACTATGATATTCCCATGATTAGATGTTGAAATAGCCCATGCCCTACTATTTTTGCTGCTACAGTCAGATGTTTACATACTTTGCTGGTTTGCACTTTGATAGTTACAGATGCAATATAATATTGTTTACATTCAAGCTTATTTTGCACATAACCGATAATATTATTACCGGTTTTTAACTGTATCTGTCACAACAACAACTATTACCTCTTTTAGAAAAATGCACTTTGCACTTTAATATGCTACTTTGCACTAGCAGCATTAAGGATAGACAAGGGCCAATTGTATATACATATGTTTGTTATATACAAAAAATCTTTTTGGACATTTTGCATTTTACGCTTTGTATGAAAAAAGTTTTCCAAATCTTTTTAAACTTTTGTATCATGGGTTCTTATCTTTGTCAATTTAACATATGGATTTTAACCTGCTAATGAATTTTTCGAACTGTTGTTTTCACAATATTATTTGGAAAACAGACTAGGCTACCATTCACTAGTAGTTTGTCCTCGCTGTTTATTATCACGTGGTGTACTAAGGAAAAAAAATGAAAAAAATGCACTTTTTTTCACTGCTCAGTGATTACTATTTAAAACGCATGCATTACCAACTCTGACTGTCTGTGAGCAAGGGCGGATGCCCGAAACGCGTCAGATTGCTTGGTTCAGCTTTTGAATAAAAAACTGTGCTTACAATTACTGGATCCGCGTGGTTTCCTGGGTCGCTGTGGTCGGAGCTCGGGAGGCTGCATTGGTTCGATATATATATATATATATATATATATATATATATATATATATATATATATATATATATATATATATATATATATATATATATATATATATATATATATATATATTCACTGAAAAAACCATAGGTTATAGACCATATATAGTTAGGAATTAGCATTTACAAAACATAGAAAATTCACTGAAAAAACCATAGGTTATAGACCATATATAGTTAGGAATTAGCATTTACAAAACCTTAATTTACTCGCACAAAACCATAGAAATTCGCATATATAGTTAGTTGCAATAACTATATATCGCGCACCCGCAATCCACTGCTGATGATGTCACATATTACATCATTCATGACATGGTCAGTGACATCACTGATGACATCACTGATGACAACTCAAATGACATCACTGACAACATCCCTGATGACATCATTTGTGTGTTAATACGATCAACCTCTTCAGACTCTAATATAACCTTAGATACACTCAGTGTAAACAGACACTCACAGATTGTCACTCATCCATGGAGTTACTCATACACCTAGTCAGTCATGCAAAGAATCAATCACACCTCCATTTCCTCAACTATACAGTTATACACACCTTACTTATTCAAACATATTCTAACACATATTTACTCTCTTATACAATCACTGATACAAGTTTTCAATGATCCATGCAGCCACTCACACATTCACTGGCTCTTATACACAGTAATTTATATATGTCAACTCTCACATGTACTATGTTTTACATATGTACTAACTCACCAATACACTCATGCACACAGTCAACCACCCATACAGCTGTTTCCACATGCAGTTTTGAACCCATACATCTAGTGAATCAACTGTTCACACATCTATGCACAGAGTCACACAACTCCCAGCCACCCCCACACACACTCACTCTCCCATACAAATACTTGGGCAACCAATCAATAACCCATATAGTTACTCATATAGCTACTGATCAACACATGCAGCAGTTTACAGAACAACAGATATAATGATGCACAAATTAAGACAGTTTAGTCACTAACCCATGCACTCAGTGAGACACATTTAATCACTCTCTCATACAGTCAGTCATGCACCTACTAAATCCTTCATCCAGACACTTATACATCCACTCATTCTTCAATATGTAAGACATATTTTAACTTTACAGAAACATACAGTCACTGGATGATGTCATCAGTGATGTTATCAGTGATGTCACTGACCATGTCATGAATGATGTAATATGTGACATCATCAGCAGTGGATTGCGGGTGCGCGATATATAGTTATTGCAACTAACTATATATGCAAATTTCTATGGTTTTGTGCGAGTAAATTAAGGTTTTGTAAATGCTAATTCCTAACTATATATGGTCTATAACCTATGGTTTTTTCAGTGAATTTTCTAGGTTTTGTAAATGCTAATTCCTAACTATATATGGTCTATAACCTATGGTTCTTTCAGTGAATTTCAATGGTTTTTTAATAGCAAATATCAAAAGCTGTCAAATGTCAAGTACGTGATAGGTAAAAACATTTTCGTGTTTATGCACGCTGATGTGCTTTGAACGCTGCCCCCCTACCTCCCCCCCTCTTTTCTCTTAGGAGTACTCTCTCTTTGCAGATAGTGAAGGATAGTTAACGCAGGCCTTTGCCCCCGTTGTAATCCGTCGTGCCTGCTTCTCTCTCCATTTGATTGATTGTTATCCAAGCATTTACTGTTTTAGAATTGGTTCTCTTTGGTTCATTCTCTATTTACAAACGAGCACAGAGTCGCAATACTCTGTTTAGTCTTTGCAGATAGTGAAAAATCGTTTAAAAAAACAAAAGGAATCGAGCAAAATCAGTAGGCCACTAATGGGATCTCTTTTTGACCTCGCTAAAATAGAAACATTAAGAACAACCCCTCATGAGAAATACGAAACTAGTGAGATGAACTGAGCTCCACACGATGATGGCTGCAAGACAGCTCGGCTCCGCCACCCACAATAACGACAAACCCTATTCAAATATTATAAATATATACAACACACCAGCAAAGTAACAGGGTAAAACATTTTATTAAATAACTATTTACATAACTATTTTATACTTTTTGTTGCCCGATCCGGCTAGCTCAATCGATCGAGCATGAGACTCATGCACTCTGATCTCCTTGGCCTCAGTCAAGCATCAATAGTAAGATTTTCATACATGAGTGTACGTTTATGGTTTTGGTCCCTGAGTTGCTTGGATGTCACTGCCTTGCACAAATGGCATAAGTCCTGGATGTTGGGTGCCATAGTTCAGAGTTCTGAGCAGCGCTTGTAACACTGTCTGAAGCTTATTTGCACCTGCTGCAGCTTCACTATTCTCAAAGTAAGTGGGGGCCGTTTGTGGACCTGACTACATTTGAAAACAATGTGATACGGTGCCTCCCTAAACCGCTTGACGGAGGCCCCCGAGGGGCGGTGTGATGGCGCGGACTCGGAGGGGGCGCTTGGCTCCGACCCCCTCCCCAAGTCTTGTTGCCCTGGTGTGGCCTGAGATTGCCCCCGACATAGGCGGCCGGCTCCCGGGGTCAAGCGGAACTTTTTGCCTTTTGGTGACTCTTCCATTCTGAACATTGTCCCACAATCCGTTTGACCTGAAACTATGACACAAATGAAACATTTGTGAGTTTTTAATTTCTGGAGAAGTATAATTCACCAATAGCTTTCTCTGTAGATCTTTTTCGATTAACATTCCCAGTTCCATCACCCGCCCAGGATATCACTACTGTTAGTTGTCATTGTTGCTTCTGTTTTAATAAAAAATGTTTTAAGGTGTTTACTGTTTTTGTTGCGATGTATATATTTATAAGTTATTAAAGTGTTATAATCCTACTAATTTTTTATCGATTATTGCTCTTTGAGATATTCCCTGTCTACAAACAGAGAAGAATAGGAATATTCTGTCTCCCTTTGCAGATAGTGAAGGATAGGTAATGCGGACTTTTGTCCCCCGTTGTAATCCGTCATGCCTGTTTTTCTCCCCACTGATTGATTGATTGGCTGGACATTTATTGTTCAAGGAATAGTTCTTTCGAGGTATTCTCTGTTTGCAAATAACGTGGAATAGAAATATTCTGTCTAGTCTTTGCAAGTAGTGAAGGGTGGGTAATGCGGACCTTTGTCCCCCGTTGTAATCTGTGATGCCCATCTACTCCTCACTGATTGATAAACTAGTTCCACCCGGACCATTTATTAGAGGTACATCATCTGGCTCAACCGGAGGGTACCCCTAATAAAGAAGACATATGTAAAATATGAAGTAATCACTGTATCCTGTTAAACAGAAACTTTAGCATGAAACACACTTCAAAAGGAAGGGAAAGAAATCGAACAAAATCAGTAGGCCACTGATGAGTTTTTGACTTTGCTAGAAATAAGAAACATGAAAGTGGTGAGAGAAGCCAAACTTGACGTTACGGCAGCCACGAGGTAGCTAGGCTCCGCCACCCCCCCCACTGCTACAAGAATGTCTGTCCCACCGCCCGCCACGCCCAATAACGGTAACATGAAATAGATACAAATCAGCAGATACCTACCCCCATTCCGGAAACTCCCGAAGTGCAACAGGTTCGCGGCTACGCCCATCCAGAAGACGAGGCCTTCGGCACGTGTAGGGCGAGTCCTGCTAGCAGCCGTCGGCCGGGGAGGTCGTCGCCTAAGGTGAGCAGAGGCCGACGGGATCCCTCTTCTTTCTTCAATAATTTCTGCAACAACGGGGGGGGGATGTCTTGCACATGCCACCGACCCCCCCCCCTGGGCCAGGAGAGGAGCCGAGGCCGACGGGATCCCTCTTCTTTCTTCAATAATGTCTGCGACAACGGGGGGGGATGTCTTGCACAAGCCACCGACCCCCCCCCCCCTGGGCCAGGAGAGGAGCCGAGGCCGACGGGATCCCTCTTCTTTCTTTAATAATGGCTGCGACAACGGGGGGATGTCTTGCACATGCCACCGACCCCCCCCCTCCTATCTCCTGGTCTGGCCTCCCCGTTCGGTCCTGAAGCGGCGCCCTGCAGGCCACGGGGGGGATGTCTTGCCTCTGCCTCCGACCCCCCCCCTCTTATCGCCTGGTCCGCACATCACGGATATCAACGCCAGGTGTCGGCGTGGGGTGCGCTGGGAGGGAGAGGCGGCGCGAACGAGCCTCTCCCACCCCCTCGGGTGGGGGCCCCTCAGCTGCACCCCTAACGCTCCACTCATCCAACAAAAGGTCTTGTCCACTATTGCGAGGCAATGATGCTCCGCTCACCCAGCGGGGGTCTCGTCCACTGTTGCGGTGCAGCGACGATTCTAGTTTCCTGCGTCCAGAAACGTTCTCCTCAACTTTGAAGATTCTATAAGAGCCACGGGGGCCCCCGACCCCCGATGGGGAATGACTGCCATGATCACCCACGGAACGACCACGACGTAGCCGCGGGACGTCGGCGCGCTCATGCCGGCGCCGGCCTCAGTCTTGAAATGACCAAAATCCTGCAAGACTACCAACTTGATCAGTTCCGGTGGGACACCAGTATGACCCGGTAGGAGAGATTGTTGCCTCCCACCCCACTTTGACAGATGGTTCATGTCGCCAGTCCCCTCTGCTACCCTTCAACGAAAACTTTTGGACTGCCGAGAGAGGTCCCGGTCCAACCACAAGTTGGTGGAGACATTTTGACTATACTTGGACCTTCCTGACCTCACCCAAAATGGCGCCGGTACAAATGAAACTCTCAACTCCTTGTTGTGCCCCGATTGCTCAGCCTTGATATCATGAGATATGTATGCAGTTTTTAGCACATGAATTGATATGGGATAAGACTGATTATATGTTCGGACAATGAATTGATCCGGGATGGGTATTGATTATACGTTCGAACAATGAATTGACATGGGACGGGTACTGATTACACGTTCGGACAATGAATTGATATTAAGTTCTAATGCATCATTGATTACTGTATTTATTATTGAAGGTTCGAATTGTCGACACTTTTGGTACTTGCTCACAATGAATTATCGATATGATTTTGTTGCACTTGTCGCACTTTTTACTATGAAATCAACGACCACTGACTCTGTTATGTTTTCCACAAATAAATACCCCCCCCCCCCATTTACAGTTCCAGCCTGCTCCATGGCCGGCCCACAGGGTTGTAGGCCCGTATTTGTGCACCAACATTTTTATTAAAGGTTTTTGAAAAAGCAAACGTAGTTGTAACGCGTAGATTGGTAAGTTTCGAATAAATGGCCACTGTTTCCGATTTAAATTTTTTTTTTTTTTAAAAAGCAGGTGAAATGAAGCAGCTCGATTAGTTAAGGGTTAAAAAGTATAGTACGCAGAAACATTGCAAATATGAATGGTCCAGGTTTGTTGTATGTGTTTTTCATTTTTGTACAGCATAAAGCAATCAATAAAGATCCTGGTATTTAGCCTCTACTTTATATGCTACCTGTATCAGGGAAGTTGTTTTAAATGCCCCTAAGCCACCCCGAAGGAATGTCACCTGGCCCCCCTAGTACGAACGAAAATGACCCCGTACCACTGTAGGTTATCTCTCTTCCTCAAAGGAGAGCACGAGCTCGTCCCCACTTTACACCGACTGCCCTTTGTTTTGACCCTCCCCTGCACACGATCCGTAATGCCACACCTGGGCGACCTATGCTATCCACAGGCCTCCGATAATTATCTCTCCCACAATACCGGTCCCCCCTGGGCTTAAACGCCGAGATGGTAGATACTGTATCCCATGGAGATAGGCCGAGTATGTAGTAAGTAAAAGCCTTTTCGGGTTTATGCGCTCTGATGTGTTTTAAACGCTGCCCCCGCCCCTTCTTTTTCCCTCTTTTCTGCAGGTCACTTTGGAACGTCGATTATAGTACGGAAAAATGGTGACTTAACGGCCGATGGGATGAGAAAAAGGGTTTGAATATGGTGCCTATACACGACGAGCAAACAATGACTATGTCTCTCTCTGAACCCAGCGCTTGGGAGGGCAGCGTGAAGCAGAAACTTGACGGGTTATTACAGGATGACAAAATATGACTTCGCTTGGCACCCCGAATAATACAACCAAGAATGACGTGCACCAATGAATAAATTCCTACGTTTAACTAAATAGGGAAAGTTAAAGGAATATTCCGAGGTGAGGTTTACCCAAGTACCCTCCGTCTGGAGGACTAGGAATGTTGCCAATGTTTAAGATTTACCACCTCCTTCTCGCACCCTCATAGACATGAAACTCAAAGCTGCCCCATTGTTCTCCCGACTGACACCTACCGTTGCCTCAGCCTGGAAACCCATTCGCTAAAAATGATTCGAAGATCCCCCCTGAGTATTAGCCCGACCAGGTTAGTTCCCGACCAATTGGCAAAGGTGTAAGTATTTGCAACCAAAGCCACCAGCGAAGGCAGCCGACGATAAGAGAGAAGAAAAAGGTAAAAAGAGCTCAGCTCCCAGATGAATTAAGTAGGATGCTAAGGATGCGCAGCATGCAGGAAGAGATCTTTTTGGCCAGCAACTGTTCTAAGCATGGCGAATTTTGCGAATCTCGCGTTCGCGAATTTTGCGGATTTGCGAACTCGCAATTCGCAAAATCCGCGAATTCTCGTGAATTTGCAGATTTTTTTTTTTTGTGTGTTCGCGCGGGTTTCTGCCAGTTTGCGAGGGTTTTGTACAATTTCGCAAACGCGAACTTACCTGTCGGGTCGCAAGTTTTGCGAACTTGTTGTTTCTACGTGTCCAGCCTGTTTGGGGCACTCTTCTTCATCACTGCCACTCTCTGTCACCACTGCCACTCTCTGACTACTCATGCCACCCTCTGGCCCACCCATGCCACCCTCTGTTTCATCACAGCACCCTCTCGTTGTCCAGTCAGTGTACATTATTGTGGCAAAGCAAAGCACACCTTCCCTGCCTCAAGTGACCTGAATTAATTTGGGGCTGATTAATGTGTCACAGAATATTTTTTTAGCTGGCACCTGCTTCCTTAGTGCTTCCTGATTAGTGATCTTTTGCACTTGCTAAGTGCTTTCATTGTTGCAAAATTAGTTACAACACCTGCCCTGCCCCAACTGACAATAATGAATTAGGGGCTGATTAATGGATTTGAACTTCCAGCCTGACTCCTGCTTGTCTCCCTTAGCTGTAATTCAGGACCTTTGTGGCATATGTGTAACTATTCTGAGGTTCAGAGCAGGGTCACATAACAGTTGCAAGTAGGCAACTGAACTCTGGAGGGGCCCCTCAGGAAGCACTACAGGAAATGGCTACTAATGATGAGCCTGAACTTTTGAACCTGGTAAGTAGTTTCAGTTTTGCTAAGATTGTATTTCTGCAATTTAGCGCTTATTCGCGGGGCGCGAAGTTGTACTGGGAAGCCGCGAACTCACGCGAACAGTGCGAGCAAGCCATAAAATCCGCTGCTCGCGGATTTGCGGATTTTGCGGGAGATTCGCGAATCTCGTGGATTGCGAATTTACCGAAAATCTGCAAAATCCGCGAGCGAAACGGATTTTCCGCCCATACTTAAACTGTTCTATGTTTTGTCTTGGATTTTTGTATATAATACATGTACTGTCTCCCCCCGCCCGAGTTTGTGTGTATGTATGTATGTTTTGAAATGACAGGCTCTCCTCATGAGAAATAAAACTCTGTTCTTGTGTTCCTGCTCCCAGCGCCCGTCTCTTTATTTGGTAACCGTTCAAGATGGGAACTAAGTGGCGTCTTGTGCCAGCAGCCTGGGCATCGGTTGTAATCTGGGCTGAATTTTCCTCAGCACGGGGTGTGATTCTCAGGGAAGAGCAGCGCATATGGGAGGAGGTTTATGGCCCATGCATGAGAGAGAGAGCGTGGGTGACCAGTGCATGGGGGAGATGCTTGCGAGGGTGGGGAGCCATGCTGAGGATCGGCGGCGTGCAGAGAGTGGGTCTGGTCAAGTCATCTAAAATGGCTGCCGTGCACGACAAAAGTGTGGCATTGGAAAAAAGCAAGATGGCGCAGACAATGTTTATCAATACGGATTAATTTATAACAATTATTTTTAACAATATATTTACTCGCAGTGTCAAAATGGCGGTCAACAATTCCTGATTTCCTTCGAATCGAACGTTAACAGAAGTCACGCAGCAAAAAAAAAAAAAAAAAACGCTCACGCGCAACCGCTGGAAGACAAGTATCAACATACATGAGCCTCCTCAACCACCCTCAGAAAACATAGAGGGTCAGGATACGTCTCCCATACCCCCTTATACCCATTTCTCACATTGTTTTTCCTCCATCTTGTAATTTAATTAAATCGAAACACAAAATGGCGAATTCCCGTTTGGCTACCAGTTTGCGACCCGGTTCGCGAACCGAGAAGCGCTTCTACCGCGAAAAATCAATTTTTTTTTATTTGCCCCACGGGACCCTTTAATAACCCCAACATCATTCCTAGGGGGTCAAGAGGGGTCTACCTTGCCCCCTTTCATTAAATTCCCCCTTCGTTTTTCTCCTCCTCTTGTCTCTCGATCCTACCGAGAGACAAGATGGCGGCCACACTGGACTGTTTAGAATGTTGACAGACACCGGAGAGACAATCAGCTTCGCTTCGCACAGCTCCGTTACGCGAAAAGTACGCGATCTGGAGCGCTATCCGGGACGCTGTCACAGATATATCTGTTTTTTTAAACGTTAATTTCCCAAAATCCACTGGAGCACATATATTGAGACCCAGCAAAGGCACATCGGGCTAACAGTCCCTACAATTTTGCCATGTTTCGTGTAAATCCATTCAGCCGTTCGAGCTAAAAGTGAGGCCAAACGCCCTATGGAGAAATGAATGGGAAAAACGCGTTTTGGGACCCCCCTTTTTTGTCGGCCCCCCCTTGATGAAACCCCCCCAAATTGTCAGGGGCTGCTCAGAAACAAAATGTGCCATTTTCCTGAAAATTTCAGCCGATTCCGTCCACAAACGCCAAAGTTATTAGACATAGAATTTTCAAAAGTTCCATAGAGAAAAAATCCTAACTATATATACCTACTGGCGACCGCCAGTAGGTAATATATAGTTAGGATGTATTACCTATGGGATTTTTGAAAATTCTATGTCGAATAACTTTGGCGTTTGTGGACGGAATTGGCTGAAATTTTCAGGAAAATGGCACATTTTGTTTCTGAGCAGCCCTTTGGGGGGTTTCGTCAAGGGGGGGCCGGGAAAAAAGGGGGTCCCAAAACGCGTTTTTAACATTGAGTTTTCCATAGGGCGGTTGGACTCACTTTTAGCTCGAACGGCTGAATGGATTTACACGAAACTTGGCAAAATTGTAGATATGGTTTGCCCGACGTGCCTTTGCTATGTCTCAATATATGTGCTCCAGTGGATTTTGAAAAATTAACATTTTAAAAAACAGATATATCTGGGACAGCGCTCCGGTTAGCGCTCCGGTTCGCGTACCTGACGCGTAACGGAACTTCGCGAAGCGAAGCTGATTGGCTTTCCGGTGTCTGTAAACATTCTAAACAGTCAAGAGCGGCCGCCATCTTGTGTCTCGGTAGGATCGAGACACAAGAGGTGGGAAAAACAAAGTGGGAAATGAGCATAAGGGGGCAGAGTACATCCTCCCTGACCCCCTAGGTTTGATGAGGGGGCTTTAAAAGGGCCTCGCGGGGTTAAAAAATAATAATTTTTATATCGTTTTTTTTGGGGGGGGGGAGCGCTCGGTACGCGCACCGGGAAGCGGTCCGGGAAGCGTAATATTGGGAAAATAGGATGAAAGAATGTTCAAATATTGTATGTTTATTGATTGTTATTTTTGGTTTTTTTTAATTTATTTTATTTAAGTACCAACATGTAGGTACCAATGCAGAGTCTAAAAATAAAAATACATTGTTTCCTTTGTAGATATCTTGCAGGTTGTTTCAGAAGTTATTGAGGTATATGGAATTCATAGCGTAGTCTGTCAGGAAAGCCGAAACACCATGGAGGCAGGAGATGATAAAGAGATGTTAAATACACATTGGAGATGATATAGTGGAAGAAAGGAAGTAACTATGAGCAAACTTAAAGTTGCACAGTATATTTAAAGTCTGATTTTATATTAAAATCAATTTGCTACTAGTTTAAAAAATACATATAAAAATGAATAATGTCTCAAACAATTTTTGAATTATTATATATAAATTTATTATTCTGATTTATTTTCAAAATTAAAAAGAACTTCTAATAATTCTTGGTCAGATTTTGACTCATTTTCAATTAACAAATCCACAGCTTCAACACATCGCAGAAGTTCTATGTCCATTGATTGATCAAAGAATTCTGAATCATTTTCTTTGTCTTGGTTGCATTCTGCAATTTCCATGTTATTTTTCTGCTCTCCTTCCATTGTGTATGCTGTAAAATGAATTTTAAAAAAATATATCAGTACAGATAGGGCACTGTTGGGTTTAAGTACAGACAGGTAGTTTGGTTTTTTAAACAGTGATTTTTTCGTTGGGCAGTGTATGGTATCAAACTGGAAGTAGAAATATGAACAAATTTGTGAAATAAACTCTAAGTCAATTCTTAATTATACAAGACAAGTCTAACTCCATCCATAACTAAAACAGAGAAGTCTATTTTATTCTATAAGTATTACAGAGGGATAGTATATAACTATCAGAAAATGTTTTCCTAATTAGCTTACAGTACAGAACATACTTCAGTTTTTAAAATAACATCTTACCTTTCAAATAGAACTTCAAGTTATCAGTTGAAATGTACTTGATATGTACTTCAAGAAGTAGTAGTCAACATGGCTGTGTTTCTCTCTTTTTATTTATATATATTCAGGTACATAACCAATCAAATGTCATGAAATAATAGAAGATATTGAAAGTAGCATTTTGATTGGTTGTCAATTCTAACACTTCATAAGTGTTTTGGTTAGGTAATTTACCTCAGGATATTTAATCAGGCTTACAGCATAATTTTCACAATGAAATTCCATCAAATTTGGGGAAATGGGAGGGACTGCTATGTAGTAGGGGCTATTCTATATTTGATGAAAGTGTTTGTAGTGGTTTTTCTGTAAATTACTTTCCCACCTTTTTTTAATCAAGCGCTTACCGGTGCGCTCCCCGGTACGCGAACCGGCAGCGTTACGGGAGTCCTCCATTTTGTGTATTGGTAGAATTGAGACATAAGATGGAGGACAAACAATGTACGGAATGGGTAGAAGGGGGCACGGTAGACACTTTGTGACCCTCTAGGTTTTCGGAGGGAGGATTAGGATGCTGATACATGCAAAAATTAAGAAAAACATTTTTTTAAAATTTCGCGGGGGGAGCGCTCGGTACGCGCACTGGTAAGCTAACCGGGGAGCGTACTTTGGTGAAGAAAAAAAAGAATACATTTTACATCTCTTGATATTTGCTATTAAAAAACCATTGAAATTCACTGAAAAAACCATAGGTTATAGACCATATATAGTTAGGAATTAGCATTTACAAAACCTTGAAAATTCACTGAAAAAACCATAGGTTATAGACCATATATAGTTAGAGATTAGCATTTACAAAACCTTATTTTACTCGCACAAAACCATTGAAATTCGCATATATAGTTAGTTGCACTAACTATATATCGCGCACCCGCAATCCACTGCTGATGATGTCACATATTACATCATTCATGACATGGTCAGTGACATCACTGATGACATCACTGATGACATCTCAAATGACATCACTGATGACATCACTGATGACAACATCCAGTGACTGTATGTTTCTGTAAAGTTAAAATATGTCTTACATATTGAAGAATGAGTGGATGTATAAGTGTCTGGATGAAGGATTTAGTAGGTGCATGACTGACTGTATGAGTGAGTGATTAAATGTGTCTCACTGAGTGCATGGGTTAGTGACTAAACTGTCTTAATTTGTGCATTATTATGTCTGTTGTTCTGTAAACTGCTGCATGTTTAAATCAGTAACTATATGAGTAACTATATGGATTATTGATTGGTTGCCCATGTATTTGTATGGGAGACTGAGTGTGTGGGTGGGTGGCTTGGAGGTGTATGACTCTGTGCATAGATGTGTGAGCAGTTGTTACACTAGATGTATGGGTTCAAAAGTGCATGTGGAAACAGCTGTATGGGCAGTTGACTGTGTGCATGAGTGTATTGGTGAGTGAATGGATATCTCAGTGCTACATGTCAAAGTAAGTACATATGTAAAACACAGTACATGTGAGAGTTGACATATATAAATAACTGTGCATAAGAGCCAGTGAATGTGTGAGTGGCTGTATGGATCATTGTGAACTTGTATCAGGGATTGTATAAGAGAGTAAATATGTGTTAGTATATGTTTGAATAAGTAAGGTGTGTATAACTGTATAGTTGAGGAAATGGAGGTGTGATTGATTCTTTGCATGACTGACTAGGTGTGTTAGTAACTCAAAGGATGAGTGACAGTCTGTGAGTGTCTATTTACACTGATTGTATCTAAGGTTATATTAGAGTCTGAAGAGGTTCATTGTATTATCTAATAAATTATATCATCAGTGATGTGATCAGTAATGTCAAATGAGATGTCATCAGTGATGTCATTTTAGATGTCATCAGTGATGTCATCAGTGATGTCATTTGAGATGTCATCAGTGATGTCATCAGTGATGTCACTGACCATGTCATGAATGATGTAATATGTGACATCATCAGCAGTGGATTGCGGGTGCGCGATATATAGTTAGTGCAACTAACTATATATGTGAATATCAATGGTTTTGTGCGAGTAAAATAAGGTTTTGTAAATGCTAATCCCTAACTATATATGGTCTATAACCTATGGTTTTTTCAGTGAATATATATATATATATATATATATATATATATATATATATATATATATATATATATATATATTCACTGAAAAAACCATAGGTTTCACACCAGTTGTAGTTAACTGGAAATGTTACTGTCATAAAACCATTGAAATTCCACGTTATAGTTAGTTGGACTCACTATAACTTGCGCGTGCAATGCACTGCTGATGACATCACATATTACATCACTCATGACATGGTCAGTGACATCACTCATGACATCACTGATGACACCATCCAGTGAATGTGTGTCTTTCTGTAAAATAAATATGTTTTATATATGTATATGTAAAGGTCGATGGAAGAATAAATGTTTAAATAAGTGTCTAAAAAGATATTTTTTTTAAAAAAAATTGATTAGTTAGCTGGCTTATTAAGTGTATCTTAGTGAATACATATATTAGCGAGTAATATTTAAATATTTAAATATATGTATCAGTGTTTCACTTTGTGTATAAGTGGCTGCATGGGTTGGTGAGTAGCTACATGTGTGTGTATATGGGTTATTAGATGTTTTTTTAGTATCAGTATGAGTGTCTGTATGGTTTGGTGGGGGTATTACTTAGCACATAGATGCATCAATGACTGACTCACTGTTTGTATGTGTTTTGAAGACAGCATATGTGCAGGACTGCATGGGTGGAGGAGTGTGTATATGTGTGTGTTAGTGAGTGAATGGTTGTCTCACTAGTGTCTTTATCAGTAACAAGATATGTTTTAATCTAGTATATGTGAGTATTGATGTATATAAGTGAGTATATGAGAGAGCGAGAGATTGTAAGAGTTCCTTTTTAAATAAGTATGTGTTTCTATAAGTGATTGTTTAAGTGAGTAAGTATGTGTAAGTTTCCTTAGAAGTAAGGTAGTAGTTTGTGTATAGTTGTATATGCAAATAAATGGATGTTCAATAGTTTATTTGCATGTGTGAGTAACTTTTGGATGACTGTCGGTGTGTAACAGGATGTATAGGTGTATCACTACATATGATGAGTGAATATATGTATGAGTGACAATATAGAACTGTTGGTGAATGAGTGGATGTGTATATAGATGGTGGTATTACTGAATTGGTTGTTGTAACTGGTATGGGTATCTCTATTTTTTTGAAAATTTTAGTTTCTATTTTTGAATATGTGTTTCAAGGGTTACATTACACTGAAAGGAGGTCTGTCACTCTGTCACAAGGATGGTGTCATCAGTGATGTCATGAGTGATGTCACTGACCATGTCATGAGTGATGTAATATGTGACGTCATCAGCAGTGCATTGCAGGCGCGCAAGTTATAGTGAGTCCAACTAACTATAACGTGGGAATTTCAATGGTTTTATGTCAGTAAAATTTCCAGTTAACTATAACTGGTGTGAAACCTATGTTTTTTTCAGTGAATTTAATAGGTTTTTTAAATGCTAATTCCTAACTATAACTGGTGTGAAACCTATGGTTTTTTCAGTGAATTTCATAGGTTTTTTAAATGCTAATTCCTAACTATATAAGGCCTGAAACCTATGTTTTTTTCAGTGAATTTCAAAGGTTCTTTTAATGCTAATTCCTAACTATATAAAGACCTGAAAGCCTACCACAATATTCACAGCTCACCTTTCTATCACTGGTGTGTTTTTCACCACGTGCCGGGACATATTGCACCCTGAAGCTCTACATCTAAAAGATAGTAAAAAAAAGAAGTTATGATTGGTAATTTTTACTATCTCAATGTGGAGTACAATAAGATTGCTCTTTCACACACCTTCCCTCCCGCATTTAAAAACAACTATTTGTACAGTTTATATTCCGGACGTTTAACCAATTATAAAAATGTTCCTGCTATTGGAAAAAATATATAAATGCAATAAGATACGGTATATAGGACTGCGTACGCCTAAATCGCTGCGTCGTTTTTTTTGTATCCAGTCTGCTGCAGCCCATCAACTCCCTCCGATGCGCATTGACGCCTCACTGCTCACCTTCTCATGGACAGGACACCTTCTTACATCATGCAGTCCCAATCTGCCACCAAGAAATCTGACATATGTCTTGATATTGGTATGGCTAACAACATACTTGTGCTCCTATCATCATCGCAGGTTCCTCACCCACTCAGTCCTTGCGGTACCACTAACTCAGTAACCAAAGAGGCCACGCATGTAGTGGTGGCCCTTGTACTCGGTGGTTCGGGCCTACATGAGGCGTCCAAACCACTAGGACGGGCCATCTCAGCGTTTGGGATGGGAGCAACTCTAAAATGGTGTAGAGCATGTGCAACGGTCTTTTTTATTGGTACGGTCATGTGTGTAGTGACGCATGTGCTGGATGGGTGTGGTGTGGGTGTATACCAGCCATGAGGGAGTGTGTTTGTGCCGTTCTGACAACTAGACCTGGAACTAAGAAATCACTACAATGGAAATCTGGGCAAATTTTTGTTTTTGTTTTTCCTGGTAGCGTAAGTGGAGTGAGCTGGCCTGACATGCCAGTGCTGCGCAAGGTTCTGAACCATGATTCCGGATATATGGGCATGATTCCGCCGTTAGCTACATGAGAAATCAAGTGATTTGGGTGTCCATTTTGCAGTGCTGACGTCACCCGGGTCTTAAAAGCAAATGTGTCATTATATTTGTAAAGTTCCACAACTTGGCCAACATGGAAGGTACGGGGTATCACTGACTCTATATTCGTTCATAGTTGCATACATAAAAAATTGTTGAATGTTTGTTGTACATTCAGTGGAGTGTTATAGCTGTAGTAATACAGGGCTGTGAAAGGTTTAAGTTGCAATTTTTGGCACATGAAGGGCAGCTAATATATATATGTATGTGATTATTCAGGTACACTGTAGAACTTGGTGCTGGAACTCAGTGTTCGAGGCTCGGAGTTGCATCCACATCCTGTTATTGTAGAGTAATGACTTAATGTACGCGTGCCTGAAAATGTACTGTAAATACGGTGGTCATGTAAATTGCTGATATAGTTTTGAGTTGATCTTGCGCTACATAAATGTGCTAAAAAAAAGAAAAAAAAAAGGAGGAATAGCCCACACTTACTGTCAGAGGTAAGATGGTTGTATACGCTATTTATAGGACAATATAATGTGGTAGGGCTCAGGAGCAGCATTTTACAAACATAATAAATACACAGACACAGATAGATAGTTGAAGTCGGTACGGGCACGTGTGCTCGACTCCATTTTATTATGTTGTTGTTGGTAACAAGTAGAATAGTAATCATGATATCATACACAGCTATTTAATCACAAGCGGTTTATGACTTCTGCTGTACAAAGGTAGGAGCACTGTAATACACAGAAGATTCTATCGTAAAGAGTTCATGAGTTGTGGTGCACTGATGTAGGGTCGGTTTGTGTGGAGCCTGTGATGATGCGTGGTTCAGGCAGACCACACTAGTAAAAATGTGTTTTGACTATTGAATTTTGCCTTAACAAGGGCACGTGGCGATTATTTACGGTGTACTAAGTTAGTGGTACGTCTAGTGTTTAGCATGTGCCCACCCTGCGATGATGCATGGTCTGAGTGGGCTGCACTGAAACCATTCACTGTTGCATACTAGACTGTATGAAGTTTGAGTGAGGAAACTAGCATCAATGGTTATCAATTGCTATGCAAACTAGGTGTACTGATTGCTCCCCATAACAAATTAATTGATTCCACTTCACGCAGTGCATTCTAACTTTCACAAATTCAGGACGTATGTCTGGTGGCGATGTTAAAGGTGATACCCCAGAGGTACTTGGTATTGCCGGTGGTGGAGGTGCATTTTGGCGCAAACTTCTACATTCTTTGTGACCATAGTTCACAGGATGCAACGATTGAAGGTGCTTGCGCATACTAGTAGTACCACAGCACTATTTTTTTCTCTGCTTTAAATAAATCGAGGCTGAATTTATTACTGTCTGTAGTGTAGCTCAATAGGTAAATTCAAGTTCTGTACCCTACTGTCCACAGTGTACATCGAAGCTACTAGTCAGTACAGTTATAGAAGAATGCTTTTTTTTACTTATTTTAACAAAATCTGAATACATACAGTATAATTGTCTCTGCATTAAATAAATCAAGTTTGAATTCCCTACTATCTATAGTGTAGATGAAAAGGTTAATTCAAGTTGTAAACCCTGCTGTCTGCAGTGTAGATCTTAGGGTGGAGTGCATTATCTGCAATCATGATTGAAGTGGGAGATCGAACATGTATGCAGCGTGCATTTTATTATTCAACTAAATCAATAGGTGATATATTACAATTTTGAAGGAAGCATACTAAAGGGATATTGTGTAGGGTTTGATAGGTGTTATACTTAGTTTGGTTTCCACTGAGTTAGTGGTATCTGAAACAATAAGGTTCTGTAGAGCCTGCGATGATGTGTGGTCTGGGCGGGCCGTACTGATAGTAATGTTTTTTTTCTTGTGAATTCTGGCTTAGTAAGGCCACGAGGTGAATTTGTGTAGGTTTGAGGGATGATTTTTGGTGCACTGACTTAGTAGTACCTTTTGCGCTTAGCGTGCACGTATCCTACCATGATGCTTGGTCGGGGGCACAGTAATTGGAGTGTAGATCGAAGGCACTACTTGACACAAACATCGATGAATGTTTTTTTGACACAGTTAACAAAATCTGAGGACACAGGACAATTGCCTCTGCCTTAAATAAATCGAGAACAAATTTAATATTGTCAGTAGAGCTAAAGCGCCACTGGTCCCAAGTTATGAACCCTGCTGGTCGCAGTGTAGATCGAAGGCAGTAGTTGATACAGACATCAAGGAATGCTTTTTTTGTCACATAATTTAACAAAATCTGAGGACACAGTACAATTGTCTCTGCCTAAATAAATCGAGAATGAATTCAATGTTGTCTGTAGTGCTGATGCGCTTCTGGTATCAAGTGGTGAACTCTGTTGATCGCAGTGTACATTTAAAAGCAGTACTCAGTACAGACATTGAGGAATGTTTTTTGTTGCATCATTTAACAAAATTATCTCTGCCTTACATAAATCAAGGTTAACTTCGATGATGTCTGTAGTGTAGATGCAAAGCTGAATTAAAGTTGTGAACCCTGCTGTCCCCATTGTAGGTCGAAGGCAGTAGTTGACACAGACATCAAGGAATGCTTTCTTTGTCACATACCTTAACAAAATCTGATGACACAGTTGAATTGTCTCTGCCTTAAATAAATCAAGAATGAATTTATTATTGTCTGTAGAGCTGATGCGTGTCTGGTATCAAGTAGTGAACTCTGTTGATCACAGTGTACATTTGAAGGCAGTACTTTGTACAGACATTGAGGATTTTTTTTTGTGGCACCCATTAACAAAATTGTCTCTGCCTTACATAAATCAAGTCTAACTTGAATGCTGTCCGTAGTGTAGATGGAAAGCTGAATTCAAGTTGTGAACCCTGTTGTACACAGTGTAGATTGAAGTCAGTTGTTAACACAGTCATGGACAAATGCTTTTTGTCACTTACGTAAACAAAATCTGAAGACATGTAGTACAATTGTCTCTGCATTAAATAAATGAAGGCTGAATTTCCTACTGTTCAAACTTTAACAAAATGTGAGGACATAGTAAAATTGTCTTTGCTTTAAATAAATCGAGACTGAATTCAATGTTTTCTGTAGTGCTGATGCTCAGCTGGTATCAAGTTGTCAATTCTAGTGACCGCAGTGTAGATTGAAGGCAGTACTCAGCACAGATACTGAAGTGTAGAAAGGAGCAAGTGAGTTGCAGAAAAAGGCAAGTGAGATAAACAACAGGAAGGAATTGTACAGAAAAAGGGAAGACGAGTTGAGAAAGAGTCAACACGGGTGCAGAAAGAGGCAAAAGATGTGGAGGAAGAGGTAAGAGAAGTGCAGAAAAAGGCAAAAGAGGTAAATAGAGACAACAGGGGTGCAGAAAGAAGCAAGACAGGTGCAAAAAGAAGCATGGAAAGTGCAAAATGAAGTAACAGGGGTGCAGAAAGAGGCAAGAAAGTATAGACAGGAGCAAGTAAGGTGCAGAATGAAGCAACAAGGGTACAGAAAGAGGCAAGAGAAGTGCAGAAAGAGGCAAGTGAGATGCAAAAACATGCAGGAAAGGTACAGAAAGAGGGAAGACAAGTGCAGAAAGAGACAACAGGGGTGCAGAAAGAAGCAAATGATGTCCAGAAAGAGACAACAGACATGCAGAAAGAGAGAAGAGAACTGTAGAAAAAGGAAAGAACAGTCCAGAAAGAAGCAAAAGAGGTACATAGAGACAACAGGGGTGCCGAAAGAAGCAAGACAGGTGCAAAAAGAAGCATGGAAAGTGCAGAATGAAGCAACAGGGGTACAGAAAGAAGAAAGAGAAGAATAGAAAGAAGCAACTGGGGTGCAAAAAGAGCCAACAGAGGTGCCAAAAGAGGCAAGAGAAGGACAGAAACAGGCAAGAGAAGTGCACAAAGAGGCCAGAGAATTTCTGAAAGAAGCAATTAAAGTGCAGAAAGAGGCAAGTGAGATGCAAAAACAGACATGAAAGGTACAGAAAGAGGGAAAACGAGTGCAGAAAGAGATAACATGGGTGCAGAAAGAAGCAAATGAGGAGCAGAAAGGGGACGCTCTGGAGCCTTGAGCCCGCATTTTACCTGTTGTTGCCGTGTTGTCCTGGTGCTCGTTTTCCTGTGGTGGGGGTCTGCTGTTGCGCCCGCGGCGGTTGCCGCTCTCGGTATCACCGCTGTGACTCAGCCAGAAGAGACTACATTGCCCACCAGTCCCTGGGCGGCGCAGGAAGACCGCGTCATCGCCCAGCGCCAGGAGGCGCATAAATTACCAGGAAGACCCACGCAGCGCGGGACGCTCTGAAGCCTTGAGCCCGCATTTTACCTGTTGTTGCCCTGTTGTCGTGGTCCTCGTTTTCCTGTGGTGGGGGTCTGCTGTTGCGCCCGCGGCCGTTGCCGCTCCGAGTATCGCCGCTGTGACCAAGCCAGAAGGGACTACATTGCCCACCAGTCACTGGGCGGCGCAGGAAGACCGCGTCATCGCCCAGCGCTAGGAGGCGCATAAATTACCAGGAAGACCCACGCAGCGTGGGACGTGCACGGGCGCTGTCCGGGCCAAGGGCGGGCCCGTCCGCGCCCGTCAAAGCCAGGATAAGGCAGGGCTGGGCCATCCCTCATTCAACTTTCATTTGGCACCTCCAGGGATCTGGTTAGTGACAGTTGTTTGGACATTTTACTTGTTTCTTGTTTTCCCTATGTCACATTGCAATTAGCTTTTGGGATCTAAGCAAAAATGTCCAAGTCTGTTCAAAAGGGTGTTGTTGGGACTCTTGATGCGTTCCTCCTACGAGCTGAATCTGTCCTTATTAAAGAAATCAAACTTACACAAAGAAGATTGTCCCTCGACCCAAGAAGAGTTTCAGCAGGGGCTCCTGTATTGTGTTCTCAGGAGGGAAGGGGGTGGTCCCGTCAATGCACCACAGCAATCGCCATTGGGGCCCATACTTCCAGTGCTAGTAGTTCCCTCAACCCCTGACAGTGTCCCTTGGCCCATTTATCCCTCCTCTGACATGGTATTAACACGCCAGCAGCGGCAAAATTTGACTAAGAAGGGAGAGGGTAGAGCCCCCGCCCCATCTAAGAAAATAAAAGCGGGTGGGCCCCCCTCTACCTTGCACAAGGCCAGTAAAGTGGCAAAAACCAAAGGGCAGGCGCGCAGCACGAAAGTCCATGTACAAGAGGCTGCTTCATCCAAGTCTCCTAGTCATTCACCTACTGTTTTGAACTCTATTATCCAGATTCCATGTGTCATGGAGGACAGGCTATTAGCCAGGCTTGAGGAGAAATTTTTGAGAATGATGGACCCGCTGGTGGTAAAATTGGATGCCATTAGTCAAAGGTTATCAACCATTGAGGATCATTTATTAAGGCAAGAAGCACATTGTTTGAGTTCTTTGAGCAAAGCACCAGTCCCTGTTCCAATGATTCCATTTAGAACACATGTTGACAACAACGCTATGGTTGGCACTACTGCTGAGGAACCCCTGCCCCCACCACTGAGCAACCCATTAGTAGTGGATGCATCAGCACACAATGGGAGAGTAGTGTCCGGGAGCAGTACACATAATAGGGTCCCACAGGGAGGTAGGTCTAGGCATCACGCTAATGAGTCGCTTAACCTACCACCCGAGTCTACCCATTATACCATTGTTCTTACTAATGTACCCCACTTGCAATCAGGTGCAGAGGAAAACTGGGCCTCCTTGAGGAATAAGGCTCTCCATCTGATCAATTCTAAAACTTGACTGGGGGGTCCTTTATTTTGGAGCTTTAAAACGGCACGCAGAATAAACTGGGTAAGCCCAGCTAGGAAAACAAGCAGAGGTGAATGTGTGGTGGTCAATGTTGGGTCCCCCCATATAGTTAAAACAATCCTTGACAGAGCTGGATCACTGTACTTGAGTGAAGATTGTATTAACATCGTCCCACTAGGGTTTTTCTATCAAGATATACAGCCACCGTTGACATTCATGGGTGAACGCAATTTTGTTCCGCAAACACAGGGGCGATATGAGTTCTCTGTCCCAACCTTCAATAGATTCGAATCATTTACAAACCTGGAGGACATAGACTGACTGGGACTGGTGACCCAGTCCTGTACAGCTCACCAAGGTCAGGCTAACATAGATAGTGGCAGTGTAACTCCCCATTCAAGTAGTTGGAGGAACCAAGTACTATACGAAAGAAGCTTGGGCCTCTTGATCACACCAGGGCTGGGTGACAATACTGAGAGCTCATCATTTACGACCAACGACCAAGCACTAATCACCCCAAAATCAAACCTAGACCTAGGTCCATCAACTATTGTACAAGGGGAGCCCCGTGCAGCACTCAAAATCATTTTGTGGAACCTAGCGGTGCTTGCAACCAAACTTGTAACCACTGAATGGACCTCATTTATTGAGGAACAAGATATCATATTCCTACAAGAAACCTGGGCTGTGGACCAAATATTTTATGAGGGCTTCACTAATTTCTCCAAACCAGCTGTACAGGGAGATAGGGGCAGACTGAAGGGGGGCATACGGATCTGGGTCAGACAGCTACTTTCTTATAAACTTCAGGAGATTGTCATTGACAGCCATGATATCCTTATAGTGAAACTATTACAGGGTAATCTCTCCAACATTATACTCGTTAATGTTTATTCCAGGGGACAGCAAGGAGGGAATGCATCAACTACAATTGATCTTTTAGACATCTTTTTAACACATCATAGAGACAATAGCAACATTATAATTGCAGGGGACTTTAACTGTACCTATGAACCGCTTGATTGTGAGGACATGAATGTTAACTTTGAGGAAAATGACCAGTGGCTGATCCCATCACTGGAACTTCCTCCAATAAAAAAGTGGACGAGAGCAGCACTCCAATTAAAAGCTCTCTGCCTGGAACATGGGTTGAGAGCGGCTAATGGGCGTACAAAGTCCAACAAACAAGGGACACCGACATTTAGCAACGGGCTTCGATCTAGTTGTATAGACTATTTTATTTTAAATAAGGAAATGTGGCCAGAATTGCTTGATATGAAGGTGGAAGCCCGGCCTGAGAGCGATCATAATCCACTCTTAGTCTTAATGGGGGCATTTGGCCCTAATTGTGGAGAAGGTGTGGTAGATCGTCCGGACTTTGTAGAAGCCAACTTTTCAATGACACCAGACATCTCAAATGGTGTAAGGTCGCAATTGATCCTGAGAAGCTGCTAGCTATGAACAATTTAGTAGTTAATACTATTGATATTCTCCAGACAGAGGCCGTATTGAGGGTTGCATGGGACAGGTTTATCCAGGCTCATGAGCATCTTTTCAATCAACTGAAAAGTTTTTTTATTACTAATAACAAAAAAGGGCCAGCTTCATCTACCCCAAAGGGGGCAGCATGGTGCAATTCAAATTGTCGTTTAGCTTACAAATCCTTGGCAATGGCAATCAGGAGTAAGGATCAGGCCACAATCAAAGTTAAGAGGCAGGCTTACAAGGTGGCTAAATCGAAAGCTAAACGAAAATGGGACGAGGTTCATTGGGCAGAACTTCTTGAGGCCTGCTCAGGGACGGATATGACTCGTTTCTGGCACCTGGTAAAATGGGGGAGAGGTACTCCAAGTAACCTCCCAGTTAATCATGTGGAACCGGATCAGTGGATTAGCCACTATAGCAACCAATTTGCAAATACTTTGGTGGCCCAGGACACTTTTGTAGTGCCATTGCCCTCTGCTCCACTCAACATTACCAAAATGGAAGTAGAACAAGCTCTCAACCAAGTTCCAAAAGGGAGAGCCCCAGGCCTTGACTGTGTCCTTGCAGATCTTTTCGTCCAAGACTTGACATCTTGGGCAACCTACATCCAAATAAGAATGAACGCCATTGATGAGGAAGAATCGATTCCTGGCTCATGGGCAGGTGCGGTTATCCTTCCAATTCACAATAAGGGGGATCCATTCCAACCAGGTAATTATAGGCCCATAAGTCTGATCGATTGTATTCAGAAGGTTGTGGCAAAAGTGATTCTGTGTAGAATGCAGGTATGGATGGACGATTTTAACATTCTTTCAGATTTACAAGCAGGTTTTTGTCGTGGGATTAGTACGGTGGACCAGGTGCTGAGGTTTATTCTCATCTACTGGAGCACAGTTACTTTGGGGAAAGGGTCAATATATGCAGCTTTTGTGGACCTTAGGTCTGCATTTGACCTTGTACCGTGCTCCAAACTGTGACAAAATCTTATAAAGCTGGGTATGCCACTGGAAATCTTGGCCTTTGTGGTCAAATTGTATACAGACAATTATGCCCAGGTTAGATGGAACAGTTTGGGATACTCAACCAACACATTTTTGGGGGAGAAGTGGGTAAGACAGGGGTGCGTTCTCGCACCCACCCTTTTTTCTATCTATATTAATGGGGTACTTGAACATTTCGAAAATTGCCCCACGGACGCCCCAACCTTAGGTGGCAAAAAGATCCCACTCCTAATGTTCGCCGATGATACTCTTATACTATCAAAGACACGTCAAGGGCTCCAACGTGCGCTAAATAGATTTGAAGAGTTCTGTGTAGATCATGACCTAGCAGTTAATGTAGATAAAACTAAATTCATGATTCTCCAGAATTCTCGTAAGCCCATCGGTGAAGTTAGGATGCATGGTGGGGCCTTAGAGCAAACTGAGATTTTTTCCTATTTGGGTGTAATTTTAGATAAACGGATGAGTTGGAAGCCGCAAATCGATTGCCTTTCGGTCATACATGCCCAACATTTGGGTGTGCTGCTCAGGGAGCATAGTCGCTCACTCACCAAACCCGTAACTCCAGTATTACAGATTTATAATTAAAAAATTAGTGCCTCAATTCTATACGGCTCACAGCTATGGGACCATGCGAAATATGAGGCTCTGGTGGTGGCACAAAATAAATTATTTCGTTCATTGTTGGGGTTGCCTCAATCTACCCCCTTGATTCCCCTGTATTTGGATCTGGGGTGCCATTTCATCAGAGATGTAGTTCGTAATAGATTACTACTATACTGGAGAAGGCTTTGGGTGACTCCTAAACTCGCCATCTATGCTTCGGCGGTTCTAGAACTCCGCGACATGGACGTGAGCAATAAAATTGGGTGGTTTAGGAGTATCAAAAATGTTCTCTGTGAATTGGGTATGAACCAACTGTGGACTGCCCCGGCTGACAGCCCATTCCCGAGCAAAACAGAGTTTAAGGGTGCATACTGGCATCTGATATATTCCAGGCAATTTGCATCCTCATGCAATTCAACTCTGTCCAGCGCTTTTCTTCAAACTAAACACGGACCCAAGTATGAACCATATTGCGATCTCATCACATCGTCTCATGATAGAAAACTTTTCCATCAATTTAGAGTAGGAACTTTACCTACAAAGACCTTTACCTCTAAATGGTCTAATTTGTGTTCTAACTCTAGTGATTGCCCCTTTTGCCCAGGCCAGCGTGACACTGTGAAACATATGTTATTTGCTTGTCCAGCGCTTTGTAATCTGAGAAGACGCTGGCTGAAACCTACTTTGTCTTTTAAAACTTTATAATGTATATAGCTTGTGGATTTTTTTGTGATTTTTTTGTATGATGATGCTCTTATGCAAAAGATACAATGTTCTCGGGTATCACTTGATATGTTTTTATAATTGTATTTAATTATTTATTATTTTAACAGATGTCATAACTGTTCGTGACACTCACATGATGTTTCTTGTGTCAGTGTAATGCTACCAGTTAATTCAGTCCCTCTGTGGTTTCGTGATGCCTTTGTGATTTATATTTAAAATCGAAATAAAGTTTATAAATTGAAAAATTGATAACAGGGGTGTAAAAAGAAGCAAATGAGGTACAGCAAGAGGCAACAGACGCGCAGAAAGACAGAAGAGAGATGCAGAAAAAGACAAAAAAAGTGCAGAGAGAGGCAAAAGAGGTACATAAAGAGACCACAGAGGTGCAGAAAGTAGAAAGACAGGTGCAGAAATAAGCCTGGAAAGTGCAGAATGAAGCAATGGGGGTGCAGAAAGAGAAAGGAGAAATGTAGAATGAGCAAGTGAGGTGCAGAAAGAGGCAGGAGAGGTGCAGAAACAGGCAACAGAAGTGCACAAAAGGCTAGAGAATTGCTGGAAGAAGCAACAGAGGTGTAGAAAGATGCAAGAAAAGTGCAGAAAGAGGCAAGTGAGATGCAAAAACAGGCAAGAATTGTACAGAAAGAGAGAAGGCGAGTTCAGAAAGAGACAACAGGGGTGCAGAAAGAAGCACATGAGGTGCAGAAAGGGGCAAAAGAAGTGCAGAAAGAGGGAAGAGAGGTGCAGAAAACTCAAGAAAGGTGGAGAAAGAGGCAAAAGAGGTACATAAAGACAGGGGTGCAGAAAGAAGCAAGACAGGTGCAGAAAGAAGCATAGAAAGTGCAGAATGAAGCAACAGGGGTGCAGAAGGAGGCAAAAGAAGTGCAGAAACAGGCAAGAGAAGTCCACAAAGAGGCGACAAAATTGCCGAAAGAAGTGTAGAAAGAAGCAAGAAAAGTGCAGAAAGATACAAGTGAGATGCAAAAACAGGCAGGAAAGGTACAGAAAGAGGTAAGACGAGTGCAGAAAGAGACAACAGAGGTGCAGAAAGAAGCAAATGAGGTGCAGAAAGAGGCAACAGACGTGCAAAAAAGGGAAGAAAGGTACAGAAAAACGCTAGAAAAGTGCAGAAAGAGGCAAAAAAAGGTACATAAAGAGGAAACAGAGGTGCAGAAATAAGAAGGACAGGTGCAGAAATAAGCATGGAAAGTGCGGAATGAATCAATAGGGGTGCAGAAAGAGAAAAGAGAAGTGTAGAAAGGAGCAAGTGAGGTACAAAAAGAGGCAAGAGAGGTGCAGAAACATGCAACAGAAGTGCACAAAGAGTCAAGAGACTTGCTCAAAAGAAGCAACAGAGGTGTAGAAAGAAGCAAGAAAAGTGCAGAAAGAGGCAAAAGAGGTACATAAAGAGACAACAGAGGTGCAGAAAGAAGCAAATGAGGTGCAGAAAGAGGCAACAGACATGCAAAAAAGGGAAGAAAGGTACAGAAAAACGCTAGAAAAGTGCAGAAAGAGGCAAAAAAAGGTACATAAAGAGGAAACAGAGGTGCAGAAATAAGAAGGACAGGTGCAGAAATAAGCATGGAAAGTGCGGAATGAATCAATAGGGGTGCAGAAAGAGAAAAGAGAAGTGTAGAAAGGATCAAGTGAGGTACAGAAAGAGGCAAGAGAGGTGCAGAAACATGCAACAGAAGTGCACAAAGAGTCAAGAGAATTGCTCAAAGAAGCAACAGAGGTGTAGAAAGAAGCAAGAAAAGTGCAGAAAGAGGCAAAAGAGGTACATAAATGAGACAACAGGGGTGCAGAAAGAAGCACAACAGGTGCAGAAAGAAGCATGGAAAGTGCAGAATGAAGCCGCAAGGGTGCAGAAAGAGGCAAGACAGGTGCAGAAAGAAGCTTGGCAAGTGCAAAATGAAGCAACGGAGTGCGGAAGGAGGCAAGAGAAGTGCAGAAACAGGCAAGAGAAGTACAGAAAGAGGCCATAGAATCTCTGAAAGAAGCATCATAGGTGTAGAAAGAAGCAATAAAAGTGCACAAAGAGGCCTGTGAGTTGCAAAAACAGGCATGAAAGGTACAGAAAGGGGTAAGATGAGTGCAGAGAGAGACAACAGGGGTGCAGAAAGAAGCAAATGAGGTGCGGAAAGATGCAACAGAAAGAAGGAGGAGAGGTGCTGAAAAAGGCAAGAAAAGTGCAGAAAGAGGCAAAAGATACACATAAGGAGACACCAGATGTGCAGAAAGAAGAAAGACAGGTGCAGAAATAAGCATGGCAAGTGCAGAATGAAGCAATAGGGGTGCAGAAAGAGACAACAAAAGTGTAGAAAGGAGCAAGTGAGGTGCAGAAAGAGGCAAGTGAGAAAACAGGCAGGAATTGTACAGAAAAAAAGAAGATGAGTTCAGAAAGAGTTAACAGGGGTGCAGAAAGAAGCACATGAGGTGCAGAAAGAGGCAAAAGATGTGCAGAAAGAGGGAAGAGAGGTGCAGAAAAAGGCAAGAAAAGTGCGGAAAGAGGCAAAAGATACACATAAGGAGACACCAGAGGTGCAGAAAGAAGAATGACAGGTGCAAAAATAAGCATGGCAAGTGCAGAATGAAGCAATAGGGGTGCAGAAAGAGACAACAAAAGTGTAGAAGGGAGCAAGTGAGGTGCAGAAAGAGGCAACTGAGATGCAAAAACAGGCAGGAATTGTACAGAATAAAGGAAGATGAGTTCAGAAAGAGTCAACAGGGGTGCAGAAAGAAGCACATGAGGTGCAGAAAGAGGCAAAAGATGTGCAGAATGAGGGAAGAGAGGTGCAGAAAAAGGCAAGAAAAGTGCAGAAAGAGGCAAAAGAGGTAAAAAGAGACAACAGGGGTGCAGAAAGAAGTATGGAAAGTGCAGAATGAAGCAACATGGGTGCAGAAAGAGGCAACAGAAGTATAGAAAGGAGCAAGTAAGGTGCACAATGAAGCAACAGGTGTACAGAAAGAGGCAAGAGAAGTGCAGAAAGAGGCAAGTGAGATCCAAAAACATGCAGGAAAGGTACAGAAAGAGGGAAGACAAGTGCAGAAGGAGATAACAGGGGTGCAGAAAAAAGCAAATTAGGTCCAGAAAGAGACAACAGACATGCAGAAAGAGGGAAGAGAACTGTAGAAAAAGGAAAGAACAATGCAGAAAGGAGCAAAAGAGGTACATAGAGACAAAAGGGGTGCATAAAGAAGCAAGACGAGGGAAAAAAGAAGCATGGAAAGTCCAGAATGAAGCAACAGGGGTGCAGAAAGAGGCAAGAGAAGTTTAGAAAGGAGCAACTGGGGTGCAAAAAGAGCCAACAGAGGTACCAAAAGAGGCAAGAGAAGGGCAGAAAAAGGCAAGAGAAGTGCACAAAGAGGCCAGAGAATTGCTGAAAGAAGCAATTAAAGTGCAGAAAGAGGCAAGTGAGATGCAAAAACGGACATGAAAGGTACAGAAAGAGGGAAGACGAGTGCAGAAAGAGATAACAGGGGTGTAAAAAGAAGCAAATGAGGTGCAGAAAGAGGCAACAGACGTGCAGAAAGAGGAACGAGAGGTGCAGAAAAAGACAAAAATGTGCAGAGAGAGGCAAAAGAGGTACATAAAGAGACAACAGAGGTGCAGAAAGAAGAAAGACAGGTGCAGAAATAAGCCTGGAAAGTGCAGAATGAAGCAATAGGGGTGCAGAAAGAGAAAGGAGAAATGTAGAATGAGCACGTGAGGTGCAGAAAGAGGCAGGGGAGGTGCAGAAACAGGCAACAGAAGTTGAGATGCAAAAACAGGCAGGAAATGTAAAGAAAGAGAGAAGGCAAGTTCAGAAAGACACAACAGGGGTGCAAAAAGAAGCACATGAGGTGCAGAAAGAGGCAAAACAAGTGCAGAAAGAAGGTAGAGAGGTGCAGAAAAAGGCAAGAACGGTGGATAAAGAGGCAAAAGAGGTACATAAAGAGACAACAGGGGTGCAGAAAGAAGCAAAACAGGTGCAAAAAGAAGTATGGAAAGTGCAGAATGAGCAACAAGGGTGCAGAAAGAAGCAATACAGGTGCAGAAAGAAGCATGGAAAGTGCAGAATGAAGCAACGGGTGCAGAAGCAGGCAAGAGAAGTGCGAAACAGGCAAGAAAAGTACAGAAAGAGATAAGTGATATGCAAACACAGGCAGGAAAGATACAGAAAGAGGTAAGACGAGTGCAGAAAGAGACAACAGGGGTGCAGAAAGAAGCACATGAGGTGCAGAAAGGGGCAAAAGAAGTGCAGAAAGAGGGAAGAGAGGTGCAGAAAACTCAAGAAAGGTGGAGAAAGAGGCAAAGGAGGTACATAAAGACAGGGGTGCAGAAAGAAGCAAGACAGGTGCAGAAAGAAGCATAGAAAGTGCAGAATGAAGCAACAGGGGTGCAGAAGGAGGCAAAAGAAGTGCAGAAACAGGCAAGAGAAGTCCACAAAGAGGCCACAGAATTGCCGAAAGAAGCAACAGAGGTGTAGAAAGAAGCAAGAAAAGTGCAGAAAGAGGCAAAAAGAGGTACATAAAGAGAAAACAGAGGTGCAGAAATAAGAAAGACAGGTGCAGAAATAAGCATGGAAAGTGCGGAATGAATCAATAGGGGTGCAGAAAGAGAAAAGAGAAGTGTAGAAAGGATCAAGTGAGGTACAGAAAGAGGCAAGAGAGGTGCAGAAACATGCAACAGAAGTGCACAAAGACTCAAGAGAATTGCTCAAAGAAGCAACAGAGGTGTAGAAAGAAGCAAGAAAAGTGCAGAAAGAGGCAAAAGAGGTACATAAAGAGACAACAGGGGTTCAGAAAAAAGCACAACAGGTGCAGAAAGAAGCATGGAAAGTGCAGAATGAAGCCGCAAGTGTGCAGAAAGAGGCAAGACAGGTGCAGAAAGAAGCTTGGCAAGTGCAAAATGAAGCAACGGGGTTCAGAAGGAGGGAAGAGAAGTGCAGAAACAGGCAAGAGAAGTACAGAAAGAGGCCATAGAAAATCTGAAAGAAGCAACAGAGGTGTAGAAAGAAGCAGGAAAAGTGCAGAAAGAGGCATGTGAGATGCAAAAACAGGCATGAAAGGTACAGAAAGGGGTAAGATGAGTGCATAAAGAGACAACAGGGGTGCAGAAAGAAGCAAATGAGGTGCGGAAAGATGCAACAGATGTGCAGAAAGAAGGAGGAGAGGTGCAGAAAAAGGCAAGAAAAGTGCAGAAAGAGGCAAACGATACACATAAGGAGACACCAGATGTGCAGAAAGAATAAAGACAGGTACAGAAATAAGCATGGCAAGTGCAGAATGAAGCAAGACAAGGGAAAAAAGAAGCATGGAAAGTCCAGAATGAAGCAAAGGGGGTGCAGTAAGAGTCAAGAGAAGTTTAGAAAGGAGCAACTGGGGTGCAAAAAGAGCCAACAAAGGTGCAAAAAGAGGCAAGAGAAGTGCAGAAACAGGCAAGAGAAGTGCACAAAGAGGCCGGAAATTGCTGAAAGAAGCAATTAAAGTGCAGAAAGAGGCAAGTGAGATGCAAAAACGGACATGAAAGGTACAGAAAGAGGGAAGACGAGTGCAGAAAGAAACAACAGGGGTGTAGAAAGAAACAAATGAGGTGCAGAAAGAGGCAACAGACGTGCAGAAAGAGGGACACGAGGTGCAGAAAAAGGCAAGAAAAGTGCAGAAAGAGGCAAAAGAGGTACATAAAGAGACAACAGAGGTGCAGAAATAAGAAAGACAGGTGCAGAAATAAGCATGGAAAGTGCGGAATGAAGCAATAGGGGTGCAGAAAGAGAAAAGAGAAGTGTAGAAAGGAGCAAGTGAGGTGCAGAAAGAGGCAAGAGAGGTGCAGAAACAGGCAACAGAAGTGCACAAATAGTCAAGAGAATTGCTCAAAGAAGCAACAGAGGTGTAGAAAGAAGCAAGAAAAGTGCAGAAAGAGGCAAGTGAGATTCAAAAACAGGCAGGAATTATACAGAAAGAGAGAAGGCGAGTTCAGAAAGAGACAACAGGGGTGCAGAAAAAAGCACATGAGGTGCAGAAAGAGGCAAAGGAAGTGCAGAAAGAGGGAAGAGAGGTGCAGAAAAAGACAGGAAAGGTGGAGAAAGAGGCAAAAGAGGTCCATAAAGAGACAAAAGGGTGCAGAAAGAAGCAAGAAAGGTGCAGAAAGAAGTATGGAAAGTGCAGAATGAAGCAACAAGGGTGCAGAAAGAAGCAAGATAATTGCAGAAAGAAGCAAGAAAAGTGCAGAAAGAGGCACATGAGGTCCAGAATGAGACAACAGACATGCAGAAAGTGGGAAGAGAACTGTAGTAAAAGGAAAGAACAGTGCAGAAAGAAGCAAAAGAGGTACATAGAGACAATAGCAGTGCAGACAGAGGCAAGAGAAGTATAGAAAGGAGTAACTGGGGTGCAAAAAGAGCCAACAGAGGTGCCAAAAGAGGCAAGAGAAGGGCAGGAAAAGCAAGAGAAGTGCACAAAGAGGCCAGTGAATTGCTGAAAGAAGCACTTAAACTGCATAAACAGACATTTAAGGTACAGAAAGAGGGAAGACGAGTGCAGAAAGAGAAAACAGGGGTGTAAAAAGAAGCAAATGAGGTGCTGAAAGAGGCAACAGACGTGCAAAAAGAGGGAAGAAAGGTGCAGAAAAAGGCAAGAAAAGTGCAGAAAGAGGCAAAAGAGATACATAAAGAGACAGCACAGGTGCAGAAAGAAGCAAGACAGGTGCAGATAAAAGCACGGAAAGTGCAGAATGAAGCAACAGGGGTGCAGAAAGAGACAAGAGAAGTGTAGAAAGGAGCAAGTGAGGTGCAGAAAGAGCCAACAAAGGTAAAAAAAGAGGCAAGAGAGGGGAAGAAACAGGCAAGAGAAGTGCACAAAAGAGGCAAGCGGATTGCTGAAAGAAGCAACAGAGGTGTAGAAAGAAGCAAAAGAAGTGCAGACAGAGGCAAGTGAGATGCAAAAACAGGCAGGAAAGGTACAGAAAGTGGGAAGACGAGTGCAGAAAGAGACAACAGGGGTGCAGAAAGAAGCAAATGAGGAGCAGAAAGAGGCATCACACATGCAGAAAGAGAGAAGAGAGGTGCAGAAAGTACAAGAGATTTGCAGAATGAGGTCAAGAGAAGTGCAGAAAAAGAAAGAAACGTGCAGAAAGAAGCAGAGGGAAGCAAGAGTGGCTTTGACACCATTAGTACCAATTTAACACCCACATTTGGCAGTAAGTAGCAGGTGACCATTGTAGGTTTGCAAAGGGCCTTCCACCATGTTGTGATACTTGTTGCTGCATTTTTTATAACGTTTGACCCGTTTTAGTTAGAAACAAAGCTTTTTTTGTTCAAATCTGCCGATTAGGGTGCAGATGATGAATTATGTGGCTAATGCAGAAAATTTATAATTGTGCGAAAGTCGGTGCAGCCAAACAGTCACATAATTCCAGCGGCCATGCTCATACCTCTGAATAGGTCCACAAGTGCTCCTCAGTGATTCCATCTTTTTTTGTGTCCCTGAGTTCATAGTTGAGCTTCTATGGAAACAACGAAGACTAAACCTGAGGTTACCACTCCACAACACAAACTACCATACCACATAATTACTCTCCATAACACATAATCCCACTCTACAACATTTCTATACACTAAATACCGCATACTTTCTATCCACATTATTTCACTGCACAACATACTACACAATTCCACTACACACACCGTACATCCACGCCACTTCAAAAAACACTAGTAAAAACCTTTTGCATTTACAACGCCAATAGCTCTAACTCTCACAAATGTGAAACTTATTACATTGCAAACACTTCATCAACTAGTAGTTGTGTTTGCACAGTGGTAGAGAAAGGGTGCTGGGCATCTGACCAGTGCTCAGGAATTCCAGTGTCTAGGGCTTACAGGAGGTACCAGTAGGGCTTCTTGGACCCCAAAGTCCCTCAGGAGTAAATTGGATTTCCTCCTCCATCCTGTAGTCTGCCAGCAGGCGAGTTAGCAGAATGGTAGTGAAAGTGGGGCTTCCGAAGATGTTTTAGCATTCCCACTGTGCGGGACTTACTGGAGGTAATAAGAGGGATATTTGCCCCCAAGGACATCCTTGGGGGCTGTGGGAGCGCGGGACGGATAAACAGACGAGGAGGCTGTATATAGTAAGATACTCGAAGTGTTTTATTCAAGGCCTCAGTATTTAGGGTGGGTAGGCTTCTTGGTGGGCTGTCGGGGTTCACCCCGGTGTCCTCTTTTCCGTGTTGTTCTTCCTCTTCTTCTGTGGTACTCTCTTCTGACTAGACTTTTCCGGGGCTGAGGGGTTTCCCACGGAGGCTCATAAGAAAAGAAATAAGGAGCCGTCAGTCACCATTTTAACCATGAGCCCTAAGGCATATGTAACAGTCACCCCACCAGTGTATTAATGTGGGAAGTCCTATTTCTATGAAAGTGCTAACAGTGGGGTACAGGGAAATGGTGATAAGGTCAGGGTAGAATGTCTTTATACTCCAGGGCTGATTATAGGTTCCAGTCAGTCTGAGCAATGGATATTCCTCCCTCCCTCCTCTACATTAACTGAGCAAAAAGTACGTGGGGAAACGTGTGCATGCAAAGGAAAACAGTGTGTCTAGTTTCCTGCCCCTCCCTGCACTCCGTCGTTCACCTCGCGATTCCCTCTTTTCCTTGCCTGTGGTTACTCACCGGCTCTGCCGCAACTCTCCAGAGTTGCTGCAGCTCTCCAGCCTCCTCCGGTGGGAACCACCACTCCTCGTACCACTTCTCGTCTTCTTCTTGGATTTCTCCACCTTCCGTTTTCGTTCAGCTTTCCGCTTTTCCGACGTCCTCTTCTCAGCTTCCCGGCTCCTTCCTCTCTCCGGCTGGTTCACGCCCTCCTTGGTGTGTTCCGGCCCTTTTCACTTCTGGGACTGCATTACTTCCGGTGTCAATCGCTCCTCCTTCCTGGAATCCGGTGCCGACGTCACTTTCCTGTAATGGTAGAGTACAGGGAGGGGGAGTTACCCTAGCAGAGGATGCTGTGTTGACAGCCAGAGGTCGCAAGTGACCTGCCATGCATACGGGATTAAGGAACCTGTGGAGACCCCCTTGCGACCTCTGGTTGTCAACACGGCGTCCTCTGCAAGGGTAACTCCCCCTCCCTGTATGCCTGGATCACTTTATACAGATGTGTTAGATGTTGTTCCCAGCTCTCACAGTAGATGACAATATCATCTATATAAGCCCCGGCGTACCTTTCATGGGGTTGTAGGATGCGATTCATGGCTCTCTGAAAGGTAGCCGGCACTCCATGCAACGCGAAAGGAAGTACCACAAATTGGAATAACCCGTCAGGAGTGGAATAAGCCGTTTTCTCTCTGTCTTGGGTTCGAAGAGGGATTTGCCAGTACCCTTTACACAAGTCAAGACTACTGATGTATTTGGCTTTTCCGATCCGCTTTATCATTTCGTCTACTCTAGGTAGGGGATAGTTGTCAAACTCCGAGATTTTATTAACCTCCCTGAAGTCAATGCAGAATTGTACCGAGCCATCTGGCTTCAGCACAAGAACAATAGAGGAGTTCCATTCACTCACGGAAGGTTCTATTATACCCATCTTTAGCATTTGTTGTACCTCATCTCTGCTGGTATTCCTGCGAGCCTCGGGTATCCGATAAGGACGTAGTCGTACCTTTTTACCTGGAACTGTTTTTATGGAGTGTTCTACCAAGGTAGTCCTCCCTGGTGTCAAAGAAAATATATCTTGCAGAGGTAGCAAGGTGGTCACTAACTTGTCTTTCAAACCAAGGGTTCTAAGCACAGGAGGTCCCGGGATCCTGAAAGGTGGGGGACCTGGGATGATGGTAACAGGATCCGGCTTTCGTACAAACAGGGGTTGAGGAGGGCGATGGGTCCTGCTTATCCCTGTTCTCCAGGGGTGTTCCTCTCGTCCCTTCTGTGCATCTTGTGCTCGGCTATAGGCACTGGTGATCTCCACGGCTGTCTCTAGGGTCAGGTGGGCATGTTTGCCTGACACATTTTTGAATGGGAGGATGAAGGGAGGACAAGTATTGTTCTAAATATACTTTGGCCATGATGTCTTCCTTGGTGGCAGTGATGGGTTTTAACCAACGGACGGCAATATTTTTCCCTCTGAAGTATAGGGCTCTGGGGGATTCTTGCGGTCCCTCTTAGATCTGTCTGAGTCTCAGTCGGTGTGTCTTATCATCGATGCCTAGTCGTTCCATGATACACTGTTTTATTTCTGAACAGGGGGTTACGCCCAGGATATTAGCTGCTTGGTACGATGCCTGTAGCTCCCTAGACAGCAATGGGCCTAAATATTGTCCCCACTTATCGGCTGGCCAAGCTGCAGCCAATGCCATTCTGTCGAAGTTGTTAAAAAAATACTCTGGGTCTTCTCCGCTAACATATTTCTGGAGAATCACTGAAGGGAGTGCACTCTGTTGGCCAAGGGCATCAGCAATTTTCCCCATGCAGTATCGTGTGACTGGCCTTGATCGGTGATAACTTGTTGCAATTTCCCCCGGTCTTCTTCTACCACCATGAGGAATTTCTCCATCGCC
Organism: Lissotriton vulgaris; assembly: GCF_964263255.1. Lineage (NCBI taxonomy): Eukaryota > Metazoa > Chordata > Amphibia > Caudata > Salamandridae > Lissotriton > Lissotriton vulgaris. The sequence continues at coordinate 1,735,484,832 of NC_141685.1, forward strand.
TTTCCCAGGCTCTCTTGGTTTTCTGCCATCTTGTTGAGTACAGTCTCCATGTCTACGGAAGATCCCACTTCTGACACCACCTGTGGGAGCGTGGGTGGATAAACAGACGAGGAGGCTGTATATAGTGAGATACTCTACGTGTTTTATTCACGGTCTCAGTATTTAGGGTGGGTAGGCTTTTTGGTGGGCTGTCAGCGTTCTCCCCGTTGTCCTCTTCTCTGTGTTGTTCTTCCTCTTCTTCTGTGGTACTCCCTTCCGACTGGTCTTTCCGGGGCTGAGGGGTTTCCCACGGAGGCTCATAAGAGAAGAAATAGGGAGCCGTCAGTCACCTATTTAACCATGAACCCTAAGGCTTATGTAACCGTCACCACACAAGTGTATTACTGTGGGAAGTCCTACCTCTATGCAAGTTCTAACAGTGGGGTACAGGGAAATGGTGATAAGGTCAGGGTAGGGTGTCTTTATACTCCAAGGCTGAGTATAGGTTCCAGTCAGTCTGAGCAATGGATATTCCTCCCTCCCTCCTCTACATTAACTGAGCAAAAGAATACGTGGGAAAACGTGTGCATGCAAAGGAAAAGCCTGTGTCTAGTTTCCCGCCCATCTCTGCACTCTTAGTCATTCACCTCCCATCTCCCGATTCCCTCTTCCCCCTTCCCGTGATAAGTGTTGAGTCTGGATCGACACCCTCTCACAGGGCCCAACTACCCCTCCTATTACTTCCAGTAAGTCCCATACAGCAGCATTGCTAAGTTCGAAGAGCAGGACACGCCCCCTTTGCCCACCACTCCACAAACGCGCTCCCTGGTGCGCTCTTGGATGGGGATTGAAGTCCCCTTCGCTTCTGGTGGTCTATTAGGGGCCAACTAGCCTACATCTTACCTCCAGTAAGCCCCACACAGTAGGATTGCTGAGAGGTGGGCAAAGGCCACGCCCCCTTTCTCCACCACGCTGCAAACGCACGCCCCGGTGCGTTCTAAGTTGAGGGATTAAGTCCCCTTGAATACTGAGGGTCCCTAGGGGCCATCTAGCCCACAAGGTACCTCCAGTATGCCCACAGAGCTGTTTTGCAGAGAGGTGGTCCGAGGCTACGCCCCTTTTTACACCACTCTGCAAACACACCTCTTGGCACACTACTGCTTGGAGGATGAAGTCCACTTGTGTCCTGAGGTCCCCAGGACACAAGGGGATCTCAGCGCCCCACTAGTAGTGCACCAGAAGACGCGTTGCAGAGTGGTGTAAAGAGGGGCGTGGCCTGGGACCACCTCTCTGCACCACAGCTTTGTGGCGCATACTGGAGGTACCTGGTGGGATAGTTGGCCACCAGGGACCCTCAGAATTCAAGGGGAATTAATTCCCCAACTTACAACTCGCCACAGGGCGCATTTGCAGAGTAGTGCAGGAAGGGGGTGGGGCCACCGGCGAGATGCCAGTTTTTTTCCTTTATATTATTTTTTAGAAGGGGGCTGTGTGGCCCCCCTTCTTTTACTATTTTTGGTGCACTGGGGCAAATAAATAACTATAAAGAAGGGGGCAGCGTTTCCACTTCTGGCCCCGGGGACCCCATACCCCGGGGCCGGCCTGCGTTTTTTTAAATTATTTTTTTTCGCCGAGGGGGGCAGCGTGGCCTTCCTCCTGGGACACTTATGGCCCCGGGGACCCCATTCCCCGGGACCTGGCCTCTCCGTTGGGAACCATGGGGGGAGCCCCAATGCCCCTATGGTCCAGATGCCCCCCCCTCCTGCGGGAGCCGGCACTGCTTTTGAGCAAGGGGAGCTGCTGTCATGCAGCTCCCCTTACTCAAAAGCAATCCTGCTTTGCTTCATTGAAGGTGAGAGCAGATTTCCCTGCTCCCGCTTCAATGAAGCAAATCAGTGTTTGCTATGGCAGGGCGGAAGCCATGCTCCCGCCCTGCCATAGCAAACAACAATGTCCCGGGGGTGGGCACCCTGTAACATTGTAGTAGCCAGCCCTTGGGGTGGCCGTCTCCAGGACCATCGAGGGCTTCAGGAGGCGGGCTGCACAGCCCCCCTCCCAACATATTTACAGCCCCAGGGAGGTGATGGTCCCCGGGGCCCGGGGGTCCCTAACAAACCCCTGAATTTGAATATTAAGTGCCTCAGGGAGGTGGTTGTCCCTGGGGCAGTGAGGGGGGCCTGTGAGACCCCCACCCATTTACATGAATGCCCCAGGCAGGTGGCAGTCCCTGAGGCAGCGTGTGGGGGGTTGGGACCCCCTCCCCTTTATTAAAGAAGCCCCGGGAAAGTGGCGGTTCCCGGGCTGCGGGGGTCCCCGCGGGACCCCGCAAAATAATTGGTGAGTGCCCCTAGGACCTGGCCCACCCAGGGGCTTTAAAAAACGAAGTGTGGAAGCCCGCGCTTCATTTTTTAAAAATGTTCCTGGCCGGATTCGCGACTCCTGCGTGAATTCGGACAATGTTTTTTTTTACATGCTTTGTTTGGCCCTGGGCCTATGGGGTCAGGGTGTTTTTAGCCTGCACCCTTTTCTTGTATTTTATCCTCTTTTTCACTGTTTTCTTGTGACTCAATTTGGAGTGTTGGCAGCCAATCAGAGTGAAGCTTGTGCCCAGGAGGGCTTGCGAACCCTCCTCGGTGCTCAGATATTAATATTTTTCTTTTTTTATTTCTCAGGAACTACTGAACGGATTTACACCATTTAAAACAAGAATTTGCTGAAACATGATTCATTTTTGATGAGGGGCGTGGACAGGGTGGGTGGAGTCCTGCCAAGTTTTTGCCAAGTCCCCAACTAGAGGCGCCCATCTCAATCAGGGATTTATAACATATGCTCCCACGAGATGGAAAGCATTGTGGTGAGTGAGTCAAAGGGGCCGAGAGCCCAGTTCTATCGACAACCACATTCAGAAGGACCATAAATATGTTCTAGCAAGCCCAGCAAGTGTTACATGGTGTGCTGGCCCACGATTCGAATTTAAAAAAAACGACTCAGTTACAATTACTAGAACAGTCAAATAAGTCCTGCAAAAAATTCCATTGAATGTACTAAACCAGTCCAGAGTTGGAACAAACTCTTTTTAGCTTAGGGTTAGAGACAGCTTTGGCTGTCTCTCCAGACTCATGCAATCAAGAAAAATACTAATAATGTTACATAAATAGCATGGTGCTTTGGGTCCGCCTAGTTCAACCATTGCTCTGCTGGTATGTTATTTATATTTTGATGTAGCCTACAGGTATCATACACAGTGTGGACTAAGGGTTTTTGTTGCCTGTATAATTCCAAGTTTGCCTGTGCCCACATAACAGTCATTGGATGTTTCCAACTTCAGACAGCGTGAGTGACAGCATTCCACCTCTTTATTTCTGCATGCCTCTAAGGGAGCTTCAAGCCCAGGGACATAGAGACCCTTTTCTCGGTGTCTACTGGGACCCCCTTAAGAGAGCTCCAATTTATCATAGAAATCCCCCTTACCGTGGGCAGGCCCAAAATACCTTTGGCCAGCCTAAAATAACAGGATCCCAACAGCAAACAGTTGAAGAAGACGTGGCATAACGACCAGAGCTGTCGTCTCAGGAACTGGGCGGGCCAGGTTGGTGTTGCAGCGTAGGCCTAAAATAGTTAATCTACCTGTGACTACACAAAAACGAATATGTCCTTGTGTAATGTAACAGGTGCTCATGTAAAGCGCCCCAATCCCTCAAGGTCGAGGTCGTGCGATATAAAACTGCAAATAAAGAACAAAAAAAACCATCAATTTCTTGCTTGAGCATTGCTTACCTCATTACTGTTGACAAGCCGGAGTTCTGTCTGTGCAGGCGCTTCATCACTCTAGTGCACGTGCAAAAAAGTTCAGGCACGCGCACTCCCACTGATATAGGCCGGTAATTGCACTCTCCCTGCTCCCTGCAGCTGTGTAAACAAGTAGTAACAACACGTGCTGCTGTGATGTTGCGCATGCTAAGCGGGTGCAGTATCTAAACAAGGATTGGCCGCGCGGCAGTAAAGTGATAATCTTAAAAGCGAGCGCCTGGCGCGGCACAAGGGGGCAAAAACATGAAAGGCAGCAACGGGCAGTAGGTGGTGTAGGGGCTAAAAGAAACCAACAAGCATTGGCATTGTGGCAGTAAAGCAGCGCGGCCGTGAAAGCCATCATCTTCAAAGCGCGCAGCAGCAGGGGGAGGGGGCATGAGCGATTTCCTTGTGGGAGCGTACAACCATATGGCGCCACCATATGGTGCCGTATGGTGCCGCCCGGTCCCGCAAGGAAATCGCCAAGATGTGCACGCGTTGCATTGCAAGCAATGCAACGCGTGCAGGTTTCTGCCCTCAAAGCTGTGGCTATGGCTACAGGTCTCTGTCCTATGCAGCTCATGCGCGCTGCATAGGATGAGACCTAACAACGTCACTTTCTGAACCAAGGACTACCTTTTTGCCAAATTTGGTGTAATTCCTTCAGCAGTTCGGGCTATTCTGGGACCCAGCCATTTTTTAAACAGGGACAGGGTCACCCAGCGCCCCTCCTTGGCCGATTTCAGCTTTGAGGATCCAATCCCCCTGGGGTCCAGTATTTTTGTATATGGGGAGGGTGGAGATATCAGCCCTGGGGGCCTCATCTCCTGGGGCCGAGTCAATGATTAAAGGGGAGGGAGGCTGCACAGCTCCCACCCATGCTGATTTCAGCCCTAGTGGCCCCAGGACCCAGCCAATGATTAAAGAGGGAGGGGGCACACAGCCCCTCCCTGGGTGGATATCGCCCCCTAGGATCCCATCCCCTGGGGCTCAGCCAACTAAGGGTGGGTGACCTGCTGCCCACCCAGGGCACCCTCCATATCCTCGGTCGGGCCATGGGGTGGCCCCAAAGCTCACACAGCCCCAGCCAGCTCCCAGCATCCAGCAGTAGACGGCATTGCATCCGCCCACAAGGAGCAGCTAAAAATGCTGCTCCTTGCAGGCGGGAGCAATATTCAGAACTGTTTGCCGGCCCGCATCACTGCGGCAAGCAAACAGACCTGAAGTCTGTTACCAGCTGATGGGAGCATTTTTAACCCTTTAAGTGCTGATGACGGAACCGCTCCGTCATCAGCTGCGGGTGCGCTGTGCTGATGACGGCCGCGCCGCCGCCATGCCCCCTTAGCACTGCGGCGGAATAGCCGCCGCAGTGAAGGGGTTAAAGCTCCCTGCAGCTAGAAGTGGACTTTGTGTTTGCTTTCTCTTGGCAGGAGCTTTGAAATTGCTCCTGCCAAGTAAGAGCAAACACAGGTTTTCCTGCCCTTGTTCACGCTGGGACATAGCAGGAGCCAGTCCTGTGGGAAGGGTTCCCCAGGGCCATTAATGACTCCTATTTACAAATTGTGGCCAGGGCCTGGGCCAGGATCAAAATCTTTGGGTGGGGCCCATGGGATTGGATCCCCAGGGCCACAATTGGCCATGGAAGGGGCCCACATTATGCCCTCTCCTTCAGAATATCCTCCGGTCCCAAGGAGATGGGGTCCCTGGGGCTGAAATCAGCCAAAAAATTTTAAAGACTGGGCCTCTGGATGGGCTTCCCGGGGCAGTAATTGACCCAGGAGAGGGGGCCGTATGCCCTCCCCCCTTGTTCTATGCGGCGGGCCCCATGGGATGGGGTCCCAGGGGCAAAATCAACCTGGGGTACACACCCTCTTCCCCCAATTATAATGATTATAATATCCCCAAGACCTGGCCCATGTGGGCGGGGGAGGGGGGGCATAAAAAGACACACGTGCGGGAGACCGCACTTAAAAAAACCTTTTGCTATGGATCCTCCATGATTTTGCGTATCTTCCAGAAATTTGTAGCAAATTCTACCCTGCCTCTTCTGGGATTTTTTTGCATTTTGGGGGGGATTCGGTCCCAAGATTGTTGCCATCACTTCCTGGTTAAAGTAGGGGCAGCCAATCAGATCTGTTGAATCTGCTGAGGATCAGCGTCCCTAGATATACATAAATCTTTAATAACTCCAACGCTACTGAATAGATTTACATCAAATTACAAAAGGCACTCTTTCTGGACCAATATCTAGCTTTCTGTCAATTTTGATGTAATTCTGATCAGCAGTTCGGGCTGTACTCATGTTCAAAATCCTTATGGGAAATTGCATGGGGAAAACACTGTGAGTGACAAACAAGTTTTCAACCTTTCGTGAAGATTCGGCAAACGGCGCCAACGTTATTACCAAAACAAAAAAATGCTTTTCCTGTGGAAACTAGGGCCTGACTATAACTACTTACTGGAGACCGCCAGTAGGTAAAATATATGGTCTTGACAATAGCCCTCTGAAAAAATCTACTGCCCCAAAAATACTGATCAACTATTAGCTTATGTCAAACCTTCCTTGTCCCAGCAAAAGTATGAAAAGGAAGGTGATAAAACAAGTCAAGAGTACATGGAACTGAAACATCTCCTTCATAACCATCATGCTGATTCTCACCCTTTGGTGCAGAGATACATAAATGTTCAGAAATGGCACTGGACAATTTGACAAAGAGCTCCTCCTCTCGTAAGAAGAAGACAAGACAATATCCTTAAACACCTTGACAGTTCTGACACCTATGAATTTGTTGAAAATAGCATCCTGCTGGAAAGGATTCAACTATAGGGAGAGATATTAAGTCCTGTGCTACAATAGCTCTTCCATAATTTCTCAACAGCCAAGCCATGTTTGGAATGCTAAAGTCATCCAGACACTCGTTACCATGAGGCCTTCCTCAAGGAGGATTTCTCTTGTGTCTTCTTTTTAATATCAATACTTGCCTCCTTGCATAGTGCCTGAGCAGATCCAGGTGAACTTCCAAATGTTCTTATCTACTATTTCTTGTCAAATGATCCAGAGAATCCAACCCGCATAGGTTTGCCCCTTAATGAAGGAGAGCTTCCTCGTCATGAATGATGCCAAGATTGTGGTTCTATTATTCAGAGACATTGAGCCTGACTCACTACCTTTAGACAAGCCCTAAGAACTTTACCCTCCCTTCTACCACATAAAAAGTAAGAAATCTGGGGATTCTCTGTGATGCTGATTTCACATTGGCATGTCAAAGCTATGTATGTTCTCTTCTTTGGGTCCCCAAAGCAACTGGATGACAAGGGGAGGGGGAAAGGGGAGGGGGGGCATCCCCATTCCCCCAAAAACGAATAAGTTCCTTGAATCGGTTCCCCAGGGCCCGTATGAGACTCGGGAAGGAAGCCCCAGACCCCACACGCCCTCCCCAAAACTCAAAAAAACAGCCCTGGGGATGGACTCCCAGGTCCCTTGATAAGCTCTTAAAGGGGGTGACTGCATGCCCTCCTTTCAAACAAATTAAAGATTAGCCCTAGGTAAAGGGTTCCCTGGGAGGGGGGCCCTACCCTACTCACTCCTCCCCTCCCCCTCAAAAAGTCATGTTGGCCCAGGATATGGGGTCTCTGGGGCCTATTTAAGGCATGGAGAGGAGGGCCCAGGCCCCCCTCCCAATATAAAAAAGAAGAGAGCAAAGTGAATGTTAAATGAGTGGAGTAGCCACTCATTTCACATCCACTGCTCTAGATTGTGAGCATCACATAGTGCCCTAGGGCTTATTCTTAACCGATTTTTTTTATTCCTGGTGGTTTCCCAAGAAGTGGCAGGTGCAAAATCAAACATTTTTTTAATACTGTGGGGGGGGGGGGCTTCTGGGAGTGCAGCAGCCCCCCAGAAACAAAGTTAAAAAAATCAGTAAGTCTCCTGGGTCATTAAATCCATGACCCCTGGAAAGCTTACCATATTTTATGCACTTTTAGTTGGAGCTCTATGCTCTTCAGCTGGAGTGAAAAGCCCCTTGTGATTGGTTCCATGGCTGAACTAGTAGGTTAAAAACTGTTCAAAAAAAGACTCAAAGACATGTTTATTATTTTTTAAATAAAACGGTATCACATTTTTTTAGGATAGTCACTTTTATTACACATTGTACTGAGAAAATTAATAAATTACAAAGACAGTAGGGGTGCTTTATATATGTTGATATGCTGAGCCATTCATAAAGCCAACACGCACACTTTTGATATTTTGCTGTTGTGGCCTGTACATATTGTGCATCCGTAGGGGTTTGGGCACCAGGCCCACTGCCCAACCCCGGTACAGTGGGAGATTGGGTGCTGTGCCTGCCCCCAACCCCCAACCTGCGCTCAACCCAAGGCTGCGCTTATATTACTGGACCTCTCGGTGGCCTTTGATAGGTCAATCATATGATACTAATTGACTGGAAAGAGTGCTACATGTGGCCATGGGGAAACAATTTCTGACCAATTCTGTCTGTCAAGTGGGGTGCCACAGTGCTCCTTGTTGAACCCTACTCTCTTTAATCACTACATCACCCCACTGGGAAGACTCAACAAATTATTTGGATTTTCAATGGTGTCATAGGCTGATGATGCCCAAACAGTGGTAACAGTACCCAGCAACCAGGAAGACAATTCCTCAAGATTTAGCTCCTGTATGTTTCACATAGTCAGCTGGAGGAGGCTGAACTGCTTCAAAATTAATTCTGGAAAACGGAAGCCCTTCCCCTAGGCAAAACAGTTCTTGTTGGTGGCCAAGTTGGTGATCTCAGGAAATGGGGCACTTTCGTCACCAGTGCGAGAAGTGAAGAACCTCAGGATTGTCTTTGACAATAAACTTAATTGTGAAGATCAGGTTAATACTCTGGTTTCATCAGTATTTTTTACCTTAAGAATTATTAGACAAATCTGTCCTTTCATTCCCTCAGACCTCCAAAAATGAGTGGTCACTACTATTGCAAAATTGGACTACAGTAATGCCCTATTTATGGGCATTCAGAAAAGACTTCTCCATAAATTGCAGATGCAATTCAATTCAATTCAAATAACTTTATTCGATTCCAAAGAGGAGTCATAAAAGTATACACTAATATAAAATACATAAATTGTCATAAAACCACAATACATATTAGCATATTTAAAATTTACAATACATTAGAAATAACCTTAAACATGTATGTAGAAAGGACATAAAGTGCAAAGTTGATTTATCAACAGGGCAACAGAAGAAACATTTATGGATAGTTTACTTTGGGTAGAAGTCGTGTAAATCCCAGACGGATATAGGACCGTCTCCTTTTTGGGGTGGGTAGGATCGTAGAAGGGGGACAATGTTCCTATTTCTAAATTTTACTAAGACCAGATCCCCACTAATATCTTTAGTTAGAGACCCTAGCCAGCCTACCCTTCTAACACTCATAATACCTCCGTCATGATTATGTGCGAGTGGTCTGTTTTTGGAAAGCCAGAATAAGACCTTATTTAAAAGATCGTGACGGCTTTCAAATTTCCCACGGCAGGGTGCCGGTATTCCTGATAAGACAAGAACAAATGGGGCGGCTTCAGGGGGCAAGTGTATAGATGCTACGCTACTTGGACTTGGATCCTCTCTGGCAGCAATATGCCTATTAAACCCAGGTTTAGGAGCGGCTTTGGGTAAAGCAGGTTTTTTAAGAAGCTGTGGGGAAGTTTGGGAGTATTTACTTAGATTAGTAGGCAAGGGAACTTTTGTGGTAGTGGCTGAATCAGAGCCATTGGGTATTGCCTTCTTAAGGGTGGATGGAGAATTAGTTGTAGTAATTATCTCTTTTGTTGTGGAGATAGCCGGAAGGGCTCTTCCCCCATTAGATGGGTCATTATTAGGTGGTTTGAGATTGGCTAACATAATTCTCTCAATACCCGTTATTCTATCACCCAGGGCGTTGATTTTTCCTACCAGTGGTGATACGATAGAATTAAATAATAACTCTATCTGAGACAGTAAAAGTGCTTGGTCTACATAAGTCCCACTCTCCGCCGTAGTTAAGGGGGTGTTGTTGACTGGCGATATAGGACCATGGCACGATTTTGGTGTGTTTAGATGATTCCCACTTTTAATAATCTCGCCATGCTTCCTTTTGTCATTAGGGCCCTGAAACAAGGCAACACCTTGGGTATTGTCTATTAAATATGGTAGCAGTAAATCACATGGTTTCCTAATTGGGGAAGAAATGCTAATGCCTTTTACATGGGATGGGGATGCCACTGGGGCATACTTAGTGCCACATAAAGAATTAATTTCCTCCCAAAAAGATAGATTCTGTGAGCTAACAGGGTTCAATGGGGGAGATTGCCTGGTGTCTATCAATTGTGGTGACTCGTTTACATCTTCACGAGGAGTGGGCAGTGATCAATTGGTCACAGTAAAGTTCAGGGTCCCCTGGCCTGGGTCAAGTTTTTGAGAAGATTTCTTATTTATCCCCTTGCGTGACATAGTGCAACCTGGTAATATAATAACGATAGGAACGCTTTAAGGAAAACAGAAACCCTGACCAGGAAGTAATATGGGTATAGTTCAAACGATGTAATTCCACTGGTTGCGGTGCCAAAGGGGGTGGCCCGTCCCGTCCTCCTCGGTCCTATGAGGGCCTTAGAGGGCCCGCCCTTTTCCCGGGCTTCGCCCCGGGAGCTCCTGCGCGCTACCGCGCAGCGGTCTCCCCAAACAGTTAAGTAGAGCTACGGCGGGGGGCGTGACCGGCAGGGAGAGCGGCCTCAGCTGTTACGAGCAGGGACTCCTGGTCAATTGAGTCCCTGCCATGCTGCTCGCAGCCCGGCCGGTGCAAAGAAGCACAGTTCTGGTCAGTTCTGGTCCGTTTCAAAAGAGCCCCACAGAGGCAAGGAGTCGGATTTTTTCAATGTCCCACGAGGTCCCACGGAGATCAGCAGCAACAGGTAGGGGCCTCAGCACAGTCCGTAGGGCGCTCCCCTCCACAGAGTTTCCAGATGCATCAGCCCGACTCCTGTTGGGAGTGCCAAAATATCAGTTTGTGTCTCAGGCCTTGATCATGCTACACTGGCTCCCAGTGGCTAAGAGTACAGAATCTAAAGCTCTCCATATAGCTTATAAGGCACTGCATAACATCAGCCCAGGCTATCTTCAGGACAGATTTATCTGGTATACCCCGTCACGGAAGCTCCGATCCTCAGATGCGAAATGACTAGTGCTGTCAAGGGCCAAACAAGTCTCACGGGGAGGCAGGGGTGTCTTCCTGGGGACAGCCATATTATGAAACTCTCTCCCCATAAATCTAAAAAACTGCCAGACCTATTGTCTTTCAGAAAATCTCTTAAGACCTGGCTCTTTAGCCACTAATGTAGCTATCTTTCTTTTTCTTCATGACAGCAGCAGCGCCAAGACGTCCCAGGGCATTCAAGTGCTATATAAAATGAAAAACCAAATCAAATCAAAATCAACTCTCTTCTTTGCATGGCTCGTGAGCAGTGGGGGTGGGCACCAACAGACAGTTGCATCCAACCCTACGCTGAAGTCCATGAGCGGCATTGGGTTAGCTGTCCCTGAGGGATTGGATGCAGGCCTTGTCCAGGCCCTGCTGCCAGATCTACGCCTTTCATGGCCAAAGGCCACGTGCACCTTGGGGCTGGCTGCCCTGGACGCAGGGTGCATGACATTGGGTTGTCGTTACGTATGGCAATAAAATATTACGTAACATTTTTAAAAAACGAGAACACTGAAAAAAATCAAAGGTTAAAGTGAGGTTATAGTTCTGAATGATAACAATGTCTTACTTTGTGTTTAAAAAAAACACTTTCAAAATTTACTGAAAAAAGCAAAGGCTAAATGGCTGTTATAGTTAGGTGAATTGGTTCTGTATTGTATGATTAAATTGATGAATGGCAGTAATGTATATGTAATTTTCACTGACAAACATGTGTATATAATTGTTAAGAACAAGTGTATTATGTATATATATAGAATCTGTCAAACCAACTGTTTTTTAAAAAAAAACTAAGTATACAAAAAAAATATACCAAAAAATAATTTTGATACAATAAATAAATAGAAAGAATATACAAACATCAAGCAGTGTGTGATTCCATTCACAACGTCCAACTTGCGCTGATGAATAGATGCACGTAACCCGGTGCAAAATTGTTCCTTTTTCCAGAAGTTTAATCTCCTTGCCAGGGTTTATCCTATAAGGTAGGGGCCCCCCTTTTTTCTACAAATAGTTAGGTGAAACTGCCAGTCAAAACATACCATTCTAAACTAACAAAATTACTACAAATCACCAGTTATCGTTATGTCAAGTAACTATAACTAATGCCATAAAGTAACTTTAACTCGCACCCTCTCAATTCGCTAATTAGCCCACATATTACATCAGTCACAACATGTTGAATGACATTATTGATAACATCACTATAACACTGTGGTTCCCAAACTGTGCACCGCGGCTCCCCGGTGTGCCGTAATGAGGTGCCAGGGGCGCCGCCGGCACACTGTGGAAAATTGCTACCAACAGCCCTCAGTCGTCCGTCATTCGGTGGGCTCGGCTTGGACAGGAGTGAGACACACACTTAACGTGTAACTGCGAGAGTGAGCGCGCATAAGAAGGAGAGAGAGAGATGGAAAATAAAAAGACAAAGGCACCAAGAGATAGGTAAGTGTGACAGAGAGAGAGAGGCAATGACACAGAAAAACAGAGAGATTAGGACAAAAATAGGAAGTGTGAGAGAGAAAGTCTTCGAAGAGAATATAGATAGAGCACTAATTTGTGGAGTTTTATATAGCGCGAACTTGACCCGAAGGCATCAGAGCTCTTCACAAATTTTACAGATTAAGGTAGACATAGAGATCAAAACAATGGCGGTACGTGAGCAAGACATAAGACGGCATGATTATCAGTATCAATATGTTTGTTATGCTGTGAGACAAGACTTAAAGATATGTTTAAGCACTGTGCTGACTCATTTCCTGGGACAGAGAAAATCTAGTAAAATCTAATTAACTTTTAAACAATAAATGATAAACAATACATTAAATTGTACAGATACGTAGTTTTGCATACAATGCAGGCCATGAGAACGTGAACCTCAGTTTGGATCCTGATTTTAAAATATAAAAGGTAAAAAAAAAATAGAATTGTGGGCACCCAGGCGCTGTGAAGGACATGAGCCTGTTTGTTAGAAGAGCGCCTAGCTCTGTCCTGAAAGGGGGGCGCTGATGGGGGGATCGTAAATCTGTAGGAAGGGAGGTCCATCGTGCTGGCAATGTCTGGGGGTGGGGGACTCTGTAATTACTGCTAATGGGCCCAGATGAGTGGTCACTCCTAAGGCTTAGGGGTCCCTTAGCCTTCCTTACACGAGGTGATTCTGAACTAACGTAGGTGCAGCTGACCTTGGACTCTTGGTAGGTGACCTCAAACAGATTCTTGAAGTGCTTCTTTTTATGTCCTCTAGAGCTCGGCCCAGGACGAGGCCTATGCCCTGATGCAGCCGCACTCTGCCAGCTCCACTGTTTCATGTAGGCACAATGCGCACCGCGGAACACAAACAGCTTCATATATAGCGCTGTATAAAGCGCCTACTGGTTAAACGTCTTCAGAGGCTGTTTATGAATTTATGGTGATGTGCAAAGCCTCTTGCGCCGTGCTCTTTGTAATTTTACTACGTCATCTGATTCAATGCTCCCCAAAAGCAGCACAAGGCACCCTACCAAGTATTTTTTTTGCAGTTGTATATAGCGCGAACTCCATCCAAAGGCATCAGAGCACTTTACATTAGCACCAGTTGCGTTACGGACGGACACATTAATTTTTAGGCACGGGGAGATTAAGTGATTTGCCCAGAATCACACGGTGTTGCGCATCCCTGCCGAGACTCGAACCCAGTTCCCCAGCTTTCAATTCGGCCGCTCTAGTCGTTTAGGCACATCCTCTCCTGGTGACCCGTGAAATAAATGTCTGATGGTGAAACGTGTGTCCCTCACCACTGTTCGGGACCCTCAATGCTATGTCATACCACTTTGAGCCTATGACTGGATGTTTAGACTCCGGTGGGAGAAAGCACCCCCAGGGGCAGTGTAAAGTATTAGGATGGGAGTTAAGCAGGGCATGGTCCTGGGGGTCTCTGGTGTGTTAGTTTATTTTATTGTAGCCCTTCCTTGGGGATAGCTCATCCCCCCCCCCCGCCCCACCCCCCCTCGCAAGTGGAGGATTGTTTTTTGAGCACCATGAGACACCTGCAGGTCTCTGACAGAAATACATTTACTGAGAGACACGTCCTTCATTCGTGGTGAAACGGGAATCAGCAAGTGACATTTTTCCTTGAAGACAAACAACTCTTTCAGAGATGGGCGTATCGTTTATTCTTCCACGACGATTTACTTAAAAACTATTATTATTATTTTTCATTAGAAACCTTATGATGAGACTGAAAGCACTATAACGAGTCTCTTTGGTGTTACCTCAAAGGCAGTGAAGTGACTGCTACAGAGTTAAGATTGTTTTTTTCATCTTGAGGCTGAAGGCAAAAATGGAGAGCTTGATAGGGACCCAGCCCACTTAAAACACTGGGTAGATGGGATCTGGTGAGCCATCTTGGGTTCATCAGAGCCATGGGCGTCCGCAGAGGGGGGCAAGGGGGATTACTTGCCCCCCCTGGATCGTCAGTGCGTCCTGTGTGGGGGAGAAGGGTGCAAGGCAGAGGGGAGAAGGATGCAAGGTAGAGAAGGGTACAAGGCGGAGGGGGAGAAGGGTGCAAGGCAGACCGGGAAGGGTGGAAGAAAGAGTGGAGAAGGGTGCAAGGCAGAGAGGAGAAGGGTGCAAGGCAGAGGGGAGAATGGTGCAAGGCAGAGGGGAGAATGGTGCAAGGCAGAGGGGGTAGAAGGGTGCAAGGCAGAGGGAGTAGAAGGGTGCAATGCAGATGGGAGAAGGGTGCAATGCAGATGGGAGAAGGGTGCAAGGCAGAGGGGAGAAGGGTGCAAGGCAGTGAGGAGAAGGGTGCAAGGCAGAGGGGGTAGAAGGGTGCAAGGCAGAGGGAGAAGAAGGGTGCAATGCAGATGGGAGAAGGGTGCAATGCAGATGGGAGAAGGGTGCAAGGCAGAGGGGAGAAGGGTGCAAGGCAGAGGGGAGAAGGGTGCAAGGCGGAGGGGAGAAGGTGCAAGGCGGAGGGGGAGAAGGGTGCAAGGCAGAGGGGAGAAGGGTGCAAGGCAGAGAGGAGAAGGGTGCAAGGCAGAGAGGAGAAGGGTGCAAGGCAGAGCGGAAAAGGGTGCAAGGCAGAGCGAAGAATGGTGCAAGGCAGAGGGGGTAGAAGGGTGCAAGGGGAGGGGAGAAGAGTTGAAAGCAGAGGGGAGGAGGGTGCAAGGCAGAGGGGGGAAGGGTGCAAGGGGGAGGGGAGAAGGGTTCAAGGCAGAGGGGAGAAGGGTGCAAGGCAGGGGGGAGAAGGGTGCAAGGGGTAGGGCGAGAAGGGTGTAAGGCAGAGGGGAGAAGGGTGCAAGGGGGATGGTGATGAAGTTAAAAATGTGCGACCCCTGGAAACATTTCTGCGGACGCCCATGATCAGAGCCCACCCCACGTACACTTCTTGTAACGCCACAGAGCTCCTTGAGCCTTTCTCTAGCCTGGTTACTTTTAGTGGGAGTGCTTTATACTACTCTATGATGGTGTTGTATGCATTGACATGTACTTTATAAGATCTTTGTGATTGCAAATAAAGTTTTATGGTGATGGCTACTCTCTGAATCCTTCATCATGTCTAGGCTTGATTCTTCATGTAGACCAGTGGTTCCCAAAGTGTGCGCTGCGGCACCCCGGTGCGCGGGTAAAAAAATGGTGGGGAGCCACGGCCAACTGCCAATATGGACAAGGGAGCCACGGGACAAAAATGTTTGGGAACCTCTGCTATAACATCTAAAATTACATCATTGATGGCAACACTGTGCATGGCGGGGGTGCGTGTTGTAGTTACTTTAAAGCTCTCTTATCTGATAGTATGCCTTTAAATGTATGAATTAGGTTTGCTAATCCTCATCGATTCGCAAATCCACAGAGGATCCAAAAAATGTACAGCCCATATATTTCTCAAATTTAACCTCTTCATGCCCAGACTGGAAATCATTTTCAAAGCTAACTTCTCATAAATTACATAATGGATTTTCATCAAACCACATAAAGGCACATCTTTGAGTAAAGTTCTATTACATGTCAAGTTTTCTGCAATTCCAATCAGCCAGTTTTTCTGCATCTAAGAACGAGAAACCTATGGGAATTAAAATGGGAAATGCTTTCTTTTGGCGGCCTCCCCACTCGTAATTTTAGGGAAACCGCTTGAAAGATCTGCTCAAAACTTGCCAAGAAGACCCCAACATGGATACACTAATTTAGAAAGGTGAATGCAGGTTAATTGAAAAACACTACAGAAATCTGATTTATCCAAAACATACAGAGGTGTTATTACTGCCACTGTAATATAATGTAATGTAATGTAATAGAATATAATAATATTGACCAGATTAACTGGTTACTAATACTACCCTACGGTAGAGCAACACTACCACCTAGTGGCTAAATAGAAAATACATTCACTTACAGCTGGTTTCATACAAAGTAAAGGATATGTACGCATCAGGGGGGAGAGAGGAAGGGAGGGGTACCAATATCCCGTGTGAATGCTAAACTGAATACCCCAAGAATAAAGCCACAAACAGAGGCTGCTTGCAGATTTCCACTAAGAAAGCAGAGCTTGCAAGTAAAAGCTCTGATTTGAATAGTATCAGAATACCACTTTAAACAGGACTTTGTCGCCAAAAGACGAAAAAAAAAACCTTTGATGGTCCTCGAACATATGCATTCACCCTCTTTGGGGATTATCAGTGTAAAATAGATGAGATGCATTGCAAGAGGTGAACTGGAAGAGGTAAATAGCAGATATGATCGAGGGAGCGAGAAAACAGAGAAAACGCAACCAGAGTAACTTGCAGTAGAATAGTCATTTGCCCTGGGAATCCATCAACAGTAAATTATCTCTCCACCGCTTATGAAGATGCGAAAACAAAGCTTAAAATATTTTGGCAATAGTAAAGTGCCTTCTGCAGCTGTTAGAAGCAGTGACGTTGTTTGCCCAATACTAGTGGATGGCACTTGAGGCACCGTGCGGTCCTCCGACGCAATGTACCCGGCCCGCAGTCATGAATATGAGCGTGCCTGTGATTTTTTCACTGTCAGCCCTGCCAGCGGAGACCAGGTGGCACATGCTGCCCTTTCTCTGGGAGTCTGCGTGCCCAGATTGGATCGGTGGAGAACTTTGAAGTGAACCCTTCTTTCAGATCACCAGCACACACAACACAGAAAGAGAACCCCGGTACACTCACTATGCTGCTCCCCGAGCTGGCGCGGATACAAGGCCGTGTTTGATTTTCTGAAGCTCCAAATATATGTGAGAATTGAACAACTATGCGCTTATGTTCAAGTATGCTCATAACAAATGAAATGGCACGCAATTCGATTCTTTGGCACTTACTATGAAGTGCTCATCGATGCTCTATGAAGTGCTCATCAATGCTCTATGAAGTGCTCATTAATGCTCTACGATGTGTTCATCAATGCTCTATGAAGTGCTCATCAATGCATCAATGCTCTATGAGGTGCTCATCAATGCTCTATGAAGTGCTCATCAATGCTCTATGAAGTGCTCATCGATGCATCAATGCTCTATGAGGTGCTCATCAATGCTCTATGAAGTGCTCATCAATGCTCTATGAAGTGCTCATCAATGCTCTTTGAAGTGCTCATTAATGCTCTATGAAGTGCTCATCAATGCTCTATGAAGTGTTCATCAATGCTCTATGAAGTGCTCATCAATGCATCAATGCTCTATGAAGTGCTCATCAATGCTCTATGAAGTGCTCATCAATGCTCCATGAAGTGCTCATCAATGCTCTTTCCAGTGCTCATCAATGCTCTATGAAGTGCTCATCAATGCTCTTTGAAGTGCTCATCAATGCTCTTTGAAGTGCTCATTAATGCTCTATGAAGTGCTCATCAATGCTCTATGAAGTGCTCATCAATGCTCTTTGAAGTGCTCATTAATGCTCTTTGAAGTGCTCATTAATGCTCTATGAAGTGCTCATCAATGCTCTATGAAGTGCTCATCAATGCTCTATGAATTGCTCATCAATGCTCTTTGAAGTGCTCATTAATGCTCTATGAAGTGCTCATCAATGCTCTATGAAGTGCTCATTAATGCTCTATGAAGTGCTCATCAATGCTCTATGAAGTGCTCATCAATGCTCTATTAAGTGCTCATCAATGCTCTACGAAGTGCTCATCAATGCTCAATAGAACCCAGTAATCCAGAGTTCTTCAAACTTTTTGATGCCGAGACCCCCTTGTAAAACCTTTTTAGGGGTAAGGACCCCCTTCCAACAAAAGTTTCTAGAAACTGGTACTCCTCATCATCATCTTTTGACAACCATAAATGTGCCTGTTAGACCTCATCAATTCCATCCATCATTCATCCACCCACACTTTCACACATCCATCCATCCTTTCATCCTTCCATCCATCCATCCATCCTTCACCCATCCACCCTTTCATCTTTCCATCCATACATTCATCCTTTACCCATCCACCCTTCCATCCATCCACCCATCATTCATTCACCCACCTTTTCACTAATTCATCCATGCAACCTTTTATCCATCCATACATCCACCCACCCTTTCATCCTCCCAACCTCCCATCCATACATCTATCCTTCACCCACCCACCCTTTCATCCATACATCCATCCACCCACCCTTTCATCCATCCATCCACCCATCATTCATCCCCCCACCTTTTCACACATCCATCCATGCATCATTCATCCAAGCAACCTTTTATCCATCCATACATCCATCCATCCTTCATCTGTCCACCCTTTCATCCTTCCATCCATCCACACTTTCATCCATCCTTCATCCGTCCACCCTTTCATCCTTACATCCATACATCTATCCTTCCTCCATCTTTCTTTCACCCATCCACCCTTTCATCCTTACATCCATCCATCCATCCTTCATCCATCCAACCCTTTCATCCTTCCATCCATACATCCATCCTTTACCCATCCACCCTTCCATCCATCCACCCATCATTCATCCACCCACCTTTTCACACATCCATCATTCCTCCATGCAACCTTTTATCCATCCATACATCCATCCACCCTTCCATCCATCCATCCTTCATCAGTCCATCCTTCCATTCATCCACCCTTTCATCCATTCATCCACCCTTTCATCCATTCATCCACCCTTTCATCCATCCATTCATCCTTCATCCGTCCACCCTTTCATCCTTACATCCATACATCTATCCTTCACCCATCCACCCTTTCATCCTTCCATCCATACATCCATCCTTCATCCATCCACCCTTTCACACATCCATCCATGCCTCATTCATCCAAGCAACCTTTTATCCATCCATACATCCATCCATTCATCCTTCATCCGTCCACCCTTTCATCCTTCCATCCATCCACACTTTCATCCATCCATCCATCCTTTATCCATCCACCCTTTCATCCTTACATCCATACATCTATCCTTCCTCCATCTATCTTTCACCCATCCACCCTTTCATCCTTCCATCCATACATCCATCCTTCATCCGTCCACCCTTTCATCCTTCCATCCATACATCCATCCTTTACCCATCCACCCTTCCATCCATCCACCCATCATTCATCCACCCACCTTTTCACACATCCATCATTCATGCATGCAACCTTTTATCCATCCATACATCCATCCACCCTTCCATCCATCCATCCTTCATCAGTCCACCCTTCCATTCATCCACCCTTTCATCCATTCATCCACCCTTTCATCCATTCATCCACCCTTTCATCCATCCATTCATACTTCATCCGTCCACCCTTTCATCCTTACATCCATACATCTATCCTTCACCCATCCACCCTTTCATCCTTCCATCCATACATCCATCCTTCATCCATCCACCCTTTCATTCATCCATTCACCCATCATTCATCCACCCATCTTTTCACACATCCATCCATCCATCCATCATTCATCCATGCAACCTTTTATCCATACATCCATCTACCCTTTCATCCTTCCATCCATCCACCCTTTCATCCATCCATCCGTCCATCCTTTCATCCATCCACCCTTCCATCCATCCACCCATCATTCATCCACCCACCTTTTCACACATCCATCATTCCTCCATGCAACCTTTTATCCATCCATACATCCATCCACCCTTCCATCCATCCATCCTTCATCAGTCCACCCTTCCATTCATCCACCCTTTCATCCATTCATCCACCCTTTCATCCATCCATTCATCCTTCATCCGTCCACCCTTTCATCCTTACATCCATACATCTATCCTTCACCCATCCACCCTTTCATCCTTCCATCCATACATCCATCCTTCATCCATCCACTCTTTCACACATCCATCCATGCCTCATTCATCCAAGCAACCTTTTATCCATCCATACATCCATCCATCCATCCTTCATCCGTCCACCCTTTCATCCTTCCATCCATCCACACTTTCATCCATCCATCCATCCTTTATCCATCCACCCTTTCATCCTTACATCCATACATCTATCCTTCCTCCATCTATCTTTCACCCATCCACTTTTATCCTTCCATCCATACATCCATCCTTCATCCGTCCACCCTTTCATCCTTCCATCCATACATCCATCCTTTACCCATCCACCCTTCCATCCATCCACCCATCATTCATCCACCCACCTTTTCACACATCCATCATTCATCCATGCAACCTTTTATCCATCCATACATCCATCCACACTTCCATCCATCCATCCTTCATCAGTCCACCCTTCCATTCATCCACCCTTTCATCCATTCATCCACCCTTTCATCCATCCATTCATCCTTCAACCGTCCACACTTTCATCCTTACATCCATACATCCATCCTTCATCCATCCACCCTTTCATCCATCCATTCACCCATCATTCATCCACCCATCTTTTCACACATCCATCCATCCATCATTCATCCATGCAACCTTTTATCCATACATACATCCATTCATCCATCCTTTCATCCATCCATCCATCCATTCATCATTCATCCACCCACCTTTTCACACATCCATCCATCCATCCTTCATCCTTACATCCATCCACCACCCATCATTCATCCACCCACCTTTTCTGTGACTCTCTCATTGGGGGGGGGGGTCAGTATCTCTCTGCGTCTTCTTCCTTCTTTCCTGATCATGGGAGGGCATCTCTGTGCCTCACTGCTGGGGGGGGGGGGGGGCTGGAGGGGGGGACGTGTCACGGGACCCACAGCTCCAGGCGCGCAATTTCCATTGACCTCAAAGGGCTACACTACAGCCTGCTCCCCCAGCCCCCCTCCGCCCCCTCCCCCCCCCCCACTTCCCCTCCTCCCCCAGCTCGAAATTGCTTCAGGGACACACACACACACAGCCACACCCGAGTACTTGACAGGTCGTTAAAAGACCTTTTGCTTGTTAATGAGGCTTTGGTGTTTTTCACACCTCGGTGTGAATTAGGCCTCCACCGTGAGCACCCTCGATCAGCCCAAGCCAGGAACTGCCCTCTGACAGAATCTGCGACCCCCTTCCAAGGACTCCACGACCCCCCTGGGGGTCGCGCCCCACAGATTGAAGACCTCTGCAGTAATCAATCTTAGAATCACAGACTACTGAGTTCAAACCTGCAGGGATTCATATTTACGTCTTGCAGGTTGCATGGAGTTATTTGAAGCAGGCACGTTACTCAACTTCAAATTCAACTTGTAGTCTGCAAGCAACGCAAGGATCTCGGAAGGAAACTAATAAACCCACAGAAAATGAGAGGACCTCCCACGCCTAGGGGCGGGGGCATTTAGTGGCATTTTGGGCGAGAGGCAAGAGAGAGGCTGGGCCAGTGCACATCTGGTCAAGGGGAGTGGGAGGGGTCCCCTATTAGCTATATCACATTGTAGCGGGATGGCATTCTCCATAAAGCAGCCAACAAGAATAGGTGGGGGAGATTACCAACATAGCTATTTGCAGGAGTCTACTGTTATCAGTAACGCAGGGATGGAATTATTCATCCACACCATATAGGGGGCCTTTGAGCTAGATCTGGAAGGTGAAGCAGCTATTGGGGGAGGCCGAGAGGGCCAGCAAGCTCCTCATCCTGTAGGGGGGTCCCGGGCAAGGAAAATTGCAGGGACTCCTTTTTGGCGGGGACTGGCTGATCCTGGAACAGGGACGGTAGTCAATGGGGCTCCGGGCTGGCGAGAGAGGGGGCCGTCCTGCTGGTGATCCTGGACTCTCCGGCCCTAACCGGATGCTGGTGCTTGGAAGAAGCAATTTGGTGAAAGCTGGTGCACAAGGAAAGATACAAAGCAGTGCCCTGGGGACCGTGTCTAGGGGGTAGACGACGGGTAGTTACCTGAAATAGGTGCAATGGAGATGGGTTGTGGCCTGCTGGTACAACCCGCATCCAGTGTGGCTCTGGAGATCCTGAATTGTAACCTGTGTTTCCAAAAAATACTGCGTAACCCAATGTTTATCAATGTGTGTTGGTTTGGTTTAATAAAAGTTGGTCTAATGTTGACAGTGCATCAACAACTAGAGATTGCGTTATCTGAGAATGAATAAAGATTACGCAGTGAAGACCAGCCACTTGTATGGTGCCTTTTTGTGGTGGGCAAAAGGTGGGCCAAGTCTGGTGGGTCGAATCACACGTTAAATGCCTACTATGCAAATCTGCAAACTGAAGCATGGTCTGCAGCAGGCACATCCACCTCTCTGCTAGTAAAAAGCTTAACACATATGAACTCACATAGATGTCCACAGCAAGTGCACTAATCACCCCAGTTGAGTTACCAGTATCATATGTGGAAACCTGCTAGATACTCTTAGATCTAAGCAGCAGGCATGTTAAACAGAGTGCTGAGAAATCCTGCTGTTGTGTTGGCAGCTAAACCAGGGCCAGGAGGACCAGCTGCAGGGTAACAACACCATAGGACCATGACATGGAGGAGGGACAATGCTAGAAAGACCAAGAAGACCAGGACCATGAATTACAAACAGACCAGTGTCGGAGGACAGCTACTGTGAGGGCAAGCACTAGATCAGGAAAAGGACCACCAGGAGAGTGAAGGGTGGGTCCAGGAGGGACAAAGGGACCAATAATGGGAGGATGGAGGAGTAAATCAGGGCAAGGAAGGAGAGGACCAAGAGCAAGGAGGTGAGCCAAGAGACCGGCATGAAGGATGAGGTGGAGAACAAGTAACAAGAGAGGAATGAAGAGGAGGAGGGAAGGAAGAGGAGAACAAGTAACAAGAGAGGAATGAAGAGGAGGAACGAGAGAATGGGAGGGGGGGCATGACCAAGAAGGGGAGGACAAGACGGATCAGGAAGACAAAGATTAGTAGTAGACCCAAATGACCAAAAGCCTGGGGGACGGCCAGGAGAGTCAAAATATGGAGGACCAGTACCAGAAATGTGAGCACCCAGTACAGGACCAGCAACTGGAGGAGGGAAAAGAGTTGGGAAGGAGGAGGAGCAGGACGATGCAGAGTGCGACAAGAGGACCACAGCAGCAAGACCAGGACAGGAGCTGGAAGAGGAGGGCCAGAAGGATGAGGGTAGGACCAAAATCAGGAAGAGGACCAGGGGAAAGAAAAGAACAAGGAGCGGGCCAACAAGGAGAACCTGGAACAGAAGGAGCGGAAGGGAAAGAGTAGGGTAGGTACAGGACCAGAAGGAGTGGGGCTCAACAGCAGAAAAAGGGATGAGGATAGATACACTCAGAGGAGAAGGTGAAGGGTGAGAATGAAGACCATGATGAGGAAGAACATGAGGATAAGGACCATGAGGGGAGGAGAACCAGGAGGATTATGATACAAACAATGACCGGTGGACAATGGAGGAGGTAGAAGAAAAGTACTAGGGTGAAAATGATGGGGGGGGGGGTCGATATATATGTATTTCATGGTTGTTGGCATTGTGGCTTTGGGTACATGTTTTTAGAGCTGTGAATCTCACTTTTCG
The DNA here is from genome assembly GCF_964263255.1 of Lissotriton vulgaris. NCBI lineage: Eukaryota > Metazoa > Chordata > Amphibia > Caudata > Salamandridae > Lissotriton > Lissotriton vulgaris. The sequence continues at coordinate 1,735,508,695 of NC_141685.1, forward strand.
TTATGACATGTATTGACAGGCAGTGTTGGTATGTAATTGAGCTATGGCTCAGGAAGTGAGAGCACTTTGCACATTATTGCACTATGTGATCGAACTGAGAACTCAAGATTAGAAACTGGCCGTTCTGGATTCATTGCCACCAACTTAACCACAGCCCTCTTCATTCTAGGGTGTACACTCCTTTTTGTTCTGTTTTAATATGCTCCAAAAGATTATTGAGATGAGTAAGTCAATAGATATATTCAAAGGTTCTATATTTTATTCCATTCATTAAAAAAAACCTCTTATGTGTGTCTGTTTTAGCCAAGTTGTAGTGTGTTTTTATTCCATTATTACTTAAATATGAAAGATTCTTGCATTGGGTCCTCACCAGTTTCATGTAACTTCCTGCCTAGCATACTTAACTTCAAATCGGGAAACAGCCGTTACTCCGAAGTTTTTACTTCGTAGTACATTTCCCACGTACTCATTAGATCGTAAAGACTGTTGGCACACAAGTCTTTACAGCGTTACACATAACCACGCATTTGAGGATAATTAAAAAAGGGGGTTTGGGGGGGTCTCCCCCAAAAATATAACATGTTCAATTACTAACAAATGTGTATACGACAAATGGAATTAACTAAATTGGCTGAAATAAAAAGGTAAACAACAACTCTTGTTAACATTGCTAACAGCCGTTTAACACCTGAACTTGAAGGGGGATTGTTAGTGTTAGGATATATTTCTGTATATGGTTGGCTAAAAACATTTGGCTTTTTTTCAGTTTTTTATTGGCATGCACAAAGGTATATAAAAGTAATGTGTGTTTGTTTTGTAGCTGGTAGGAAGTGTGTGTAAATAAAACGCGAATAGAATATCACATGCATAATAATGTGTATGGAATTGAAAGGTCAGAGTATTGTTACAGTAGCTAGCAATGGTAGGTAAAGTAACATTTTAAAAGGTAGCCTTATTGTTTTAATGTATGTTTGGAACAACTACAGAAGTAATACGCTCATGAACTTGATTAATGATTGATATATATAAATATATGTTTCAAAGGCCTGCTACAACATCAGAAACAGACTTCAGCACGCTCGGGCTCGCTTGCAGAGAGTTTTTATTCTACCACACACAACATGGTAACGAATTTCGACCACGCAAGCGGTCTTTGTCAAACCTCAAGTTTCTGCCATTTTTTTTGCCCCTGATTTTGTTCCCAATGTCTCTGCTGGAGAATTAGTCTCTTGTCTCCTAAAAAATCTCGTTTCGTTTGTGCCCCACTTTGATCGGCTTCGTTCTCACTGGTTTATGTGGATGTCAGAGATGATATGCTGCTTGAACTCAGTGTTGTTTGCATGCCTTGGCCTTGATGTTTAAACATATCACATTTTTTCACATATGTAAATATGCGCCCCTGCATAATCTTCCTTGTCCCTCTGAAATTTGGATTGTTTTCTTGCTTTAACTACTTCTTCATGTTTTTCAACATATTTTTCTAGATCCCCTTTTAACTTTGTCATTTCCGGGTTCATATCTATTGCTGCCAATTCCTTTTCAAGTTCCTGTAATTCCGCTTTTATTTTTGTCAGTGCAATTTCAATGTGTTTCAGCATTGGGAAAAAAATCAGGGGCAGTTTCACGCTCCAAGGGGAAGAGGAAGGGGACGCAAGTGGGCTCCAAGGGGAACAGAACAAACAAGACCAAAAAAGCAACAAGGAGAGGTAACAGGAGAAAGTGGCTCCAAGGATATTGGAACAAAGACCCGGAGCATGCGTCAGAAAACTGCCAAATGAACTCAATGACTACACAACAAAGAAATGAAGAATTAGTAGTAATGAACCTATCATCCCGTGAAATAACAAAGGATGAGATTTCACTTTTGAAACATGGAATTAATTTCTGCCCAACCCAAACGATGGATATGGCACAGACACGTGTGGATTTGTACAAATATGTAAGAAAAATCAAATTGGCTAAGATTTTTGAAGAGAATCAGGAGATGGCCAACTTTATAAAGAGAAAAAAGAAAAAGAATGAAACAGAACAAGTGGATCCCCTATTAACAACAGGGGACATTCCGGCCCTCTTAACCCTCGTCAACCTGGATGTAATGGAAGAACAGAATATTATAACTCAAACTACTTTGTGTCCTCATAAGGGGTCAGGTATGAGTGGCAAGAAACCACCTTCGCGTTTTTACCCACTATTACCTCCAGGAAATAAAATTGATCTTTTTCAAGAAGCCGTGATTCAGGACATCTATAAGATCAAAGGGTCCAATTATAAAGACAGCTTAAAGAAAGAAGAAAGGATGGCATTAAAAAACTTGATGGATGATAAATCCATAACAATCAAAACAGCCGATAAGGGCGGAAATATTGTCATCCAAAACACCGCTGATTATGAATTAGAAGCTCATCATCAACTGAGGAACAAACAATACTACAGAAAATTGGATACAAACCCAACATCATTGTATAAGGAAAAACTAGATAAGAAGATTAACCAATGGAAAATGGAAAACCTGATTGATGAGGATGAGCTAAGATACTTATCAGTAAACCACCCTATAACAGCAACGGTGTATTTTCTGCCCAAAGTGAATAAAAATCCAAACAAACCACCAGGCCGTCTGATCGTTTCCACAAAGGGATCACTAATGGAATGGAGCCAGTGGCAAGCTACATTGACTTTTTCTTAATGCCTTTTGTGTTGAACCTAAGTTCTTATTTGCAAGACACCACAGATCTTTTGAGACATTTGGAAGATCTCCCATGGCAAACATCATATCGCCTCATAACAATGGATGTGACATCTCTTTATACAAACATCGACAACAATATAGGCCTACTTGCCTGCAGTTTCTTCCTCAAAGAACGAGACATCCAATTTAAACTCCATAACCAAATGCTGACGGAGATGATAGGCATGTGCCGCACACAGAATGTTTTCCTATTTGGAGAAGAAATATACCAACAAGTGAAAGGATGTGCGATGGGGTTTTCTTTCAGCCCGGGATATGCATGCCTCACCATGGGGTGGTGGGAACAACAGATTGCGTGGCACCCCAACAATGAGAGATTCGTCAATAAGATCACGAAGTGGCTAAGATACATCGCTGATCTTCTGATCGTATGGGATGGCACAGAAGAGGAATTTGAAGAGTATTTTAAGATCTTAAACTCAACAGAAGCCAATCTCAAATTCACATATTCAATCAGTAGTGAAAAAGTCATCTTCCTGGATACGGAAATTTATATCATCAACAACAAAATAGAGACCACCCTACATAGGAAAAGCACTTCAACAAACGCCACCTTGCACGCAAAAAGCTTTCACAAAACTACGGTGATTGACAACATCCCATATGGGGAGTTTCTAAGACTCCGACGCATTTGCTCGACGGATGAAGAATGGATAAATCATAGCCAGGACACAATCAGGCATTTTAAACAACAGGGCTATAAAGAAAACATCATCAAAAAAGGATGGCAACGAGCAAATGACAAGAAACGGGAATACATTCTGAAAACAAAAAATCGAATATCGAAAGAAGAACAATCAAAGAAAGATCGGGTGAGGCTTATTTTGGATTATACTAGGGAATCCAAACAAATTGTTCAGATTCTAAGGAAACATTGGAAGCTGCTACAACTTGACCCTACAGCAGGGAGAGTGATGGGCAAACATCCAAATGTAACCTTCAGACGTGCCCACAATTTAAAGGACAAATTGATACATAGTCATCATCAGAAATTGGGCCGGAAAAGAGGAACAGAATGGCTGAAGACCAAAAGCTTTATCAAATGCCAAATGTGCAAAGTCTGCCAAATTTCCAAAAATACAACCATGGCAATCCTGCCGAATAACAAAACATGTTGGTACACAAGGGGGTGGTGATGGACGGAGCATCTGAACCAATCAAACACTCACACCCAGTCAACAGATCTGGGTTTAATCCATCGCCATTCTTTAGCCCACTCTACCACCCCAGTTCAGACATGGCCATATGAAAATCAGTCTGACCCTGTGCCTCATGGGAACAGTCCAGCCCGAACTGCCAAGCCTTGCCTTCCCTGGACCGGAAACAAGCTTCCGAGGACCGGTTTCTGGCATTTCAGCTGTCTTCAGCCCGGCTTGCATGAATCCAGTGGCAAAGTGAGCAAGGGACTCACGTCTGAGCATACCCTGCCAACTTAGTGAAGTGAAGTGAAGTGAAGGAGCTTTATAAAGCGCAACTGCTGCCCGAAGGCGTCCAAGCACTAGTAGAGGAAAAGGGGTATAGAGGGGGGGAGGGGAAAGGAAGAGGGAGGATAAGAAGAAGATTTAATTTTTAAATAAGAATGTTTTCAGTTCTTTGCGGAAAAGCGGGAGGGTAGGGTTAGATCTTAATGAAAGTGGTAGAGAGTTCCAGAGCTTGGCAGCGTTGAGTGAGAAAGACCTGCCTCCTGCTCTAGCCCTTTTGATTAGTGGAACTGCAGCGAGAAATGCATTAGTGGAACGAAGGGTTTTGCCGGGACAGTAAGGGGAGAGAAGTGAGTGATTGATTTCAGGGCTCGCTCTGTGGAATGCTTGGTGCGCTAGGCAGAGTGTTTTGAATTTTATTCTCTGTCTGACAGGGAGCCAATGCAGAGATATGATCCCTGCCTTGACTGACTGTCTGCGCGGGATCTGGAGAAGGATGCGGGCAGCGCAGTTCTGTGTTCGTTGTAGTTTCTCCAGCACACACTCAGGGGCTCCTAGATATAGCGCGTTATTAAAGTCTAGCCTGGATTGTACGAGGCCCTGTATGACAACCTGCTTGGCTTCAAAGGGTAGTATCGGTAAGATTTTTTTCATCATTCGGATGATCCCAAAGCAGGTTGCCGCTGTTTTTGTTGCCTGAGTGTTAAAGGTGAGCTTCTTATCTAGCCATACTCCTAGGCTTTGATGTCTTCCTTCGGAGTTGGCGGTGGGCCTAAACTTGCGGGCCATGGCAGGTCATAGGTGAAGGAGGGGGGGGGGCGAGGGTCATTATCTCGGTCTTATCGCCATTGAGTTTTAAGGATGACATTGTCATCCAACTTCTGACATCCTCCATGCAGGCTGCCAGGTTGGATTGGGGGAGCTCGCTGTTTTTTTGTGCCAGGGAGACCACCAGCTGAGTGTCGTCCGCATACGATATGATTTTGATACCGTATTTTCGGACGACCTCAGCCAGCGGCCTCATGTACACATTAAACAGTGTGGGGCTAAGTGATGAGCCCTGGGGCAAGCCGTAGTTCAGGGGTTGGCTTTCAGAATACGAGTCGCCGTCAAAGACCTGGAAGGTTCTTTTGCTGAGAAAAGAACTCAGCCAGTCGAGGGCGTTTCCTGAGATGCCAAGATCGAGCAAGATCGAGCAATCGGGCCAGCAGAGTTTTATGGCATACTGTGTCGAATGCTGCGCTTAGATCAAGGAGGACCACTGCAACTGATCCCCCTCGATCCAAGATCCTCCTGGCTTCTTCCGTAACGGCTAACAGCGCCGTTTCTGTGCCGTGTTTTGGGCAAAACCCAGTTTGGGTTCCGTCCAATAGAAGGTTCTCCTCAAGATATTTGGTAAGATGGAGGTTAATATACTTCTCCAAAATTTTACTTGCCCATGGTAGCAGGGAGATTGGGCGATAGTTATTAGGCTCTGAGGGGTTGAGGCCACTGCCACTGCCCATCTATGGGCTGAATCTTGATTACATGTGTAATAAGAATCTGCATTAAGAACACAGTTACCACTGTAAGATGGCAGCCCTTATTTCATTTGTGATGAAGTCCCCTTCTCTTCTTATGGCGAACAAAGTGGTACAAAAGGGGGTGGTGATGGACGGAGCATCTGAACCAATCAAACACACCCAGTCAACAGATCTGGGTTTAATCCATCACCATTCTTGAGCCCACTCTGCCACCCCAGTTCAGACATGGCCATATGCAAATCAGTCTGACCCTGTGCCTCATGGGAACAGTCCAGCCCGAACTGCCAAGCCTTGCCTTCTCTGGACCGGAAAGAAGATTCCGGGGACCGGTTTCTGGTATTTCAGCCGTCTTCAGCCCGGCTTGCATGAATCCAGTGGCAAAGTGAGCAAGGGACTCACGTCTGAGCATACCCTGCCAACTTATGGTGAACAAAGTTGTACAAAGGGGGTGGTGATGGACGGAGCATCTGAACCAATCAAACACTCACACCCAGTCAACAGATCTGGGTTTAATCCATCACCATTCTTTATCCCACTCTGCCACCCCAGTTCAGACATGGCCATATGCAAATCAGTCTGACCCTGTGCCTCGTGGGAACAGTCCAGCCCGAACTGCCAAGCCATGTCTTCCCTGGACCGGAAACAAGCATCCTGGGACCGGTTTCGGATTCATAATCCTCATCAGCCAGGCTATCTTGAATCCAGTGGTCAAGTGAGAAAGGGACTCAAGTCTGAGCATACCCAGCCAACTTAGGGCGAACAAAGCGATACAAAAGCGATTCCAGAAACCGGTCCTCGGAAGCTTGTTTCCGTTTGAATTACCACGACCGATGTCGGCAATCCGGGGAATTAAATTAGAATATAATTTTAAACATAGAATAAGGAAAAAAGGATAATAAATAAAAAATAAAAAGTAAATACATTCAAACACAAAAACACAAAAAAATGATATGTTTGGTAAAAAATGTATGATATTACAATCCAAATGCACCCAGTATTTGTATATATATGAAAATGAACCACGAGTCCCATAATCCTCTGTTACAAATGGTATGATGACATCACGAGTCACATGATGTAATGTGGAGAGTTGTTAAAGGTTGGTTTTGAAACAGAAAAATGTAACCGTGAGCAAGTAAACAGGGGTTAACGAAACACGTCGGTTGTTTTTGGGGATGACCTGGGAGTTTGCTGTTTTGAGGCAATAAAGAAAACGGGAAACTTGATTCCTGCGACTGTGTGATTCATTACTTTTTTCATGTAACAAGGTTTGTGTGCATATATATATATATATATATATATATATATATATATATATATATATATATATATATATATATATATATATATATATATATATATATATATATATATATTCCACCAAACTCATTCACGATTCGCAAGAACGATGTCTGTACGTGATTTGGGGGTAGATGAATGTATTGCATAGCTCCAGACGTAGTGTGTTATGCTAGTCTGTTGGCTATGTTTATTTTCAACACGATCACGTGATTTACTTTAAATGTTGGATGCAAACAGACTCTTGTACTCGTGAGAAAGGGAAGGTGATTCCCGAAACGCGTCGAGTAGGGCTGTGAATAAATCCAGTTTTTGAAAACTATTTGTGGCCTGGACATCGTTCTTGCGAATCGTGAACGAGTTTGGTGGAATGTGGAGGGACTGGCGATCCCGTCCGGGGCCCGCCGCTGCAAGAGGCCACTAAAGCTTTGCGCCAAAACTATTGCTGGAATATATATATATATATATATAAATCCACAAATGCCCTTAAGCTTTCCAGGACACACTCGTGTTCGGCCTGCCATCCGGCTTATCTGGATACTTCTCCCCGATACCTCACAGGTGAGTTGTGGTGCCTGACGCGTTTCAGGGCCAGCTGCCCCTTAATCATAGGCGACTCAGTATGTGCTGTTAAGAGGCTCTATTTTATTTGAATTTCATTTAAAAGCATGCTTCTTATTGGTTCCCAGTTCGTATTTAGTTTTGTTGCATGCTGGGAGATGTATTATTTCCATTCGAGCTTCAGGGTCACAAACTTGTTTAGAGCAATTTCTCATGTCCCTGAGTGGGATACCGTGAGTTTATGGAGAGTCCTTTAAATCCGGCTTGACACGCTGAGCAGATAGAAAGCATTCCAATCCGCAGCCTCTCCTGTCCATTCCCCGCACACACGCGGTGACAGAAGATGGCGCATCCTGACGTGGTAAGGACCCCGCGCTGCAAATAGAAATCCACAAATGCCCTTAAGCTTTCCAGGACACACTCGTGTTCGGCCTGCCATCCGGCTTATCTGGATACTTCTCCCCGATACCTCACAGGTGAGTTGTGGTGCCTGACGCGTTTCAGGGCCAGCTGCCCCTTAATCATAGGCGACTCAGTATGTGCTGTTAAGAGGCTCTGTTTTATTTGTATTTCATTTAAAAGCATGCTTCTTATTGGTTCCCAGTTCGTATTCAGTTTTGTTGCATGCTGGGAGATGTATTATTTCCATTCGAGCCTCAGGGTCACAAACTTGTTTAGAGCAATTTCTCATGTCCCTGAGTGGAATACCGTGAGTTTATGGAGAGTCCTTTAAATCCGGCTTCACATGCTGAGCAGATCGAAAGCATTCCAATCCGCAGCCTCTCCTGTCCATTCCCCGCACACACGCGGTGACAGAAGATGGTGCATCCTGACGCGGTAAGGACCCCGCGCTGCAAATAGAAATCCACAAATGCCCTTACGCTTTCCAGGACACACTCATGTTCGGCCTGCCATCCGGCTTATCTGGATACTTCTCCCCGATACCTCACAGGTGAGTTGTGGTGCCTGACGCGTTTCAGGGCCAGCTGCCCCTTAATCATAGGCGACTCAGTATGTGCTATTAAGAGGCTCTATTTTATTTGTATTTCATTTAAAAGCATGCTTCTTATTGGTTCCCAGTTCGTATTCAGTTTTGTTGCATGCTGGGAGATGTATTACCGTGAGTTTATGGAGAGTCCCATTCAGGGACATGAGAAATTGCTATAAACAAGTTTGTGACCCTGAGGCTCGAATGGAAATAATACATCTCCCAGCATGCAACAAAACTGAATACGAACTGGGAACCAATAAGAAGCATGCTTTTAAATGAAATACAAATAAAATAGAGCCTCTTAACAGCACATACTGAGTCGCCTATGATTAAGGGGCAGCTGGCCCTGAAACGCGTCAGGCACCACAACTCACCTGTGAGGTATCGGGGAGAAGTATCCAGATAAGCCGGATGGCAGGCTGAACACGAGTGTGTCCTGGAAAGCTTAAGGGCATTTGTGGATTTCTATTTGCAGCGCGGGGTCCTTACCGCGTCAGGATGCACCATCTTCTGTCACCACGTGTGTGCGGGGAATGGACAGGAGAGGCTGCGGATTGGAATGCTTTCGATCTGCTCAGCGTGTGAAGCCGGATTTAAAGGACTCTCCATAAACTCACGGTATCCCACTCAGGGACATGAGAAATTGCTCTAAACAAGTTTGTGACCCTGAGGCTCGAATGGAAATAATACATCTCCCAGCATGCAAAAAAACTGAATACGAACTGGGAACCAATAAGAAGCATGCTTTTAAATGAAATACAAATAAAATAGAGCCTCTTAACAGCACATACTGAATCGCCTATGATTAAGGGGCAGCTGGCCCTGAAACGCGTCAGGCACCACAACTCACCTGTGAGGTATCGGGGAGAAGTATCCAGATAAGCCGGATGGCAGGCCGAACACGAGTGTGTCCTGGAAAGCTTAAGGGTATTTGTGGATTTCTATATGCAGCGCGGGGTCCTTACCGCGTCAGGATGCACCATCTTCTGTCACCGCGTGTGTGCGGGGAATGGACAGGAGAGGCTGCGGATTGGAATGCTTTCGATCTGCTCAGCGTGTGAAGCCGGATTTAAAGGACTCTCCATAAACTAACGGTATTCCACTCAGGGACATGAGAAATTGCTCTAAACAAGTTTGTGACCCTGAGGCTCGAATGGAAATAATACATCTCCCAGGATGCAACAAAACTGAATAGGAACTGGGAACCAATAAGAAGCATGCTTTTAAATGAAATACAAATAAAATAGAGCCTCTTAACAGCACATACTGAGTCGCCTATGATTAAGGGGCAGCTGGCCCTGAAACGCGTCAGGCACCACAACTCACCTGTGAGGTATCGGGGAGAAGTATCCAGATAAGCCGGATGGCAGGCCGAACACGAGTGTGTCCCGGAAAGCTTAAGGGCATTTGTGGATTTCTATTTGCAGCGCGGGGTCCTTACCGCGTCAGGATGCACCATCTTCTGTCACCGCGTGTGTGCGGGGAATGGACAGGAGAGGCTGCGGATTGGAATGCTTTCGATCTGCTCAGCGTGTGAAGCCGGATTTAAAGGACTCTCCATAAACTCACGGTATCCCACTCAGGGACATGAGAAATTGCTCTAAACAAGTTTGTGACCCTGAGGCTCGAATGGAAATAATACATCTCCCAGCATGCAACAAAACTGAATACGAACTGGGAACCAATAAGAAGCATGCTTTTAAATGAAATACAAATAAAATAGAGCCTCTTAACAGCACATACTGAGTCGCCTATGATTAAGGGGCAGCTGGCCCTGAAACGCGTCAGGCACCACAACTCACCTGTGAGGTATCGGGGAGAAGTATCCAGATAAGCCGGATGGCAGGCCGAACACGAGTGTGTCCTGGAAAGCTTAAGGGCATTTGTGGATTTCTATTTGCAGCGCGGGGTCCTTACCGCGTCAGGATGCACCATCTTCTGTCACCGCGTGTGTGCGGGGAATGGACAGGAGAGGCTGCGGATTGGAATGCTTTCGATCTGCTCAGCGTGTGAAGCCGGATTTAAAGGACTTTCCATAAACTCACGGTTTTCCACTCAGGGACATGAGAAATTGCTCTAAACAAGTTTGTGACCCTGAGGCTCGAATGGAAATAATACATCTCCCAGCATGCAACAAAACTGAATACGAACTGGGAACCAATAAGAAGCATGCTTTTAAATGAAATACAAATAAAATAGAGCCTCTTAACAGCACATACTGAGTCGCCTATGATTAAGGGGCAGCTGGCCCTGAAACGCGTCAGGCACCACAACTCACCTGTGAGGTATCGGGGAGAAGTATCCAGATAAGCCGGATGGCAGGCCGAACACGAGTGTGTCCTGGAAAGCTTAAGGGTATTTGTGGATTTCTATATGCAGCGCGGGGTCCTTACCGCGTCAGGATGCACCATCTTCTGTCACCGCGTGTGTGCGGGGAATGGACAGGAGAGGCTGCGGATTGGAATGCTTTCGATCTGCTCAGCGTGTGAAGCCGGATTTAAAGGACTCTCCATAAACTAACGGTATTCCACTCAGGGACATGAGAAATTGCTCTAAACAAGTTTGTGACCCTGAGGCTCGAATGGAAATAATACATCTCCCAGGATGCAACAAAACTGAATAGGAACTGGGAACCAATAAGAAGCATGCTTTTAAATGAAATACAAATAAAATAGAGCCTCTTAACAGCACATACTGAGTCGCCTATGATTAAGGGGCAGCTGGCCCTGAAACGCGTCAGGCACCACAACTCACCTGTGAGGTATCGGGGAGAAGTATCCAGATAAGCCGGATGGCAGGCCGAACACGAGTGTGTCCCGGAAAGCTTAAGGGCATTTGTGGATTTCTATTTGCAGCGCAGGGTCCTTACCGCGTCAGGATGCACCATCTTCTGTCACCGCGTGTGTGCGGGGAATGGACAGGAGAGGCTGCGGATTGGAATGCTTTCGATCTGCTCAGCGTGTGAAGCCGGATTTAAAGGACTCTCCATAAACTCACGGTATCCCACTCAGGGACATGAGAAATTGCTCTAAACAAGTTTGTGACCCTGAGGCTCGAATGGAAATAATACATCTCCCAGCATGCAACAAAACTGAATACGAACTGGGAACCAATAAGAAGCATGCTTTTAAATGAAATACAAATAAAATAGAGCCTCTTAACAGCACATACTGAGTCGCCTATGATTAAGGGGCAGCTGGCCCTGAAACGCGTCAGGCACCACAACTCACCTGTGAGGTATCGGGGAGAAGTATCCAGATAAGCCGGATGGCAGGCCGAACACGAGTGTGTCCTGGAAAGCTTAAGGGCATTTGTGGATTTCTATTTGCAGCGCGGGGTCCTTACCGCGTCAGGATGCACCATCTTCTGTCACCGCGTGTGTGCGGGGAATGGACAGGAGAGGCTGCGGATTGGAATGCTTTCGATCTGCTCAGCGTGTGAAGCCGGATTTAAAGGACTTTCCATAAACTCACGGTTTTCCACTCAGGGACATGAGAAATTGCTCTAAACAAGTTTGTGACCCTGAGGCTCGAATGGAAATAATACATCTCCCAGCATGCAACAAAACTGAATACGAACTGGGAACCAATAAGAAGCATGCTTTTAAATGAAATACAAATAAAATAGAGCCTCTTAACAGCACATACTGAGTCGCCTATGATTAAGGGGCAGCTGGCCCTGAAACGCGTCAGGCACCACAACTCACCTGTGAGGTATTGGGGAGAAGTATCCAGATAAGCCGGATGGCAGGCCAAACACGAGTGTGTCCTGGAAGGCTTAAGGGCATTTGTGGATTTCTATTTGCAGCGCGGGGTCCTTACCGCGTCAGGATGCACCATCTTCTGTCACCGCGTGTGTGCGGGGAATGGACAGGAGAGGCTGCGGATTGGAATGCTTTCGATCTGCTCAGCTTGTGAAGCCGGATTTAAAGGACTCTCCATAAACTCACGGTATCCCACTCAGGGACATGAGAAATTGCTCTAAACAAGTTTGTGACCCTGAGGCTCGAATGGAAATAATACATCTCCCAGCATGCAACAAAACTGAATACGAACTGGGAACCAATAAGAAGCATGCTTTTAAATGAAATACAAATAAAATAGAGCCTCTTAACAGCACATACTGAGTCGCCTATGATTAAGGGGCAGCTGGCCCTGAAACGCGTCAGGCACCACAACTCACCTGTGAGGTATTGGGGAGAAGTATCCAGATAAGCCGGATGGCAGGCCGAACACGAGTGTGTCCTGGAAAGCTTAAGGGCATTTGTGGATTTCTATTTGCAGCGCAGGGTCCTTACCGCGTCAGGATGCACCATCTTCTGTCACCGCGTGTGTGCGGGGAATGGACAGGAGAGGCTGCGGATTGGAATGCTTTCGATCTGCTCAGCGTGTGAAGCCGGATTTAAAGGACTCTCCATAAACTCACGGTATCCCACTCAGGGACATGAGAAATTGCTCTAAACAAGTTTGTGACCGTGAGGCTCGAATGGAAATAATACATCTCCCAGCATGCAACAAAACTGAATACGAACTGGGAACCAATAAGAAGCATGCTTTTTAATGAAATACAAATAAAATAGAGCCTCTTAACAGCACATACTGAGTCGCCTATGATTAAGGGGCAGCTGGCCCTGAAACGCGTCAGGCACCACAACTCACCTGTGAGGTATCGGGGAGAAGTATCCAGATAAGCCGGATGGCAGGCCGAACACGAGTGTGTCCTGGAAAGCTTAAGGGCATTTGTGGATTTCTATTTGCAGCGCGGGGTCCTTACCGCGTCAGGATGCACCATCTTCTGTCACCGCGTGTGTGCGGGGAATGGACAGGAGAGGCTGCGGATTGGAATGCTTTCGATCTGCTCAGCGTGTGAAGCCGGATTTAAAGGACTCTCCATAAACTCACGGTATCCCACTCAGGGACATGAGAAATTGCTATAAACAAGTTTGTGACCGTGAGGCTCGAATGGAAATAATACATCTCCCAGCATGCAACAAAACTGAATACGAACTGGGAACCAATAAGAAGCATGCTTTTAAATGAAATACAAATAAAATAGAGCCTCTTAACAGCACATACTGAGTCGCCTATGATTAAGGGGCAGCTGGCCCTGAAACGCGTCAGGCACCACAACTCACCTGTGAGGTATCGGGGAGAAGTATCCAGATAAGCCGGATGGCAGGCCGAACACGAGTGTGTCCCGGAAAGCTTAAGGGCATTTGTGGATTTCTATTTGCAGCGCGGGGTCCTTACCACGTCAGGATGCACCATCTTCTGTCACCGCGTGTGTGCGGGGAATGGACAGGAGAGGCTGCGGATTGGAATGCTTTCGATCTGCTCAGCGCGTGAAGCCGGATTTAAAGGACTCTCCATAAACTCACGGTATCCCACTCAGGGACATGAGAAATTGCTCTAAACAAGTTTGTGACCCTGAGGCTCGAATGGAAATAATACATCTCCCAGCATGCAACAAAACTGAATACGAACTGGGAACCAATAAGAAGCATGCTTTTAAATGAAATACAAATAAAATAGAGCCTCTTAACAGCACATACTGAGTCGCCTATGATTAAGGGGCAGCTGGCCCTGAAACGCGTCAGGCACCACAACTCACCTGTGAGGTATCGGGGAGAAGTATCCAGATAAGCCGGATGGCAGGCCGAACACGAGTGTGTCCTGGAAAGCTTAAGGGCATTTGTGGATTTCTATTTGCAGCGCGGGGTCCTTACCGCGTCAGGATGCACCATCTTCTGTCACCGCATGTGTGCGGGGAATGGACAGGAGAGGCTGCGGATTGGAATGCTTTCGATCTGCTCAGCGTGTGAAGCCGGATTTAAAGGACTCTCCATAAACTCACGGTATCCCACTCAGGGACATGAGAAATTGCTCTAAACAAGTTTGTGACCCTGAGGCTCGAATGGAAATAATACATCTCCCAGCATGCAACAAAACTGAATACGAACTGGGAACCAATAAGAAGCATGCTTTTAAATGAAATACAAATAAAATAGAGCCTCTTAACAGCACATACTGAGTCGCCTATGATTAAGGGGCAGCTGGCCCTGAAACGCGTCAGGCACCACAACTCACCTGTGAGGTATTGGGGAGAAGTATCCAGATAAGCCGGATGGCAGGCCAAACACGAGTGTGTCCTGGAAGGCTTAAGGGCATTTGTGGATTTCTATTTTCAGCGCGGGGTCCTTACCGCATCAGGATGCACCATCTTCTGTCACCGCGTGTGTGCGGGGAATGGACAGGAGAGGCTGCGGATTGGAATGCTTTCGATCTGCTCAGCTTGTGAAGCCGGATTTAAAGGACTCTCCATAAACTCACGGTATCCCACTCAGGGACATGAGAAATTGCTCTAAACAAGTTTGTGACCCTGAGGCTCGAATGGAAATAATACATCTCCCAGCATGCAACAAAACTGAATACGAACTGGGAACCAATAAGAAGCATGCTTTTAAATGAAATACAAATAAAATAGAGCCACTTAACAGCACATACTGAGTCGCCTATGATTAAGGGGCAGCTGGCCCTGAAACGCGTCAGGCACCACAACTCACCTGTGAGGTATCGGGGAGAAGTATCCAGATAAGCTGGATGGCAGGCCGAACACGAGTGTGTCCTGGAAAGCTTAAGGGCATTTGTGGATTTCTATTTGCAGCGCAGGGTCCTTACCGCGTCAGGATGCACCATCTTCTGTCACCGCGTGTGTGCGGGGAATGGACAGGAGAGGCTGCGGATTGGAATGCTTTCGATCTGCTCAGCGTGTGAAGCCGGATTTAAAGGACTCTCCATAAACTCACGGTATCCCACTCAGGAACATGAGAAATTGCTCTAAACAAGTTTGTGACCGTGAGGCTCGAATGGAAATAATACATCTCCCAGCATGCAACAAAACTGAATACGAACTGGGAACCAATAAGAAGCATGCTTTTTAATGAAATACAAATAAAATAGAGCCTCTTAACAGCACATACTGAGTCGCCTATGATTAAGGGGCAGCTGGCCCTGAAACGCGTCAGGCACCACAACTCACCTGTGAGGTATGGGGGAGAAGTATCCAGATAAGCCGGATGGCAGGCCGAACACGAGTGTGTCCTGGAAAGCTTAAGGGCATTTGTGGATTTCTATTTGCAGCGCGGGGTCCTTACCGCGTCAGGATGCACCATCTTCTGTCACCGCGTGTGTGTGGGGAATGGACAGGAGAGGCTGCGGATTGGAATGCTTTCGATCTGCTCAGCTTGTGAAGCCGGATTTAAAGGACTCTCCATAAACTCATGGTATCCCACTCAGGGACATGAGAAATTGCTCTAAACAAGTTTGTGACCCTGAGGCTCGAATGGAAATAATACATCTCCCAGCATGCAACAAAACTGAATACGAACTGGGAACCAATAAGAAGCATGCTTTTAAATGAAATACAAATAAAATAGAGCCACTTAACAGCACATACTGAGTCGCCTATGATTAAGGGGCAGCTGGCCCTGAAACGCGTCAGGCACCACACCTCACCTGTGAGGTATCGGGGAGAAGTATCCAGATAAGCCGGATGGCAGGCCGAACACGAGTGTGTCCTGGAAAGCTTAAGGGCATTTGTGGATTTCTATTTGCAGCGCAGGGTCCTTACCGCGTCAGGATGCACCATCTTCTGTCACCGCGTGTGTGCGGGGAATGGACAGGAGAGGCTGCGGATTGGAATGCTTTCGATCTGCTCAGCGTGTGAAGCCGGATTTAAAGGACTCTCCATAAACTCACGGTATCCCACTCAGTGACATGAGAAATTGCTCTAAACAAGTTTGTGACCGTGAGGCTCGAATGGAAATAATACATCTCCCAGCATGCAACAAAACTGAATACGAACTGGGAACCAATAAGAAGCATGCTTTTAAATGAAATACAAATAAAATAGAGCCTCTTAACAGCACATACTGAGTCGCCTATGATTAAGGGGCAGCTGGCCCTGAAACGCGTCAGGCACCACAACTCACCTGTGAGGTATTGGGGAGAAGTATCCAGATAAGCCGGATGGCAGGCCAAACACGAGTGTGTCCTGGAAGGCTTAAGGGCATTTGTGGATTTCTATTTGCAGCGCGGGGTCCTTACCGCGTCAGGATGCACCATCTTCTGTCACCGCGTGTGTGCGGGGAATGGACAGGAGAGGCTGCGGATTGGAATGCTTTCGATCTGCTCAGCTTGTGAAGCCGGATTTAAAGGACTCTCCATAAACTCACGGTATCCCACTCAGGGACATGAGAAATTGCTCTAAACAAGTTTGTGACCCTGAGGCTCGAATGGAAATAATACATCTCCCAGCATGCAACAAAACTGAATACGAACTGGGAACCAATAAGAAGCATGCTTTTAAATGAAATACAAATAAAATAGAGCCACTTAACAGCACATACTGAGTCGCCTATGATTAAGGGGCAGCTGGCCCTGAAACGCGTCAGGCACCACAACTCACCTGTGAGGTATCGGGGAGAAGTATCCAGATAAGCCGGATGGCAGGCCGAACACGAGTGTGTCCTGGAAAGCTTAAGGGCATTTGTGGATTTCTATTTGCAGCGCAGGGTCCTTACCGCGTCAGGATGCACCATCTTCTGTCACCGCGTGTGTGCGGGGAATGGACAGGAGAGGCTGCGGATTGGAATGCTTTCGATCTGCTCAGCGTGTGAAGCCGGATTTAAAGGACTCTCCATAAACTCACGGTATCCCACTCAGGGACATGAGAAATTGCTCTAAACAAGTTTGTGACCGTGAGGCTCGAATGGAAATAATACATCTCCCAGCATGCAACAAAACTGAATACGAACTGGGAACCAATAAGAAGCATGCTTTTTAATGAAATACAAATAAAATAGAGCCTCTTAACAGCACATACTGAGTCGCCTATGATTAAGGGGCAGCTGGCCCTGAAACGCGTCAGGCACCACAACTCACCTGTGAGGTATCGGGGAGAAGTATCCAGATAAGCCGGATGGCAGGCCGAACACGAGTGTGTCCTGGAAAGCTTAAGGGCATTTGTGGATTTCTATTTGCAGCGCGGGGTCCTTACCGCGTCAGGATGCACCATCTTCTGTCACCGCGTGTGTGCGGGGAATGGACAGGAGAGGCTGCGGATTGGAATGCTTTCGATCTGCTCAGCGTGTGAAGCCGGATTTAAAGGACTCTCCATAAACTCACGGTATCCCACTCAGGGACATGAGAAATTGCTATAAACAAGTTTGTGACCGTGAGGCTCGAATGGAAATAATACATCTCCCAGCATGCAACAAAACTGAATACGAACTGGGAACCAATAAGAAGCATGCTTTTAAATGAAATACAAATAAAATAGAGCCTCTTAACAGCACATACTGAGTCGCCTATGATTAAGGGGCAGCTGGCCCTGAAACGCGTCAGGCACCACAACTCACCTGTGAGGTATCGGGGAGAAGTATCCAGATAAGCCGGATGGCAGGCCGAACACGAGTGTGTCCCGGAAAGCTTAAGGGCATTTGTGGATTTCTATTTGCAGCGCGGGGTCCTTACCACGTCAGGATGCACCATCTTCTGTCACCGCGTGTGTGCGGGGAATGGACAGGAGAGGCTGCGGATTGGAATGCTTTCGATCTGCTCAGCGCGTGAAGCCGGATTTAAAGGACTCTCCATAAACTCACGGTATCCCACTCAGGGACATGAGAAATTGCTCTAAACAAGTTTGTGACCCTGAGGCTCGAATGGAAATAATACATCTCCCAGCATGCAACAAAACTGAATACAAACTGGGAACCAATAAGAAGCATGCTTTTAAATGAAATACAAATAAAATAGAGCCTCTTAACAGCACATACTGAGTCGCCTATGATTAAGGGGCAGCTGGCCCTGAAACGCGTCAGGCACCACAACTCACCTGTGAGGTATCGGGGAGAAGTATCCAGATAAGCCGGATGGCAGGCCGAACACGAGTGTGTCCTGGAAAGCTTAAGGGCATTTGTGGATTTCTATTTGCAGCGCGGGGTCCTTACCGCGTCAGGATGCACCATCTTCTGTCACCGCATGTGTGCGGGGAATGGACAGGAGAGGCTGCGGATTGGAATGCTTTCGATCTGCTCAGCGTGTGAAGCCGGATTTAAAGGACTCTCCATAAACTCACGGTATCCCACTCAGGGACATGAGAAATTGCTCTAAACAAGTTTGTGACCCTGAGGCTCGAATGGAAATAATACATCTCCCAGCATGCAACAAAACTGAATACGAACTGGGAACCAATAAGAAGCATGCTTTTAAATGAAATACAAATAAAATAGAGCCTCTTAACAGCACATACTGAGTCGCCTATGATTAAGGGGCAGCTGGCCCTGAAACGCGTCAGGCACCACAACTCACCTGTGAGGTATTGGGGAGAAGTATCCAGATAAGCCGGATGGCAGGCCAAACACGAGTGTGTCCTGGAAGGCTTAAGGGCATTTGTGGATTTCTATTTTCAGCGCGGGGTCCTTACCGCATCAGGATGCACCATCTTCTGTCACCGCGTGTGTGCGGGGAATGGACAGGAGAGGCTGCGGATTGGAATGCTTTCGATCTGCTCAGCTTGTGAAGCCGGATTTAAAGGACTCTCCATAAACTCACGGTATCCCACTCAGGGACATGAGAAATTGCTCTAAACAAGTTTGTGACCCTGAGGCTCGAATGGAAATAATACATCTCCCAGCATGCAACAAAACTGAATACGAACTGGGAACCAATAAGAAGCATGCTTTTAAATGAAATACAAATAAAATAGAGCCACTTAACAGCACATACTGAGTCGCCTATGATTAAGGGGCAGCTGGCCCTGAAACGCGTCAGGCACCACAACTCACCTGTGAGGTATCGGGGAGAAGTATCCAGATAAGCCGGATGGCAAGCCGAACACGAGTGTGTCCTGGAAAGCTTAAGGGCATTTGTGGATTTCTATTTGCAGCGCAGGGTCCTTACCGCGTCAGGATGCACCATCTTCTGTCACCGCGTGTGTGCGGGGAATGGACAGGAGAGGCTGCGGATTGGAATGCTTTCGATCTGCTCAGCGTGTGAAGCCGGATTTAAAGGACTCTCCATAAACTCACGGTATCCCACTCAGGGACATGAGAAATTGCTCTAAACAAGTTTGTGACCGTGAGGCTCGAATGGAAATAATACATCTCCCAGCATGCAACAAAACTGAATACGAACTGGGAACCAATAAGAAGCATGCTTTTTAATGAAATACAAATAAAATAGAGCCTCTTAACAGCACATACTGAGTCGCCTATGATTAAGGGGCAGCTGGCCCTGAAACGCGTCAGGCACCACAACTCACCTGTGAGGTATCGGGGAGAAGTATCCAGATAAGCCGGATGGCAGGCCGAACACGAGTGTGTCCTGGAAAGCTTAAGGGCATTTGTGGATTTCTATTTGCAGCGCGGGGTCCTTACCGCGTCAGGATGCACCATCTTCTGTCACCGCGTGTGTGCGGGGAATGGACAGGAGAGGCTGCGGATTGGAATGCTTTCGATCTGCTCAGCGTGTGAAGCCGGATTTAAAGGACTCTCCATAAACTCACGGTATCCCACTCAGGGACATGAGAAATTGCTCTAAACAAGTTTGTGACCCTGAGGCTCGAATGGAAATAATACATCTCCCAGCATGCAACAAAACTGAATACGAACTGGGAACCAATAAGAAGCATGCTTTTAAATGAAATACAAATAAAATAGAGCCTCTTAACAGCACATACTGAGTCGCCTATGATTAAGGGGCAGCTGGCCCTGAAATGCGTCAGGCACCACAACTCACCTGTGAGGTATCGGGGAGAAGTATCCAGATAAGCCGGATGGCAGGCCGAACACAAGTGTGTCCTGGAAAGCTTAAGGGCATTTGTGGATTTCTATTTGCAGCGCGGGGTCCTTACTGCGTCAGGATGCACCATCTTCTGTCACCGCGTGTGTGCGGGGAATGGACAGGAGAGGCTGCGGATTGGAATGCTTTCGATCTGCTCAGCTTGTGAAGCCGGATTTAAAGGACTCTCCATAAACTCATGGTATCCCACTCAGGGACATGAGAAATTGCTCTAAACAAGTTTGTGACCCTGAGGCTCGAATGGAAATAATACATCTCCCAGCATGCAACAAAACTGAATACGAACTGGGAACCAATAAGAAGCATGCTTTTAAATGAAATACAAATAAAATAGAGCCACTTAACAGCACATACTGAGTCGCCTATGATTAAGGGGCAGCTGGCCCTGAAACGCGTCAGGCACCACACCTCACCTGTGAGGTATCGGGGAGAAGTATCCAGATAAGCCGGATGGCAGGCCGAACACAAGTGTGTCCTGGAAAGCTTAAGGGCATTTGTGGATTTCTATTTGCAGCGCAGGGTCCTTACCGCGTCAGGATGCACCATCTTCTGTCACCGCGTGTGTGCGGGGAATGGACAGGAGAGGCTGCGGATTGGAATGCTTTCGATCTGCTCAGCGTGTGAAGCCGGATTTAAAGGACTCTCCATAAACTCACGGTATCCCACTCAGGGACATGAGAAATTGCTCTAAACAAGTTTGTGACCGTGAGGCTCGAATGGAAATAATACATCTCCCAGCATGCAACAAAACTGAATACGAACTGGGAACCAATAAGAAGCATGCTTTTTAATGAAATACAAATAAAATAGAGCCTCTTAACAGCACATACTGAGTCGTCTATGATTAAGGGGCAGCTGGCCCTGAAACGCGTCAGGCACCACAACTCACCTGTGAGGTATCGGGGAGAAGTATCCAGATAAGCCGGATGGCAGGCCGAACACGAGTGTGTCCTGGAAAGCTTAAGGGCATTTGTGGATTTCTATTTGCAGCGCGGGGTCCTTACCGCGTCAGGATGCACCATCTTCTGTCACCGTGTGTGTGCGGGGAATGGACAGGAGAGGCTGCGGATTGGAATGCTTTCGATCTGCTCAGCGTGTGAAGCCGGATTTAAAGGACTCTCCATAAACTCACGGTATCCCACTCAGGGACATGAGAAATTGCTCTAAACAAGTTTGTGACTCTGAGGCTCGAATGGAAATAATACATCTCCCAGCATGCAACAAAACTGAATACGAACTGGGAACCAATAAGAAGCATGCTTTTAAATGAAATACAAATAAAATAGAGCCTCTTAACAGCACATACTGAGTCGCCTATGATTAAGGGGCAGCTGGCCCTGAAACGCGTCAGGCACCACAACTCACCTGTGAGGTATCGGGGAGAAGTATCCAGATAAGCCGGATGGCAGGCCGAACACGAGTGTGTCCTGGAAAGCTTAAGGGCATTTGTGGATTTTTATATATATATATAACGCTCCAAATCCTTCCACAGCTCCAACGAAAGGATAAGACAGCACTCGGAGGGCAAATAGTTTCAAACACGCTAGATTTTATTAAGCGGAGGGGCACACACAGACGCGTTTCGGCGTGCTGCCTTCGTCAGTGTGTGTTACACTGCGTTTAGTGTCAACATGTTTTTTAAACGCCAAACCCACATCATTTTGGACATTGACATAGAGAAGGGGACTTCACCACAAATGAAATAAGGGCGGCCATCTTACAGTGGTAACTGTGTTCTTAATGCAGATTCTTATTACACATGTAATCAAGATTCAGCCCATAGATGGGCAGTGGCCGTGTCCGAATTGTGGTACATTTTATATACATATTCCATATGATGGAAGATAATTCAGCCGTGGATCGGCTAATGTCCCTTGTCAAATCAATCGATTCATTCCATCATATTATAATACTTCAAATTCGATAACAATCATTTTGAAGTTACTTATAAATAAAATTGTAGGGTTCTTAAGGCTAAATGCTGCTTGCATGATGGCAGGTCTTACATATCATTCAAAATCAAACATAATAAATCATCTACAATTATAGACATAACAAATAGTCTCTGTAGAGTGATTGTCCAACAACCACATTAACGCCATTACACTCCAGTTTCTGTAAATAAGGTTAAGAGTTTCTACTTCATAATAACCTCCTTTCAAATAGTTTAGATATACTAAAATGACAGTGATCACAATTAGTTTACCATATCTTCAAAGACTTATATGCCATAGAGGGAATTTCATGTATCATTTGATCCCAATACAAGTTTCCCATCTCAAAGTATCAATAGAATAAAAGAAAGACATATATCGAACATAAAACATGACAATCTGTGTATATGGCAGTATCCTTCACCTGACAAATTTCAACTATTCTGTTGTATGCGGAACCTTCTCATGTGCTATAATACAGCCTTTTTTTAATAAAGATACATTGTCATTCAGATGGGATCTTATCACAGCTATGTAATCTGATATGATAAAATAGATCTTCTCGGTCTTGTGGTTATTTGGGGGTTGATCTATTTCATTTACCCAGATGGAACGCCATCTCCTCCCCACTATTGAGACCTTTAGGGTGTTTTGTGGAGAGATCTATGATGTATCTGGATTCTAGTCTCCTTAACCTCCGCAGTCGGTCACCACCTCGTGTATTAGGAGGCACAATGTCAAGACCGAAGTATTGGAGTTTACTACGGTCCTGTTTATGAGCCTCCGCGAAGTGGCGAGCCACTGGATAAGCCTGATCCACTTTATCAATGGCTCTTAGGTGCTCAAGTATTCTTAACTTGAGCTCCTTAATAGTGCTCCCAATATAGCGTAAGCCACATGGGCACTGTAAGCAATAGACGGCATACTGCGTACTACAGGTAATGAATTTATTTATGGCCATCTTCCTCCCTGTATCAGCTATTATGTATGACAGGACCCGTTTACTACCTGCGCACGCCTTGCAGCGGCCGCAGGGGTAAAAACCTTTTTGATCCCTTAAGGTGTTAATTCTCTGGGGTAATTTCTCAAAGTGGCTGGTCACTAGCATATCGCCTATAGATCTGGCTTTGCTAAATGTTAGGAGGGGATGGGTCGGTAGATCTTCCTTGAGCACATTATCCGTCAGGAGAATGTGCCAATTCTTCTTTAGCATCATTCTTAGATTTTCTGCCCCTGACGAATATGGAGTTATTACTCTGAATTTTCCCTTATTATTACCCATTTGCTCTTTTCGTCTACTCCGTTCAGAATTGGTAGTCAGAAAAGTATGTCTTTCGATTTCCTTACTCTATTTAAGGTCTTGTTCAACAGTTTTTCGCTGTATCCCCTGATCTTAAAACGGGATACGCACTCCGAAGCAGCCGCTTCAAAGTCAGACTCCCTTGAGCAGTTTCTGCGAAGCCTAAGTAGTTCCCAGTATGGGATACTATTGATCAGTTGGGGAGGGTGACTGCTGCTGGCAAAAAGTGTGGAATTGCCAGCA
Source organism: Lissotriton vulgaris (assembly GCF_964263255.1). Taxonomy (NCBI): domain Eukaryota; kingdom Metazoa; phylum Chordata; class Amphibia; order Caudata; family Salamandridae; genus Lissotriton; species Lissotriton vulgaris. Next base: position 1,735,532,577 of record NC_141685.1, read on the forward strand.
GTTTCCTTTCTAAATAAGCATGTGTGGAGATATCCTTCTTCTATATATATATATTTCACCAAAGGTGTCCAACTGCTTAGAAACGCACTCCACTCAGCGAGTCTGTTCAAGACATTTTATTGGAGGAAACAGCGTTCTCATGCCCGTGTGTTCATTGTCTCTTGCCTGACCGTTTTTCTGTTTTTAGCCCTCCAGTGGGCTCCAGGCGTGTAAGCGCTGTCAATTTTTATAAACGCTGTAGTGCTGTCAACTGGCCCGACTTGGTTCGAGTCCCGGCAGATCCATCATTAATTTCGATGGCGGTGCAATTTCCTGCGGCTTGGACGTGCCGCATACAAACATTTCACCAAAGGTGTCCAACTGCTTAGAAACGCACTCCACTTAGCGAGTCTGTTCAAGACGTTTTATTGGAGGAAACAGCGTTCTCATGCCCGTGTGTTCATTGTCTCTTGCCTGACCGGTTTCGGAGCCTCCTGCTCCTTACTCATAGGCTTGTCCGCAGCACCATCGGCCAGCTCCGTCTGTGAAACCCAAAGGCAGCATGCTTCTCCTATTTCAATGACTCTCAATGGGTGTGGTCCTTCAATGGGCGTTTTCTTCTTCCAGGTGAGTCGCTAAGCATGTTGGGACTTGTGCGTTTCTAAGCAGTTGGACACCTTTGGTGAAATGTTTGTATGCGGCACTTCCAAGCCGCAGGAAATTGCACCACCATCGAAATTAATGATGAATCTGCCGGGACTCGAACCAAGTCGGGCCAGTTGACAGCACTACAGCGTTTATGAAAATAGACAGCGCTCACATGCCTGGAGCCCACTGGAGGGCTAAAAACAGAAAAATTAAAGCTGCAGAGAAATCGGAATCCCACCAATGGGGAAGTCATGCTGTGAAAAGAAACCACAAGTCCCAACATGCTTAGCGACTCACCTGGAAGAAGAAATCACCCATTGAAAGACCACACCCACTGAGAGTCACTGAAATAGGAGAAGCATGCTGCCTTTGGGTTTCACAGACGGAGATGGCCGATGGTGCTGCGGACAAGCCTATGAGTAAGGAGCAGGAGACTCCATAACCGGTCAGGCAAGAGACAATGAACACGGGCATGAGAACGCTGTTTCCTCCAATAAAATGTCTTGAACAGTCTCGCTGAGTGGAGTGCGTTTCTAAGCAGTTGGACACCTTTGGTGAAATGTTTGTATGCGGCACGTCCAAGCCGCAGGAAATTGCACCGCCATCGAAATTAATGATGGATCTGCCGGGACTCGAACCAAGTCGGGCCAGTTGACAGCACTACAGCGTTTATGAAAATTGACAGCGCTCACATGCCTGGAGCCCACTGGAGGGCTAAAAACAGAAAAATTAAAGCTGCAGAGAAATCGGAATCCCACCAATGGGGAAGCCATGCCGTGAAAAGAAACCACAAGTCCCAACATGCTTAGCGACTCACCTGGAAGAAGAAAACGCCCATTGAAAGACCACACCCACTGAGAGTCACTGAAATAGGAGAAGCATGCTGCCTTTGGGTTTCACAGACGGAGATGGCCGATGGTGCTGCGGACAAGCCTATGAGTAAGGAGCAGGAGGCTCCGAAACCGGTCAGGCAAGAGACAATAAACACGGGCATGAGAACGCTGTTTCCTCCAATAAAATGTCTTGAACAGACTCGCTGAGTGGAGTGCGTTTCTAAGCAGTTGGACACCTTTGGTGAAATATATATATATATATATATATCGAAGCTCCAAAATCCTAAGAATGCCCAGCCGGGTCATAGGAAAGAAAAAGCACTCGCAAGCACGGTTCAGCTCGTTTTCACAGGGCAGGTTTATTGAAGACAGACGCGTTTCGGGAGAGCCCTCCCTTTCTCAATGGTTTCATCTTACAAGACGGGCGCAGCGCCATTATGAATGTTTACAAACTCATATGAAAACAAACAAAGGACTGATACTTTTTCGCAGCAAGGGGCGCCATCTTAGAATGTACTAATTCGACATGTGTTATACTGTTTTGCTTATCAGAAAACCACAAACAAAATAATGCCGTGTATCGGCTATCCTACTGTCATAAAGAAAAACCCAATACTATTCCCATATCGTATATCACAAGGCTAAGACAGTAATAAGATGTTGGAAACTGACCAACCTACGACTTGAACACCGTGTTTGCGATGTGAACAGGTCGGATGAATCTTGCCGTGGATCGGCAATTGCAGCCCCTGAGTGGACTGCAAAACATACAGTGTGGTTACCTAATTAAGCACATCCTCCAGTATAATCTCAGTGGTGATGAAGGCATCCATCACACAACAGAAACAAAGAACAAAAACAAAAAACACTCAGAACAATTCCAGTAAATCTTAGCACAAATTAACAGAATGTCAAGTCTATGTTGGAAATTCAGTACTTAACTTGACGGAAAGTCATAGCATAAAACTGCACATATGTTCAACCCAAGTGAGAGGCCAGTTCCTCTCCCATATTTAAGCCTCCAGGTGCTTTCGTCTCAAGGTCGATGATATACCGGGACTCAAGTCTCCTGAGTGCAAGTAATCTATTACCTCCTCTAGGATTTTCCTCGACTCGGTCCAGGCAAAAATACCTGAGAAGGTTTCTATCACTGTTGTGTTTTAAGGAGAAATGACGGGCCACTGGATAAGTGATGTCCTTATTCACAATGGCCCGCATGTGTTCCAAAATTCTCAACTTAACAGGATTGATGGTACTCCCAACATACTGTAACTGACAGGGGCACATTAGGCAATAGACAACAAAGTCAGACTGGCATGACATAAACTTTGCTATTTTCCTACCATTCTTTTTACCCAGGACTTGGTATGTTAAAGTCCTTTTACTTGAAGCACAGGCTTTGCATTTTCCACAAGGAAAAAAGCCTTTGGCGTCTTTCAGGGTTCCTAGTGATTTTTTCATCGGTGGTAAGTAGCTATGAACCATTTGGTCCCTGAGTGATCTGGCCTTTCTAAATGTGATCAGTGGGGTGTTGGGAATGTCCGGCCCTACGATCTGATCTGATTTTAAAATGTGCCAATGTTTGGACAGAATAGATCGCAGTTTAAATGAGTCGGCAGCATATGGTGTTATGATGCGAAATTTACCTTCAGTATCAGGGCCTTGTTCCTTGGCAAAAAGACTAGCACGTGGTATTTTTCTGTCCCTATTTAGGGTATTTTGCAAAAGGGAAAGGCTGTAACCTCTTGTTAGGAATCGTTCCATGCATTCACCATCTGCTTTCTCGAAGTGAGTGTTATGGCTGCAATTACGTTTTAACCGCAAAAACTCCCCGTACGGGATGTTATTGATTAATTTACGGGGATGGCCGCTAGAAGCGTGTAAAACGCTATTGCCGGCCGTAGGCTTGCGGTAAAGTTGCGTGCAGATACGTCCCTCACTTACACTCACTTCTAGGTCTAGATAGTTGACCCTGTCCCTGCTGATTTCACTGGTAAACCTCAGATGGTATTCATTTTCATTGAGCTGTTGGATATATTGGTTAGCTTCCTCAACCGTACCATTCCACACCAGGAACAGATCGTCTATGTATCTGCTCCAGGTGACCACCCTGGTGTTATGTATATATATATATATATATATATATATATATATATATATATATATATATATATATATTTTCAACGTCCGCTCGTAAAGCGCTGACGGTGGCCCCTCGGGAAGTGGCACCAATGCCGGCCGAGCACGCCGGTATGTCAATTTTCAAAAAGTTCCAAAGTAACGGTGCTCTCAGTCCGCAAATTAACACAACACCTCTTAAGTCTCCAAGGGTGTTTATTTAAACCAACAACATGTTTTGGCTGCGGACAGCCTTGATCACGTTAGTTTGAAAGTACACAGTTTCCGGTAAATAATGCCAGATTTATCCAACAGTACTCTATCGGGTTTCAAACCCAAATCAACTTTCATCCCCAGCATGCCGCATGATAATCTTGACACCTTTTATGACTGTGTTAATAAACAAATCTGTACACATAGAAGCAAAAAAGGTAGAGGAGCAATGAGGGAGCAAAACCTCAATGCACAAGAAAGAAAAGCTCTGACTTCCCTGATGGAGGGCAAAACTATTGTCATCCGTCCAGCCGATAAGGGAGGGAACATTGTTATCATGGACCGTGAAATGTACACCAAAGAAGCATTAAGACAACTGGGTGATGTGAAATATTATACCACTACTTCCTATGATCTTTATAACAAAAGCATACTGATCTTATGGGAAAAACTTATTGAATGGAAAGACCAAGGCATCTTAGAATGGGAAGAGTTTAGGTATCTAAAAAATGACCATCTTATATTACCGGTCCTATATCTTCTTCCCAAGCTCCACAAGGACATAACCAATCCACCGGGGAGACCTATTGTGTCTTCGAGGGGATGCGTCTCGGAACACATCTCTAAATATGTGGACTTTTTTCTTAGGGACTGGGTACAAGAACTTCCTAGTTACATTAAGGATACCAAAGACTTTTTGAAGAAATTGTCATCAGTCCAGTGGAAGGAAAACAATCTTCTAATAACTATGGATGTACAATCTTTGTACACGATCATTGACCACGAACAAGGCTTACATGCCTGCGCTAGTTTTCTAGCCGGGCGTCCCCTGCGTTTTAGAGAACACAGCAAAATGCTAGTGGACATGATGTCGTACTGTTTATGTAACAATTACTTTGTTTTTGATGGTGTCCTATTCAGACAAACTACTGGGACGGCGATGGGTTCATGCTTTGCTCCCAGTTTTGCGAACCTTTTTTTGGGCAACTGGGAGCAAAGCATCAACTCAGACCCCAACCTAAGATCCTTTTGGCCATTTGTGGATACATGGTGGACTTTTTTCTTAGGGACTGGGTACAAGAACTTCCTAGTTACATTAAGGATACCAAAGACTTTTTGAAGAAATTGTCATCAGTCCAGTGGAAGGAAAACAATCTTCTAATAACTATGGATGTACAATCTTTGTACACGATCATTGACCACGAACAAGGCTTACATGCCTGCGCTAGTTTTCTAGCCGGGCGTCCCCTGCGTTTTAGAGAACACAGCAAAATGCTAGTGGACATGATGTCGTACTGTTTATGTAACAATTACTTTGTTTTTGATGGTGTCCTATTCAGACAAACTACTGGGACGGCGATGGGTTCATGCTTTGCTCCCAGTTTTGCGAACCTTTTTTTGGGCAACTGGGAGCAAAGCATCAACTCAGACCCCAACCTAAGATCCTTTTGGCCATTTGTGGATACATGGTGGAGATACATTGACGATCTCTTTGTTATTTGGAGTGGTTCCCCCGAAATGGCTAATGAGTTTGTCAACAAACTCAATATCAATGATCTCAATATTGTACTCACAAGTAACATCAGCAAGAGTAGTGCAGAATACCTTGATGTCAGAGTAGAGGTAGTCCAAGGCAAATTACAGACTTGCCTATTCAGAAAATCTACTGCAGGTAACAGTGTGCTGCATGCCCTGAGCAGCCATCCGGAAACGCTCAAATGGAGCATTCCTTTTGGTGAACTGCTCAGGGCAAAAAGAAACTGCAGTACAGACCAGGGTTATGAACAGACCAGCCGTGAAATGATGGCAAGATTTAAAGATAGAGGTTACCCTGCATGGGTCATCAAAAGAGCCAAAGCACGTGCTGACGGTATTCCCAGAGCAGACACATTACAAGACAGAGACAATGAAACAGAGACTGTTACTGAGGAGGATCAAACACGTCTTATTCTCACCTATAATACGGAGTCTAAGCAAATTCGCAAAATAGTATCCCAAAACTGGAACATCCTCACTGCTGACAGTGTGATCGGTAAGGATTTATCCAATGCGCCTCTTATCACATATAGAAAAGGCAAGTCTCTACGTGATATGTTGGTGAAAAGTGACATTACTGTTTATCCCAAAACCCAGAATCTAGGTCTATTGGGTTTCTTCCCATGCGGCCACTGTAAGGCTTGCATGGCACAGTATTCACAAAAAATCTGTCACATACAATGGGATAACGAGAAAGCTGACTCAATTTTTGACCTGCAGTACAGATTTTGTCATATATGTCATTGTCTGCCCCTGTGGGCTATGGTATATCGGTAGTAGTACCAAACAAGCAAAACATTGTGTGCTTGAACACTACCGTGCCATAGCCAACAAGAACGAAAAGTACCCTGTTGCAAGGCATTTTGCTGAAATACATTTTTCCAACCCAGCTGAAATGAGTTTCCATATATTGGAACAGATTGAGAGAAGTCCTCGGGGGGGAGACAGGACCCTGAAACTGAGACAAAAGGAGTCTAAATATATTATTGAATTCCAGACTAAGACGCCGGGGGGCCTTAACCAGGACGAGGAGCTAGCAGTTCACCTTAAAGTATAAGCAATGTATTTTGTGCCAGCTTCTCTCTCAAGTGATCTGTAATATTATGCTTCTTCCTTCGATAATATGCACTGTTTATTTATTTAAGATGTTTTTAGTGAGATTTTCAAACGTATTGAGCACTGAATTTTGGCATCTTCATGTCTTTTCTTTTACAGATTTGGTTCCACAAAGAACTCGACTGCAATTAACTTTTTTCACGTCCTGCCATATAATGGACGTTCACTTTTGGGAGCACTTGATTTCCGTTCTTCACTTGACATCTAGACAGTTTCCGATAAGGTAGGCCCCAATTTTGGGGGCTACCATACACTCTGGACTTGGTACTTTGTTATTTCCCCCCTGAGAAAGTTCCTCTATGTGTGTTGTGGTATTTGACTGTTACAACTCATCAGATTACCTTGGTTCCCTGCCCCATTGCCCCCTTGTATTTTACAGACATAGACCCATGGTCAGAATGTACCCAGTGCGCACTATAATTATGTGCACTGCAGTTCCTTGCTGTATGTTGGTTTACATATGCCTACCAATGTAGTTACAGTCTCTGTGGTTACCTCCGAGACCCGAGGTTAACATGCACTTATTGCATCCATACTATTTGTACCTATTTTACCTTGCATATAGGGCTATATGTATATACAATTTGCACGCACCTAGCTTGCGGTGGTATACATTCCCACAGTGTGTTATACCTCTTTTGCAGGCAACACGCATTGATGTAGGGCTGTGATTCAACCCTTTGATGTAATTTTGTCAGGCATGGCTGTTAAATACAACTTGTTGTTTCGAGCTGCATTTTAACTACATTCATGGCGCTGCATGCTACGGACAGTTGTGATTTGTGTTATATATGCACATATAACTTGCACGGATTTTGTGTGCGCTGGTACACATTCCTGCAGTGTGCCACACTTGTTTTCTAGGCATAACTCTGTGTTGCAGTGCTTTGACCCAACCCCTGTGATATAATTTTCCGAGGCATGGTTGTCATAGCAACCTGTAGTTCCGAGTTGTATTTCAACTACAGTCATGGCGGTGGATGCCTCGGTCATGTGTGATTACATTGAGGTGTATGCTTTGAAAGGGGTATTATAGATATATTTCTTCTCCTGTGCAGTCAACAGAAGAATCTACCAAAACGGGCACACACGTATTTTTATATTTGAAACATATTGTGCACGATATCAAAGAATTATTTTATATCGTTCTAAATGTGTGTTGGATAATACCTGATACAGTATATTACGTGATTTATGTTAATATGTCTGTAATGAATGTGAAACTTTACACTTACGCTATGTGCTATCAAGTCCTGTTTCTATGGCTATGAAATCTGGCATTATTTACCGGAAACTGTGTACTTTCAAACTAACGTGATCAAGGCTGTCCGTAGCCGAAACATGTTGTTGGTTTAAATAAACACCCTTGGAGACTTAAGAGGTGTTGTGTTAATTTGCGGACTGAGAGCACTGTTACTTTAGAACTTTTTGAAAAAAAAAAAAAATATATATATATATATATATATATATATATATATATATATATATATATATATATATATATATATATATATATATATAGGAACACATTCCACGCGCAGCATGCAGCAACGTGAAACCGGCCACACAAGCGTACTTTCAAGAATCCTTTATTCCGGGCAAAATCAGCATTACGCGTTTCGAGGTAACACACCTCTTATTCATATGCTTGCTTTCTTTGCAATGGTGGGTTTGTTAGCTTGTTTTAAACGTAACTAAAACATTGAAGAAGGACAATGTCCGTTCATTTAAAGAGGCAGTCCGTTTTTATGGCATTTTTCATTTTTCATATTTGAGATACTTTTTTTGGTTAAGGGTTACGAGTACTTATATTGTTCTTTAGTATTGCTAGTGCAAAGGTCTCATTGTGCTTAAATTGTTCACCTTAACTGTTTGTGCTGGCTTCACTCGGACTCCAATTACCACAATGCCTCTTGTCAATCCGACTTTCAGTGATACTTCAATGCTGATCTTGGCAAACTTCACATATGTCACCCCAACACTTTCCAAAGCCTTTCCGGGTGTAGTACCATGTTACGGCTGCATCCGATGGTCCGGGTGACAAAATGGTTTTTGCAACCTCCATTGTTTTAGCATGTTCATCCTTGCCATCTGCGATTAAAGTTCCGTACGACGTGCTTCAGGAACAAATCCTTTTTGCAAACTCTGGCAAATTCAAAAAGGTTCAGTGTTCAGATGAGGCGGGCCATTCTGTGTGGCCCTTCCATTCAGCCTAATGTCCGTTACAATTCTCTTCTGCCGGCAGGCGCTCCCAATATTTGTTTCTCACAAATGTCACCGAAGCCTGACAAGATGAAGCGCCACAGCCTTTCGAGTTAGGGCCGGTCCCAGGTGTGTCAGACACCTCAACAAATGAACACATTCCACGCGCAGCATGCAGCAACGTGAAACCGGCCACACAAGCGTACTTTCATGAATCCTTTATTCCGGGCAAAATCAGCATTACGCGTTTCGAGGTAACACACCTCTTATTCATATGCTTGCTTTCTTTGCAATGGTGGGTTCGTTAGCTTGTTTTAAACGTAACTAAAACATTGAAGAAGGACAATGTCCGTTCATTTAAAGAGGCAGTCCGTTTTTATGGCATTTTTCATTTTTCATATTTGAGATACGTTTTTTTGGTTAAGGGTTACGAGTACTTATATTGTTCTTTAGTATTGCTAGTGCAAAGGTCTCATTGTGCTTAAATTGTTCACCTTAACTGTTTGTGCTGGCTTCACTCGGACTCCAATTACCACAATGCCTCTTGTCAATCCGACTTTCAGTGATACTTCAATGCTGATCTTGGCAAACTTCACATATGTCACCCCAACACTTTCCAAAGCCTTTCCTGTTGTAGTACCATGTTACGGCTGCATCCGATGGTCCGGGTGACAAAATGGTTTTTGCAACCTCCATTGTTTTAGCATGTTCATCCTTGCCATCTGCGAGTAAAGTTCCGTACGACGTGCTTCAGGAACAAATCCTTTTTGCAAACTCTGGCAAATTCAAAAAGGTTCAGAGTTCAGATGAGGCGGGCCATTCTGTGTGGCCCTTCCATTCAGCCTAATGTCCGTTACAATTCTCTTCTGCCGGCAGGCGCTCCCAATATTTGTTTCTCACAAATGTCACCGAAGCCTGACAAGATGAAGCGCCACAGCCTTTCGAGTTAGGGCCGGTCCCAGGTGTGTCAGACACCTCAACAAATGAACACATTCCACGCGCAGCATGCAGCAACGTGAAACCGGCCACACAAGCGTACTTTCAAGAATCCTTTATTCCGGGCAAAATCAGCATTACGCGTTTCGAGGTAACACACCTCTTATTCATATGCTTGCTTTCTTTGCAATGGTGAGTTCGTTAGCTTGTTTTAAACGTAACTAAAACATTTGAAGAAGGACAATGTCCGTTCATTTAAAGAGGCAGTCCGTTTTTATGGCATTTTTCATTTTTCATATTTGAGATACGTTTTTTTGGTTAAGGGTTACGAGTACTTATATTGTTCTTTAGTATTGCTAGTGCAAAGGTCTCATTGTGCTTAAATTGTTCACCTTAACTGTTTGTGCTGGCTTCACTCGGACTCCATTTACCACAATGCCTCTTGTCAATCCGACTTTCAGTGATACTTCAATGCTGATCTTGGCAAACTTCACATATGTCACCCCAACACTTTCCAAAGCCTTTCCTGGTGTAGTACCATGTTACGGCTGCATCCGATGGTCCGGGTGACAAAATGGTTTTTGCAACCTCCATTGTTTTAGCATGTTCATCCTTGCCATCTGCGAGTAAAGTTCCGTACGACGTGCTTCAGGAACAAATCCTTTTTGCAAACTCTGGCAAATTCAAAAAGGTTCAGAGTTCAGATGAGGCGGGCCATTCTGTGTGGCCCTTCCATTCAGCCTAATGTCCGTTACAATTCTCTTCTGCCGGCAGGCGCTCCCAATATTTGTTTCTCACAAATGTCACCGAAGCCTGACAAGATGAAGCGCCACAGCCTTTCGAGTTAGGGCCGGTCCCAGGTGTGTCAGACACCTCAACAAATGAACACATTCCACGCGCAGCATGCAGCAACGTGAAACCGGCCACACAAGCGTACTTTCAAGAATCCTTTATTCCGGGCAAAATCAGCATTACGCGTTTCGAGGTAACACACCTCTTATTCATATGCTTGCTTTCTTTGCAATGGTGAGTTCGTTAGCTTGTTTTAAACGTAACTAAAACATTTGAAGAAGGACAATGTCCGTTCATTTAAAGAGGCAGTCCGTTTTTATGGCATTTTTCATTTTTCATATTTGAGATACGTTTTTTTGGTTAAGGGTTACGAGTACTTATATTGTTCTTTAGTATTGCTAGTGCAAAGGTCTCATTGTGCTTAAATTGTTCACCTTAACTGTTTGTGCTGGCTTCACTCGGACTCCATTTACCACAATGCCTCTTGTCAATCCGACTTTCAGTGATACTTCAATGCTGATCTTGGCAAACTTCACATATGTCACCCCAACACTTTCCAAAGCCTTTCCTGGTGTAGTACCATGTTACGGCTGCATCCGATGGTCCGGGTGACAAAATGGTTTTTGCAACCTCCATTGTTTTAGCATGTTCATCCTTGCCATCTGCGAGTAAAGTTCCGTACGACGTGCTTCAGGAACAAATCCTTTTTGCAAACTCTGGCAAATTCAAAAAGGTTCAGAGTTCAGATGAGGCGGGCCATTCTGTGTGGCCCTTCCATTCAGCCTAATGTCCGTTACAATTCTCTTCTGCCGGCAGGCGCTCCCAATATTTGTTTCTCACAAATGTCACCGAAGCCTGACAAGATGAAGCGCCACATATATATAAAAATATATAAATATATGTGTGTTAAAATGCATAAAACGGCAACAATTGTTTTTAAATACATTAAAATTATCGATTAAAATGCATTTTGAATTTCCTATGGTACATCAAAAATTGATGATTAAAAAATTGACCAACTCCTGGGCAAGTGCCCAACGCTGTCAATGTTTCAAAACCCGATCCCGGCCCAAACACTTTATATAACTTTTTAACTAACGGCCGACGGGAGCACTCCCTCCCTGGTGCTGTGAACGACCGTTGACCGTCGCAGCCCGCCCACCCTTTAGAACGCCCGCATCGCGGCGGAATTGCCGCCGCGGTTAAGGCGTTAAAGTGTAATGTGCTAAGTCCTGTGCCTAAAAAAATCAATTAAAAATCATTGACTAAAGTGATCTGTGCCTTGTGCAAATATCACATTACTGTGTTGTTCTGCCAACGTGAACCTATTGACATGGAAGGCTCACAAAGGAGATGTATGGATAGATTTACCCTTGAAATGTACCCAAATGATACATAATGTATCATTCCTCTGTATACTCTCACTTTATGGGCAAGTGCCCTTTTCTTGACCCCTCAATTGTCTAACACAATGGTCACATTGTAATTAATATAAAATAAAAGTGCTGTGCAAATGATTTTAAAACCGTGTTCATAAAATTTCTGTGATGTTATTATATATATATATATATATATATATATATATATATATATATATATATATATATATATATATATATTCATCAACTTCCCCCAGCAAGGGGAAAAACGGGTCGCACACCCAGTCACAGTTATATATATATATATATATATATATATATATATATATATATACATATATATATATATATATATATATATATATATATATATATATATTCACAGAAAAAACCATAGGTTATAGTGGATATATAGTTAGGAATTTGCATTTACAAAACCTTGAAAATTCAATGAAAAAACCATAGGTTATAGGCCATATATAGTTAGGAATTAGCATTTACAAAACCTTATTTTACTCGCATAAAACCATTGAAATTCCATATATAGTTAGCTAACTATAAGCGCTAACTATATATCGCGCACCCGCAATCCACTGCTGATGATGTCACATATTACATCATTCATGACATGGTCAGTGACATCACTGATGACATCACTGATTACAACATCCAGTGACTGTATGTTTCTGTAAAGTTAAAATATGTTTCACATATTGAAGAATGAGTGGATGTATAAGTGTCTGGATGAAGAATTTAGTAGGTGCATGACTGACTGTATGAGTGAGTGATTAAATGTGTCTCACTGAGTACATGGGTTAGTGACTAAACTGTCTTAATTCGTGCATCAGTATGTTTGTTGTTGTGTAAGCTGCTGCATGTGTTGATCAGTAGCTATAAGAGTAGCCATATGGGTTATTGATTGGTTGCCCAAATATTTGAATGGGAGGCTGAGTGTGTGTGTGGGTGGCTGGGAGGTGCGTGACTCTGTGCATAGATGTGTAAGCAGTTGATTCACTAGGAGTATGAGTTCAAGAGTGCATGTGGAAACAGCTATATGAGCGGTTGACTGTGCATGGGTGTGTTGGTGAGTGAATGGATTTCTCATTGCTACATGTGCAAGTAAGTACGTATGTAAAACACAATACATGTGAGAGTTGAGATATATAAATAACTGAACATAAGAGCCAGTGAATGTGTGAGTGGCTGTATCGATCACTGTGAGCTTGTATCAGGGATTATATAAGAGAGTAAATATGTGTTATTATATGTTTGAATAAGTAAGATGTGTATAACTGTATAGTTGAGGAAATGGAGGTGTGATTGATTCTTTGCATGACTGACTAGGTGTGTGAGTAAGTCCATGGATGAGTGACAGTCTGTGAGTGTCTGTTTATACTGAGTGTATGTAAGGTTATATTAGAGTCTGAAGAGGTTCATTGTATTATCACATGAGTGATGTGATCAGTGATGACAAATGAGATGTCATCAGTGATGTCATTTGAGTTGTCATCAGTGATGTCATTTGAGATGTCATCATTGATATCATTTGAGTTGTCATCAGTGATGTCATTTGAGATGTCATCAGTGATGTCATCAGTGATGTCACTGACCATGTCATGAATGATGTAATATGTGACATCATCAGCAGTGGATTGCGGGTGCGCGATATATAGTTAGCGCTTATAGTTAGCTAACTATATATGGAATTTCAATGGTTTTATGCGAGTAAAATAAGGTTTTGTAAATGCTAATTCCTAACTATATATGGCCTATAACCTATGGTTTTTTCATTGAATTTTCAAGGTTTTGTAAATGCAAATTCCTAACTATATATCCACTATAACCTATGGTTTTTTCTGTGAATTTCATTGGTTTTTTAATAGCAAATATGAAAAGCTTTAAAATGTCAAGTACGTGATAGATAAAAACATTTTCGTATTTATGCACGCTGATGTGCTTTGAACGCTGCCCCCCCCCCCTCCCCTCTTTTGCCTTTGTTAGTACTCTCTCTTTGCAGATACAGAAGGGTAGTTAACGCAGGCCTTTACCCCCGTTGTAATCCGTCGTACCTCCTTGTCTCTCCATTTGATTGATTGTTGTCCAAGCATTTACTGTTTTAGAATTGGTTCTCTTTGGATCATTCTCTATTTACAAACAAGCACAAAGTCGCAATACTCTGTTTAGTCTTTGCAGATAGTGAAAAATCGTGTAAAAAAATAAAAGTAATCGAGCAAAATCAGTAGGCCACTAATTGGATCTCTTTTTGACCTCGCTAAAATAGAAATATTAGGAACAACCCTTCTTGAGAAATACGAAAATAGTGAGATGAACTGAGCTCCACACCATGAGGGCTGCAAGACAGCTCGGCTCCATCACCCATCCCGCACAAAATAATGACAAACCCTATGCAAATATTAAAAATATAGACAACACACCAGCAAAGAAATAGGGTAAAACATTTTATTAAAAAACTATTTACATAACGTTGGTTTATAAGATGATGTCAGTAGTGGACCGATGTGTGAATAGATCGAAAACAGCACAAGGCTCCAAGATCCGGATAGCAAGCTCCTGGATGTTGGGTGCCATAGTTTAGAGTTCTGAATTTCAGCCTTTTTCAATGCCTGTGCTTTGTTGAATCAAAATGGCGGCTTGACACAAAGCTGACTCAAGCGTTGTTACTGATGCTATGCAGACCAAAACTGGTTTTCAGTTTGTACATTTTTCTAGATTTTTCAATCCAAGTTTGGTTGACTTTGTAGAACGATGGCTTCAGATTTTCAACATACGGTGTGGTGGCGCTGACTGGGAGGGGGCGCTTCGCTCCTGCCCCCTCCCCAAGTAAGATTTTCATACGTGAAAGTACGTTAATGGTTTTGGTCCCCGAGATGCTTCGATGTCACTACCATTCTCAAATAGCATAAGTTCTGGATGTTGGGTGCCATAGTTAAGAGTTCTGAGCAGCGCTTGTAACACTGTCTGAAGCTTATTTCCTCCTACTGTAGCTTCACTATTCTCAAAGTAAGTGAGTGTCGTTTGTGGACCTGACTGCATTAGAAAACAATATGATATGTTACCTTCCTAAACAGCTTGACGGAGGCCCCTGAGGGGCGCTGTGATGGCCATGGACTCGGAGAAGACGCTTGGCTCCGACACCCTCCCCAAGTCTTATAGCACTGGTGTAGCCTGAGATCGCCCCCGACATAGGCGGCCGGCTCCCGGGGTCCGGCGGTACTTTTTGCCTTTTGATGACACTTCAATTCTGGACCTTGTCCCACAATCCGTTTGACCTGAAGACAAGCTGTAGTGAGGCGCCCCTTTATCGTTTTAGTTGCCATTCCGCCCGCTTTTGCTACACTGTGCCTCTTCCGCCATTCAGCTGTTTTCCGCCCGCTCTTGCGACTACAGCGTCTCGCTCACCATGTAGTTGAGATGCGCCCGCTCTAGCGGTGCAGCGATAGGCGGCTGCCATAGGACTCTCAAAATGGCGGCCGGCTCTTCGGTTTTGGGCCTGGTCCACTAAAATGGCCCTGGGACACCTTGGAACTCGGACGCTTGTCTGCTAGGGCTTGGATCCCATTCTCGAAAAGCGTCCCCTCAGCCGTGAAGATTCTACAAAAGTCTTGGGGGCCTCCGACTCCCGCAGGCTTCTGGTGGGGAGCGGCTGCCATGATTGCTCGTGGAATGGCCACGACGGAGCTACGAGATGGTAGTGGTCTCATGCTGACGCCAGCTTTAGTCTGAAACATCCAGAAACACTGTAGACTACCAATTCGATCAGTTCCGGTAGCGCCCCAACATGACCCGGAAGAGAAGAACTTGCCCTCCCCTCTTTGACTGATGGTTCTTGTTGCCTGTCCCCTCTGTTGTCATTTAACAGAACTTTTTGGACTGCTGAAAGGGGTTGTGTTCTGAACGCTGGTTGGTGGAGACATTTAGACTATATTCTTGACCTACGTTGTCGCGTAATGCGTTTTATGACACGCCGCGTTAGCGCACCCGGAAGTGATCCGAGGCGCGGCGCGCAGCGCGTAACGTAAGCATAACAGGTCATGTGACTTGTTAATAAAACTTTTCATTGGTTCATTTTACTTTTGTTAATTTAATGATGAAAAGCTTGGTCATATGACCTAAAAATTACGCTTTTTATTATTTTCGAACAATATTTTTTTTTCAAACATATGTTATAATATTCCAGGCTAATGTACTTTCCCGGAAAATTTACAACTGTCTGGCAAGTAAAATATATTCCTTTTTCGAGAAAAAGGGCGTTTCTTCCTTCCATGACGGAGCCGTTGAGTAAAAGAGATTCGGCCTGCTGTCTTAGTCGCCGATACGCCTGATTATCAGATTCTTATCGATCACTTTATGTTGCAGACATGAAAAACACAACTGCCCTTGACCATTTATCTTTACTGCGTTCCTACATATTATACCTTTTATCCGTCATGTAATTGGACTGCTTTATTTCACTTGCCTTTTACTGATTCGAAAACAGTCACTAAAAGTAAAAACTTTACAAATGAAAATACTACTACCGTGTTTTGTTTTAAAAACCTTTATTGTGAAAATGTCAGTATACAAATACGGGCCTATAACCACGTGGGCCGGCCACGGAGCAAACTCAAATCGTATATGATGAGGAGACATTTACACTGTAGAAGAACGTAACGAGCGGGCCATTAGGTGACAAGAACAAAGGTGTCTAACAGTTGCGGTATCGGTGGACGTACATTTTGTAATTAAAATACGACAGGGCCACTTACAATAACATTTTCTAGATATACATTTGCGGGCAAAGAGTTACGAGTCCCATTTATACCGGCGCCATTTTGGGCGAGGCCGGGCAGGTCCAAGATATAGTCAAAATGTCTCCACCAACCATCGGCCAGACCAGAACCCCTTTCGGCCCTTTATGTTACAAGATGATGTCTTCCATTCAGAAAATATTGGTGGCAGCATTTTGAAAGGAAACAGAAACAGCCGTTCTCCTAGTGAGTTTCACATTGTTACATTTAGGAAGAATGTTGAAGAGTAGTATGTGGAAAATCTGAAGCCATTTTTCTACAAACTCTCAATCAGACTTGGATGGAAAAAAAAACCTGAAGAATGTACAAACTGAAAACCAATTTTTGTCTGTATAGCACCAACAGTAACGCTTGAGTCAGCTTTGTGTCAAGCCGCCATTTTCATTCAATCAATAGCGTCCCCCTGCACACATTCAGGGACCTGGTCGTGTCTTCAGATGAAACGCATTGTAGGAAAAGAAGCAGAAAGGAAAAGGAAAAAAGTTCCGCCGGACCTAGTGAAGCTGCAGCAGGTGCAAATAAGCTTCAGACAGTCTTACAAGCACTGCTCAGAACTCTCAACTGAGGCACTCAACATCCAGGACTTGCCATTCGGATCTTGGCGCCTTGTATTTTTGTTTTGTTTTTGATGGAAGGGAAAGAACAAAAAACAGACATTGAAAAAGGCTCAACAGTGCAGGGCGCCTTGTGCTGGTTCCGACCTATTCACACATCGGTCCGCTACTGACATCACCTCATAAACCAACGGGGCACCCCACGCCGACTTTCGGCGCAGCATTGTAGGATGGACACACCAGTGCGGCAATTTGATGGATACCACCTCGGTGCCATCCAGATCTCGGCGCGTTCATTCATTCAATAGCGTCCCCCTGCACACATTCAGGGACCTGGTCGTGTCTTCAGAAGAAACGCATTGTAGGAAAAGAAGCAGAAAGGAAAAAGCAACAAGTTCCGCCGGACCTAGTGAAGCTGCAGCAGGTGCAAATAAGCTTCAGACAGTTCTACAAGCACTGCTCAGAAATCTCAACTGAGGCACTCAACATCCAGGACTTGCCATTCGGATCTTGGCGCCTTGTGCTGGTTCCGACCTATTCACACATCGGTCCACTACTGACATCACCTCATAAGCCAACGGGGCACCCCACGCCGACTTCCGGCGCAGCATTGTAGGATGGCCACACCAGTGCAGCCACTTGCTGGACACCACCTCGGTGCCATCCGGATCTCAGCGCGTTCGAGTCACTGTGCCGGAAGAGTGACCGGAACTCAGCTGAACACGCCGTCTTTCGGCGCAGCATTGTAGGATGGCCACACCAGTACGGCAATTTGCTGGACACCACCTCGGCGCCATCCGGATCTCGGCGCGTTCGAGTCACTGTACCGCAACAGTGACCGCAATTCAGCTGGACACGCCGTCTTTCGGCGCAGCATTGTAGGATGGCCACACCAGTGCAGCAATTTGCTGGACACCACCTCGGTGCCATCCGGATCTCGGCGCGTTGTGCTGCCTTCGGCCTATTCGCACATCGGTCCGCTACTGACGCCGCCTCACGTGCCAACGGATTTTCTACGCTTTTTGTAGCCCTATGTCGCATAACAGGTCATGTGACTTGTTTATAAAACTTTTCATTGGTTCATTTTACTTTTGGTTTCCTAAAGATGGAAGGCTTGGTCATATGACCTAAAAATAACACTTTTCATTGGTTTAGAACATTTTTTTTTCCCAAACGATGAAAGCCCCACCTTGTTTCTGGATCATTCAGACTGAAGCTGGCGTCAGCATGAGAGCACCACCATCTCGTGGCTCCGTCGTGGTCATTCCGCGAGCAATCATGGCAGCCGCTCCCCACCGAAAGCCTGCGGGAGTCGGGAGCCCCCAAGACTTTTATACAATCTTCACGGCTGAGGGGACGCTTTTCGAGAATGGAGCCCAAGCCCTAGCAGGCAAGCATCCGACTTCCAAGGTGTCCCAGGGCCATTTCAGTGGACCAGGCCCAAAACCGAAGAGCCGTCCGCCATTTTAAGAGTCATGTGGCAGCCGCCTATCGCTGCACCGCAAGAGTGGGAACAACTCAACTACATGGTGAGCGAGACGCTGTAGTCGCAAGAGCGGGCGGTAAACAGCTGAATGGCCGCCACCTGGGGAGGCCCGTTCACGCCGCCTCCCCCCCCCCCCCCGGGCCGCCGCACGCCAATTTTCGGAGCAGCATTGTAGGATACCAAAACCAGTGCGGCAGTTTACTGGACATCACCTGGGTGCCTGTCGTACATGTTGTGTCAGCCATGTGACACTGGACACAGACCGCTACTGACGAGGCCTCCCCCCGCACCACCCGGGACGCCCCACGCTGTTTTTCTGTGCTGCATTGTAGGATCCCTAAACCAGTGCGGCACCCAGGCGACATCACCTGGGTGCCGTCCAGAACTCTGCACGTTGTGCTGCCTTGGGACTATTCGCACAACAGACCGCTACTGACGAGGCCTCCCCCCGCCCCACCCGGGACGCCCCACGCCAATTTTCGGAGCAGCATTGTAGGATCCCTAAACCAGTGCGGCACCCAGGCGACATCACCTGGGTGCCGTCCAGAACTCTGCACGTTGTGCTGCCTTGGGACTATTCGCACAAAAGACAGCTTCTAACCATTGTTGCTTTTTGTGTTAATAAATGTTTAAATGTTTTTAGTTTTTGTTCTGTTCATTATCGTTAAAAGTTAATAAAGTTTTATAACCTTACTTTGTTGGAGTGTTATCTATTTTTTGAAAAACGGGTGAATGGGGCCTTGAATCGGGTTATTGTCATGTGTGGGCTTTGGAAGTGTGCTGCTGCAGGATCGGACATTTCAAACTCAAATGCACGTTCTTTTTCTTACCTTTCCGAAGCATGGAGCGCAATAGCAGGCAGAGAAAGGGTGATGCACGTGTTGAACACTACCTGACCTGGCAAGTTGCTGGCAGTGCCCCCCCGCCCGCTCCTGAAAGAGGGCACACACACACCGCCGCCCCGAGTACTTCAGAAATCTTTAAAAGACCATGCGCTTGTTCATGAGGCTTAAATGGTTTATCACCTCTTCTAGAACCCCTACATCGACCCTCTGACGTTTCATGGAAAAATTACCATGTAACACAATACCAAGCCCTATCAGCTGAAACCCCCAAGGAATCGTGGGGCATATTATCAAGGGGGTTTATCTCCGCTTTTTTGGCTTTAAAAACCATGAAAGCGGAGATAAAATTATTTCCCTATTATCAAGCTGTCGCTAACACCAGTTAGTGACACCTAAAAGGAGATAGCGACCATCTTGGGCCCGGCTTTGCATGTCAGTGATACTTATCACTAATGACATGCAAAGTGGCGTGCCAAGATGTTAGCGACTGGAAACAGTCCCTAACATCGCTACCTTCTATTACCAACTTTTGGAGATATTCGCACTAAGCGCGAATATCTCCAAAAGCTAACACCTGCCCTGAGCAGTTCTTAGCCATGTTATCCAATGGGAGGTGGATAACATGGCTAAGAGCATTAGGTCGATAATACATGAATATCGCTGACTTTTCTGCGATAATAGCAAGGTTTATCTGCGATAAAAATCGCCGATGTGCGGCGATAATTTTTGTCTCTAAACAAGTTAGAGACAAAAATTATCGCTAGTTGTTAGTAATATGCCCCCGGGTTTTTGCTTGCAGAAATCGGGAGGCGGGAGACTAGCACTGAAATCAGTACTCACACGCCTGAATCAGGAGAATTGGCATGTCTGAATTCTCTACAGCTGGGGCCATAAACTACATCCGCAGGGGTAGGTGATAGCCTGGGACCAGCCTGGCATCTAAAATGGCTGCCGTGCACGACAAAATTGTGGCATTCGAAAAAAGGCAAGATGGCGCAGCCGCTGGAAGAGATATATCAACATATATCAGCCTCCTCAGCCACCCTCAGGAAACATAGGGGATTAGGATATGTCTCCCGCACCCCCTTATACCTAGTACTTTAATTAACGAAGCACAAAATGGCGAATTCCCGTTTCGCTACCAGTTTGCGGCCCAGTTCGCGGCCCGTGAAGCGCTTCTACCGTGAAAAATCATTTTTTTTTTATTTTCCCCACGGGACCCTTTAATAACCCCAACAACATTCCTAGGGGGTCAAGAGGGGGATACCTTGCCCCCTTTCATTAAATTCCCCCTTAGTTTTTCACCTTTTCTTCTCTCTCGATCCTACCGAGAGACAAGATGGCGGCCGCTCCGGACTGTCAAGCAGCAAAAAAAAAAAAAAAGCTCACGCACAGCCGCTGGAAGAGATGTATCAACATATATCAGCCTCCTCACCCACCCTCAGGAAACATAGGGGATTAGGATACGTCTCCCGTACCCACTTATAACTAGTAATTTAATTTACGAAGCACAAAATGGCGAATTCCCGTTTCGCTACCAGTTCGCGGCCGCGCTTCTACCGTGAAAAATCATTTTTTTTTTATTTTCCCCACGGGACCCTTTAATAACCCCAACAACATTCCTAGGAGGTCAAGAGGGGGATACCTTGCCCCCTTTCATTAAATTCCCCCTTCGTTTTCCACCTCTTCTTCTCTCTCGATCCTACCGAGAGACAAGATGGCGTCCGCTCCGGACTGTTTAGAATGTTGACAGACACCGGAGAGCCAATCAGCTTTCTGCGCGCAAAGTTCCGATAAGCGAAAAGTAAGCGGACCGGATCGCTGCCCAGAGCGCTGTTACAGATATATATCTTGGTTTGAACGTTAATTTCTCAAAAACTACTGGAGCACATATATTGAGACCTAGCAAAGGCACATCGGGCTAACAGTCCCTACAATTTTGCCAAGTTTCGTGCAAATCCATTCAGCCGTTCGAGCTAAAAGTGAGTCCAACCGCCCTATGGAAAACTCAATGCAAAAAACGCGTTTTGGGACCCCCCTTTTTTCTCAGCCCCCCCTTGACGAAACCCCACCAAATTTTCAGGAGCTGCTCAGAAACAAAATGTGCCATTTTCCTGAAAATTTCAGCCGATTCCATCCACAAACGCCAAAGTTATTAGACATAGAATTTTCAAAAGTCCCATAGGGAAAAAATTCTAACTATATATACCTACTGGCGAACGCCAGTAGGTTATATATATATATATATATATATATATCAATCCACACAGGTATGCTCCAATTGGAACGAAGCCACAGGAAGTTGAATAGCACAATACTTTTATGACAGCTTGCAAGCAGGGGACAACAGGTAACAGGCATCAAACTAAAATTCATTTGCCATACGCGTTTCAGGAGCATCCATCTCCCTTCTTCAGTGGCTGAGTTCAAGAGAAACTGGATTCCCTGTATGTTAGATATACCGAATACCTGTAATACAGGTTAACTTTGACAAATAGCGCAATTGTCTTTCTATACATATATAAAGTTTTGTTGAAAAAATGTGATAAACTACATATCCCACAATGCCACCTAATGGCAGAAGTGCGTATATAAGTTGAAATCAAAGAAGGACTTACTGACCGTGAAAAAAGCCTAGTGTGGCTGAAACGCGTTGGTGGGGGAGAGCTTATCAATAAAATAAGCTAAAACCATTCTGGAGTGCCGCATCTTTTGTTTAAATAATTAATTTTGGACCTGGATCCGGTCCCTATGCAGAGCACGGGCTGTTGAGCGCCCCCAAGAGCAGTGGGTCACTTTGAAGGCAAAAGGAAAGTGATTGGGAGCGCCCGAGTCTTGGCGTGTGCACAGTAGCTGAAACCGGCCACAAACTCACTCTCGGATACGAGGTCCGGGGACGACGCTGGGAACGTGCTGTTCCGAAATGGAGACCTGGAAACGAGGTGAGCAACATTGTGGAAAAGAAGTAAGCCCAGACTCGAAGCATTTTTGTTTAACTCGTTTAAATGCAACCGAGCACGTAAACAATACGGGCGGTGACGAGTAATAGACATTACGAATGGTGTAGCTTGCAATTGACAGCTGATTGAATACATCTATCCTCTTGAGTAAAGCGCTGTCAGATAAAGCTAAAACGGAAGCTCGAACTCCAAAACGAGCGTCAATGGTATCTGTTATGTTTCAACCAGGGGAACGTCGAGAAACTGCAAAACAGGCAAATGGAAACCCCAAAGAAACAGGAAATGTAACATTAAAAAAACAAGTGAATCAACTTGAAAGGCTGTACAAAAAGGAGATTAATAAAAGCTGGGAGGTCATAGCTTTAGAGAACTATATCGAGGTGAAGCGCATCCCACGAGGGCTGAGAATATTTACCATGCCCACACACCCAGAAACTAAAGAGGAACTTTTGGATGATTGGGTTGAAAATAACACTGAATGCTCCATGAACATGATGCGGATCCTCATAAAGCATGCAAAAATAGATGTAAATGACATCACGCTAAAAATAAAAGAGATGGAAGAAAGTCTGATTAAAGAGACAAATCAAGAAGAGCTTGATAAACTGCGAAAAGAAATGGATGCAAGAGTAGAAAAATATGATCAGGAAATTCAGGAGTGGAAAGAACCAAAATTCAAATGTGATGAACACGACTATCTACACGGGAGAATACTCATGTTTGCGAGACGATATGATAGCCTTAAAAAGAACTACCCAGCTCAATATACGAAAATAACAACGATGAGCCCAAGTGAATCGGATGTAAGCGAGAATGAATTAACAAGGGATAAAGGCACCAAGTTATCTTTTTTAGAGGAAGTCAGACTGATGAACCTAGACAAATCAATAGGAAGGTGGGGGGGGGGGGGGGGGGGGGGGGGGGCGGCCAAGGAAGAGCAGGAGGCCAAGGCTGCGGGAGTGGAACAGCAAATCCCTCAGAAACACGAGAAAAATCAGAAGGTCAAAGCGAAAAAAGACACTACCCCCTTCGCAGCAGAAAGTAGATAAAGTAAACTTAATTATAAATCTCTCACAATACAGTCTATCCAAAGAAGAAGAAACAGTTCTGAATAAAGGGTTATCATTCTGTCCAGAATCACACTTCGATTACACTCAGGTACGTTTTGACATGTATAAATACATTAGAAAATTGAAATTAGCTAAAGTCAATGCAAATAAAACTCACACTGCTCATAAAGCCAATATTGAATCAATAAATGTGGAAAGCGTATTACCGATATCAATAGATCAAATGCCATATTTGAAAAATATGTTCGATATTATGTATGAACTGGAGGATGACGCAGTGACAGAGCAAGAAATTTGGAACATCTGGAGATTAAAACCAATAAAAAAGCTGATACTGGACTGAAAAAGAAATCCAGATACTGCCCTGCCTTGTCACCTGGCAATAAAATCGATCTGTTCTCTGATGCCATGATAGAGGAATTGGAAAGACTTCCTAAAATGAGAAATACTAATCAGAGGGAAAATGTAACTACTCAGGAAAGGAATGCAGTTAAGAAATTAATGGAAAACGGTGAAATCACGATAAAACCAGCCGTCAAGAGGGGAATATCGTTATAATGGATACAAAGGACTATGTCAGAGAGGCATTAAGACAACTGAATGACATCAATAACTATTGTAGATTGAAGATCAATCCTATTGAAAAAATGACCAAGGAATTGAAAGAGAAGGTACAGGGTTGGTATGAAGAACAGCTAATCAGTGAGGAGGAACGAAAATTCTTGGCAACAGAGTTCCCAGTGATACTGTGTATCTACTTCCTCCCGAAGATTCACAAGACCATGATTGACCCTCCAGGGAGGCCCATAATTTCCTCCTGCAATTCCCTGTACGAAAAGTTATCTAAATATGTGGACATATTTCTGGCTCCAGTTGCTCAAAATATGAGCTCATATCTGAAGGATACAGGAGATTTCCTTAGGATACTCACAGGAATAACATGGAATCCGGGATATCTCCTAGTCACGATTGATGTTGTGTCACTGTACACGTCTATCAGACATGACATCGGGATAACAGCATGCCAATACTTCTTGAAACAACGCAATATAACAGAACTGAGCCACACTGCAATGCTCCTTGCTATGATAAACATCTGCCTTACCAATAACATTTTCTTATTCAATAAACAGCTGTTTAAACAAGAATGCGGAACAGCAATGGGAATTTCGTTTTCCCCAAACTATGCCAACATCACCCTGGGGTGGTGGAAGCGGACCATTGCTTGGAACACTGGAAACCAAATGGAGATGGAGCGAGTCATTTTATGGGTTCATTATATCGACTACCTGTTCCTTATCTGGAATGGAACAGATAAGGAATTTCGGAAATACTTCCCCAAATTAAATCAAAATGAAGTCGGTCTGCAATTTACATGTACCACCAACAGAAAACAAATAGATTTTTTGGATACTAAAATCTTCATAGAGAACGGGAAGATCGAATCTACAGTCTTCAGAAACAAGACCGCAACAAACAGTGTCCTACATGGAACTAGATTTCACCCCAGGCAACTAGTAAACGGCATCCCCTATGGGGAATTCCCAAGAATGAAAAGAAATTGTTCCAAGGAATCAGGTGCAGAGGAGAAAATTCAAGAAGACAAGAGAAGGTTCAAATCAAGAGGTTATAATGACCGTACACTTATTAAATGCAAAAAGCGAATTGACCAAAAAACCAGAGCGGAAATCCTGATTGAGAATCCAAAAGATGTTTCAGACAAAGATCCACCACGGTTCATAACGACTTATAGCAAGGAAAGTGGAAGCATCGTGAATAAGATGAAAAAATATTGCCACTTAATTTCAGGGGATCCTGACATTGGTGAATTAGTAGGCAACAAACCAACTGTGACCTACCAAAAAAATACCTCCCTAAAGGATATGCTGGTGATAAGCCATTTTCAGACCAAGCAAAAAACAGACTGGCTCACCAACCAACGCAAAGGATTTAAATCATGCAAATCATGTAAGGCTTGCAAAATAGGCAGAAATATGACAAATATTCAAGGACTGAATGGAAAAATTATGGTGATTGAGGAGAACATAACTTGCACATCCAAATTTGACATATACGTGATAGAATGCAGGTATGAAATATATCGGAAGCACGACGTGCATGTTAAAAAAGCGTATCCTGGAACACATACATGCAGTGAAGAATGCCAATAAGGCATATGCTACAGCAAAGCACATCAGTATGTGCCAAAAGGGAGACTGGAGAGCGTTGTGTTTCTATGGGATCAAGATGATACCACAAGGAGATCGAGGTAGAAATCATGTCCGTAAGTTGCAGCAAGCTGAATCGCGACTAAATACCCTGGAAGTATTAACAATGACGAGGGACTTTATGTTCATTTGGAATAACTTTTTGTTCTTCTTAAAAGACAGTCCTCAAGAAATTTTACAAGTTCAAAAATTCTTTCTCGATGCAATCTGTATAAAAAGATGGTACTACACCTTTAACTAGATATAAGAATTGAAACTATAAAGTATGATGCTGGGTACTAACCCATAACACATACAGGGAATGTTAGATATACTGAATACCTGTAATACAGGTTAACTCTGACAAATAGCGCAATTATCTTTCTATATATGTATAAATTTTTGTTGAAAAAATGCGATAAACTACATATCTCACAATGCCACTTAATGGCAGAAGTGAGTATATAAGTTGAAAGCAAAGAAGGACTTACTGACCGTGAAAAAAGCCTAGTATTGCTGAAACCCGTTGGTGGGGGAGGGCTTATCAATAAAATAAGCTAAAAACCATTCTGGAGTGGCGCATCTTTTGTTTAAATATATATATATATATATATATATATATATATATATATATATATATATATATATTATATATAATAATTTTAACATGACGCTGATATTGATGTACTGTTTGTTGAGACCCTACTTGGAAACTATGCATTTAAGCACTTTAAAATTCTGCATTTAAGCAGTTTAATAAGATCTATCAAATATGTACTACAAACTGCACTGAGATACACCACTAAATATGCCCATATCCACAAGGTATTAACCGCTATGAAAAGCCCAATGTGTAAAGGGTTTTCTTTATATTTATTGTATCATGTGACTGGGGGTAACAGCATCACTATCACAAAAGAAAAAAACACAGCATATATAAAAAGTGAAAGCGGACTGCGTTTCCGCCAGTGAACAAGGGTACTTGGTACTCGAAACGCGTCTGACGGTGGTGGCTATACTAATAAAGTCCTGCCAAACCACATAACCTCTGGAGTCCGTTTCCTGTTTTTTCTGTTTGCGAGTCTGACTGGGAGCGCAGAGAACAGGGCGGGAGTACTACAAGCCCATATATATATATATATATATATATATATATATACAGCTCCAAACATCCTCCAGGACTCCGCCTGTAACGGACATGCAGCGCTCACGGGGGTGGTTCTTCAGAAAAAGTTTATTGAGAAACCTTTTAGCACATCAAAGACACGTTTTGGCGTGTAGCCTTCATCAATTTGTTTCACAGTTGGCGCCACGGCCATTCGTATTATATATGCGTCACATGTTACCATGCATGAACATAGAAAGTGGACTAGTAGATACAACTTTCAACACACCTCCATATTGTAGTGTGCAAATCTGCCTGTGAGACGCGATAATTATCGCTAACATTAGAAATCTCATTAGCATATGACAATGAAAAAGGGGACAACCTTAATATTCCCTAATTTTCACAATATACCGCCCTGAATGGGCAAATTCCGCCCCATAATGGCAAAATTCCATACATATATCACATGATAGTCATATTATGCCCTCGATGGGCTCGCTGTTCAACTATAATTCATTAAACATACAGTAATACTTCATTACATGTGTTCTAACTAATTCAAATCAATTCAGTTGTCATGTTACAGCTCTTTAAAAATCGCAAATACTTATATACACAATATAGAAGACAGACATAATCTGGAAGAAAAACGTTAGTTTCAGAATCATACTCTAGCCTAGATGAACAGCCAATTCTTCATGAACATTTAGACCGTTAGGCATCTTACTTTGCAGATCAATAATATACCGCGACTCTAGCCGCCTCAATTTCTGCAGTCGTCCATGTATTTTATCAAAATGTCTTGTGACAGGATAGGTAGCGTCTGCGTTATTGATGGCTCGCATATGTTCCAATATGCAAATTTTAACTGGATGGGTAGTGCTTCCAATATACCTCATCCCGCAAGGACATGTCAAGCAGTATATTGCATATGGTGTTGTACAGGTCAAGAATTTCTGTATTTTTCTAGGTATAGCTAAGCCTGGAATCTTGTATGATAAAGTGCGTTTACTAAATTTGCACGCTTTGCAGCGGCCGCACGGATAAAAATCATTTAATTCTTTGAATGGTGGTTTGATGGTGTGGCTCTCATAGTGGCTATGTACTAAGTGATCTTTAAGTGCCCTAGCTTTCCTAAATGTGACCAATGGATTAGATGGCAGATCTTGTCTAATTGTACTATCTGTCAGTAGGATATTCCAATTTTTTCGCAGAATCCTTTTCAGGTCTCCTGCATTTTCTGAGAATGTCGTGATCAATCTAAAGGTGCTACTATCCGTCTTTCTTGTCTTAGTTTTAAGTAGCTCACTTCTATCCATGCTGTTCACTTTCTTCAAAGCTTGTGTCAAAATCCCATCTTATAGCCTCTAGCTTTGAATCTGATTAGCCTCTCTTTAGCTGCCTTTTGAAATTCATGGTCACATGAGTTGTTCCTCTTTATTCTCAGTAGTTCCCCATACGGGATGCTGTTCACCAATTGCTTTGGGTGGCTACTGGTGGCATTAAGTGTCGAGTTGCCTGCAGTGAATTTACGGAAGAGTTTTGTGTGCATTTTGCCATTCTCTATGTACACAGTGAGGTCCAAATAATTTACCTCTATGTTACTTATCTCTCCCGAAAATCTCAAATTTACATCATTTCTGTTCAGCACTTCGATATATGCAGTGGCTTGTTCCACTGTCCCATCTAGAATGATAAAAAGATCGTCGATGTAACGATACCAACCTTTAATTCTCTCATTCCATTCATGATTGGTCTCTGACCAGGCCACCTGCTCCTCCCACCAGCCTACGAAAAGGTTCGCAAAACTGGGGGCGGAGCAGGTCCCCATGGCCACACCTGACATCTGCCTAAACAATTGCCAAACAGAAACATATTGTTGTTTAAACTGAACTCAATAAATTCAGACAACATCTTGTTATGCTCATAATATCTCGCTGGGCGTTTGTTAAAAAAACGTTGTACTGCCTCGAGTCCATCTTTGTGCGTAATGCACGTATATAAGCTGGTTATGTCTAAAACCATCATGCAATAGCCCTCACACCAAATCAGATTGTCAATTCAATTCAAAAAGTGCTTAGTGTCTTTTAGGTATGATTTTAAAGTAACAACGTGCGGAAATAGAAAATTGTCAATATACAGTGATAAATGTTCAGTCAAGCTCCCTTGGGAAGCCACAATAGGTCTCCCAGGTGGGTTCAGTTTGTCTTTATGCACCTTAGGAAGGTAGTAAAAGGTCGGTATGATAGGGCGCAGGCGTCTTAAAAACAGATACTCATCAGAATTCAACATGTTCTTATTATACCATTCAGAAATCATTTCATGGTATTCCACAACACTGCTGTTGTAAATTCTCTCACTGATCCTGGTGTAAGTTTTAGTGTCTTCTAGCTGACGTAACGCTTCCGTCTCGTTCTGCGTCTTGGTTAATAAAACAATGTTCCCCCCCTTAACCGAGGGTTTGCATACCCAAGAAGAGTCTTCACACAGTGTTTTTAATGCCATGCTGCTGTTTATTGGTAAAATTCTTTACCGTTTTCCTGTACTTGATGTCATTCCTTAGACGTATCAAGTCCTTTATTACAACCTCTGAAAAAGTGTCTATGGCATCTGTACCCATGGTTGGCATGAATGTGGAGGTGGGTTTAAAATCACTCGCCCCTCCTTTCTTTTTTTCTTTTTTTTAAAACCTTTATTTTAGCATTCAGTAGAAATACAAGCATGGGCCTACAACCACAGGGGCCGGCCGCTAGACAAATCAAAATTCGTTAATATCACAATACAACACGGCTCATCAGCCGACAGCCCAAAGGTCCGGCAGCAATTCAGAATGAAGCTTGTATTGGAATGCATAGTCAGAGTTCAGGATAGTACAGAGGTTTCATTTTATATTATATAAGAGAGGATCAGGTGCCATACAATCAAACAGAAGAAGCGGGGGCAGGGTAAAAAACAGGATATACATGTAATGATCACTATAATGGAAATTTGGCGCCAGAGCATCTAGGTCGATACAAAAGAACACACAATATACATTTCCATGTTGCGCCAATACTCAAGGCCTGCCCACCCACAAATCAAGATATCATGAAAGCGAAAGCACGAAGTACAAGCATACGATAAGAATCCGAA
Organism: Lissotriton vulgaris; assembly: GCF_964263255.1. Taxonomy (NCBI): domain Eukaryota; kingdom Metazoa; phylum Chordata; class Amphibia; order Caudata; family Salamandridae; genus Lissotriton; species Lissotriton vulgaris. Next base: position 1,735,562,499 of record NC_141685.1, read on the forward strand.
TGATTCGCAGTTATACTGACCCTACAAAAAGAAAAAGAAAGAAGGAAGGCCATAGAAAATAAAAAGGCAAAATAACCCCCCCCTTCAGCCCCCCACCATGCACCCCTGCAAATGGCTAGAGCCTAACCCCACTAGCAGCGTGCCTGTCGCCCCTAACAACTAAAACCCCAAAGGTAGGAAAAAGAAGAGCGGAGGAGGGCCTATCCATGTGGGCTCCCAGCCCCTTTAGACCCCCCGCCTGAAACAGCCACCCCCTATCAGTAAAAGATAACCTTATGGCAGCAATGTAGAGAAATTAGAGGGTACTGTGAGTCACCGCCCAGCCTCTTAGAGCAAACAGTTGCAGGTCCTACACTTGTAAAAGCCATGCCAACCCATCCTGATCCATCCGATCTTAACCTTGGCCCTTCCGAACAAAAACACGAAGCCCTTCCAGCGAGACCCAGAGGCAGACAAAGAAGCAATAGAGAAGAGAAGAGTCAGCAAAAATCAGCCCATGGCTACCAGCAGGCAGCGAGTCCTCAAGAACCGTAGATGCAGACAAACTCTCCCTCCGAGATGAACAGTCCCAATGTGTCTTTAACAGGAGTCGTAGCGTCGCCAGGAAAGGAGAAGATGACCACAAAAGAGATGGAAAGTCACAGACAAAAGTCTCCGGAAGGGGAACGCCTGACGATATCTCCAAAGCCGGCAATAGTGAAAAGTTCAGCAATACCATGCCATCCTCTGGAACACCGTCTCTCAGAGCACCATCCGATGATTCCATTACTCGTTTCTTCACGGGGTCCTCGCACGGAGTCAAAATGGCCGCGTTTTGAATGGCTGTAGAATCCCGTTTCAACAATAAGGCTGGGCCCGGTTCCACCAGGAGAATTTCAGATAGGCGCGAGTCCAACTTGCTCAGCAAAGTATCCACATGTGAGCGGAATGCCCAAAGTTCTGCCAGTATTAGCCGCAGCGATGGTTCATGCACCGTTCGATCCATAATCTTGTGTTCGGTATCAATCACTATCACCTCCCCGGGTGATTCCGGCACCCACGGGGGGGATAGACAGGATCTCGAACGTGCAATAGCGAAGGGTGACCAGTCTTTGTTCACAACCACGGTCAACCCAGTTAAGGCCGCAGGCCAGTGACCCCGACCCACCGTACCCCGGCGGGAGCAAACCGGGGCCGCGGGACGGGGTCCCCCACCCGCAGCCAGCAGCACGCAGACTCACTTCTCCGTCGATACTGAGCAATGAAGACGATCGCCACCAAATCCGGGCTGAAACAAAGCCTCCACTCCGGTCGACCGGGCCCAGCCTGAGTCTCCTGGCTGATGTTGTTGCACTACAGCCCGGCTGTGAAAGTACTCCAGACCCCGGCTTCACCGCTGGAGCAGGCCGCAAACTTACACTTGATGTAACTCCGTCAAACAAGCTGATAAAAGTTTCCGGATTTCACCATCGAAGTGCGGGACAGTTCATGCACACAGAGACTAGGCGTTAAGTCAGGATAACATGCAGGATATCGCGGCGGGTTACGAGGGTCGACAGAACCGGGAGCCTAAGCAGCCATCTTGCTTGTTGACGTAGCTCATCCTCCCTCGCCCCTCCTTTCTGTTGTATTTCCATATCCAACAACATTTGGGTGTTGCCTATGTCCAATATCTCCTCCTCATTAATTTCCATCCTCAGTTCCACTATGGATCTAATCCCCTCCAAGTCTTTACACGTTATACCACTCCCATCCATGCTACCTACAGCCGTAGGTTTCTTTGGAGGCGGCTTTGTTTTGAAGAATTTGTGTAATTTCAACTTGCGGGTAAATTTAAATAAATCTATTCTTGTTTGGGCAAATTCAAAGTCCTTTTGGGGGCAAAAAGAAAGTCCCAATTTCAGAACGGATTCTTCCTCCACAGTCAGGTTTTTTGGTGTCAGATTGATTATGGTTAAGTTCTCCTTCTCATTTAAGTTTTCTTCTTGTAGAAATTCTTGCTGTGGGTCAGGGGTGGCGAGCCTACGATGTTTCTTGCTCCAGCCCCCCGCCTCGTCTTCCTCTTCCCGCTCTTCTTTCTGGAGGTTTCCCCCTTCCTCCCTCTAGTTGTTGTTTGCGCATTAGTTTGAATTCCTCATGAAAAGGTGACGGATCCATTTGGCCGTCTTCACTTGACACCTCGTCTCCTGTTACTGAGGATTCGGAGGTCTCTGGAACCGTTATTGGGGGTCCAGGTGTCTTTTTTCTCAATTCCTTCCTGGGATTATCATATTTTTTAGAGAAGGTCAGTACCCTGCCCATACTGTAATCCCTCTCATCTCTTTCAAATTTCTCTTCCTTGCGTTGTTTTATTTTTTCTACATATTTTTTCAAACGTTTTTTCATTTGCTCCCGTTTTTCTTCCAGTTTCACCTGGTCTTCCTCTTTTGATAACTCATGCTCTAGTTCTTTAATTAGCACTAGAGCCTTCTCACGGTCACTCCAGGCGAAGCGCACTAGGATTGTCAAACTGCCCTTGCATGACTGGGCTATATGCTCTGCCCATGCGTCTAGTAATAAAGGGTCAGGGTTCTCATAAGCCGGTATGGTGTAAATCCTGAGGCCTCTCGGTACTCGATCTACCTCAATATAGTTTTGAAGAAAGGTTGCCTCCCACCATTTTCTTATCTCTCGCTCATAGAGCCGTTCTAAAGCAACCAGTTTGAAGTTCAAATCCGTCTTATTCCCGCCTCCTCGCCCGTGCTACGCTTTTTGTGCATCATTTAATTTTTTCTTGTTTTTGAACATTCCCTGTTCAGCCGCTCGCCATTCTGTTTCACAAAACATCATTCATTCACAGCTGCCTCCGCAGCCCTCTATTCAACGTGCTTGTTCCCCCTTCGCTCAGTAAATAATATCACTTGCAAAGTCTTAAATGCAGTCGTGGATTGCGTGTCCCAAGCCCCTTACTGGTCCGATGTCTCGTTGTGCACTTCTCCGCTCCCGAATTCTGTTACACAACAATCCCGGTGTTGGCCCACACGTATTACTCCACCTTTTCTTCACATCCACGGTGCAGCTGGTAATAAATATATATATCCTTTCCACGGTTCATGAACCTCAAACACAAACAACTTGAACGCCTCCGTGTGCAGAAGAAAAAGTATTTTTAATGGCTTTCTTGGAGGCGTTCGAGTTGTTTGTGTTTGAGGTTCACGAACAGTGGAAAGGGGATTTGGGACTTCCGGTGTCCCAACCTGACCCGAACCGCACGGACGACAGCTCGCAGCAAGCTACTGAAGTTTGTGGAGAGAATATATAAATACATCATTGACCTAGAAACAATGATTCCGCTTGGATTAAATTCCAATGAAGAGTTATCTATACACCTACATTAATTCGGCACTTTAAAAATGAAAATAGATGCCATGGGCCGTAGTTGTGACAATCAAAAAATTGATTTACGTGCATAGGCGCTTGTGGTGCAGTTTACATGTATATGTGTATATATATCTGCTGTCGTTTGAATTTTAATATTTATCAGTGTATCAGGAGATACAATTAGCTGATTTTATTACTTTGTTTCATTTTAGGTTGTGGCACATTATATGGTGTGGGCGGCTGTTGCCTTTGGATCTTACCTGAAACAAGACTATTTGTAAATATACATCAAGGAGTACCTTTGATGCATTGTGCCCACTGGGGCGGAATTTGCGATTTAACTCGGTAGCCCACATGGGCAAAAAATTACTATAACTTTGCACCCCTTATATATAGGATGGTTTTTGCTTGGGGTTACATGATTCACTGTGGAAATGTTAGCCCACGTGGGCGGGGTGTTTTGAATCTAATTTGCATTGTAAATGGTACGATAACACGCATTGAGTCATGTTAAATATTTTGATATTTGATCAAGTTGATTATGGAAATTGCCGAATGAATTATGCGATCAAATCAATTTAATTGTGATAAATTTAAAATGTATCAGAACGCACGTGTTAGTTTTAGACCTGAATTTATCAGCGTTATTGACTAGGTCAAAATGGCGGCACCGCTACACACCGTTTGTTTCATTTATCATTGCTATGTATCACGGTGGTTAAGTCCCTTTTTCATGTTTAGTAAAAAACGTGTATAAGAATGTGCAAACTGTTATGCTTTTTAGCGTGACCAAGACGAAAGTCGAAACGCGTTGCTGCGGAGTCTGTTGTGTGAATAAACTACCTGCAAACCCATTCGAGGTGTCCGTGAGAATTCTTCCTGATCGGGTAAGTACTGTGGGTAATATTGTACAGGGCTGGCGGTGCCCTGACCACGGACCGTTCTGCGAGACGTCCTCTTTCAAGACCGGAGTCGTTGCTGTTCATATACATATATATATATATTATTCTCACACAGGATTGTCCTTTTGGAAGTGCCACCCACGAGGAGGTTAAAACACATTTGCCACCGGCAGCAGCACAGCAGCTTGACCCACGTACTTCCAAATGCTGCCAAACGCGTTTCGGGCGTGGTCCCGCCCTTGATCACTGGCTCATCACGGACAACAGGAGACCTGATTTCACGCACATGTTTTATTTCAATTTGGAATCCCGCCCCCATGGGCGTCGGCAAAAGTGCATTCTGGTCTTTGCAGTGTGATTTGCCTGGAATATGTGCAAAATACTCCTGTCAGTCCGTTATTAAAATGTTATACTCCGTTGAGTGGAATGCAGTGTGAACAGCGCCGATATGCTACCAATATATCCCGGCAGCTCAGGCCCCCCTCGTTCTTTTCACCGCTCCGGTTTTTGAGCAATGTAGATCCGTCTTGACAACGGCGGGGCACTCCCGCGACCAGACTAGCCGCTTACTTTATTCTCACACAGGATTGTCCTTTTGGAAGTGCCACCAACGAGGAGGTTAAAACACATTTGCCACCGGCAGCAGCACAGCAGCTTGACCCACGTACTTCCAAATGCTGCCAAACGCGTTTCGGGCGTGGTCCCGCCCTTGATCACTGGCTCATCACGGACAACAGGAGACCTGATTTCACGCACATGTTTTATTTCAATTTGGAATCCCGCCCCCATGGGCGTCGGCAAAAGTGCATTCTGGTCTTTGCAGTGTGATTTGCCTGGAATATGTGCAAAATACTCCTGTCAGTCCGTTATTAAAATGTTATACTCCGTTGAGTGGAATGCAGTGTGAACAGCGCCGATATGCTACCAATATATCCCGGCAGCTCAGGCCCCCCTCGTTCTTTTCACCGCTCCGGTTTTTGAGCAATGTAGATCCGTCTTGACAACCGCGGGGCACTCCCGCGACCAGACTAGCCGCTTACTTTATTCTCACACAGGATTGTCCTGTGTGAGAATAAAGTAAGCGGCTAGTCTGGTCGCGGGAGTGCCCCGCCGTTGTCAAGATGGATCTACATTGCTCAAAAACCGGAGCGGTGAAAAGAACGAGGGGGGCCTGAGCTGCCGGGATATATTGGTAGCATATCGGCGCTGTTCACACTGCATTCCACTCAACGGAGTATAACATTTTAATAACGGACTGACAGGAGTATTTTGCACATATTCCAGGCAAATCACACTGCAAAGACCAGAATGCACTTTTGCCGACGACCATGGGGGCGGGATTCCAAATTGAAATAAAACATGTGCGTGAAATCAGGTCTCCTGTTGTCCGTGATGAGCCAGTGATCAAGGGCGGGACCACGCCCGAAACGCGTTTGGCAGCATTTGGAAGTACGTGGGTCAAGCTGCTGTGCTGCTGCCGGTGGCAAATGTGTTTTAACCTCCTCGTGGGTGGCACTTCCAAAAGGACAATCCTGTGTGAGAATAAAGTAAGCGGCTAGTCTGGTCGCGGGAGTGCCCCGCCGTTGTCAAGACGGATCTACATTGCTCAAAAACCGGAGCGGTGAAAAGAACGAGGGGGGCCTGAGCTGCCGGGATATATTGGTAGCATATCGGCGCTGTTCACACTGCATTCCACTCAACGGAGTATAACATTTTAATAACGGACTGACAGGAGTATTTTGCACATATTCCAGGCAAATCACACTGCAAAGACCAGAATGCACTTTTGCCGACGCCCATGGGGGCGGGATTCCAAATTGAAATAAAACATGTGCGTGAAATCAGGTCTCCTGTTGTCCGTGATGAGCCAGTGATCAAGGGCGGGACCACGCCCGAAACGCGTTTGGCAGCATTTGGAAGTACGTGGGTCAAGCTGCTGTGCTGCTGCCGGTGGCAAATGTGTTTTAACCTCCTCGTGGGTGGCACTTCCAAAAGGACAATCCTGTGTGAGAATAAAGTAAGCGGCTAGTCTGGTCGCGGGAGTGCCCCGCCGTTGTCAAGACGGATCTACATTGCTCAAAAACCGGAGCGGTGAAAAGAACGAGGGGGGCCTGAGCTGCCGGGATATATTGGTAGCATATCGGCGCTGTTCACACTGCATTCCACTCAACGGAGTATAACATTTTAATAACGGACTGACAGGAGTATTTTGCACATATTCCAGGCAAATCACACTGCAAAGACCAGAATGCACTTTTGCCGACGCCCATGGGGGCGGGATTCCAAATTGAAATAAAACATGTGCGTGAAATCAGGTCTCCTGTTGTCCGTGATGAGCCAGTGATCAAGGGCGGGACCACGCCCGAAACGCGTTTGGCAGCATTTGGAAGTACGTGGGTCAAGCTGCTGTGCTGCTGCCGGTGGCAAATGTGTTTTAACCTCCTCGTGGGTGGCACTTCCAAAAGGACAATCCTGTGTGAGAATAAAGTAAGCGGCTAGTCTGGTCGCGGGAGTGCCCCGCCGTTGTCAAGACGGATCTACATTGCTCAAAAACCGGAGCGGTGAAAAGAACGAGGGGGGCCTGAGCTGCCGGGATATATTGGTAGCATATCGGCGCTGTTCACACTGCATTCCACTCAACGGAGTATAACATTTTAATAACGGACTGACAGGAGTATTTTGCACATATTCCAGGCAAATCACACTGCAAAGACCAGAATGCACTTTTGCCGACGCCCATGGGGGCGGGATTCCAAATTGAAATAAAACATGTGCGTGAAATCAGGTCTCCTGTTGTCCGTGATGAGCCAGTGATCAAGGGCGGGACCACGCCCGAAACGCGTTTGGCAGCATTTGGAAGTACGTGGGTCAAGCTGCTGTGCTGCTGCCGGTGGCAAATGTGTTTTAACCTCCTCGTGGGTGGCACTTCCAAAAGGACAATCCTGTGTGAGAATAAAGTAAGCGGCTAGTCTGGTCGCAGGAGTGCCCCGCCGTTGTCAAGACGGATCTACATTGCTCAAAAACCGGAGCGGTGAAAAGAACGAGGGGGGCCTGAGCTGCCGGGATATATTGGTAGCATATCGGCGCTGTTCACACTGCATTCCACTCAACGGAGTATAACATTTTAATAACGGACTGACAGGAGTATTTTGCACATATTCCAGGCAAATCACACTGCAAAGACCAGAATGCACTTTTGCCGACGCCCATGGGGGCGGGATTCCAAATTGAAATAAAACATGTGCGTGAAATCAGGTCTCCTGTTGTCCGTGATGAGCCAGTGATCAAGGGCGGGACCACGCCCGAAACGCGTTTGGCAGCATTTGGAAGTACGTGGGTCAAGCTGCTGTGCTGCTGCCGGTGGCAAATGTGTTTTAACCTCCTCGTGGGTGGCACTTCCAAAAGGACAATCCTGTGTGAGAATAAAGTAAGCGGCTAGTCTGGTCGCGGGAGTGCCCCGCCGTTGTCAAGACGGATCTACATTGCTCAAAAACCGGAGCGGTGAAAAGAACGAGGGGGGCCTGAGCTGCCGGGATATATTGGTAGCATATCGGCGCTGTTCACACTGCATTCCACTCAACGGAGTATAACATTTTAATAACGGACTGACAGGAGTATTTTGCACATATTCCAGGCAAATCACACTGCAAAGACCAGAATGCACTTTTGCCGACGCCCATGGGGGCGGGATTCCAAATTGAAATAAAACATGTGCGTGAAATCAGGTCTCCTGTTGTCCGTGATGAGCCAGTGATCAAGGGCGGGACCACGCCCGAAACGCGTTTGGCAGCATTTGGAAGTACGTGGGTCAAGCTGCTGTGCTGCTGCCGGTGGCAAATGTGTTTTAACCTCCTCGTGGGTGGCACTTCCAAAAGGACAATCCTGTGTGAGAATAAAGTAAGCGGCTAGTCTGGTCGCGGGAGTGCCCCGCCGTTGTCAAGACGGATCTACATTGCTCAAAAACCGGAGCGGTGAAAAGAACGAGGGGGGCCTGAGCTGCCGGGATATATTGGTAGCATATCGGCGCTGTTCACACTGCATTCCACTCAACGGAGTATAACATTTTAATAACGGACTGACAGGAGTATTTTGCACATATTCCAGGCAAATCACACTGCAAAGACCAGAATGCACTTTTGCCGACGCCCATGGGGGCGGGATTCCAAATTGAAATAAAACATGTGCGTGAAATCAGGTCTCCTGTTGTCCGTGATGAGCCAGTGATCAAGGGCGGGACCACGCCCGAAACGCGTTTGGCAGCATTTGGAAGTACGTGGGTCAAGCTGCTGTGCTGCTGCCGGTGGCAAATGTGTTTTAACCTCCTCGTGGGTGGCACTTCCAAAAGGACAATCCTGTGTGAGAATATATATATATATATATAAGGCAATTACCTATGATGCAGTCCCGTTGAGCTTTCACCATTGTTCTGTCTCCTGTAGCTTCAAGGCATTTCCAGATATCTTAAGCAAGCAGTCACAAACTTTTATTTGGAGCTGAGGTTGGAGTTCAATTACCGGGGACACATTCACGAACTGAGCAAAAGAAGTATTCGAGCCAAGTAATGCCATGTCTTGCAGCAGCGTCGTTCATTTTTAATTTTTACTACTTATTGACTATTGAATATAATGGCATTATATCACAAGTGATTAGCGCCACAGGTTTCTATAGTTGAATGTTCCCTTAAAGGCCGATGTCATGCAGTTTAATTTTGCATTTGTCTGCACTTATGCTTTGAATGTCGAGGTGAACCACATTATGTGATTTGAGCATTGTGCCCAGCATATACAGTTAGATATTAGCCGCGAAACCAGCACACTGTGTACATTTACATACATTCTTGTATTTGAATTTGAAAGTATTTTTTCAGTATTTACTATGGTCCTTAGAGGGAAACACACTATATATACTTACTGCTAGAGGGCGCTAATCAGATTGACAAAGCCTGTTGTGCAGGTGAAACGCGTCTCTCGTGTCTTCGGGTTGAGGGTGACCTGATCCATTAAAGAATCCATATTCTTACAGCCTCGTGTCCGTGCCTACTTCGTTGGTTGGTTCTGAGGAAGCAGGATTGGTTGTTCATTTAATTCAGCGTTAGCGGTCTCAAACGCTGTTCACGGAACACTGGTCGTTTTGTGGCTCTCCCTATGACCGCATTTTGTTGGAGGAGTACGGAAGTGCTAAAGGGTGAGCCCCCAGAGGAGCTGCCAGGAAAAGGAACAGGGATGACAGCGTGGGGAGTCTTCAATCCTGGAGCGGGGCGGTTTTTCAACTGCCAGCACGGGGTCAGCATTTCCCTTGCTAGAAATGCCTTGTCCATAAGACTGGTGCCCTCTGGTGATCGGCCACCGCGGAAGCTGACGCAGATGCGGTGAGGACTGTTGGGCATATTCGAGTCTTTTATTCACTGCTCCCCCTCCACCCTGAGTATGTGCCTGTTTGAATTTATACTCGGCGCTGCTGGTTCATTATTGACACAGAGATTTAGATTCCTAATGAAGGTATTTTATGCTCGTTAGACTTATGCTTTTGCCCTCTGACCCCGGAATATTATGTGGATAACTCTGACTCACTCACTAACATTTTTGCCCGTGAACTGCTTCCTAATGTACTTTGGCCAAGATGCATTATGGGATTGGCAGTCCCGATCAGAAGACAGGCATGCGCTTGGAGGTTTGCATTTTAAGGCAATTACCTATGATGCAGTCCCGTGGCGCTTTCACCATTGTTCTGTCTCCTGTAGCTTCAAGGCATTTCCAGATATCTTAAGCAAGCAGTCACAAACTTTTATTTGGAGCTGAGGTCGGAGTTCAATTACCGGGGACATATTCACGAACTGAGCAAAAGAAATATTCGAGCCAAGTAATGCCATGTCTTGCAGCAGCGTCGTTCATTTTGAATTTTACTACATATTGACTATTGAATATAATGGCATTATATCACAAGCGATTAGCGCCACAGGTTTCTATAGTTAAATGTTCCCTTAAAGGCCGATGTCATGCAGTTTAATTTTGCATTTGTCTGCACTTATGCTTTGAATGTCGAGGTGAATCACATTATGTGATTTGAGCATTGTGCCCAGCATATACAGTTAGATGTTGTCTTACCTGCGATATTAGCCGCGACACCAGCACACTGTGTACATTTACATACATTCTTGTATTTGAATTTGAAAGTATTTTTTCAGTATTTACTATGGTCCTTAGAGGGAAACACACTATATATACTTACTGCTAGAGGGCGCTAATCAGATTGACAATGCCTGCTGTGCAGGTGAAACGCGTCTCTCGTGTCTCCGGGTTGAGGGTGACCTGATCCATTAAAGAAGCCATATTCTTACAGCCTCGTGTCCGTGCCTACTTCGTTGGTTGGTTCTGAGGAAGCAGGATTGGTTGTTCATACATATATATATATATATATATATATATATATATATATATATATATATATATATATATATATATATACATATATTTATATTACCTACTGGCGATCGCCAGTAGGTAGTTATAGTCAGGCCCTATTTTCCATAGGAAATCCACCTCATTCCACATTCTATTTGGAATAACTTTGGCGCCGGTTGACGAATCTTCGCGAAATTGTTAAAACTGGTAGGACGCTCTGGCTCGCTCCTATCCTGAAAGTCTCGGGGTGAATCGTCAAGCGGGGGTTGAGAAAAAAGGGGGTTCCCTAAACATGTTAGTCGCAGCTGCAGCCCGAACTGCTGAACGGAATTACACCAAATTTGGGAAAGACATAGACCTTGGTTCAGAGTCATGCCTTTTGCTTAAATGGTGTAAATCCGTTCAGTAGTTCCTGAGAAAATCACAATTAAAATCACATATCTCCTATGGCCGCGCAGGATCTGCGCACCCTGCCGAGCATGAGCTGCATGCTAATTGGCTGTCAACACTCCAAATCAGGAAGTGTTGGCAGCCATCTTGTGCCTCGGTAGAACCAAGGCACAAGACACTTAAGAAAACAATGCGAAAAACGCAAAAAGGGGCAGGGTAGAAACACCCTGCCCCCTAGGCCTGCTCAGGGGGTCCCACAAGGACAGTAAAACACAAACAATTGAAGGAGGGTCTGAGGGAAATTTAAAGACCTGCCCAGTTCGTATCCCCCTAACTGTAATCCTAACAACAAAAGAACCGGGGGTCTATAACGGAGCTTCAAGTACTCCGAGCTGCTGCAAAACTCCTACATAAGTGAGTTAGGCGCTAATAGAGCTACAAAAGTCTTTATATCAAAATGTGTGCCAGGACAAACCTGTCGAAGGACCTACTGAGATTGTTGGTAAGACCCGTACAGAGATGTGTTGGATTCCCATCAAATAGGTATGTAGATCAAGTGTTCTCATTTGGTCATCCAAAAATGGGGTGGTATGTCTCTTGATCAATGAGACCCATCCATCGCCCTTACTCAATTGGGTCGCACCATCAATCGCTAAGGTACCCATGAACAAATGATAAAGATGGGATCGAGTGCAGTGCAAAAATCAAAAGATGTGTGAGTTAAAAACAAGGGGTAAAAGGATCAATAGGCGAAAAACTCTAATGTAATTTGTCCTTTCCCTCAAACAAACAAGAACAATGCAGAGGAAGCAGTCTAAACATATAACTGCATTTACAAGGCCAACATGTTTCAGCCGGTAGGGACAAGATCCCATGGCTTTCTTCAGGGCCAGAGTTCTAAGCATTAGCTACTGCGTACATAAAGTGAACGTAACGACAATCTGTAAAGGATATACATAAATAGTCCAAAATCGTGTTCCTCTGTACCAAACGGTGTCTCTTACATCTGTTAACAAGAAACAAGAAATAAATTGTAGTAAGTCCTATCAAAACAGGAACACGATTTTGGACTATTTATGTATATCCTTACAGATTGTCGTTACGTTCACTTTATGTATGCAGTAGCTAATGCTTAGAACTCTGGCCCTGAAGAAAGCCATGGGATCTTGTCCCTGCCGGCTGAAACATGTTGGCCTTGTAAATGCAGTTATATGTTTAGACTGCTTCCTCTGCATTGTTCTTGTTTGTTTGAGGGAAAGGACAAATTACATTAGAGTTTTTCGCCTATTGATCCTTTTACCCCTTGTTTTTAACTCACACATCTTTTGATTTTTGCACTGCACTCGATCCCATCTTTATCATTTGTTCATGGGTACCTTAGCGATTGATGGTGCGACCCAATTGAGTAAGGGCGATGGATGGGTCTCATTGATCAAGAGACATATCACCCCATTTTTGGATGACCAAATGAGAACACTTGATCTACATACCTATTTGATGGGAATCCAACACATCTCTGTGCGGGTCTTACCAACAATCTCAGTAGGTCCTTCGACAGGTTTGTCCTGGCACACATTTTGATATAGAGACTTTTGTAGCTCTATTACGGCCTAACTCACTTATGTAGGAGTTTTGCAGCAGCTCGGAGTACTTGAAGCTCCGTTATAGACCCCCGGTTCTTTTGTTGTTAGGATTACAGTTAGGGGGATACGAACTGGGCAGGTCTTTAAATTTCCCTCAGACCCTCCTTCAATTGTTTGTGTTTTACTGTTTAGAGCAGCTGCCAGCTGCGGGTCTTTCTCTTAGACTACACTCTATGGAGGTAGTTCTTTCGCTAGGGACACTGCGTGCTCTAGTCTGCACCACTGAATCTTCTGGGGAGGTATTAGGTTCAGTTTCCTTTGAGTCTAGGGTCACCCACCTTCACTTTGGTCGTTTAAGGCTCTCTACAGATGTACCCTTGGCACACTGTTTGCCTATATGTGAGTTTGAACTAACAAGCAACATCATTAGAGACCCCTTTGATGGATCTTTATAAATAGACATCAGCCCGGTCGACTATTTCGCGCTTGCAAACACTTGCGCTATGGTTAAATAAAGCACCTTTATTTTTGAACTAGTTCAAATTTCAAACTACAAAGATGGCCGTAATGATGTCATCTTGTAGTTCTTGGGTGAACTACAACACAGTGGATTGTGACATCACTCTGTAGTTCAATCGAATCCCGCGAGAGTACATGATACTCCGCCCCTATCTCCTTTATAAGCTTCCTGTGGGCAGCCATTTTTGCCTTCCACAAAGCTCGGGTCCTGCGATGAGACAACGCCGGACAGGTTAGTGGCTCATTAGGATTTATGTTTGGCCTTTTTTTCTTTTGGGGTGGCATAGACTGGTTCACCTATGTTTCTGGGATATGAGACCAGGCTTGGTCTGTCAAACTTTTGCTAGCCCAGATCTAAACCTGCTACAGTTTAGCTCCATCCTATTTAGGACACTCATATTTAGAGGAAAGCTTTTTACATTAAGTGATGGATCTTGGGAACCTGGGACTTTTATGGGCTCTGTGACTTATTCCACCCTTAGAATTTTTTGTGGCTCTGTGAAGCTTGACTGTTATAGGGGCTATATTATGTATTGGAGGGAGAGATAGAGTAGTACTGTCCACCCTTCCGTTCATTACCCCTTCCTTGCCTTCACAGAACGGGGCCTCCTTTTTCCTGAGCTGGGTTCCAGGAAAGGTGAGGTACACTCCCTGTACTTTTCCGGTGAGTAACATTAGTAAAATAAATTGGCTTAATTAGTACAAGCCAGTGCCAGGTCTTTCCTGTTTTGATAGGACTTACTACAATTTATTTCTTGTTTCTTGTTAACAGATGTAAGAGACACCGTTTGGTACAGAGGAACACGATTTTGGACTATTTATGTATATCCTTTACAGATTGTCGTTACGTTCACTTTATGTATGCAGTAGCTAATGCTTAGAACTCTGGCCCTGAAGAAAGCCATGGGATCTTGTCCCTACCGGCTGAAACATGTTGGCCTTGTAAATGCAGTTATATGTTTAGACTGCTTCCTCTGCATTGTTCTTGTTTGTTTGAGGGTAAGGACAAATTACATTAGAGTTTTTCGCCTATTGATCCTTTTACCCCTTGTTTTTAACTCACACATCTTTTGATTTTTGCACTGCACTCGATCCAATCTTTATCATTTGTTCATGGGTACCTTAGCGATTGATGGTGCGACCCAATTGAGTAAGGGCGATGGATGGGTCTCATTGATCAAGAGACATACCACCCCATTTTTGGATGACCAAATGAGAACACTTGATCTACATACCTATTTGATGGGAATCCAACACATCTCTGTACGGGTCTTACCAACAATCTCAGTAGGTCCTTCGACAGGTTTGTCCTGGCACACATTTTGATATAGAGACTTTTGTAGCTCTATTAGCGCCTAACTCACTTATGTAGGAGTTTTGCAGCAGCTCGGAGTACTTGAAGCTCCGTTATAGACCCCCGGTTCTTTTGTTATTAGGGTCCCACAAGGACCCCCTGAGCAGCCCCGTGGCGCATACTGGAGGTACCTGGTGGTCTAGTTGGCCCCCAGGGACCCACAGGATTGAGGAGGAATTAATTCTCTAACTTAAAACGTGTGTTTGCAGACATGTCACCTCAGGCCACGCCCCCTTCATTCACCATTGTGCAAACGCACCCGGTGGCGCGTTTTAAATTGGGGAATTAATTCTCTTTCAATACTGAGGGACCTTGAGGGCCAAATAGCCCAACAGGTATCTCCACTATGCGCCAGGGAGCTGTGTTGCAGACAGGTGTTCAGAGGCCACGCCCCTTTTTACACCTCTCTGCAACGCAGCTCTGTTGCGCTTATTGGAGGTACCTAGTGGGCTAGTTTGACTCTAGGGACTCTTAGGATTGAAGGGGACTTAATCTCTCAACTTAGAATGGCCACAGGGCGCGAATACACAGTTGTGAAGGGAAGGTACGGGGCCTGAGGTGATGTGTGCAAACACACCCTGTGGCGCGTTTTAAGTTGGGGGAAAAAAATCCCCTTCATTCCTGAGGGACCATGGGGGCCAAGTAGCCCACCAGGTGCCTCCAGGAAGCGCCACTGCGCTGCGTTGCAGAGAGGTGGTGTAGGCCGTGCCCCTTTTTACATCTCTCTACTACGTAGCTCTGTGGCGCTTACTGGATGTACCTAGTGGGCTAGTTGGACTCTAGGGACCCTCAGGATTGAAGATCATCAGTGATGTCACTGACCATGTCATGAATGATGTAATATGTGACATCTTCAGCAGTGGATTGCGGGCGCGCAAGTTATAGTTAGTACAACTAACTATAACGGAGGAATTTCAATGGTTTTGTACGAGTGAAATGTCCAGCTAACTATAACACCCCTAAAACCTATGTTTTTTTCAGTGAATTTCTAAGGTTTTTTAAATGCTAATTCCTAACTATAACATGCCTGAAACCTATGGTTTTTTCAGTGAATATATATGTATATTTTTATTTTTATCTACTGCCGTTTTCCAGAAGGTAGTTATAGAAAGGACCTAGGTTCTGTAGATGAAGTGGTTTTTGTTTTGCTAATAACTTTGGTGCCGTTTGACGAATTTCAAAATTAGTATGGCAGTTACTTCAGCTGGTGTCTGGAAAGTTACAAGGTGATTTGTCAAGCGGGGGCAGAGAATAAAACATGCAATTTCCCATAGGGATTTTAGACATAACTACAGCCTGATCCGCTGGACGGAATTTCACCAAATTTGGCAGACAGCTAGATCTTGGTCCAGAAAGATCTCTTTTTGTGATTCAGTATACATCTTTTCAGTAGTTTAGGAGTTATTAAAGAAAAAGATTTACATATATCAGGGATGCAAATCCTGTGTGCATCTAATAGAGCTCAAAATGAGATCTGATGGGATGCCAATGCTTAAACCAAGAAGTGTTGGCAGCCATCTTGGGACTCGGACTCCCAAGTAAAAAACATTAAACAAAGAGAATTTGGTATGGTGGGAATACCCTGACCCCCTAGCCCTGGTGATGGGGTCAAAAAACATTTTATTTTCAATGTCTGCACTGAAGCAGGCAGGGAAACAGAGGAAAAATTTGCTCCCACCTGAAGGGAGCAGCATTTTTTGCTGCTGCCTGCCGCTGGGAGAAATGCCATCTCCTGATGGAGGTGGGGAGCCGACTGGGGATGTGGTGGTATTGAGGCTCCCCATGGCCTCTAACAAAAAGGAAGTGGATGCCCTGGGTGGACTCCAGAGCACCAAACCATTACTGGCTGGCCCTTGGGAGATGGGCTCCTTGGGGTCGCCCCTGGGGGATGGGGTCAATGGGGCCAAAATTGACCCTGGTAGAAGGACTCCCTGTCCCCTCTTCCTTTTGAATATGTAGTTGGTGCCCTGGGTGGGCTTCAGGTCACCCACAAATTACTGGGAGGGCCATGGGGGATGGGTCACTGGGGCCAATTTTGACCCAGGGAGGGGGCCTGTGTGTGGTCGTCCCCTTTTTAGGTTGAGCCTAGAGCAGCACATGCGCTGCTTTAGGAATGACCTTTAGAAATCGGTTTGCTCTTTTCAAGCACTCATGCTTGTTGTGGCATCCACCTTGCGGGAGCAAGCAGCGGCGCGCAGGGGCCATCTGTTTCTAATTAGCATGGCCGCGCTTCAGTCCTCCTGGGTCTGCCCTTCTCCCTTCACATTGTTCACATCTGGAGCTGCGTTTCTTTCTTATCTGCCGGTGCCTCATGGTCATTTTAATAGATAGCCGGTGCAGTACTAACAAGCGTGTGTATTGAACTTCGTTAGAGGCTTCATGTACTTTTGCCTTCGGCCTGACTTTACTGTATCCTCTTGAAGGAGACCCATTTACAGGTTCTACAAAATCTGATGTGCCTCAGTCCGAGAAGATCTATTTCCCTACATCCGTGACGCGAGAATCGTATACATCCTAATAAACTGCTCATAGGTAAGCAAATCCCCTGTTTATCTTAAGGAGGCAAGCCGTATCTGCATTCCAGATCTATCATAGCGGCTGCCGCCTGCGAGGTTTGTGTCCCCAGGGTACAATCGTGGACTTGAAACAGTGCAGCAAGGAGATGTATATCTACTTTGTGTGGCGAGGAATTGTAAACTCCGGAAGTTTAACTCTCTTCAACACCCTAGGATTACGCTCTCTCGCGTGCATTCCGTCTCTCTCGTTTTCCTCTCTCTCTCTCCCCTTCCTTCACTGCCTCTCTCCCTCACTATAGTCTTCTCCTCCTTCGCATGTTCTCATCCTTTCTTTATCTGGCACTTTCTCTCTCCATCTCTGTTTCCTCTCCCTGTGTCTCTTTTTTGCTCTCTGTAGCATTGTCTGTCTAAAGCACACACACACTTGTTTATATTTGTTTATATCAACACTCCGACCCAGTGCTTTCCCTGTTTACCATTGGTTATGTGCTTTAAATTTTGTTTTACCCTCTGTGGTTGTCTAGACACTTTATCCCCTTAGTACGCCATCACTAAGGGTTTCTCATGAAAAATAACAAGATTCACTGTAAGATGGTTTACATGGTCACACCGTATATTTCTCTAAATTTACAGCAACAGGACACTGAAAACAAAAGTGCATGTGACTTTAGTCCAACGTCATTATATTCGGGAATGCGACTGTTTCACTTTTCTATTATTGAGATCCAGATTCCAAAGTGGACACATTTCACGAGCTGCTTCATGTTTTGGCTTCTCTACATCGTTGCACTCGTACGTACTACACGATATTTCGACGTCGTTTTTTCAGTGTACGAGTCATAATGCTCCTGCATGCTGGGGAAAAGGCACTGTGTTGCTTTTTGACTTAAAATGGCAGTTTTATGATACAATCTGTGCACATCTTACTCATTTACTTTTCATTCATTTGTTCACCCTCCCCTTTTTTACTTACCCTTTCAGAAAGCAGGAATCTTCACTAAGTTTCACCACTGGTCTGCACATCATAGACATACATATTTAAACCACCGGAACACCCAGTTTATTTTAATCATGTATACTTACCCTGTGTTGCTGGTTGTGTGTATTCCACCAAAATTCATATTACTTTCCAGGAGAGTATATCCTCTCCCAGTTCAGGGGGAGGAGCAATTGATTTACTGTATTAAACGCATAAATTGTTCTGTGTTGCAAATGAATCTTTCAACTTTTTGTAAATGTAATGACTTGCTTTATTGTGCTATCTCATGCGCACATGCCCCTTTCTTTTTAACCTTCACCCTCTTCCACCCAAGGGATCTCCAATGCTTCTCGGAGGTCATAGCAATTTACATATTTAAGTTTCTCTGAAATGATAATTTATGTATTTATTTATACCATTTGTAGAGCGCACTGTAATCCTGGGGGCATCCAGACGATGAGGGAATAGGTCTAAGGGAAGCAATCAGCCGTGAGAGCAGGAAGAGGTATACCAGCCGGAGCCTATTGCTATTGCACCTGAGGATTATACCATCGGAAAGAGCCAGGTCTTGATTTTCTTGCGGAACAGCAACAATTTGTGAATTTTCCTGATTTCGAATGGAATGCTGTTCCAAATGCGGGCCGCTGCCACGCTAAACGCTCTCCCGCCCTGGGTTGCTTTCTTTATCCTGGGTATTCTAACAAGGTTGGTGGAAGAGGAACGAAGGGTCTGGGTGGGCTCGTACCACTGGAACTTGTCCAGGAGTGGCTTGAGGACCTGACCATGTATTGCTTTGAACACGATGCATAAGGACTTAAATAAAATCCTCTGAGGTACTGGTAGCCAGTGTAAGTCTGCCAATGCTTGAGTTGTTGAAGATCGGCGAGTTCGGGAGAGTGCTAACTTAGCTGCTACCGCCTGAGTACTCTGTAGCCTGGCAATCAGATATCCAGGTGATTCCAGTAACAGGGCGTTACAGTAGTCCAGGTGACTAAGAATAGTACTCCTGACTACAGTTGTTCTTGCCTGTACAGGTAACAGAGGCAGCAGCTTCCGAAGACCTCGTATTAAAGTGAAGCAACTGCCCACCAGTTTGTTAACGTGGGTCTCCAGATTTAAGTTTTCATTAAAACTGACCCCCAGATTATGCACCGTATTCACTGGTGTCAGTTGACCATCCGATGCTAAGGGCCAAAAGTCTGCTGGCAGGCTTCGGGCAATCCTCCCCACCTTGCATTGTAGGATCTCCGTTTTTCTGCTTTGAACTGGAGCGAATTTCCCTTCAAACATTTTGCCATTTCGTGCATACAGGCATGAAAGCTATCTAATGAATCTGCCTGAGCACCATTAAGGGAAATCATAAGCTGTGTGTCATGAGCGTAGTTAATCACGCTGATGTTATGAGCTTTAATGATTCGCAACAGGGGCATGTAAGCATTAAACAAGATGGGACTGATGGATGATCCCTGCGGAACCCCATGCAAGACTTTGGCAAATTCAGATTGGTACTGAGGGAGTGCCATTGCGTGCCATCTGTCGGACAAATAGGATCGCAGCCAATTAAGTGCCATCCCTTTCACCCCAAAGGTCTCCAGCCTTGTCAGCAGAATGTCATGGTTCACCGTATCGAAAGCGGCGGACAGGTCCAGCAAGATTAGAATTGCCGACTCGCCCCTGTCCGCTCGCATTCGTAGGCTGTCCAATACCATCACAAGAGCTGACTCTGTCTCATGGGCTGGTCTAAAACCAAACAATTCCTCCTTTAGTATGTTATTTGTCACCATGAAGAGGGACAGGATCCTGCGGACCAGGCGTTCCGTGATCTTAATCGGATAGGGCAGAAGTGAAATTGGCCGGTAGTTTTTGTGGCAACCAGGGTCGAGGGTGAGTTTTTTCAGAAGTGGCATGATAACAGCCTGCTTCCATTTAGCCGGGACAATGCCTGTACTAAGGGATTGACCACATAGCTGTCGAAGAATAGGAAAGAATTGTAACCCAAATTCCTTCATGATTTTGTGGGGCAGAGAATCCAATGGTGACCCAGAGGAAATTCAGAGGGCCACTTGAGCAAACTCCTTCTCGGAAGGAATTGCAAAGCCGTCCAGGGAGACCTGGGGGGGTGGGGGGGGGGATTCGGCTGTTCCCTCTTCATTCTCACTTTTTGTCCCTGTGCTCTGATGTGGTGATATGAGAGGGGGTAGCTCTCCCAAACTCTCCACTATTTTATTTATTTTATCCTGGAAAATGAAAGCCAGTCCATTACACAGCTCCTGGTAAGGTTTGATGTTACTATTAGTGCATTCAGGATGTGTCATTTCTCTCACTATTCTAAAAATGTCCCTTGATTTATTGGCGCTTTTCAGTATGATGGCTGCAAAATTTTCTGCTTTAGCAGTAGCTATTTCCATTTTGTATTTTATTATTATTTTATTATTGAGAGTCTCCAGTTTATTCTATCTTTTTCCGTGTAGTCCCTCCTCCACTGTCTTTCAGCCATTTTGCATGAAAGCTTGCGATTTCTCAGGCCCTCAGTGTACCATGGTGCAGACGGGCTGCCTCGTTTTCTGATAACTTTCAATGGGGCAATTTGCTCGGTAACACAGTTCTGCTGGCATTTCTCCACAGTCTTGCCTTGCATGTTTTAGTGTTTCATTTGAAGCTGTACATGGAAGCGCTTAATAACCAAGTACACATAAAGCTTCTCATTTGTGCTACCTATTACCACCCTTCTTTAATGGTGCAACATTGCTTAAAACTAAATCCACCCAACCCTCCTCGAAACCCTATTCTACTGCATGGCTAAACACTTATAATCTGCCATCAGCCAGACCTATTGGCTATGCCGATGCTTGCTAAATATAGAGTGTGTGCCTTGGGTGGGCTTTAGGGTTCCAACCATTCACTGGTCAGGGCACAAGGGATGGAGTCCTCTGGGACAATACTGGCCCCGGGAGGAGGGCGGTGTTCCCCCTTCCCCTACAGACAATGGCCGGGCCCCGGCCTTGGGGTCTCTAGGGCCAAAATTGGCTCGGGGAGGAGGGCCACTTGGCCCCCGGTTCCAATTATTAACGATTAGACCCCTGGGGATGGAGTTCTGGGGCCAATATTGGCCTGGGGAGGGGGGCTGTTTGTCCCCTTTATAAATATGGTAGGGCCCTCGGAGAAAGGGTCCCTCGGGCCGGAAACGGACCTGGAAGAGGGGCTGTTTGTCCCCCTCCTGATTTACAATAAGGCGGGCATAGGGAAATGGGCTCTCTGGAGCCCAAATTTGGGCTGGGGATGGGGTCCACGTACCCACTCCCCTTAAAAAAATGTGGCGTGCCCCAGGGGATGGGGTCCACATGGGGGGTGCAAAGAAAGCGCTGGAGTTTTTTTCTTCAATTTTGTTACCGATCCGACGTAAAATTGAAAAAAAAGTTTGCAGTACCCCACCACTAAGCCATGGATGTCAGGGTATTCCTACCCTGCCCCCTTTTGTTTATTTTTGCATTTTTTTCTCACCTCAAGTAGAGTCCAAGTCCCAAGATGGCTGCCAACACTTCCTGGTTGAAGTATCAACAGCCAATCAGATCGCAGCATGAGATCTGTCTGGACCGCTGAGGATTTGGATTCCTACATATAAAAACGTCTTTTTCCTTTAATAACAAAAACTACTGAATGAATTTACACTAAATTGCAAAAAGCACTCTTTCTGGACCAGGATCTAGTTTTCTGCCAAATTTTGGGAATTCAATTCAGCAGTCCGGGCTGCAGTTGTGTTAAAAATCCCTGTGACGATTGACGTACTAGTTTTGAGAATTTCATGACGCTTTGTCAAACGAGGCTAAAGTTATTGGCAAAACAAAAAATGCTTTGTCTATGGAGGCCAGATCCTAACTTGAAGTACCTATGGATGACCACCAGTAGGTAATATATATTCACCCCAAATTTGCTGCTGTTAATGCTGTTCGTCTGCCCAATGCGCCTGTGCCAGCCGTGGTGGCAGACAGCCACATATATCAATAGTTCAATCCCACAAGGTCAGGAAAAAGGCAGCACAACCATCCGTGATTCAGGTAGTTTATTCAGCTACAACAACGCGTTTCAGCTGCGAACGGCCTTTGTCGAGTTGACAAATGCCGTTCGCGGCTGAAACGCGTAAGAGCAAAGCACGATTAGAAATAACCAGCAGAGAATTCTCAAGTTATGATTCCTTAACAAGTACTGATGTAAGTGATAGTGAGAATACCCCAGCAGCACCATCTGACATGAGAAAAAAGACTGATTTTTTAACCGAGATGCGAATGGCATTAGAGCAACAACAAAAAAACAATCAAAGAGGTGGAATAAGCAGAGGCTGGGGAAGAGGAACAAGAGGAAGACAAGAAGAGGCCAGAGGGGCAGGGGAGGAATAAAAAACGTACACATGGACAAAGGATCGACTCAGACAACCGAAGAAATAACATCGTCAAGCTCACAAGAACGTAATGTGATCAACCTCTCTGCAAAAATCTTAAGACACTGAAAAGAATGTTCTCAAATAAGGTCTTAATTTCTGTCCAACAGCTCATCTAGACATTGCGCAAACTAGAATCGACCTATATAAATATACAAGGAAAATCAAGTTGGCAAAAATACACACAGATAAATTAAAAATAAACGATCCAGCAAACAAAACACCTCCAAGTAATGTCCTTCTGGCGGAAGACATTCAAGGTCTGGAAACTTTATTGACAATGGGAGAGGAAACATCATCGCAAGTAACAGAGGGCCTATCAGAGTTAGAAAAATTGCAACCACCCGTGGGAGCAGGGGAAAGTGGCCTCAAGCCAAAATCAAGATTTTATCCAACTTTACCATCAGGCAACAAAGTGGATTTATTCCATGAAGCTGTAATAGAAGATCTATATAAAATGAAGCACAGCAATGTAAAACACAATTTATCAAAAAAAAGGAAACGCACCCAACAAACAAGTGACAGGTTTATGAAACGAAAATATCCAAGGAAAGTGATTGAAAAAAGCTTGCAGAGAGTGGCAAACCAACAACGAATGGACCTACTCAAAAAGACCAAATCAAATGAGGAAGAATCTGCCAATCAGCAAATAATAAGACTCAACACAACACACAGCGTGGGAAATAAAAACCTAGTTAAGATTATAAAGAAACATTGGGGAATTTTACAATTGGACCCAACGCTGGGTAAAGTAATGGGAGATCATCCAAATGTAATATATCGAAGAACAAAAAGCATTGCTGACAAAATCATGCATAGCCACTTCAAAGAAACACCAACCATTACATGACTACAAAGAGAAGGCTTTTGGCCATGCAAACAATGTAAGGCATGCAAAATCGCAACATATATATGAAAGAGTTGGACATCCAAAAGGGCGCCAAATGGAAGATCAAACAACATCTAACCTGTAAAAGTAATTATGTAATTTACATGGTGGAGTGCCCACGTAAGCTACGCTACATTGGAAGTACCATCTTTGAAGTCAAGAAAAGAATTCTTGAGCACATTCGAGCCACCAAACATAACGATCTCTCAAATGCGATAGCAAAACACATGGAGAAAGAACATGAAAGCCGGTGGGAATGTCTCAAATTCTGGACCCTAGAACAAGTACCACACTCGGAAAGGGGAGGAAACCGTGAAATAACCCTGCGTCAAAAAGAATCGAGACACATAGTAGCATTCAGAACCTTAGATCCAAGAGGTCTCAACCAGGATGAAGAACTTTATGTACATCTCTGAACCTTTTCTCATGTTATTAAAAAAACAACATCCAAAAGAAAAATGAAATAAAGGAACTTTGACATCAACAATATAACTCACTAGAGAGTATGAGCTGGCACAAACAATGGGAGCAAAAGAAGAAATCAAAACATGCAGTGATACCAGAATCATCAAAAAAGGAAAAGAGAATTATTTGAAATGGCTCACCAAGGTGCATGAAAGCAGAACTGTAAGTATTCAAAAATGGAAATGTGAAAACGGACACAAACATGATTTTCCGCAAGAACTATAAATTATATATTGTTTATAAAAAGTCACAGAGACAAGCACACTTAATTCACCAAATCACTTTGTTTATTTAAAATGTAAACACCACACTAACCACAATGCACCAAAACAGGAAGTAACTGTCTGCAGATAGAAATAAAAGAAGACCTTTTCTCTGTATTGCACTATCCCTTGAACAAGGTCAAAGTACTTGACCGAAACGCATAGGGCATGGCAAATGTGCAAGGCGAGAACTGCTTTATTGATACTGGCTTGGCTCTGCCGGAAAAGGAACGCACTGCCCCTCTCACCTTTGATATATATATATATATATATATATATATATATATATATATATATATATATATATATATACATATGTATATATATATATATATATCATCATGTGATCAAGCCAAGACAGAGACGAAACGCGTCATGGCGGGCAAGCTGGGCGTTTTATTGCACAAATAAAGCACTGAATATCTGGCACCAGAATCGGGTTTTGCTCATCGTCATTTCTTTGCAACCAGAGACGGGTTGAAATGCGCTGGTGTGTCACGAGAATCTGTTATTTATATATATATATATATATATATATATATATATATATCCTAAATTCGTTTTGCACTACGTGATAATAATACACTCTCAGGTTCCAGTTAAGTAAGTAAATCAGGATGTTTATTTACACGCTATGCGTTTCAGCAATGAAGCCTTGTTCACACGATGGAAGGAATATACCAAGTACACCCAAACATCCACGTAAAACATATGACATAGACAGAGAACTCTGCACAACACGGTCCCTGAATAGGGTTCTGTGGTGGCTATTTTGGAACTAGTTTCCTTATATTCAATACCTACTGCATCCTGTATTGCCCGCAGTACTATACTCTTACCATCCTACTAGTATCAACATTGAAGCATAAATGCAATTATGTTACAAACTGACATATACATACATTCCTAGTTGTAATACTGTCCTCAACAGAGGAATATCAATATTTATACTGTGCCCACCCTAAGGTCCCAATAATGTACCTCCTCCCCAAACTCCACAAAGACCAATGCAACCCGCCTGGTCGCCCTATTGTGTCCTCCATAGGTTCCCTCCTTGAGCACACCTCCACATATATTGACCACTACTTGAGAAATTTTGTCATGGCATTACCATCATATGTCAAGGATACCACCCAATTTTTGAGGATCATCAATGGTATCCACTGGGAGAACAATTTCACACTGGTTACTTTAGATGTCAGTAGATGTCAGTATTTACAACAAGGGGTGGTGAGGGACAGAGTCTCTGAATTAAACAGAATACTCTCACCCAGTCAAGAGATCAGGGCTAGATCCAACACCGTTTTTTAGCTCACTGCACCATCCCAGTTTCAGAACCTGGCTGTATGCAAATTAGTCTGTTCTTGTCCCAGTGCATGATGGGAACAGGGCAAACCAAACTACAAAAGCCAATTCTTACACTGGGAAGGAAACAAGCTACCGGGGACCGGTTTCTGGCATTTCAGCCTCTTCGGCCCGGCTTGCTTGAATCCTGATGGTGCAATGAGCAAGGGACTCACATCTGAGTATACCCTTCCACGCTTAGGGTGGACAAAAATATTTACAACAAGGGGTGGTGAGGGACAGAGTCTCTGAATTAAACAGAATACTCTCACCCAGTCAAGAGATCAGGGCTAGATCCAACACCGTTTTTTAGCTCACTGCACCATCCCAGTTTCAGAACCTGGCTGTATGCAAATTAGTCTGTTCTTGTCCCAGTGCATGATGGGAACAGGGCAAACCAAACTACAAAAGCCAATTCTTACACTGGGAAGGAAACAAGCTACCGGGGACCGGTTTCTGGCATTTCAGCCTCTTCGGCCCGGCTTGCTTGAATCCTGATGGTGCAATGAGCAAGGGACTCACATCTGAGTATACCCTTCCACGCTTAGGGTGGACAAAAATATTTACAACAAGGGGTGGTGAGGGACAGAGTCTCTGAATTAAACAGAATACTCTCACCCAGTCAAGAGATCAGGGCTAGATCCAACACCGTTTTTTAGCTCACTGCACCATCCCAGTTTCAGAACCTGGCTGTATGCAAATTAATCTGTTCTTGTCCCAGTGCATGATGGGAACAGGGCAAACCAAACTACAAAAGCCAATTCTTACACTGGGAAGGAAACAAGCTACCGGGGACCGGTTTCTGGCATTTCAGCCTCTTCGGCCCGGCTTGCTTGAATCCTGATGGTGCAATGAGCAAGGGACTCACATCTGAGTATACCCTTCCACGCTTAGGGTGGACAAAAATATTTACAACAAGGGGTGGTGAGGGACAGAGTCTCTGAATTAAACAGAATACTCTCACCCAGTCAAGAGATCAGGGCTAGATCCAACACCGTTTTTTAGCTCACTGCACCATCCCAGTTTCAGAACCTGGCTGTATGCAAATTAGTCTGTTCTTGTCCCAGTGCATGATGGGAACAGGGCAAACCAAACTACAAAAGCCAATTCTTACACTGGGAAGGAAACAAGCTACCGGGGACCGGTTTCTGGCATTTCAGCCTCTTCGGCCCGGCTTGCTTGAATCCTGATGGTGCAATGAGCAAGGGACTCACATCTGAGTATACCCTTCCACGCTTAGGGTGGACAAAAATATTTACAACAAGGGGTGGTGAGGGACAGAGTCTCTGAATTAAACAGAATACTCTCACCCAGTCAAGAGATCAGGGCTAGATCCAACACCGTTTTTTAGCTCACTGCACCATCCCAGTTTCAGAACCTGGCTGTATGCAAATTAGTCTGTTCTTGTCCCAGTGCATGATGGGAACAGGGCAAACCAAACTACAAAAGCCAATTCTTACACTGGGAAGGAAACAAGCTACCGGGGACCGGTTTCTGGCATTTCAGCCTCTTCGGCCCGGCTTGCTTGAATCCTGATGGTGCAATGAGCAAGGGACTCACATCTGAGTATACCCTTCCACGCTTAGGGTGGACAAAAATATTTACAACAAGGGGTGGTGAGGGACAGAGTCTCTGAATTAAACAGAATACTCTCACCCAGTCAAGAGATCAGGGCTAGATCCAACACCGTTTTTTAGCTCACTGCACCATCCCAGTTTCAGAACCTGGCTGTATGCAAATTAGTCTGTTCTTGTCCCAGTGCATGATGGGAACAGGGCAAACCAAACTACAAAAGCCAATTCTTACACTGGGAAGGAAACAAGCTACCGGGGACCGGTTTCTGGCATTTCAGCCTCTTCGGCCCGGCTTGCTTGAATCCTGATGGTGCAATGAGCAAGGGACTCACATCTGAGTATACCCTTCCACGCTTAGGGTGGACAAAAATATTTACAACAAGGGGTGGTGAGGGACAGAGTCTCTGAATTAAACAGAATACTCTCACCCAGTCAAGAGATCAGGGCTAGATCCAACACCGTTTTTTAGCTCACTGCACCATCCCAGTTTCAGAACCTGGCTGTATGCAAATTAGTCTGTTCTTGTCCCAGTGCATGATGGGAACAGGGCAAACCAAACTACAAAAGCCAATTCTTACACTGGGAAGGAAACAAGCTACCGGGGACCGGTTTCTGGCATTTCAGCCTCTTCGGCCCGGCTTGCTTGAATCCTGATGGTGCAATGAGCAAGGGACTCACATCTGAGTATACCCTTCCACGCTTAGGGTGGACAAAAATATTTACAACAAGGGGTGGTGAGGGACAGAGTCTCTGAATTAAACAGAATACTCTCACCCAGTCAAGAGATCAGGGCTAGATCCAACACCGTTTTTTAGCTCACTGCACCATCCCAGTTTCAGAACCTGGCTGTATGCAAATTAGTCTGTTCTTGTCCCAGTGCATGATGGGAACAGGGCAAACCAAACTACAAAAGCCAATTCTTACACTGGGAAGGAAACAAGCTACCGGGGACCGGTTTCTGGCATTTCAGCCTCTTCGGCCCGGCTTGCTCGAATCCTGATGGTGCAATGAGCAAGGGACTCACATCTGAGTATACCCTTCCACGCTTAGGGTGGACAAAAATATTTACAACAAGGGGTGGTGAGGGACAGAGTCTCTGAATTAAACAGAATACTCTCACCCAGTCAAGAGATCAGGGCTAGATCCAACACCGTTTTTTAGCTCACTGCACCATCCCAGTTTCAGAACCTGGCTGTATGCAAATTAGTCTGTTCTTGTCCCAGTGCATGATGGGAACAGGGCAAACCAAACTACAAAAGCCAATTCTTACACTGGGAAGGAAACAAGCTACCGGGGACCGGTTTCTGGCATTTCAGCCTCTTCGGCCCGGCTTGCTTGAATCCTGATGGTGCAATGAGCAAGGGACTCACATCTGAGTATACCCTTCCACGCTTAGGGTGGACAAAAATATTTACAACAAGGGGTGGTGAGGGACAGAGTCTCTGAATTAAACAGAATACTCTCACCCAGTCAAGAGATCAGGGCTAGATCCAACACCGTTTTTTAGCTCACTGCACCATCCCAGTTTCAGAACCTGGCTGTATGCAAATTAGTCTGTTCTTGTCCCAGTGCATGATGGGAACAGGGCAAACCAAACTACAAAAGCCAATTCTTACACTGGGAAGGAAACAAGCTACCGGGGACCGGTTTCTGGCATTTCAGCCTCTTCGGCCCGGCTTGCTTGAATCCTGATGGTGCAATGAGCAAGGGACTCACATCTGAGTATACCCTTCCACGCTTAGGGTGGACAAAAATATTTACAACAAGGGGTGGTGAGGGACAGAGTCTCTGAATTAAACAGAATACTCTCACCCAGTCAAGAGATCAGGGCTAGATCCAACACCGTTTTTTAGCTCACTGCACCATCCCAGTTTCAGAACCTGGCTGTATGCAAATTAGTCTGTTCTTGTCCCAGTGCATGATGGGAACAGGGCAAACCAAACTACAAAAGCCAATTCTTACACTGGGAAGGAAACAAGCTACCGGGGACCGGTTTCTGGCATTTCAGCCTCTTCGGCCCGGCTTGCTTGAATCCTGATGGTGCAATGAGCAAGGGACTCACATCTGAGTATACCCTTCCACGCTTAGGGTGGACAAAAATATTTACAACAAGGGGTGGTGAGGGACAGAGTCTCTGAATTAAACAGAATACTCTCACCCAGTCAAGAGATCAGGGCTAGATCCAACACCGTTTTTTAGCTCACTGCACCATCCCAGTTTCAGAACCTGGCTGTATGCAAATTAGTCTGTTCTTGTCCCAGTGCATGATGGGAACAGGGCAAACCAAACTACAAAAGCCAATTCTTACACTGGGAAGGAAACAAGCTACCGGGGACCGGTTTCTGGCATTTCAGCCTCTTCGGCCCGGCTTGCTTGAATCCTGATGGTGCAATGAGCAAGGGACTCACATCTGAGTATACCCTTCCACGCTTAGGGTGGACAAAAATATTTACAACAAGGGGTGGTGAGGGACAGAGTCTCTGAATTAAACAGAATACTCTCACCCAGTCAAGAGATCAGGGCTAGATCCAACACCGTTTTTTAGCTCACTGCACCATCCCAGTTTCAGAACCTGGCTGTATGCAAATTAGTCTGTTCTTGTCCCAGTGCATGATGGGAACAGGGCAAACCAAACTACAAAAGCCAATTCTTACACTGGGAAGGAAACAAGCTACCGGGGACCGGTTTCTGGCATTTCAGCCTCTTCGGCCCGGCTTGCTTGAATCCTGATGGTGCAATGAGCAAGGGACTCACATCTGAGTATACCCTTCCACGCTTAGGGTGGACAAAAATATTTACAACAAGGGGTGGTGAGGGACAGAGTCTCTGAATTAAACAGAATACTCTCACCCAGTCAAGAGATCAGGGCTAGATCCAACACCGTTTTTTAGCTCACTGCACCATCCCAGTTTCAGAACCTGGCTGTATGCAAATTAGTCTGTTCTTGTCCCAGTGCATGATGGGAACAGGGCAAACCAAACTACAAAAGCCAATTCTTACACTGGGAAGGAAACAAGCTACCGGGGACCGGTTTCTGGCATTTCAGCCTCTTCGGCCCGGCTTGCTTGAATCCTGATGGTGCAATGAGCAAGGGACTCACATCTGAGTATACCCTTCCACGCTTAGGGTGGACAAAAATATTTACAACAAGGGGTGGTGAGGGACAGAGTCTCTGAATTAAACAGAATACTCTCACCCAGTCAAGAGATCAGGGCTAGATCCAACACCGTTTTTTAGCTCACTGCACCATCCCAGTTTCAGAACCTGGCTGTATGCAAATTAGTCTGTTCTTGTCCCAGTGCATGATGGGAACAGGGCAAACCAAACTACAAAAGCCAATTCTTACACTGGGAAGGAAACAAGCTACCGGGGACCGGTTTCTGGCATTTCAGCCTCTTCGGCCCGGCTTGCTTGAATCCTGATGGTGCAATGAGCAAGGGACTCACATCTGAGTATACCCTTCCACGCTTAGGGTGGACAAAAATATTTACAACAAGGGGTGGTGAGGGACAGAGTCTCTGAATTAAACAGAATACTCTCACCCAGTCAAGAGATCAGGGCTAGATCCAACACCGTTTTTTAGCTCACTGCACCATCCCAGTTTCAGAACCTGGCTGTATGCAAATTAGTCTGTTCTTGTCCCAGTGCATGATGGGAACAGGGAAAACCAAACTACAAACGCCAATTCTTACACTGGGAAGGAAACAAGCTACCGGGGACCGGTTTCTGGCATTTCAGCCTCTTCGGCCCGGCTTGCTTGAATCCTGATGGTGCAATGAGCAAGGGACTCACATCTGAGTATACCCTTCCACGCTTAGGGTGGACAAAAATATTTACAACAAGGGGTGGTGAGGGACAGAGTCTCTGAATTAAACAGAATACTCTCACCCAGTCAAGAGATCAGGGCTAGATCCAACACCGTTTTTTAGCTCACTGCACCATCCCAGTTTCAGAACCTGGCTGTATGCAAATTAGTCTGTTCTTGTCCCAGTGCATGATGGGAACAGGGCAAACCAAACTACAAAAGCCAATTCTTACACTGGGAAGGAAACAAGCTACCGGGGACCGGTTTCTGGCATTTCAGCCTCTTCGGCCCGGCTTGCTTGAATCCTGATGGTGCAATGAGCAAGGGACTCACATCTGAGTATACCCTTCCACGCTTAGGGTGGACAAAAATATTTACAACAAGGGGTGGTGAGGGACAGAGTCTCTGAATTAAACAGAATACTCTCACCCAGTCAAGAGATCAGGGCTAGATCCAACACCGTTTTTTAGCTCACTGCACCATCCCAGTTTCAGAACCTGGCTGTATGCAAATTAGTCTGTTCTTGTCCCAGTGCATGATGGGAACAGGGCAAACCAAACTACAAAAGCCAATTCTTACACTGGGAAGGAAACAAGCTACCGGGGACAGGTTTCTGGCATTTCAGCCTCTTCGGCCCGGCTTGCTTGAATCCTGATGGTGCAATGAGCAAGGGACTCACATCTGAGTATACCCTTCCACGCTTAGGGTGGACAAAAATATTTACAACAAGGGGTGGTGAGGGACAGAGTCTCTGAATTAAACAGAATACTCTCACCCAGTCAAGAGATCAGGGCTAGATCCAACACCGTTTTTTAGCTCACTGCACCATCCCAGTTTCAGAACCTGGCTGTATGCAAATTAGTCTGTTCTTGTCCCAGTGCATGATGGGAACAGGGCAAACCAAACTACAAAAGCCAATTCTTACACTTGGAAGGAAACAAGCTACCGGGGACCGGTTTCTGGCATTTCAGCCTCTTCGGCCCGGCTTGCTTGAATCCTGATGGTGCAATGAGCAAGGGACTCACATCTGAGTATACCCTTCCACGCTTAGGGTGGACAAAAATATTTACAACAAGGGGTGGTGAGGGACAGAGTCTCTGAATTAAACAGAATACTCTCACCCAGTCAAGAGATCAGGGCTAGATCC
Organism: Lissotriton vulgaris; assembly: GCF_964263255.1. Classification (NCBI taxonomy): domain Eukaryota; kingdom Metazoa; phylum Chordata; class Amphibia; order Caudata; family Salamandridae; genus Lissotriton; species Lissotriton vulgaris. The sequence goes on from NC_141685.1 coordinate 1,735,594,404, forward strand.
AACACCGTTTTTTAGCTCACTGCACCATCCCAGTTTCAGAACCTGGCTGTATGCAAATTAGTCTGTTCTTGTCCCAGTGCATGATGGGAACAGGGCAAACCAAACTACAAAAGCCAATTCTTACACTGGGAAGGAAACAAGCTACCGGGGACCGGTTTCTGGCATTTCAGCCTCTTCGGCCCGGCTTGCTTGAATCCTGATGGTGCAATGAGCAAGGGACTCACATCTGAGTATACCCTTCCACGCTTAGGGTGGACAAAAATATTTACAACAAGGGGTGGCGAGGGACAGAGTCTCTGAATTAAACAGAATACTCTCACCCAGTCAAGAGATCAGGGCTAGATCCAACACCGTTTTTTAGCTCACTGCACCATCCCAGTTTCAGAACCTGGCTGTATGCAAATTAGTCTGTTCTTGTCCCAGTGCATGATGGGAACAGGGCAAACCAAACTACAAAAGCCAATTCTTACACTGGGAAGGAAACAAGCTACCGGGGACCGGTTTCTGGCATTTCAGCCTCTTCGGCCCGGCTTGCTTGAATCCTGATGGTGCAATGAGCAAGGGACTCACATCTGAGTATACCCTTCCACGCTTAGGGTGGACAAAAATATTTACAACAAGGGGTGGTGAGGGACAGAGTCTCTGAATTAAACAGAATACTCTCACCCAGTCAAGAGATCAGGGCTAGATCCAACACCGTTTTTTAGCTCACTGCACCATCCCAGTTTCAGAACCTGGCTGTATGCAAATTAGTCTGTTCTTGTCCCAGTGCATGATGGGAACAGGGCAAACCAAACTACAAAAGCCAATTCTTACACTGGGAAGGAAACAAGCTACCGGGGACCGGTTTCTGGCATTTCAGCCTCTTCGGCCCGGCTTGCTTGAATCCTGATGGTGCAATGAGCAAGGGACTCACATCTGAGTATACCCTTCCACGCTTAGGGTGGACAAAAATATTTACAACAAGGGGTGGTGAGGGACAGAGTCTCTGAATTAAACAGAATACTCTCACCCAGTCAAGAGATCAGGGCTAGATCCAACACCGTTTTTTAGCTCACTGCACCATCCCAGTTTCAGAACCTGGCTGTATGCAAATTAGTCTGTTCTTGTCCCAGTGCATGATGGGAACAGGGCAAACCAAACTACAAAAGCCAATTCTTACACTGGGAAGGAAACAAGCTACCGGGGACCGGTTTCTGGCATTTCAGCCTCTTCGGCCCGGCTTGCTTGAATCCTGATGGTGCAATGAGCAAGGGACTCACATCTGAGTATACCCTTCCACGCTTAGGGTGGACAAAAATATTTACAACAAGGGGTGGTGAGGGACAGAGTCTCTGAATTAAACAGAATACTCTCACCCAGTCAAGAGATCAGGGCTAGATCCAACACCGTTTTTTAGCTCACTGCACCATCCCAGTTTCAGAACCTGGCTGTATGCAAATTAGTCTGTTCTTGTCCCAGTGCATGATGGGAACAGGGCAAACCAAACTACAAAAGCCAATTCTTACACTGGGAAGGAAACAAGCTACCGGGGACCGGTTTCTGGCATTTCAGCCTCTTCGGCCCGGCTTGCTTGAATCCTGATGGTGCAATGAGCAAGGGACTCACATCTGAGTATACCCTTCCACGCTTAGGGTGGACAAAAATATTTACAACAAGGGGTGGTGAGGGACAGAGTCTCTGAATTAAACAGAATACTCTCACCCAGTCAAGAGATCAGGGCTAGATCCAACACCGTTTTTTAGCTCACTGCACCATCCCAGTTTCAGAACCTGGCTGTATGCAAATTAGTCTGTTCTTGTCCCAGTGCATGATGGGAACAGGGCAAACCAAACTACAAAAGCCAATTCTTACACTGGGAAGGAAACAAGCTACCGGGGACCGGTTTCTGGCATTTCAGCCTCTTCGGCCCGGCTTGCTTGAATCCTGATGGTGCAATGAGCAAGGGACTCACATCTGAGTATACCCTTCCACGCTTAGGGTGGACAAAAATATTTACAACAAGGGGTGGCGAGGGACAGAGTCTCTGAATTAAACAGAATACTCTCACCCAGTCAAGAGATCAGGGCTAGATCCAACACCGTTTTTTAGCTCACTGCACCATCCCAGTTTCAGAACCTGGCTGTATGCAAATTAGTCTGTTCTTGTCCCAGTGCATGATGGGAACAGGGCAAACCAAACTACAAAAGCCAATTCTTACACTGGGAAGGAAACAAGCTACCGGGGACCGGTTTCTGGCATTTCAGCCTCTTCGGCCCGGCTTGCTTGAATCCTGATGGTGCAATGAGCAAGGGACTCACATCTGAGTATACCCTTCCACGCTTAGGGTGGACAAAAATATTTACAACAAGGGGTGGCGAGGGACAGAGTCTCTGAATTAAACAGAATACTCTCACCCAGTCAAGAGATCAGGGCTAGATCCAACACCGTTTTTTAGCTCACTGCACCATCCCAGTTTCAGAACCTGGCTGTATGCAAATTAGTCTGTTCTTGTCCCAGTGCATGATGGGAACAGGGCAAACCAAACTACAAAAGCCAATTCTTACACTGGGAAGGAAACAAGCTACCGGGGACCGGTTTCTGGCATTTCAGCCTCTTCGGCCCGGCTTGCTTGAATCCTGATGGTGCAATGAGCAAGGGACTCACATCTGAGTATACCCTTCCACGCTTAGGGTGGACAAAAATATTTACAACAAGGGGTGGTGAGGGACAGAGTCTCTGAATTAAACAGAATACTCTCACCCAGTCAAGAGATCAGGGCTAGATCCAACACCGTTTTTTAGCTCACTGCACCATCCCAGTTTCAGAACCTGGCTGTATGCAAATTAGTCTGTTCTTGTCCCAGTGCATGATGGGAACAGGGCAAACCAAACTACAAAAGCCAATTCTTACACTGGGAAGGAAACAAGCTACCGGGGACCGGTTTCTGGCATTTCAGCCTCTTCGGCCCGGCTTGCTTGAATCCTGATGGTGCAATGAGCAAGGGACTCACATCTGAGTATACCCTTCCACGCTTAGGGTGGACAAAAATATTTACAACAAGGGGTGGCGAGGGACAGAGTCTCTGAATTAAACAGAATACTCTCACCCAGTCAAGAGATCAGGGCTAGATCCAACACCGTTTTTTAGCTCACTGCACCATCCCAGTTTCAGAACCTGGCTGTTTGCAAATTAGTCTGTTCTTGTCCCAGTGCATGATGGGAACAGGGCAAACCAAACTACAAAAGCCAATTCTTACACTGGGAAGGAAACAAGCTACCGGGGACCGGTTTCTGGCATTTCAGCCTCTTCGGCCCGGCTTGCTTGAATCCTGATGGTGCAATGAGCAAGGGACTCACATCTGAGTATACCCTTCCACGCTTAGGGTGGACAAAAATATTTACAACAAGGGGTGGTGAGGGACAGAGTCTCTGAATTAAACAGAATACTCTCACCCAGTCAAGAGATCAGGGCTAGATCCAACACCGTTTTTTAGCTCACTGCACCATCCCAGTTTCAGAACCTGGCTGTATGCAAATTAGTCTGTTCTTGTCCCAGTGCATGATGGGAACAGGGCAAACCAAACTACAAAAGCCAATTCTTACACTGGGAAGGAAACAAGCTACCGGGGACCGGTTTCTGGCATTTCAGCCTCTTCGGCCCGGCTTGCTTGAATCCTGATGGTGCAATGAGCACTGGGTGCACTGGGCCAGGGACAGACTAATTTGCATATAGCCAGGTTCTGAGCTGGGATGGGGCAGTGAGATAAATAACGGTGATGGATCAAGCCCTGATCTTTGGACTGGGTAAGAGTGGTCTTCTTAATTCAGACACTCTGTTCATCACCACCCCCTTTTCTGTATCAATTTTGGCCACTATAGGTGTGGCAGGGTATACTCAGACATGAGTCCCTTTCTCACTGCTCCATCAGGATTCAAGCAAGCCGGGCCGAAGAGGCTGAAATGCCAGAAACCGGTCCCCGGTAGCTTGTCTCCTTTCTGGTGAAGAATTGGCTTGGTAGTTTGGTCTGCCCTGTTCCCATGATGCACTGGGCCAGGGACAGACTAATTTGCATATAGCCAGGTTCTGAGCTGGGATGGGGCAGTGAGATAAATAACGGTGATGGATCAAGCCCTGATCTTTGGACTGGGTAAGAGTGGTCTTCTTAATTCAGACACTCTGTTCATCACCACCCCCTTTTCTGTATCAATTTTGGCCACTATAGGTGTGGCAGGGTATACTCAGACATGAGTCCCTTTCTCACTGCTCCATCAGGATTCAAGCAAGCCGGGCCGAAGAGGCTGAAATGCCAGAAACCGGTCCCCGGTAGCTTGTCTCCTTTCTGGTGAAGAATTGGCTTGGTAGTTTGGTCTGCCCTGTTCCCATGATGCACTGGGCCAGGGACAGACTAATTTACATATAGCCAGGTTCTGAGCTGGGATGGGGCAGTGAGATAAATAACGGTGATGGATCAAGCCCTGATCTTTGGACTGGGTAAGAGTGGTCTTCTTAATTCAGACACTCTGTTCATCACCACCCCCTTTTCTGTATCAATTTTGGCCACTATAGGTGTGGCAGGGTATACTCAGACATGAGTCCCTTTCTCACTGCTCCATCAGGATTCAAGCAAGCCGGGCCGAAGAGGCTGAAATGCCAGAAACCGGTCCCCGGTAGCTTGTCTCCTTTCTGGTGAAGAATTGGCTTGGTAGTTTGGTCTGCCCTGTTCCCATGATGCACTGGGCCAGGGACAGACTAATTTGCATATAGCCAGGTTCTGAGCTGGGATGGGGCAGTGAGATAAATAACGGTGATGGATCAAGCCCTGATCTTTGGACTGGGTAAGAGTGGTCTTCTTAATTCAGACACTCTGTTCATCACCACCCCCTTTTCTGTATCAATTTTGGCCACTATAGGTGTGGCAGGGTATACTCAGACATGAGTCCCTTTCTCACTGCTCCATCAGGATTCAAGCAAGCCGGGCCGAAGAGGCTGAAATGCCAGAAACCGGTCCCCGGTAGCTTGTCTCCTTTCTGGTGAAGAATTGGCTTGGTAGTTTGGTCTGCCCTGTTCCCATGATGCACTGGGCCAGGGACAGACTAATTTGCATATAGCCAGGTTCTGAGCTGGGATGGGGCAGTGAGATAAATAACGGTGATGGATCAAGCCCTGATCTTTGGACTGGGTAAGAGTGGTTTTCTTAATTCAGACACTCTGTTCATCACCACCCCCTTTTCTGTATCAATTTTGGCCACTATAGGTGTGGCAGGGTATACTCAGACATGAGTCCCTTTCTCACTGCTCCATCAGGATTCAAGCAAGCCGGGCCGAAGAGGCTGAAATGCCAGAAACCGGTCCCCGGTAGCTTGTCTCCTTTCTGGTGAAGAATTGGCTTGGTAGTTTGGTCTGCCCTGTTCCCATGATGCACTGGGCCAGGGACAGACTAATTTGCATATAGCCAGGTTCTGAGCTGGGATGGGGCAGTGAGATAAATAACGGTGATGGATCAAGCCCTGATCTTTGGACTGGGTAAGAGTGGTCTTCTTAATTCAGACACTCTGTTCATCACCACCCCCTTTTCTGTATCAATTTTGGCCACTATAGGTGTGGCAGGGTATACTCAGACATGAGTCCCTTTCTCACTGCTCCATCAGGATTCAAGCAAGCCGGGCCGAAGAGGCTGAAATGCCAGAAACCGGTCCCCGGTAGCTTGTCTCCTTTCTGGTGAAGAATTGGCTTGGTAGTTTGGTCTGCCCTGTTCCCATGATGCACTGGGCCAGGGACAGACTAATTTGCATATAGCCAGGTTCTGAGCTGGGATGGGGCAGTGAGATAAATAACGGTGATGGATCAAGCCCTGATCTTTGGACTGGGTAAGAGTGGTCTTCTTAATTCAGACACTCTGTTCATCACCACCCCCTTTTCTGTATCAATTTTGGCCACTATAGGTGTGGCAGGGTATACTCAGACATGAGTCCCTTTCTCACTGCTCCATCAGGATTCAAGCAAGCCGGGCCGAAGAGGCTGAAATGCCAGAAACCGGTCCCCGGTAGCTTGTCTCCTTTCTGGTGAAGAATTGGCTTGGTAGTTTGGTCTGCCCTGTTCCCATGATGCACTGGGCCAGGGACAGACTAATTTGCATATAGCCAGGTTCTGAGCTGGGATGGGGCAGTGAGATAAATACCGGTGATGGATCAAGCCCTGATCTTTGGACTGGGTAAGAGTGGTCTTCTTAATTCAGACACTCTGTTCATCACCACCCCCTTTTCTGTATCAATTTTGGCCACTATAGATGTGGCAGGGTATACTCAGACATGAGTCCCTTTCTCACTGCTCCATCAGGATTCAAGCAAGCCGGGCCGAAGAGGCTGAAATGCCAGAAACCGGTCCCCGGTAGCTTGTCTCCTTTCTGGTGAAGAATTGGCTTGGTAGTTTGGTCTGCCCTGTTCCCATGATGCACTGGGCCAGGGACAGACTAATTTGCATATAGCCAGGTTCTGAGCTGGGATGGGGCAGTGAGATAAATAACGGTGATGGATCAAGCCCTGATCTTTGGACTGGGTAAGAGTGGTCTTCTTAATTCAGACACTCTGTTCATCACCACCCCCTTTTCTGTATCGATTTTGGCCACTATAGGTGTGGCAGGGTATACTCAGACATGAGTCCCTTTCTCACTGCTCCATCAGGATTCAAGCAAGCCGGGCCGAAGAGGCTGAAATGCCAGAAACCGGTCCCCGGTAGCTTGTCTCCTTTCTGGTGAAGAATTGGCTTGGTAGTTTGGTCTGCCCTGTTCCCATGATGCACTGGGCCAGGGACAGACTAATTTGCATATAGCCAGGTTCTGAGCTGGGATGGGGCAGTGAGATAAATAATGGTGATGGATCAAGCCCTGATCTTTGGACTGGGTAAGAGTGGTCTTCTTAATTCAGACACTCTGTTCATCACCACCCCCTTTTCTGTATCAGTAGATGTCAGTAGTCTCTACACTAGTATTCAACACGAACAAGGTTTGAAAGCAGTGAGGCACTTTCTGAACACCAGGTCTATCTCATTGTTACTACACTCACAAATGCTTCTGTCTATGATAAACTTCTGTTTAACTAACAATTTCTTTTTCTTTAATGACGTCATGTATCACCAGTCACAGGGCACAGCTATGGGAACCTGCTTCGCCCCCAGCTACGCGAATTTATTCATGGGCTGGTGGGAGGAGCAGGTTGTCCAGGAGATGGCTGATTTCAACAATGTGTCCCTGTGGCTGCGGTACATAGACGATATTTTTTTTCATTTGGAATGGCGATGAGGACTCGGCCAAGCGGTTTATTGACAAACTGAATGTTAAAACCTTGAACCTAATCTTAACAGAACATATCAGTAAGACTAAGATGGAGTTCCTGGATGTGGAGGTGGAAGCGGTAAATAACATCCTGACCACTAAACTCTTCAGAAAAAGCACTTCTGGGAATAGTCTTTTGAGGGCTTCGAGTTGCCATCCTAAAAGTCTTATCTATAGTATCCCCTATGGAGAACTATTGCGCGCCAGGCGCAATTGCAGTACCCAAGATGGATACAAAAAAGAAGAAGCTGTGATGTGCCAGAGGTTCAGGCAGAGAGGATATGGTAACAAAGTAATTGCCAAAGCTGTAGAATGGAGTCATAAGAAATCTAGGGATGAACTACTAGCTCACAAACCACCCCAGACACAATCTGAAACCATCAGATGTATTACTACTTTCTCTGGACAATCTCAGGATGTGAGAAAGGTGTTTAAAAAACACTGGCATGTTTTAAATACTGATGAACATCTTAAGAAGTATTTAGGTGACAACCCCCAGATCACATTCAGGAAGGGTAAATCCCTCCGGGACGAACTCAGTCACAATTACGTGACTGAGAATGATCTACTTGACCATGCTACAAATGCTGGATTCAGATGCTGCAAGAAATGTAAGGCTTGCAAATTCAGCAGAGATTGTAAAAACCTTCTGATACCAAGAACTTCCAGAGAATTTACTATCAGAAAGAGACTATCCTGCAATACCCCATACAGTGTCTACGTACTGATATGCCCATGCAACAAGTGGTATGTGGGTAGTACGAAGCATGAGGCAAAAAAGAGGGTATTAGAACATCTGAGAGCTATACGGAACCTTAACAGACAATATCCGGTCGCTAGGCATTTCTTTGAATACCATATGCAGGATGAGACTAAATTACGTATGGTGGTCATTGATTGTGTTGATCAGGGAATAAGAGGTGGTAACTATGAACTCTCTATGAGGAAGCTAGAGTCCAAATACATAATTGAATTCCAATGCCTGACTCCATTAGGGCTTAACACCAGTGAGGAACTGTCAGTTCATTTGTATGAAGAATAATTAGATGTATCTGATGAATTAGTAAATCTGCTGTCTGTATTTTAAAATGGTTTTAATGATTTTGTAAAGTTTAATTATTATTTCTTCACAGGTAATGTGGGGTACTGCTGGACACAATGAATCAGTTGAAAAATGACCTTGTTGAACCTCACATACTTACCTTGTCAATGCCTAATGCGATATGGAGTTGTAATCGCCCACTTGGGCAAGGACTTTTTGCACGATTTTGGACATATTGGAGACGAACTTTGAAAATTATGTGCCAACTTTCTTCTGGCAATATCTTGGTAAAACACTAGCCCACTGGGGCAAGGACCTGAACAATATGTATCATATATTACCTGATTTTTCAGTTAGTGTACTGATATCTACTTTGCCCACTTGGGCCTTACTAGTCAACAATAGGAACATAGCCGGCACGTTGTTTACATTATGCGTCCTAACAGCGGGATCCAATTGCATTAGGCGTATTACAGGCCTGCAGTCGAACATCCAATGACAATCTAGATGTCATGTAGACTGTGAACACGTGACCGCGATGCATGATGTGTAACTAATTTTTGATATTGTGACAACTCTTAAGCATTGGGCTAACATGTGTCCGTTCAAGGAATTTCAATATCTTTAATGTGCCTGGCTAAAATTGTTTTTCATGTTTTTTCAAATTTACGAACATGAGGCACAACATGTAACTTTTGTCTATAATTACGCCTTTTTATTTGTAGACGTTTTAATATTGGTTCTAAATACGGTACAAGGTTCAATTATGACATTAATGCATTATGTACATAATGAATTTGTATTATTAATACTTGTATAAGATGGCAGCCCACATCACCATGGTGGTGATATGCGTACACTGGGGGTGTGTTTTGAGCACTTTAAAAATGGCCGTCATTGTATTCTAGACGAACGTGAGCAAGCCTTATCGGCGAAACGCGTCGCACTTTTTCACTTGCTGAATAAATTTTCGCAAACACATTCCGGGTGTCCTGGCTTACTTCAGAATAGAAGAGGTATTTGTTGGTACATGTTGAAGGCCGGTCTGTGGCCTATCTGGGACTGTTCCACGACAGCCCAAGGTGCGCAAACCGGCACTGGAGGAGAGAAAATATATATATGTATATATATATATATCATCATGTGATCAAGCCAAGACAGAGGCGAAACGCGTCATGGCGGGCAAGCTGGGCGTTTTATTGCACAAATAAAGCACTAAATATCTGGCACCAGAATCGGGTTTTGCTCATCGTCATTTCTTTGCAACCAGAGACGGGTTGAAATGCGCTGGCGTGTCGCGAGAATCTGTTATTTATATATATATATATATATATCCTAAATTCGTTTTGCACTACGTGATAATAATACACTCTCAGGTTCCAGTTAAGTAAGTAAATCACGAAGTTTATTTACACGCTATGCGTTTCAGCAATGAAGCCTTGTTCACACGATGGAAGGAATATACCAAGTACACCCAAACATCCACGTAAAACATATGACATAGACAGAGGACTTTGCACAACACGGTCCCAGAATAGGGATCTGTGGTGGCTATTTTGGAACTAGTTTCCTTATATTCAATACCTACTGCATCCTGTATTGCCCGCAGTACTATACTCTTACCATCCTACTAGTATCAACATTGAAGCATAAATGCAATTATGTTACAAACTGACATATACATACATTCCTAGTTGTAATACTGTCCTCAACATTGATGCATAAATACAATAGTATTTCTGAACGGACATAATAGAAACAACTAGACAAGTGATTGCAAGTGCATGCGAATCAATATTGCATATATGATGTGCAATGGACTATTGTCCTGTGGTCTATCCTCGACGTCTGGTCTTCGTAGTGCACCGCGTTCCTCTATGTGATGTAAAAAGTGATGTGACGTAAATAGTCTTATACAGTGAATACAAAGTGATATGCCATTTTAATACCTCCAAGTTATTTACCAAGAGTGGAATATGCAATGTACAGCCGTTGTGACTGATGCACGTGTAGTACATCATACTACATATCTTCTTCCATATAAAAGAGTGGAGATGACAGATGTCATAGAACGCCCAAGATGATAAGTTCAGCGTACTGTGGCTATTGGTCAGTAGTAGTCATTAAAATACTACATAAAAGCTGGGCACCTGTCCTCAATGACCGACTACCGACCTGTGCCTTTGATGGACCCCCCTATTTCCCACCTACACGACCATAGGTTCCATGATGCTGGGCTAGTGTCCCAATCAACAGAGTTGGTCCAATTCCAAGGGGTTCTATACCAGGCAAGTGTCCCAAATCTACCAGGCTGTAAACAGTTCAATATATGGAGGAAAAAGGCTAGAAAATAATCAAACGCTAGGTGATAACTCTTGTCTAACGTGATACCAACTCGTGAAGTGCCTCCGGAAAAAAAGGTGAGGGAACCCGTGAATGTGGCACTACCAAAGTAGTGTGGGTCCCTGCCTGTCCTCCCGTAGTGAAAGAGAAGAGAGAGACAGAAAGAAAAACATTATCAGTGCAATTAAAATCGACATCCGTTGAACAATTTTGTCATGTAATTACAGTATACACATTCTCTATGGCTGCTCAGAAGGGCATTGTAGAACTAGAGCACACATTACATTTCATACAGATGTATTCTTAGTTCTTCGTCAAGGTTTAACGCCCCCGGGATTTGGTCTGGAGGGCAATGATGTACCTAGATTCCAGCTGAGTTTCAATACCCTGTTACCTTCCCTCTGGGATCTTGGGATATGTGCCATGGCAAAATAAGACCAGTATTATTGGAGAAATGGTGTTCCTGAAAGTGGCGCGCTACTGGGTACTGTTTGTCCTGGTTGGTGATGGCCCGCATGTTTTCCAACACCCATTTCTTAGCTGGATGTACTGTGCTACCTATGTATCGTAGCTTACAGGGGCACTCCAAACAGTAGACCACAAACGGAGTGCCGAATGTGAGAAACTGTGACATGGTTTTCATTCTGCCCCCTCCATCGTAATACTCTTTTTTCATGGTACTATTCTTGCACGACCTACAGTGCCCGCAGGAAAAAAAGCCTTTAAGTCCTTGGTTTCTCATGGTATTGTAAACTGTTATATCACTGTGTACCATCCTGTCTCTAAAGCTGTATCCCTTTCTGTAAGTGATGCATGGTTTCTCACTTATGATGGCACCTATGTTAGGATCGCTTTTAAGAATGTCCCAGTGTTTAGTCAGTATATTCCTGAAATCCCTGGCGTTTCTATTGTACACCAGTATGATACTGGTGGCATTCACCTGTATGATTGTATCAGGTTCAGTGCCTGTCCTTGTTATTAAGATTTCTGTTCTCTGTATTTGTTCATCTTTGCAGAGGGCTTTGTTCAGGACCCAAGTAGGATACCCCCTAGTTCTGAGCCTTTCTATCATGATGGCAGATTCTTCCTTGTACCCTGTTGTGGTGCTGCAGTTGCGTTTTGCACCACCCTCCACGGGTCCGCAGTCTCAACAGGAGCGCTTTTGAAATTGGATATATATATATATATATATATATATATATATATATATATATATATATATATATATATATATATATATATATATATATTCACTGAAAAAACCATAGGTTTGACACCAGTTATAGTTAGCTGGAAATTTTACTGACATAAAACCAATGAAATTCCACGTTATAGTTAGTTGGACTCACTATAACTTGCGCGTGTAATGCACTGCTGATGACATTACATATTACATCACTCATGACATGGTCAGTGACATCACTTATGACACCATCCAGTGAATGTGTGTCTTTCTAAAAAATAAATATTTTTTATATATGTAAAGGTCGAGGGAAGAATAAATGTTTAAATTATTGTCTTAATGAATGTTTTTTTCAAAAAGAAATGATTGGATAACTGGCTTATTAAGTGTACCTTAGTGAATACATATATTAGCGAGTAATGTTTAAATATTTAAATATATGTATCAGTGTTTCACTTTGTGAATAACTGGCTGCATGGGTTGATGAGTACCTACATGTGTAGGTATTTGGGTTCTTAGATGTTTTTTTAGTATCAGTATGAGTGTTTCTATGGTTTTATGGGGGTATTACTAATCACATAGATGCATGAATGACTAACTCTCTCTTTGTATGTGTTTAGAAGACACCATATGTGCAGGACTGTATGGGTGGTTGAGTGTGTATAGTTTTATATGCAAATAAATGGATGTTCAATAGTTTATTTGCATGTGTGAGTATGTGTGTGAGTAACTTTTGGATGATTGTCGGTGTGTAACAGGATGTATAGGTGTATCACTACATATGATGAGTGAGTATATGTATGAGTGACTATATAGAACTGTTGGTGAATGAGAGAATGTGTATATAGATGGTGGAATTACTGAATTGGTTGTTGTAACTGATATGGGTATCTCCATTTTTTTGAAAATGTTAATTTCTATTTTCCAATATGTGTTTTAAGGGTTACATTACACTTAAAGGAGGTCTGTCATCAGTGATGTCATAAGTGATGTCACTGACCATGTCATGAGTGATGTAATATGTAATGTCATCAGCAGTGCATTACAAGCGCAAGTTATAGTGAGTCCAAATAACTATAACGTGGAATTTCATTGGTTTTATGTCAGTAAAATTTCCAGCTAACTATAACTGGTGTCAAACCTATGGTTTTTTCAGTGAATTTCATAGGTTTTTCAAATGCTACTTCCTAACTATAACGTGTGTAAAACCTATGGTTTTTTCAGTGAATTTCATAGTTTTTTTGAATGCTAGTTCCTAAGTATGTAATCACGTTCGTAACTAGATAGTGTCACCGCCTACACGTCCTGAGAAGCGCATGTAAAGTCATGTGACTTGAAAACAAGACTTCCAATTGGTTCTTAGTAGTTTCTGTTCTGGAATTTACACGAAGCACTCCACCCACTTTCCTCACAATCTTTTCTACTCTCAAGAGACAACAACGTCGAGCATCTTCCGGAAGACTTTGCTGAAACGGCTGCCCTACCGCATTCATCTTCCGAATCTGAAGGAAATGAGCGACCACCGTTAAGAAGAAAAAAGGAATCTTTCATTTGGCAATTTTTCACTTATCCTGAAGATCAAAAGAAAGTGAATGCGCCAAAAGTAACCTGCACGATATGCAATTCGGAGCTCTCAAGGGGAAATCCAAATAAAAAATATTCCTTTTCTATACACACCATGCAGCGGCATGTTAAACAAAGGCAGCCTGAGCATTATGCAAAAGCATCGACAAGAGCCCTGGCCACGCTATTACCATCAGAGGTGCCTGCACATCTTCTGGTGTACGACCTGTATCTCCATCGAGTGCTGAGATGGACTTGAAACCATATCTTGCGAAGGTGCATATGAAATGCAACAAGTGTGGAGAAATTCTTTTGTATGGAGAGCAGAGCCTCGTTCTTATTAAACTCAAAATTGAAAGTCACAAATGCCCCAAGAAAAGATACATTTCTTCACTTCATTTTCAAACTATTACATACTGAAAAATGTAGTAGCAACTTTAAGAAATCGAAAGCATCATAACACTTCTTTCCAAAAAAAAAAAAAAAAAAAGTTCTTTTCAGGACTAACTCTTTCTACCAAAACGTGCTCCAAGAGCATATTATGAGATATTTTTTCGCCGCTTTATTTTAGTGCGAGACCGGGTGCGCGCACCCTCCTATCGCGTACAGGACCTGACACTTGCATGTGAAGTCATGTGACTTCTAAACAACACTTCTAATTGGTTCTTGGTAGTTTCTATTCTGGAATTTACACGCAGCACTCCACCCACTTCCATCACTTTCTTTTCTACTCTCAAGAGAGAACAACGTCGAACATCTTCCCGAAGACTTCGGTACAATGGCTACCGTTCCGCATTCATCTTCCGAATCTGAAGGAAATGAGCGACCACCTTTGACAAGAAAAAAGGAGGCCACGCTATTACCATCAGAAGTGACCAGCCCATCTTCTGCAGAACGACCTGTATCTCCATCGAGTGCTGAGATGGACTTGAGACCATATCTGGCGAACGTACACATGAAATGCACGAACTGTGGAGAACTTCTTGTATACGGAGAGCAAAGCTTTACTCTAATTAAACAAATAATTGAGAGTCATAAATGCTCCAAGAAAAGTTAAATTTCTTCACTTTATTTGGATAGTATGACATACTGAAAAATATCGTAGCAACTTTAAGAAATCAAAAGCATCAAAACACTTGTTTCCAAAAAAAAAAAAAAAAAAAAAAAGTTCTTTTCAGAACTAACTCTTTGTACCAAAACAAGCTTCAAGAGCATATTAGCTGATATTTTCTCGCCGCTTTCTTATAGTGCACGACCGGGTGCGCGCACCCACCTATCGCGTCGAGACACGCATGTGCAGTCATGTGACTTTAAACCAACACTTCCAATTGGTTCTTACTAGTTTCTATTCTGCAATTTACACGGAACACTCCACCCACTTCCCTAGAAAACCAGTTTATCGGAAAACTTTTAAAGCCTCCTCTTATGAAATATTTGACATCAATCACATAGCAGAGTACTAAATAGCACTATATACACTCCGTCCCTTAATTATAAGAGACTTATTGCTATGTAAAAGCAACTTTTGTTTTCACGCGATAATGTGAAATGCTGAGCCTATTACATAATTTTATTTCACATATATGTTACTATTCTCCTTCGAGTACTAACACCATAGAAAATACCACCAATAGCGGTGATATTTTTTACACCGAGAACGGGCGATTTCTATCGCTTACAGCCCTTACAATTATAAAGTTTTATTTCCTAAGTCTCTGATCTCCAACTGTGCAACGTAGCTCCCCTGTGTGTCGTAATAAGGTCCATAAACAAAAACTACAGGGCCAGCATTATAAACATACACAGAACCACAAAACGACAAGAGCCACTATACTGATATATATCCTTAATATAATAAACCTCTGAGAATAAATACATATTTCCGTGGCACCCCATAACACAAATGTGGCGTCCTCTGACTCTGCTCCATTACCAAACACCGTAACTCCCCGCCCCCCTCACTTTTCACTAAACTCCGCACTCCACCCCAGCCGAACCCCCTATTACAAACCCCCAACCTACCCTCCCTGCCCAAACCCACCATGAACCTCAAACCGCCCCTAGAAAACTTATAAGACACAGGATTACTAAACCTCAAAGAATACGCAACAGGCAGATAATGTAAATAGTACATAAAGGCACATATTTTTTCCAAAATACTATTTAAAAACATGTTCTATTTTTTTATAAATCTATCATGCATCTGACCCTCTAGAACTGCTTTCAAAACGTGAACTATAAACCTCTACTTTTCATTTTCAAACCATACACTTTCATCTGACCCTCTAGAACTGCTTTCAAAACATGAACTATAAACCTCTACTTTTCATTTTCAAACCATACACTTTCAATTAGATTATTTTTTTTCCACAATTCATGTAATGTTACACACCTTTTCTAAAATACACCAGTCCCTATCATTTATAAGGATTTATTTTCAGTCTTCATCAGTGACACTTTCTGCACATATAATAGAAATCACTATAACTTTTTAAACGACAATGCTAACGCGGTAAAAATAACCCTTCATTTGCTTTCCTTTAAGAATGCACACTATGTACCCCACGCATGCGTTTCTTAATCTTTGTATTTGGCAGCGAATACCGACCTTGAATCGGAAGACATGAACAAGACCGCCATTGTCACATTTAAAACTGAACGTTGCATCTGCTCACACACATATCTTTCACTAAGCTAACATTCACAGAAAACAGCATGATGTAAAAAAAAAATTGACCTTGCTTTACAACTCCCTCAAATCACTCCCTTATTTTTTAACGCATCCTCCATTTAAAAAAAAGCTACTTTTTTAATAACCACTAAGCAATATATAAGTGACTAGACTCCTAGAAAATGTATCAAGTCATTCTGCTCCTCTCCACTGCATAGCCGGCGTCCTAATTCTGTGGAGTTGCTATACAACCGGCAGTGCTGTGCCGTTTCCTGTACCATCTTGGGAAATTCAAAATGGATGTCCCTCCTGCATCGCAAACGAGCCGGGCCACTTAGAACTATTTCGACAGAGAATGCTTCTGTACTACGGCACCTTACCACTCTCAACTTTGAATACTTCATATCGATTATCATTTCGATATTCGTATTTCACCTGTGTGCAGCCTGTATTTCATGCTGTGATTTCACGCGGGCCCTGGATTTATGTCTCTGCAATTTGGTACCTCCTGAACCGAATTACAATCACCTCATGAATCCGTTACTTGATCATGAACAGCTTTGTTACAACGGAGGGTTTATGGCCTTTGCAGCGATACAAGGAGTTCTGGGTCATTGGAATATATTCGCAGCGGCGCAAGATTTCCTAACAGAGAGCTACATCGAAAACCCACCGAGCTGCCCTATGATGGTAAAAGACGCCCCAATAATGACAGATCATGAATGCTCCTTTCATCTTCTCAATTGGATGGCTGACATGTTTTCAGATGATAACAATGATTTCATGTTAGAGGCACTTGCTGCATACTTTGCCTACACAATGGACGGTTAACTCTTTCCTAACAGCGAGCTACATCGAAAACCCACCAAGCTGCCCTCTGATGGTAAAAGAGGCTCCGATTATAACAGATCATCAGTACTGCTTTACTCTTTTCCATTGGATAGCTGACATACTTTCCGGAGGGTTTATGGCCTTTGCAGCGATACAAGGAGTTCTGGGTCATTGAAATATATTCGCAGCGGCGCAACATCTCCTAACAGAGAGCTACATCGAAAACCCACCGAGCTGCCCTATGATGGTAAAAGACGCCCCAATAATGACAGATCATGAATGCTCCTTCCATCTTCTCAATTGGATGGCTGACATGTTTTCAGATGATAACAATGATTTCATGTTAGAGGCACTTGCTGCATATTTTGCCTACACAATGGACGGTTAACTCTTTCCTAACAGCGAGCTACATCGAAAACCCACCGAGCTGCCCTCTGATGGTAAAAGAGGCTCCGATTATAACAGATCATCAGTACTGCTTTACTCTTTTCCATTAGATAGCTGACATAATTTCAAATGATAAAACTGATTTCCTGTTACAAGCAGAAGCTACCTATTTTGCCTAAACAATGCTTCAATAACTCTCAAACAAGCCATTGACGTCCTCATTTCCTTATGGTTTTCTATATTCTTCACGTTCTTTTCCATATTTTCTTTTGAAGAACAGACCTATTTGCTTTACTAACAGTGGACATTATGATTTCGTGTTGTTTGACAGCTGATTCATAAAGTAATGATGTATAACCACTTGCATTTTCATATATCGTTCCTAAACTGAAAGGCCAGAAACCTTCTTCCATTTATTAAAATATAATATACTTCCTTATAAGACTGTACAATGTTTTTTTCCAACTATATTCATTTTTCTTCAACTATAGCGTTTGTATTCCATGTACTACTGACAATACCAATTACTGTGTTTTTTGCAATTTCTGTACTCATATTACATAATGATTTGCCTTTAAAACAGTACATTTCTAAATAAACATTTCAAATATTCACGGTTTCTCTTTTAATCCATAATCTCAACTGAAATGATTTCATATTGAAAAACTATTCATGGGTTCCACATAACCTTAACTGTAGTCAATGAGGACCTTATTTATGAAGACCTTCCGCCGCCAGTGCCTCATTTTTTAAAATGGGAAAAAGTAACGCACCGGTGGCGCAAGGCCTTCATAAATAAAGTCCTGAATGTTTTCTTTTCTCGACCTCACTTACTGATACTAGAACCTGCAAGCCAATTACTGCCCGTGAACTCTTTCTTAGTAGGTCGCGCACCGTAAAGACAGTTATACCACTGTTAACATTTTTTTTTTACTGTTACTAAGCGCCGACACAGTTCCGCTTCACTCAGAGTTAATCACTGCTCCCACGCTTCTACAGGCCAGACGCTATGTCGTATTTCTCTCCTTATCACCCTTTCATCTCCACAATAACAAACAGTTGTCCGCCAGCCACCAGAGAACAGACTCAGATGCAGAGGCACCAAAGAGTGAACCCATCACCAACTGCCATCTCCGGCTGTTTCCATGGTTACACCTCATTCTGCACCTTGCTGAACGCACAGGTCAAAAGTTCATGTCTTAACGTTCTACAACAAACTAAGAACACTATTTTCCCTCCAGAAACACCTACCAATACACAGCTCTGTTACATATCTTGTTTTTTCACACCCAATAGTACTTTTCGTTTAACATAAACATTAACCTGTTCAATCTCCACTTGTTACAATCAACCAATCATTTTTATTTTTTAAACCACACCCAGCCTCTTCCTTTTTCTTTATTTAGAATTTCAACTTCTAACTACCATTCCACTTCCAGAACCGATCGGAGGACGACTACAAATCCCTTGAAAATGAAGGTCTGGCTAATAGGACACAGTTATATTCACTGGAGTGAAAAATATGCAGTAAGCAGACGAATTTGCAACCTCAGCTTACCAAATGTACATATAACATGGATTTCCAAAAGAGGATTGAAATGTCACCAATTGATTCCACTGGTGAAAACTTTTATGCATCTCCCAGAACCAGACCTTATAATTGTGCACTGTGGTGGGAACGATCTAGGCACAATCACTGGGGTAGGTCTGGAAATGCTTCTAAAAGACACCTTTCGACAATTGATGACACTTTTTCCTCGATCTGCCTTGGTATATTCCAATATATGCCAAAGACAGAAATGGAATTGGTCCAATCACCATTGTGCACAATTTGAGAAAGCAAGGAGACATGTAAATAAATCTGTTTCTGCGTTCCTCAGAGATTATAGCATGGGTTCTATTTACCACAACAACTTGCGATACCACATGCAAGACGTCTATAGGAGAGACGGTGTTCATTTCACGAATGAGGGAAACAGAATCTTCCTCTGCAACATCAGGCTCTGCATCGGTACTTACTTATAAATGCAGAAAACACTCAATTAACACAAGGGCTCTTTTCAGAGCCACCTTATATCTAAGCACTCAAACTTCTGATTTATCTCCATTTTCACACTCTTGTAAATAGGTGTGCGCGACCGGGTGCGCGCACCCCGTATTTTTTTTCGGGGAAAAATTATATTTTTTTGCGTTTAAGGGCCTTACTGCACACCCCGAGAAAAGCTACGCAGCAAAACAATCTCTACCTTCTCCTCTTTCCATGTTTCAACGCTTTGAAATGAACAATATATTTACTCGCAGTGACAAAATGGCGGACAAAACTTCCTGATTTCCTTCGAATCGAACGTTAACAGACGTCACGCAGCCAAAAAAAATTCCGCTCATGCGCAGCCGCTTGGGTGCGCGCACGTGTGCGCACCTATAGATATATAATTGGCTTTAACTTTAATTTTCTCAACAACTACTGAACGGATTTACACCATTCCAAAAAAAGCGTAATCTGCGAACAAGACTCTACAGTTTTGGCAAATTTCTTATAAATTCATTCACCCATTCGAACTGTAGCCGAGTCTAAAGGTCCTATGGAAAATAACATGGAGAAAACATGTTTTGGGACCCCCCTTATATCTCAGCCCCCACTTGACCAATCCCCCCCAAACTTTCAGGGAAGGAGCGCAGCGGACCTAGCCATCTTCTTTGAGAAATTCGCAAAGACTCATCCACCAGGGCCAAAGTTATTCCAAATAGAATGTTGAGGATTTCCTATGGAAAACAATCCTAACTATAACTACCTACTGGCGACCGCCAGTAGGTAATATATATATATATATATATATATATATATATATATATAGATATATATATATATATATAGATATATATATATATATATATAACCTTCTGGCGGTCGCCAGTAGGTATATATAGTTAGGACTTAGTTAGCATAGGAAATCCCCAACATTCTATTGGGAATAACTTTGGCGCCGATTGAGGAATCTGTGTATAATTTTCCAGAATTTTGGCCAGCTCGGCTCCGCTCTTTCCCTGAAAGTTTCGGGGGGATTTGTCATGCAGGGGCCGAAAGGGGGGTCCCAAAACGTGTTTTCCCCATGTTAATTTCCATAGGGACCTTTAGACACGGCTACAGCCTGAACGGC
The DNA here is from genome assembly GCF_964263255.1 of Lissotriton vulgaris. NCBI lineage: Eukaryota > Metazoa > Chordata > Amphibia > Caudata > Salamandridae > Lissotriton > Lissotriton vulgaris. The sequence goes on from NC_141685.1 coordinate 1,735,614,894, forward strand.
TGAATGGAATTACACCAAACTTGGCAAAATGGTAGGGCCTGGTATGCAGATGTGCCTCTGCTATGTTGGGTGAAAATCCCTCTAGTAGTTCTTGAGAAAATTGAATTTGAGCAAATTATATATCTATATGCGTTCACCGTACGCGCACCATAAGGGTACGGTGCGCGTACCCTTATGTGCGCGAGCGAGTTTCTGGTTGGCTGGCAGTCGACTGTCAACATTCCAAACTGTCCAAACCAGGAAGTGTTGGCCACCATCTTGTTTTTCAGGAGAACTGAGGCACAAGAGAGCCCAAAACAAGAGTGGAAAACACGAAAAGGGGTCAGGGTAGAGACCCCCCAACCCTCTAGCCCTTCTCAAGGGTCCCAAAAGGACCCCAAGGGCAAAAAAAAAAAAGAATCCAAAATAAAAATTGTTTTTTGCACTTGGTGGTCCTTCTGGGACCCCCTGAGAAGGGCTAGGGGGTCAGGGGGTCCCTTTTCGCGTTTTCCACTCTTGTTTTGTGCTCTCTTGTGCCTCACTTCTCCTGAGAAACAAGATGGCTGCTTAGGAGGTTCCAGAAGGATAATAACATATATAAACGTTATCCGCTAATAGAATTAGCATTTACAAAACCTTTGAAATTTATTGAAAAAAAATATAGGTTTCACGCCTGATATAGTTAGGAATTAGCATTTAAAAAACCTTGCAAATTCACTGAAAAAAACATAGGTTTCAAGCCTTATATAGTTAGGAATTAGCATTTAAAAAACCTTACAAATTCACTTAAAAAGCCATAGGTTTCATACCTTATATGGTTAGGAATTAGCATTTAAAAAACCTTGCAAATTCACTTAAAAAACCATAGGTTTCAGGCCTTATATAGTTAGGAATTAGCATTTTAAAAACCTTGCAAATTCACTTGAAAAACCATAGGTTTCAGGCCTTATATAGTTAGGAATTAAAATGTAAAAAACCATTGAAATTGCTCCTATATAGTTAGTTGTACTAACTATATTTCGCGCACCCGCAATCCACTGCTGATGATGTCACATATTACATCATTCATGACATGGTCAGTGACATCACTGATGACATCTCAAATGACATCACTGATGACATCTCATTTGACATCACTGATCATATCACTGATGATATCATTCATGTGATAATACGATGCACCTCCTCACACTCTAATATAACCTTTGATAGAGTCAGTGTTAAATACAGACTACCATTCTTGAAACCATTGACACACCAATACCAGTTACTACATACGCACTCACTGATTTCTAGGTCTACACACACATTCACTCATTCACCCATAGAATCACTCATACATACAGTCACTCATCAATACAACACTATCATATGCACTTATACACCTATACAGACACTCACACACTGCCACTCATCCATGGAGTTACTCACACACCTAGTCAGTCATGCAAAGAATCAATCACACTTCCATTTCCTCAACTATACAGTTATACACACAACACCTTACTTATTCAAACATATACTAACACATACTTACTCTCTTATACAATCACTGATACAAGTCCACAATGATCCATAAAGCCACTCGCACATTCACTGGCTCTCATGTATGGTCATTTATATATGCCAACTCTCACATGCACTGTGTTTTACATATGTACTTACTTGGACATGTAGCACTGAGATATCCATTCATTCACCGACACACCCATGCACACAGTCAACCGCCCATATAGCTGTTTCCACATGCACTCTTGAACTCATACACCTAGTGAATCAACTGCTCACACATCTATGCACAGAGTCACACACCTCCCAGCCACCCACACACACACTCAGTCTCCCATTCAAATACTTGGGCAACCAATCAATAACCCATATAGCCACTCATATAGCTACTTATCAACACATGCAGCAGCTTACACAACAACAGACATACTGATGCACACATTTAAACAGTTTAGTCACTAACCCATGCACTTAGTAAGACACATTTAATCACTCACTCATACAGTCAGTCACGCACCTACTAAATCCTTCATCCAGACACTTATACATCCACTCATTCTTCAATATGTAAAACATATTTAAACTTTACAGAAACACACAGTCACTGGATGATGCCATCAGTGATGTCATCAGTGATTTATTAATTTTATTATGAAGCTTGTAAAGCGCACGGTTACCCCCAACGGGGGTGTCCCAGCGCTGTAGACTGCAGGCTGGAAAACAGAATACTATCACATCAGTGATGTCACTGACCATGTCATGAATGATGTAATATGTGACATCATCAGCAGCGGATTGCGGGTGTGCGAAATATAGTTAGTACAACTAACTATATAGGAGCAATTTCAATGTTTTTTTAATGCTAATTCCTAACTATATATGTAAATGTATGTATGTATAGGCATTTATATAGCGCACTACTTACCCGGAGGGTCCCAAGGCGCTTCGACCGCTGCGAAACCCTTCCTGGCTTCCCTGAGAGATGGTCCCTTAATGGGTATCTCCAGGGTGAGACCAGGCATCCCCGGCGGTCTGGTGGGGCCGTTAGTGAAGATGAGGCAAGCTAATGCCCAGAGTTGCCGAGTGTGATCGCTGATCAGAGTGGGCACCGAGGCGAGAGAATTATCGAGTCTGCTGACCCTGGTCCAGAAACCTGCCGCGCCGGGAATCGAACCCTGGTCCCGGGCCGTCCTCTGCTCTCGGGTCTGCCGCCTCTAACCAGTGAGTCACACTACTTCACTAATATAAGGCCTGAAACCTATGTTTTTTTTAAGTGAATATATATATATTACCTACTGGCGGTCGCCAGTAGGTAGTTATAGTTAGGACCTAGTTTCCATAGGAAATCCACAACATTCTATTTGGAATAACTTTGGCTCCGGTGGATGAATCTTCGTGAATTTCTCCAAGAAAATGGCCTGCTCGGTTCCGCTCCTTCCCTGAAAGTTTGGGGGTGATTCGTTAAGTGGGGGCTGAGAAAAAAGGGGGGTCCCAAATTATGTTTTCCCCATGCAATTTTACATAGGGACCTTTAGCCAGGGCTACAGCCCGAACGGCTGAACGGAATTACACGAAATTTGGCAGAGAGGTAGAGTTCTGTTCACAGATTGTGCTTTTTGTTAAATGATGTAAATCCGTTCAGAAGTTTCTGAGAAAATTGCAAGTGAAATCATAGCGATATCTAGAGACGGAGTTCAGTACACGTACTGAAATCTGTTCAATTTCGAGCGCGAGCTGCATGCTGATTGGCTGTGAACTGTCTGTCAACACTCGAAACCAGGAAGTGTTGGTGGCCATCTTGTGCCTCGCTAGAACCGAGTCACAAGAAAACAGTAAAACAAAGTTGAGAAATAAGGGAAGAGAGTAGGGTAAAGACATTCTGACCCTCTAGGCTTGCTCAGGGGGTCGTACATGGATGTTTAGGCTCTATTTTTTATTTTTGTTTTTTAAAGAAAAATCGCGGCGTACGTGAGTGGAAATACGTATATTTACGAGCAGGAGCTGCATGCTGATTGGCTGTCAATACTCCAAACCAGGAAGTGTTGGCAGCCATGTTGTTTGTCGGGAGAGCAGAGTCACAAGAAAACAGTAAAACAAAGTTGAGAAATAAGGAAACGGGGCAGGTTAGAAACATTCTGAAGCCTATAGTCTTGGGGGTGGTACATGGAAGTTTAGGCTCAATTATTTTTTTTCAAAAAAATAAAAAATGGCGGGTACTTGTGCAGTACTTGTACGCGGTGGAAAAGGTGAAAAAAAAGTAGAAGTCCGTTTTATTCATTAGGTCCCGGGGGGGCAAATTACGGGGGCAATTTTTCTGCAAAATGGGGGCTTGTAAGGTGCCCTGAGCACTGAGGAACGGCACTCCTCTGGTTTTATTTTGAAGTATGCGGGGGGTTACGGTTCAACTCCCCGCAGTCTCGGTGAGCGGCACCCCTCGGGTCTTTTTAAAAAAAATATATGTTTTGAGCTCTCTCTCTCTCCCCGTACTCGTCGCGGGGTACGCCACATTTCTAGGGCAGTGATATGTAAAATGACCTACCAGCTCCGGGTACCTGCATTGTCTGGAGTTTTTTATTAATGTTGGGAGGGTGGGCTTGATAATACGTCCTTGTAAATTCCCATAGAAGCCTATGTTCTGATCTTAACATGGGCTTCTACGGGAAATAACAAGGCCGTATTATGAAGCTCATTATCGCCATTTTATCGGCAGTTTCCTGCCAATAAAATGGCGATAATTTTAACACCGGTCCTTGATAATATGCACCTAAGTTTACTGATCATACGTGTATGGAAATACGTACAATTCCGAGCAGGAGCTGCATGCTGATTGTCTGTCAATACTCCAAACCAGGAAGTGTTGGCAGCCATGTTGTTTGTCGGAAGAGCAGAGTCACAAGAAAACAGTAAAACAAAGTTGAGAAATAAGGAAACGGGGCAGGGTGGAAAGATTCTGAGTCTATAGTCTTGGCCAGGGGGTCGTACATGGATCTTTAGGCTCAATTTTTATTTAAAAAAAATAAGAAATGTCGGGGTACTCGTGCAGTACTTGTATGCGGTGGAAAAGGTGAAAAAAAGTAGAAGTCCGTTTTATTCATTAGGTCCCGGGGGGCAAATTACGGGGGAAATTTTTCTGCATAATGGGGGCTTGTAAGGTGCACCGAGCACTGGGGAACGGCACTCCTCTGGTTTTATTTTGAAGTATGCGGGGGGTTGGTTACGGTCCTACTGCCCGCAGTCTCGGTGAGCAGCACCCCTTGGGTCTTTTTTAAAAAAAAAAAAAATGTTTTGAGCTCTCTCTCTCTCCCCGTACACGTCGCGGGTAACGCCACATTTCTGGGGCAGTGATATGTAAAATGACCTTCCTGCTCCGGGTACCTGCATTGTCTGGAGTTTTTTTATTAATGTTCGGAGGGTGGGCTTGATAATACGTCCTTGTAACTTCCCATAGAAGCCTATGTTCTGGTGTTAAAATGGGCTTCTATGGGAAATAACAAGGCCGTATTATGAAACTCATTATCGCCGTTTTATCGGCAGTTTCCTGCCAATAAAACAGCGATAATTTTAACACCGGTCCTTGATAAGATGCACCTAAGTTTACTGGTCAAAAAGATGAGCAATCGGCCATATTATCAACAAAAGGCGATACATAATCGTCGCTATTATTGGCAGGAAACTGACGATAAAGCCACGATAATGGGCTTGATAATATGCCCTTGTGAATAACCATAGCAGCCCAGGTTAACATCAGAACTTGGGCTGCTATGGGAGTTTAAAAGGGCCTATGGATTTTTATTAATGTTGGGAGGGTGGGCTTGATATTACGTCCTAGTTAATTGCCATAGAAGCCTATGTTCTGGTGTTAACATGGGCTTCTATGGGAAATAACAAGGCCGTATTATCATGGTCATTATCGCCATTTTATCGGCAGTTTCTTGACAATAAAACGGCGATAATTGTAACACCGGTCTTTGATAATATGCACCTAAGTTTACTGGTCAAAAAAAGAGCAATGAGCCATATTATCCACAAAAGGCGAAACATAATAGTCATTTTTATCGGCCGGAAACTGCCGATAAAGTGGCGATAATGGGCTTGATAATATGCCCTTGTGAATAACCATAGGAGCCCAGGTTAATACCAGAACCTGGGCTGTTATGGGAAGTTACAAGGGCCTATTATCAAGCACATTATCGCCGCTTTATCTGCAGTTTCCTGTCGATAAAAGCGGCGATAATGTATCGCCTTTTGTTGATAATATGCTCCTTCATTTTTATGATAGTATGTAAAGCTTTCCTTTTTTTTGGTGTAGCAGTTGTACTCTCTTCGCATGCTCAGCGTCGTTTCGAAGCCCACGTTTTCTTTTTCTTCAAGTTCAACATGAAAACCTTTCTTTGTATCAGTTAGTAAATCTGTTGCTTTCTTTTCCTGGTTCGTGTGTGTCATCCGCTGCTGTACTTTTGTACAGTATTAATAGTCATATTTTTAATATATTTATTCGAAAGGTAGTGCCGAGGCGCCAAACGTTGATTACGTACCCCGTCCATCGCCATTTTCGTAGTTTCTCACTGTTGTTTTTATTATATCTGTTAGAACTCAGTCGTTTTCAATCCTAGTCTTGAATATCTTACTATAGTATTTCAACATTATTTTTATTGTGGGCCGTCATACACCTCCCCCACAAAATAAAACAAATATTTAGTTTTTTTAAATTAACTTTTATTAAACAATAAATATAAATGAAACTCACTTATAACTATATTAGAACTGGAAAAATAACTTAAACAATGTTATAAACAAACTGTGAAATGGATTCCAAAAGGTGTCCGATTGGTAATCTGCAAAAGAAAAAATAAAATTAGAGTTTAGAATTATGTAGATGTGAGTAAATGAGCTGAAGCATTAGGGGGCATATTATCAAGAACGGCGATAAAATTATCGCCGTTTCAGCGGCAGGAAACTGCAGCTAAAGCGGCGATAATGGGCTTGATAATATCCTGTTGTGAATTCCCATAGCAGTCCAGGTTCTGGTGTTAACCTGGGCTACTATGGGAATTCAGAAGGGCATATTATTAAGCCCATTATCGCCGCTTTTGCAGCAGTTTCCTGCCGCTGAAACAGCGATTATTTTATCGGCGTTCTTGATACTATGTCCCTACAAGTTTTGGTAACTACGGTTTTACGTGTGCAGTGTGACTCGTACATTCCAATTCTGTTATAGTGCAGCTTTCAAGTGGTGTCTATATGGAAGTGCCTACTGCGTTACTGACGCCCGTTATGGGGACTTATTTCTAATGCATTCCTATGAAGGTTTTGTACATCTAGGCCTCTGTGCTTACCGTTGTATAAACTTTGCGGGTAAACATTTCAGGCAGTTGGTGTCACAACTTATTCTGAACAATTCTTCTACACGTCCAAGACAGCAGTGTCTAAGTTTAAGAGAGAAAGAGAAATGATGTCACAGAGATTGAGAGAGAGAAAGAGAGAGAAAACAACATTAAAACTGTGTCGCAGAGTCTGGAGTTGAGATTTTATCTTGAAAAGTCAGATGTAGATTTACTAGCTCCTTGCATCACTTCACCCATGTTAAATGTGACTCAAAAGTGGCGTAATAAGGTTGTGGATCTGTTTGTCAGACTGTTGTAACCTATCTGTTGTCATTGCTCGAAGGTAATTATAGATTTTGTAGAGAAGGCGCTGTACACTACGCACTCTGGGTCATAATATCAAGCCTGGGCGACAAAATTATCGAAAATTTATCGGCAGGAAAGTGTCGCTAAAGTGGCAATAATGGGTTTGAGAATATTCTCTAGGGAATTCAAATCGAAGCTCATCTTAGATGTCTTTCACATCTAACGTGAGCTTCGATTGGAATTGAATAGAGCATATGATCAAACCTATTATAGCCACTTCAGCAGCAGTTTGCTGCCGATAAAGTGGCGATAATTTTGTCGCCAAGGCTTGATAATATGGCCCTCTCTCGTTTCACAAATAAAGCTAACACTACAGTTTTACGAGTGCACTGTACCTGGTACATTTTACTTGTTATAGTGCCGCGTTCAAGTGGTGTCTATATGGAAGTGCCTACTGCCTTACTAACGCCTGTTATGCCGAATTATTTCTAATGCATTCCTATGAAGGATTTGTAGATCTAGGGCTCTGTGCTTACCGTTGTATACGCCTTGCGGCCAAACACATATGGAAGTAGACTTCACTTCAACAATTCTTCTACACGTCCAAGCAGACAGCAGTGTCTAAGTTTAAGAGAGAAAGAGCAAGAAAACAACATTAAAACTGTGTCGCAGAGTCTGGAGTTGAGATTTTTTATTGAAAAGTCACATAGATTTAAGAGCTCCTTGCATCACTTTACCCATGTTAAAAGTGACTCAAAAGTGGCGTAATAAGGATGTGTATCTGTTTGTCAGACTGTTGTAAGCTATCTGTTGTCACTGCTCGGAGGTAATTATAGATTTTGCAGAGAAGCTGCTGTACAGTACGCACTCTGGGCCATAATATGAACCTGGGCGACATAATTATCGCCACTTTATCGGCAGGAAAGTGTCGCTAAAGTGGCGATAATGGGTTTGATAATATGCTCTATGGAATTCCAATCGAAGGTCATGTCTGAAGTCCTTCACATGTAACATGAGCTTCGATTGGAATTCCATAGAGCATATTATCAAACCCATTATCGCCACTTTAGCGGTACTTTCCTGCCGATAAAGTGGCGATAATTTAGTCGTCCAGGCTTGATAATATGGCCCTCTCTCGTTTCACAAATAAAGCTAACACTACAGTTTTACGAGTGCAGGGTACCTGGTATATTTCAGTTGTTATAGTGCCGTGTTAAAGTGATGTCTACTGCGTTACTGACGGCCTTTATGGCGACTTATTTCTAATGCATTGTTATGAAGGCTTTGTAGATCTAGGCTGCTGTGCTTACCTTGTATAAAGAGTGCGGCCACCGGAGTTAACCATTCGACTTGAACTCTGCTTCTGTACGTCAAAGTATATTCAATAAGGTGCAGAGAATTCCATTTCTGTTGCTCGATAGGCCGTGGTTGCTTCTGAACGATGTTTGCTGAAGGAAAAAAAAGGACATTTTGATTAGTCATCGTAAAGTGAGTTGCGTAACTATCAAAAGTGAAATTTAATGTGGGTTCTTAACATTCCGTAGTTAAGACTGTTGCGGCTCCAGCAAACAAAGGAAGATCAATAAGTTAATAGAGGCCTGGGGCGGCCTTGTGACGAGGAAAAAAAAATACTATCATGGAACTCAATTAATAATAATAGAGGCCTAAGCACGTGGCGTAGTACAGAAATACGACACAGTAATTTATGCACGCATAATTTTTAAGATTAGAGGTGTATAGGACCTCGTGGCTTATAAAGAAATATTTCAATTATGTAAGTACAATTTAAAACCATTGAGGGGTAGGAAAGCCATATGAAGGATAAAAAAATAGCATTATACATATACAATTTACAGTGGGGGCTGATCTTGTGACGTCTTCTCTTACCTTTGCTTCTGTCTTCTTTTGTCGTGTCTTGAAAGGCTGCGGTTTCGCTGAGTCTGGGGTGTTTTCAACAGTCTGTCTGTCACCGCAGCAGAGGCAGGCAAAAGAGAGCGTGCTCACGCCAGTGCCCGCATTATATGGGAACTGCGGGGGCTGACCAAACCAAGCCCAGGGCCGTCATTGGTAGCGTTTTCGCAGTCTGCAAGAATGATGGCCCTTGGGTACATGCCATTGGGTAAGGTATTGGTTTGCAGGCTAAATGAAAGCAAGCATGCTAGGTGGTGGCATGTGGGTAGTGTGGGCGGGCGTGCACCGCGCATGTGCAAGTATGAGGGTGTGCACTAACAATTAACAACAGAGAGAGATGGGGGCGGTGTTATAATGTACGCAGAGGTAGGCCCAGAATCGGATCTGCAATGAGTCAGCACTTCTAATCATTCTCCTTAGCGCGCCCTGAGCTCTGATTTGTCACTGAGAGGGTGATCGCACCATAGTTTGTACTGCTTATCATACTCAGCGTGTACCCGCGCATACGGTACGAATATGGTTTGACGTTACGCGTCGCATTAAAGCTTCGGTGTGACGTCCTGTACAGCGTTCTGTATGCGAAAGGGGGCACATTTTCTACTTGGTTTAAAACATGTATGTATTTAATGTACATACTAAGGGCAGACATTTGGGATAACTAGGAATTTTTTTAATACTTGTAATAATCATATATTACTTTAAAAAAGAATTACACAAATCGCGGTAGAACATCATGCGTACTCGTATTGAAAGAGCTGCGCAAGCGCATCATAAGCGTACGCAAAGCCATGTGACTTAAAAGGAGAGATTTGATTGGTTCATAACTTTTCCTTTGTGACTGTTAAAAGTTCTGTCCCATAATAATTATTCGACTTTGACTTTCTAAGAAGAAGCATTTGTTCTGAGAATCTTATCAAATAGAAGGAAGATCACCATAATAAGAGCAATGGAGTCATCTTCCTGCAGTTCTTCAGAGGGAGATTTAATTCCTGAAGAATGTCCAAAGAAAAGGAAAGAAGCTCTAATTTGGAAGTTTTTCACTTTTCCATAAGGTCAAAAAAAGGTTAATGCTTCAAAAGTATCCTGTAAAATTTGTGAAACAACTCTTTCAAGGGGTGATCCATGTAAAAAATACTCCTTTGGCATAGCAAATATGGTGCGACACATGAAGAACTTGCACCCACTAGAACTTTGCTCGTGCTGCAAGATGGAGGTTGCACAAGAACCCACCTGCTTCTGCACCAAGCACATCAACTGCGGCAGCAGCATTTTCAGCAAGCAGTCCACACCCACATATTGATTCTGACTTTGCTAAAGTTAAAATTCTATGCATTTATTGCGATAAACTTTTGTGTTATGGGGAACAGTCTATAGACTTGATGAAACGCAGGATGCAGGATTATTGCTGTCCTCGACATTAGTTGTTCTTTTTTTCATTCTTTTGTTCCGCTTGGAATTTGTTGAGAAAACACAAAAAAAATACAAAACAAAAAAACAGGTATTTTTAGAACTACCTTCACTGGTCAAAGAAAGAACTATATTTCTATGTTAGTGTGTAAACGTTTGTCAGAATGAATGTGTAGTTCATAAAGGAATGAATGAATATGTTACTAGTGTATGGAGAATGTGAAAGTGCAGAACTATAAGGAACTGCTACAGCATAAATCTATAAGGTGTTTATCTATAGTATACTGTAGTATGTCCGAAGCACTTGAATGTATCCTATGTACAGAAATATGTTACAAGTCTATGTTACAATTTGCGCTGCTGGTGAAAGTGCCTGGGTGAATTTGTATGTGTTAGGGGCGGACTTACTATCCCCTTGTGCCTCTTTTACACAGCCGTTGCATCACTTTTGTGACACAGCGGTGGTGCAAAAGATGTGCCATGGTGTGTGCTATTAACAATGTGACGCATATGGAGGGTGTATTACATTGTAAAGCGCTGCGCCAGAAGAGGCTTTCTTGTGCAGAAGGGGGTGCAGCAAGGCCTCCTAAAAGTGACTGAGTGAAATGTATAACATTTTATACAGTGACTTTTGAGCTTATGCTGCGTCAAAACCTTGCACATGCTTGAAGCAGGTGTAAGGATTGATACAGCATTGTGAGCATAGGGCCCCAAGAGAATTACTGGAGCTGTGTTATACTTGCAACCGACGTCAAGCAATAATTCATCCAAAAATTACTTTGCAATTTAGTTTTGTTATTATTTTATAATAAGAATATGAAATATCATCTAAAAAATAAAATAAATATAAATATTTATATTAAAAATATAAGAAATTAGTATAAAAAGAAAGACATATTAATTAATACATTTATAAATTATCATTTACAAAACCAATGAAATTCACTGAAAAAACCATAAGTTTCACACACGTGATAGTTAGGAATTAGCATTTAAAAAACCTTGCAAATTCATTGAAAAAAACCATTGGTTTCACACGTTATAGTTAGCTGAACATTTCTCTCATACAAAACCTTTGAAGTTCCTCCGTTATAGTTAGCTCAGCTAACTATAACTTGCGCGCCCGCAGTGCACTGCTGATGACGTCACATATTACATCACTCATGACATGGTCAGTGACATCACTCATGACATCACTGATGACATCTCAAATGACATCCCTGATGACATCACTGATGACATCATCCTTGTGGCGCACCTCCTCTTACTGTAATATAACCTTTGATACACACGATTAAAAATAGAAACTACAATTTTCAAAAAAATGGAGATACCAATTCCAGTTAGAACAATCTATTGAGTAATCCCAAAATCTACATACACATCCACTCATTCACCAACAGTTCTATATAGTCGCTCATACATGTACTGACTCATCTATAGAGTTACTCACACACATACTCACACATGAAAATAAACTATCAAATATCCATTTACTTGCATATACAGCTAAACACCCACCACTACACTAACTTCTACAGAATCGTAGACATACTTACTCTCTTAAACAATCACTTATAGAAACACATACTTATTTATACAGGAAGTCTTAGAATCTGTCGCTTTCAGATATACTCACTTATATACATCAATACTCACATATACTAGTTTAAAACATATGTAGTTACTCATAAAGATACTATTGAGACAGTCATTCACTCACTAACACACCCATACACACACTCATCCACCCATACAGTCCTGCACACATGCTGTCTTCAAAACACATACAAACAGTGAGTCAGTCATTCATGCATCTGTGCGCTAAGAAATACTCCCCACCAAACCGTACAAACACTCATTTTGGTACTCAGAAAACCAACTAATAACCCATATACACACTCATGTAGCTACTCGCAAACCATGCAGCCACTTATATACAAAGTGAGACAATGATACAGATATTTAAATATTTAAAGATTACTCGCTAGTACACCTATTCACTAAGATATACTTAATAAGTCAGTTATACAATCAATTTAACGGCAACAAGACCGAGGTGCTCGTGGTGGGAGGGAACCCATCTGTCTGGTCGTCGGCATGGTAGCCACCATGTCTAGGTGAGGCCCCTACACCTCGGCAAGAAGTCAGAAACCTTGGGGTCTGGCTTGATTCTGACCTGTCGTTCGGACTCCAGATAGACAGGGTGACGGGCATGTGCTTCAGCATTTAAAAAAATCTACGGAAGGTCCTAGCTCTCCTCCCTACGGCCGCCCGCAGAACGCTGGTGCACGCCCTTGTCACATCACGCCTGGACTTTGGCAACCTACTCTATCTGGGAGCTACCTGTAAGTCAATTAATCGACTTCAGGTGCTACAGAATGCTGCAGCTCGCCTCATACTAAAACTCCCTAAAAGATCGGACTCTAAAGCTGCCCTTCAGTCCCTCACTGGTTACCAGTAAGGAGCAGAGTTGAATTTAAATCCCTCTGCACCTGCCATCGTATCCTTGCTAAGAAGGCGCCAGCACCACTCCAGAACCTGGTCACCAGGTATGTACCATCTTGCGCTCTGCGCTCCTCGCAAGGAGGCCTACTTAAGGTCCCGAGGGTGAAAAGGGCTCGCATGGGAGGAAGATCCTTCTGCTACCTGGTGGCTAAGAGCTGGAATGCTCTAACTTTTAATCTCCGTCTGGATCCTTCTGAATCCAGTTTCAGGAGGAAATTGAAAACACACCTATTTTCAAAATAGCTGGGCTCCATCCCCCACTGCTTCTCCTGAGTGCTTCAGTTAGTGCGGGGACACGCTTTCAGCGTAATCATGCGCTCTACAAAACTCCCTTAATAATAAAAATAATAATAATTTTAGAAAAATCCATTTAGACACGTATTTACCCATTTATTCTTCCATCGACCTTTAGATATACATATATAAAAAGAATTTTTTTTTAGAAAGATACACATTCACTGGATGATGTCATAAGTGATGTCATCAGGGATGTCATTTGAGATATCATCAGTGATGTCACTGACCATGTCATGAGTGATGTAATATGTGATGTCATCAGCAGTGCATTGCGGGCGCGCAAGTTATAGTTAGCTGAGCTAACTATAACGGAGGAATTTCAAAGGTTTTTTATGAGAGAAATGTTCAGCTAACTATAACATGTGAAACCTATGGTTTTTTCAATGAATTTGTAAGGTTTTTTAAATGCTAATTCCTAACTATAACCTGTGTGAAACCTATGTTTTTTTCAGTGAAAAAAAAAAAAATATATATATATATATATATATATATATATATATATATATATATATATATATATATATATATATATATATATATTAAATGCTCCAAACACCAGCCGGTTGCACTCGTGAGCGGGTGCACGCCAAAACGGGGGTGTACCCGTTGTATTTATCACAGCTACAGACAATCCACGAATCCTTAGTTCGTAAAGAAAGCAGCACACACAGGGGGTAGTTCCACATGGATTTAATGAGGGAACTTACAGCATACGACGCGTTTCGCCAGAGGGCTTCGTCAAGATATGCATATCTTGACGAAGCCCTCTGGCGAAACGTGTCGTATGCTGTAAGTTCCCTCATTAAATCCATGTGGAACTACCCCCTGTGTGTGCTGCTTTCTTTACGAACTAAGGATTCATGGATTGTCTGTAGCTGTGATATATATATATATATATATATATATATATATATATATATATATATATATATATATATATATGAGCAGCCCGCCCCAGCGTTGCCTGGGGCAGAAGGGGGCTGGGGGCAGCATTTCCGGATTGCAGAAGGGGGCTGGGGGCAACATTTCATGCTTGGGTGCACTCCCGCCCTGGCCCCCGCCCGCCCCGACATTGACCAGACCGCCTCCCTTTGCCTTTGCCTTACCCTGACATTTCTCAGAACGCCTCCCGCCTCTCCCGCCTCCCGCCTTTGCCTTACCTGAGCCGCCGCTCTTCCCTGCGCTCCGGACTTCACTGCCACTCCTCGCTGCTCGTCACCGCTGTTCCCGCCTGTCGTCATCACGCACGTTGCGAACATCCCTAGGTCTCGGCCGGCGCTACTTTTAGGGGACTACTTTGTTTTTAAAGTTTAATTTACGTTTTTTTTTTAATTTTATGCAGCCTATATCCATCTACACACCCTGAGGATTACAACAATGTATTGGGTGTGTGGATTGGCGCTGTGGTTCCCGAGTTTACCTTGCCAAAAGGTTTCTGTTCTCTCTTTATAATAGTAGTAAGATATATATATATATATATATATATATACTTGTTCCCAAGAGCGACAAGTAGTGGCAAAAACACACGATTGGGGAGGGAGCAGTTTCCCACCAATGGGGAAGAGGCAGGACATTTGAAAACGCGAGTGGGGGAGTATCCGGGACACAGAGGCATCCGAAGAAGGCCAGGAAGCCGAAATGCATCATGTCTGTCCAAGTCGAATAAAGCGTTTCCTTCCAGTTCCCCTGTGTGGCTTCTGCTTCTTTTCAAAAGGGAGGAGGTTGTTGGTGATATTATTGTGCGTCAGCCAGAGACGCACTTCAAAAGCTCCGTTCTGTAAAGTTTGGCCTGAGGCATTACTGGTTCCTGCTCTCGTAGCCTCTCTACATTCCAAGGTATTGGATTTACTTCAGGCCCGCCTCACGTTTCCAGCTAAGCAAGGGTGGCTGCTGTGCGGTCGTGACTTCACGACGAGCTGGAATACATGGCTATTCCTATCTCCTGCCCAGCAGATGCGAGAAAATTGGAGGTTAGAACGTAAAGGGGACCCAAGGAAGCGCTGGCGACCACATTACAACCTGGACTCATCACATCTGGCCACATCGTGTATTGCCCTGTACTCTGCAAGCCATTTAGGACTAAAACATCAGAGACTTCCAGCTGCACACTTACCCGGTGAAATGGATTCTGGGACTTGCTGTTCCCAAGAGCGGCAAGTAGTGGCAAAAACACACGATTGGGGAGGGAGCAGTTTCCCACCAATGGGGAAGAGGCAGGACATTTGAAAACGCGAGTGGGGGAGTATCCGGGACACAGAGGCATCCGAAGAAGGCCAGGAGGTCGAAATGCATCATGCCTGTCAAAGTCAAATAAAGCGTTTCCTTCCAGTTCCCCTGTGTGGCTTCTGCTTCTTTTCAAAAGGGAGGAGGTTGTTGGTGATATTATTGTGCGTCAGCCAGAGACGCACTTCAGAAGCTCCGTTCTGTAAAGTTTGGCCTGAGGCATTACTGGTTCCTGCTCTCGTAGCCTCTCTACATTCCAAGGTATTGGATTTACTTCAGGCTCGCCTCACGTTTCCAGCTAAGCAAGGGTGGCTGCTGTGCGGTCGTGACTTCACGACGAGCTGGAATACATGGCTATTCCTATCTCCTGCCCAGCAGATGCGAGAAAATTGGAGGTTAGAACGTAAAGGGGACCCAAGGAAGCGCTGGCGACCACATTATAACCTGGACTCATCACATCTGGCCACATCGTGTATTGCCCTGTACTCTGCAAGCCATTTAGGACTAAAACATCAGAGACTTCCAGCTGCACACTTACCCGGTGAAATGGATTCTGGGACTTGCTGTTCCCAAGAGCGGCAAGTAGTGGCAAAAACACACGATTGGGGAGGGAGCAGTTTCCCACCAATGGGGAAGAGGCAGGACATTTGAAAACGCGAGTGGGGGAGTATCCGGGACACAGAGGCATCCGAAGAAGGCCAGGAGGTCGAAATGCATCATGCCTGTCCAAGTCGAATAAAGCGTTTCCTTCCAGTTCCCCTGTGTGGCTTCTGCTTCTTTTCAAAAGGGAGGAGGTTGTTGGTGATATTATTGTGCGTCAGCCAGAGACGCACTTCAGAAGCTCCGTTCTGTAAAGTTTGGCCTGAGGCATTACTGGTTCCTGCTCTCGTAGCCTCTCTACATTCCAAGGTATTGGATTTACTTCAGGCCCGCCTCACGTTTCCAGCTGAGCAAGGGTGGCTGCTGTGCGGTCGTGACTTCACGACGAGCTGGAATACATGGCTATTCCTATCTCCTGCCCAGCAGATGCGAGAAAATTGGAGGTTAGAACGTAAAGGGGACCCAAGGAAGCGCTGGCGACCACATTACAACCTGGACTCATCACATCTGGCCACATCGTGTATTGCCCTGTACTCTGCAAGCCATTTAGGACTAAAACATCAGAGACTTCCAGCTGCACACTTACCCGGTGAAATGGATTCTGGGACTTGCTGTTCCCAAGAGCGGCAAGTAGTGGCAAAAACACACGATTGGGGAGGGAGCAGTTTCCCACCAATGGGGAAGAGGCAGGACATTTGAAAACGCGAGTGGGGGAGTATCCGGGACACAGAGGCATCCGAAGAAGGCCAGGAGGCCGAAATGCATCATGCCTGTCCAAGTCGAATAAAGCGTTTCCTTCCAGTTCCCCTGTGTGGCTTCTGCTTCTTTTCAAAAGGGAGGAGGTTGTTGGTGATATTATTGTGCGTCAGCCAGAGACGCACTTCAGAAGCTCCGTTCTGTAAAGTTTGGCCTGAGGCATTACTGGTTCCTGCTCTCGTAGCCTCTCTACATTCCAAGGTATTGGATTTACTTCAGGCCCGCCTCACGTTTCCAGCTAAGCAAGGGTGGCTGCTGTGCAGTCGTGACTTCACGACGAGCTGGAATACATGGCTATTCCTATCTCCTGCCCAGCAGATGCGAGAAAATTGCAGGTTAGAACGTAAAGGGGACCCAAGGAAGCGCTGGCGACCACATTACAACCTGGACTCATCACATCTGGCCACATCGTGTATTGCCCTGTACTCTGCAAGCCATTTAGGACTAAAACATCAGAGACTTCCAGCTGCACACTTACCCGGTGAAATGGATTCTGGGACTTGCTGTTCCCAAGAGCGGCAAGTAGTGGCAAAAACACACGATTGGGGAGGGAGCAGTTTCCCACCAATGGGGAAGAGGCAGGACATTTGAAAACGCGAGTGGGGGAGTATCCGGGACACAGAGGCATCCGAAGAAGGCCAGGAGGCCGAAATGCATCATGCCTGTCCAAGTCGAATAAAGCGTTTCCTTCCAGTTCCCCTGTGTGGCTTCTGCTTCTTTTCAAAAGGGAGGAGGTTGTTGGTGATATTATTGTGCGTCAGCCAGAGACGCTCTTCAGAAGCTCCGTTCTGTAAAGTTTGGCCTGAGGCATTACTGGTTCCTGCTCTCGTAGCCTCTCTACATTCCAAGGTATTGGATTTACTTCAGGCCCGCCTCACGTTTCCAGCTAAGCAAGGGTGGCTGCTGTGCGGTCGTGACTTCACGACGAGCTGGAATACATGGCTATTCCTATCTCCTGCCCAGCAGATGCGAGAAATTTGGAGGTTAGAACGTAAAGGGGACCCAAGGAAGCGCTGGCGACCACATTACAACCTGGACTCATCACATCTGGCCACATCGTGTATTGCCCTGTACTCTGCAAGCCATTTAGGACTAAAACATCAGAGACTTCCAGCTGCACACTTACCCGGTGAAATGGATTCTGGGACTTGCCGTTCCCAAGAGCGGCAAGTAGTGGCAAAAACACACGATTGGGGAGGGAGCAGTTTCCCACCAATGGGGAAGAGGCAGGACATTTGAAAACGCGAGTGGGGGAGTATCCGGGACACAGAGGCATCCGAAGAAGGCCAGGAGGCCGAAATGCATCATGCCTGTCCAAGTCGAATAAAGCGTTTCCTTCCAGTTCCCCTGTGTGGCTTCTGCTTCTTTTCAAAAGGGAGGAGGTTGTTGGTGATATTATTGTGCGTCAGCCAGAGACGCACTTCAGAAGCTCCGTTCTGTAAAGTTTGGCCTGAGGCATTACTGGTTCCTGCTCTCGTAGCCTCTCTACATTCCAAGGTATTGGATTTACTTCAGGCCCGCCTCACGTTTCCAGCTAAGCAAGGGTGGCTGCTGTGCGGTCGTGACTTCACAACGAGCTGGAATACATGGCTATTCCTATCTCCTGCCCAGCAGATGCGAGAAAATTGGAGGTTAGAACGTAAAGGGGACCCAAGGAAGCGCTGGCGACCACATTACAACCTGGACTCATCACATCTGGCCACATCGTGTATTGCCCTGTACTCTGCAAGCCATTTAGGACTAAAACATCAGAGACTTCCAGCTGCACACTTACCCGGTGAAATAGATTCTGGGACTTGCTGTTCCCAAGAGCGGCAAGTAGTGGCAAAAACACACGATTGGGGAGGGAGCAGTTTCCCACCAATGGGGAAGAGGCAGGACATTTGAAAACGCGAGTGGGGGAGTATCCGGGTCACAGAGGCATCCGAAGAAGGCCAGGAGGCCGAAATGCATCATGCCTGTCCAAGTCGAATAAAGCGTTTCCTTCCAGTTCCCCTGTGTGGCTTCTGCTTCTTTTCAAAAGGGAGGAGGTTGTTGGTGATATTATTGTGCGTCAGCCAGAGACGCACTTCAGAAGCTCCGTTCTGTAAAGTTTGGCCTGAGGCATTACTGGTTCCTGCTCTCGTAGCCTCTCTACATTCCAAGGTATTGGATTTACTTCAGGCCCGCCTCACGTTTCCAGCTAAGCAAGGGTGGCTGCTGTGCGGTCGTGACTTCACGACGAGCTGGAATACATGGCTATTCCTATCTCCTGCCCAGCAGATGCGAGAAAATTGGAGGTTAGAACGTAAAGGGGACCCAAGGAAGCGCTGACGACCACATTACAACCTGGACTCATCACATCTGGCCACATCGTGTATTGCCCTGTACTCTGCAAGCCATTTAGGACTAAAACATCAGAGACTTCCAGCTGCACACTTACCCGGTGAAATGGATTCTGGGACTTGCTGTTCCCAAGAGCGGCAAGTAGTGGCAAAAACACACGATTGGGGAGGGAGCAGTTTCCCACCAATGGGGAAGAGGCAGGACATTTGAAAACGCGAGTGGGGGAGTATCCGGGACACAGTGGCATCCGAAGAAGGCCAGGAGGCCGAAATGCATCATGCCTGTCCAAGTCGAATAAAGCGTTTCCTTCCAGTTCCCCTGTGTGGCTTCTGCTTCTTTTCAAAAGGGAGGAGGTTGTTGGTGATATTATTGAGCGTCAGCCAGAGACGCACTTCAGAAGCTCCGTTCTGTAAAGTTTGGCCTGAGGCATTACTGGTTCCTGCTCTCGTAGCCTCTCTACATTCCAAGGTATTGGATTTACTTCAGGCCCGCCTCACGTTTCCAGCTAAGCAAGGGTAGCTGCTGTGCGGTCGTGACTTCACGACGAGCTGGAATACATGGCTATTCCTATCTCCTGCCCAGCAGATGCGAGAAAATTGGAGGTTAGAACGTAAAGGGGACCCAAGGAAGCGCTGGCGACCACATTACAACCTGGACTCATCACATCTGGCCACATCGTGTATTGCCCTGTACTCTGCAAGCCATTTAGGACTAAAACATCAGAGACTTCCAGCTGCACACTTACCCGGTGAAATGGATTCTGGGACTTGCTGTTCCCAAGAGCGGCAAGTAGTGGCAAAAACACACGATTGGGGAGGGAGCAGTTTCCCACCAATGTGGAAGAGGCAGGACATTTGAAAACGCGAGTGGGGGAGTATCCGGGACACAGAGGCATCCGAAGAAGGCCAGGAGGCCGAAATGCATCATGCCTGTCCAAGTCGAATAAAGCGTTTCCTTCCAGTTCCCCTGTGTGGCTTCTGCTTCTTTTCAAAAGGGAGGAGGTTGTTGGTGATATTATTGTGCGTCAGCCAGAGACGCACTTCAGAAGCTCCGTTCTGTAAAGTTTGGCCTGAGGCATTACTGGTTCCTGCTCTCGTAGCCTCTCTACATTCCAAGGTATTGGATTTACTTCAGGCCCGCCTCACGTTTCCAGCTAAGCAAGGGTGGCTGCTGTGCGGTCGTGACTTCACGACGAGCTGGAATACATGGCTATTCCTATCTCCT
The DNA here is from genome assembly GCF_964263255.1 of Lissotriton vulgaris. NCBI lineage: Eukaryota > Metazoa > Chordata > Amphibia > Caudata > Salamandridae > Lissotriton > Lissotriton vulgaris. Next base: position 1,735,635,263 of record NC_141685.1, read on the forward strand.
GCCCAGCAGATGCGAGAAAATTGGAGGTTAGAACGTAAAGGGGACCCAAGGAAGCGCTGGCGACCACATTACAACCTGGACTCATCACATCTGGCCACATCGTGTATTGCCCTGTACTCTGCAAGCCATTTAGGACTAAAACATCAGAGACTTCCAGCTGCACACTTACCCGGTGAAATGGATTCTGGGACTTGCTGTTCCCAAGAGCGGCAAGTAGTGGCAAAAACACACGATTGGGGAGGGAGCAGTTTCCCACCAATGGGGAAGAGGCAGGACATTTGAAAACGCGAATGGGGGAGTATCCGGGACACAGAGGCATCCGAAGAAGGCCAGGAGGCCGAAATGCATCATGCCTGTCCAAGTCGAATAAAGCGTTTCCTTCCAGTTCCGCTGTGTGGCTTCTGCTTCTTTTCAAAAGGGAGGAGGTTGTTGGTGATATATATATATATATATATATATATATATATATATATATATATATATATATATATATATATAAAAACAAAGGTTTAAGTAACATTACAGCATCATAGTTAGCTAACTTTCTCAGTGACATTAATTTTGTGAACAAAAAACAGAAATTTATAGTTAGCAGCACTAACTATAACTTGCGCCCTTGCCATGCATTTCCTATGAACTCACGTATGACATCACTCATGACCCTATTGCAACATAATGGATGTGTGTATTAGGCTGTACAAACACACAAGCCTCTGCACTGAAACCTGTTTCTTAAGAAAATGTTTCTGAAACCCCTAACTTGTTTTTTATTATTTATTTAAAATCCTGCAAGATCGTAAACAAATTTGAGGGTGGATTTTACACTTTCCTCCATTACAGTATATACACCTTATAGTCCTCACTAGTTGGGTATGGGGAATAAGTAGCCTCTCCACTGACACCATTTCACTGTTAGACAGGAGTGCATACTAGGGTGTGTGGAGAGACTGGCCTCTTCACTGACACTTCTCATAGAACAACAACTGTATATGGCAGTGTGTGGTGAGTGACTGTCCTCTCCGCTGAGACCTCTTCCCAAGGTGACCAATGTTTGACAGTAGAGTATAAGGAGAGACTGGGCTCTCCGCTGACACTTCTTTTCCGGGTGACCAGCGTGCATATAGGGTGTGGGAGAACCAGTGTCCCTTTTGAGACTTCTCTCTCAGATGATCACTGACCATTGTAAAGTGTGTGAAGGGACTGTCTTCTCTACTGAAACCCCTCTCTTGAATGACAGGCCTGTATAGTAGCATGTGGGGAGAGACTGGCCTCTCTTTTTAGACCTCTCTGTCACATGACAACTGTCCATACTAGGGAGTGTGAAGGGACTGGTTCTGTGTTAAGACCTCTCTCTGTAATGATGGGAGTGCACAATAGGGTGTGGTGAGAGACTAACCTCTCCACTGAGATCTCTCTCTGGGCTAACAGGAGTGCGTAGTAGGGTGAAGAGAGGGTAGCCTCGCCACTAAGACCTCTCTTTGGGATAATGAGTGTGTGCAGCAGAGGGTGTGGAGAGATAACAGGCTAGCATTTTATAGTTTATAGAGCAGGCTTCTCCAACGAGTAGCTTGTGAGGCACTGGTAGCTCTCCAGCTACCTAGAAGTAGCTCTCCTGTGTGCAGTCAGGCCTATAAGAAGGCCCAATAAGAAGCTTTTGCTTGACTAAATTAATATATGTGTACCAACATTGAAAAAATTGCATTTCAGACGTAAATGTGTGTATTTTCGGAAATCATAGGCTGATGTTTGGAGAAAAATGGTTGCATTTCCCAACTATATTTAAAAGCTGAAATGTGAGGGAAAAATTATGCAGCGATGGAGAGACATACTAGTATTGTTCCTGCCTGGCATCCACACTAGTAGCCTGAGAAGAATCTTGTGCCTTTTCTGGCTGCAATTCATCTCCAACCAAGAAATTCTCACCAGATGCAAGAAAGAGACCATGGATTCCATCATAATGAGAAAAAGAGGGAGATAGATAGGACACACCATCAGAAGAGAGCGAACTGTGGAAAAAGAAAGTGAGACCCAGAATCACAGGTGGGGCAGCGTCTAGAAACGTACCCAAGACAAACAGAATTGGAGATCCTTTGTTGCTACCCTAAATGCCAGCCGGCATAATGGACAGTTAGTTATTAGCAAGAATGACCAGGCAGCCAGGGGCACTGCGCCTAGAGAAGTCATGTATTACCCACTTATTCCACATTGATAAAGCCTCTTCTCCATTACTGCTGACAACCATGCCTGATACACTGAGGTGATCACTTGTCACAATTTTACATTTGGTGACCCTAACATAATCTTATCTCAAGTTAAAACACTAATAATATTAGTAGCTGGGGATGATTTTCATTTTGATATAAGTAGCTCTTATTACAGAGAAGGTTGGAGACTCTGGGACTAGCCTCTCTGCTGAGACCCCTCTCTTGAATGACTCATGTTTATAGCACAGTGTGGGGAGTGACTGGACTCTACACTCAAATCTGTGCTCGTACATTTGCCCACAGTGACTGGTATGCATAGTAGGATGTGGGGATGAACTGGCCTCTCTGTTGACACCCTTGTCTTGGATGGTGAGTAAGCATAGTAGGGTGTGTGGAGAAACTGGCTACTATGCTGAGACCTCACTCTTGGATAAAGGGTGTGCATAGTAGGGTGTGAAGAGGGGCTTACCTGCCTGCTCACACCCCTCCCCAGAGTAACTTGTGTAGGAGACTGTGAATAGAGGCTGCTATTTCTGCTCCTATATCTCTTTTTGGTGATGAATGTGCATAGTAGGGTAAAAGATTGAAATAAAATCTCTGCTGAGGGGAATCATCCATTACAACGCAACTATTACGACGCAGTGCTATTACAACGCAACTATTACAACGCAGGTGCCTTTACAACGCATGCTATTACAACGCAGGTGCTATTACAACGCAGGTGCTTTTACAACGTAAGTATTTTTATTAATTAAGTCTAAGTAAAATGTTTGATTTTTAATATATAATTTTTTTATTTTTTTATTATTTATTAATTATGAATATTAAAAAAGAAGAATAAATTATGTATATTAATTACATTTGTAATGTATTTATAATTCAAAATTACTCGAGTATTAATGCACAAGTATTCTAATGAAATACTCTACTATTAATATGTAACTCTAGTATAAATACGTTAATAATTTAAATAAATACTCTACTATTAATGTTACTCTAGTATAAATAAGTTACTAATTTAGAAAAAAAACTATTATTTGTAATTGTATTAATTTTAAAGTAATGAAAAGTAATACTTAATTATTATTTAAATATTTAAAAATTAATGTAAATAAATATTATTGTATTAATTACTTTATATTTGTTAAATACTCTAGAATTAATATACAGGAATTAAAAAAAATACTCTAGTATTAATTAGTAAATAATTTACTAATATTATGTGTACATTTTATTATTTGTAAATGTATTAATTAATTATATGCAAGTATTGTAAAATAATACTCTTGAATTATTACTCCTCTATATTATTAATAGTATTTAAAAAAAATTACTTTTTAAAAAAATATATTTTTTTAATATATTTATCCGATAAAGTAATTTAAAAAGGTATTTAAATGTTATTTAATATTAATTTACAGTATAGTTTTTCAAAAAAACAGTGAAACAATAATAGTAATTTAGAAAATTAATAAAGTATGTTTTAAAAAAAATACCCACGCTTTTCCATTGAGATTAATGTGGTGTATTGTCCTTCATTTATTTCCATAGCAACGTGTATGTTTGCCGCGGATCACCTTTACAAGTTCATTTGTAACTGGATGCGAATCAGAGCAGAAGTAATAGGAACAAGATTAGAGGTAAGAACATTATTATAATAATTGTGATAGCAGTAAATACATATAAAAAGTAGAAATAACGTTTTGAAATATAGTAAGAGATTGAATGCATAATGTTTTTTATATATATTTATTACAAAAATATATTTTTAAATAAAGAATAATTTATTAAATTTTATTACATTTTTTGTAATATAAATAAATGTGTACATTTCATGTAGAAAAATTGTTTTGCATTACATTAATGTAAAGTAATGTATAACATTATTAATTGGTCCTTTTTTCCTGTTTGTTACTCCAGATGACGTAAACGCGTTATTGTGAAGGTCGCAGACATTTTGGAGAGCGTCGTTGGACAAAGCAGCAGGAAGCAGATCTGTGCTCAGGTACGAATCATTTATAACTTTATTAAATGTAAAAAAAAAGTATAAGACTATATATATTGTAAAGACAGAATAAGGAGAGGTTGCATGTGTTAATATTAACATACTTTATAGTTTTTCAGCATGCCACCGATTATGTAGCTAGTGTATGCCGTTGTCGGGTCGCCTGTTTAGAGAATTAAAAGTGTTCTATAATTAAGTAATGTTTTAATAAGTATATTTTTAAAGTTTGCAAATGTGTAAGCATTGTTTAAGTAAAAAATCCATGTGTAAAGAAAAAAAAGAAGATCGAGTACCCGGATTTTGGATTTGGAAGGCGTTGTTTTTTTTGGAAATGGAATTTTGGAAAAGGTTCTTGGAGAAGTAATTTACAAGGATGGATTTTTGGGAAGGATGTTTTTGCCTTTTTGGGATCGTGATAAGAAGACAGAAGAAGGTTCGTTGATTTCTTGGTCGAAACTTTGGAGACAAATCCATTTTTGGTCTGGAGTTCGCCTTTGGAAAAAGAAGAAAAATGAAGACTTGGGTTGTGGATCGTTTTATGGAAAATTGGTATTCGATCTTCAACTGTTTGGATATTACACAATTGGAATGGATTTTTTGAACTTGGAGGTTTTTTTTTTTAATGGATTTCTGGGAATTGTTTCATTGAAAAAAAAATTTGGAAATCATTTTTGAAACAATGGAGTGGATGTCCTGGTGGATTTAACATAAGAATGGATCTAAAGGTAAGGTGACCCGACATTAAAATTTTGAAAAATGTTTTACAAAAAAGCCAATTGTAATTAGAAGTAAGGTGAATTTAGGGCAAAGCAGGAAAGTAAAGTTGTTTTATCAGTTAAAAATGCAGTATGTTAGCAACATTATCAAGGTAGTCTAAAGCCACGCACAACGAAAACTGTTGTAAAATAGCCAATAGTCTCTCAGACATTTCCTTAGATTTTTTTAGAGATGCGTGGGTTTAGACTACCTGTTAATGTTTGGGAAATTCTCATTTCTTGAAAACTTTGCTTCTTCTTCAAAGTTTCCAAAAAATGATAAAAGTTGGGGTGTGGTTTACCAATTGTATGGTTGAAGGAGTTATGCCATCCCTCTATGGCATTGTTTGTCTTTGCTTCTCCTTCAAAGCAGCTTGTGTAGCAGTTCCACCACTCCACATGGAAACGTGGCTTCCTCCTGCGACCCGACCTGCTTAGTTGCCCAATCCATGCGTCTTCAAAATAATTTAGTAAGGGTGCCAATTTTTCTTCGTTTTCATTAAAAAATTCAGATTCTGTAATTGCAGTGTAGTACTTGTCTACACTTTCAGGAGGAACACAGCAAAGAGCTGTTAGTTTTTTAAGTTCAAATTGTAGTTTGCTATCTGAAGAATAATCTGCAACCAGGGATGTTTTTTGTAATTTACGCCAAAAAGCCTGGGAAAAATGGAAAAAACATCCCTGAATTTGGATATCCGTGTACGTTTTGGTAATCACATTAATCATTGCAAATTCGTAATCAACAATTATTTTCCTAGGACTTTTGTTTGATGTTTTGTTTTTAATCACTGTCAAAAGTTCAGTGTAGGTTGCATACTGTTTGTCAGGTAGCAAACTGTACACTAAGGGAATAACATTGTTAATAATTTTAGCATGAATAGTGTAAATTTGAGTGAATGGATGGGGCGTACTTTTAAACGTCCCATCCATCATCCATATTTCACTATTCCCTAATTTGACAAGGTTGTGGGGTGTACTAAAGATAAGAATACGTTTTTGAGGGTTTTGGTTGTCATGCAGGAGGAAAGGTTCATTAAAAAAAAACAGTGAGTTCAGGAGGAATGAGAATATCAGAAAAGGTATGAGGAGAGGCTGTATGTGTGTTACTTGCCTGCTTTCATCTTTGAATAATCCTTCTCAGATCGGGAATTATAGGCATACTGCTAGCTACATGACTGGGGACATGCTGTGCAACCTCTCTTAAAATAGAACCTGAAGTGTCATTGGAGGTGCATGCAATTTCCTTCATTTCGTTGATAGTTTCACAAACTTCAATGTTCATTGCAGAGGCAGAGTGGTTGTGGTCTGTCGTTTAAATGACTGTCTCATCAAGAGTAACCGCTCTGCCTCTGCAATGGCTTGAGTAATATTGCACGCACCTCCAATGTCTTTGTGGTTCACTTATTCTCTTTTTACAATATATATATATCCTGCATGTTTCAATAACCGATTCCCTTGTTGAATTTAAGGTAGGAGGCAGTTTTTTCTGTAGACATCATCTGAAAAGAATGACAAAAAGATTGTGTAATGTCATGTATTTGTGAAAAGAATTTTTTTTAAAACATCACTTACAATCCCTACACTATGCATCTCTTACCCTACTGCTACATCTTCCTGGATCTAGAATAGTAAATTAAACCCCTACACTATCCATCACTTTCCCTACTGCTGCACCTTCCTGGAGTAAAAATAGTAAATTAAACCTCTACACTATCCATCACTTACCCTACTGCTACACCTTCCTGGAGTTAGAATAGTAAATTAAACCCCTACACTATCCATCACTTTCCCTACTGCTGCACCTTCCTGGAGTTAGAATAGTAAATTATACCCCTACACTATCCATCATTTTCCCTACTGCTGCACCTTCCTGGAGTTAGAATAGTAAATGAAACCCCTACACTATCCATCATTTCCCCTACTGCTGCACCTTCCTGGAGTTAGAATAGTAAATAAAACCCCTACACTATCCATCACTTTCCCTACTGCTGCAACTTCCTGGAGTTAGAATAGTAAATTATACCCCTACACTATCCATCACTTTCCCTACTGCTGCATCTTCCTGGAGTTAGAATAGTAAATTAAACCCCTACACTATCCATCACTTTCCCTACTGCTGCCCCTTCCTGGAGTTAGAATAGTAAATTAAACCCCTACACTATCCAACACTTACCCCACTGCCACATCTTCCTGGAGTTAGAATTCTAAATTAAACCCCTACACTATCCATCACTTACCCTACTGTTACACCTTCCAGGAGTTAGAATAGTAAATGATACCCCTACACTGTCCATCACTTTCCCTACTGCTGCACCTTCCTGGAGTTAGAATAGTAAATTAAACCCCTACACTATCCATCACTTACCCTACTGCTAAACCTTCCAGGAGTAAGAATAGTAAATTATACCCCTACACTATCCTACACTTACCCTACCGCTACATCCAACTGGAGTTAGAATAATAAATTAAACATGTTCACTATCCTTTATGTAATTTTCTGCAAAACTACAGAGGTATTTATAGCACATATTAGTTTGATTTTTTTCGATTTACCTTTTTATTTTGAATTTGTAGACACTTTGCAAGAAAATGTATTTTTTATTCTTCTTTGCAGAGCTTTGTTTTTCAAATGATGGTCTGTTTAGAATGTAAAGATGAACATTTTATTAATGTGCTGCTCTTTTAGAAATATTCTTTTGATGATGTGGAAAAAAAAATGCTTTTTTTTACTTTATTGTTCTGCTTATTGATTAACTTACGTTTCTGTTTACATGATATGCAGTTGCATTTTAAAAAATTTCAAAGCATTTATCATTATAAAAAAATATTTGCATTGCTTTTCTTTGAAGTTCATTTTTCTGAGAAGTGTAATGATTAAAAGGTTTTTAAAGGTATTTCACGGTTCTTACCTTTGGTACTTTAGTTTTGGCTGGTTAATAACTTTTCTTGATTTTCTTTGTGCTTTCAAAATGTTGGGTTTTCACAATCTGTTAAAAAATATAGTTGAAGCATTTTTTAGTATAGTGTGGTTTTTAAAGGTGCAGTCGCTGTTTGTGGATTAAAAACAGGTTAATAAAAAACAGGTTACTGGTGCTTTTAGAAATTTATTTACCTTATTTGAACTAGTCCTTTGGTTTTTGGTTTGTTGAGTCTTTGTAGGGTCGATTAATGATGTGTTTTTTTCTTTTTTCAAAGTTTATAAAACTGTTGTTTTATCTGTTGAGGGTTATAAAGATAATTTATATGTTATTTCCTATTTTAAAAACCCTATTATTTTTATTGAAAAATGTCTTTGTTACTATAAACATTTAGTAATATGTAAAAATAGTGTTTCAAAATATGAAAAACATTTCAATATATTTCTTTTTACTTTAAACATGGTTTTAAGTTTTTGAAGATAAGCAACAGCATCCCTGAAAAAAACAATATAATTAATAATACTTAAGCTGAAAAAATGGAAATGCATAAATGTTTAGCTTACTAAATATTTTTAAATGGTTTAGTCTTAACACAATTTGTTTTGCAAGACAGATATACTATTCACATTTTTTTTAAGGAAAAATAACGTGAACATTGTTACGTTACACTATAAAAATTCATTTTAAAAACATTTTTTTTATAAACGTACTTACATCTCTTGCCACTTTTTTCAAATGTCGACAAGATTTTTAAAAGTGATGCCAAAGTATGCAGAAATCTGAAACATAATAATGTTTTAAATTCAATATTATGTTAAGAATTTATTTAAAAAAAAGCTATGTTTACATGTGTTTCAATTTAAACATACTTGTTTGTACGAAAGGACTTGTATCTGTTTGGCTAGAGTTATTTCCTGTGGCAAGAGGTCAGAGGGTCAGTAAGTAGCGACTGCTCTCTCTGGTAGTTGAATAACTACTGAATTCAAAATGGTGTCTTACTCGTATTTATAGGTTTTTGTGAGTGTCATCTTAATTTTTGTGAAAAGTATCGTTCAAATTTTTCTTTTTTTACGATGTATTTGCTGTGAAAATGTCTAATTTAAATTACCTCTTTAAAAGTGTGTGTTTTGTGCTTCAAATTGCGTTTTGTCCTCCATTTTGTTTTGAGAGCCTAGGTGTTTGTTTCATTAAAAGAGTTGTAGGACTCATTTTTGGCTTTCTTTCTAAAATGGCGGCTATGTGTTTGTTTCGCAGTTTATATTAATAATACTTACGTTTTAGCGTTTAACATCCATTGATTTTTAATTAATATGTTTTTTAAATCGTTTTAGGTGCATTTGCAAAAAAAGAATTTAATAATTTGAATATTCGTTTAATACGTGAGTACTTATTTTAATACTCGAGTATTTATTTCAATACTCAAGTATTAATGTTTTAAAATAACATGCTATTTTTCATAATTTACGTTCAGTTCTTGACTATATTTTAATACACTTCCCCACCCAAAACCCCTATTTTCCCTGCATCGCGTCCCAGGAGTTATTTTACGATTTTTGTTTTATTTCAAATTGATTTTATATGCGTTGTAATGGTATGCGTACTATTTGTTTTCGTTGTAATGGTAGTTTTCCATTTCTATTATTATTTCGCATTGTAATGGTATGCGTTGTAAAAACTTTTGTTGTAATGGTACTTGCGTTGTAATAAATGCGTTGTAATAGCATGCGTTGTAATTACATGCGTTGTAGTGACATACATCCCTGCTGAGAACTGTGTTGCTTGATTGGTGTGGATAGTTGAATGTGGGGAGACACTCACCTCTCCCTAAGACCTTTCCTCATGGAGACAAGCATGCGTAGTAGAGGGGCAGACCGCTCCACTTAAACATCTCTTTAGAGTAACAAGCATATATAGTAACATGTGCAAATGAACAGCCCACTCCACTATCACATCTCCACCAGCTGATAGCACTGTGTAGTAGAGAATAAGGATGCACTGGCTCTGTGCCAAAACCTCTCTCTTGTATGAGAGGTCTGTATGCTAAAGTGAAGACAAGGACTGGTCTGTATACTAAGACCTCTTTTGACGTGTAGTTCCTACCAATTGGTAGGACCTGCTCATTGTTTGGACAACATAAACTAAGGGCTTGATGTCAAGACTGATTCCGGACAGGATTCCTGAAGGATATATTGGCCTATAGACCAGCTAGATCACAGTGCCACCGTAAGCCCCCTCCCCCCCCCGGGAGCGAATGGTTTTCTGGCAACAACTGAACTTAACAACCCTGACCCCTCAGGAATCGTGAAAACAGTACAGAACCTTTCGCTCAGTCACTTGTGCTCACTTATTCTCACAGAAATAGACAGAGAATATACAGTGGGACGTTTTCAATATTATTTATTGAACCAACTTTTTTTTGTATAAAATAGGTGCTCTGCAATGATTACTAGACACAAGCAGATAAATATGATTACAAGTACCAAAAGCGTGAAGAGTACATATAGTTCTACCATGGTGCTAAAACATTGTATACATGCAGGCATATAAAACAAGTCAGTAATCAAGCATACTCTTATTATGCAAACCCTACTTTAAGTGTACCTAGAGTGTATTAGGTGTAGAGACAATTATCTTCCCAAGGGACGATCCAACCCCAGTACCTGATGGGATAGAGTGAAGGACCCCGTCTTGGTCACAAATTGGACACCACTCACGAGATCAGACCTCTGCGTGGTGATTTCTCAGCATGCAAGGACCTCAGTGTTAGCGAAGTACCTCCTTTACTAATCTATTCGGATGCTCATCTTTTATAATAGAAAGCAGCCTTGCGATGTGCGCATAGATCAGTGATGTTATGGATATATAGATATACCTGTCGCCTCATGGATGAAGATAGTGATGAAATTTGTACGTAGTGCAAAACGAGAACTTGTACATGATGTACAGGGCATTGTTATAATGTTTTGCGAAGCTAGATGTAAAAACACGTTTAGTTTCATAGCAACTAATCCAACAGTGTAGTTTGTGCTAATGTGTGCAAAAGGTCATGGCTGGAGATATTATTTGTGAGGACAATGTAAAAAATAAGCTGCTTTGCTACGTAGGTCTAATTCAGGAATATAACACCCACTCCTCACACTAAGGGGCCGATTATGATTGCGGTTTTTCCGCATTCTCCGGGCCGGCGGAAGCCACCGCCGGCCCGGAGGATGCGGAAAAACCGCTGCGGAGCTTCCAAAGACCCACCGCCATATTAGGATGGCTGGTGGGTCTTGAATTCCGTCCGCCGCTTTTCCGCCGCGGTCGCATTACGACCGCGGCGGAAAAGCCCTTATATGATGGCGGTGTCTAACAGACACCGCCAGCCATATTAGGATGGTGGTGAAGACATGCTTTTCCGCTGCGGCTTTTCCGCCGTGGAAAACCATATGGACTTTCAGTTCGGGGGCCTGTTGCAGGCCCCCTGGGTGAAGGTGGTTTGGGGGGTGCACATGGGGGGTACCTATGGTACCCCCCTGCATTTGCGTGCACAAAGCAGCAGGCACTGCGCGGTGCCTGCCGCTTTGTGCATGCGAATGCGATGCATGCATTTTTAGCCTTGCGGCGGGTGCAGCTTGAAGCTGCACCTGCCGCAATGTTAAAGATAGAGGATGTGACCGCCACCTTGGCGGTCACATCCTAATCTGCTCGGAGGGAACGCTGCAGCCCCTGCGGACGTTCCCTCCTCCTCAGGGGTCGCGGACGGACTCAAGTCTGTCCGCGATCATAATCGGGCCCTAAGGGGCAATATCTAAAAAGCTATCTAAAAAGCCAGCAGATCATTTTGAAAACGTTAAAAACAATTCGAAAAAATATCTAAAAGCAGGCTCCCTAATAAAATATGTATTAAAAGTATTGAAGTCATTATATATTATTTGAGATCCCAAGCTCTCAGAAAGCCATGGTGCCTAGAAAAAGAAAAAGCTGTTTTGGTACATTTTGTTTTAAAAAGAAGCCAAATTGTTCCCACACGGGAAAGGCCAATTGTTTATGTGTTCCAAGTGGTAGATCCAACATTGATGTTGCTCAGATTCGCAGACGTTCCCAGAGGTGCACCTCATAGCATGTTTATGGAGCAAAGGTGATTCCATCCAATTCCCATAGCGGCCGCTGAGAGAGGCGTTGTGTCTCACAAGTTGTCCATAGAGCCGTTGTTTAAATCACTAGGAGCTGAAGCATCCCAGGTTGGCTCCAAGAATGCATTCATCATCAATGGAATACGCTGGGGACAGCAATACGCATGGGCCTTTAAGGAGTCCATCAGTCCTTCAATTTCCGGTGGCACAACCAATTCTGATCCGAGACATATATTCAGGATGCATTCATGGCTGCAAAGCAGGTAGTGGAAGACAGGTTGTATGCAGTCAAGCCAGACAGGCCTGAATGACAAAATACAGTGCTTGTTTAGTTCTTGAAGCCAAGGCATGCCGAAACAGTGTATAATGTGCTCACTGCAACGCAGTACTAGCAGTGCTGTCTCCATTCCGAGTTGAACTAGGATGTCCATTGAGGAGCAAATAGAAGAAAATCAGTATTCCCACTACAAGTAGCAGTACAAGCGGGAGCTCTCCAAAAAACGCTTTCCAACACGGAGTGTATGAAAGATGGTATAACTCCAAATATCATCTGAAAGGTGCTAAGTAAACCAGAGCAGATACATTTAAAAAAAGTGCACTGTTCCCTTTGTATCAGACATGTTAAAGATACAATGAACCCGCTCCCCAAAATGCAGTGGGAAGTTAGGATGGAGTAGTGTCTGTATCTCAGACGAGAACCTTGCAACCTGGAGATCAAACGTCTCTTTGGCTATAGTTAAGGCCACATGTTTTTGCAAAAGCATGGCTTTCAGTTTGCTTAGGGAATCAAATGCAAGCTAAGCTAAGCTGCTGTAGGGTGTACGCAAGCACAAATCCTATCCCACCACCGAGCACCAATATGTTGGAACCGGGACTGCCGGTCAACTTAGGGTAGCATGGTCCTGGTTGGAAAGGCTAAATCTGGAAGGCGACTGTGTCGTGCTTGCATCACACTCACTACAACACCCCAGTGCAAACCCACCAAAAATGACACCACACCATCTGAGTTGTTTAGTAAAAATATTGAAGCTTTATCTCTTTATATTGTGAAGGTCAAATGAGGATATTAATATTCAGCAAATTGTTCTTGGTCATTCTTTTCAAAAGTTAAATACAGTTTCTGGGCAGTACATAATTTCACTTATGGCAGACCAAACACCCAAATCTTAAATACATTCAGCTTGAGCTACAGTAGACAATATTCATCGAATGGTTTAACTGTAACTGGGTGTTATTACTCTGATCAAAAAGGTACATTGACTAATAGCATAACAAATGTGTGCAACTGTCAAGCATAAAAGATTATTGACACTCCATGTCAGCAGGGTTTTTCCTTCTTCTCATTCTGAATTAATCTGGAGAAGATTTTTATTCTCGAGTCACCAATAGGGAGAGTTTGAGGGCTCACCTCCTTTACCACTGGGCACAAATATGCTTGAGCTGGATCTATCTCTGGGGAGTCTGAGGATTATAATCTACTCCCACAAATCTAATTAGTCACTTTTGGTTCGTCGAGTGAATTCCACTGGTCCTGGATTCTGTCACATTCCCCACTCCTTGGCAGACCTCCCTCTCCCTACACAGTTTCACTTTTTTCTTTCTCTACCCTTCGCTATGGGGGATCCCGATTTACCTCTGCGTCCGACCGGTGCCTTCTTCAATTTACTGAGGATCGAGTCCGGTCTTCCTCCTACTTCCCCGCTCGGGTCTTAACACTCTACCCGAAGCGGAACGGGGACTGAGACTGGACCACGTTGTAACTCTTCCTGGGCCTCGCAGCTGTCAGACCACACCCCGCGCACACTCCTGATCCACTGGGGAGTCAGCCGCGGGACAACCTGGCCTCGCTGACAAACCGCCCTACTTCCGCCTCAGCAGAGCGCCGTCTTGACGAGAAGAAGCAATGGGCTGGGCGGGAGCCCGGTTGCTAAGCGACCCCGCCCAGCGTCTCTCCCCGGCTGGCGCTGCTCCACCTCACCTCACGCCTTGAGCGGGAATCGCTCAATCACACGATCTCGGCGACACAAAAGCTTAGGAAGGCATGAAGAGAAGGGCAAATACAAGAGCTCTATCCAAGACACTGGGGTCAGAGCTAGCGATCAGTAACCTCAGGTAGTTCAGCACCACACCAATGAGGCAAATCAGCCAGTAAGAGCAAGTTTTATATCTCCAGGCTATTCCAGGGGGTTTAAACAAGGTTCCTGCTTCCGCTTGACAAATTCTCCAGCAGCACCACCCTCAAAGATTCCTTAGGTAGAGCCAGATCACTCTCACCAGTTAGTTATGAAGTTTAGTCCTTTTTATCTGGTGAACATCTGGGTACTCTCTCCTTTTCCTCCAGCAGGGTCAGATCAGCAGGAAGGAGGGCAGCCCCCACTACTAACTAGCAGCCCCTAGGAGCAATCAAGTCAGCCTGAGTCACAATCCCCCTACTCTACAGTCTACACTCCAGCCACCCTAGACATGAACAAAATGGCCGCCCATTGTCGACCCTTATATAGCCTGGGCCCTGGTCACTAGAATGGCCTGGAAGGTTCTGGAACTCTCCAATGTTTTCCTATGGCCCAAAAGCTCTGAGGTAATTCCTGACAGGCGTCCATCTTATGAACCGGTCCACCATTTTAGAAAGGCGCACCTGTACCTCAGCACTGGATAGCACACACAAACAAACAAGCATTTGCAATGCAATAGGTCTCGCATAGGCAAGAGTTTAAGCTATTGGCATTGTAAAGGACAATGCCTTTTATTGATCGGTTTTGTTAACTAGCACAAATAAAAGGCATTGTCATTTACAATGCCAATAGCTCAAACTCTTGCAAATGCAAGATCTGTTTCACTTCAAAGAAGCAACAGCCATTGTCCTGAGCAGCTTGTAAAGTGAAAGTGTGCATGGCACGCTGAACGTTGCAGGAAAGCATGTCGTGCCTGAAGCAGGAAAAACTCATTAAAGAAGTTAGTGCTTACAGACTAAATAAGACATACCGTGTAACAGATGTAAAAGGGTCAGTCCTCGTAGGAGGTTACAAATGAAGACAAGGTGGTACTAAGGAGGGACTAGCAAGCCTATTGATTAATCAGAAGCCAGCATTTACAAAACAATGACAAGCCAATGAAAAATACGGGTGGAGCTTCAAGTCCATACTCTAATACAGTATGCCTCGAAGAGCAGCGCATGCGCTGCCCAGGCTTGACCTAAAAACAAAAGAAGTATTCAAGTTTTTGTCTTTGTTTTTCAATCTGCATTCTTGGATTAATAGAGACAAACTGCACAGTTTATGCAGTCTTCACTTTCAAATGACGTTTATACAGTGAAGTACTAAGAAAGATGTGCTGAGGACATCAAAGTGGCAAGAACAATACGGGCCATGCCAGTTTGTTTGTACTGACCCTAAACATACCAGCCTTCCCAGCCATTTTAAGATTTTGGCTGAAGGTAGTAGGATTGTTGTAGAGGAAAGAATTTTTTCAGTTTAGGCTTGTGAACCAGGCCTACCATTTTTCAGGTCATTGTAGGTTGTAGAATTCTAGATATATGGTTGGCACTATTTGTTAATCACTCAGATGAGCTAAAACTTGATGCAATGGAGAGCTACCATTATGAGAACATGCTGTTATGAATGAGTTCCAACCACCATTTTATTTTTAGAAATTATTCCAACATGCCCATTTCAAAATAAATGCTAGACCATCCACCAGTTCTAAAACTACACAAAACCCCATTCACACTGAAGAGACATGTAAAATCTGGTACATAAGGCAGCATAACATTCAGACTTGTGTCTTAGACACTAATTTAGGAGAGTGCACGAACGTTGGCATAAGGCACTGCATGAAATGTACTGTGAAAGACAGCGACGGCTCGTGGAGGGAGTTACGGTGGGGCAGGAGGGTGGGGAGGGGGAGGGGCAGGGTGGAGGTTGCTAAAAACCGGCATATGGATAATTGCAGGTAAGTAAACAATTTAATTAATACAACGAATTTCGTAGCTCGCACTGCATTGCATTTTGCTGTTTTAATAGATGCACGGTTTTAATAGATGCACGGTTCGGTCTCAGCGCCAGGATACCCTTGGGGGTGACAGCTGCGCTTAATAAGCAATAAATACATACATACATACAATTATCCATATGCCGGTTTTTAGCAACCTCCACCCTGCCCCTCCCCCTCCCCACCCTCCTGCCCCACCGTAGCTCCCTCCACGAGCCGTCGCTGGTGAAAGAAGATAAAACAGAAGTTATTTACAAGTATTAAGGATTATCTCATATTTTCCCCATTAACCACAGAGGAATCCGGCTCTCTTACATGCACACGTAGAGAAGGTGAAAGAGTGTGTGTGGAGGGGGGCAGGGGGGAGAGTAGCATGAAAAGGATTTTTTATATTTTACTCGCGCACACACACACACACACTTAAAAACACACATGCACCTTTGCATTCAGAGACTTTCCTCAGCCCACTCAGATTAATTATGTGAGCTGCATGGTATCATGAAAGCAGAACACCATAGAAGCTCTACCAGCACAGCCAAATACATCAAAACTGTATTTCAATTCAATATCAGTCAGTCAACAAAAGTGCCATCACTCAAGTTACACGAACTGGACTGGCTCTGCTCCTGATTTTAAAACACAAACGGCCACATGCATCATTGTTGCCGTTTGCGATTTCTTAATTGCGAAAATTAAGGAATCGCAATTAAGAAATCGCAAACAGCTATGCATCAAGAAATCGCAATTTTTTTTGCGATTTCTAAAAATTCCTTAATTGCGATTCACAGTTTGCGAATCGCAATTAAGGAATCCCTTCCCATTGATTCCTATGGGCCAAGAGGCCCATAGGAATCAATGGGAAGTCATTCTCAATTTGCGATTCGCAATTTGCGAATCGCAAATTGAGAATGCAATTTCAAGGGTGCAGGGGGGGTCCAAAGGACCCCCCCCTGCACCCCTGAAATATAACTTTAAGTGCATTTTTCACACACACATGCCCCAAGGACATGTGTGTGTGTAAAATGAAACTTTCAAAAATGCACTTTTGTGCATTTTTGAAAGTTTTCGCAAATTACCATGAAGGTCAACTTCATGGTAATTTACCTCTCCCTATTTGCGAATTCGCAAATTTAAAATGTTCATGCATTGCATTTAAGAAATCTCAAATTGCGATTTCTTAAATGCAATCGCAATTTTAGAAATCGCAACATGATTACGATTTCTAAAATTGCGAAAAACATGATGCATCCCAATTTTGTCAATTGCATTCGCAAACTGCCAAAAATTGCGATTCGCACCATTTGCGAATGCAATTGACAATGATGCATGTGCCCGAAAGACTGCATTTATATTGTGTAGCATTCACAGACATAATAAGCTCAGCACGACCTCATGTTACGAAGACCGTACAGTCTCAGGGCAGACAGCAGAACTATGCCTCTAAAAGGTCAAAATAAACAGATACCAAAGAGTTCAAAGATCAAAAACTATCACGAAATTGAACAAATAAATAGTGGAATATTAAAATGTGCAATTTATAGCTATTTACAGTTCGGCTACGGAGTGTCTGCAGTCCCAGCTTGTCCGTCAGCTCGCTTACGGCCATGGCATTGGGCAAATCTTGTCTGTTAGCAAAGACCAGCAAAACAGCTTCCCTTAGTTCATCCTCTTGTAACTAAAAGAAACAAGTAAAACCCAGATATTACCTTGATTTGCCCCCATTCAGTTCACCCCATTACAATGCGTCCCCGTCTTAGAACAATGACGTACCCACGGCTACCTCCCACATCCGGGTACCGGGGGCTGGGGGCCGGCTGGAGCATTTCTGGGTCAGCAGAGGCAGCTGCTACAGGCAAGGAGTGCGCTGGGGAAGCGGTGTCCGCTTCCACGGCGCACGGCTGTTGGGTGCCGTTTGAATTATGCAATCCAGGCCAGGTGATGCGGCGGAGATACCAGGGGAGTCGCGACAAAAGAGCCAGGTGAGTGGGTGGGGGTGGGTGTGTGTGTGTGTGTGTGTGTGTGTGTGTGTGGCTGTGTATGTGTGTGCGCGTGTGTGTGCGTGTGTGTGTGTGTGTGCATGTGCGCGTGTGTGTGTGTGTGCGCATGTGTGTGTGTAAGCGTGCGTGTGTGTGTGAGCGCGTGTGTGAGCGCAAGCGCCCAGGAGAGTCAGCCCGCCAGCAGAAGCGCGTCCTTGAGGTGAAATCGCTGAGGTAATGCACGTAACCACCCCCTCTCAGCCATTCCCAGGAAACCCACAACAATAGTCAAAGATGGTGTGGGAGCACCCCGCTGACCTCTCAGCCCGGGTTCGCCTCTGGCTTGCTGGGAAGTGTAGTTTTTCTTCAAGTGTTCACGTTTTTCGCTAGAGTTAGCACAGGAAGTACTGATCTCTAGACACAGCGTGTGTTTCTGGTTTCTTTACCGTCTTCAGTAGAGAATACAGCCAATATTAAAGGTTTGCTGAGGGCTGCCAAAATGTTCATCAGGTGAAGTGCCTCTCATGGCATACGGGTGCTTCAGCCACGGACTCGTCAGCCCAAGCACTCGCGGAGCGCCATTAAATAGTCAAAGATGGTGTGGGAGCACCCCGCTAACCTCTCAGCCCGGGACCAAAAATAAATAAATATATATAAGGGGAGTCCACCTAAAAAGCTGACAGGTCTAACAGAGTAGTGTCTGTATCTCAGACGAGAACCTTGCAACCTGGAGATCAAACGTCTCTTTGGCTATAGTTAAGGCCACATATATTTGCAAAAGCATGGCTTTCAGTTTGCTTAGGGGATCAAATGTTATGTTGGAAACATTTATTGAAGGCCATAGCGCTGCCTCTCTAACTGTGCAGGCAGGTGGAAACAGTACTTGCATACAACAAGTGACTATGGACTTAACTGTCTCAAGATAAGTGATGCTCGGTTCCTTTCAACAGCAACATTGATCATTCAGCATCATATAGCTCCCATTCAAGAGCAGCCTGAATACAGGATGAATCACAGCAATTGGAGAACCCTTCAGATAACAAGACAAGTTCGCCATTGAAGCATTCATGTTCCATGGAGAGAAATGTCCTTGCAAACCAAGGAGCCACTTAAGGCATCCTCACAATTGTTATGTTATGTTATGTTAAATTTTATTTATACAGCGCACGTACGCCCGTAGGCTTCATGGAGCTACTGGAGTTTTTGAGAATACAGCATAACACTTGGGTAGATTGGACAAAAGTATATTTCACATCAATTTATATTAAAGATAGGCCTGTCTAAAAAGCCAGGTTTTAAAGGCCTGTCTGAAGGAGAGAAGATCGCTGCTCTGTCTTAGTGACATTGATAAGGAGTTCCATAATGAGGCGGCAAGAAAGTGAAAACTACTTCCGCCCAGATGTTTTTTCTTATATAGAGGGACCATTAGCAATTCTTGATGGATCGAGCGAAGATTCCGTGAAGGGATATATCTGCCAACCAAATTCCTTATGAATTTGGGTCCTTTACCCTGCAAAGCTTTAAAAATAATACAGCCGGCTTTAAATGCAACTCTCTGAGCTACTGGCAGCCAGTGAAGTTTTTCTAGTCCTGGTCTGATGGATTGCCATTTCGGTTGTTTACAAATGATCCTGGCTGCCTGATTCTGAACATATTGTAATCTCTTCAACTGACCTGCTGGAAGACCAAGATACAGGCTATTTGAAAAGTCAAGCCGAGATAGTACTAGCGCAATAGTTACCTGAATCAGAGCAGAATAAGTCAAGAGATGGGAGATTTTCTTTATTTTTCTTAGTTGAAAGAAGCTGGATGAGACTACCATCCCTATATGGCTTTTTAGCAAAAGATCCTCACTGAGCCTAGGGTCACCCCTAGGCTCTTAACTGTATGGGATTTAGTGGGTGGAGTTCCCATGTCCAATTGGAGCAACTAAGAAGAACTCCTGTGTCCCCATTCCTACATCTAAACCTGAATGGTAATTCTCAATACTCGTGCACATATTCTTTCCCTAGTGCTTCATATCTGCCTACCTGTTGGTATTGTAGACAATATTGGAATTGGAAGGTTGTGACTGATAAAGTGATGTAAAGAGTGGATTGTGTCTCAGCCGCGGTGAAAGGTAATAGGTCTAATTTTTCAATATGCAACATGGTATATTTCGCATCTCCATGTGCCATTGTTATCTGTCTTTCTGTTAGATCGTATGCCGAAAATAGATTTGTACTGTTGATGTAACGCCAAGGCATGTGGCCAGAACGTAACATTTGCAACGTCCAGTTCAGTATCACTATAGACCGTAATTGGGACTGTCCATGTTGTAATATAGACACGTCTTGCTGTGTTATGTCAATTGTGAAAGACACTATGTTGTCCAGTGAATACATTCTGGATGATAATGTGGTCATACCGTTGTCAACCACAGCCAAAGCCTTTTATAGAATAACCCTATCAATCTTGTGTAATCTCTCAGCAGCTTCCTGTTGAGAAATCTTCCACAGCTGGTTGTATATTCCATACAAAAAGTGCTTCTGACATGGATTCCGGGGTCCTAATAAAAATTTCCTGAGATCCATGTAATCAAAACGAAGGGACGAGTTTTGTTTAACCTGGGAGAGTGTTGAGGTTTGTAGCCAATCTATACATAACTTTCCAACACTATATGATGTCACCACCCAAGTGTTCTGTTTGTACATATCGCTGGTCAGGCCTATTGATCCTAGACCCTAGACCCTTCAGTGTTACTAGATTGAGGCCCATTTGTGTCCACAGGCCAAACCAACCAACCCTTCCAATTGAGGTCTAATAAACTGAAAGAACCATTATGTATCATGGTATATAGTGTATCCTCACCAAAGTGTGCAAAGTGCTGCCGATTCTCGAAACGTGAGAAAACGGGAATACATGGTGCATTCAAATACTTTGTTTTTGCAATACCCAGACATGAAGTTTGTTGTACTGTCTTGTTCAAGAAAATCCTCTGATGTGGTATGAGGCCTGCTCTAAATAAGACCCCAGTCCCCTGAACATGCCAATCTTTTGACCCCTAGATAGACTTTGTGTCTATCATGTCTTTCCAAAAGTCAAAACACTATATAGACAGTTGGGAAATGAATGAAGCAGAGTAGAACAGCTTGTTGTTTGTTACCATATTTGTCTTTGCAGGTATAGGTGCATAGGTAATAAGAGGCTGGGGGTGATGTTTAAAAACCTGAAAAATAAGCAAACTTCTGTGCAAAGTCTTTGAACTACCTTTTGGCAGTGTTGGGCAGTGTGCCCATTGTGTGTAATTATAAACAGACCGTGGGATACTAGCTTTATGTAAAAAATGGTGACCATAATGTTTGTAGGAGAACATGTCTCCGTTATTAGAGTTTCAATGTCCCAATCATCAAAAAAAGTAATAGAGGTGATGATGTCATTTAAAGAGATTTTAAACAAATATAGACTTGTCAAAAGTTCAGTAGGACCATATACATCATGTGATACCCTGTCCCATACAATTCCTTCAGATACTGGAACTGCAGTAATGTTCACATGGGACAAGTCTCTTAGCTCACAGTGTGATGATGCATGTGGTTTAAGAACCAAGTTCACAAGTTGTACTGCAGAGCGTTCTGGAAGAAAGTGTTCATTCAGAAGTAGGAAAAAGACAGTTACTATACCAATCCAAAGTACCAGGAAAAGTAATCAAATTGTAATCCAGCGATGTATCCAGAGAACAACGAGGTAAGTCTTTTTCCGCCAAAGATAGAAAGCATAAACTCGAAGCTTAAAAAGTAGAGGCGGGATCGGCAGCTCAGGTTCTCTTGGATCTGATGAGAAACCATCATAATGTATGAAGTAGCCAGACGCCGATCGGTCTATTCTTGGCAATTCAGTAGGTTTCATAGAACTGGTAGATGGCTCAATCAGTGGCATGTTTGCATGGAGTTGTCAATTTTTCTAATTAAAATTTCTGTTGACTTCACATTTGTAGTTGATTCAATAGGGAGAAGCATCATTTGATTGTTGTTCATAGCTGTTATTTTAGCTTCCATCTGTACTTCTCGTACAAGTAGTGAGAGGAGTACAGTAGCTACACTGGAGCCCACATGGCCTACTACTGAGAATTGGCCACATAGTGAGGTTTGATCAGATCAATTGAGGTATACCTTTTATCTTGGTGGCTGGCAAGTTGCACAAGAAGTACAGCTCTAATACCTTCAACAGCCAGGATAGGTACAGGCACTCTGTAGATGGTCCAAATTCTTTCTTGTCCACGATTTTCTCACTGACCAGGTTCCCAATCTCTGAGACCCAGGCAGGTCTTGCTAATACGGTTTTCACTTCCCCAGTGAAGATGCGTTTTACTTGGACGTTGATTTGAAAAGCTCGGTATTCTTTAAGGTCCTGTAAAAACATCCAAATGATCATTGAGGTCAAATGGGGTTTCAGCCGCCACTGTGCTGACACTATCAAGATTGGCTACCCATATCTTCATCTCAAACAAGAGTTCATAAGGTGTACAACCCCCTCCTAGGGATTTTCTTGGCATCTTGTTAAGTGCTCTTTGGACCCCATATAGGTGATTGACCCTACTACCACCGAGCCTAATACCCTTGCTGTTAAGATTTGCTTTAATGCACGGTTTTTCCTCTTGACTACCTAATGTCCCTCAGGAGGATAGGGGGAGGAGTACTGCAAGGCCACACCCAAACTTCCCATGGCTTCTATGTAAGCCCGAGAGCTAAACCCCAGACCCTGGTCGGAATGTAGTGTGCCAATTACGTATGTGTCAATAAAGACTCGCAAATCCTTTATAACAGTTCGAGCATCAGCCGGGCGATGGGGTAAAACCCACAGGAATCTGAAGAACGAATATACTGACACCAAGATGTACTTGTAAGCCCTGTCTGAGTGTAAGGGGCCGCAGTGATCCAAATATACACATGTGAGAGGTTGGTCTGAAATCAATAAAGGTGTTTGTGGTGGACGTGCTACGGTGGGGCCCTTCATCTACTGGCACATGTCGCTTTTGAGGACAAAGTCCTTGGTCTGCTTAGTAAGACCTGGCCACTGATAGTGCTACTTTAGTAGTATTTGTATTGTGTATTTGTAAAGCGCAACTGTCGCTCCGAAAGGAGCATCCTGGAGCTAGATAAAAAGTGTGCAAGATATTACAGTTATAACACTAAATAGCGGCCATTACATGGTCAACTGGGAGATTATAAATCCAAGTTTTGAGTTGCTCCCTAAACTGGCTTTCCTGATTAAGGAGTCTGAGATTCTTGGGTATTGCATTCCAAGCTTTAGAAGATAGGAAGGATAAGGTCTTGCCTCCCTTGGTTTTATAGCTAAATTTAGGCAATTTAATCAGATTTTGACCTGAGGATCGTAGCGTCCTAGAGGGGTTGTAATGAGGGAATCGCCTAATAAGGTACTTCGAGCCTGTGCCATTAAATGCACGAAAGGCGATCACAAGGGATTTAAACAATATCCTCTTATGCAGGGGTAGCCAATGCAGAGTCTTCAGGGCGGCCGAAGCTGAATATTTCCTCGTTAATTTTAGTACGAGTCTGGCGGCGGCATGTTGTACGACTTGAAGTTTTTCAGTGTGGCCTTTTTTACACCTGCCATTAATCCATTACAATAATCAAGACGTGCGAGGATTAAAGCCACTGCCACCGCCTTTCTAGAGTCAGAGGGGAGGAAGTCAAAGAACTTTTTTAAAGATTTGATGGTATTAAAACAGCTTCCTGCCACATTCCTCACATGCTGATCAAATGATAGTTCGGCGTCAAATAGAACGCCCACATTTCTGGCTGACACTACAGCTTCTGGAGGCGCAGGGGAATCTTCTGGCCACCATTTGCTAGGACAGAATTAGAGATTTTTTCCCATAGGAAGAATCTCTGTTTTATTGGCATTGCATTAAGATGGTTATTTTCCATCCAAAGAAATACATCCTTAAGGCAGTTCTTTAAGTTTTGCTCGGCATTGGTGGAGTTGTTGTCCAGGGGTACAATAAGTTGAGTATCATCGGCATACGATGTCACGAGTATGCCATATGACTCAATTAGGGAGATGAGGGGGACCATATCAATATTAAACAATAATGGGCTCAAGATGGAGCCCTGTGAAACTGTGGCAGTGATCCTTGTGTGATCAGATCCCAGACCCTTGTGTGCAGCTAGTATCAATCAAAATCTGCAATCAGTGTTAGGTATTACTCTATCCCACACTCCTGGAATCTGAGCATACAGAATGTTTTGTGCATCTAACTTGCATCAGTACTTGAGTGGAAAGCATTTTGGCAGGGTTGAGCTGTTCCGTGTGGCATTGACAGCTATCATAGTTGTTCTGTCTATCCTCGTACTGGAGCAAGTTATTGCAACAACAGCAGCAGTGCGTACTGTTGCCTTGGTGGCTTCATCCACTATTGACTTCCATTCAACGTGAATGCCAACATGTTGATGACTAAATATATGAATAACATGAGCCTGTGGCAGGCCTTCTTTCAGCTTTTTGTTCCCGAAGCATCCTGTGCTTCACTGTGCAGCCTTTGGAACCCATAAATCCATTCTAGCCCCAATGTGTAAATATTTCTTATAGGACTGTACACAGTAAAATAAATCACACACTACGGGCCCGATTATGATCGCGGACGGACTTGAGTCCGTCCGCGACCCCTGAGGAGGAGGGAACGTCCGCAGGGGCTGCGGCGTTCCCTCCGAGCAGATTAGGATGTGACCGCCAGGGTGGCGGTCACATCCTCTATCTTTAACATTGCGGCGGGTGCAGCTTCAAGCTGCACCGCCGCAAGGCTAAAAATGCATGCATCGCATTTGCATGCACAAAACGGCAGGCACCGCGCAGTGCCTGCTGCTTTGTGCACGCAAATGCAGGGGGGTACCAAAGGTACCCCCCATGTGAACACCCCCAACCCCCTTCACCCAGGGGTCCGCAACGGGCCCCCGAAGTGAAAGTCAGTATGCTTTTCCACGGCGAAAAAGCCGCTGTGGAAAAGCATGTCTTTCCCACCATTCTAATATGCTTGAAGCAGCACCCGCCGCAAGGTTAAAAATGCATGTATTGCATGCATTGCATTTACATGCACAAAGCGGCAGGCACCGCGCGGTGCCTGACACTTTGTGCATGTAAATGCTTTGGGGTACCATAGGTACCCCCCATGTACACCCCCCACCTCCTGACACCCTGGGGGCCCGCATCGGGCCCCCAAACTCCAAAGACCACATGCTTTTCCACGGCGGCGGTTTCCTGCCCCATCCTAATATGGCTGGCGGTGTCTGATAGACACACCGCCGCCATATTAGAGCTTTTCCGCCACGGTCGGAAGGCGACCGCGGCGGAAAAGCGGCAGACGGTTTTCCCGTCCGCCGATGACCCCCCCAGCCATCCTAATCTGGCGGGGGGTCTTTGGAGGCACTGCTGCGGTGATTCCGCATCCTCCTGGCTTCCGCCGGCCCGGAGGATGCGGAATCACCGCAATCCTAATCGGCCCCTATGTTATTCATTAGTGTGGCACTGTGTGCATTCTGTACTGCAAATTTGCATGTGAATGTGTTTAAATGTCTACAATCTAAGACTAGATTTTATGAATTATCGGGTTTCATTACGGGAAACAAGGGATTATTCATAGGAGAGGTGCAATTCTCATTCACACCCTGATATTCAAGTTGATCTAGGATCTCCCGGAGTTGTTTCTTTGCCTCATGTTTAATCGGGTATTAACTCTGTGGTTGAGGAATTGATTTTAATGGGATTTCATGATGAGGTTACAATTCATCCCACCCAACATGATTGCAGTAAAGTACAGGAGCTAACGCTAATGCTGACTCCTGCGTGTATTAATTTTTAACTGATTCAAGTGTGAGGTCAGAGAAAACAGGTCAAATAACTTCTTCTCCTATTGGGCGAACTCAGGTGGCCAATCCTTTTCGGCCAAAAGAATATCGTAACCATAAGTCAGGTTCTCCTAAAAGAGACCCTTTACCTTCCTGGGTATGTCCTCCTCCATCTGGAGCGTTATTTCTTATAAATGATGTGGGACACTTACCCTTGTATCAGGTGTTTCCACCGTGATATGCTCACTCAGCGCTACTACTCCCAGACAATCCATCAGGTTCTGGTGAGCTATTGTAACTTCTACCGAGATGTCCAGCAGAATCACTGCCCATTCCCCGTTCAGAAGTAGAGTCCTCAGTAGCCTGGGCATTTCCAATTTTAATCCTGGCTACCTTCTTCCTTTTAAATTGAGTCTTTGAAGACTTTTGTTTGTCTTCATGTTTAATGATGTAGTCCGAAGTGCAATGTGTGTCCCTTTTCAGCTTGACTCGCTCTTCCAATCTGTACTATGACCGCCCATCTCTCTCCGAACGCTTTTCGGATATCTCCTGAATGGAAAGAGATGAACGTGTATCAGTATCCTCATACCTTTCAGGTTTTCTAATATTGTCACGGTTTCTCAGATTGTATTTTGGCTTGGTGTGTTCCTATTGAGGAGACCTACCCTGTGACTGTATTTTGTTTTCTTTATTGTTTTGTTTATTATCCTATTACTTCTTTGTAGAATTGTATGCTTCCATATAGTTATCCTTTTCAGAACTGCTCTTAACTAATAATTTCCCAGGTCTGGCTCCCAAATTATCTCTGCCAAGTATTTATCTTCGATAATCTTAGGCAATTCTTTCACCTACTGTGCAGGAGTGAATTCTCTCAGGTGGTGGCGTATAGCCACAGCTGCTGCCTCCCCTTTTATGTTACTCAACATAATGGCTGATACCTGGGCAAAATTGCCCATCAGCTTCTTGCTGCTGTTAAAGTAACAATGTCAGGATGCACGTGTATAAGAGGCTAAGACCGGCCAATTCGCTCATTCTCTGCTGAGCGGACTAAGCCTCATGTGTTCTGTGGTATGGGGTAGGGCTCCACGGAGCCACAGGGAGGCGAGATCGAGGAGAGGCAGTGTCCTTGGAGTATGTGTGACTATAGGCACCCTTCCCACCCATTTTAAGGCTCATGGGGTAATATCTCCTTAGAGAACAAATTACAAAGTAGTATACCTTTTAGGGTATTGTATGCAGTGCATGGTTAATTGGCATGCTCACCACGTAGTAGTAACTATATGTATATACACTACTTTTCTTAGATACCTTTTTTAGATACCTTATTGACATCGCTCTGTATTATACAGTGAGTGTAGAAGGGATCCTTTTGGTCCAGAAGAAGAAGCAAGGGGAGGGCTTTGAAACATGTTGACAGACCTAGGAGGGACTGCTCATTAAGGCAATGTACCTCCAACCTATTCCCCACTTTTAACAATACTGGCTCAAAGGAATATTAAAGCTTTTTAGTCCATAGAGCCAGGTATTTTTTAATTCACTCTCTCACTCACTCCTGACCCTTCTACTCACATTCCTACACAACACAGTCTTTTTTTTTCAAAATAAATGCTCCCACGTAGTCGAAGGTCTTAGCACCCTCATCCCGCAGCAGGGAGGGAAAACCCCTATGATGAAGCAAGACACCAAGGGTCCTTTTGGTGTGTGAGGCGTATTTAAACAAAACTGTGTGCTTTCCACCAATGTAGAAAACACACGTAGTCTAGGAGGACATGGTTATACATCAATCTAAACGTATATCTTTGTTTCTTATACATTGACTAAAGGAGGACATATCCACTTCCATTACTCCTTTGAGCATTATCTCTTCACTACCCTTTTTGGTTTTTTTGGGTATGGGTACGGCACCTTTAAACCAATTAATGTGCTCTTGGTAAGTTAATAGGACTTCAAGTCCACGTATGGGAAATACTCATCAGGCAGTTAATCTTCAATGTTTTGATGAAATACTGTATGTGTGAGCCTGCAGGCAGGAACTTAACCCAAGAATAGAATATCTCTGTCCTGAATGCTTTGTGTTACGAAGGTAACCTCTCCACTTGTTGCTTGGAGGTCACGATGTAATAATTTCATGGTAACTGCCTGTCTGCAATTTTCTGAAAAATGTATTCAAACTATCTGTTCTTCAACGTCCTCAGTTTGTTTGCCCCTTTGTCAGAGCAGTAGTATTTTAGCCAAAATCTTATAGTGATATGGTATGCACAATGTGGGAACTTCTAATCCCCCTAACTTGATTAACCTACAGCCAATATATAGGGAATACCAACTCATCCTTATTTATTTATTTAAAAGGCTGGACCCAAGAGTATCAGAACGCTTTACAGGAATTAAGTAAAAACAGAGTATCAATATACATTTTTTATACATATAAGAAAAGTGCTGAAACAAGGCGCGCAAAGTTCGTTTAGGAGGGGTAACAACATATTGGAGGATGAAGGGGTGGGAGAAAAAAAAGCAAAGGATCATTATTGTATAGGGAGAGGGGGAGAAAGTGTAGGGCCACTAAGAGGGAGAAGAAGGGGGGAGAGGGTAATCTGTGCTGTGAAAAGGGGGAAGAGGTGGACTTAAAAGAGAGAGTTTGGTGGTTGGGGGAAAGGGGGAAGACAAAAGAAGAGGGGATCAAATTCAGTCAGGGCTAGGGTTGGAGTAAGTATCCAGTGACAATGTAGTTAAGGACCCCAGTATTTGCTGAGAAGGAGCCGTTTGAGGTCTTTTTTGAAGCTGGGGTAGGAGGGGTTACAACGTAGCTCTTTAGGGAGAGCATTCCAAACGGTGGGCACATTTCCAGAGAAAGAGCGAGACTGTGTAGATTTCTTTTTAAGTAAAGGTGAGATTAGGATGAGGGCGTTAGTGCTCCTCGTAGTTCTAGCACAGCCCGATTTGTGAAGTTTATCAGCGAGGTAGGATGGGGTGTTTTGATGGAGAGCTTTGTGCGTGATGCAAGCAGTCTTGTAAGTGGATCTGCCTTCAATGGGAAGCCATTTAAGGTCTTTGAGGACGGGGGAGATGTTTTCAGACCATTTACAGTCAGTAATGAGCCTGGGAGCAAGGTTGAGTACGGACTTGATAGGGGCTAGGTGGGCTTTAGGAGTTCTAGAGAGAGTGGCATTTCCGTAGTCAAGTTTAGATAGGTCCAATGATTGTACCACTGATTTAAAGTCATCAGCAGGGAAAAAGGGTTTGATTTTTTTAAATGGTGGAGTGTGAAGAGAGCACCTTTGGCCGAGTTTTTTATATTGGGGGTGAGAATCAGGTTCTGGTCAATGCTGATGCCTAGGGATTTGACTGAGTTAGAGATGGAGGGGGTGCAGTTAAGAGCTTTGGTGTCAGAGATCCAATGTAGAATAGGGAGAAAGTTGTTTTTAGGAGAGAATAGAATGATTTCTGTTTTTTTAGGGTTAGGTTGAAGGTGGTTGTGATGGAACCAGAGTTGAATCTTAGTCAAGGCATCATTAAGGTGCAAGACATCGGCATGGGATTTGATCTTATAGTAAAGTTGGGTGTCATCAAAGAAAAGGTGGTAGTTGATTTTTGATTTCATAAGAATGAGGGTGAGGGGTTCCATGAAGAGGTTGAATAGAGTGGGGGAGAGAATAGAGTCCTGGGGGACCCCTAATGTGACCAGCAGGGGTTTGGAAAGGCAGTCGTTGATTTTAATTTGTTGGATTCTATGTTGGGAAAAGGAGGTGAACCATTTGAGCACAGTGCCACTGATGCCAAAACGGTCTTTGAGAATGTTGAGTAAGGCGGTATGGTTAACAATATATAATGCTGCAGAGAGGTCAAGAAGAATGAGAAGGGAAGATATACCCGTGCCTAGAGAGTGGTGATTTCATCAACTATGTTGAGCATAGCTGTTTCAGTGCTGCAGCCCTTTCGAAAGCCTGATTGTAAGGAATCCAGGAGGTTGAAAGAGTCAATGTGTTTGTCCAACTGGAGCAGGGCACATTTTTCTAGGGCCTTAGAAAGGAAAGGAAGGTTAGAAATAGGGTGTAGATTATTTTAGTCATTTTGATCTGCTATAGTGTTTTTAATGATGGGGGTAATTTGTCCAAGTTGGAGGGGGGCAGAGACACAACCAGTGGCTATGGAGGAGTTGATGATTGTAGTCTAATAAGGAGCGATGATGTGTTTTAGGTCCTGAACAAGATAGGCTGGGAGGGGATCTTTGGTATGAGAGGAAGGTTTAAGCGTGGAGATAATATTGGAGACATCCTGTTCTGAAACTGGACAAAAATTATTCCAAGAGGCATTGTTTTTTACTTGGGGGTTGATGTGGTCCGGCTAATAAGGGGTGTCCAAGGTGAAAAGTTGGGAGGAGTCTGGGGGTAGGTAAATGGAGGGATGAGACTTAGATGAAATGTTAAGGAGGGGTGATTGGCTATAAATGAGGGGCTTTAGAGTGAAGGATTGATCAATCAAATTGATTTTGTCTGAAAAGAAGCTCGCAATTTCCTCACATCTCTCAACTGTAGCCATAAGTTTAGGGGGGGCTGAGGCAGTTTGGCTTTTGACTATGTTAAATAATTCTTTAGGTCGGTTTCTTGCCCGATCTAGTTGTGTACGGAAGAAGGAAGTCTTTTCATTGAAGATGCGTTTTTTATATTTGGCTCTAAGGAGGATACGGTTTGAGGGGAAAGGCTGTTGCCGCCAAGTGTGTTCAGTCTGCTTAAGGGCGCGTCTTTCACTGTTGAGGTCACTATCGAACCAGGATTTGGAAGGGCTTTGTTTCACCTGTTTTAATTTGGTGGGAGCAATTTGGTCAAGAACATGAACAATAGATTTGTTGTAATGTTCAGTAAGGCCACTAGTACTTGGGGAGGGGAGAGTGAGGGTTAGGTGAGTTTTAATTTTTTCTCCAATTCGCCTGGAGGGATACGGTAGAGATTTCTAGTCAGTTTTTTTTGGTAGGTGGTATTTGTGTAAGGAGGGGGTACAAAGCTGTTGAGTGCTAAGAGGATGAGGTGGTGGTCAGAGCAGTCAATGGGGATGGTGTGAGAGAGAGAGGCCAGTTCCTTGCTAGAGATGATAGCGTCAAGAGTGGCACCTATGGAGTGTGTTGTAAGTAATTGATGAGATTAACCGAGGGATCGTCATTTTTATTCCAGTGGAGATTGAAATCTCCAAGAAAGAGGTTTCTGGATTTAGAAATTGATGATTGAGTCAAAAAATCTGATAATTCATCCACAAAGGAGAGAGGGTCACCAGGGGGGTGGTAGATGTTATGCAGGTAAATAGGGGGAGATCCCTGAACCATGAGATCCGCACCAAGGTATTCAAAAGTAGAAAGGTTAGGGTGCTGAACAGGTACGAGTTAGAATTCTTCTTTATAAATTATGGCGAGATCCCCTCCGATTTTATCGGGCCTGGCTTTCCTGAGGATGGAGTAGCCGGGGGGAGAGAGCAGGTCAAGTATAGATGTTGAGTGGGCATTGAGCCATGTTTCCGTAAGAAAGGCTATGTCAATGTCTTCACTAAGAATACTTTCAGCAATTTCAATTGCATGACATGCTGCTGAACAGCAGTTAACCAGCATGCAGTTAAGGGGTTTAGTGTAAGTTATTTTAGTGAGGGAAGAGGAATGGATGGTGGAGAGTTGTTGAGGGGGTCTATGTGAGAGTGGGGAGGACGGGATCCTACTTGTCCCCAGGATCACAGGAATAAAAGAATGTGGAGAAAGGGTGTTGGTCATAGAGGTAGTAGGAGAGTGAACTTTATTTGAATCACGGAGGTCATGCGAGGGGAGATGGCTCGGGGAGAGGGGTGGGATGAGTGAACCATTTTTGCAGGTCAGTATAGAAGGAGAGTTACTGCAAGTTGAGGTATTCGCGTGGTGGAGGAGAGTGAGGTCAGTTAGAACAGGATCCAAGGGATTGGTATTATTGGAAGGGATTTTTGAGGAGAGGGGGTTAAGTTCATTTCTGAGTGAAGATAGTTCAAGTACCAAGGTTGAGAGGTGGAGTTCTATACTGAGAAGTGATTGGATGAGAAGTGAGATATGGTGGGGAGCATAGAGGTCGTAGGGGTGTGTTCCTTATTGGTCGTGGATGGCAGTATAGGGAACGGGTGGGGTGCAAAGCCAGGAGGCAGGGAGTGGGGGGCACGTAGGTCACAGGTGAGTGGGGTGTGTTCCTTGTTGTTCACGGATGGTGGTTTAGGGCGGGGGTGGGTTGGGAAGCCAGGAGGAGGGGAGTGAGGGGTGTTAGGGTACCAGGCTAGATGTAGAATTAAAGGAAACGAGAGGGTATTCTCAGGGTATGTCTCGGTGCCATGAGACAGGAAAGGGGCCTGGGAGGTTTGAGGATGCTTTTAGTTGGGTATTTGGGGCAGGTGGTTATTAGAAGGGGTGGCAATAAGAGGTTTTGGTGGAGCCATGGGGGGAACATGAGGAGTAGGGAGGGCTAAGGTGGTTGGGGGCATTGTTAGAAATTTACTGGGAGATAAGGGGATTAGAGTTGTAGGTGGAGCCGTTAGGGGAACGGGGGGAGGGGTGGGAGAGTTTGGGTGGTTGAGTGAGTTGTAGGAAGGTTACTAGGTTTCTAGGAGATAAGGAGATAGGGGTTATTGGTAGAGTCGTCGAGGGACAGGGGAGCAGTAGACCGAGGGGCGGGCGGGAATGGGCGGCTGTGTGAGTTAAGTGAGAGTCATGTGGAGAAAGGGAAGTAGATGGGGCCGGCGGAGAGTATAATATGGTATAGAGGGTTTCATTGTTGAGTTATGGGTCGGGGAGTGGATAGGTTAGGGCCGAGGAGAGAGGGGGTGAGAAGGAATCTTGTGTTTGGGAAGCTGAGAGGTTAAAGGTAGGAGTAGATATTCGATATTGGGATAGGGAGTAGAAGTGGTGTTCAAACATGGTAAGGTGGGTTTTAGGCTTGTATCAGGATATTTCCTGATTTGAAAATGGAGATGTCGAAAACGTGAGGGAAGTAGGGGTGAATAGTTTTAGGCCGTAAGGAATTTTGCAAGAGTTTGTGACCGGAAGGTGGCGGAGAAAGATGCGTTTCCATTTAGAGGGGCGCTTGGAGTAGAAGATGTAGTTGGTTTGTATGACGGACGTTAGGCTAATGTAGTTGTTAGCGAATAAGGTTTCTTAGTGGCGTAGTAAAAGTTTATATTTGAAGTTTTTCTTGCCAATTTTAAAGAGGCTTTGGGGGTAGAGGATGGACCAAGAGTTAGGGGCATGTCTAGAGATGGATGCGTCAGGTAACATGAGGATATGGTTGAGGGGAGGCATGATGGTTAAACAGATCTAAGAGACAAAATAGACAAAACAGTGAGGAGCTAGAAGGTGAAAGTATGAGCACACCAGTATGTTTACATTGAACAGTGAATAGATTACATAACAATCAGGGACAGATTAGAAATTAAGAATCAGAGAGGAAGAAGATAAAATAAGGTAGACCATTTTGAGTGCGTATGTAGTAATAGTAAATAGCAATTTGCATCAATCAATATAAGTTACGAATAGTTAAACATATTTAAGACAAATTAGACATTAAGAGTCAGGGAGGGAGAAGACAAAATGAGGCATACCATTTTGAGTGCACATGGAGGAATAGTAATTTGCACCAATCAGTATAAGTATAAATTACAAACAATTTAAACAGTCAGGAAATGAGGTAATTCAATGATGATCATATGATTTCTTTTTTTATTTTTTTTATTTTTTAGAGGTAGTGGTAGGAATGGTTGTGTTGAAAAGCTTGGATGTATAAGGCAAAAAGGGTTGAAGTATTCTATAGATTATTCAGTAAACAATACAGATTATCAGGGCACCATAAGCGGCAAAGATGTTTATCGTAGTGATTAGGGGTAGGTATGGTTGTGTAGGAGAGCTTGGGTGTATAGGGAACAAAGGCGGATGTGTTTTCCTTCCCACTACGGATGTCTCCGGTAAAAATGTGAGTAGGGGTCTTTGAGAAAGTACAACTGAACTACTCAGATTTGACCATTAAATAAGAGCCTAACCAACGTTGGCAGTGCCATGTCGTCTTGTTCCTACCAATCCATAGGACCTGCGAATTGTTTGAACAACATAAACTAAGGGCTTGGTGTTAAGACTGATTCTGGACACCCCTGCAGAATATGTTCGCCTATAGACAAGCTAGCTCACAGTGCCACCGTAATCCCCCCTAACCTACCGGGGAGGGAATACATTTCTGGCAACCATTAAACGTGGCAACCCTGACCCCCTCAGGGATCCTGGAATCAGTACAGAACATTTTGCTCAGTCACTTGTGTTCACTTATTCTCACAGAAATATACAGAGAATACACAGTGGACATTTTCAATAATATTTATTGAATCAACATTATTCTTGCATAAAATACGTGTGCTGTGATGATTAGTAGATAGATTGCAAAAAACAGTTGATGGACAGAATGTAGAACAATGTCATACATTCATCCCAGTACAAGGATCTGGGCCTAAATCCATCGTTTTTTTACACTCCACACCACCCTGGGTTAGACACTGGCTATATGTAAATCAGCTCTGACCCTGTGCCTCAAAGGAACAGTCCAGTCCGAACTACCAAGCCATGTCTTTCCCAGACCGGAATCAAGCATCCAAGGACCGGTTTCTGGATATCAGCCTTCATTCAGCCTGGATAGCTTGACTCCAGTGGTGTGGAGAGCCTGGGGCTCACGTCTGAGCATACCCAGCCCACTCGGGGTGAAAATTGCAAAAAACACAGTTGATGGACAGAATGTAGAACAATGTCATGCATTCACCCCAGTACAAGGATCTGGGCCTATATCCATCGTTTTTTTGCACTCCACACCACCCTGGGTTAGACACTGGCTTTATGTAAATCAGCTCTGACCCTGTGCCTCATGGGAACAGTCCAGTCCGAACTACCAAGCCATGTCTTTCCCAGACCGGAATCAAGTATCCAAGGACCGGTTTCTGGCTATCAGCCTTCATACAGCCTGGATAGCTTGACTCCAGTGGTGTGGAGAGCCTGGGGCTCACGTCTGAGCATACCCAGCCCACTCGGGGTGAAAATTGCAAAAAACACAGTTGATGGACAGAATGTAGAACAATGTCATGCATTCACCCCAGTACAAGGATCTGGGCCTAAATCCATCGTTTTTTTGCACTCCACACCACCCTGGGTTAGACACTGGCTATATGTAAATCAGCTCTTACCCTGTCCCTCATGGGAACAGTCCAGTCCGAACTACCAAGCCATGTCTTTCCCAGATCGGAATCAAGCATCCAAGGACTGGTTCCTGGCTATCAGCCTTCATTCAGCCTGGATAGCTTGACTCCAGTGGTGTGGAGAGCCTAGGACTCACGTCTGAGCATACCCAGCCCACTCGGGGTGAAAATTGCAAAAAACAAAGTTGATGGACAGAATGTAGAACAATGTCATACATTCACCCCAGTACAAGGATCTGGGCCTAAATCCATCGTTTTTTTGCACTCCACACCACCCTGGGTTAGACACTGGCTATATGTAAATCAGCTCTGACCCTTTGCCTCATGGGAACAGTCCAGTCCGAACTACCAAGCCATGTCTTTCCCAGACCGGAATCAAGCATCCAAGGACTGGTTTCTGGCTATCAGCCTTCATTCAGCCTGGATAGCCTGACTCCAGTGGTGTGGAGAGCCTGGGGCTCACGTCTGAGCATACCCAGCCCACTCGGGGTGAAAATTGCAAAAAACACAGTTGATGGACAGAATGTAGAACAATGTCATACATTCACCCCAGTACAAGGATCTGGGCCTAAATCCATCATTTTTTTGCACTCCACACCACCCTGGGTTAGACACTGGCTATATGTAAATCAGCTCCGACCCTGTGCCTCATGGGAACAGTCCAGTCCGAACTACCAAGCCATGTCTTTCCCAGGCCGGAATCAAGCATCCAAGGACTGGTTTCTGGCTATCAGCCTTCATTCAGCCTGGATAGCTTGACTACAGTGGTGTGGAGATCCTGGGGCTTACGTCTGAGCATACCCAGCCCACTCGGGGTGAAAATTGCAAAAAACACAGTTGATGGACAGAATGTAGAACAATGTCATACATTCACCCCAGTACAAGGATCTGGGCCTAAATCCATCGTTTTTTTGCACTCCACACCACCCTGGGTTAGACACTGGCTGTATGTAAATCAGCTCTGACCCTGTGCCTCATGGGAACAGTCCAGGGCTGGGTATGCTCAGACGTGAGCCCCAGGCTCTCCACACCATCAAGCTATCCAGGCTGAAGAAGGCTGATAGCCAGAAACCGGTCCTTGGATGCTTGATTCAGGTCTAGGAAAGACATGGCTTGGTAGTTTGGGCTGGACTGTTCCCATGAGGCACAGGGTCAAGGCTGATTTGCATATAGACATTGTCTGACCTAGGGTGGTGTGGAGAGCAAAAAAACGATGGATTTAGGCCCAGATCTTTGTACTGGGGTGAATGTAAGACATTGTTCTGCATTCTGTCCATCAACTGTGTTTTTTGCGATTAGTAGATAGAAGCAGATAAATGTGATTACAAGCCCAAAAAGCGTGAATAATAGCTATAGTTCTACCATGGTGCTTAAACAATGTATATACGCAGGCATATAAAACACACAGTAATCAAGTGTACACCTACTATGCGACCCTACTCTAAGTGTACATAAAGTGTGTGTAGGTGTAGAGCCAAGAATCCACCCAAGGGATGATCCAACCCCATTACCTGATGGGATAGTGTGAAGGACCCCACCACGTCTTGGACACGAACTGGACACCCCTTACGAGATGCCAGACTGCTGAATGGTGATTTCTCAGCATGCAAGGTCCTTCGGTGTCAGCGGAAGTGCCTCTTCTTCTAATCTATCTGATGCTAATCTTTTATAATAGAAAGCAGCCTTCTGAAGTGTGCATAGTTTAGTGATGTTATGTATAAAAAGCTAGACCTGTCGGCCCGTGGATGAAGATAGTGATGACATTTGAACGTAGTGAGAAACGAGACCTTGAACATGATGTTATTTATTTATTTATTTATTTCCAGTATTTATAAAGCGCAACACTCATCCCGTGGGATATCACTGCGCTATGAAATGAGGGAGACTGCTGATGGCTATGCTGGGAGATTTCGTTTTTTGGGAAGAGGTGAGTTTTTAATTTTTGCCGGAATTGAAGGTAGTTAATGGTATGTCTGAGGTCTACAGGTAGCTCATTCCACCTTTTAGCTGCCAGGTATGAAAAGGCACGCCCGCCCGTTCTTGTCTTATAGATGCGTTTAGGTTTAGCCAGGGCTAGGTGATTCGACCTTAGGTTCCTGTTGGGGACGCAAAAATCAATTTTCCCTTGGAGGATGGTGGGGCCAGTTTTGTAAAGAGCTCTGTGTGCATGACAGAGTATTTTGAAGGTGGCCCTCAGGCGCATCAGGGCGTTGTGATAATGTTGTGTGAAGCGAGATGTAAAAAGAGTTTTGTTTCAGAGAAACTAATCCAAAGTTGTCGCTCATGCAAATGTGTGCAAAATGTCACAACTGGAGATGTTATTTGTGAGGACAATGTAAGATATAAGCAGCTTTGCTACATGAGCCTAACTCAGGAATATAACACTTTGTTGCTTGACAAGTTACCATAGTTGGGTAGTCAAATAATTGGCTTCTCCTTTAACAAGTCTCTGTAGCATAAAAGACAGGCATTGTACCATATAGATATATACATGCAGGAGCACTTCTGCACTCCCAGAAGATGGAATTGCCAATTTTAGTCAATATTACAATAAGATAATTGTAATAATAATAATAATAATAATAATAAAAGAGTTTGTAAAGTGCCTTGTTACACTAGCTAGTGTGTCCCCAGGCTGCTGCCGGAGGATGCTACATGAGATGCAATAAAAGAAAAGATTCAAATCTATCAAAACTATTATGCAAACAAATTGGAAGTAACTTTAAACTTTTTTATTACATAAAAACTATTTATTAACATTACAATACTACAACAACAACAACAACTACATTAACAAACTATATATTAACCCCTTCGGTGCGCAGGACTGCCGGGAGCTGTCCTGCGCCACAGTGCAAGTGTGCGCAGGGGGGCTCCCAGCCGTCCCGGAACATGGCACCGGAAATCCCCTGTAGCCTCGGGAGCTGGGGAAGAGCTTCACCAGCTCCTGAGGCCCCCCGCCCCGTGTCAGTGAAATGACGATCAGCGCGCGCTGATGTTGTTTCACTGAAACCGAAACTGAAATGACCCTTTAGGCTCAATTCAGTTTCACTTTACACGTGCTCAGCCCCCTGAGCACGTAGAAAGATAGGAGAGGTATCATTGGAAAGTGAATCCCTGCTTGGGGATCGCCTCAGGAGGGCGATCCCTAAGCAGGGATCCACCCACTAGACACCAGGGAGGGGGGCTTTGCTCCCCCAAACAAATTCGCAATATTGGGGGCAGTAGCAGATGGGGGCAGTAGCCCCCAATCTGCCCCCCCCCCGGGGCGGGGGGGCAGACAGCCCACTTCACGCCAGGGATTTTTTTATTGGCACATGTAATTAGGGTGGGGTCTGGCAAAAAAGGGCACCCCAATGCCCCCACCCCCACCCCTGCCATTATTACAGCCTTTCTGCCCCCCCCCCGAGGGGCAGATGGGGGCTGTAGCCCCCAATCTGCCCTCCGCGGGGGGGCAGAAAGCCCACTTGACGGCAGGAATTCTTTTGGGGCATATGTAATTAGGGTGGGGGCTGCCCAAAACGGGCCAGCAAATGCCCCCACCCCCCCTACCATTACAGCCTTTCTGCCCCCCTGGCTGGGCCACTTGATGCCATGGATTTTTTTGTTGCCATATGTAATTAGGGTGGCGTCTGCCCAAAATGGGCATGCCAATGCCCCTGTCCCCCTGCCACAATTACAGCCTTTCTGCCCCCCCCCCCGGGGGGCAGACAGCCCACTTCACGCCAGGGATTTTTTTATTGGCACATGTAATTAGGTTGGGGCTGCCACAAAAGGGCACCCCAATGCCCCCACCCCCACCCCCGCCATCATTACAGCCTTTCTGCTCCTGCTGAGGGGTGTAGCCCTCAATCTACCCCCTCAACCCCCCCCCCCTCCCCGGGGACAGAGAGCCCACTCTACGCCAGGGATTTTTTTGGGGCAATTTTAAGTAGGGTAGGGGCTGCCCAAAATGGGCATGCCAATGCCCCCACCCCCTGCCAAAATGAAAGCCTTTCTGCCCCCCTAGGGGGCAGATGGGGCAGTAGCCCCCAACCAATCTGCCCCCTGGCGGGCAGAAAGCCCACTAGAAAGCTGGGATTTTGTTTTTTATTCGTGTAGGGGTAGGGGCTACCCAAAATGGGCGTGACTATACCCCCACCCCCACAGAGAAATCCGAGACTTTCTGCCCCCCGGGAAGGAAGAAGGGGGCAGTAGCCCCTGATCTGCCCCCCAGCAGAAAGCCCACTAGACGCCAGCGATTATGCTGGCTTTTTTTATGCATAACAAATGCCCCCAACCCCACAGAAAATAGGCACAGTTTTTCTCCATATAAGGGTGAACCCCCTCCCCAGATTCCCCCCAGGGAGGCAGAAAGCTCACTTGGCACAGACTTTTTTTTAGCAATGTGCCTACCACTGGATTTTGGGCCCTAGCGCAGCTGGAACTAGGGAAACTTAGCAAACCTGTACATTTTTTAAAACTAGACACCAAGGGGAATCAAGGATGGGGTGACTTATCTGGCTCTCACCAAGTTCTATTACCCAGAATCCCTTGCAAACCTCAAACTTTGTAAAAACAAACACATTTTCCTCACAATTCTATTGTGGGAAAGTTCAGGAATCTGCGTGGAACAACACATTTCCTACTACACAGCATTCCCCCAGTTTTCCCAATAAAAATGGTCCCTCACTTGGGTGGTTGGGTCAAGTGGGGCAAGGCACAAAACCTAGTGTGGCAACATCAAAATTACCTATCACAAACCAACGTGGTTTTGCAAGGGGGGTCACCTGGGTTTTTGGCCCCGTGCTAGGCGGCCAGCTAGGGAAAGCTACCAAACTCACACATTTCTGGAAACTAGACACGCGGGGGAGTCCAACGAGGTATGGCTTGCGTGGGTCCCCTAATATTCTCCTACCCAGAATCCCTTGCAAACCGTACATTTTGTTTATAAAATCACTTTTTTTCTCAAATTTCTGTGTGGGAAAGTTCTGGAATCAGCGTGAATCCATAAATTTCCTCCCACCCAGCATTTCCCCAGGTCTCCCAATAAATACTGTACCTCACTCGCGTGGGTGGGTCAAGGACCCGCGACAGGCAAGGGCCCTAAACCTATTGAGGCAACATCAAAATTACCTATCACAAACCAACCTGGTTTTGCAAGGGTGGTCCCATGAGTTTTTGGCCCGGGGCTCGGCGGCTATCTAGGAAAACCTACCAAACCCACACATTTCTGGAAACTAGACAACCGGGGGAGTCCAGCGAGGTATGGTTTGCATGGGTACCCCAACATTCTCCTACCCAGAATCCCCTGAAAACCGCAAATTTTGTTAAAAAAAGTCTCTTTTTTCTTAATTTTCTGTGTGGGAAAGTTCTGGAATCTGGGTGGATCCACAAATTTCCTCCCACCCAGCATTTCTGGAGAGTTGTGGAAGAGTGGGTGAGTCAGTGCGGGACAGACGGGTAATCTATGGGGGTGGAAGGCAGGAAGGGGTACGGTGAAGGACAGGGAGCACGGATCATTTTAAATTATAAAAACCGCTGTATGTGAGACAAAGGCACATTAATCCCTTTGAGGACAGGTCTTTAGAGGTCTTCAAACTGTGGGGTGCGCCCCCCTAGGGGGGCGTGGATGGGTTCCCAGGGTGGCCCGAATGACTCTGCATTTGCATGTAAATGTAGATGGCCTGGAAGTGCGGCGATGTTTATTTGCTGATTTCCAGGCTGTCTTCATTTACTTCGAGCCCTTGTTAGAACGGTGATCAGCATGCCATGGGGGCAGAGGTCAGGAAGTGTGCTGGCAGGGTGAAAAAGGTTGCTAAAAAAACACAATCATTTGCAATGCAATAGGTCTCCAATTTGTGAGAGTTAGAGTTATTGCATTGTAAATTATGTTTCTTGACGAATTGCTGAAAACAAAAGGCATTTATGTTAGATTTTTCTTTTTGCCCCATTTCAATTCCTGACCTATGTGAGGATTGCTCAAGAATGTATTTAACCAACATCCTGCTAACAGCAATAGTACCAAAATAAGTGCTTCAAAACCCATTAAATATCACTGAGTTAACAACTGACTGTATTTATTATGATGCATAAATATCAATATTTTCAAAGCACCTGATGCCAGTTCCTTGCCCCAGCATCAATACAACTCCAGTGATTAATGTTCTTTCTGGGGAGAGACCGGAGCTTTGTCTGGAAGTGGAAGTTTCTTTTGACTCATCATAGCACAAAAGGTTAATGTGCCTGCTGCACAGAAAATGTGAGATCTTTTTGTTACTTGCAGTTTAAAAGTTAAAATACTAATATATAGCTGAGTGCTATTAACTGTCATTAAAGAGCTGCATGTAAACTGCAAGGAATATATTACAGCTACATATTTTTTTGTCCAGTTTTTCCTTATCCTAGTATTGCAAAAAGGGTTAATTTGGGTAGAAATCAAGTCTTCTTATTAAAGAAAACCGCTCACAATGATGTTACATTTTACATTCTGAATTTGTGCTTTTGCAGACCAAGAACTCTTAAACTATACTGCCTACCAGCATGCATGACATGTGACTCCTACACCTTGAAGGCCTCTGTCTTATGTAACATTTCCTATACACGGATTAACACTTGTATGATGGTCTCCATGCAACGCATGTGTGATGTAATGTGTTCTGACACCATAAACTGGTATGAGTGGCGCTATAAAACTAAATTAATCTAAAAGACAGTGGTAATGGAGACTTGGGGGGCATTGTCAAATGGTGGTAGTGAGGGAATCCGTGGCGAGGTGGTCATTGGGGTGGGGAGGGAGGCGTCAACAAACATTGTAGCACAGGGCGCCACCAGGACTAAGGCCGGCCCGGAGGCCTTTGTTACAGAAATTTCCTAAGTACCGAATCTTGTGGTAGCTGTTTTTTTCTGCTTGAATCAGGATTATAAGAAATGTGGTAATTACAGAACAACAGTGTTGGTAAATTCAATTGTTATTTCCTATGAGGTTTAAATGCACACCACACAGGGAGGGACTTGCAGGGCACTGGGTGGATTGGTAGGTACTGCCCTCCTCACCCCGGGAGATTTGGGAGTGGTAATTGCTTCACAGCCCTGAATTCACAACCGAGCAGTTACTCTAGGGAGGCACTAAGTCTACCAGCAACTCTGGTACAGGAACAATAGGCTTCAGCAGCAGGTTGAGCACTGGGAAAGAGCTGCAGTCAGAGAAAGAGGTATTAGTTATAGAGGTCAAGCTCATCAAAAGGCACCAAGGACGAGTTTAGAGGTGACAGGGGAAAGAGCAACGGAAAGTAAGCA
Source organism: Lissotriton vulgaris (assembly GCF_964263255.1). Taxonomy (NCBI): domain Eukaryota; kingdom Metazoa; phylum Chordata; class Amphibia; order Caudata; family Salamandridae; genus Lissotriton; species Lissotriton vulgaris. The sequence continues at coordinate 1,735,677,564 of NC_141685.1, forward strand.
TGGTGGAATGAAAGGAAGGCAGGCTTGGTTCAGGGGCAGATAGGCTGGTTTGGTGCAAAGAAATATTGGAGTCAGGAGAAAAGGCAAAAGGGTTCGTCACTAACGGAAGTTGTCAAGATGAAGTTAAAGAAGAAATTGTTAAAGGGGGTGGGAATTGTTTAGCGGCCAAGGGAATGGTTAATGTTTGTTTGAGTGCTGTGAGGACATATCAATCTGAGCAGCAATAAGCAGATGGTTGTTTTTTTGTACCTGAGCTCAAACTGCCTTATGACAACAGCAGCAAGGTGTCCGTGGTGATCCCATACCAAAGTATGTTTGGGAGATTAAATGGCTGCTGAATCCACGCGCAACATATTTAAAAAAGGCCATTCATTAGTGAAGCAGGTACTGCTGCCAGGTGTGTAAGTGGCCACTGCTGATTATCAATAATTAAGCAGATGCATCAGGACTGGGGCCCGTGGGTTTGAGGGGCCCACTGCATCACAGTTATCACTGTCTATCTTTAAAAAAGAGGCATGGGAGCTTATTTTCCTTTTTAGCATTAGGGCCAAGGGCACCTTTGCAGAAAAAAGGGAGCCATAGTGTGGGAGATTTATGTTTTTTCTGAAAGGGACAGAGATCCTTATTCAAAATCGGAGTGATGGGCAGGCATGGTGAAGAAGAGGTGAAAGATGTAGAGGAGATAGCCTTCTACTCAGGACTGCTGTTATCAATAATACAGCAGGTGTAGTTGCATTGGGGTCCAAGAGTGGGAGGGGCTACACCACCCAAATAATGGGGAGCAGTATTTTTGGGACCACACATGTTTTTGGTTGATGCATTTGCATAAGTATCATACTTAGTGTGGTTTATGAGTTATAGAAAAAGTATTCCTGAAATCATCTCATAAGCCCGTCCCTTGCACACAGCCATGTCCCTCCCGCTCCACCAATCATTGCCTTAAAGTTTTGTAGGGGGGCCCGACCTCAAAACATTTTGCTTAGGGGGGGCTCAGAGCAAAAAGGTTTGAAGATCTCTGCTCTAGGGAGAGGAGTGATTGTGAGAGGAAACATCAAAATTGGGTTTCCAGAAGGAAATAAGATTATTGAGTTCTCTCACTGTTAGAAGAACCTAGAGAACACCAGAATGCAGGAATGTTGCTATACCTACAATTTTCTTGAGATTGGAATTCTTTTTGTTAAGAGGAAGCAAAACTTTTACTTTTATTTGGAGCACTCGTTACATATTGCCTTGCACACCTCCCACCCCCTAACCCTCGACACCGGAACAACTACCCTGGCCAAAGGTGTGGTGACGGGTAGATTAAAGACCCCTCGAAATAAACCATTATACTTAACACAGTTTGTCTTTCCCTCTCCGAACCTCCAGGAGGTGCCATTCATGAGAGGTGGAACCTGGAAGAAAAGGGAACTAGAACATCACCCTCCTGACCATCTATTCCTGTTTATCAATACTCCATTAAAACATCATCATTAAGAAATATATTCAGCCTCTGTGCCTGTTTATCCACCAAGCTCTCCCACGTTGATATTTCTGTAAACTGATTTATCTCATTTCTAATTTGAATAAAGAGACCAAAAACTGAACACCAAACTCCTAATGACAAATAAAGGTTTTCAAGCTAAATGAAACTCTAATTCTTGACTGAATATAATTTTTGTTATATATTTATTTTTATTTGAGAAAAACAAGCAAGGCATATACAATACATAGGAAAGTGAAGACTGCACGAGGGTAGAGCATCATATCTTCAAATGGTGAAAATAACGAGATATTGAGGGGGATGGGGAGAGGACACAGAGGAACATCGAAAGTACTCAATAATATAAGGCGGTCAGGGGGAGAGTGGGACATCAAGGAACGCGTCAACTGGCGGTACACATATATCCCCTCTATATGTATTGCAGGGGCCCCAAATCCTGCTCCATTTCCGGGGGCGCTCCTGAGCCAAGTACACCGTTTTTTCTCGGAACATACACCAATCCATATTTTTAATCCACAAGTCAAGAGTAGGAGGATTCTGTGACCCCCACAACTGTGCAATGTCCCGTTTGGCAATCATAGCCCCTAGAGTCACCCACTGTGTTTGTGCCACATTATGATCAGTAGGCTCCCAGACATTAACTAAGCAACGCCTAGCTTCTGGTAAGAGGGCCACACCTGTGAACTCCTGCATTACCGCATGCACTCTGTTCCAGTAATCAGACACTTCTCGACATTCCCAGATCATATGGAGGAACGTCCCCAGTTGACCACAACCCCTCCGGCACAGACCCATCTCAGTTAGCCCCATCCGAACCAAACGGGGACCCGTGACGTATACTCTATGTAATATTTCAAGCTGCACCAATCTCAATCGCGCTGGAATCACGACCTCCTTAGGAGAGGAGATTGCGGACTGCCAATCCTCGTCATCAAGCTCGAGGCAGTCACTGGTCCATTGATCACGCAACTGCAATAAAAGGTCTGCTCTATGATTAATCAATTTTTTGTACACTAGTGATATGGTGCTATCAGGCAGATGACCATCCAAGATACGATCCTCTAACGGGGTAGATTCCGGAATCTCTTCCCCTTCCGAGAAAACCTAAGTCAGAGCATGACTAATCTGGGCATAGCAGAAGTATTCCGCCCCTCCCAATTCATACTCTGTCTGCAAGGTCGCAAATGATTTAACCTGTCCTTTCACTCATATGTCTCCGACCTTGGAGATACCAATAAGATCCCACTTGTCGAACCCTTTAGTATTCCACAGTTTGCCGAACCGATCTGAACCGAAAAGTGGGGTAGCCAGAGTTAAGCGGTCCTTCCACCCTAAGGAACTGGTAGCATCATGCCAGACCCCCACCGCATTTCTAGTTGTACCCGTCAAAGTCTTCACCACCGACTTAGAATATAGCGCTCTATAATAATTGCCACCAGGTAATAACCACCTATCCATGGCGAAACCGGGATTCAACACGGGTCCATACATACCGTGGTTGATGGTCGCCAACTGTGATGCCCAATAATATCTCTTTATATCAGGGAGGGCGATGCCCCATCATACCATGGGAGCGTTAATTTAGCTAGTGCAATACGCAGTCTGCCTTCCCATTATAATTTCCTCTGCAAGTCCTCCACCAAACTACAGTATCTAGCCGGAACAATATCCAGCGCATGGGTGTCCGCAGGGGGGGGGGGCAAGGAGGGGAGCTTGCCCCCCCTGGAAAGCAAGTCTGTCCGGTGGGCAGCGCCCTCCCTTGAGGTGTTCAGTCGAGGTTCAGCTTCAAGGCCCGAGGCGGGCCCCCTCCCCTGGGCCATGCTGCATGGGCTGAAAAGGTAATATGACCCCCCGGATTCCTTTCAGCTCTGGCAGAGTGGGCAGGGCTGGTTTTGTGGCCGTGGTCAGCTTTTTTTGCTGACAATGTCTCTCTTATACTAATCGCTGCATCTGCATGCTAATTGCAGATGCTTGAACTGGCCTTCGGTGTGAAGTGAGCCCTGCCCCTCATGAATGAAAGGCGTCCTACAGGGCTCGCAACAAAACAAGCATAAACCTTGCGACATACAAGATACACAATACAGTGCAATCGAATTTATTGTATCACAAAACATAGATCAAAATAAGATTACAAGCATGGACCGTTACCACCCAGCATAGTAGGTCACAGATAATGAATTTTTTTTTTCAGAACAAGATTTTATTTTGGCGTTGATAAATTGCATAACAAGCACAGCACCCCGGAAATCGGAGGAGCTGTGAGCATTAGAGTAGTAATCACAGTCAAGCAATTCAATCAACAGTTCAAGAATAAGAAATGTAACCAAGGCCCCCCTCCCTCCACCCTCCCACTTCCCCAACCCGGACTCCACCCCACTCCTTGTACAGCGTCTAAACAAATTCCAAATACAGATACAGTAAGAAGCGTACAGTGTGTATGACTCATGGCCCGGATTCAGCGTCCAAATGCCCTTCCGCTGGCCGATCCGGTGTTGGCGGTTCCAGCCACAGTCCACGATAGTCCGCCCATCTCTTCCAAATTTTATAGTGTTTCCGAGGCAGCCTCTAGCTGCGAAGATCGGGCGTTCCAGTCCCATGTAAAAGTCCAATCCCCTTTTCCACACACCCACCAGAGGGGCCCTAGGGTCTTTCCAGGCACGGGCCACGTCTCTCTTGGCCACAGTGAGGTCCAACAATAGCAGATGTCGTTTGTAAATATTCCCCCCCACCTGTTCCATGACATGTAGAAGACCCAATTGTGGCGAACGGGGGAGCTCCCATCCCAGCACCTCAGAGAGGCAGTCCCACACTCCAGACCAGAACCTCTGCAGCCCGGCACACGACCACACAGTATGGAGAAAGGTGCCCACTTCTCCACCACATCTCAAACAATCTGGGGACACAATCAGGCCTGCCTTCCACAATCGTTTCCTTGTGTAGTAGGCCCTGTGGAGAAACTTGAATTGAATAAATTGTAGACGCACCGCAATGGCAGCTCCTCTCGGGGCCTCAAGCGCTTCCCTCCAGTCCTCCTCCTCAAAAGTACCAACATACCTCTCCCATTTATTCCTTATGCCATCTAGGGAAGTTGAGCAATGTGTCACTAATGTTTGATAGATAGTGGATATCTTTTTACTTTCTAATTCCCCCATGAAGACTTTGGCCTCTAGTGGGCTGAATTCCGGTAAGGAGTCTAGAACCCTCAGGGTGGATGTAATGGCGTGTCTAAGCTGCAAATATCTAAATAACTGGGTCTGGGGCATATCATATTCCTCGCGTAGTTCCTGGAACGACTTGAGGGTCGTACCCCTAACAACGTGTCCCAGGGCTGATATTCCAATCGCGTCCCAGCCCTGAAATCCCGGCAGGGACGCCAGTGACGGCAGTAGCCCATTTCGCCAGAGAGGAGTTTTTCTCGTAAGTGTGTTCCACAACCCCATGCGGCGGAGGGTGTCGCGCCATATACGATACACCGTTTGAGTGACCACAGGGAGTCTCTTTCGCCTATTTGCCGAGTAACGTATGGTATGCAGCGTGTCCGGGTTCATCAGGTGCCTCTCCAGGGCATAGGCCGGGTCGCCTCTGTCCCCATACCACCACTCGTTCAATATCAGAAGATGGGAGGCCTGGTAATAGGACAGAATATCTGACGTCGCTAGGCCGCCACAGTATGTGGAAAGGAAGCATGTGCGTAGCGCCACTCTCCCCACTCCCCCGGCCCAAAGGAACCGACTAAGTGCCGAGTTGACTTGTCTGGACCACTGCGGTGAAATGGGATATGGGTGGTTTTGTAGTTGGTACATCTGGTGTGGGGGGGCCACCATCTTAAAAATGGCTGAGCGGCCATACAAATTAAGAGGCATGCGGGACCAGGTGGTCATATCCGAGCGGACGCGTTCCCACACTGGCACAACATTGCGCGACCAGGAGACTCCACACAAATCAGTCAGAAACACACCTAGGTATTGAAGGCCTCCCGTCGCTTCCTGCAATGTCTCCGCCCAGGGCCCCAGGCCGCTGCGCTCCCCCAACACCCACCGCACGGATTTACGTTGGTTCAGGCGGAGGCCCAACACCTCTCCAAATATCCGCATTATATCCAGGACCCGCGGCCCTGATTTGTTCAGGTCAGTAAGGAAGAATAGGACGTCATCCGTATATAGTGCGATTCTATCGGAGGGTCCAGCCTGCCACTCGGCACCCCGCATCTGAGCGTCAATTCTCACCCATGCCGCCAACGGCTCCATGGCTAGGGCGAATAAGTAGGGCAACAGAGGGCATCCCTGCCTGGTGCCCGACCTATAGGGAAGGGGTCGGACACCGCCCCAGCTACTCTCACGGACGCAGTTAAGTCTGTATATACTAGATGCAGATATGACAGAAAGCGGGGCCCGAGGTATAGGCGGGACAGGAGTGCGCGAAGGTAGACCCAGCTCACTGAGTCGAAAGCCTTATCTATGTCGGCCAGCAATAGCGCCGCAGGGATCCCTGCTGCTCGGGCCGCCTCCACCACCACCTTGGCACGTCTAATATTATGTTGTGTTGCTCTATGGGGCATGAACCCGGCCTGATCGGGGTGAACAAGGTCGGTTAAGTACGGGAGAAGACGATTGGCCAGCGCCTTCGCCAATATTTTCGATTCGGTGTTTAAGAGCGAAATTGGCCTGTAGGACTCGGGCAGATCAGGGGGCCTACCGGGTTTGCAAAAAACCACAATCTCTGCATGCCGCCAGTCCCTCGGGAGTCGGCCTCTCTCCCTGGCCACCTCCAGAGCTCTGCCGTAGTATGTACCCAGCTGGAGATGGAATTTCTTGAAAAATTCACAGGGGAACCCATTGGGTCCAGGGGCCTTGCCGGCATTTAACTCTCCGAGGGCTGTTCCCAGCTCCTCCGCTGACAACGGGCGGTCACGTCGAGTGCGCCCTTCGTCTGAAATTGCTCGTGGTGGGAGGTCAGTGAGAAATTTGTCCACTTCCTCCGCCTGAAGGTGCTCCCGGGGGCATATTGGGCCGCATAATATCGTGCAAAACTGGCCGCCAGGGCTGCTGGGGCTGTCATGGGTGTACCCTCCTCATCACGAAGACACAGCAGGTGCTGCGCATGGACGGTGCTCTGGCAGAGTCTGTATAACATCGAGCTGGACTTATCGCCCCATTGGTAGATCCTGCTTTGGGTCGCCAGCCACAGCTGCCTAGCTTCATCTATCTGCAGGGAGGCGTATGACTGCTGCAGCAGCAGCAGTTGACCCACGTCCTCCTCACTCCCACCCACGCAGCAACGTTCTTCCTGATCACGAATCCGGTCCGCAGCACTTACAATATTTTCCCTACGCGCCTTACGGGCAGCCGCACACCAAGCGATGTCTACCCCTCGAAGTGTAGGCTTCAGGGCTTCCCAGAGAGTCATGGCATCTGTGTCAGGGTTATCATTCTCGTTCCAGTAGTATGCAATAGCCTCCCTCATGTGTGTTTGATAGGGTTCTTGCTGCAAATGCCACGTGGAGAGACGCCATCTGAACGGCTGTCGTCGTTTGTCCAGGAGTAGGTCCATCACTACTGGGGAATGGTCAGACAGACCTCGAGGCAATATAGATGTGGAGCCCACCCTCCCAACCCAGGCGTGGGGGACAAATAGGCAGTCAATCCTAGAGAAGGACTTATGCACCCCTGAGACATAGGTGTACTCACGACTTTGGGCGTGCTGGTGTCGCCACACATCTACCCATCCCATTCCTATCACCATGCCGTTCAGTTTAGTGGGTGTATCCGGGGGCAACTCACCCCTTAGCCTGTGTCTATCCATCCGTACATTCATTACATCCTTCCAGTCACCACCAATCACTGCCATAGCTTCGGGTATCTCGGCCCACACACTGAACAGCTTTTCAACAAGGGCTCCTTGCAGTGGAGGCGGGGCATACACACTCCCAAAGACTATTGGTTCAGTGCCTATCTTACCCCGGATGAACGCATACCTGCCTTGTGTGTCAAGCCATTGAGTTTCATGAACATAGGACAGCCTACGGTGTACCAAGATTGCCACTCCACATGATCCCCTCGTAAACCCGGCATGGTATACCTGCTGAAAGCCGTACCGCTGCAGGCTAAGGGTTTTAGTACCCATGAGGTGAGTCTCCTGTAACAGTAATACATCCGCCCCATCTCTCTTCCCCTGTCTTAGGACCGCCCCTCTCTTAATCCTGTCTAGCATCCCCCGCACATTCCAGCTCACAACACACATCGAACACGCATCGATGCCCTCTGTAGGCCTGATTCAGGGGTATTAACCGCCATCTAAGGGCAGAAAAATGAATAGTCCGAGCATCCGAGACCACACACACATACCTCGCCTTAATAGTACATGAAAGAACACTGTGTAATTCAATGGCTCCCACCCCTCCGTACCCCCCTTCTGCAAACCCCCAACAAGCCCCCCAACCCCTACTCCCTTCCAAGTCCCACCAACAACAGCCCCACTCCCCCCCACCCCATACCTCAAAAACGTTGAAGTACCTGTTGCGGTATAGGTCAACTCCGGCCCCCAACGGGAGGCCAGAGATCCACTATCCCAATGGATCCCCATGAACGGCCAACTCCGTGCCCTCTCTACCCCCCCCCCAACAAGACTCCTCTAAAATAAGGGGTTGCCGCCTTGTAGTCCACCCCCCCACCCAACCCGCATCGCGCGACTGTAAATCCACAAATAGTTGCCAGTTTTAGTGTTACCATAGGCGTAGATCATCTCCATTCAGGTCTGCAATAGCCGCCACGTAGTCTGTACCATAATAGACAAATCAAACAGGTACCCCCCTTATCTTAACTCCTCACGGATCCACTGTCGGAGAGCCTGGGGGTTTAGTTTCTTCTGCGGCCACCTTATTGGTCGGGGAGCGTTTCGTGGGTTGCTTCTGCTGCGTGAGCGCCGGGGCGTCCGCGGCGGCGCCGCTGAAGAGGACGAGTCTGAGTCTCTAGCTGGCGGCGTGTGTAGTCGGACACGTACAGTTTCGTCCGTCCATGCAAAGACTTCCGCAGGGGAATTAAAGAAGAGGGTTTGGGATTGAAAAATCACTCGTAGCCGAGCCGGATAGAGTAGAGCATATTTGATCTTGAGGCCCTGCAGGCGGGCTTTAGTAGCCGTGAAGGACTGCCGCTGTTGCTGCACTAATCGTGTGTAGTCTGGGAAGATCATGATCTGCTGATTATTCCACAGGAGGGGCTCTTTCAGCCGGGCTTGCTTCAGGATCGTGTCCCGATCATGATAGTTAAGGAGCTTGGCTATCACCGGCCGCGGTCGTTCACCAACTGGTGGCTTCTAAGCAAGCGCCCCATGAGCCCGCTCGATGATGAAGCAGCGGGAGAGGGACTCCGGCGGGATCCAACCCTACAACCACTCAGTGAGAAAGGCTTCCATGTTGCCCTTCTCACAGTCCTCTGGAAAGCCGACAATGCGCAGGTTATTGCGTCGAGCCCATCCTTCTGCATCCTGAGCTCGGAGGGCCAGGCGCTTTTGTATGCCCTCCATATTGGTCACTCTTTTCTTCAAGGCCGCCATTTCGCCCTCCACTCCAGTAATCCGGGTTTCTGCCTCCGTGATGCGGCCCACTGCATTTTGCAGATCTTGTCGCAGCAGGGTCACATCAGCCCCAACGGCCCCAATTTTTGCATCCAATGTATCTCGGGATTGGGTGATTGCCGCTAGGAGAGCGGCGTTGTCCGGCCTGGCGGCCTGCTGCCCTCCCGAGGCTCCAGCGTTTCCACTTGGGCCCATGAATTTGTCGAATGTTCCCTGTTTCGAGGTCCCACCGCCACTCCCACCTCTGGTCATGGTGGACGATAGGGAGGGTAGTCGCCGGGTCACCCCGCAGCCTCTCCACAGGCTCCGACAGTAGGCAGCAGGGAGCCCGAGCCACGGCCGCTTATCGCGGTCTCAGAGCCTGTCCGCGGCATCCCACCTCCGGACTCGCCAAAATTCCCCACTGACCGTTGGGAGCTGGAGTCGTGTATCTAGGGCTTCATGAGTAAGTGGGCGCAGCCCGTCACTGGTCCGTCAGGTTCCTCCAGGCTGCCACCGCTCAGCCACGTTGCTTGCAAGATGGCCGTCTCAGGGGCTCTATTTCGGGCGCCCGCCTCAGCCACCCACTGCCAGGCGAGGCCTATTCGTTGAAGCCAAGATCTGATGTCCACCGCCAGTGTCTGCCGCCAGAGTGTCAGGCCTCACAGAAATGTACTCCCTCCGCCTCAAAGTCAGCGCACTCACGCTTCGTGGTCAAGGGCCACCGCGGTCCGATCTGACCGCCGGGTCCCCGCAGTCCATTCGTCGCTCTTGCACGCCTCTGGGCTGCCGCCGTGTGCTCCAGCGCACACCCACCACAGAGGTCTCTCTGCCGGGCGTCTGGCCTCCCTCGGGATCTTCGCCCCCACCTCCGGTCATTTAGCCGATGTTGTGCCAGCCGCAGCCGCCCCGCAGCTAGTGGGCCCCCTCGGTGTAGTGCACTGCCCACCGCAGGGTATCGACCGCGGTCCCTCTCCAGCAGCTATGCCTCAGGAAGGGTCGGGCCGCCACGCAGCCCCAGTCCACCTCTCGCCGTCCGATGGTTCCCGCCTCGGGCGCCCTCGAAATCGAGGTCCCGGCCTCTCCCTGTAGTGCAGGCCGCTCCGCCTCCGGGGCCGATTGATCCCGTTCCAAGTCCCCGGAGCGGCCGAGAGTTTCACCACGCCTGCCGGACACCCTCCGCCATTCTTCTCTGTCACGGGACAGGCGCTGGCTAGGGGGGAGGCAGAATAAATTTCCCAGTGAGAGGAGCGGCGGGACGGAGCTACTCTAGGCTACGTCCGCCATGTTCGCCGCCTTGGCCACGCGCCCCCACAGATGATGAATTTAAAGGCCTCTTTTTCTTCATTCCGGGGACATTCGTCTCCTCCATCCACTTCAATGGAAGGGACATCTGTAATGTGGATTGCCAGGAGGAGAAGTCGTTATATCCGAGAACTCATATTATAGTACTGGTGGCTTCAGGCAGCCAAAACTGGGAGCGCCACCTCAGAGGTCAGACGGAATCAAAACCTGCGTTAATCTGCTCTCACTCATCAGTGAGGGTTAAAAACACGGGTTCTGAACAGTTATTATAAATGTGTCAGGCTGTGAAACAGTACGGCAATTGGACATGCATGCTGCCCTCTACAATTGTTTTATAGAACATATACACAGTATTTGTGGCTAGAGAGGCCGGGGAGCTTTGTTTAAGATCTACAAACCCGAGAGCTAAGAGAACAAGGTTTGTAGTATCGAAAGTCAGATGGGCTGGTAACCTTGCAATAATGCATAATTCAAACCTAAACTCTCTCCAACACAATGGACAAAAACGGTCCCCATATAGAGTGCCTCGGTAGAGAGGCCAAGGACTGAATGTGCAAGTAGTCGAAAGGGAAAAGTACTTGTTTTACAGTGGAGGTGATTGTGTGGGATACTGCACTGGAGTGAAGGACTGCATCTTAACGTGCTCTTGAACCACCTCAACAAGCAGTACATTCACAAGCAAAAAACCAAGAGAACGTAGAAGCCTTTCGGTTATCATATTGCACAATGCAACAAGCACATTATTTGTGGTGCGATTGCTGCAACGCTTCATATGATCGCAGGGTGTGAAAGAAACGCAGCCGAATGCACTAAATATCCAGACTCATGATTCCACTTGGCATGACATGTACTTGAAAACCTTTTCAAATGCTGCAGACTGCTTTTCCATTTTGGCCCTTATCTGCCTAAGACATTGTTCACACATGAGTTTCAGCGAGACAAAGGCATGCATGGACAGTAAAACACCGACTGTAGTCAAATCAGCTGCAAATATGTTAATGCAATGGAAGGCGAGCTGTTAAACTGTACATCCAGAAGCAGCGACCCGTCCAGAACTTGGGGTTGGTGTGGCTTTTGACATGAATAACAAACCAGAAAACACCTGTTTTGAAAGACTCATACTTTCCTCCTATACAGTCTGAATGAATCAGTCATTCTTCAGGCACCCAGAAACCCAGGCGAGTATTGTACCTCACACAATCACCTCCAAGAACTAACTATACACAACTTGAAGACAACTTCGAAGTAAAGAACACAGAGAAGTCACCTGCCAAGAGAAGGGCATGCTACTGTGCCCAACATTCAATTCCTGTTAGGGCAGCTGGTCACTGCCCTAAGAGAAGCCATCTGCCCAGAAAAACACACCAAACATGATACTTCAAAGTATTTGTGCTCCTTCTGAGTTGAATTCCACAAAAAACTGTCCATTAAATTCTCCAAAAATACTTCTTTAATCATTCATTTAACTTTGAAAATGCAGGTTTAAGCAGCAAATATAGCCTACTGCTTAGCAGGCAGACAGACATCCACATATGCTTACTGATTGACAATTTCGCAAACATTTTCTCAACAAATAACAAGGGGTTACTTCACCACTCAAACAAATCTTGGGGCTCAGTGTTTTACACATGGGTGCCCAATTTATGAAGGTTAACTACTGGCTTAAAATAGAAGTCAAACTTGTCTTCTACGGTGAAACATTTTTAAAATGGTCGTACCATAGAATAACTTTTGGTAATCAGGCCCCACGTGACTCAATGTACACCTGCCCTGTACACTGGCACACAGTTGCTGTTTACTTCCAGGCACACAGGTTTGGCACAGGTTCACTGGAGTGAAGTGAGTATAGGTAGGGGGTAGAAAATAGTTTTAGTATTGTAGCATAATTCATACTGTACAGTAACTCTGGTTGAAACTTTGAGGAGTAGTCGGAGAGGCAGCTAATGGAAATGTATTCAGAATGCTAAATATAGCTAAGAAAAAACAAAGTTCTGCAAGGTAGAACTGCCTTATCAGACCTACTCACTGGACCCTTGTGGCCTTTGTCTTTGAGAGACGGGACAAAAAATGTAAAACAATCATTCTAATATAGACGGATGTGCCATTTTGACAATGACAAGGAAACCAGAGTGAAATTCCAAAATGAAAGCTTGTTTGGTATAGTAAAATTGTAGGTTCAAGTTAAAGAAGCACTCAAAAACTTCAAACCACTACAGTAAGGTAATAAAAGCCTAAGAAAGATTCTAACCCCAGCATGGGGGCATTGGCCTGCTCACCGGACATGAAAGGTTGGCCGGAAAGAGGCGCTTTATTACCCATGACAAAGGAAAAGCAGGAAAGTCAGATGGCCGCGCTCGCACTCGCACGTGCACTCAAGCTTGCAGCCAGCCAGCACACTCCTGGGTAGCATTTTCAGAATCCCCTTTACTAAAAGTCGAGCAACAAACAGTGCATGCTCTGTTCTAGTTCGACCTAAAAACCGAGTGACCTTAATGTCACAATCGGTGCTGCTCAGTTTCAATGAAGGGAAAAGGAAAAGAGCAGAAAATGGAGAGAGAGGCTATTCTTTTCTTTTTTTTGCAACTGTTTTCTTGTTTTTTTTCCAAACAAGCATGTGCATCCAAAAGAAACATAAATAGAGTTAAGCACTTGGTGTTTTTTTTATTTTCATGTAAGTTACATAAAAAAAGGAATAATGAAAAATTGGGTCGGTAAAAGAATAGTGGAGATAACATTGCGTTGGTAGGAGGAAAGGAGGGGTGACCCCCACATCCATTCTTACCACCCCGAGAGGAGAGCAACAAACCCTCCAAGATACACCCAAGTTATAACCCCTCAAGCCACTCTCCATTACTTGCTTTACACATCTGATTAGGTTGCGCTACTCCCCGGCATCATGTTTGTTCATATCTGAAATATTGAATGCCTGTGTTCCTGGGTACATCTAAGGAGGTCTGGTGTCCACTTTTGCTTTTAATAGAAGTATCGAGGGAGAGGCACATCTAAAAGGGGCTAGACAAACAAAAAGGGTAATAGGTGGGGAGATGACAGAGCGGCAGAGGTGAGAGCTGAACATAAGGGGCAAAACAACTATATAGAACAAGACGCTTAAGGAAAGGGAGATGGGGAAGGAGTGATGTGTATGTAATGGGAGAATCAACGAGAGACTTGCAGTCAACTTGTCGCCTTAATTATGTAGCACCAACGGGCAGTGTCTCAGAATGGAAGAACTCTTCCTTGGTGTATTTGAGAGATGCAGTTCTTTTGAAGAAGTGTCTGCAAAGTGCTATGCTTCTGTTGGGATCTGTGTGAGGTGTCATTATTTTAAACAAAATTTAACCTCAAGCTCCATTGGGGAATTGTCGGTTTGAAATGCAGCTCTTTAGTCAAGAATGGATGTGGAGACTATACATGTGTGTGTATGCAATGGTGTCAACATGGGGTGTGCATATTTGAAGCCACTTTTCTTGGGCTAGCAACTGGAGAATTATCTCTTTGGGATCAAACTAATTGGCTTGTCATTGAAGGACGAAAAAGAGCAATGAAATCAACACAGACAAACTTTAAAGTTAAATAAAGTTCATGTTATTATTGAGACAAGAAAAAACTAAAAAGAATTCCCCACCCCTTTAGTTTATAAACTAATAAAATGGTCAATGATAAACTAATACATCATACCTTTACCATCTACAATGCAATAACCTAGCCTGTGTTTGACTCTCGGCTATCTCTCTCACCACTTTACCTAGTTCTTTGGGTTCTAGGCCCGGTTCACTTTGCATTGGAATATTGGTCTCCTCTTAGGCCTAACAGACATCTTCTTCACACTGATCGTTTAGTCCTTTCTCAAACTTACCAGTATCAGGCCAGCACTGCCATAGCTCAGTGATTCCAGGTTATATTATGTCTGACCCGGACCCTCTAGGCAAATTAAGAGGAGGAATGTTCACTTGACTTGCTAACCCACCTCCTTTTTCTTAAAACTAGAAGCAACTGTATTCGTCCATCTCCACCATTTGGTCATCCCTCATCAATCCCCAGCAAGTCTTACTTGATATTATTTATTGCTTCCGGCCCTGCCACTTTAACAGATTACTTTTCTCCTAAATGTATCTGTTTGCCCTGGGCATCCGTGTCCTAGCTTTAGCAACACCAGAAAGAGCTGGGGCTACCTCACAACCTCCCCCCCATCTACAGTACTTTTTAACTTTCACCACATCACCTTTTTAGAATCAAGCCCAACCTCCATTTTCTTGGCCACCTACTCTTAGCTGAATGTAACTCCCATGTCTGTCAGAACTCCTTCTCACCACACCAATGAACTCCAACCTGTCCTTACTTCTCTTGGGCTAGCAAATGGAGAATTATCTCTTTGGGATCAAACTAATTCGCTTGTCATTGAAGGACGTAAAGGAGCAATGAAATCAGCACAGACAACATGTTGGCCCTCTACTAGGTCTCCTGACTCATTGCAAACCAGGCTGACCTAGAGACCCACCGCATTTTTAATATATCAACTAGGAGCAAGAATAAAATAATTCCGGCAACTAGTTAGGTATTTTTAATCACTCCACTCCACATACACCACTGCACTACAGATAGTTCCTCACTACAGTGCTCCTACGTATTTTCGCAAGTCGCAGCACACCTCAATCCGCAGCTGGTTGGGATGGCCCCTATGATAAAGCATGTCACCGTGAGGAAACTCCGGTGAGTGAGGGGACTCAAGAAAGGACATTTTTCCTTTCAAGATTACATCCATTACCGATGATCATCTACCTCAACAGCTAGGTTCTTTGTCCGAGATCTCGGATATTTTGTGTCTACGATCTCTCTAGTACCACATCAATCTGATTCAGATTTCTTTTTCTGGCCATTTTTTGTTTTTTCCTGTTTCATTGCAGTTGCCAGGTCTTCTGCCGTGGCGCTTCACGAGATTTTTCTCTCCAGCCGCCCCCACCATGGGTTTATTTATTTATTTAAGCTCTTTGTCTTATTAGATTTTTTATTTATTTATTTAATACTTGTGCTCAATCATGTCGGAGGATGGTGATGAAGCAAAATTTTGCCCCCCCCTGAAAACATTTCTGTGGATGCCCATGATCCAGCGTGTTCTGAAGGGCGTACAGAAAGCGAGGAAGCGACATCATTTTGAAAAGAGCCGCCCGTCCGAGCATGGACAATGGAAGTTTCCGCCAACCCTCAACGTCTCGCCTTAATCGAGTCAAGGGAGGGAGAAGGTTCCTCTCGTAACGAATCATAGGGTCGATAGAAATATAGATTCCCAGATATTGAAATCCCTCCTGTGCTATTTGGATGGGACAGTTACGGGGCAAGATCTGTATCTCACCACTGAGGGCGTAGACATAGGATTTAGCCCAATTAATAACCAAACCCGAGTTTCTTCCAAAGGAGGCCAGAACATCGCAGAGTACCATTAGTGATTTCTTTGGGGAGGCCAAATACAGAAGTATCTAGTCCGCATATAAGGAAATACGATCCTCGAAGTGCGGCGACCAATAAATGTG
The DNA here is from genome assembly GCF_964263255.1 of Lissotriton vulgaris. Taxonomy (NCBI): domain Eukaryota; kingdom Metazoa; phylum Chordata; class Amphibia; order Caudata; family Salamandridae; genus Lissotriton; species Lissotriton vulgaris. The sequence goes on from NC_141685.1 coordinate 1,735,693,431, forward strand.
GAGATAATGGGAAACCCTAACGAGTACCTCGCCTGAGACAAAACTGCTCCGATATGCGACCATTAACTACAATCTGGGCAAGAGGGTCTGCATATAGAAGGCGCACCCAACTGATGAAATCGGAACCGAAACCGAATTTAGTTAGCACCGTCCACAGGTACGGCCATTCCACAGTATTGAACGCCATTGTTGCGTCCAACGACACCAAAATGGCTGGCTCACGTAGCGTCGAGGCCCTTGCAAGGACCCCATGAAGACACCTAAGATTGAGTGCCGTATTTCTGTGTGGAATAAAGCTAGACTGGTCCAGGTGCACTAAATCGCTAATAACCTTTATCAGTCTATTAGCCAACAACTTAGCTAAAATCTTAGGCTCAGAATTCAAGAGAGAGATCGGTCGATATGAAGTACATCTATTTTTCGGTTTTCCCTCTTTATGAATTACGACAATCAAAGCCAGTCTCTGATTACGGGGGAGAAGACCACGGTCCCGGGACTCCAGAAACATGTCTCTTATGTACGGGGCCATCCTATCCGGTCGCAGCTTATATAACTCAATCGGTAGGCCATCGGGACCCATCGCTTTACCTGAATTCAGGGAGCGCATTGCCAATGCCACTTCGTCAGCGGTGATCGTACTATCCAGGAGGTCCCGGTCCTCTACAGATAAACAGGGGAGCGCGATGTCTCGCAACAACAAGCATGAATCTTTCTCCGGTCTATCCGACACGGAGGAGTAAACAGAACGGAAATGTTTGGCAAAGCTTGCCACTATTTCTTGCGGATCGGTCAGCAGAGTTCCGTCTTCCATCTCAATTTCGCGTACTACACGACTAGCTCTGTCTTTCCTATCCAACCATGCGATCAATTTACCAGCTTTATCACCAACATCATAAATATGTCCCTGTTGTTCACGACTAAGAGCCTTCGCACCATCCGTTGCTAACATTCTATAATCTGACTGCTTTATCTGCAGGACATGCAATCTGGAGGGGGTAACCTCCTGCTCCAATTCCGATTCCAACGCAGCTATCTCCGATTTCATTCTAATGTGGTAAATTCTAATTACCCATGCTTAATTTATGCGGTAAAGTTCAATAAGAATAACTCAGAAAAAATAAGAGGCAAAATCCGTGATACTTGAGGTTTCTCAAAAAGGGTTTATTCCTTAAAAAGGAATTGGGTATTTGGCTCGAGCCAAGGTGGCATACCGTTCCATCACCACATGGGTTCGGGAAGGGACTGACAGACAATACTTTATTAACAACCATTCATATATATAGTCAATGCATTACATTAAGGCATATGCAGAAGGCGTAACAGCTGAGAGGAGAGATAAGAATGCTCATACGTAACAGAAAAAGGCGTTGCAATAGGCGTGTACTAGAAACGTCATTTAACATGATGTCACAAGTAGGTGGATCCATAAGAGAATCTTGCAGTGTCAGCAGAAATACATGGTAGAGATGCGCGCGCAGCAGCCTGACGTGTGATTGACGTGCAACTGGAGGGTGAAGGGGACTTGACATTTAGCCCTACAAGTGGAGACATAAGTCTGGGATGTCAGATCAACCTAATCCCAAATCGTATCTAATATCTTATGTTTAAGGAACTGTATTATCTGGAAGGAAGAGGTCTCTCGGACAGAGGTTATTCTATACTGGCTGTGAGTGCGTGTATAAGCGTCTACGTGTCTGTATAAGATGCGAGGGGGGCATGGCCTACCATGGCAACGGGAGCTATGAATTACTTGCACGGAGACAGTAAGGCCGGGCCCTTTACTCTGCAGCTGGGAGGATGTTTACTTGAACTACGAGACAGGAATGTATTTTCGAGGAGCGGAGCAGATAATTCGAAGGTTGAATGCAGTCTTGGCAGGCAACAGGCTGAGCCAAGCGCCGTGAGCCGCGCAAGGAGTAAGGCAGAGGTCACAGGTACAGAAGCAGCCCAGGCTGAGGCGTTCAGAGTCAGAAGGCAAGAAAAGGCTCGATGGCAGAATTCAGGGCCTACTTCGCCAGAGCTGGAAAAACGTGTAAAGTACACCACAAAAAGACATTGGCATGGCATTCTTAGGAATGGAATATTCAACCCGTTCATGGCGGATCTGAAAGAGGACATGTTAACGTTGGACGCAAATGTATTTGTGTCTTCATAGCTGACACAGGAGGGAAGTTACATGTACTTCAAGCTGGTACATGGAGACGGTGGGGTACACGTTAGGGAACATTTCTTGACCATAAAATTTATATTTCCTCATTCCCTCCTTGTTCCCTATGGACCCTTCATGTTATATCGATACTCATGAATCGATCAATCTGATCACATAACATCATTTGCTCTTCTTTCTTCTTTTCTCGTTTTGAATGGGAACTTGGATGTGGAATGCATGATGTGGCGCACAAGCCGCAAATCGCTGGCCCACATTGTAGACATAGGCAGCAACTGAATACTATGAGAAGGGAAATGCCTAGGAAGGATAGGATCTTCCATCCCCAAGCGGTCAACGTTGTCCAGAACCAACCGGACCAAGTCCAGGTGCCTGGATTCTGGTGTATCAAACTTGCAATTTTATGAAGACGTGTTATAGCTTTATATACTGTTGGCGCGTTTTCTGGAATGAAAACACAGCAACTTGACCCGATGACCTTACAAGCTCCACCCCTATCTGCTAGGATGACGTCAATGACAAGACGATTTTGAAGGACAACAACCCGCATGGCAGATTGCTCCTCTGTTAAGTTGCCTAGAGCGGAGGTAGTTTCATTCACTACTGCTTCGAGTGTTCTAGTTAATCTCCGTATCAGTTTACTATTTTGGACGGGACCTGTGAAGAAAAAGAATCCTTTATTGAAATCTGTGTATTGCTCCCATGCCATTTCAGTATAGTCGACAATCGGGAGATCCCTTCGAAGTCTATTGTTTACTAGATTGGTATTTCTGTGATAATCAGGAGGGGCTAGGAAAACAGGTGGTAAAAGGAATGCAATGTAACAGGTACCATCCCAATCTGGAGGTAAGCGTATGTATGCGGTATGGCCGCAAACAAAGTAGGAATGACGTGTAGCTCTGAAGGTAGACTTGCCTTGATCACTGAATTCGACCACAGTAGTGCATTTACTATGACCTAAATGTACTGAACCATTCTTTCGGACACATAATTCACCTTTGACTGGTAATACTGACATAGCAGGTAGAACCGGTGCAGCTTCGGATTCAACGGTTAGAATCATGAGGTTAATTGTATAATTACCTAATCCATATACTTCATTTTCTAGATCAGTTCCTGTCCTAGTGGGAAGTCCCTTCTTGTCAGGGTAACAGGCTTTAAGCAGAACTAAGTTCAGGTTTCCCCAAACCCAATTTCCTTCATATACAGCAATATCAGAATCTAGGGAATTGATCAATCTAAACCATGCGCCACAGGAGCCATTGTGAGTGAACGGGTACGGAAAGAGGGGCAGAACTCCCTTGTATTTCTGGTAGGGAGGGAGTCGGCCACATATCCAACAATTTGTAGCGTTATTAGTCTGATGGGAGTGATGTAACATACTAATGAATGTGTTGTTGCGCAGCGCAAGTCTGTATGACAGTTCATGTGGAGGTAATTCACTGAAAGAATGTTCGGCAGTGACGTTATAAGCAGGTTGTGCACGCTTGAAAATGGGGTAGTAGATAGGCAATAAGATACTAGCAGCAATAATCAAAAGACTTAAAAACAACATAATCAATAATGTCACTATACAGTGACTACGAAGTGATTTACAATATGCGCGTTTCTTGAGTTGTCTCTGTCTATCTCTCTCTCTATCTCGATCTAGGGGGTACATGTCAGAAACTAATTTAACCGATTCACCTAGGGGAGGACTTAAACAATTAAACTGTCTGACTTGCTAGACCGTAACTTTAGTCTGTATTCCTCGGAGGCGGTTTTCTCCACCAAAGGGAGTTTTGAATCAGTCTGTGTAGGAGGGCAGGGCTTAGAGTCCAAGTCCGAAGGGAGTCCATGAAACTTCTTTACGTGGCTCGAATGTAGCCACCCCTTCCTGCCCTCAACTTTAATCGCGGTCCTCGTCGTCAGAAGGACCAATTTCGGGGTTTGCCAGCGGGGCTCCAGTGGACTTCTCCGGTCGAAGTTGCGAATGAAGACAAAATCTCCAGGGACCACTTCGTGAGGCTTCACCTCGGTGTTGTTGGGAAAGGCTGCAGCTACCTGTGAACGACAAGATTGTAGTGCAGACATCAAGGAGGCAAGGTAATCTGTCAGCATAATACAGTCAACATCTGTGATTTTGCGGGGTATAGGCGTCCCCCACATATTCGGTGGCCTACCAAAGACCACTTCATACGGGGATAGCCCGGTTCGAGAATGCGCCACCATCCTCATATAGAAAAGGGCAACTGGCAAAGCAACTATCCAGTCAACGCCTTTCTCTCTACAGATCTTTGAAAGTCGGATTTTTAGAGTCTGATTATGGCGCTCCACGAGACCTGCTGCCTCGGGATGCCGGACACAGTGGAATTTCCACTGATAACCTAACAGGAGTGTAATATGTTTCACAAGCTCGGATGAGAATGGCTGACCGTTATCTGAGTACACGATACGGGGCAAACCATACCGTGGGAAGAATTCACGAACCAGCTGCTTGGCAGTGGTCGGAGCAGTGTAATCTGGGACTGGATATGCTTCTGTCCATCGGGAAAGTGCACATACGACTACGAGGACATATTTGAAACCTCGACAACGTTCCATCTGGATATAATCCATCTGGAGGACTTCAAAAGGGTGATCGGGAGGCTGAAATCCACCTTGCTCTATGGGAATGCTTTTACCTGGATTAAACTGACAACAAATCATGCAAGTACGCACTTTTTGTTTGGCTGCTGCTCGTAAGTTTTTATTGAACCATATGTGTTGAATACTGTCTAGCATAGCTTTTTCTCCTAGGTGCGCTGGACTATGTATCGTGTTAATGATGACCTGAACCATAGAGTCGGGGAGAAACCATGTAGATTTTCCCTTCGTCATCCATCCCTGGTCTGTCTGGATCCCTCCTAATTCAGTCCACTTCTTTATTTCGTCTGGTGTGGCATGTGTCTGTATATCAATTACATCATGTGCGGGATCCCTGACTGTCATGCAGTGTGTCGGTGTCGGTACTACTGTCTTTGTCAGGTCAGTTACATGAGTTCGATTTTGAGCAGTTTGCTTAGCTGTTCGGTCTGCCAGATCATTACCCTGGGAGATCGTATCAGTGACTTTTGTATGTGCCTTACATTTCATGATAGAGATTGCGGTAGGCAGATGTATTGCATCTAACAGAGCTTGAATGAGGGGACCGTGTTGAATGTTGGCACCGTGAGAAGTTAAGTAACCTCTCTCTCGCCAGAGGACTCCAAAGTCGTGAACGACTCCGAATGCATAACGTGAATCAGTGTATATGTTAACTTTCTTATTCTTGGCTTGAATACACGCTTGTGTCAGAGCGATGAGCTCTGCTGCTTGGGCTGACAGGGTGTCAATACAATTGGTTTCAATAACTTCGGTGTCTGTCGTGACTGCGTAGGCTGCCACTAATTCTCCTGTACTTGTTCTCATACATGAACCGTCCACATAAAGTGTCAGGTCTGGATCTGATAATGGAACATCTGTCAAGTCTTGTCTGGGTTTTGTTGTAATAGTAATGACTTCAATACAATCATGTGCCAATGGATCTACTCCATTTAATGGCAAAAGTGTGGCAGGATTTAATGTGCTACAGCGTCTGATTTCTATGTGTGGTTGAAACAATGTCAATTCATAACCTGTCAGTCTTGCTATGGTCAGGTGTTGGGTCTGTGTTCGATTTAAAAGGACTTCCACGGAATGTGGAACTTGTACTGTCAATTGATGTCCTAACACTATGGAATCACTCTGTCTTATTGCTAAAGCTGTCGCTGCAACTGATTTCAAGCACGCAGGAAGGGCCTGGGCTACTGGATCTAATGTGCTAGAAAAGTAAGCACACGGTTTGTGTGAACCTGCTTGTTCCTGAGTGAGTACTGACAAGGCAGTACCTTCACGTTCTGTGACAAAAAGTGTAAAAGGTTTACTGTAACATGGTGTCGCTAAAACAGGTGCTTGACATAAGGCTTTCTTTAAGTCTTCAAAAGCTTGTGTATGTTCCTGAGTCCAAGGGAGGACAGTCGATGTCGCTGCCTCCTGAGTTGTCAACTGAATGAGTGGTTTGGCTAGAAATGCATATTGGGGAATCCATTGTCTGCAGTACGAAGTGAGGCCTATGAAAGCCCGCACCTCTTTTTGCGTCTTGGGTGGTGACATGTTTACAATTAGCTGGATGCGGTCAGGAGTGAGCTGTCTCCCCACTTTGGACAGCAAGTGACCCAGGTACACAACTTGCTGAACACAGAATTGCAGCTTCGAAGGGGATACCTTGTGCCCCTTGTCAGCCAGAAAATTCAAGACTGTAAGTGATACTTTTTCACATTCGGGCTCACTTCGGGCGGTGATCAGCAGATCATCGACATACTGAAGTAGGGCAGTGTTAACTGGCATGTGGACACTGTCGAGTTGTCTTTTCAGTGATTGGCTATAAATGCTGGGGCTTTCTGTGAATCCTTGAGGTGCGCGTGCAAATTTGAAACTTCGTCCATTTAAACTGAATCCGAACAAGTATTGGCTTTCCGGATCTATTGGGACGCTAAAGAAGGCGTTCTTGAGGTCAATTACAGTAAAGAACGTCGCTTCTGAATCAATGGCTGTCAGTAATGAAGAGATATCTGGGACCACGGGATACTGTGGTACAATGCATTTATTCAGTTCGCGCAGATCAATAACTAATCGATAAACAGGTGGTGCATTTGGATCAGTACGTTTAAGAACTGGAATGATAGGAGAATTACATACATTGGAGTCGGTTTCCACAACCACTCCTTGTGCAATGAGCTCGCCAATGATTCTCAGTAAAGCCACTACAGCATCTGGGGGTAACTTGTATTGTCGAATTCGTGGTAATACCACTCCTGCTTTGAGTGTGACTCGATATGGTGTAATGTGCATACAACCTACATCAGTGGGGCCTTGTGCCCACAAGTGTGCAGGTACATTCTGTAACCGGTGGTCCATGTCTCTTAATACATAGTGGCCTTTAAAATCTCGCAAGAATAATCGTACTCCTTCCGGAGAACAGCATATAATAGCTCCTAGAGCTTTCAATGTCTTTATACCTAACAAGTTTTCTGGGCATGATTTTGTAAGCAATAGATCGGTAGTCCGTGTCAAAGGACCGACTGCAAGAGGAAGGGGTTGTGATACTTCATTAACAATAGGTTTTCCTGAAAATCCAAGGGAAACATTCTGGGAGCCTGAGAGGGGTGCCCCTGGAACCTCATTGTGGCTTATCGTAGTTCTGCTTGCCCCTGTATTAATGAGAAACTTTCTGTCTTTCCCTAATACTTGACTGTGTACATAAGGACCCTCTTGATCTACAGGAACCTCAATAAGAGGCAAGCCAAACTCCCTCTCTAGGCTGTTTCATGTGTAACGTTGGTAATCGGGGTAATCATTTTGTGCATACTGGTACATCTGTTGTGTCGTGTTTTGTGTTGCGGTAATAGGCTGTTGCTGGGGTACTGCTACGGTCTGTGTTGAAGCTGGCATAGGCGGAATATGTTGTATATTCTGGGGTACTTGTTGTTGGGCCTGATCTTGTCTAGGTGGACGTGGTCTCTCCTTAGTTTTACCCGTGGAGATATTGTGTTTCAGGACTGCACAATCGTTTATATAATGACCTGGCTGTTTACAATAGTTACATACTCCTTTAACAGGAGCCGTCGAATTACTGGGCTGGGTCGCACCCTTATTATGACCGTCAGCAGGAACTGACTGGGCAACTAGCATTTTCATTTTTGTGTCTTTCATACGTCTTTGTTCATGTTCTTGTTCTTCTCTAATTCTATTCTGGTGGTACTGTAGCATTTGTAACATTTGTGAAGGAGTATTAGCTTGCCAGGTACTTTCGACTTTCAGTACCCTGTTCTTAACCTGGGGCAGGGAATTCTCGACTAATTTCGTTACAAAAAGATGTGGATATGACTCGCTACTTGCTTTCAGGCCGCTATTAATACCAAAACATTTCTCAAATCTGGTATAAAAATCACTAGTGTCTTCATCAGGTTTCTGTTTACAGGCTGAGATTGCACCCCAATCTTCCTTTTTCGTACTTAATAAACGTGGCAATACTTGTACTAACAATCCTGGTAACGCTTTAACTTTGTCTCCAAGTCCTAGACCTGGAACTCGAGTATTTTCTTCGTTTTCTAATGCAGCCCAATCAATCTTTGCATCTCCCACCTCCCATTCTTTTTCTTTGAGTTTCTCGTAAATACCAGGAGGCAACAATACTTTCAATATTTTCATAAGGTCTGGATAGGTGTAATCGCCCATTAGTAACATGTCTTTTATTTCACGGTGAAAACCCGCGGGATCTTTGTCATGGCTAGGTACTAATTTTTTCATTTCCAACATTTCCATTTTAGTTATGGGCGCGTACACAAACACGCGTCTAAGCGTATTGTCAGCATTCTGAACCGGGTGCACTTCTCGCAACGGATTCTGTCTGTCTATGTAATACATTTTCCTTTCCATGGCATGTGCTGAATCGGTCTGTGGACACAAGAAAGCACTATATCTGTGTCGATGTTCTAGAATCACTTTAATTAGATCGGTACCTAGACCTCCCCATTTATTCATAAGCAGTTCTGCTAATATATCAGGCAGGGGACCTGGATCGGAATGTTGGCTTCTATACAATAGGAGTAGGTGTTGTATCATGTATGTACCAGCTAAACGCTGTTCACTCGGTGTCATGTTCAAAAACGTGTGTGCTAACGCATCATCACTATATTTCTCAGAATTGTCAGCCCATTGTACTGCTGACCTCGCCAATTCTTGTTCGTCCATAGAATCGAGTACATGGTACCCCATTCGTTCTCGAAGCCTGTTGTCAGTGGCTTGGAATAAGTGTTCAGGAGTTCTCGGGTTGCACATAGCTTCCCGAAAAACTCTTTTACTTTCTGGACGTACTGGACGCATCGAATTGTTAAACGGTCTTCCTTTACCTACATAAGCCATCATTTCTCTAACTGGCAACTGTGTTTGTTCTGCTGTCTCTTCTGGTTCGTTCTCCTCCTCTGAGGATTCAAGTTTGTCTGAATCTATTTTCGGTGGTAGCTGTCTTTTTTCATGCATCTTTGTTATTGCATTTCTGATTCTTCGGTACATATTATCTATACAGGCCTGTTTATCATGATTCCCATCTGCTATATTCTGACCCCACCTATGGAGTGCTTTTACGTCGTCCGGGTTCATACCCGGCCTATCTACTTCTCTTATTAGACAGTTTATAAGAAACCTTAGTATCTTGCCTTGAGTATCCACTTTCTGGTAGGCCAATGCCTCCTTAATACTTTCAGGCCCTACCCCTGTTTGGACAAAATGATATATTTTATCTAGATGATCTACCATTCCAGGTAGTGTCAATAAAAAGTTTGTGACTCGTCGCAATCGTACTGATGCGAGCAGCATTCTTTCGTCATTCTTTTTACCAGGTACTGGATCATATCTACAGTCTGCAAGACGATCTCCATATATTGCAAAATCGGCTGTTCGAGGTGTACGTTGTTGTGCTAGGTCTCTATAAGTCCACCGCTGTGTGGGTGGCGGGGTTTGGAAACCTGTCGCCCCTCCGGACGCGCCTCCTGGGGCGCCGGCTCCGAAGGGATTAGTTGGGTATAAAACAGGGGGAATAGGTCCAGGAAGAGGTGGAAGGACGGCTGGAAGACCAGGAGGAACGGGAGGAGGAGTAGCTTGTCGCGGAGGTGGGGGCTGACCATCTTGGGGTCCAGCGCCGCCAGGAGGAGGTGTGCGTGGAGGTGCGGTATTAACATATTCGGGGGCTACATCGTCTAGATATGAAGAAAGGAAAATGTCCTTTGCTGTTTTCTGGTGCATTTTAGTCGGGAGCAATGGGGGTGGCAGATCTTTCGGTATTTCCGGGGTGGCCTTAGGCAAACCTTCGGCCAAGAGAGGATACATACCATTCATAAGGGTATTTCGTTGTCTATTTACTTGTTCTAATTTTACTCGGATACCTTCCTCAACTAATACGTTTTCTTGGGCCTTTTCAGACTCCTCTCTACTTTTCTCTTCTTTTCTGTGTGCTTTTTCTGTACGCCTATGCGATTCCTTACGCCATAGTTCAATGGCATCCTTCTGTGACTGTCTGGCTTTCTTTTTCCATAATGCTTCTTCTACTCTCATGATGCAATCTGCATCCCATGTCCCAGCAGCGGGCCATCTCTGATTCTCTGCTAGATCTTGGTGTAGTACACCCATAAATCGAGATATAAAACGGCATCTAGGCCGTGCTTGTGGTACATAAAGTACCCTGGAGTGTCCCTAGGTGGAATGGGAACAGCTTCTTCTAGTATCCCTTTTCTAGTTTTTATTTGTCTTAATTTGGAGAATAACGGCATCTTAAAATCTGGCTACTTGGTTCTTACTCAGATATGAACACAATGAATACAATAATCACAATAATGAAGATCGAACAATCACTCATACCACGACATTTAGATAACACATTAAAACATTTTTAAAAACGAACAACAATAATTAGAATAAAACTTGCTAACTGCGTGATACTAGATGTACTGCTAAACAGTACAGATACACTGCTAAACAGTGCAGACCAGGTCTGTGTACCCAAACCCGTCTTGACCGGCACAAACTAATGCGCACGTCTGGATGCGTCCCCAGCAATGGTACTCACCGGGAAGCACGGAAACAGAAGGCCTCGGAAACTCTGGACTGGACTGGACCGGACTGGATTCGGACTCGACTCGTGGATACTTCGGAACTTCGGAACCTGGTGGGCCTCCGTATACCTCGGATCTTGCTCTCAGCTAGGCTCTGGTCGGGATCCTCCGCACTCCTCACCGCCTCGTCTGGGTGTTGATCGCAGCCTCAGTCGCCTCCGTTGGCCTGAGGGAGATACAGGAAATCCTGCGGGTACGCGTAGTTGTCCGTCCGGCTGTGGCAGGGGGCTAGGCCTGCAACACACCTCTGGCGCGTGAGATGGGGGAGGAGTCCCTATTCGGGCGCCAATTATGTGGTAAATTCTAATTACCCATGCTTAATTTATGCGGTAAAGTTCAATAAGAATAACTCAGAAAAAATAAGAGGCAAAATCCGTGATATTTGAGGTTTCTCAAAAAGGGTTTATTCCTTAAAAAGGAATTGGGTATTTGGCTCGAGCCAAGGTGGCATACCGTTCCATCACCACATGGGTTCGGGAAGGGACTGACAGACAATACTTTATTAACAACCATTCATATATATAGTCAATGCATTACATTAAGGCATATGGAGAAGGCGTAACAGCTGAGAGGAGAGATAAGAATGCTCATACGTAACAGAAAAAGGCGTTGCAATAGGCGTGTACTAGAAACGTCATTTAACATGATGTCACAAGTAGGTGGATCCATAAGAGAATCTTGCAGTGTCAGCAGAAATACATGGTAGAGATGCGCGCGCAGCAGCCTGACGTGTGATTGACGTGCAACTGGAGGGTGAAGGGGACTTGACATTTAGCCCTACAAGTGGAGACATAAGTCTGGGATGTCAGATCAACCTAATCCCAAATCGTATCTAATATCTTATGTTTAAGGAACTGTATTATCTGGAAGGAAGAGGTCTCTCGGACAGAGGTTATTCTATACTGGCTGTGAGTGCGTGTATAAGCGTCTACGTGTCTGTATAAGATGCGAGGGGGGCATGGCCTACCATGGCAACGGGAGCTATGAATTACTTGCACGGAGACAGTAAGGCCGGGCCCTTTACTCTGCAGCTGGGAGGATGTTTACTTGAACTACGAGACAGGAATGTATTTTCGAGTAGCGGAGCAGATAATTCGAAGGTTGAATGCAGTCTTGGCAGGCAACAGGCTGAGCCAAGCGCCGTGAGCCGCGCAAGGAGTAAGGCAGAGGTCACAGGTACAGAAGCAGCCCAGGCTGAGGCGTTCAGAGTCAGAAGGCAAGAAAAGGCTCGATGGCAGAATTCAGGGCCTACTTCGCCAGAGCTGGAAAAACGTGTAAAGTACACCACAAAAAGACATTGGCATGGCATTCTTAGGAACGGAATATTCAACCCGTTCATGGCGGATCTGAAAGAGGACATGTTAACGTTGGACGCAAATGTATTTGCGTCTTCATAGCTGACACAGGAGGGAAGTTACATGTACTTCAAGCTGGTACATGGAGACGGTGGGGTACACGTTAGGGAACATTTCTTGACCATAAAATTTATATCCTTTTCCTTTTGTTTCTTAACACCAACTATTAAAGAGAGAGCCTGACCTCTAATCACAGTCTTAAAAGCCTCCCATAACGATACAGAGGAAGAGACCGAACCCTCATTCTCTCAAAAATAATGGTCCAATGCCTTAATCAGTGAACAGCGAGTCTTGGGATTCCTAAAATACCAGGGGTTGATGGGAGCCACCCTCCCCCCAGATCCAGATGCTAGTTCAAACCGAAACCACAGTGGTGAGTGATCAGAAATACAACGAGCCATATGTCTGACCTCAGCAATATAGGACACCTGTGCAGCCGGCACTAACACGTAGTCTATCCTGGAAAGACTACCATGGGCACCAGAGTGAAAAGTGTATTGTCGTTGAGTAGCGTGTAGCAACCTCCAGCTGTCCACCAGGCCCATCGTGTCAATGAAGTCCAGCAACCAGCCCCAAGCCCCCGTGAGAGCCCGAGGTGGGTGCCTGTCTAACTCTCCAGATAAAACTGCATTGAAGTCACCCCCCAAAATCAGAAACCCTCCCGGAAGATCTAATAGAACCCGTCCCAGATCAGCAAAGGTCGCAGATTGCAGGCCAGGAGGAACATAAACAGACACAAGGGAAAGCACACTGCCCTCCCATCTTCCAGAAACTGCAATATAGCGGCCCCTCTCATCGAGGACCGAGGATTCTATTTCAAATGGAAAAGAGTTCTTAAGGAGAATTCCAACCCCCCCGGGACCCAGACGAGAACCCCGCATGGGCCACCAGACGGTATCCCTTTCTATTCATGGCGTGACACGTATTACCCACTAAATGAGATTCTTTTTTTTATTTTTTTTATTTTTGAAAACCTTTATTTGAGAAAATGGATGCATACAAATACGGGCCTACAACCCGGGGGCCGTCCACGGAGCAAAACTGGAAAGCACCATCATCAATTAAAGGCACAGAGTGGTTAGACGACATTACCCAGCGCTGCAAGTCAGTATTATCAGCTAACTAGAACCACTCGACACAAGATTAAAGGAGGTTAATTTTATATATTTAAAGAATAAAGGATCAGTCAAAAAGATAGCAACCTGGAGTACATGGCGGGGAATAATTCAACTGTGTCGTTACAGTACAACAGAAGAGCAGTAATCAGGAAGGTCCATAGCATGCAAAACATAGGTCCGCTTATAATTCCTCAATGGTAGTGTCCACGCCCAACCACATGTACCCAGAGACTAACTGAACAGCAATTCCGCAGTAATAAAAACCCATCAGGAAAACAGATAGGTTGCAATCACTATACATCCCAACCCCAGAAATAAGAAAACGAAAAAACCGAAGAAAGAAAAGAAGTGGGGGGACTCCACGTTATTGTACCCGCCCCTCAACGATAATGGCAAGCAATAATACAAATAGCGAACATGCTTAGGGGCGGAGCAATAAATCAGGAGAAACAGTGCCATGAGTATCACATGTCGTAAAATACCGATTCCTCCCCTCACAGTAACTCAACCTACGGGGTTACAAACAGTCGTGGAGACCCAAGATAAGGATACAAAAGAGCCATAGAAACAAAGAACTACCTAATAGACCCTACTCCACCCATCCCACCCTGCACCCCTGCAGAAGGCTACGGCCTACCCACCCCAGCAGCGTGCCTGTCGCCCTAATAATGAACTCGAAATATAGAAAAAGAGAATATAGGGAAACGGAAAAGGAAGGGAGAAAGAAAGAAAGGAGCCTGGGGAGAGGAACCATTAGCATATGATACGGCCCCCGCCCCCCGCCCACTTACGCTGCGAGTAATGCCCAAAACGAAACTGGCAAGTATTCAGCCACACGCAAATACGAAGGAATCAACAAAGTATCACAATGTAAGGCAGTCCATGACTCCATATACCAATCAGTAGTCCTCCGAAAAGAACCGGGTTCATCCTAGTCCCTTCTTGGCCATCGTCGCTATGTACGTAGATCCAGTGGGCATAGGACATGGCGATGAAGAGAGGCCATGGAAAAGTTGCTGGAGTAGCAACGGAGACAGCCAATAGGACCCCCTCTCACGTGGGCAATGCAGAAACTGTTCACAGCAGCCGTATATACCAATGTCAATGAACTCCAGCGGTTCCACCCGTTCATGAGTAGGACCATCGCCACCCCAGCCAGGAAGCGGGGAACAATCAACGACCGCACCGGACCCATCCGCGTCCTCAAAAGCTGGCCCGGGAGGAATGGCGGCCATTACTTCCCTCTGCACGCAGGAATCCCGGACCAAGGTCGACCTCCAGGACCTCAAAGCTTGCAGGATGTCGCCCACCGTGGGTTCGAGCTCACCAGTACAGGCCCAGGAGGAGTGCAAGGGCAAGAAAGCGGCATCCCGGGACCCTGCACGGAACATGGCAGCAGCCGCCATTTTGCGACAGTTACGCCGTCTCTCCGGATTCGTCTCCAAGGGTGAGCTCAACAGCAGAACCCCGGCGGGACCCCCCTCAAGCGCACAAGCAGCACCCACAGCGCTGAAATAGTGGTCACAAGGGAGGGGGACCCGCCGGTGACATCGCTCCACCAAAGCCACTCTTTGCCACCAAGTGAAGGAGCCCGGTACGGCCGGACGGCAGCAAAGGGGGGAGCCACCAGACACGGCGTCCCCAACCCACAACTTGCCACACACCACCTCTGGAGCACCGGACGAGTGTCCCAGGCGCGTTCATTTGCCTCCGGGCTCTTCGCACATCGGCATCTTCCGGCGGCCCCAGATCTCCACCCGAGGCCGCCGCCGACACCGTCAACTCGCTAAGGGCGAGGCCCCGGTCTCAGCCCCGGGAAGGCCGCACTTTCCGGGAGGGCACCGCTGTGGATGCACCGAACACCGGACCCACCGGGATGGATGGTAAGTTACTGCAAAGCTCTGCATAGAAGTTGTTGTCCGTTTTGGGCAGGATAATTGACAGGATATTAGATTTCAGGCAGGTAGGGCGGCGGAGCCGAGCTAACGTGCGGCCATCTCGTTGTCGAGCTTGGCTCCTCCCCCCTAAATGAGATTCTTGAAGCAGAACTACATCCGGAGAGTGTCGCTTCAAAATTGCAACACCACTCCACGTTTTATCTTGTCCCCCAACCCATTCACATTCCAACTCATCAACCTCAATCCCCTACCCCCCATCATGAAGCAGAATGAAAACCCATCCCACCCCAAGTCCTTCACATCCATGAAAATGTCTTGCAATATAGTGCCTTGCTAGAGAACGAAACTGAAAAACAACACCCCCCACCTCGCCTCCCCAAACACCCCGTTACAACACCCCCCACCCTGCACCCCTGCTTACGACAATAAAGCCACCCCCAACTCGCAGTGGGCCTGTCGCCCCCACATCTACAAAAAGAAAGCTATGGAGGAGAGAGACCCTCCAGTAACCCAACCACCCCCCCATACAGTCAGCACAAAACTACACTCTGGTTCAGAACCATACAATCGAAGAAACCCTGGCAACCCCGGAGACAAGCCATTTGATATTCATTTCTGAGCCATTTGTTCGCCTTCAGCCCCACCAGATGGTTCCCCCAAAACTTGCTGGGCCGGCAAAGTGTCTAACCAGTCGGCCACCACTTCGGGTTTATCAAAGAAGTAGGTCCTTTCATTATGTTCAATCCTCAGCGTGGCCGGAAAAAGCATAGCATATTTGAGGCCCATGTCCCGAAGTCTCCTCTTCACCCCCAGAAAATGGAGTCTTTGTTTTTGAACCGCCTGCGTGAAGTTCGGATAAAAGCTGATAGTTGAGTTCTCGAACTTCAGGGGTCCACTTGCTTGAGATGTCTGGAGGATAGCATCTCTATCTCGAAAACTAAAAATCCGTGCTATAATAGGCCTCGGCGGGGCACCCACTTTCGGTCTTCCACCAGGAACTCTATGTGCTCTTTCAACAGTGAAGAACTTACTCCGTCCCTTGGGCTTTAGCTGGTTCATGATCAGGTTTTCAATGAAAAGATCGACCGCTTGCTCCTCCGCCTTTTCCGGAACACCGATTACACGGACATTGTTCCTTCGGGCCCTCCCTTCAAAGTCCTTAAGGCGGCGGACAACGGAGTTGTTCGAGGCCCTCAAGTTCCGCATCTCTGTCTGTAATTCGACGACATCATCAGTTAGACTCAATGTCTTAATGTCTAACGATTTGACTTTGTTTTTTTCCGTTTGTCTTTGCGAGGTCCGTGCGGATAAGATTGACATCAATAGCCACCGTATCCAATTTATGCGCCAGGGTCTCCATCTGCTTACCAAGGGACGACCTGATAGCATCAATGGCGGCCATACCATCCTGCAGAGTCAACTCAGTCGCCGGAGCCGAGGAATCCCTCGCTTCCTCCTGCGACTTGCCAAGTCCACTGGGCGACCCCTTAACCTGGGCGTACCGGTCCATGACATTGGACTGGGTATATCCACCCCTTCTGGTGGTTTTTAACTTCTGCTTGTCCCCCTCCGGTTTGGACTTTATGCCAGGCTATGCTCCCAATGTCTCCTATTTGCCCAGCTGTAAAGACCGAGATTGTAAAGTGGCCTCCGAGCGATACACTCCAATCAGCCCAAGCAGAGGGGGGGGGGAGAATGAAGTGTCTCCAAGGCCGAGGCACGAAACGTGGTATATTGTCCAGGATACGCAGACACTGCCCAGAGGCGAGAGCCGCAGCAACGATGAAGCGTCTTCTAAGTATAGAATGGTCCAAGTGCCGAAAGCGAAAATGAAAGTGCGGCTGGACCGGGCTCCCTCTCTGAGCCTTGCAGATGTTGTTCAATTACACCCCGGGCACCATGCCAACTCTAGCGCCGGGCCTCCAGCAGATACAGGCCGTAAACTTCACCACATCACAACTCCGACCTCTGGGGTCCGTCCGGGACGCCGTTTTCAGCATTCAGGTCTCCGGGGGTTCATCTACCCAGAGATGTCGACAGCTGACAGGATCAGTGACAGGATATATGCGGGAGGGTCTGAGGGTCTCGGGAGCCCCTTGCTCACGCGGCCATCTTGGATGCGCGCGGAGCTCCTCCCCCTTGACTGAATATAATTAATAGTATTTATTGAGATATGGTTGACTTATGCTCCATTCTAAAACTGTGGCAAAGATCCAGTCAACCTGAAGAAGAACAAGTGTGAGTTGGAGACCACCTTTGTAAGTCACTGGTTGAACTGATTTAAATACTAAGTATTTCCATGCCAGCACCTTCAAATAACATGAGATGGGCACTGTGAGGGAACGCTCACCTTCTTATTTAGATATATTTTTTCCAATATGTATAATCCAGTTCTGGCCACCCTTAACCTGGAATTGATACAGGGAGTGCATTCAGTTGAGTTGTGATTAATGACACGCGACTTAAGCGACTTAAGCACCCTTAGCCAACCAAAGAGGGGGTTAACTAGAGCCTACCTCTCTAACCTACAGGCATGATAAGGGTTGTCCATGAGGCTACCCCATGATGTATTCACTTTGGGGAACCTTCCCAATAAGCGCGTGAAGCTTTACCTTTGACTGTGTTTAATATCTACCATCTAACAGCGAGCAGCATAGATTGGCAACAAGGCTTACGAAGCTAGTTCAATCTCCATATACAGCGAGGAAACAGTGTTTATTGTTCATAGCCGGTCCCTTCTTCCTCATTCTAATACCAGCAGGTGAATGTTTTATAAAAGAAATAAGAGAAATGATTCATTTAGCTTGCAATTGTGCTTGTTCCCCTTTTAGCCTTAAACCCCTATGGTTCTCCCCCCTTGATGTTAAACCTACCGGGTACTGTTGACACCTTTACACCTTGACCGTTATGTGAGTAACATGTTACCCTTCCTATAGGTTTTTGGACTTAAGACTTTGAAGAAACTGCTGCTGTTTTTAACTATAACTTTAACTCTGGTTTTAATCTAGGAATGCTGTGTTTTGTTGTTTTGTGATATAAGTCAATACATACTGGTCACCTCTTATCACTAGTATGTCACTGCTAATATGTCACTTCACCCACAACAACACGGCGTGTTCACGGTCACAAAAGGCACTTGTTGTCACTGAACTATGGTAACGATTTCTTTTGTCTCCCTAGGCAAGAGCTGTCCCATACAGGTAGTACAACTATATATTAACTGACACTAAACCAGGTCATGTTTTGCTAGAGATAGATGCAACTAATTAGGTCCTGAAGAATCGCAGCCAGTGTGCAAAGGCGAGAAACATGTTGACCTCACGATATGTAATGTAGTCCTGGATCGTGACGTGGAATCCTAATTTCCTGCGATCATAGGCTACCCACTGTTTTTACTTGTGGCAGGGGACCCCCAGAATAAATTGATCTCCGGGACCTTGTGCCACATTTTAATCCACGTATTTACACTATCCCTTCCTTCCTGGCCCCTCACCCGCACTTCACCCATAGGCAGTTGGTAAAAAGATCTCCGCCAAAGAGCCCCTCTTTGAGGGGAGCCCGTTGGGCATTGCACCGCCTGCCCAACGAGGAGCAAACGCCAATGATGAAGCATGACACTCGCAAGGGTGTGTGAGGCCAATAAATCCAACAAATTGGATATCCAGGGTAGCCCTCCACTGAGCACTACCCTTACCTTCCCTGTGACCATACTTTTCCCTTCTTCTATCCTTTAGGAACAGCCGAGTCTGTCTTTGCTTGTCACTGTACCTTGGGGCTATGACTGTGGCTGGACCTTCCATTCTCCTATTTCCTTGAATGGTAATCTGAGCCCTTGGATCTCCATCTGATCCACCTCCCCTCCTTTTGACATATAGCACCTTCAAATTGCCACAACAAAATCCTCTAACAAGGGTGTGCTATGTTGGTGTGGAAGATGGGGACTAGCCTGCAATTACAATAACCAAAGGTGAACACTAAAGCTGTGAGAATCTATAGGTATTCCATGGCAAAAAAAATTATCACAAAGGGCTGATGCGTTTCCTAGTTTGAGTTGCTCTCCAGATGAAGGAGGCAACTCGGAGACACGTATTTGAGTCCTCCAAAGAACATAAAAATGAGAAGGAATCCTGGCGCCTCCTGGTGTTATGTGCTATAAATAAAGGTTTTAAGTAACATTTCCAAATTCCAGTATTAATACTCCAAACACAATGAAATGCAAAGTTGATTGAGATGGTCTATTTATTATTATTATTATTTATTATTTAAGAGTTTTATATAGCGCTGGCCAGAACCGAAGGTATCGGAGTGCTTTACAACATTCATCATGATGCAATCGAACACAAAGTATATCAATAAACAGCATTGTCTTGTGTCGAATCCTTTTCATTTTGGGGGGGGGGGGGCGAGGAGCGAGTCAAAAGGTGGGTGATGCCTTCTTATTGAAGCTTCTATATTCTGTGCTGGGCAAGATTCCTGTGACAGACGGATTCTGCCTCTTTAGGCTGCAGCTATCTATTCAAATGGGTTCGGTTGGGGAGAGGTCTTTAAGCTGACTTTTGCAGTTTATGAAGGAGGGGTCTTCCTGATGTGGACTGTGATAGAGTTCCAAATTTTTATCTCATTTCCAGAGAAGGAGCATGACAAGGTTTTTTGTTTGTGAGTTTTCGGGGGATTGAGAAGTAGAGTTTTAGTACTCCTGAGATTCCTTGTCTGGCCTGCCTTACAAAGTTTGGAAGACAAGTAGGCAGGCTTACCAGTATGAAGAGCTTTGTGTGTAAGACAAGCAATTCTGAAGTTGGAGCGCATTTCAATTGGGAGCCATTTTTGCTCTCTTAGAAAGGGAGAGATGTGGTCGTATTTCTTTACTCCTGTGATCATCCTGGCAGCTGCATTTAGAGTACATCTGAGGGGAGCTAAGTGTGATTTTGCCGTGCCTGTGAGGGTTGCATTCCCGTAGTCCAGTCGGGACAGAACCAGGGATTGTGTGGCCAGTTTGAGGTCATTGGGAGGGATGAAGGGTTTTATTTTGTTGAGTAGTTTTAGGTTGAAAAATGCGCTTTTTGCAGTGTTCTTGATGTGTTTGGCCATGTTTAGGTTTGGGTCCAGAGTGATTCCCAGGGATTTTACAGAGTCGGCCAGGGTGAGATAGCAGTTAACAGCATCAATGGTTTTAAGCCATTCTGTGACTTGGGAGGTCTGCTCTTTGTTGGATATGAGGAGGATTTCCGTCTTGTCATGATAGAGTTTTAGGTGATTGTGGGAAAGCCAGTGTTGGACTTCTCTTAGAGTCATTTAATTCTCTATGTCTTTGATCGAGGAAGTTTCTAGGAAGATCTGGGTATTGTCCACATAGAGATGGAAAGGGATGTTGGCTTTTTTGAGTATGGCGGTGAGAGTCTCCATGTAGATGTTGAACAGTATTGGGGAGAGAACTGATCCTTAAGGGACACCCCTGGTTATGGGGAGTAGGTCAGACGTGAAGTTTTTTAATCTTTACTCTTTTGGAGCAGTTCTAAAGGAAGGAGGTAAACCATTGTAGGAAAACCTCGTCTGCTCCAATCCTTACTCGGAATGCGTTAATGAGCAGTTTGTGGTTGACCGTGTCGAAGGCTGCCGGTAGTTCAAGGAGTTTGAGTAGGCAGCATCAGTCTGTGTCAAATGATTTGTAGACATCATCTATGATATTCAGGATCGCTGTCGCTGTGTTGCATCCTTTCGTCTGTGTTGAACCAGGCTCTCGATGAAATGTTCTTGACTCTTTTTTGTTTCAAGGGAGCTACTTGGTCTTGTATAGTTGCCATTGTTGCTTTGTAGTGTGCAGTTCGTTCAGTTGTAGAGAGGTAACTTGTGATGGGGGAAAGTAGTGATCTTACCCTTTCTTCCAGGTCGACAAGGGGAATCTGTCTTAGATTTCTTGCCCAATTAAGGCTTTCCTGTGTACGGGGTAGGCTATGGGTCGTTTGGTCAATGTGGAAATAGAATGATGAGGTGGTTATGTTATGTTATGTTATGTTATGTTATGTTATGTTATATATATATATTTTTAAAGCGCTCGTACGCCTGTGGGCTTCATGGCGCTATCGAAGAGAGAAGTATAAACACAACATAATACTCTAATGGTAGGCCTGTTTGAAAAGCCAGGTCTTTAGGGTCTGTCCGAATATCAGGAGATCCTGGCTCTGTCTGATCGACAGTGGTAGGGAGTTCCAGAGGGAAGCCGCTAGGTGGTGAAAGCAGCTGCCGCCCTGTTGTTTCCTTTGAAACCGAGGTACAGTTACTAGTGCCTTGTGAGCGGAACGAAGGTTCCGTGAGGGGACATATTTTGACACTAGCTCCCTGATAAAGTTGGGGCCTTTGTTCTGTAGAGCTTTGAAGGTGATGCATCCGTTTTAAAGGCCACTCTTTGAGCTACCGGAAGCCAGTGTAGCTTTTCCAGGCCAGGTCTAATAGATTGCCAATTTGGTTGTTTCCAGATAAGTCTGGCCGCCTGGTTCTGGACCAGTTGTAGTCTTCTCAAAAGACCAGCTGGGAGTCCTAAGTAGAGGCTATTTGAGAAGTCTAAGCAGGAGAGAACAAGTGCGATAGTCACCTGAATCAGTGCAGAATGTGACAACAAGTGTGCTATTTTTTAATCTTTCTAAGCTGAAAGAAGCTGGGAGATACAACAGCTCCCACCTGTGCTTTGAGAGAAAGATCTGCGCTGAGCGTAACCCCAGGCTCTTGACCGGCATAGATTTCGCAGGGGGGGGGGGCTCAGGTCAAGTAGCCAAAAGTGTGGACCCCAGCTTAGTTCGCTTTTCCCGGGCAAGATCAGTTCCGTCTTACCCGGGTCCAGCTTAAGATGGTTGACATTCATCCATCTCTGTATGTGTGTCATAGTCTTTTGGAACTCGGCCACAGAGTCTGGAGTATTTAAGGGAAAGACAAGCTGAAGGTCGTCTGCATAATTAAAAATGGTGGCTTTATAATTCTTTAGGGAGTGTAGTAATGGACGGAGGTATAAATTAAACAATAACGGGGAAAGTGAGGATCCCTGAGGGACCCCACAGGTGGAGAGAGATCTAGAAGCTGTGAAAGTCCCTAATCGCACTGATTGTGTGCGGCCCTCAATGAAGGAGGTTATCCAGCTCAGAGCAGGGCCCCTGAGGCCCGCCTGCTCGACACGGTTGATCAGAATGTCATAGTCAACCGTGTCGAACGCGGCCGACAAATCGAGGAGCACAAGGGCCTGATGGATATCCTTATCTGCATTGGATCTTAGAGTGTCTTGTACTGCTAGTATCACAGCTTCAGTAGAGTGGCATGGGCGGAAGCCTGCCTGGTTCGGTTCCAGATACTCAGTGCTCTCAATAAAGTTTGACAGGCAACTAGAGACATACGCTTCTAAACGTTTAGACAGATAGGGCAGGAGAGAAATAGGCCTGTAGTTGGTTGAATCCAGCGGGTCCGCTCCCGGTTTCTTTACTAGGGGAGTAAGCAGAGCATTCTTGAAGCTGCTGGGTACCTTACCCTGTGAGAGTGACTCATTTAGTATGGGAAGAATGCCTTGTGGAATAGCTAATCCTATCACTTTAAAAATATGTGGTGGGCAGATATCATTAGGAGAACCTGATTTGACGCGGGAAAGGAGTTCCGAGAAGGACTTTGTATCAATGGGAGGGAGGGATTCCAGTGTAACAGGGTTAAAGTAACTGTCATCCATAGTGGTCTGACCAGTCGACAGGAAGGATGGGGTTGATAGTAACTGTATCTTCGTGAGCTATAATGGCGTCGAGGATTGAACCTCTGCTATGGGTTTGCTCTGTGCAGTGTTGGATAAGATTATTATTGAGAAGTGTGTTTAAGGATTGGATCAGAGTGTTATTTTCATTGTTCCAATGGAGGTTGAGATCACCTAGTATTATGTTGTTGGAGTCCACGAGTGAGCAGTGTGTTATCAGGCTGGCAGATGGTAGAGGAGATGGCAGAATAGCGATTTGTTTTCATTCATCTTAATGGTGGCGGTCAGATAGTCAAATGTGTTATAGGTGAATGAGTCCGTTTCAGTTATGGAGATGTTGCTCTTGTAGATGATTGCAATACCCCCACCACAATGGTTCTGTCTGTCTTTATTGATGATAGAGAACACAGGGGGCACAAGCATGTCCATGATTGAGGAGGAGGACTCATTTAACCAAGTTTCAGTGATGAATGTGATATCGATGTCATGGGTTAGGATGATTTCTGCCAGTTCTGTTGTATGTTTGGTTGCAGATCTGCAGTTTATAAGCATGAAGTTAGTCGTTACCTAGTTGTCATGTTGTTTTGTAGGGGGTGCCATGGGGATCAGCCTCTCCCAAATACAGTGATTACCTGGATCTTGGAGCTGGGGTTGATAGTTGTATCGGAGTCATAAGAGTTGGCAACATCAGTCGCCTCTCCTAGGGGGGAACATCCATGACAACGCTGTCAAAACACTGCGCTGCCTTTACGACGCGTCTTTTACAACGCAAGTCGTTACCACGACTTGCGCTGGAGGGCGCTCTAGACTAAGGAATAGGAGATTTACTATTCCAACACCTTCCCTACTGTACGTAGGCTGGTGTTGGAATAGTAAATCTAACTATTCCTAAGTCCAGCACCCTACAGCGCAAGTCGTGGTAACGACTTGCGTTGTAAAACCTGCATTGTGATGTACCGCGATCTAAAAGATCGCGTTGTAACATCATACAACCCTCCTAGGGACATTGCAGCACTTGTTCTTTTGGGTCTCCCAGGTTGGTTTATGAAGGTGGTTGATTTCCGGCTGTGCCACTGTCTACCATCACCCAGGCAATTTACAGTCTCCTCCGGCCATTGCTTCATTGTCGGGAAAGCTACCTGGACATGGGCTATGACCAAACATAGTTGAGTCAGAACAAAGCGGTATTGGGTGTTGATTTTACACACCAAATACTGCTGTAGTACCTCATTTGCTGTCATAGAAATATATAAGGCCACAGAGGGCCTCAGGAGGACATCAGCACAAGTGACAGAAGATTTTTTGTTAAGAAGCAAAGGCTTCAAATCGCTTGTGCTGAAGCACAATATATAGTCTGGACAATCTGGGGACAGGGTATTGTCAAACTGAGCCAACTCTAAAGAGATGAACAAGAGCCAGCATTTCCCCGATTGGTTGACAAACTAATTTGTAGGCAAACCTGAAGACAACCTCACAAGATTGCACCATCTTTAGCCTGTTATTTTTTATGTGTTTAGAGCAAGAAACGCTAGTAGTAAAGAAAATCCCCAGATAGGATTCCTTCGTAGCTTCATTCTCTGAATCACATTGTACCCAAATTCATTCACTGATGCCACCATTTTAGCATAAGCTTCCTGTGCCACCCTAGCAGCTTCTTTGCTTAAGTAGATCAATTTGCTCTCAGTGTGGTGTCTCAAAACGTCTAATCCCACTTTATCCATAACAATATCCTTGAGTTCAGTTTTGAACTGGATGATATTTACCCTCTGTGGAGCTTGTCCATTGGGGAATGGGGTTGCTACAGGTACTGTAAACTGTATGGGTGTTCCAGTTGTTCCTCCTATCTGATTCCGGGGTCTGGGAAACTAATAGTCCCTAACATCCAACTGAATGCTCTGGTCCATTGAACTTGGGTGGGTATTCATAGATAGAGGGCTCACGTTGGTTAGAGTTTGGGTTGAATGGATAGTCTGTATTGGTGGGGTCTGTGAACTACCTGCCTCTAGGTAACTCGGGGTGCACTCGCCTCTGTGGAGTTGGGTGCTGTAGTTTCATTCTCTGCAGAGATTTGGGGTGTGTTTCCTGCTGATGGGGGGGTGTACTGTAAGAGGGTCGTTTGAACTTTAGGAGTTCATCAATGAAGGCATCCTGCTAGTCACTTTACTGACTCATCTCTCTTGGCAAGTGGAATTTTCTTTTCCCAGTGACTCCCAGTCTATCACAGAATAAGTGCCTACTGACTTGATTACATCCACTCGCCACCTTCTCTGCTTCTTATCGTCCTGAAAGTTTAACCCTGAATAAGAACTTGTATTGCGACTTATATAGCGCACGTATCACCTGAAGGCATCAAGGCGCTTGCCTTGGGAACCCGTCCTGGCTTTTCCCTGTGAGATAACCCCTACTGGGCATCCCCAAGGTGAAAGCCAGGCATCCCGCAGCAGGTAGGCCGCCGTAGTGGAGATTAAGCAGCTATTGCCCAGAGTTGCAGAAGGGGACCCCATGATTAGAATAGGCACCGAGGCGAGAATTATCGAGTCCGTGGACATTTTTGGGTTCAGGACCCTGCCGCATCGGGAATTGAACCCTGGTCCCGGGCCAGACCTCTGCATCAGGGTCTGCCGCTCTAATCAGTGAGCCACACTTCTCCAACTTAGTGCAGGTTTTAAGTACAAGTTATTTCTATGTTGCTCATTTGCTCCCATAGGTTTAAGGCATTGAATTGTGAAGGTCTAGGGTGAGGCTTTAAGCCATACATTCGCCTCCTTAAATTCTCTGGCTCTTTTATGTGGAATGTGCCACAAAGAAGGAAGTGTAATTTTATATCCTTCTCAGTATATTGATACCAATCTTTGAGCCATACACATGTGTGTAACCCTTTCTTGTCTGCTATTGCCCTAGATGGAGTGCTTTGTGCTTTCGGTGGGAATTTCTCCTCTTTCTTTAACTCTTTTTGCTTTTTTGAGGACTGAATCCCCATGATTTTTGCCTTTTAATGTTAAGTAGGACTTCTCCTCGCCTTTCACTCGCTTCCCTCTCACTCACTGAATTTTCAGCTCGCCCTCCAATCAAAGCACAGCAAAGTCAAAGGTCAGCCAATTACAGCACAACTTTTGGCATCTACCAGCCTATACCTACTCTGCACCCTATGAGTAAACAGCCTGTGTACTGTCAAACTCTCCTGAACTCTGTTTTCTCTCACCCACTCGGAATTTCAACATTAATGTGAAATGAATTTTCTCAAGACCTATTTCATCATAAGGTGACCAGATTTTGAAAATCTCATCATCATCAAATTTCTTTATTTCGGCTTAAATGCCATAAAAGAGTCACAATACAATTCATTATAATATACATTGAGTCACATTTTTGAATACATTTAGTATAAATAAAACATATGTGATTAAAAGATTAAAATATTAAGGAAATAAAAAAGTAAATTTCCCCAATAAAACTTTCTCTGAGCACAATACAATTCCAAAATGCCAAAGGCCCTTATGGCATTTCTAGAGCATGTTTGATCGTGTGAACATATTTCATTTGCATTACAGCTTTAGGCCTTTTTTCCTCAGCAGGAAGTAAATTGAGTGCAGAAATCGGCTGACACTGAATACTATTGTTTAAGTTGTGTCTGTTTTAATTATTCTTAAGGCCTGGTTACAGGATCTTACTCCTAATAGTAATCATAAGGGCTTAATCCATCTTCTTCTGGCCAATGCATAGGCTGAGCAGAAGAAAAGGATATGAAGGTCGTCTTCTTTCTGGTTACCGTCACACATAATACAAGTTTCATCTGCCACTGGAGCTGGACCATTAGACCCCCTAGTCCAGCGTGCCAAAGTTGTTTTGGTCAAAAGATTCCCATATCTTAGTTTTAAAAAGAGGGTTTTGGCAAGTGAGAGCTCGATTTCATCAAGGAAAGCCTCAAAAAGAGGCTCATCCTTGAAACTCAAAAAATTGGTCACTAGAGTTCCAGCATTAGTCACATTTGTTACTAGGTTAGACACAAACCTCCAAAAAGCCCTTTTTACAACCAGTTTTGAGTTCGGCGGTAAACATTCTGGATTCTCCCAAAAATGGTTTAGGCCTATTTTGATGAACCAGGTTTTAACGTGTTTTAACCAGGGAATGGTATTCGAATTGTCCAACCCCATTATCTCTTTTAAACCTTCTCTATAATCTTACAGTTCAGGTACCCGCCAAAGTCTAACCCATAACATTAGTGGCCGAATAATTGTGTAGTGATCTGTTCTTTTAACATTTAGATCCAGCTGGAGTGGCACTAAAGGAGTGCCTCTTGGAGCCCTTACCAGACTTCTCATAAAGTTGTTATCCATGACGTGGAAGGAGTCCTTTGACATGGGCTCCCAAATTTCTGCGCCATATAATGCCGCTGGTTGGACCTTAAATTTAAATAACTCAACTACTGGAGACACAGCTTTGCTAGTACTCAGGCTTTGTTTCCTAAGAATAGGCTTTACATTCTGTGTAAATACCAACTTACTTTTTTCAATTTGGGGCCGCCAGGAGAAATTAGAATCTAGCGTAACCCCTAGATATGAAAAATTTGGGACCGATTCCAGTGTCTCACCATTCAGAGTTAAACAGCCTTTATCTGGTTTTGGTGGATTAAGGGCCATACATTTTGTTTTTTTATCATTAATTTCCAATCCTTTCTTACTGCAGTAATCGCTAAAGGAATTGAGTAATGCCTGGAGACCTTTCTTGGTTTGGGAGATCAGAATGGTATCATCTGCGAATAGTAATGATGTTACCTTTTCTCCATTCAATTTTGGTGAATCATTTATGCATCCCTCTAGGTGTACAGGGATGTCATTCACAAAAAGGGAGAAAAGTGTGGGGGCCAATACGCAGCCTTGGCGAACGCCACGCTCAATAGGTATTTTTTGAGTCAATTCCCCGTTTGGGCCCCATCGCACTTTAGCAAAGTTCTCAGCATGCAGCTCTTTTATCTGTACCAACAGACTGCTTGGAAGCCCTGCTTCACTCAATGTTCTCCATAGAAGGTCACGTGGCACTAAATCAAACGCTGCTCTCAAATCGACGAAAGCAACGTATAAATGGTCCTTTTTGATATGTACATATTTCCAGTACAGGCAGCAAAATCTGAATACTTGGTCGATTGTGCTCACTTTACATCGAAAACCGGCTTGATATTTTGTTATGATTGCATTCTCCTCCAACCAGTCGTTGACACGAGTTAAAATGTGTCTCGAGTAGATTTTCTGGAGAATGTCCATCAGGCTGATTGGCCGATAATTAAAAGGATCCAACCGATCCCCTTTTTTAAAAATTAAAACAATTTCTGCTCCCCTCCAACTTTCAGGGAAATCTAGACTATGGGATAGCTTATTACACAGGTAATTTATGTATGGTACCCATACCTTTAGGTCATGCTTGTACAAGTCCCTTGGTATCTTATCTAGCCCTGGCGCTTTGCCGTTTTTTACTGAATTTATTGCCACCTCAGTTTCTCCTAATGTGAATACCAGGCAGTCTATAGGGTGTTTGAGGCACAGGGCATCGTCGCCGGGGACTCTTGGCATATTGTCATACTTTTTGTAAAGGTTACTGAAGTGGTTAACCCACGTTAGCTCGTCAAGATAGACGTCCTTTACCACTCTCCCTACGTGGTTACCGTTAGCGACTAACCTCCAGAACCCTACACTGTCCTTTGATTTGACAGCTGTCAACATATCTGCCCAGCTTTCTTCCTCCCAAGCTTTTCTTGAGGCATTTTGTACCTGCTATATTTGATACATCGGATGACTCCACAAGTGCAATTTCCGTGTTTAGTAGCATCTCTATTGACAGTTCCTCTGCCAATAGTACCGTGTTTTCACACGTCCAACTTTTATCACCCTGGATAATGGCATTATTTATGTTCCTATGTTCTAGTGACAAAACGCCTTGTTGGCTCTCTCCCTGGTCACATTCTCCCACCACTACCTCGTTACCTATTGGTGAATTGACTACATCTAGATGTCTAATATTAATATATGGACTATGGTCTTTTTTGTTTCCCATACCCTTGAGGACTACTAAATCTACTTCCATGTTACTTTCTCTTGGTTTTACCCTAGTGAAGGGATTCAGCCTATATGTTTCAACATTAGTGAGAGATGGACATCCCGCCAAGGGATTTAGTCAGTCAACCGCTTCTAAGCAGCTGAATGTGTTGTAAGTTGGCAATCCCATCCACTGGCTTGGGTTTCCCAGATTCCCACCTCGTAATCTGCCCGAAGCATTATGATTCACCACAGTTCACCCTTCACCATCCTTGAAGTGCGTTTTGGGTGGGTAGAAGTAGGACAGCGGTCTAGTTTGGATCACATTGCTCCCATCAAATGCGTGTGGGTTCCAGGAACACAAATGGTGCACAGTACGTGGATCTTCAAATGTAACCGCCACGCAGTCACCCGGTATGGTCTTTCTTGTTGGCCCTATCCATGGAACCCTACGAACCATTAGTATTTTGCTTTTAATGTGGTGTGGTAAGGGCCTTTGCACATTTAGCCAGTGTAGGACTTTGTTTTTTAATGACCTAAAGCTCTCAGCAACTTGGTTTGTCAGTTCCGGGACCCCCGTCAAGACAGATACATAAGGGCTAGCATCTAGTGGCAGCTCAATATAACCTCCCCCTGGTTTCCTCCTCTGGGGGTTCCTGTTCTGTATATGTTGAGTAACTTTTGTAGCGTTAACGCCCTGTGCTGGGGTATCTTTCGCTATTGGAACACTATTTGTAGTATTTGTGGTGGCTGCACCTATGGTGTTTGCAGTTGGTGCACTTATTTATTTGACACTAATACTTGTTGGTATAGCACTGGTTCCCTGCTGTATTGGATGTGGTGTGT
Organism: Lissotriton vulgaris; assembly: GCF_964263255.1. NCBI lineage: Eukaryota > Metazoa > Chordata > Amphibia > Caudata > Salamandridae > Lissotriton > Lissotriton vulgaris. The sequence goes on from NC_141685.1 coordinate 1,735,723,272, forward strand.
TATTATCTGTTAGAGGTGCTACAGGTGCTGTGACTATGCGTGTAGTTGTACTAATCGCTGAGTCAGCTATGCTCAGACTTGCTAATGTTATAATACTTTTTTCAACCTCCAGCAGCTGATTTTCCATTCGTGTCAATCTTACTTTCAATGGCATTAGGAGTGATTTAAGAAGGTCCCCTATTTCCTTCACTAGCGTCCCTTTTCCCTCCTCAACTGTCCCTACTCTGCTTCCTAAGTTATTTGGAGGTAAAGTTTCTTGAGCCCCTGTGTTTAAAATTGTGTTCCTTTTGCCTGCGTTGTTTTGATTCTATTGCCTGCTATTTTTGTTTTTCCATTTTGGTACCAGTTCTCTAATGTAACGTAACTGGTTTTATTTTACAGTGCTCTGACACCTTCGGGTAAAGTCCGCGCTTTATAAAAATGCATTAAATAAAATAAAATAAATCTCAGGAGCATGGAGGGTCAGGCTCTTCTCGTTGCTACTTAACCCCTCTTTATATCCTGCTGTGTCGCTTCAGTAAGAAACTACAGCACAACAGGGGAATCTTTAAAACATATAAAACGTGCCCGCACGGTGATTTAACAAGAGAGGGAATGCCAGCCTACACTCTATTTGAAATGTAATGTGCACGACTGCACGCTTCCCCATCCCTTTTCACCTCCGTCGTGACTGTCCTCGAATAACCGCGATCGTCCGGTGAATTAAATTCGGGACGGCTGGTCACCCTAATTAAACAGAACACTCATACATAAGGAGACTTTCGGACACGCGGCGGTTGACCAATGTTCTCACTTCCGTTAAAACGTAAGAGCTGAGAACGTAAAGCCGATGTTTACAAGCAGAGCGTTTTGCCTAAACTGGGTCAGAGTGTTTGACGCGTAGAATAACCAGAGCAGTAAACGTCGTAGAGCTTTTTGACAACATCTGTTCCTGCATGTTTTGCCTATCCTGTGCTGATTTTTGTTGGACCGTCATTTTGTTTGCTTTTAAATAAACGCAATAACATTGAGCTACTTTAGTCTGTCTTTTCTTTTCTTGCGCGACCGTTGACACTCCAGCGCGCAGGCGCGGGCTATGGGACGCCAAGACATTTCCACGGAAACAGCGATGTTTACAGTTAGATACCAAGCCCGCCCCTCGATGGCTTTACCATCTGTCTGCTGCTGTCCGCGGTACCAGGGTTTGATAGTGGGGCTGTCCTAGGGCCAACCCTTCGAGTGCAGGATACAGGATGCCTGGCCACTTTAAGGTAGGAGATGGCGACATGGTGGCATAATTGTGCATTTAGGAGGAGAAAGGATAGAAAGAGACTAACGTTAAGAGGAGGCATAGTGACGGGCTGGAAGTGCCGAAAGGCACGATTGAATAGGACATCTGTCAGATTTTAAGTTTTTCAGCATTCAGAACCCTCAGTGCATATATTATATATCTCTCTTCGGTCACATGCTTTTCGATTGGCTTTACGCGATCGTCCTTCTTGCCCCTTGCTATTTATCTGGTAGCCTCGGCGCCCCCCATTTCGTTATTTAATGATCGTGATATGTGTACTTAGTGGTTCGAGTGTTCACTATTTGTGACCTGCGCGTTCTCTTTCTTCGCCCCCTCAAAGGTTTTTTTGTGTCTTCTACATTATTTCTTCATCTAGTTTTTCCCATCAGTGTCTCTGAATTACGCCCTTCGAACCTCCTTCCTTTGTATGCATCTGTGAATCTTGCTTCTGTGGCTCAGTGTACCTAAATTGTGCAGTTTCCCATGTGTGTTCTTCATATGCCACCACTCATTTGTACCCTCAAGTGTTCGATGTTGGTGTCCCTCAGGTGTACTCGTGACAGAGTGTTTCGCAGTGCAACTCATTTGGACACTCATCGTACCTCATTTGTTGCCAGCTGTGTTTTTAATTTACTGCGGTGTCCACAAACCTCAGCAACTGTTACTAGTCCCTCTTCGAGTGCCCAACTTTAGTACCCCTCAGGTGCACTCGTGATGAGTTTAGTCACTAAACTTTAGTGTGCCATTCGACTGCTTTTATGTTTGCCCTCTGTGCCCCTTCTTTGTGGCCTATATGTTCCCATGTTGGTCCATGAAATGCCGACTACTAAAAATCCTCAGTGACTTTAGCATCTGTCCCAAGTGTGCCTCATTTTTGCAGCTTGATGCGTTTGATGTGCATTACTTACTGTTTACTGACAGGTGCCAAAGAGGTGTGAGAAAAAAAACTAGACAATCCTTTTCCATTTATGCACCCATGTTTTGTAACATGATCTGTTACAAAAATCTTAGGTCCATCACTGACCCTGGGTTGTGCTTCTCATTTGTACCGATAGTTTTCATTCAGCCAGTGGCTTTTATTTGTGCCACCAGGGCCTCTCATTGCTGGCAGGGTAGCTTGGTTAGATGCCCACAAATTAGATATGTGATGATCTGCACGTCTGGTGTGCGAATTCCAGCAAGTCAATTTAGCCTTTCATTCTTCTGAGGTAATATTATCACATTATTCAAACAGGGTTCTTACACTCTTTAATTCACAGCTGTCACAGCTCTATCCTAGCAGTTTTTTGTTGTTTTGTGTATGAACATAGCCCTTCCCATTTTCAAGGTCACAGCCTACTAGACTGCACAGCTAAAGAACTCTTGGGGACATTCAGAAAGTTGATGTAGGAATGCACTCTGCCCATTGCTTACCATTCGCTTTGTGGTTTGTAACTCACATTTTCTAGCTTTCTAATTGCTAGCTTTATTTGCTTTAAGTTGTCCAGCTCGATTTCCTCTATCTTGTTGACCAAATCCTGTTTACTATATTCTTCCACAAACACACTTTCTGTAAACTGGCCTTTAAATCCTGTTCTCATCTTGTCACATTTGCTGTGACAATCGTGCTGGCTTGTGGGGGTTATTTGAGGAAGTCTGTATAGATGTTTTTATTTTTGTAGCACAGAATTAAATTTGAATTTCTGTAACTGAACTGTTGACGATCAAATCAGTACATTGGGGGATGACGTTGCCACACATTACCATTTGTGTGCTGTATACTTTTATCAGTAACATTTTACGAGTTCAAATGTAATGGCCTTTTCAATTGAAGATGCTTTGACTGTAATGTCAGTATTTCACCTTACCATGCTTACTCCACGTTACTCCTCTCCACTCTAAAATGCACCATGCCACTGCACTCTACTCTGCACCACTCCGCACTACGCCACTCCACCCTGCGTCACTGGACTCTTTCTCTGTACCACTACTCTCTGCGCCTCTCTACTTTACACCACTCAACTCTGTGGCACCCTACTGCGCAACACTGTACTCTTTGTCTGTACCACTACTCTCTGCGCCTCTCTACTTTACACCACTCAACTCTGTGGCACCCTACTCCGCAACACTGTACTCTATGCCACTGCACTCTGTGCCAATGCACTCTACCACTTTACTCGAAACCAATGCATTCTACACCAAATCACTCTACGCCACTATACTTTACGCAACTCTATTCTACTCTGCTTTACTGCACTCTATGCCAATGCCACTCTATTCTACTCTGCGGCACTGCACTCTACGCCAATCTATTGTACTTTTGCTTCACAGCACTATACGCCTCTCAGTTCTACTCTGCATCACTGCACTCTACGCCACTCTTTGCAAATCTACTCTGCGGCACTGTGCACTTCAGCAATGCACTTCAAGCCACTTTCCTATACACCACTACGCTCTACTCTCTGCTACTCTACACCACTGCATTCTATGCCAATCCACTCCAAGTCACTCTAATCTACTCTGCACCACTGCACTCTATAATATTCCACTCTATACCACTGAACTCTATGCCACTTCACTGTATTCTGAAACACCACTCCACTGCACTCTACCCCAATGTACCCTACACAACTTTACTCAAATCCAATACACTCTATGCCACTGCACTCTATGCCAATCTACTCTGCACCACTGTACTGTACACCACTGTACTCTACTCTATGCCATTTCACTCTTTCCCACTCTACTCTACACCATTGCGCTCTACGTCATTTTATTGTGCACCATTGTACACTACTGCATTCTACACCAATGCACTCTATGCCACTCTACACAACTACACTCTATGACACTCTACTCTGCAGCACTGCACTCTCTGCCACTGTACTTTGGGGCACTCTACTCTACTCTGCACCACTCTACTCTATGCCACTGCACTCTACTCTGCACCGCTCTATGCCACTCTTCTGCACTATAAGTCAATGCACTCTGTGCCACTCTAATCTACAGTGCACCACTGCACTCTGACACTGCACTCTACGCCTCTCTACAATTCTCTGCAGCACTCTACTCTATGTCAGTGCACTCTACCCAGTGTATGCCACTCTGCAACACTGCACTCTACGCAACTACTCTATACCACTCCCCTCTGCACCACTCCACACCACTGCACTCTACTCTGAAAAAATCTACTCTTTGACATTGCTGTCTGCGCCACTCTATTCCACTCTATGCCACTTCGCTCTTCTCCACTCAATTGTATGCTGCACCACTCTATGCCACTACACTCTATACAAATCTATTCTACACCACTGCACTGTATGCTACTATACTCTACAACACTGCACTACACTCTACGCCACTCTATGCCGTTGCACTCTGTTACTTCACTCAGCACCACTTTACGGCACTGCACTCTACACCAATGCACTCTACGCCACTCTAGTCTACACCACTGCACTCTACAACACTATGCTCTGCAGCACTGCATTCTTTGGCACTCTACTATATCCACTCTACTCTGTGCCACTTTATTTTATGGCACTGCACTGTGCTCTGCACCACTCTACTGCACTCTATGCCAATGCACTCTAGCCCCTCTCCAATCTGCTTTGCACCGCTGCACTCTATCACACTGCACCCTACACCACTCTAGTCTAGGCCACACCACACCAGTCTGCAACACTGCACTCTATGCCACTCCACTCACATGCACCAGTCCACTCTACCCTGCATCACTCCACTCGACACCACTTAACTCTACTCTGAAATAATCTACTCTACGCAACTCAATCTATACCACTCTACTCCACTCTGCACCACTGCAATCAATGCATTGCCACTCTACTCTACACCACTCTACCCTATTCCACTGCGATCAATCCTGCACCACTATACTCTATCCTGCACCACTCCACTCTTCTCAGAAACAATCTACTCTACGCCACTCTACTCCACTATATGCCACTGCAGTCTATGCTTTGCCACTGTACTATAAACCACAGCACTCTACCCCAGTGCACTCTACACCTCTTTACTCCAAACCAATGCACCTTATGCCACCTCATCTATACCAACTACTTTGTACTACTGCACTTTACGGCACTTTACTCTCAAACATTCTACACTATTCCACAGCAGTCTACGCAACTGCACGCTACGTCATTCTACATCGCTGCACTCTACGTCACTCTATTCTGCTCTTCACTGATGTAGTCTATGTCACTGCTCTCTGCACCACTCTAAGCTGTACCACTCTACTCTGCTACACCCTACGACCCTGCAGTCTACAACCCTGCACTCTGACACTCTTCTCTGCATGGCTGCACTCCTACACCACTGCACTCTTCACCACTTCACTCTACACCACTGCACTATTCACCACTCCACTCAATACGCCACTGCACTCTGTGCCAATCTACACCTTTGCACTCTACCCTGCACCACTCCACGCCACTTCACTCTGCGCCATTCCACACCATTGCACTCTACTCCACTGCAATCTACTCTGCACCGCTCTACTCTATGGCACTGTACTGTATGCTACTCTGTCACTGTACTGTATGCCAATGCACTCTACACCACTTTACTCAAAACCAATGCACTGTACGCCTTCACTCTACCCTAATCTACTCTGTACTTTACGCAACTTCACTCTAGGTCACTCAACGACACTCTACGACACTCCACTCTACAATACTCCACTCTATGTTGCTCTTCTCCATTAAACTTTGCTCCACTGACACTCTCCTCCACTCTTCCACTCTGTGCCATTTTACAACACTAGTCCGCTCTGCGACAGTCTACGCAACTCCCTCCACTGTATTGTATGACACACTACTTCACTCTATGCCACTCCACTCTGACAATCTACTCCGCTGTACACCACTCTACGCAACACCGTCTACTCCACGACACTCTGTGCCACTCCACTCAACAACACACTACTCCCTCCAAGCACTCCAGAACACTCCCCTCAACTCGACAGTATTCCACTCCTTGACACTCCACTTTCCGACACTCCACTCCATGCCACTCTCCTTAACCCTACCAACCTTCAACCATGCTGAACAGCAGCCATTGTGGTGTACAACATAAAAACATATTGGCATAGCCAATAGCTCTTGCATAGGCGATACCTATTGGCTTTACCAATGCTTGTTTTACATATTGGCACTGTGATGTTCAGCAGTATGACTGAGGCTACGCCCACCTGGACTCTTAGGAAACACCTAAAGGATATATGGGTGACTTATAGGAAATATAAAATTCAACCTTATTTGATATGATTTCCTTTCTATACAAAACAAATAATTAACTTACCTCTACTTTGCTTAGTTCTCACTTGGAAGGTTAGACTACATGTTCAACCTAATACAAATCTGACAAATACGTAATTGATGAACATATGGTGCACAGTGTTCTGTAAGAATTGAACGGGCCAGCTCTTATAGGTGTAAAACGTTATTTTATTTAACTTCCAAAGGCTACTGAACATATAAGTCACAGACTCTTCTCAGGCAAAACTTAATTAGAAAACCCATTTTCTTCTTCTTTTTGTTATATAGGTAAAGGTAACTCTTTTCATTACGCTTTGTTTAAATTCATGTTTGAGGCTTTGTTTTGAGTATTTGTCTATTACACTGTTTGGAAATAAATTATACTTCACCCACCAGATTTTGGAGGCTGACCTTACTTCACCTTGAATGCATATTTCTTCCCAACGACTGTGGTGAATTAACAGATGAATGTGCAGCGGGTTGTCCCCACCAGATCTCCTGCGCTTAAGGTTTTCACAATCAGCCTGCACCATTTTTTCAGGCACACCTGGCAGTACTCTGTTTTTACTTTAGGCAAGCAAGGCATTGGCTCCATCACCTCCATGCTGCTTAGTGGGTGAAACCCTGGCAGTTCAACTGAAATACTATTTACCATAGAGTCTCCTTCTCATCTGCAGCAATCCTACTAAGGAAGGAAGCATAGTTCACTGAAGCAGATCTGGGGTTTCAAGAACTTGTGACCTTCCCCCATATAAGCATAAATGGGGTTCCAGGTAACTCTTTCATTATAAACTACTGCAACGGCTGACGGTATGAAGGCTTCTGTCGGAATTATCTATAAAAAACAGGGGTCCTGACCTACACAACTTCTTTTCTTCTTCCCCTACTTCTTCTTACTCAGCCATTTACTCCCAACTGCATCATCCTGTTTACCTAAGCACCAACCATTCTGCAGAACAGCAATAACAAATGCATTTATCAGTTAAAAAGAACATTAACATTACAGAAACAACTGGACGAACCAGTGTTGTCGCCAGTAGGGTAATTCCTGAACTGGGTGGTATACAGCCGGACTGAACAGGAAGCGGAAGTGAGTACGTGAGGGTGCGGACCTGCGGCTTCGACCCCCGGAACTGAGCCTCGCAGGCTTGCGGTCCCTTTGCGGGTCCTGTGAGATCAGTTAACTTGTTCATCAATGCCAAAGTTTTAGGACAGGGACGTGGGAGATTTAAAATATAAAATAGAGAGAATGAAAATTCCCCATTGACTTCTATTGTAGAAAATGCCATTTCCTTGTGGGATACAGCTAAAATAAAGCCAATTTTGGCTTGAAAATCGGTAGTCACCCTCCTGAATCGGGTCTATTGGCATGTATGCTTGTGGGACCTGCTAATTTTCCGGGGGCACAGCAAAACTGTGCAGCTGCTACAGCGGGACCAGACAGCGGGACCAGGATCGAGCCTTCAGGGTCCCTCGTGAACCTGCTGAAAATACGTTGTAACCCGCCGTGGGGGTGGTGGAACTGTAACTGAGCCAGTTTGGGGCCGGGCAGAGAAGAAGATGTGGTGCAGCAGCAGGCAGCAGGCAAATTTAGAATGGATCGACTCCGAGGTGGGCCAGAAGAATCAGACCTGAGCCGAGCATGAGACCTTTAGCGAGTCTCACTGAGAGAGAGTCCAGCCCAAAACGGAAGCGGCCAAGCTAGGATTGGCTGCGGCTTGCGGGTCAGCTGGCTCCTGCTAGGCTCCCCCCTGATCACCTGTCACTGCTACTTTCAGACCTCTTGCCACTGCTTCCACCACCCTCTTATCCCCCACCTCAGCCTCAACAGCCAGATTGCCCAGCGGGAGGTAATCCTAATAAGCCCTAGCAAGTCTGTGACCAGTGGGCCAGTAGCCTGCGGCGCCCAATCTGTTGCACCTAATCCGTTTTCCTGCTGCCGTCCGGCCGCCGCCAATCTCCCAAGCCACGCTCTATTGGGCTTCCTTCTAAAAGAGGGGGGCTTGGGGGTTTGAGGGGAGCATTCTAGTGGCGGTATTTGTGCATGCCTCCAACCTTAACAGCCTCAATTGCGCTGCCACAACTACCCCCCAATAGTAGTAAGGGGGGGGACTTTTCTCTGCTAATCAAGTCAAATAACAGACCAAACCCCACCCAAAGCGGTGAACCTGCCAGTGTAAGACAGACTACTAGGCTCTAACTAAGTTCAAATTGTTATTTCCACTACAGTACCAGGTTTGACGACCTCTGCCTCCACTCCACAGACCATAGAAACTATGCGGACAAGAAACTCCGGCCTGGTTCAGCACCAAAATCATTACCGTCCACATAAAACTGCAAAGTGGCAAAAAAAACAAAATGCTTAAACCACAAGTGAGAGGGTTGCAAAACAAGGGTCGACCACCATTATGGGACAGCAAAAAGAAGAAGTGGCGCCTATAGCAATTATAAATTTGAGCAAAAATAATGAATTTAATAATGTTAACAAGAAAGTCTCAAATAGCAGCTGCGACATAAGAGCTTACGAATGCCCAACAAACTTGAAAGGTAAGAAAGTAAACGATCTGTGCGGCAACAGCACAGACCCAAATCCTAACAAACGTGGGGAAGTTCGAAAAGGATCACACCCAAACTTCCCGCTGTCCCCTGAAATAATTATCATCACAAAGAAAAGAACTAATTCAACCATGGCTGATCAAGGCCTGTCCCAGCTCAGTGGCCTAGAAAACCGATCTGCCGACCCCATAAATGCAGTACACCTTAAAGAGGGAAATAGTTCCCCCAACAAGAAGGAAGCAGGATGGGCCATCAACCAGTCGCGCCCAAATTTGAAATCACTGACAGCTCCAGAGCAATAGCAGCAGAAATTATACCGGCAGCCGACCCAATCAATACCAAATATTGCCTCACCGCTGAACCTAAAATGTAAGCCTACGGGCCCTAAGACCGGTAAAAAGGCAATAAAGGCAGCAATTTCAACAAGCTCTAACCTAGTGACGTCTAGTTAAAATACCAGCCAATCCTGAATACTTCTTCAGCATTGTCTCCAATGCACGCTTATTATCAATCCTTCCATAGCAACAACAAGATTAGAAATTGTGGGGATCGGTCCAACCAACAGCCCAGCAGTACAATCCCAGCGACAAGAGAAGACGTCCTTTTATTGCCTGTAAACAGTATCAGTGTAAATAGTGATCTCACTAAGCTTCAACTGGAGTTATCTACCACCGAGCCCATCAAGCGCACTAAACAACGCTCTCTACCCAACTGGAGCCTAAATCTTTCAAATTCAAGCTTCTTCTCGTGTGCGAATGCATCAAGGTAATTCGGATCCCCTCCAATTGAAGAGAAATCTGTGCTCCAACACAAAAAATTGAGAATTCCCTCACACTGATCAATAACGCTTTGATTTCAATGGCAATTGTGGCTCTTATGCATGCCGATAAACTTGATACCTGAATAAATGCACTTCAGACAGTCGCTGGGTTGATCCGAGGCCTTGAACGACTACACTCCTTGATCCATAGAGCCCAGACAAGTGTAGATCTAAGTACAAAACAGGAGGGATGTGGATGTAGCCCTATACTACAAAACTTGGAAAAGTTTGATGAAATATTGATCACCCTAATCAAGGGCCTAGATCTCAAGAGAGAAGTAATTAGATGGCCGCATAAAACAAATCTCACTTCTCAGCAAAATCTAAATTTAAATTCAAACTCAATTCATGCCTCACAACCAAACTTGAAAAAAGAAATCCTTGAGCTCTCCCGGAACATGGGTGAACAAACAAATAGAACTAAGGGAAGCGAAACATTAATAGCTCTCATTACCCTAGAAATAAGGTCTGATGACAACCAGGAGAGGCCGGAGAAACCACAGGAAATCAGTCTGAACAAGGAGAGCGACTCTTAACAAAACTCAAGAAATAACACTGATGATGCGCACAAATCAGACCTTAAACCTGAAAGAAGTACCCCCTTCCATCAAACCTTTACCACTGAAGCAATTATTAGTCAGAAAACAATAACTGTGGAAGTCCAGCATTTATCTAGAAAAAACAAGAAAAAAATTAAAGAAATTAAATAAATCGAACAAGGGAAAATGTAGCAAGGAAGAACCTCTAATGCACTGGCTTCAGACTGAAAAAAGGGCACACATGGTGGATGTTAATCCACCTCAAAAACTACAGCCAAATGATAGAGCTCCTGGAACACATCCAGATGGCAGAATCCAAAGTGAAATTGCAAGCCCATGTGATCATGAACAAAACATAGGAAATGTGGCCACAAAGCATGTCATGAAAGAACTAGAGCCTTGGCAATTAAAGGATGCCAGCGTACAATGCTCACTAGTCGAAGGCATATGGCATAAACTTTATAAACTCCCCGAAATCAATATTGATGACCACCACCAAATCAGATTCAGCAAGTGGGTGACTTCCAAATTAGAAAGGATTGCCAAAAAGTCAACAGGAAATCCAACAATCTTCCGGTCGTCAGAGATGGAAGCTGACAACATAAACAAAAATAGTAACCATCAAGGAAATTCTAAATCGAGCGAAATAGATAGACTCGACCTTACAATAGTCCCTAAGGAACCTTTATCTCAAGAAAACCAAGGAGTTCTGTCAATTTCAAACACAAATAGCAGGGAAACAAAATCTATCCAAACGAAAACCAGCAGCCTACCACTGCCTCACCACAAGACTAGGAGTGATGTAGATCTACAGGCTGTGAGTTCTAGTCAACCTTGGGAAGAATCGGATAACGGGAGGAATCAAACCTTAAATTATAGGAAAGAGTTGGACGCTTGGGAAGCAAGCCCTCTACAAAACACGAAAACCCAGAAAATCTAAAGATAAGGCTATATTCGGAATATATCTTGCAGGGGAAGTGGGACACCCTCAACAGAGGGAACATCTTGAAGCTTTGCTCAAATATCCCGGATTTTGAAAAGATAAACACTACAGACATTAACAGCATTGCTTTTCTCGCTCCTGAGCTCAGCTAAACAAGTCAGACAACAGAGGTTACTTTCTCTAAACTGGCCATGGTAAATGCCCTATGAGAAAATAAAAATCGATTGGATGACTGGGGGATTCAGATCAGAAACCCGGCACCAATAAAATATCCAGCGATCCTGAAAACAGGAGGCGCGTCTACTGCACTCCAGGCTAAACAAAACCGAATATACCAAGAAAGAGAGAACAGTAAGGACACAATAAAACCCCCAACAGGCTCCATCTTCCAGGGCATTAAAGATAGCCCGAGAATAACATTGTGGAGTGAAGTGTTAATAGAAATAACAATGGATTCAGAAGGGGGAAATCGCCTATGCCTGACTAAGGGGAAGAACAGAAAAGATTGGGGCCTGGCTTCCACGGGCCTTAAACCACCGTCCCTAACACCGCTGCATTCCTTTCTAACGAGCACAAGCCTGCTTCCAAGCTAAAAAACTGTTCTTGGAATGTTAGGTTTCTAACGGCCAGCTAAGACAAAAGGGACACTTCTGATGGATACATCTGCCAGTGGTTTCCTCACCTTGTGAATATATCCCTGCGTCAGCAACATCTGGAGATTCTTTTGTAGCTCTTCATGCCGATGTGGACGATGTCACAGAACGCACAGCTTTGCGCGTGCGGCTCCGCTGACGTCACTGACTCCATAATAGGACTCCGTCGGCGTGATGACATCAGTTCCCTTTTTTCAGCGTCGTCAACGCGAACGGTTTTCGAGGGATCCTCTGTAGCTATTGAGTACCTCTGTTACTGTTTGTTACTTTCAGTGTTTTCTTGTTTCTTTGTCTCCTGTCGAGATGTCCTCGAAGAAGACCGGATTCAAGCCGTGTGGAGAATGCGGGAGAGTGATGTCAATCACGGACGTATGAAAATTGCGTATGGTGCTTGTCCTCAGACCCTGATGTCCAAGGGTGTCCATGCTGCAAGAAAATGAACCCCAAGGCCCTTCATGAAAGAGAGGCGAAGCTTCCGGTTGCCAAGATGAAAGGTAAAAAAGACAGGAAGAGCTCGAAGTCGCACACGAGGCTGTCGAGGTCAAAGTCCCGCTTGAGGTCGCCTTCGAGGTCTTCATCGGGGCATGCTTCTAGGTCGACAAAAAAGAAGCATAAGAAGAGGAAGCACGAATCTCGACACCATTCTGGGAAGGATTCGGATTCGAGGCTGTGTAGTGTAGTTCCTATTTTCCCAATAGGTTCTGCGCATTGGAATAACATAAATGATAGTTTAGAGGTATGACTGAGGTCGATTAGGCTCTATTGAATATGCTAGACTTAATTTAGGTTTGCCAGCTAGCTCAGAGGTCACTAGAAACTTTCTCGAATGAACAGGGAGGAGTGAACTTCCCTGATTAGACAAGAAGGGATTCAGCTTCTGACAACCGCATAAGCATGACAACTTTGCTCCCCCAGAATAAGGAGTATATCTCCACAGTCGTGTGAAAACAATAGATAGCTATTTCACTCAGTCAATCGTGCATACTTAGTTTCACCAGAGTGCAGAGAAATAGAGAGACGGGCGTTTTCAATAAAAGGTGTTATTTATTGAGCTGTCTTCTTTCTCATGCAAGAGAAATGAATTGCCACAATTGCAATACTTGTTATAAAGTAAAGTGTGTACAGTAATAGGAGTATTATGAAATAATACTGTAAAAGCATTGATATGGTTTCTGAGCCATATAATACTTAAAAGGTATAAAATATATACAGTTACATACAATGATAAAAGTTTGACTAAACGTACTCAACTGGTGCTTTAAATACGCCTACCCCGATGTACCTAACCTAAGCCTGGTACGTGGGAAGGAGTAAAGGAGTTTTTAAGTTAAGTTAGTTTTGCCAAGAATCTGACTCAAGAATTCTCTAAGGATCTAATCAGCTCCGTACCTTGGTTTTAGAATGAAGGAGGTCTTGTATCTCGCTCTGAGGACTCGATCTCCCAGTAACCCGCAAGGGTGACTGGAAACACTGGAGCTGGATTTTCTCGGCAGGAGAAAAAGACAGCCTCTTTCTCAGTGCGTCAAATGGGAGGGACGGCTTCCTTCGGCACTCGCATCAGCTGGGCTTCGGACAAGTAGATGGCCGCTCTGCTCCACACCACCGTGTGTTGCTTAAGGCAAACGCTGGTATATTTATACCTGGAAGGTGCCGTGTTTGACGTAAGGTTGGACATAAGACGTCAATAAAAGATGTCACTAAGAACTGGACGTTCTTTCACTGCTCGCAGGAGTTCTAGGACAAATCAAAACAAAAGCATGGGGAATTCCCTGGTTGCTGAAGGTTTCGTTTGTTGAAAGAACTCGTTGTACTTTCTAGGAGTCTAAGGAAGTAGCCTTGCCGTATTTGGTTTGCATTGGCTATTACTAAATATGGATTTTATTCTTATGCCTTTATAAGGGTATGATTTGTTATAACCACATAAGGGCATAAATCGGGAATATATAATTAGGGTCCTAGATACAGCCGAAGTCGCCAGGTAGAAGACATCGTAAGGATGATGTATCTCCTTCTCCGGTTGTTCTGGATTCGGGAGGTGAGGCTTCACCCATGGAGTCGCCAGAGCATTCGCCGGCTCTGGAGTGGAATCCCTCTCCGGCGCCGTCTCGAACTCAAGAGGCGGAAGAGGCTCCGTTGCCTGAGGTTTCGTCGACTCCGTCTCACCATCCTGAGGTACAAGTCGACACGAATCTGGTGCTTCCTCGTAAGCAGCCTGTGGGATCATACCCTCCATTTCCGGGCCCGGGACAAGACCCTACACAGTATTTAAATGCTAAGTGTGGTGTCTTCACGAGAGCCATGTACCCCTCTGGAGCACCGGTTGGTCCCATGGGTCCGATGCCCTTTAATCTGGGAGTCCCCCAGACATATGCTCCAGCGCTGTTAATGCCATTTACGCCGGCTCCAACACCGCCTTAGCATCTCTCGGCGCCGCCGAGGTCTTCGACGCCGATTCCTTCGTCACCAGGGCCGGTTCCTGTTCGACCTCGAGCACAGCGGCCTTGTCCTTCGGCTCTGGGCACGACGCCATCTCCATCGGAGTCGATTGCGGATTTGCCGGTGCCATTCCCGAAGGAGAGGACGAGACGTGAGACTCAGCGACTTCTAGAGGAACAGAGGTACAGAGAAGTGGAGATGAAAGATGGTGAGCTGCAGGAATCGGAAGATTTCTTTGATGACCTAAGGGATGCTAGTGGATGGGAACTGTCTCCGGATTGGGAGTTATCCTCTGTCCCAGATGCCCCTTCAAAAGATGTGGCGCCATATCATGTGGTCATCAAAAAGGCAGCAGAACTGTTGAATTTAAATCTGCCTCCCGCAGAGTTCAAGTCAAATATATTAACAGAAGTCCTCCACTCTCCATCTTCAGTGGTAGAGCCTATGCTTCCTTTTAATGAGGCATTGACAGAGCCAATCTTGGAGGTGTGGTGTAAGCCTCTTACTGCTCCAGCAGTTTCGAAAGCTGTCGCAATAAGATATAGGGTGGCTCCTGGAGACCCAGACTTTTTATCTTCTCATCCTTTACCAGAGAGCTTGGTGGTACAGGCAGCCTGCTCCCAAAAATCTGCAGGTGCTTTCCCTCAGGTGCCTGGCGACAAAGAATCTAAAAAACAAGACCAATCCGAAAAGAAAGTTTTTTCTTCAGCGAGCATGGCTCTCAAAGCAACGAATGCCACTGCCTCTTAAGGCGTTACATCCATGCTCTGATGATTTCTGTGAAACAGTTGGCCCCTAAAATTCCAGAGGAGGACAGGCAGAACTTTAATGAGGTGCTCGACAAGTCATCCAGAGTGGTTTGGACACAGCTGACTCTGTGTGAATTCTCTGCTGATGTCCAGGCTGCCTTAGTGGATCTGCCTTTTGATGGCTCAGGCCTTTTTGGGAAAAAGGCTGATGCTGCGTTGGAAAGATTTAAAGATAGCAGAGCAACAGCCAGGTCTTTGGGTCTACAGTCCAGAGGAACTGTGAGTAAAAGGTATAGGGGATTTGGAAGATCCTCCTTTCGAGCCTACAAGCAGCCGCAACAGCAGCAGCAACAGCAACATTTGCTGTACAAGTCGTACAGGGGCAGGCAAAGAGCTTGTCCTCACAGACGTCAAGCTTCCTCCTCCTCCTCCTCCTCCTCTTCCTCTTCCTCTTCCTCTTCCTCTTCCCACCCCCCTCCAACCACAGCAAAGCAGCCCTAGATCTGTCTTTCCGGATCATGCGGGTCCTGTGGGGGGTCGGCTTACCTATTTTCTACGAGATTGGGAATAGGTCACATCGGACATTTGGATTCTCAATCTCGTAGAGAATGGGCATGCTCTTCACTTTCCGGAATTCCCTCAGAATTACCCTCCTTGCCAAGGATTTTGCTCGGAGGACCACCTGCTACTTCTGCAGGTGGAAGTCCTGGCGTTACTAAGAAAAGGTGCGATAGAGGTGGTTCCGGAGCAGGAAAGGGGTCAGGGATGCTACTCCTGGTATTTCCTGATCCCCAAGAAGGATGGCAGACTTCGTCCAATCCTGGACCTCGGGATCTTGAACCTCTTCTGAAGCAGGAGAAGTTCAAGATGCTCACCCTTGTGCAGGTTCTTCAAGCGCTGCTGGAAGAAGATTGGATGGTGTCGATCGACTTACAGGATGCATATTTCCATATCCCCATCCTGAAGTCGCACAGGAAGCATCTCCGTTTCATGGTGAGTTCGCAGCATTACCAGTTTGCGGTCCTTCCGCTTGGTCTTACTACTGCACCTCAAGTCTTCACCAAGGTGATGGCTGTGGTTGCAGCACAACTCAGAAGTTCAGGGATACCGGTATTCCCTTATCTGGACAATTGGCTGATCAAAGCAGAATCTCCAGAGAAAGTGCTCCATCATCTGCAAGTTACAACTCAGTTGTACAGTTTGGGCTTTTCGATAAATGTACCCATATCTCACCTGGTGCCCTTCCAGCGCAACTTGTTCATAGGTGCTGTACTGGATACAACTGTGTGTTGGGCATTCTCTCCATCTCAAAGGATTCGCGACATACAGGAAATGATTCCTTTATTTTCAAATGGAGCGGTCAGTCCAGTCCTGAAGGTCCTTCGTCTGCTCGGTCTGTTGGCTTCCTGCATTCTGTTGGTCAACCATGCATGCTGGCACATGAGGGTACTCCAGTGTTGCCTCCGCAGGCAGTGGTATCAACACAACGGAGATCTCAGAGAGTCTGTGAGGATCCCAAGAGAAGCTTCAGCGGATCTGTCTTGGTGGGGCGAGGAAGGCAATCTGTCACAAGGAAAGCCTTTTCAACTGCCTCCGTTGGTGGCCACAGTAATAACGGATGCATCCACCCTAGGGTGGGGTGCTCATCTGGGGGATCTGGAGATCAAGGGTCTTTGGTCTTCAGAGGAAAGGTTGCTTCACATCAACCTTCTGATATTGCTGGCGATACAGTTGGCGCTCAAGGCCTTCCTCCCTTCCCTTCGCGTTCAGTCGGTTCAGGTCCTGACGGACAACACGACCGCGATGTGGTATGTCAACAAGCAGGGAGGAGTGGGGGTCCCAGTTTCTCTGCAGGGAGGCTCTGCGTCTTTGGTCCTGGGTTCAGGACCATCAGATTTGTCTGATGGCAAATCATCTGGCTGGAGTCCTGAACGTACGTGCAGACAGTCTCAGTCGGCAGTTTTCGTCCGATCACGAGTGGTTTGTTACGTCTTTCGGACTTGGGGAACACCTCGGGTGGACCTGTTTGCCACTCAGGAGAATGCTCACTGCCCGTCATTCTCCAGTATCCAATGCAGGGAGCTTTGGGGGACGCGTTTCAGTTGAGTTGGGACTCAAGACTTCTTTACACGTTTCCTCCCATACCCTTGATTCCTCGGGTTCTGAGGAAGATATGTCAAGACCGGGCCCAAGTTATATTGATCGCCCCGTACTGGCCAAGAAGGGTGTGGTACACAGATCTTCTCCACCTCTCCTCGTGCCCACCACTCCGTCTCACTCTCAGGGCAAATCTCCTCTCTCAGATGGAGGGGCAGGTTCTACACCCCCTCCTCCAGACCTTACACCTTCATGCCTGGAGATTGAACGGGGCAACCTGAATTCTTTTTCTCTCCCACATGACGTGGTGGATGTAATTTTATCGGCCAGGCGTGATTCCACCAAGTCTATCTATTCTTATAGATGGTCTAAATATTTGGTGTTGGGAGAAGTCCATTGACCCTTTGAAGGCTCGATTGTCTGACATACTTCAGTTTGCACTTTCTTTAGCTCAGCAAGGGTTTGCTGTGGCTACGGTCAAACGTTATCTTTCGGCCTTGTCGGCATTTCTCTGTCTGCCGGATCAGCCGTCCTTATTTAAATCTCCTATTGTTTTAAGGTTTCTAAAGGGCCTTAAAAATACATTTTCTCCTACTCCCCTTTATTGTGCCTCAATGGGACTTGAATCTTGTGCTCACTTTCTTGATGGTTTCACCTTTTGAACCTTTGCACAAGTGTCCCTTGAGACTGTTATCTTTTAAAACAGTCTTTCTGATTGCGATTACCTCGGCAAGGAGGGTAAGTGAGCTTCAAGCTCTAAGCTCAAAACCCCCATTCTTGACCATTCATGTTAAAAGAATGGTACTCAGGACCAGGGCTACTTTTCTGCATAAGGTGGTAACTCCCTTCCATCTAGTGCAGTCCATTACCATCCCTACCTTCTATCCTCCCCCTCACCCTTCCAAGGAGGAGGAGAGACTTCACCGCTTGGACCCTAAGAGGGTGGGGAGCTTTTACCTGGACAGAACCAGAGAGTTCAGAGTGGATGACCAGTGGGTTTTGTTGGAGCCAGAAGATGCAAGGCAGTGCACAAGCGCACGCTGTCAAGATGGATTGTCTTGTGTATCAAGATATGCTACTCTCTGGCGGGTAAGGAACCTCCTGAAGGTTTAAGAGCTCATTCTACTAAAGCAAGATCTGCTACATCTGCTTTGTATAGGGGTGTACCTGTAGAGGACATTTGTAGATCAGCGACTTGGGCTTCCTTCCACACTTTCGCGAAGCATTACTGCTTGGATTCCGTAGTGAGTAGGGAAGGCCACTTTGCGCGTTCTGTCCTCCAGGATTTTCTGGTATAGGAGAGTGGACACCCTTCTCCTGGAGTGGGGACTGCTGTGGGACTCTATTCACAAGGTGAGGAATCCACTGGCAGATGTATCCATCAGAAGAACAAGTTACTTACCTTCGGTAACGCTTTTTCTGGTGGATACCTGTGGATTCCTCACTGACCCACCCGCCTCCCCGTTGTTCACTCTTCTATTCCTGTATTAGTGTCATTGTTTTAATGTAAATATTTTATTGTCAAAGGAAATGTGTTGTTATAATTGCTTTCCTGCTTTGACTACACACTGTGTGTGTTTTCTTGATTATTTGGTACTGTGTACATTGTGTGTATATCTACTGTTGTCGGTCTGTCCGTGTGCCTCGAAGGCACGCAAAAAAGGGCGGAACTGTTGTCATCACGCCGACGGAGTTCTACTATGGAGTCAGTGACGTGTGCACGAAGCCGTGCGTTCTGTGACGTCGTCCACGTCGGCGTGAAGAGCTACAATATTTTTTCCAAATGTTGCTGACGCAGGGGGATATTCACAAGGTGAGGAATCCACAGACAGATACTGTATCCACCAGAAAAAGCGTTACCGAAGGTAAGTAACTTGTTCGATACAACACTTCCAGAGTTATGATGTCATGGCTGTACTAGAAACTTGGGCCCTGCACTCAACACCATGGCAGGACTACACAGTCTATGACTCACACGCCACAGCCTCACTGGGTGTTGGCAATTTACGATAAAAACAACCTGGCAGCTCAGGTAACACTTTTAAGTGAGGGAAGTGGGGATTATATTTTTGCCAAAGCAAAGTGGCTAAAACCAGACATGTCAACTCAGGCTGAACAATCCATGACCCTAGTTTGCATTTATCTCCATCCATCTAAATCCAAATGAGAAGCAACTCTAAGTAGAATGTTACTAACAATAAGTGACCTCCATTCCCAGTGTCCAGGAGATCTATGGATAACAATGGGTGATTTTAATGCCAACCTAATGAATTCAGACCTACACTCACCTCTGGTAGCCCTGGATGACTCCACCTGGTCCATTCCAGAAATAAGCTGTCAGTACCAACGAAAAGACAACCATGGTCTCAAATTGTCAGCTTTTTTTAATCATCTGGGCCTCTGAATCCTAAACGGTAGATCAGCTGCTGATTCGCCAGCAGAATATACCCATTCCTCAAATTTTAGATTGGCCACACTGAACTACATCTGGATCTCGATTGCCAGTTTTCAGGCATCTGAAAACTTTGCGGTAACACCAACTGTGGCAAGCGATCACACAGTCATCGCTTGTGATATTATATCCCCACAATGCCACCGGCCAAGAATCAAATTGATCAGTGAGGTGGAAAAACTGGAACCAATACAAAAAATAAGGTGGGCGATAAAACATCAAGAAAAAATTCATTTACAAGTGGAATCTCTCTTGAATAAAGTAACTCAGGTTAATGGCGACTTGCCCATAATATCATGGGAACTCCTATTAGAAGTAACTAGAGAAAAATTAACTACTGTGACGAAGCAAATACCAAACCAATTTCCTCCCAAAAATGATCACCTCACGAAACAAAAACAACTAATAGTAACAATAAAACACAAATTAAATAATATCATGCGCACAACCGCCAAGAATATTCCTTAAAGACAAAGCTTACAGCTATCCGCCGGGAATATAGGAAAGCTAGATTCTCCTACATGAGAATGATTGAAGAAGACCATTGGGGTAAAGCACATGAAATAATAAAATCATGAGACCAAAAGCGATTTTGGGATTAGATGATTAGTTGCTTCAGTTCCAGCCAGCGACCTACAACTGCAAATATCTAGCCTACAACATGGGAAAACCACATAGAAGACCTCTATGTGTAGACATCCAGTAATAATAACACCATCCCTATCATGAGGAACTCTAACAACATACATAGGATCACAGAGTCGCAAAATCTCTCCCATGACCGAACAGCAATAACTCCCAACGAAGTTATGCACCTCATTAAAAAATGCGCTCTGTATGGGCGCCTGGCCCCACTGGCATCCCACCCATGGTGTACAAAGGGACGGCACGGAAATGGGCAATAATTATGGCACCTTTATTCTGTGAGTATAGGCTGGGAAGAAGCATCCCTGTGTCATGGAAGGGATCCCTTCTTGTCCCAATACACAATTCTCCTAGATGTAGACAGGAAGTGCTACGCCAGAATACTGCTACAAGAACTGACTGCTTCGTCAGAAGCGCATAAATTGATCCCTCACACGCAAACAGGTTTCCAAAAGGGATCGCATATCGAAGACAACCTTATCTGCATGTTCCACCCGATTTAGACAACACTTGTAAAAACAGGTAGGGCTTTGTGCTGTGCATACATTGATTTTCAAACTGATTTCAACAGTGTGTCTCGCCCAAGGTTGTGGACGAAATTAAAGAACGGGCATTGACAAAACTCTCTTAAAAGCATTGGTTGCTCTATACTCAGAAACTAGGGTCAACTTACCTGATTGTCTGGCTGAAGCTCGAGCTTTCCTCACAAATTAGCCGGAACCAAAATTCAATCACTCCAATATGCGGATGACACAATCTTGCTCGAACAAACTTCGATCGGACTACAGCGGCTGCTAACCGCATTGTCTTTATTTTGCAGAGAAAACAACCTAAAATTAAATACGGCAACAACAAAGGCCATGACATTTTCCCGACAAATTAAAAGGAAAGGCACATTGATGGTAAACATATCAAGATCATCACCGCTTACAAGTATTTAGGAGTTTGGATCGATCACAATGGACGGCCGACTGCTCACATCTCTGCGATGCAAGGAACAGCTCAATCTTTAGAGTGTGCCTTTTGTAGAGCAAGGATAGCCATAAGCTCACCAGATCTAATCCCCTTGATCCGAGTAAAGGGGCAAAATGTCTACTGTCAGTAGCCCATGGGCAATAGCCTTCAAAGACAAACTGACTACATGGTTGGATAGAGCCCAGTCAGTCTGTTTCCGTAGAGTTTTCTTTTTACCCACTGCTAGCTCACATGTGCAAATATGTAGGGAATTCAACCCCTCATCTCAAAAGTGGATCCTAAACGCTAGATTCATAGCCTTTTTCCTAAAAGTCAAACAAGCGCGGGATAACACGGTAAAGAAAAACATCTGAGCAATCATAGACAGCCGAGGGTCTACATGGTGTGAATTTCTAGCTTACTGTGTTGAGATATTGGAGGAGGATTTTTACAAACGTCCGGAGTGCCTGCAGGGGAAAGAGACCGTGTATCAAGCGGAGGAACGATATATACAGAGCGCTGCTCTCGCGTTTTTAAAGGAAGTACCATTAATGCGGAGAGAATCTCGTAAGGTCAGATTATTCTCTGACACTTGGAACAGAATTGACAGCAGAGGCGTGGTTTTAACCCGATAAAAAATACCTGTTTCAAACGGATTCAAACTTGGGGGTCACAAAGGCAACACAAATTAAAAATAAGTAGATACAAATCAGCCCGGGGAGTTACACGGAGCACAGGACCCTTATATCTTTGAAAGCAGGGAGCACACTTCGAGCACAGAAACTTTAAGGGTGGAAGATTTACAGTATTCGCCCATTTGACTAATACAACCAAAATGTTTCATGTCTTGATAAAGATGGATAAGATTTAAAGAAACCATGGAAACGCGTCAACACAATTGTAATAGCACAATCGGAAAACAGAAACATGAACAGTTAAATAAGGATATAAACAATGTATTAACTAATGTGTCTAGTAGTGGGATCTGATGTGCATCTGTATATGGCAAATAGAGTGTCTTACATGTTTTTTGTTCTCTTGAGTATGCTGGTCATAATTAATTTGTATCAAATGTAAAGGCATTTACCTTTGGAATTGTAGAAACTATATGTATTTTGTGTGAGGGACTCCTTTCCTCCAGATAGTAGAAACTTTTTTATTGCATGTTATAATTGTTTTTAACTTGTGTGTAACTTAATGCACTTTTTATTGATTTTGTGAGAATAAATAGTATGGTTTTAATTCGAATTCAGTACTCCTTGTGTTGAAGGGAGGTGAATTAGAGGATATTGGGGTGTTCAAAAAGTGGGCCAAGGGAATTTGTATTTTGATTGAGGTATTGGAAGCCCAGGAAATATGGTCTGCCCATATCCCCCATCAGCAGCTGCAAGACTCTTAAAGCAAGCAAAGATAATGTCAGCCAATACTGTTGCACTAACCCTAAAAAACCTAAGTCACGGAAGCTGGGCATCAAAACTTTTCAACAATGGGGCCTTGCCACATTACCTGTCCTCCCCCTTAAAACCAGTAATGATGCGCCAACAAATGAAATTATGAGTTGGCTTGATTCCACTATTGGCATACAAGTACAGATTCAGGTATAAAGAGAATGTATCTACTCAGTGCCGAGCATGTGGGGGAGTGAAGGAATCTTTAAGCCACATACTGTGCAGCTGTGAGAAACTACGCACTTTGAGAATATACTGGCTTCGCCCCATTTGGCGTATTTTAAACATACGGACATGTCAGGCTGCCCTGGTTGAGTGAATGAAATGTGAATCAGTGCAGCTGGCGGCACGCTTTATGAAATACCTTTCTGTAGTAAATGCAGTCCTGGACTCGGATAATCACAAAGAGCTATAATCCATAATGCTGTGCCAACTGTTTAAAATCTGTTTTAAATCCCCATGTGTATTGTTGCCCAAATTGTGTCTATACTTTTTAAATCGCAGAATAATGGAGTGATAACTCTTTATATACCCTTTTATAATATTGGAACCTATGCACTTTATGTTGTTTTAATATGGCTTGATTGCTATGATTTTAATTAATTGTGCAATAAAAAAAATCTATCTATATCTATCTACAGAGAAACATGCAACTGCCAATCGGTAAACACACCAATACCGCAATTAGGCTGTTCAGACTGAATAAAACTGAGACTTTGACTGGTCTTCCGTAAATCATAAATAAGTATCAATATGTCTCATAGGTTTCATTTGTATGGCTTTGCTAACATTTTATAAATTGTGCCTAACCAAATTCAGACTTACATTCTTTAACATAAATGTCTATTAATCTCAATAATTTTCCAAATAAGTATACCAAGGCCTTTCTTTTTATGTCTTGCCTGAGCCAGCATGCATGCGCTACTCAGCGAGAGTTTATGTAAGGGCTTTTCAACTTCAAACACACGCTCGTGTGTGTGCTTTTTTTTAATCACACCTATTGGCCTTTGCGTGCGTCTTTCTAAGAAAGACAGCACTCAAGTTGCCAAAGGTGGGTGCTTTGCCTGCCTTCTCTCTGCCTTGGCCTAGTGTCCGACGGGAGCAAGCAGCAGCGCCATCTGTTACCTAGGGCTAGATGTAGGTAATTCCCATTTACAGACTCTTAAATACCGAATTTTACCGAATCAGTATTTAAGAGTCTGTAAATGGGAAGGGGGCAGATTTAGGTAATTCCGAATTTAGGAATACCGAATTTGTAAGATTCGGTATCGGTATTGCCCATTGATTCCTATGGGCATTGAAGCCCATAGGAATCAATGGGAAATACTGATTCGGTATTTACCGAATCGGTAAATCCCGAATCCTGCAAGGGTGCAGTGGGTGTCACTTTGACACCCTCTAGCACCCCAAGTATAGGCTTGTGTGACATGTGGCACACATACATACCCTAAGGGCATGTCTGTGTGTCACATGGCACAGGTGTGCATGCACAGATGTGCATGCACACCTGAATTCGGTATTTTACCACACAATAGGATTGTGTGGTAAAATACCGACTCTTAAGAGCCTGTGGCACTCTTAGGAGTGTCAGCTACATATGGATTTACCGATTTAGTAAATATACCGATTCGGTATTCTACCAAATCGGTATATTTACCGAATCAGTAAAATTACCGAATCGGTAAAATTACCGAATCAGTAGGCCCCCTACATCTGAAAAGCCTAATACTGGTCGGAAACGGCCGAAATCGGCCGTTTCCGACCGGTATTAGGGCTCCTACATCTGTCCCCAATTATCTTAATTGGAAACAGATGGCAGTTAGCGCTGGTTTTCCCTTGTAGCGCGCACATGCATGTGCACACCACTCGCGGGTAGTTTTCTAGTGCTTGTTCTGCTTTTGTCCTCAGTTTCATGGGGGTAGGATAATGTGTCAGGATGGCACGGAGTCTTCTCTTCCAAAGGGGCCGGGGCTATACTTAGGCACATATGGCGGCTACTTTGAGATGAGATCACGGGCATGAGAAAGCAGAACTATCTCTCAAGGGTACAGAAAGAAAACTGAATCCAGCCTCGGACAGCCGAGCTATCCTTTGAAGTTCGAGAACACCAAAGTCAGACAGCAAAGCTATCTCTCATGGGCATAAAGCGATAACAGCACCGGTGTTATACAGCAGAGGTATCCCTCAGAAAGATGACAGCAGAGCTAACCCTCTGGGTACAAACAGCCTCCTGCTTTACACAGCAAAACCACAGCTAAATGATAAGGCGAGATAAGAAGACCGGCTTCAGACAGCAGAGCTGTCTCTCAAGGGTGAGAGAGGCTGCATAAATCAAGTCTCAAACAACAAAGTCACCCGAGAGAACCGGGACATAATCCAGGCCCTGTCTTTCAAAGTTACAGAGAGTTCCCAGCTGCGACCCGAGGAAACAGAGCCGGTTGAGACCACAAAGAGGGAAGAGAGAGTGCAGATCCCAGTACAAGACAGGAGAGCTACCTCCAGAGAGCACCGCTCTAGCCGGTTCGCGAATGAGACAGGCTATGTATTGTAACGTCCATACAGCCACTACTACCCCTACCTATTGCACACCTCAAGTGACAAAGGGTGAACAGATCTAGAAGGTTCGAGTATGAGGTCGTAGATATAAACCTCAGGGTACAGTTTGCACAAATCAAATGGGTTTGTTTATCAAACAGCAGAGATACCTCACGGGTCACAGGTTGTGAACACAAGCAGGTATCAGGCAGCAGATATATATATCAGCGTACAGAAGCATGGGCATCCGCATACATTTTTTCAGGGGGGGCAAAATTTTGCTTCATCACCATCCTCTGACATGATTGAGCACAACTATTAAATAAATAAATAAAAAGTCTAATAAGACAAAGAGCTTAAATAAACAAATAAACCCATGGGGGGGCGGCTGGAGAGAAAAATCTCGTGAAGCGCCATGGCAGAAGACCTGGCAACTGCAATGAAACAGGAAAAAACAAAAAATGGCCAGAAAAAGAAATCTGAATCAGATTGATGTGGTTCTAGAGAGATCGTAGACACAAAATATCTGAGATCTCGGACAAAGAGCCTAGCTGTTGAGGTAGATGATCATCGGTAATGGATGTAATCTTGAAAGGAAAAATGTCCTTTATTGAGGCCCCTCACTCACCAGAGTTTCCTCACGGTGACATGCTTTATCATAGGGGCCATCCCAACCAGCTGCGGATTGAGGTGTGCTGCGACTTGCGAAAATACGTAGGAGCACTGTAGTGAGGAACTATGTGTAGTGCAGTGGCGTATGTGGAATGGAGTGATTAAAAATACCTAACTAGTTGCCGGAATTATTTTATTCTTGCTCCTAGTTGATATATTAAAAATGCGGTGGGTCTCTAGGTCAGCCTGGTTTGCAATGAGTCAGGAGTCCTAGTAGAGGGCCAACATGTTGTCAGTGCTGATTTCATTGCTCCTTTACGTCCTTCAATGACAAGCGAATTAGTTTGATCCCAAAGAGATAATTCTCCATTTGCTAGCCCAAGAGAAGTAAGGTCAGAATGGAGTTCATGGGTGTGGTGAGAAGGAGTTCAACAGACTTGGGAGTTACATTCAGCTAAGAGTAGGTGGCCAAGAAAATGGAGGTTGGGCTTGATTCTTAAAAGGTGATGTGGTGAAAGTAAAAAAGTACTGTAGATGGGGGGGAGGTTATGAGGTAGCCTCAGCTCTTTCTGGTGTTGCTAAAGCTAGGACACGGATGCCCAGGGCAAACAGATACATTTAGGAGAAAAGTAATCTGTTAAAGTGGCAGGGCCGGAAGCAATAAATAATATCAAGTAAGACTTGCTGGAGATTGATGAGGGATGAACAAATGGTGGAGATGGACGAATACAGTTGCTTCTAGTTTTAAGAAAAAGGAGGTGGGGTAGCAAATCAAGTGAACATTCCTCCTCTTAATTTGCCTAGATGGTCCGGGTCAGACATAATGTAACCTGGAATCACTGAGCTATGGCAGTGCTGGCCTGATACTGGTAAGTTTGAGAAAGGACTAAACGATCAGTGTGAAGAAGGTGTCTGTTAGGCCTAAGAGGAGACCAATATTCCAATACAAAGTGAACAGTGCCTAGAACCCAAAGAACTAGGTAAAGTGGTGAGAGAGATAGCCGAGAGTCAAACACAGGCTAGGGTATTGCATTGTAGATGGTAAAGGTATGATGTATTAGTTTATCATTGATTATTTTATTAGTTTATAAACTAAAGGGGTGGGGAATTCTTTTTAGTTTTTTCTTGTCTCAATAATAACATGAACTTTATTTAACTTTAAAGTTTGTCTGTGTTGATTTCATTGCTCTTTTTCGTCCTTCAATGACAAGCCAATTAGTTTGATCCCAAAGAGATAATCCTCCAGTTGCTAGCCCAAGAAAAGTGGCTTCAAATATGCACACCCCATGTTGACACCATTGCATACACACACATGTATATTCTCCACATCCATTCCTGACTAAAGAGCTGCATTTCAAACCGACAATTCCCCAATGGAGCTTGAGGTAAAATTTTGTTTAAAATAGTGACACCTCACACAGATCCCAACAGAAGCATAGCACTTTGCAGACACTTCTTCAAAAGAACTGCACCTCTCAAATACACCAAGGAAGAGTTCTTCCATTCTGAGACACTGCCCGTTGGTGCTACATAATTAAGGCGACAAGTTGACTGCAAGTCTCTCGTTGATTCTCCCATTACATACACATCACTCCTTCCCCATCTCCCTTTTCTTAATCGTCTTGTTCTATATAGTTGTTTTGCCCCTTATGTTCAGCTCTCGCCTCTGCTGCTCTGTCATCTCCCCACCTATTACCTTTTTTGTTTGTCTAGCCCCTTTTAGATGTGCCTCTCCCTCGATACTTCTATTAAAAGCAAAAGTGGACACCAGACCTCCTTAGATGTACCCAGGAACACAAGCATTCAATATTTCAGATATGAACAAACATGATGCCGGGGAGTAGCGCAACCTTTTCAGATGTGTAAAGCAAGTAATGGAGAGTGGCTTGAGGGGTTATAACTTGGGTGTATCTTGGAGGGTTTGTTGCTCTCCTCTCAGGGTGGTAAGAATGGATGTGGGGTCACCCCTCCTTTCCTCCTACCAATGCAATGTTATCTCCACTACTCTTTTACCGATCCAATTTTTCATTATTCCTTTTTTTATGTAACTTGCATGAAAATAAAAAAAAACACCAAGTGCTTATATTCAACTGATGTCACTATTTATGTTTAACTCTATTTATGTTTCTTTTGGATACACATGCTTGTTTGGAAAAAAAACAAGAAAACAGTTGCAAAAAAAAGAAAAGAATAGCCTCTCTCTCCATTTTCTGCTCTTTTCCTTTTCCCTTCATTGAAACTGAGCAGCGCCGATTTTGACATTAAGGTCACTCGGTTTTTAGGTCGAGCTAGAACCGAGCATGCACTGTTTGTTGCTCGACTTTTAGTAAAGGGGATTCCGAAAATGCTACCCAGGAGTGTGCTGGCTGGCTACAAGCTTGAGTGCACGTGCGAGTGCGAGTGCGGCCATCTGACTTTTTCTGCCTTTCCTTTGTCATGGGTAATAAAGCGCCTCTTTCCGGGCAACCTTTCATGTCCGGCGAGCAGGCCAATGCCCCCATGCTGGGGTTGGAATCTTTCTTAGGCTTTTATTACCTTACTGTAGTGGTTTGAAGTTTTTGAGTGCTTCTTTAACTTGAACCTACAATTTTACTATAGCAAACAAGCTTTCATTTTGGAATTTTTTCACTCTGGTTTCCTTATCATTGTCAAAATGGCACATCCGTCCATATTAGAATGATTGTTTTAAATTTTTTGTCCTGTCTCTCAAAGACAAAGGCCACAAGGGTCCAGTGAGTAGGTCTGATAAGGCAGTCCTACCTTGCAGAACTTTGTTTTTTCTTAGCTATATTTAGCATTCTGAATATATTTCCATTAGCTGCATCTCCGACTACTCCTCAAAGTTTCAACCAGAGTTACTGTACAGTATGAATTATGCTACAATACTAAAACTATTTTCTACCCCCTACCTATACTCACTTCACACCAGTGAACCTGTGCCAAACCTGTGTGCCTGGAAGTAAACAGCAACCGTGTGCCAGTGTACAGGGCAGGTGTACATTGAGTCACGTGGGGGCTGATTACCAAAAGTTATTCTATGGTATGACCATTTTAAAAATGTTTTACCGTAGAAGACAAGTTTGACTTCTATTTTAAGCCTGTAGTTAACCTTCATAAATTGGGCACCCATGTGTAAAACATTGAGCCCCAAGATTTGTTTGAGTGGTGAAGTAACCCCTCGTTATTTGTTGAGAAAACGTTTGCGAAATTGTCAATCAGTAAGCATATGTGGATGCCTGTCTGCCTGCTAAGCAGTAGGCTATATTTGCTGCTTAAACCTGCATTTTCAAAGTTAAAATGAATGATTGAAGAAGTATTTTTGGGGAATTTAATGGACAGTTTTTTGTGGAATTCAACTCAGAAGGAGCACAAATACTTTGAAGTATCATGTTTTTTGTTTCTGGGCGGATGGTTTCTCTCAGGGCTGTGACCAGCTGCCCTAACAGGAATTGAATGTTGGGCACAGTAGCATGCCCTTCTCTCGGCAGGTGACTTCTCTGTGTTCTTTACTTCGAAGTTGTCATCAAGTTGGGTATAGTTAGTTATTGGAGGTGATTGTGTGAGGTACAATACTCGCCTGGGTTTCTGGGTGCCTGGAGAATGACTGATTCATTCAGACTGTATAGGAGGAAAGTATGAGTCTTTCAAAACACGTGTTTTCTGGTTTGTTATTCATGTCAAAAGCCACACCAACCCCAAGTTCTGGACAGGTCGCTGCTTCTGGATGTACAGCTTAAGAGCGCATTGCCCCATCTGGTCTAGGGTTTCAGTAGCCGAGTCATTTGGCATCAGTAGGAGGTAACATATGCAGTGGAATTAATCTACAGTGGAAGCAGTTGTCTTTACAGTTTGGCAACCACAGTTAAGATAAAAATTATGATTAGCATTTAAGATCACTAATCATACATGTTATCAGTGAGGCATGTGTCAAACTACACGTGTTGAGTTTTACATGTGTGTGGATCTGCGTTAAAACAGTTTTCCTGTAAGTGTGACCGTACTGTACCCATGTATAATGGCCCCTTATTGTTGTGGGATAACTGTGCTTGTAGATTTGCCATATGGTAACCGCTTTGTTGTAAAACCAAACTCATTGCACAGTCACCAAATAATAGCTCACCTTCCATTGCATTAACATATTTGCAGCTGATTTGACTACAGTCGGTGCTTCACTGTCCATGCATGCCTTTGTCTCGCTGAAACTCATGTGTGAACAATGTCTTAGGCAGATAAGGGCCAAAATGTGTCGTGTTCATGCTGTTGGCTGGGCGGCACACCAAAACACTGGACACAGGTTAGTCGGGCATCTCCTTTATTTTCATATTGTACAGCGTCCAGTCAGCACGTCCTTACTCGTCCCTGTCCTAGTCATTGTCTGTCCCCTTTCCTGTGTCGTCACCGGATCTGGTGGATCTGGTGTCCGGTGGCCTGGTCACTCTGTCTGAGGACCCACAGGGTCCTAACGCCCTACTGTCCGTCGCCCACACTGTCGGAACACGACATCTCCCCCCTTGTTGCAAACAAATGTTCGTGACACATTTACCATAGTCCTCATTCACAGTCATATTGATGGAGGTGAACGAAACGAGAGAGAGAGAGAGAGAGAGAGAGAGAGAGAGAGAGAGAGAGAGAGAGAGAGAGAGAGAGAGAGAGAGTGAACTTGTCACTCTACATCTCTTCAATGAGTCTCTGTTATTTACTGAATGTCCTTCGTGATCTAGTGTCTCCATCGCTTCCTTGTCCTCTATCTTTCTCCTTCTATGTGGCTGCAGTTGCCGCTGCCATTTCTTCTTCATCCGCCTTTAGCTCCTTGAAACGCTATCTTTTCCTTGTTGTTTGTTGTCGGTCGGAAACAGCCATTATCATCGATCCTTTCACTTTCGTCACCGCCAGTGAATCTTTGGAGAACCTGTTGTCTGAATATCGATATTGTTTCTTTCTGTCTCACCACCTCTGGTCCTGGCCGTGCAGTGTCTCTTGCCTTGATCTTCCTTGGTGGCGCCTGTCCGCTCTGCTCATTGTTTGTCTTTGTCCTTTCCTGCTGTTTCTCCTGCGCCAAAGTCCTCTCACGTTGCTCCTTTTTACCCATTTTATTTCCTTTGTCTTTGTGTCTTTCCTTTTGTTTTCTTTTCTTCTATGTTCTCCTTTTCTCTTTTCTGTTTCTTTGGTGATCTTTGTCCCTCTTTTCTTTGTTAATTCTCTTTTCTGTCCTTTCCTCTATTTGGCCTTATCTCTGGCTTTTCCTTTATTTATTTATTTATTTATTTTTTGTCCCTTTTTTTTTCTTTTCTTATTCGGCCTCTTCTGGGCTTTCCTAGTCTTCTTCTTCTTTATTTCCTTGTTTTCTTATATTTGCATCCTTCCTGCAACTTATTCTTATTTTTATGTCCGTCCTTTTGTTTTCTTTTCTTTTGTCTTTATTCTTCCTTCTTTTCTTCTTCTTTTCTGCTTTCCTTTTGTCCTTTCTCTTTATCCTCTTTTCTCTTTTATCTCTATTTTCCTCTTCTCTTTCTTCCTTTCTCTTTTCTCTTTTCTCTCTATTTTCTTCTTATCTCTATCTTCTCTCTTCTTTTCTTCTTCTTTTCTCTTTATTTTCTTCTTATCTCTTTATCTTCTTTCTGCCTCTTTATTTTCTTCTTTTCCCTTTATCTTCTTTCTTCTTTTCTCTATATTTTCTCTTTATCTTCTTTCTTCTTTTCTTCTTCTTTTCTCTATATTTTCTCTTTATCTTCTTTCTTCCTCTTTATTTTCTTCTTTACTCTTTATCTTCTTTCTTCTTTTCTACTTTTTCTTTATGTCCTTTCCTTTCTGTGTTATTTCTCTTTTCTGTCTTTTATTTAGCCTTCTCTGGTTTATTTATTTAGCCTTCTTTCTTTATCTGTTCGTTTCTCTTTTATTTCCTCTTTTTCTTCTTCTTCTTTTGTTCTCTTGCTTTATCTTCCTTTCTCTTTTGTCTCTTTTTGCCTTTTTTCCTTTGTGCTCTTTTGTCCCTTTTTCTTCCTTTGTTTTAATTTATTTGTCCTCTTCTGGGCTATCTTTGTCCTTTTCCTTTTGTTCTCTTCTTTTTCCTTGTGCAATTTATTTGTCTCTTTATTTTACTTCTTTGTTTTCTCCTCTTCTTTATATCTCTTTTCTTTTCTTATATATGCCTCTTTCTGACACTTATTTCTTCTTTCTTTTCACTTTCTTTGTATTCTTGCCTTTTGTATTCTCTTTTGGTGCCCTTTGTTTTTTGTCTGTTCTTTGTTTCATCCACTTTTTCCTTTATTTCCTTTATTTCTTCGATCTTTGCGCTGTGCCTGACTCTATAAAATGGCCGCCGACGTTTCCTTTAACTTCATTGGCTCCTGCGCCTGTTCTTAAGATGGCCGCCGGCGTTCTCGCGAGACTTCGCGTCTAATCAATGCGATGCCTGACTCCAAGATGGCCGCCGTCTTTTTCTTCACGGTGATTGGTTCGCGCGCCTGACTTCAAAATGGCCGCCGAGACTCTCGCGAGAGCTCGCGCCAATTTCCTTTCACTTCGCGCTTTCTACACGGCGCTTACCGGAGCCAGCAGTCTTCTTCTCCTCATCAGTCGGGGTGAGCTCCCGCTTTGCTGCATTTCTTCAGGGCACTTTTTCTTCTTTTCTGCACGACGCGATCCAGGGTGGGCTCCTGAATTAAGATCGCCCATTTTCTTCATCCGATGGGCACACGTCCGGTTCACTCTCTTCGTCGCCAGTTGTCGTGTTCATGCTGTTGGCTGGGCGGCACACCAAAACACTGGACACAGGTTAGTCGGGCATCTCCTTTATTTTCATATTGTACAGCGTCCAGTCAGCACGTCCTTACTCGTCCCTGTCCTAGTCATTGTCTGTCCCCTTTCCTGTGTCGTCACCGGATCTGGTGGATCTGGTGTCCGGTGGCCTGGTCACTCTGTCTGAGGACCCACAGGGTCCTAACGCCCTACTGTCCGTCGCCCACACTGTCGGAACACGACATCATGGAAAAGCAGTCTGCAGCATTTGAAAAGGTTTTCAAGTACATGTCATGCCAGGTGGAATCATGAGTCTGGATATTTAGTGCATTCGGCTGCGTTTCTTTCACACCATGCGACCATATGAAGTGTTGCAGCAAACGCACCACAAATAATGTGCTTGTTGCATTGTGCAATATGATAACCGAATGTCTTCTACGTTCTCTTGGTTTTTTGCTTGTGAATGTACTGCTTGTTGAGGTGGTTCAAGAGCACGTTAAGATGCAGCCCTTCACTCCAATGCAGTATCCCACTCAATCACCTCCGGTGTAAAACAAGTACTTTTCCCTTTCGACTACTTGCACATTCAGTCCTTGGCCTCTCTACCGAGGCACTCTATATGGGGACAGTTTTTGTCCATTGTGTTGGAGTGACTTTAGGTTTGTATTATGCATTATTGCAAGGTTACCAGCCCATCTGACTTTCGATACTACAAACCTTGTTCTCTTAGCTCTCGGGTTTGTAGATCTTAATCAAAGCTCCGCGGCCTCTCTAGCCACAAATACTGTGTATATGTTCTATAGAACAATTGTAGAGGGCAGCATGCATGTCCCATTGCCGTACTGTTTCACAGCCTGACACATTTATAATAACTGTTCAGAACCCGTGTTTCTAACCCCCACTGATGAGTGAGAGCAGATTAACGCAGGTTTTGATTCCGTCCGACCTCTGAGGTGGCGCACCCAGTTTTGGCTGCCTGAAGCCACCAGTACTATAATATGAGTTCTCGGATATAACGACTTCTCCTCCTGGCAGTGCACATTACAGATGTCCCTTCCATTGAAATGGATGGAGGAGACGAATCTCCCCGGAATAAAGAAAAAGAGGCCTTTAAATTCATCATCTGTGACCTACTATGCTGGGTGGTAACGGTCCATGCTTGTAATCTTATTTAGATCTATGTTTTGTGATACAATAAATTCGATTGCACTGTATTGTGTATCTTGTATGTCGCAAGGTTTATGCTTGTTTTGTTGTGAGCCCTGCAGGACGCCTTTCATTCATGAGGGGCAGGGCTCACTTCACACCGAAGGCCAGTTCAAGCATCTGCAAATAGCATGCAGATGCAGCGATTAGTATAAGAGAGACATTGTCAGCAAAAAAAGCTGATCACGGCCACAAAACCAGCCCTGCCCAGTCTGGCAGAGCTGAAAGGAATCGGTGGGGGGGGGTCATATTACCTTTTCAGCCCATGCAGCATGGCCCAGGGGAGGGGGCCCCGCCTCGGGCCTTGCAGCTGCACCTCGACTGAACACCTCAAGGGAGGGCGCTACCCACCGGACAGACTTGCTTTCCGGGGGGGGGGCAAGCGCCCCTCCTTGCCCCCCCCCCCCCCCCCCCCTGCGGACGCCCATGTACAGAAGTCCAGCTGTTCCAGTATCAGGCAACAGGCCTAGCCGTATGGGAAACCTATATTAACCAACAATTCATATCATGCATCAGGTTTCTGACAGCAGGCCTACCCTTCAGAACACACGGATCGAACATGTTCAAGCACCAAGCAGCATCACCATCCCTCAAGGTTCATAGATTTCACAGGGTCGGGCCTCAGAAAGCCCAGCTGAACTTTAAGTGTACAGATTTTCGAAGGTTTGGTATCAGACAGTGGATTCGCCCTGAGAAGAAGATGTTAGACAACAGAGTTAAGTCCAGGGTCACTGGAATTATGCAATTTATGTGAAATGTTTGACTAAATCAGAAGGCAATCGAAAGGCAAATTATGCAGCTGGTAACGATTGATTTTGTGGAATTTTGTACGATTCACAGCAATTGATGTAGCACATACCATGGCTTTAATATCTAGCTATATGACATTGTAACAACCCATTGATACGAAAGACATAACACAGCTCTCGAAAATACATAGGTTTATTAACAGTACACTGTCAGTAAACGCTTCTGAAAATGTTTATTCACTCACAATTAAAATCATTTGTGATTGAAGGAACCAGCTGCTATTTTATTAGTAAATCGCTTTCTCGCTCCCAAAGTAAAGTAGACTTGGCAACAAATATGAATGTTGCCCTGAGAAAAAGGAGGGGTGTGTGAAATTTGAGTAATTTGCATTCGCATAATTCCACAAATCCACAGCTAAATTATGCAAAATGCAGATATGTTATTTAATGCTATAATGTAGCATGACATACAACCTCATATCAACTTTTGACACAAGCACTCTTTTCTGGCTAGAAAAATAATGCAAAAAAAAACAAAGGCACTAAAACAGCAGGTACTCATGTTGTTGTTTCAGGGCATCCGTGTAAATTCGTACGACAAATGGCGAGTAATTACGTGTAATGGTTTAAATTTGAGAATTTTGTGTAACAAGCCAAATATGAAATTCTCAAAATGATGCCATCATTTTAGATTTCGCCCAGGCCTACTCCAGATCCGCATACGACACAAAACCGACTATTAAACCAATTGTTATGGCTTGAAAAAATAGTTTCCCGTGAAACAAATGCGGCTGAAATGGTAACCTTATTACACCACAACCAGATTTGTTGACTAATGTCTACTGTGCGATAAGTTGAGCTTATTTAGATTCAAGTAACTACTCATAAAGAATACGAAAAGAGTAATTTTATCAATGTGGATTAATGGACTAAAAATCAATGTAGCTTTTTTTTTTTTTTTTTAAATATGTTTTTATTGCAGAATTAGAAACCATTGCATACAATTGCTCAACCAGTACACCCATGGTGCCTCCCCACATCAATCATAAGAGCTTAGATCATACACAGCCATTCAGCCCGCATCCCGGAGGCCGGGCGGCACAGTGTCCCAGTTAGTAGCAAGACATCATGGTGAGCGTCCCTGAGGGACAATGGTCGAAATCGCTTTACGTATCTGCATTTTACCCCCCCAACCCCTAACCTATCCCCAACATCAGCCATCCTAGTCCACCAGTTCAGTGCTACGGAGCCGCTGCAGTCCCTTCCCCCGTTCCCTACGAGGGCCTCGTCACGTCTGTCTCATGCTCCCCTGCTGCCCCCCGCTATCCACCCACTCTCCACAGACCCAGTGAGCAGTCCCAATCCAGAATCGTTGCGGTATCCAATCCGCCCCCGGCTCCTAGCCCACCCCTCAACAACCCCTAAACAACCCCTAGTCCCACCCCGCCTGCAACCGCTAATGGTGTGTGCCATGTTCCTGACTATTGCTTGGGTCTCACTACAGATCCGCTGATACCTCCGTGCCCGTAAGCCTCGCGGTGTCCTCGAGTCCTATCCATTCAGTCCTCATCCTCCACCAATGAATCACGCAAGGCCTGCACTATCAATTCCCAGGCACGCGCCGATTCCAAGGTCTTTTCATTATCAAGCTTGACAGCCTGCCTCATTCGGAGCACACTCTCGCACTCGGACCACCTCAACAAGTAATTCGTCCACCTCCTCACAGACGGTCCCTCCCTGGACTTCCAGTGCCAAGTAATCTCTCGCTGCGCCAGTATGAGCCCTAGGTCAATAAACTTGCTTGTCACCTTAGTGTGTTTGGTGTGTGGGAACCAGAGCAACAAACACGCCGCCATATCAAACTCCACCTCCCTATCGGTCACTGCATTGAGAAGTTCCCCTACCTCCGCCCAGTAAGCGTCTATTTTCGGGCAGCCCCAGAGCAGGTGATCCATATCTGCCTCTGGCGCCAAACACCTCGGGCATCGCGCTTCCTGCACCTGGAAGTACCGTTTGATCTTCTCCGGAGTCAAGTAGGCCCTATGTAATACAAAGAAGTGCACCTGCTGGAAGCGCGCGTTCCTCGTGCCCTTCCACGTGCGCCTAAGAATATGGCTCCACACCGTGTCCGGAATGGGCCTACCTACGCTCGCCTCCCATTTCGCTTTCAGCCCCAGGAGCGGCTCCAGACCCTCATGCAGCATCCTATTATGTAGGCAGGTCACCGCCTTAAAGGTGCCAGCGGCCATCACTACGTACTGGCATGCCATAGTCGTGTCTGGTTCAATGAGCCCCCCTTTCCAGTGCTTCTGAACGGCCGCCACCACCGCCGCATGCAAGAGGAAACTCCTCTCTGGCAACCCAAACTGTTCCTGCAGTACTCCGAAGGGCACCAAGGTCCCGTCAACATACAGGTCCCCCACCACTTGCAGTCCCAACTCTTCCCATTCCGACAGTGGGGACCAATCGCCTCCGTGCGGCAGTGCAGTCAACATGCCTATCGGTATCTCCGGTGCATACGGTCGGGCCGCCTTCGCCCTCCTCAGACTCCTCTGCCAGCACGACCTGAGCGTCCGCTCCTCCATAGTGAGGCCTCGCAGCTCCACACCCTAGCCACGTGCTGTGTAAGAACCTGAAGCTGCGCCGCCAGGTAATACAACTCAAAATCAGGGACGGCCATTCCCCCCTCAATCTTGGGGCGAAGCAACGTGTTAAGTGCCACTCTACGGCGGCCATGCCCCCAAAGGAAGTCAATAACCATCGTCCGCAAGTCCCGAAAGATCCTCTGAGGAATCCAAACGGGCAGCGTTCGAAAATAATACAGGAGTCGTGGGAGCTCTACCATTTTCAACAGAGCAATCCTACCTAATACCGTCAGGGGGAGGGATGCCCAAAAGGACATACAACCTCTCAGCGCCCGTACGCACCATCCAATATTGCCCTCTAATAGGTCCGCGGCCTCGTGATAGATACGGACTCCCAAATAAGTAAAGCAAGATGGCTCCCAGACCACCCCCAAGTCCCGTGCGGGGCAAGGTGTGTCCGCGCGGAGCGGAAAAACACAGGTCTTCGCCCAGTTAACCCTGAGGCCCGACAACCGGCCAAACTCAGACAGCATTCCCATCGCCCCTTCCAGAGCCCGTTCCGAGTCCTCCAGATAGAGCAGCAGGTCATCCGCGTACAGCGAAATGTGGTGCAGCCGCCCACCGCTTGCAATCCCTGCATACCCGTCTCCCGATCTGGCACGCACCGCCAAGGGTTCCATCGCCAGTGCGAACAAAAGAGGGGAAAGGGAGCACCCCTGTCGGGTTCCCCTACCAACCGGATAAGACGCGGACACCAAATTGCCCAGGCGCACTCGCGCCGTTGCCGAGGAATACAGCACCTTCGTCCACCTGCGGAACCCTTCACCAATACCAAACCTCACTAGCACTTCATCCAGATAGACCCATTCCAAACTATCGAAAGCCTTCTCAATGTCTACAGACAACACCGCCTGGGCCCCATCCGTATCCACTGTACCATCCAATATCCCGACCAGGCGACGAATATTTAACGCCGTGCTTCTCGTGGGGATAAACCCCGCCTGGTCCCTGTGCACCAGGCCGGTCATGTGTGGGGCCAACCTGGTGGCCAAGATCCGGCTCAATATTTTGTAGTCCACCGTCAGCATGGACAATGGCCTGTAGGACCTCACATCGGTCGCTTCCCTGCCGGGCTTTAGCAACGGCACTATCAGTGCTTCCCTCATTGACCCGGGCAGACCCCCCAACCTGTAAGCCTCCGTGTACACCACCAACAGTCTGGGCGCCAAACTATCAACGTACTTCTGATAGAACTCTATAGGCAGGCCATCCACACCAGGCGTTTTATTTCGCGCCATGTGCTTAATGGCCGCCCTGATCTCGGCCAGCGTGATAGGCCCACCTAAGTCTTTTGCATCGTCATCGTCCATGACCGGAAGCTGCCCTGGCTCCAGATATGCCGCGATTTCGTGGGCCTCTACTCCCAGCTGACTCTCGTACAGCTCCGCATAATAGGCCCGAAAGCACTCCAGCACCGCCGATTGGGAATACACCGTTTCCCCCTGCGCATTTTTGATGCTTAGGACCGGGCAGCCTCTGAGTTCGGGATTAGCAAGTCTGGCCAGGAGCGTACCCACCTTATCCCTTTCATCATGTGCTCTAATGGCATATTGCCTGTAGTCATAGCTCCGGAGCCGTTCCGTTTCGGTGGCTACAACCTCCTTCGCCTCCATCAACCGGGCCTGCAATTCCGGTCGGGTCGGCCTTCGACGCTCCAGTTCCCTCAGTTTCTCTTCCGCACTGGCAAGTGCATTCAGCACCGACAATCGCGCATTTGAAAACCTACCCAAGCATACACCTCTCACCACCACTTTCATCGCATCCCACTCAGTGGACCTGCATGTAGCTGTGCCCTCATTCTCACTGAAATACTGATCAATGCCCTGTTGGACTGCGTCACTGAACACCGAGTCCTCCAGCGTGTCGGGCCTGAGCCGCCATGTTGGGATCGCCGAGCGCTCCCGCTGCCATTGGACATGCACCAGCAGAGGATTATGATCCGAAATGGTCCTGGCCAGATACTCCGTATGAGAGACCAATGGGGCTAAGGACCCGCTACACAATACCGAATCAATTCTAACATGTAGAGCATGGAGTGCTGAGAAAAAGGAGTAGTCCCTAACATCCCCGTGTTGTTCCCGCCACACATCCAACAGCCCCCACCTATCTTGCCAGTCCTTCCTACGCATGGCTAGCTTGCGTACCGGGGAATCAACCAAGGGATGGTGAGATCTGTCTAAGGCCACATCCGTGATCGAATTAAAGTCCCCCCCCAATATCACAGGGCCCGCTAGGAAGGAGGCCAAGGACCCGGACAAACCATCGAAAAAGCGGGCCTGATCAACATTTGGAGCATATACACAGCTAAAAACCACATCCCGACCATATAACCTCCCCTCCACCGCCACATATCTGCCCTCGGGATCCACCACTTGATTCAGCACCTGAAACGGTATCCCCGCCCTCACCCATATCAGTACCCCTCTAGCGAACGCTGAGTAAGTGGTGCCAAAAACCTGACCCGCCACCTCTTCTGTAGTGCGGTGCATTCCTGTTTGGTTAAATGAGTCTCCTGCAGCATGGCAACCTGAACCCCCCTCCTCACCAAATAAGCATGCACTGTGCGGCGTTTGACCATAGTTCGCAGCCCTCGGACATTCCACGTCAGGCATTTCAAATTAGGTAACGTCCCCATACCAGCATAGAGCGATCCGGTTCAAATGCAGCCGGTCAATGTCCACACCATAGCAGTTGCCCCCCCCCCCCCCAGAACAAACTATTGAAAAAAAACTCCCCGAACCCCACTCCCCAGGACAGAGCCCACAAACCCGGTGTCAGCCCCGATCCAAACCTGAAACCAAACACACATTCGACTAACCTGTGGCCGCCACCACAGAAGGCCTTAAGGGCCCAGGGGGGGTGAGTTATCGCGGACCCCGGCTAGCGGAGCCCGCGCCTCGTGCTCTCCACCCCGCCATACCAACGCAGCACCCTACCCTGCAATCCACCCAGATCCAACAGGATTGCCACCCTACCAAAAATCATGTCCAAGTCCCAATGAAAAATCAGCCATGAAAAACCCCATCAGATGTCTGGGGGGTGACCACCGGCCCCTTCAAGCTTTCCACCTCCGAAAGTTCCTCACCGGTCCTGCTGCCGTCGTCGCCAGAGTCCGTCACTGCCAGTTCACTCTCCGGCTGCGATCTTGTAATGGCCGCCGTCGCTGCGAGCGCCTCTCTCTTGTCTGCAGCCATTTGGGCCTCCCGCTTCTCTCGCTGGCGCCTATTGCGGGAGCGGATCCTTTGGGACTGCCGGACCCGAGGCGGTTTAGGTTGATCTCGCCGACTTTTGTGACTCCTGTCCGTGCCAGCTCTGTATGATTCCAACCACAGCCACGCTTCATCCGGGGTCTGAAAAAAGTGCGTGGCCCCATCCAGGATTATCCGCAGCTTGGCCGGGAAGAGCAAGGAGTACTGAATGCCCTCCTCCCTCAGTTCCTTTTTCACTGCCAGAAATGATGCCCTATTCTTCTGGACCGCCTGAGTGTAGTCCAGGAAGATCGTAACCCTGCTGTTTTCCACTTCATATGGGCCCGAAGCCCGAGCTCTCTGGATTAGGAGGTCCCGGTCGTTATAATGAAGGAGCCTCACCACCATCGGTCTGGGGGGGCGGCCAAGCGCTGGCGGGCGAGCTGGCACCCTGTGAGCTCGTTCAAATGTAAAGAAGGAAGTAAGTCCCTCCGGCGCCACCACAGTCCGGAACCATTCCTCCATGTAGGCCACCGCATCCTCCCCCTCAATCCGTTCCGGCAGGCCTATGACCCGCACGTTGTTCCGTCTGTTACGGCTTTCGGCATCCTCCGCCTGTCGTTCCAGCATGTCCAGCCTGGTCAGGATATCTGTTATCTTATGTTTCATGCTGGCCCTCCTCGACCTATCCACAGCTTTCGATACTGTGTCACATGATATACTGTTAGACCGACTGTGCCATATTGGTATTGGGGGCACCCCACTAGCCTGGATTAGATCCTTTCTTACGGGACGTACCCAGAAGGTCCTTCTTCAACCTTTTGAATCTGAAGAAAAACCTCTGCTCTGTGGTGTTCCGCAGGGCTCTGCATTGAGCCCACTGTTTTTTAATGTATATCTTGCACCGCTGGCAAAAGTGGTTGAATCCTGGGGGGTCAGAGTGATCTCTTATGCTGATGATACTCAGCTTGTATTCTCTTTTAGAGATCACTCTGACAACAACTTGGCTAATTTTCGCCACTGCATCGGCAATATCTCTTCCTGGATGACCTCCAATCATCTTAAACTTAACCCTGATAAGACGGAGGTCCTATTTTTCAATCAGAAAACTCCACTACCAGCCATTCAGTGGTGGCTGACAGAGCTAAATCCCTCTCCGGTCCCAGTCCAAGCAGCCCGAAATTTGGATTTTCAATTTGATAATTCTTTATCTTGTAAAACCCAAATTAACACGGTAACGGCAGCTTGCTTCGGCAAGCTGCGTATGATTAGGAACATTTTTCCTTACCTCCCGCTGGACTCTTGCAGGACCATTGTACATGCCCTGATCACCTCACATCTAGATTACTCTAACAGCTTATATGTGGGCGCCCCTGCTTATCAAATCGAGCGCCTGCAGATAGTACAAAATGCGGCGGCTAGACTGATTGGCAATATCCCTTATCGCCACTCCGTGTCATCTTACCTGAGGAAGCTGCATTGGTTGCCAGTAACCCGGCGTATCCAGTTTAAGGCATTGCCTTTTGCTTTCAGGGCCCTCAATGGACTTGGCCCCGGCTACTTGAGAAAAAGGCTCAAACTTGTCTATTCCACGAGGTCCCTTAGGTCCAACAATCTCCGCCTCCTGGCCACCCCGCACTTTCGCCGGTCCAGAATGGGGGGTCGAGCGTTTGCGGTTGTTTGGCGGTGCAGAAGGAGGGACAC
Source organism: Lissotriton vulgaris (assembly GCF_964263255.1). Classification (NCBI taxonomy): domain Eukaryota; kingdom Metazoa; phylum Chordata; class Amphibia; order Caudata; family Salamandridae; genus Lissotriton; species Lissotriton vulgaris. Next base: position 1,735,765,469 of record NC_141685.1, read on the forward strand.
GAGCACTTGTGCGGGGTAGATAAGGTTTTATTTTTATAAATGTCTTTTTCTTTCTTAGAGTCTGCCTTTCTCTGGCTTTTGCGGCCGGATCCAATATGGCGGCGAAGGTACGAGTTTTTCGGGGGCTTGGTCTTCTCAGAGAGTCCTCGTCGCTATCTCCGTCTTCCTTCCTTGTCGCGTTCCAACGTCACATGCGGAGGAAAAGAAAGGCTCTTAGTGGTGTGCTCAGCTTTGAAAGTATCCTGAGGGGTCAGGGAAGTGAGGACACCGGTGCCCGTGTATATACAGAACGAGTATGTGGCTACAGGTGAGGGTTAACGTGAGGATAGGAGGTAAGGGTAGGTAGGGAAGTCAAGGGAAGGCCAAATACGCTATGTACACTGCTCACTCAGAGTTGCCAAGCCTTCCCAGCCAACTCGACATGCGGTTACGCACCTGGCTGAGCCACTCTCCTCCGTGAGTGCGTCTGGGCGCTGCTCCGTAATGTTGGCCTCCAGGCTCAGCGTCTCCCGTCCTCCGCTCCTCTGGCTCCGTTCTCTTCCCTGCTTCCTTCGTCTTCTCCACTCGCTCTCCTCTCTCCACCGAAGTGCCGGGACATGCCTCTACTTCCTCTTCCTGCTCTTTTACCAATCCCTGCAGCCAAGCGTCATCGGTGGGTGTATCCATTTCCGCGAAGTCTCCCGCTCTGCACAGGAGCGCGCCACGGGGGGGTGTGTCGTCTCTCTCGCAGTCGGTTCTTTAAAAGGTACATTCCTCTTTACTTATCGGATGGCGGGTCCACCAGTCTATGGACTCGGATTCCCAGGTATCCTGAAGCGGTGAAAGAGAGGAGGTGGAAGGGACGTCAGTCGTCCAACAGTTCTGTACCGTGGAGTTTGCATCCCGCCCCGCCACCCTGCTACAGGTTGTAACCGCTAAACTCTGGAACAGCCTTCCATTAGATCTTAGGTTTACTTCTTCGGAATCACTGTTCCGGAGTAGACTGAAAACCTGGCTGTTCGTTAGCCCCTAGTGGCTACCACCCTATAGTTTAGCCTGCTGTCCGCAGCGCCGGGACACCCCCGTCGGGGGTAGCCGCGCGCTTTATAAGCTCCAAAAATAAATACATAATAAATAAATGCTGAACGCACACGCTGTAGGCGGCGTACTCTAGAACGCTATTCTCGCACACGCCCACCACAATGCTGAACACACACGCCCACCTCAGAGCTGGTACTACTTCCAACTGACTACTTTGTCCCACAGCGTGCTTTGTCCCTTCCAAACAACATTTTGCGCTGGAGTATAGCCTATGTCTATCTGCTTTGCGTCCCCTTTCCAATGCTGTATGCGGTGTTCCGGTTGGCGCAGTGGTTCCGGAGCTTCCCCGCCTCAAAAGTTTGGTCTCTCTCTTTGTTATATTAGTATGGATGTCATCTTCGTTTGTATAAAGTTAACAAAAAGGCTTAACACTTTTTATTATGACTTTTCAACATAATGCACAGCAGCCAAAATGCTCTACAACATAGCCAAAAGTTCTGGCTAAACACATAAGGTCCCAAAGCCGAGACCGATTGGCTATGCTAATGCGTGTTTAATAATCACATTGTATTCCTGCATAATGCTGTCAGAAAATAAATTAAGATGCAGATGGTGCATTGCTCATAATAGTGTAAATATTTACAATTTCACATCATATTACTGATGCCACCAAGGTTGTGCCTTAGGTTTTGTATTTTTATAGGGATTTTTTTATGCTGTGTACAATTTTCAATGTGAGTTAGTCATCCTAAAACCTAAGATGTATCACAAACGTTTCAACGGTGTCTCAAGTTAACAGTTCTTATCATGACTGTGCCATCTGCCTCAATGATCTGCATTCGGCTTGAAGTGATAGATGCTGAGGAAAAGGGCTGGTTACATTGTATCAGCTTTGAAACTAATCGGCGCCTGGCACAACTTAATGATTGGGAGAAATCAGCATATATTGCGGTCTATACCAGAAAACATGAGCAAGTGCAGGAAGTGTTCTAAACAGTGATTACAAACAGAACATTAATTGTGCGACTCAGATGGGATAAAATAGCTCACCTTAATTAGTGCACACCCATGGAAAAAAAGATTTTTAGGTCTCGCCTGGGGAACGCAGCGTGAAAGCGCTGTCGCCAGCGAGATCTATTGTTGCTGACTTTCCTCGGAAGTGGGACAGGAGATGTGCACACGCAGGGCTTTTGGCGATTGGGGTCTGTGACCCTTGCTGTTGCATCTAACGTGTACTGCTGGTGTTTGGCGCTGCGTTAATTAGGCTCGAGGCAGTAGGCAGTAGTTACTTTGTGAACGCGCTCAGGAACCCGCAGCTCGCCAAATCATTTTTTAATTAAAACTATATTTTGTTATGCAGCGGCACACCACGCTTGGTCTGCGTGGCGGCCGGACGCATTTCTATTTTTTGCTTCACGATGTTACACATTCCTTTGGCCCCCGTACAATTCCCGGCCAGTCGGTGGACATACCTGTGGGCAATGGGGCTTTGCCTCTGCACGCCCGCTACGGTTTGTCTTGGTCTTGGCTGTCGAGGTGGTGCTCCCAAAGCGGGGTCTCTGATTCCGTGGACGGCCCGGCGTCAGCACTACACAGCAATGCGGCCTGCATCCTGTTTCGGGACCCAGGTACTACGTTTCCATGGGGCATAGGGGAAGCGACCGCGATTTGCCGAGATCACGTGGGAATCAACCCGGATAAAAAAGACTTTTTCTAAGGAAGACTCGAGCGAACACAAAGCTGCTTGTTATTCTTTTTTTGAGCACATATGTTTACAGCTCATTGGTGTGGGATGCCTTACATCCAGCTACGAGTACTATGACTTATTTTAGGTAAATAGGCTTTGTGGTAAAGGATGTAATGGCGCATATGTATGTGGCTGGTTTCCCTTGCGACTAACTTTACATGAGCGACAGAAAGACAGCCTTTACCAGAGCGCTGCAGAGACGGTTACCCGGGCGGCGTCAGGCTTACACCAGGTGACAGAAAAAGATAATTTCGATTGACTCCACCGTCAAAGTCAAAGGGCGAGTGATAATCCTCCAGGACCACCTCCCGGGAATCCATTTCGAAAAAAACCCTGAATGCATGGCCCAGTCAACGCGAAGGCATTCCGGTGCTGCATCCACTTTGCTCAGGCCCCCCTCTATCCCTTTGCGCGCCTACCCTAGCCACCTCCATCCTACAGGGGGCGCTCTAACACCTGCAAAAACTGAGCAATGCTTTCCAAAGAAAGTCAAGCCCCACAGACAGTGCGTTCATTTTTGTAAACCATCAACAGGCTGTGTGGTCTCTTTGCACTGCCGTGGCTCCCAGTGGAAACGAACAGGCTTACATAAAAGACGGAGGCACCTCTAAATGCAGATTAGCTTCCCTGCCGGGGCAGCGTGTCCTCGGCAGAGCAGCACAAAGCACGCCCCGCCATTATACAGAAATATGTCAGCTGATCGAGCCGCCCCAGGATATCCTTAATCTTCTAGGATGCGGAGCAATTACGACGCACTAATAACCGCCCATACCAGCAGAGGCACTTCGCCTAGATTGCAGCAGGATGCTGACCTCGCGGCAGCTTCACTCAGGCGTGTATCCATTTATTTGTTTGCTATTTTATACAACGCAGCCTTGACCCAGAGGCATTACCGCAGGGCTTTAAGTGGGATAAAAAATCTGAGGGCTTTCTCAAAGGGTCGTTGACAATGTAATTAAGAGCGTGGCTTAAAAACAAGTAAGCTAAAAATCTGTGTTTTGTGTAGTGTGCCGCCTGACTTGTATTTTACTATTTCTGTCATTGCAACCAGTTATATGATACAACAAGTAACATCATACCTACAACAAGTCAGGACTATTGGCTTTGTCAATGGTTGTTGGTTGCATAAGATAAATAAGCAGCAACTATGGCTTGTGTATAATATTGAAAAAAGCTTCCAATTAAAGCCCGGTGACACCATGACAATGTTGCTGCTCCCGAGTCTCAAAAAGCATTTGCAATGCAATCGGTCTCGCATTACTGAAAGTTTGAGCTATTGATTTTGCAAGTAATAAAGCAACGCCAATAGCTCAAACTTTCAATATTGCGAGACCTATTGCATTGTAAATGCTTGTGTTCCTCTGTTTATGGAATACTTCGGCTGATGAACTAAGTATGTTTTCGTCAAAGTGATTTAATATTTTTCAGTAGACTAACTATTAAATAAAGAATGAATAATAAATAGAAACAAATCTGCATGCATCCACCCATGTTGAACATATTTATTTTATTGCCATTAGGCGCTGCATTGAAATGAGTGGACATCCCCCATCAAAATCTGGCTTCTTTCTAAAAACTCTGTGAATTAATGGCAAAGGCAATTGTCACTAAACTGCAGCGGAAAACTTTTCAGAGCGGGTGCATCCACCTGCTAGTTACTGCACAACATAATCTCCTCCACAAAAGTAACACGCCTACTGCTGCAGAATCAACCAATGGGAGTGACAGTTAAATACAGAACAAGCATTTGCAATGCAATAGGTCTTGCATTAGTAAAAGTTTGAGCTTTTGGTGGTGCAAATATTAATGCCACATTAGTAGCTCGAATTTTGTTAATGTACACCTATAGAGTGTAGTGTAGTACAGTGAAGTGGTGTAGTATAGAGTAGAGGAAATTATTATAGAGTGTAGTGTAGTTGAGTAGTTTAGCGTGGAGTGGTGTTGAGTTGAGTAAAGTGTAGGAAAGTTTATAGAGTGGGATTGTGTGTGCTTGTATTATGATAAAATATAGTAATATTATGTAGGAATGAACGTTTGAGAAATATAGGTTGGTGGTACTACATTTACTGTACCAATTTGTTTATAATGTGTTTTGTTGTGCAAGGTGACTTTACTCGTAACTGCTTGTTTAGTTGCCTATTTAGGCTTTAAGCAGTGCATATAAACAAATAGTATACTAAGGAATTTTCCGTAAGCAGAAATAATAGTGAAACATTTTGTACAGCGTGCAAAAAGCTGGTCATTTAGTTGGAAAGATAGTTTTTTTATAACATGTAAAGGCGCATAAAATGCTAAAAGTTAATAAGCAATGTTGCGCAAGCAAAAACTGTAGTGTAATAATGTGTACAGAATAAGGTTATTGCCAGCCCCCTGGTAATACGGAGTGTTTTTAGGGTGATAGGCGGGCCTTGGGGCAGCCTATTTAAAATATAGTAGAGCTAAAGAATCCACGGGGAACAATAAACAAGTTTGAGCTATTGGCATTGTAAATGGCTATGCCTTTTATTTTGGTATTGGTTTTTAAAACATAAACAAAAGACATTGTCATTTACAATGGCAATCGTTATTGTTATTGTTAATGGGATTTTATAGCGCGCCTAATCACCTGCAGGCCTCTAAGCGCCAGGAAAGATGGTAGTAAACAATAACTTAGCAAGATGGAAGCTGGATTATACTGTGCTCATGCTTTTTCTGAACAGGAATGTTTTTAGGCTGATAAGCGTGGCTCAAATCCACCCGAGTGACTTACCGCACTCACCTATAGTCACTATAAGGAAGTCAGCTGGACAGTGGAGAAGAATAAACAAGAGTCTTTATTAGGCCAAACAACACTCATATGAGAGGGCCCTGTCCGACCTCACTCCTGGGAGTGCGAACCAGAGGACTGACTCTCCGCATTACGGCAATACATTATAATGCAGTACAGTTCTTTTAGGGTACGCCCCTTCTGGAAAATTACTGAAACCCAGACCAGTGAACAATGCCATCATACAGCAGGCATCTGCACCTGCAAAAGAAACATCGCTATCTTTACTCAAGGCCATGGAGCTAGGCTTCAGCGTCTCTGGGGCATGAGAACATTACTGATAACGAGACTTGTTAGTTTCGGCCACAGTAAGCCGAGAAACGAAAACTGCTGTCTTAGTGAAATTCTCTATTCCTGCGGGAGGGGTAGATGAGCGAGTGAGGCTCGCGGACACAGAGGAATACACAAAATGGCGCCACACAGGCTAAGCTAAGGAACTAATACATTCACACATGCAGTTGAATAATAAGGTAGCAAATGGAATAATTCAACATAGGTACATATACGAACTTCATTAGTTAGCCATATGATGCTAACTTACATATGAAAAAGGATGATTGGGGCATCGAAAAGGGAATTCTATCAGACCCTCCTTTTAGCATCATTGGCTAACTATGGCCACATTTATTTGCCAAAAGGTAGTGCCGGCATATCCATTCTAGGGGCAGAACATTTCTTCTTGTCATTATCATTATCTTTTAGTCTAGAACATCCTCTGCAATAAACATCAACCAACTTGCATCAGCAGGAATTTCAGTAATCATAGAAGTAGTATATTGACCTGGTAACTTCTTTTTCAGACGTAAATTAGTAGCACACATTGAGCAACATGGAGGGAGGCAGTATACACAAAGGCAGCAAGTCAGTATTACGCTCACTACTCCAACCAAACCCATCAATATTTTCCAACCCCAGGAAGAAAAGGCACCCCAGAGCCATCCCTGTAAGGACCATGTTCCATTATCCTGATGCAGTTCAGTCGCTAATCTATGTAATTTCTGTACCGCCAAGTTAACAGTCGGAGCTGAGTCAGGAATATACACGCAACAAGATGTCCCGATGATGCGACAGGCCCCGCCCCTATCTGCCAGGATGACGTCAAGCACCATCCTATTTTGAATCGTAAATAATCTCATAGCCTGAATCTCAACGGACATGTTCGTTGAAATGTCAGCTTCAGTAAGAACTACCTTCTCCATTACCCTGGACAGTCGTCGGATGGCTCTACTATTAAATATCGGACCCCAGAAAGGTAACAAGCCCTTGGAAAAGTCAGTCCATTGCTGGTACGAGGTGTCTGTCTGGTCAACGTCATCTACCTGAAGCTCCCTCCTTTTGCGCTGCTCTTGTGGACTGGGGAATCGACGATGAGTTTTGTGGTAATCAGAAGGAGCTACATATACAGGAGGAATCATGTAGGCTAGGTAGCACACCCCACCCCAACCCTCGGGCAACCATAAGTATCCATTATCTCCACACACGAAATAGATGCTGGGTGGGGCAATCAAAGAGGGGCTGAGAGGCAAACGTATCGATGCAGTCACATTACAGGAGCTATTACCAACTTTGATGGGACCCCTTCCCTCTATACAAAAAAATGGAGAAGGACCTACCACAGCCAGGGGTATCAGAGACTTGGCACTGTTGTTACCCTTCGGGGGGTGTCTGTAAGACAGAGAAGCATTCAATTTCAGGAAACTTTCCGTAACTTTGTCAGTATCATTTGGTATCAGAAACCGGCCCAACTTTTTCTCACACGTCTCTATAAAGGTCTGGTCAAAACGTCCGTCAGTGTATATTCGTCCAAGGGAAGATGGAGGCAGAGGGCGCACTCGCATTGTCATTGTCCACCCCCTATTCTGCAGTCGAGGAGTCAGGAAATCTGGCTGCTGGAAATATTTAACAAGACCTATTAGAGTATACCACCCCACACAACTATTCACAGGCGTCAAAGGGAGGGCAAGAAATCTATCTTTCTTATAGGCAGCAGAAGGCAAGAGCCCACAAACCCAACAATCTGTCAAATTGGTAGTGGCATGTGCATGGTGCAAAGTCTTAATAAAAACATTTTCTTAGTAACCTTTTCTCAACATTCTTTCACCATAATCTACAGTAATCATATTATGTTCAGGAACGGCAGTGGGTGTGGGTGCAAACACATGAACGGGGTAAGCTTTATCCAGAAAAAGCAATATTCCAAGAGTCACTATAAAAGCAATTAGAACAATAATGATGACCACAATTTTTTCTTTTCGGGGAAGGGCCAACCAGGGGGAATCAGGCACAGGTCTCGGAGGAGCCGCAAAGGGCTGCTCCTCATCAGGAATGGGGCGCCCAAAAGGATACATTCTCAAGAACGTTCAAAATATACCAAAAATGAAAAAAAGAAAAACACTTCTACTAAAAAATAGTCCCAGACAATCCTCAACCGGCCAGAGGGGTTCTTCAACCCTTAAAGAAGGGATCTTCTCCCTGTGTCCTTCAAAGCCTCACAGGCAGGCTTTTACCGTCCATACCTTATTCCAACGTCGCTTTCAACACACAGCACTGGAAAACAGAGGAGCACTTAATCTGAGCCCCGCACCACTCTATAGTCTCATAGAACGCAATCTTCGGCTAAACACCAGGGCTCTTACAAGTCCATCCCTACCACTAAATCTTCGTATTCAGAAAGTTCACTAAGCCCTTCTTCCAGTGTTTAGTCCATCATATTTGTCACTGTTACTTATTTTCTTCGGGGCCGCAGATTATATTGAGTGCTCCCTGGCACTTCGGGGTCAGTGAACAAAGCAGGTGTATCTGTGGCAAATGCTGGACTCTCTGGTGTCTCTTCACTAGTAGCAACAGGAGTAGTAGAGCTCACTGAATTCTCTATTCCGCTTCGCTCTTCTCCAATCAGTGAAGCATCCGAGAAGGGAACATATCTAGGTATTTTCTCATGTTCCTCGTCAGCAATGCCGTCCTTTACCCACTAGTCATAGGGCAACGGGAGCGGGACCCTCTTCACGTGTGAGGCGTGGGTCCACGCCTTCCTTCCTTCCACCCGAAGCGCCGTACGCGTAGTGAGGAGCACCTGACGCGGCTCCGACCACCTTGGCTCCAGACAGGACTTCCGCTGATATCTTCGGACGACAACCCAGTCCCCTGGGTTGATGGAGTGTTAAAAGGGGTTCAAAGACAACCAGTAACCAAAGACCCCTTTATGTTGCCCGGCGGTGTCGCCTCTATGACCCACCAATATTAATCAATGAAGAAGCAGGCGCTGGAGACTGGAAGGCAGGAAACGAGGATTTTATTCTCTCCGGAGGAGAACACATCAATTCAGACAGCAAGTATCGTCACGAGGTGCTCTAACCACATCTCTGAGGCCTGGCCTCTTATACTAGGGTTTATGACCTTTATTGCACGTAACACATTCTCGCAACACTTTGATATTTGAAAGGACATCCTCGGAATCTCCCCTTCAGACCCGTTCCCACATACATTTACAGTTGAATTCCCCACCCCGGTCACAACAGGTGATGATTGTCGCGCAGCAGGGCATTCCGCCGATTCACGGAATGCGTGGAGTTGATCGGATCTCATAGGGTGGGGGCTTTGATCGGCTCGAGGGTCTTTTGATGGGGAGGGGAAGCTTCCTACTGTACGGGGTAATAAACAGTATCCGCAGGGCCAGGTGGCGGCCTGGGAACAAGGAAGGCAAACGGGGACACAGGGAAAGGGGGTTTGCATCAAAAGGATCTGAGACCATGAAAGGAATGAGGGGAGGTGTCGCGCTGGGAACAGGATGGGATTCTGTGGTGAAGCTGCGCTGAAGAGGGGTTTATGACCCAAGGCATGAGAGAGCGGGGGTTGTCAGCGTGCGGGGGATGCTTGCGAGGTTAGGAGAGAGAGAGAGAGACGCGCTGGCTATCAGCGAGGGGCAGGGAGGCCATGGTGTTTAAAATGGCTGCCGCTTATGCGCAAGGCATGTGAGAGTGGGAATGACCGGTGCGTGGGGGTCTTTCGTGAGGGTGATTCTGATCGTAACTGCTAAAATATGGCGGATGTGCATGACGAAAAGTGTGGCATCGGAAAAAGGCAAGATGGCGTAGATAATGTTCACCAAACTGTATTAATTTTCCACAGTCCTCCCTTTAACATTTCCAAGACATCTTGCTGGCCTATTTCCTATCTATACCTACTGCAGCGGTCATAAGTAAGGGAGAGGGGACTTAGGCAAAAGAACTGTACATAAACATCACATTATAAACATCACATTGAAAAATCTCATCATCTAGTAGGCGGGTTCATCGTTAAGTTGGTTGCAGAAAAAGTCATAGTACTGCAATATCAGACTAGAATTATGTAGCGAGGGCGTTGGGTACAGATCATAGATACTTATAGTCATTTGGAATAGGAACTGGTAAGTTATCATATAAGTAAGTCCTTTTTGTACTCGGCGGGAGCATAGTCAGTCCAATGGTGGTTGGGAGAGAAATGAGATATAATAAAAATAAAAATCAGAGTTCTCAGTGTCTTTGTCGTCTTCTGTTGGCACTGTTAAGCACCTGGATTACAATTCGTTCTGTCAACAGGAATGTTCATGTGGATTGAGTCGTTGGAGGTCTGCGGGCAGGGGTACATTTTGTTTTGTTTCGCCAGACCTCATAGGAGAAATGCGTTACGGTTTTGGAGCAGGTGCATTTTCTTCCGTAACCCAGAGCATAGTTATTAGGAGGCAGAAAAAGGATTGTGATGAAAAGTGCAATTGTCTTTGAGTTGTGGGGTCTGTTTGTTTCTTGAGTCTCTGTGGTGGGTATTTCCTGTTGCTTCCATCATCATCGAGGCGTTCAGCAGCGGGTAGAACCACATACTTCGTTCATCTTCTCTTTAGGGGCGACCCTTGGTGGAGTTCTAGGTCACCGTTCTGAGATTAACATAGTTCATGGTCTACTTAGTCGGAGCTCCCTCCCTTTTGACGCAGGGAATACCCTTCTCTGGATAGCTCAGTAGGATTTGGAGGAACTTGAAAGTTCAGGTGGAAAGGTATGTGTGTGAACAGTCCTTATGGTAGGTCGGAGGAGGAGGGGATGGAGCAAGGCCAAGTCGGGAACAGATCAGGGGGACGGAGAATTTGAGACAGGCGGGTCCATAACCTGGTTCAGAGAGCGGGGACTTTTGTTTTGGCACACGTCGATCATAGAGCAGGGGCTTCAGGTCAGCCCTTTCCTTAGCTTTGTCTGAAACAGTGCCTTATCCTGCGACTCCTTACTGCCGTGGTCTCGCCTTGGCCTCCGTCGCTGAGGTTCCACGATCCGCAGTCAGGCCGCGTGCTCCCACATCCGGTCTCTTTCTCCTCCGACAGTGGTACCCTTAAATGAGTTCGAAAAGACAGTCTTTAGAGATTTTGCAGAAGAAGGTAATTGCATGAACCTATTTCTCTCCCAACACCAAGCAACTGGGGTAAACATCCGTTACATTGAGATTTGCAGCCAACGTATAAACAATTGATGATGGGTTTGCTGGATTTCCTACAACTTCCCTTTGTGGCTAATTCTTTGGCGTTTTGTTGGTTATTACATTCATTTGTCGTGGTACAAGGTCTGATACTCATTCATTGCATTCGTCTATTATAGTAGATGTCAGTTCTTCTGGTAGAGACCCATTTCCCTAGTACGAGTCTTGCAAGGCTAGGCCGGTCTTCAGGGCTTTGTATCTTACGGAAAAGTGCAACGTGCTATTCACCATAGTCTGATAGGCATCCTTCTGAGGGATGAACATAGGCTAAACGACTCTCCATTACATCAATGCGTCCTATCTTTTAGCTAAACATCCTATTTTCAACAAGGTTTACTGCAACAAGTTCCTTCAGTTTTCGATCTAATTTTAACTTTGCACACATCTTTCTAACTTTCTATATAGTTTCTCGCAACCTGGCTACTACAAAAACTCGGGAGGGCTTGCGATAATTATTAAACTTATCCTTGGGGTGGGTGGGATCTTATGGAAAACAACTAGGAACACAGCGAATTGGAGCAAGGGGCGTTTTTCAGATTCTCGTTCAGGGCAGCTGATACCAAACTGGGGGCATTTTGGGAAGACGGGGGTGTCTCGATCATTTCTCACTGCTTGGGGTATGGAGACAATTTGGAATGGGGAAGGTCGCATTACCACAGACATTTTTTTTTATCATAGAAGCCACTGACAAATAGTTCCCTGGCTGTGGGTCAAATTTAGGGAACCTTAGTCATCTTACCTGTCCCTTTCCTTTTGGCCAATTTAATTTTCATCCATATTTAGCAGAAAAGGAGAGGTAGTAACGTGGTATCGATACGATTTTATTTAGGACGAATTTGTGCAAATACTTGTGGTATTTGGGGCCAATCAGGAGGTGCACCAGGTTCGCCAATTAGGTGCCAGTCGCTAGGAAGAGGGAAAGTGTGGAGGGGTGAAAGAGAGAGAGAGACAGAGAGAGAGAGAGAGAGAGAGAGAGAGAGAGAGAGAGAGAGAGAGTAACAATAGGCCAAATAGTACACGTGTGACATGGAGAATGACCGTGTATTGTTTGGGCTATTCAGTGCATTACCCAACGTTAGACGTTTCGGGTCTGTGTTAGGATGTAGAAAGCATGCAGTTTTGGGACGGAAGAGCATTAGGTCAGGTACAAAAAGGTCGCGCATTGAGTAGGGCGTCTTTTTGTGTCGTCTTGCAGCGTTAGTCCGTTTTCATGCATCGGGCGTGACGTGGCTCCAGATCCTTTACGATACCCTAATCGGGACTCCAATGTAACCTGCAGAGGGAAAAAGGAGGAAAAGGGAAGGGGGAACAACATCCGAACACATCAAATGTACGGGCACGAAAGTCCTTTACTTACCACATACTCGTACTTATCTCCTCGGGATATAATCCCTAGGGTCTTGGTTTCTGAAGTCAAGGGGGCGGGCAGTGTGATAGGTGGTTCATGGGGGGGGTTCGAGGGTGGCATTATGGATCGTGTGTAGGGAAACGCTAAAAAGAGGAATCAGAGGTGCCTAGCGCGAGGTACCTGGCTTTGTAGATGTATCTGGCCATCGGGATCCTTAAATCATTCCCAAAGCTGTGATGTTCTAAGGCATATCAGTTCTTCGGTCAACCCTGTCCCTTAGTACCTTCGACCACCATACCTTTATAACATTCTATCAATCACACCGCTTTACTTTACCCATTCTCAGAAGTCGAGGTCCTTCTTCATACGTTAGTTCCTGAGCTTAGTCGCATATTTTGGAGGCAGCGTATCATACCTTTGATTCGATCATCAATCCAGGGCCGAACAACCATTTTTCAGATAACCTTAAAAAGAGAGCAGAACGGTTGCGCACAGAAAAAGCCCTCCCACCAATTCCCACATTTACAAAAGCATGTGATGCCTATTCATAGTTTGGAAAACCTTTATTTGCATAATCGTTCAGTACGTAAAATGTGAGAGTGCAATCATATTTTGGCCGGACATGTCGACGATGGAAGCACATACAGTAGGGGGGTTATTTTGCGGCACAAGAACATGTTAAAAAGGCCTAATTAATTATTTGCAAGTAACTAAAAACGTTTCATTGCGTGATGAGGGATCAGGGGCATTTCAGTTCATAAATGGAAACACAGTCAAGCTCATTGTAATCACATTTCCTAGATGTATACCGTGGGTGTGCATCATAAGCGACGTTATGTACCAGTTACAATAAATATCAAAATAAATCGTTCATTGAAATCAACATTTTTACGGGACCCCTTTCATATGTTCGTCAAGCGAACCCTCCTCCCTTTTTCATCAAGTGCGCAAAGGTTCGTATATAAATCTTAGTACATCTAGTTTCATTAGCTAAGGAACACCACGAGGCATCCGTTAGTTCCTATTGATACCGGCGCCATTTTGGGCGAGGCCGGTTTAGTCCGGAAGTAGCATCAGGGGCAAAAATGTCTCCGACGATTGGCGGTTGGACCAGGGTCCCTTTCGGCAGTTCAAAAAACCTGTGCTAACAGAGGGGCTGGTGGTGTGGACCGTCAATCAAGAGAGGGAGGGAGGTAGAGTCTTTCTTACCGGGTCATGTTGATGTTCAGCCGGAACTTACTCGAGTTCGTTAGCCCATAATGTTCCTGGGTGGTTCAGACGGAAGCTGATGCAGACACGAGAGCACCGCCATCTTGTTGCTGTGCCGTGGTTATTTCATTAGTGATCAATGCAGCTGTTCCCCACCGGAAGCCTGAAGGGGCTGAGGGCTCTTGGGACTTTGGTAGAATCTTCAAAGTCGAGGGGATGTTTGTCGATGGTGGGGGCTTGCGCCCAGGTGGGCAAGTGCCCGAGTTGCAATTTCGGACAAAGTTACTCCAGCGGCCTAGACCCGCCTTCCGAGGGCCCAGACGCCATTTTGAGACCCTGCGGCAGCCGCCCTCCGTCGTATCTTTCAGGAGTGGAAGAAACTTCTTGTGGCGACAAAGACAGAACATCATGCTGTTGGAGCAGGACATTTTGGTTCGGGGCGCCAGGGTGCAGCAGTGGAGCCTTCATCTGGGGAGGTGAGGGAGGCTCGTCCGTGCCGCCTCCCTCTCCCGGCGCATCCCACGCCGTCCCTTTGAATCAGGGGTGCACATGATGACCACCCTACACCCCTGATTCCGACTCTTGGGGGACCATTGTACGTCCGGTGCTGCGCAAGTATGCCCGTCGGACATTGTATGTCCTGTGCTGCGGAAATATATGTGCGTCGGACATTGTAAGTTTTGTGCTGCGCAGGTATATGGCCGTCGCCCGGCTGGAGGACATCGGCGCCGGGCCAGGGCAGGGAAGCCTCCTACCTGTGGAGGCGGGAGAGGCTCGTCCGCGTCGCCTCTCCCTCTCTGCCCACCCTGCATCAGTTCGATGGAGGAATTCGTGATGGCCGGACCAGGAGATACGAGGGAGGGGGTCACTTGCATCCGCCCCCTCCCTACTCGTGGCCCGGGGGACGCCATCCCTGGAAGGGTAGTATGGGAAGACCATTTCATTGCCTGCTTTGAGGAGCCTCCTGTACCTTCTCGCCGGCGATCTCTTTTGGTCTATGGCTGTTGGCAGGCCCCGCCCCACACGTGCTATGTGTTTCGGGTGGGCGGGACCGTCGAACTGTTACATTTCGAGGACTTCCGGAGTGAGCGTAATATGTTTTGTATTTCTCCTATTAGTTCAGTTTGCTTTAGAGAGTGTTTTACTAGTTATTCTATTTACCGTTGGTTGTGTGTTATCTTTACCGTAATTAAATCCTAAATTATATAACAGATGCTTGGCTTCCTTGAGTCCTTTCTCTAACGGGGGTTGTTTACACTGGCCTGTAATTGTGTTTGTTTTTTTCAGAGTGGGGGAGCAACAGAGAGCAATCAGTCCCAGAACTCTAACATGTCGTTAAAATTGGTCTGACGAAATCTGTGCCATCGAGCATAATCAAACGTGGTGGTTCTATCCGTCCTGTCCGTGCTAGTCTGATTGGTTTTTATCTCGCGCCTTTTCCCTTTCTGTCGGTCAGTTCTTTCTGTCGACCCTCCGTTCTTACCTATGCTCTGTAGAGTCGGGCATTGGGCTTTCCAGTGCCCGAGGCATCTACAGAAAGCACATTGGTTTCGTTTTAAATCTGTTCGTCCTGTGCATAGTGTCGGGGGATTACTTTCGGGTCGTTGTGTCCCGGGGTTGTCCTGTCGGCACATCCCTTTACACCGTTCCCTTTTCATGTCTACTCCTCGGAACTGTGCCATCGCTGGCCCTTCCCTTTGCCTACTAGACGTTTGGAGGGTTGTCCGTCGTGTCTCTTCACCCTTTCTGACTTCATCGCTTTCCTTTCGTCGTGTGGCTTCTTTGCGCCACATACCGAGACTATCGAGCATAATAGGTGTTGTTTCATTCCTACGAAGGGTTATTTCTACCGTTTCTATTTTATCAAGATCGAAGGATCCTATCAGTGGCCACTGACTTTCTCGATCCCTTTTCGTATATTTATGCCACAGCTCGCTATAGGCTATAGCGATTAATCCATGCTTCATGAACATGTCCTTATTAGGGGTGCCTTCCAGCGGAGCCGGATGGTTCATCTCTAATAAGCGGTCCGGGCAAAACAGGCTACTAACCAGTGGGGAGAAGACAGGCATGACGGATCACAATGGGGATAATAGTCAGCACTACCTATCTTATCACTGCGTGCAAAGACTAGACAGAATATTTCTATTCTACGTTGTTTGCAGGCAGTGAATACCTCATGAACCAATCTCGAGCAATCAATGTTAGGTCAAAAATAAAAAATCAATATGGCCAATGGGGAGAATAAGTAGGCTCGCAAAGGTCCGCGTCACCTACCCTTTCACTATCTGCAAAGAGGGGACCTATTCTTCCCTGTTTGCAGACAGAGAATCTCCAGAAAACAATCTATAACAGTTAATCAATGGGGGAGGGGCAATTGTTCAGTGGGGGAGAAAGATAGGTCCGACGGATGCGTACCTATCCTTCACTGTTTATAAAGGGAGAGCCTGTTGTTTCTCCGTTTGCAGACAGTGAATCTTCAAATAAATTAACAAAAAGTAATACTAGTATTTTCTCATCAATTATCAATCACTTTCGCAATTCGTCGTGTTTACACGACCTTACCCGGACCGCATGGACAGTTTCTTGTCTTCCGAATCCAGCGCCCGATCGTCCTCTTCTCTTCGTACTCCTTGTGGCACTCCTGATGGTTCCCAGTCAGGACCGCAGATCACTCGAGAGAGGTCTGTTCGGAACCAGTGAAGTTCGGATGATCGGCTGTCAGACGAGGGTCTATCGGACAGGGTACCTTCCGATCGTTGCAGTTGTTCACTCTGTCGTCAGGACCTCTCCCACTGAATCCACGAGTCGCTGATGGGCCCCACGCTTGGGACGCCAATTGTTAAAAGGGGTTCAAAGACAACCAGTAACCAAAGACCCCTTTATGTTGCCCGGCGGTGTCGCCTCTATGACCCACCAATATTAATCAATGAAGAAGCAGGCGCTGGAGACTGGAAGGCAGGAAACGAGGATTTTATTCTCTCCGGAGGAGAACACATCAATTCAGACAGCAAGTATCGTCACGAGGTGCTCTAACCACATCTCTGAGGCCTGGCCTCTTATACTAGGGTTTATGACCTTTATTGCACGTAACACATTCTCGCAACACTTTGATATTTGAAAGGACATCCTCGGAATCTCCCCTTCAGACCCGTTCCCACATACATTTACAGTTGAATTCCCCACCCCGGTCACAACAGGTGATGATTGTCGCGCAGCAGGGCATTCCGCCGATTCACGGAATGCGTGGAGTTGATCGGATCTCATAGGGTGGGGGCTTTGATCGGCTCGAGGGTCTTTTGATGGGGAGGGGAAGCTTCCTACTGTACGGGGTAATAAACAGTATCCGCAGGGCCAGGTGGCGGCCTGGGAACAAGGAAGGCAAACGGGGACACAGGGAAAGGGGGTTTGCATCAAAAGGATCTGAGACCATGAAAGGAATGAGGGGAGGTGTCGCGCTGGGAACAGGATGGGATTCTGTGGTGAAGCTGCGCTGAAGAGGGGTTTATGACCCAAGGCATGAGAGAGCGGGGGTTGTCAGCGTGCGGGGGATGCTTGCGAGGTTAGGAGAGAGAGAGAGAGACGCGCTGGCTATCAGCGAGGGGCAGGGAGGCCATGGTGTTTAAAATGGCTGCCGCTTATGCGCAAGGCATGTGAGAGTGGGAATGACCGGTGCGTGGGGGTCTTTCGTGAGGGTGATTCTGATCGTAACGGCTAAAATATGGCGGATGTGCATGACGAAAAGTGTGGCATCGGAAAAAGGCAAGATGGCGTAGATAATGTTCACCAAACTGTATTAATTTTCCACAGGAGTGCCCTGGCCCCTCCGGCAACGGCTTCAGAGTGTCTGCTACCTGCTGATGAATAGAACGAAGATCTTTAGTCAAAGCATACAGATAGTCTATCAACAAAGGATATGGTACTTCTGAAAAACACTTAGGCCTGGGCACTCCCCAGATATTGGCCGGGCGGCCGAATACCACTTCATGGGGGGAGACGCCCGTTTTCGAATTCACTGTTACTCTCGTTGAAAGCAAGGCTAAGGGAAGGGCATCTGGCCAACGGAGACCTGTACTCTCATGTATTTTGGCCATTTTTAGTTTGAGCGTTCCGTTAAACCGCTCCACAAGTCCTGCTGCCTGAGGGTGTAAGGCCGAATGAAATTTTTGGGAAATCTGTAAGCCTTTACATATTTGCTTGACTAGTTCTGCATTAAAGGACGTGCCATTATCACTCCAGATCACCCTAGGTAATCCGAAGCGAGAAAAATACTCCTTTATCAACATTTTTGCAGTAGAAATGGCCGTGCAATCTTTCGTTGGATACGCCTCCACCCACCTACTAAAGGCACATACAACTACAAGGACGTACTTTAAGTTGTTGACCCTTTCCATTTCGATGTAATCCATCTGAATCACCTCAAAAGGGAAAGAAGGAGGTGCAAAGTTTCCAGCTGGGACAGGAGTACCCTTTCCAGGATTGTGTCTCAAACACACCATGCACTGTCGGACCAAGTGGGTCGCCACTTTGGAGATATTCTTATTGCTCCACACTGGGTCCAACAATTTACATATGCCCTTTGCACTAATATGTGCAGGCCCATGAGCCATCGTCACTACTGGAAGAACATATGCATTTGGAAGTAACCATCGTCTCTTATCGGTCACATCTGTCCAACATTCATCCACATCCAATCGCCCCTGCCCATCCTTCCATGCCCTCAATTCATCCTCAGACACTTTGCTTTGTATATTTTTCACACTCTGTACAGTATCCGAAAACATATTAATATCTGGGACCCATCTAGCTGGTCCTGCCACAAACATTCGTGGTAATTTTTCCCGAGCAGTCTCTTTTGCTGTTTCGTCGGCGAAGGCATTGCTTCGCCCTACATCATCCACTATTGTCTTATGTGCACTACACTTTATCACAGCCAATCTTTTGGGTAGTGTCAGTGCCGCTAGCAGTCGTAGTATCAGTGGGCCATGTTGTATGCGTTGTCCATGGGAAGTCAGAAATCCCCGTTCTGCCCAAAGTCGCCCATAATTATGAGCCACGCCAAAGGCGTATTGGCTGTCAGTATAAATGTTCACATCTAACCCCTCACTCAATTCACATGCTCTCAGTAAAGCTATGATCTCAGCAGCTTGGGCCGAATTGTAAGGTATCCTAGATGTCTCCACTACCTGTAATGTCGTTATTGCATACGCTGCTGTCGTTGTACCATCTGGTAGTTTAAAACAAGACCCATCCACATACAACTCCCCGTCTGGTTCGTCCAAAGGCCTGTCTGTCAGATCCACCCTCCCTTTTGTCTCCTCTTCTGTCCTAAACAGACAGTCATGTATGTCATCGTCCTTTGTATCTGTGGGGATAGGTAACAATGTGGCAGGATTCAATGTAGCACACCTTTTAATCGTAACATGGGGTGCAAAAAGAGTCATCTCATAACCCGTAAGACGAGCACTAGTTAAGTGCTGCGTCTGTGTTCTGTTCAGCAAAATGTCCACAGCATGCGGTACCATGACTGTGAGATCTGATCCCAATACGAGCCCTGCCGATTGTCTTATAGAGACCGCAGCAGCCGCCGTGGCTCTCAGACAACTCGGCAGCGCTCTTGCCACATTGTCAAGCATTGCGGAAAAATATGCGCAGGGTCTCTGTTTCCCCCCGTAACACTGAGTTAAGACAGACAACGCGCAACCTTCCGCCTCATGTACGTAAAGAACAAAAGGCTTCTGGTAATCAGGTGTTCCAAGAACAGGCGCTGAACATAAAGCAGTTTTTAGTGACTCAAACGCTTCTTGACATGCGGGTGTCCAGGGTAGGGGTTCGCGCACTTCTTTGGTAGTTAGATACAAGAGGGGTTTTGTTAGTAACGCATAGTTAGGTATCCACTGGCGACAGTACGATGTTATGCCCAAGAATGCGCGCACCTCTCGCTGCGTGTTAGGTACCTTCATGTTATTGATAGCTTTTATGCGCTCTGGCGTCAATCTCCTCCCCACTTTCGAAAGGAGGTGACCGAGGTAGGTTACCTCCGTTCGACAATATTGAAACTTTGGAAGGAACACTTTATGCCCCCTTTTTGCCAAATGGTGCAGTAATTTCACAGTAGCATCCCGACAACCCTTCTCGTCGTCCGACGCTATCAGGATATCATCCACATACTGCAACATGACGTTGCCAGGTGGAAGTTCCAGTTCATCCAATTGTGCCTTTAGAGCCTGACTATATATGCTCGGACTTTCAGTGTACCCCTGGGGAATTCTCTTAAAGCGGAAGCTTCGGCCAGCCAATGAGAATCCGAAGAGATAACGGCTTTCTTCATGTACTGGAATACTGAAGAAAGCATTTTTCAAATCCAGGACAGAGAAATATTTAGCAGAGGGGGGAATCATTGTCAATATTGTAGTGATGTCCGAGACCACCGGGTACTGTGGCTCCACTACTCTATTTACGTTGCGCAAATCAATCACAAACCTATAGACATCAGGAGTATTATCAGTAGCTTCAGGTGACCGTCTTTTAAGGATAGGTAAAATAGGGCTGTTACATATGTTCGAATCCGTCTCTTCCACTACACCAGACCGTATTAAATCTTGCATTATTTGTAACAGAGCCTTCTCTCCCTCCCTAGGAATCCTGTAGTGTGGAACCCTGGGTAGTTTTGCCCCCACCTTCACCCTTATGGTCACCGGGGCAATATCCATTTTACCTACATCTGTATCATTGACAGCCCACAAGCTGTCAGGTATGCCTTGAAATTCAGGTGGTAATGGGTCATCTTTCGAAAAACACTGTAATGGGCGGGCGACATTCGGGCCCAAAGTAAGGTACACGCCATCTGGGGAACAATAGATGGTGGCGTGCAACCTTTTCAATAGATCTAAGCCCAGCAAATTTTCTCCACAATTCGATGTCAATAGAAACGGTGAATCAACAGTGAAAGGGCCAATCGTCAACGTGAGAGGTTTAGAAATGGGGCTAATCACCGGGGTACCTGCGAAACCCACAGAGATGTTATTCTTGCCAGACAGAGCCGCCCCTGGGACCCGAGAATGAGCCACTGAACTTTTCATTGCACCCGTATCCACTAGAAATTTTTGTTGAGACCCCAATAAGTCTGCCTCGACATAGGGTCCCCTCTGATCAACTTCCACAGGTACTGGTCCCATGCTCTGTCCTACGCTGTCCTAGTTGTGAGAGAACCCTGTCAGATCGTCCACTGAGTAATCATCGTTATAGTACTGACCACCGCCCCTTTGCAACTGTTGTCTGTCTGCACCATTGTCAAAGTAATTTCCTCCCGGTCTCCCGCCTCCTTCTGACCGTGCAGCCTGTCTCCCAAAATCACCACTACCTCTTCCTCATCCTCGCCCTGAACCAGCATTTGACTGAAGCAGTGGGCAATCCCTCCACCAATGCCCCTCCTGCTTACACTTCGCGCACTGATTCGGTCCCAGCCTTTCCCTACTCTCACCTCTCCCAAAGCCACCACCACGACTCGGCGCTGCGCCTCTCCCTCTTCCTCTAGCCACTTGCTGCAACAAAACCCTAGTCTTCAAATCCTTAGCCTTCTTTTCCTGTTTATCCTTGCTCTCATTTTCTCTGTGTTCATAATACTGTGCCATACTGAGGATACCCGAAGGAGAGGACGTTGTCCACGTGCTCTCTGACGCTTGCAATCTCGCTGAAATTTCAGGCAATAAGTTCATGACAAACCTATTAACAAAAAGCCGCAACCCTCCATCCTGTGACACATCTTGCCCACTAAAGTCTATGAACGTTTCCTCAAACCTCGTAAAGAAGTCCGAGACTGCCTCATCCTTTTTCTGCTTACAAGCTGTCAACTTGTCCCAATCTACCTTTTTCGGGGGAATGAGAGAATGCATGTATTTTATTATGCGCCCCGGTAAAGCTAAAATCTCAGCCTTCGGCTTCTCCCCTGGCTTACGTTCCTTATCCCAGTCCTGCAACTCCTGCCACGTACCTCCTAACTCTTCCGCATGGTCAGTACCTTTCACTTGCCGCCACACATCAACTGGGACCAAAAGCCCGAAAAACAATTCAACATCAGCCAAAGTCATTACAGTGGAAGACGCAGCTTCTGTTAGCTCTTTGTAGTAGGCAGTCAGGTTCTTTCTAGAATCTGGCAGCTGAGCCTTCAATGATAATACCTCACTTCTCTTCCATGGTGTATACACCCATTGCTCCTGGAAATGCGCATCTATCCTGTTCCTAGTGACAGCCCTCGTGACTGGATCTACCAACTCGGGGATCTCGGGATGAAAAATAGGGTGCACCTCGCGCATAGGATGTAGACCTGGAAAATGGGGTGTGCCTGCAGAGGGCAATTCATTTCTGTATTGTAATAGGGCACGTAAACTACTCATCACCTCTTTCACCCCGGTATTCGTTCTATAGGCTCCGGCCTGTATGTCTCGTAAAACCGCTGGAGCCACACCTCCATACCCCTGTTCCCATAGCGGTATCAGTACATTTGACATATGCCACAAAGCGTGTTGTTGCATCAAGGGCTCAAAATCCTTCATAGTGGACCAAATGTCCTCAAACGAATAAATGTTGTTCCGAGCCCACTGACATGCCTGATTAGCCACCATACTCTTCTCATCTAAACCGACTGTAGAACGCGTAAGCAACTTCCGTACCTGTGAGAGCAATGCACTACCTGCGCCTCGACTCGGCGTTAACATCTCCTGACTTGGGGTAGTACTAGCTGAAACAGTAGGGAGTGCCAAGGAAAATGGGGAGGGTGCAGGTGAAGTGGTCTGGAGTAAAGAAACGAGGGGTGTCAAGGGCGGGGGTTGTTGGGGAGCACTCGCTGAAGGACCCGGAACTCCACTAATGGGGGCCGGAACTGGCAAGGAGGGGTACAAGGGCTGTGGGGCATAAGGGGGAGGGGGTCGGGTATTCAAAATGTCTTCCATCTCATCTGGGTCGTCCTCTCGCACTTCATAACTTTTATTTTCTTTCAACCTACAAAGTCTATCTGAGCGCCCCATGCGTAGCGCATTCTCATTTCCAACCTGTTCTCTCGCCTTCTGCACCATAGTCTGAGTGGACTTTTTATAAGCCTCTTTCTCGTCTCTCAACTTGCGTTTCCTGGCCTCTTTCTGCCACACTCGCAAAGAATCAAACATACTCTGACGGCTACGCCTAGCAAACAATTTGTCCTGCAAATAATCCAATTTAGCTTCATCGAAAGAACCTGTTAAAGGCCATTGTAAATCCACATTATCAGCAGTGTACCGGTGCCACAAAGTACCGAACAAAAGCGGGACCAATCCATGCTTGACATACATATCAAAGCTTGGAGTGCCTTCAGGGGGTGCAGGTTGGCTCTCAGCCAGTCTAGTATCTGAGGGTCGACAACAGCATCCAAAACATCGTAACTTACTAAAACACGGCATCTCTACTTCGGTGTGAAAGATACACTTCTCCACAAACTTCGTTACCTTGAGTCGCTAGCTCGAGCTCGTTCATACACACATCATTCATACACACATATAGACATACATTAGGGAACCCCACACGCACATATACAGTACCTCCAAACACGTGTTACCAAATGGGACAAGGCCCGTCGACCAAGTCCTGGGGAACCTGGACTCTACCGCAGACCGAACAGTACACTAACTGTTCTGAGGATGGGGAAACAAATCCGCTCCCCGTGCGGCACTACGGATCACTGCGCACTTTACCACGGGAGACCCAGGACTCACCTCCACTGAACCGCCACTCTAGGAGTTCAGGGCAAGCACCGGAGTCCACCCGCGATGAGCCACGCCTTCACCACAGTACCACCCGGTCGGATCGCTACAAACAATACATCTAGATATTCCCCCAACCTCGTCAAGTCTGTCAGAGCGCTTACTCGCACTCTGAGTTCCCCGGAGCACACTAGCCCCAGGAGCACACCGGCTCCTCAAACCACTGGAGACACCCTAGTCTCCCGGAACACTCCGGTTCCTGAAACAATCACAGGTGGACCACTCACCTTCCATAGGCGGCACCGACCTCTACCGTTCTCCACCTCCGGCTGCCAGGACCAACACGGTCAGCTTCGAGTTCCGCCTTCTGGACCCCGGCGTAAGATCCGAACCGGGACCTCTCCCGATCAGCAGGGTGGGGCAGCGCTGCGAGAACCAAGCTCGGCATCAGATGGGTACCCGGGCCCACCGTGCCGACCAGCGGGTCCCCGGTCTTCTGCTACCCACTTACGGGTGAGAAAGATCCTTATCGCGGGGTCCCTATTCGGGCGCCATCTGATAAGCGTGGCTCAAATCCACCCGAGTGACTTACCGCACTCACCTATAGTCACTATAAGGAAGTCAGCCGGACAGTGGAGAAGAATAAACAAGAGTCTTTATTAGGCCAAACAACACTCATATGAGAGGGCCCTGTCCGACCTCACTCCTGGGAGTGCGAACGAGAGGACTGACTCTCCGCATTACGGCAATACATTATAATGCAGTACAGTTCTTTTAGGGTACGCCCCTTCTGGAAAATTACTGAAACCCAGACCAGTGAACAATGCCATCATACAGCAGGCATCTGCACCTGCAAAAGAAACATCGCTATCTTTACTCAAGGCCATGGAGCTAGGCTTCAGCGTCTCTGGGGCATGAGAACATTACTGATAACGAGACTTGTTAGTTTCGGCCACAGTAAGCCGAGAAACGAAAACTGCTGTCTTAGTGAAATTCTCTATTCCTGCGGGAGGGGTAGATGAGCGAGTGAGGCTCGCGGACACAGAGGAATACACAAAATGGCGCCACACAGGCTAAGCTAAGGAACTAATACATTCACACATGCAGTTGAATAATAAGGTAGCAAATGGAATAATTCAACATAGGTACATATACGAACTTCATTAGTTAGCCATATGATGCTAACTTACATATGAAAAAGGATGATTGGGGCATCGAAAAGGGAATTCTATCAAGGCTCTTCCTGAATCGTAGTAGGTTCCCTTCCCGACGCAGTGCCTCCGGCAACCTGTTCCATAACTGAGGGACTAGCACTGAGAAGGCTCTCCCTCCCTTGGTCACTAGCCTGTAGCGGGGGCAGACCAGTAGTTGGGAGTCTGAGGATGGAGGAGCTTAAACTCTCCTAAATGCGAGACCTATTGCATTGCAAATCCTTGTTGATCCTGCTGGCAAAGAACAGTAGAATAAGCTCAAGACATAAGAACAGACTGAATTGAAGATCATTGAGTCAAGTGCCAAGTCTGTTGTTTGAACCAGTCAATAAAGCTTATTTGTGAGCCTCATTACACCCCATTAGTACTCCTCAACAATGCCAGTTGCTAAGGTACAGTTTAGGCTTGATATTGGGTTTTAGGGTAGCACCCCCTTATCTATAGTTGTATATTGCAAAGCTAAACAGCTACAAACATTAATGCTTCTTGGATATCGTTTGTTAAGGAAAAAGATATGTTGTAAATTATTTTCTGTAGCCTTGAGAAAGCTATATGTTGACAAAACAAATGTCAGCTGTTTTATGAAATATTAAATTGTACAAAAGGGGTTATTAATTGTCAGAGTAAAAGATAATTTCAATCATTTCAACTTGGTAGCTGTGGCACTGAGCATACAGGTTTAACTTGGGAAATGTGTAAAGTAATTAGCAAGCAACAAAGCAGTAACAAATGGAAATTGGAATTTTAAGTGGTGCAAGTTTTTGGGCTGTATCGCAGTCTTTTCGAAGTTGGTTAGCTATTGGATGAGGTCCCACTGATGCTGTTTGTTTTTACAGGAAAAGTTCAGACCGGAAAAAAATGAGACTTTGCGTAGGCCAAAGTTCTCTTGTCGGGCAAATATTGAGCCCCTTTTCCTGGTTAAGATCTGTACCTTCGGATGTACACTTTTTTATGATGCTCAAAATCATCCAGCGCGGAAGGCCTGAAGCTGTATTCAATGAAATACACTTGAAATTGGACATATTGAGGCAAGATGGCGATCATGTGAGAAGGCAGAGCGTTTTGCTCCCTCAAAGCGAGTTTTGTCAGCAGTAGCGAAGAGGCGGTGCCTTGAACCAGGAATGAGCAGCGACTGCTGTAGCCGTGTGGAGGCGCATCTCTGGAGTGGCCTCAGCAGCCGCTCTCAGCCTCACTATACCCGGCTTCCCATGAACATGCCGCTGAAGAATCAGTGGACGCGGGAGCGACCTGGGAGATCAGTGGCTGCATGAGTGTCTGGATTTCCTCAATCAAAAGCGGAAGGAAGGGGTGGCAGCACTGCAGTTTGGAAGCGGCTGCTGCTGAAATGTCGTGAGCCCGGGCAGCCAGGTAAAGATTCCATAATGGCTAAAGATGCAGTGGCTTCGGTCTCTGGGTCACAGGCCTCCATAACGGACAACTTCATGGCAGATTGGGGGGAGGGCAAGGTAGACCTGTACAGTACAGGAGTCTCAGAGGGGCCAATTCTTGAACAAGGCTGATCATCGGGGGCGGACGAGGACCATGCCCTTTGCTCTTTACAGGGGGGGGGGGGGGGGGGGCTCTGACTACTTTGTGCAGACTAAGTCGGCCCGCCTCGATCTCTCTAGTGGATCCACCATATGCCCAGAGAGCCTACTCCCTCCTCTTCAGATTAGCAACTTTCTTCTGGATCCCATGGCCTAGGTCAATGAAGTCTCTCAGCATGTAATGGAGGGTGGCAATGATAACTTTGGAACAGACTAAGGAGAAGGTCTCCTTAAAGGGAGGGGGTGTCTATCCTTCTGATATACCCCCCTCCTCCAATATGCTGGCTAATTTAAACATGTTTGAGATTGTTCCCTGTAGCAGCAGCTGGCCCTTCACAACCTCCATAATCTCTATAACCCCAGTGGCAGAAGCTTCAGAACTGTTTAAAGCACCCATGTTTGAGCTACTCGAAGTTGGCAGGAGCTACAAAAATGATGAGGGTAGCAAAGATCCCTTGGGCGTGTCAAAATGTTTGGCAAGGGCATGGCAATAACAGCGGACAGGGTTGGCAAATATAAGACACTAGATGAACCTCCAGAGCAGGCCATCAGGTTTCTTCTTAACCTGAAGAAGTGAACTCAACATCACCAATGAGTGATTCATCGGAAGAGCTGAGCTCAGCTACAGCATCTAAGTATGTAAAGCTGCACATGAGGTCTAAAACCCATCGGACTGATGGAGGAGAGGAAATAGGGAGTTCTACTGAGCCTGCACTAAGATGGGATTACTCAGCGGCTCAGCAAGTGTATGATGACCTGCCTAATTTGCAACAGAGCCCCACATTGTCAGAAAGAGGGGCATTGAGAGGATCCGTTGGGCCCAGCAGGAGAGCCGACAATTGAGCTCATATATTGGTCTTTCGGACAACACCAGGATGAAACTTGCTGTTATGGGCATAAAGCAAGGATCACAACGAAGAAGCTTCAGGAAGCAATGAAAAACGTTTCTAAAGTATGCTTTGAGATTGAAAAAAGGATCTTGGCAGTGGAGACTTTACCCTGAATATTAGAGGCAGTCTTGATGGGTCTCAAGGGTCAGTAAAAGGCCCAAGAATGAGAAATGTCCTAGCTATCGTAACAAAAAGATTAAATTCTATTAAGGAGACGGAGGTGAGGATTACGCTTTGTTTTCCTCGGTTTTATTAACACCTTAGCTGCGTCGAACGTTCAGCACCCAGTGCTAAACGTTCGAATAACGAGCGCTGGCCCGTCGGCCAACGGTCGTGCGCAGCACTGTGGAGGTAGCACTCGCGACGACCGTTGGCCGACGGCAGCGCTTAAGGGGTTAACAGGAGCCATCAGTTAAACTTTTAAAAGACTTCATTTTCCATAAACCCAAGGGGAGAAGTCACAGTTCAACAAGTATAAACATCCAATCAGAAGCTGCCAGGACCCCTGTAGTCCTACGATGCTATTGCTGCCTCCTCTTCCTGCGACTGTAGACTGAGATTAACCTCTTTAATCCTTTTTTGACTCCTCTGATCCTCGGAACAAAAATTGAACAAGTGTATATGAAACTTGAAGACTGAAAAACTGACCAACACAAATCAATGAGTGTACACAAGACACTTTAATAATTCACCACAAACATGTGAAATGAATAGAATTGCCATACTCACCCTAAAGAGAGCACATCCCACTCGAGGGAGGGAAGTCAAGCGGGTGGGTTGATCCTTGCCTCCGTGTCCTTAATAGATTTTAAACTTTCTGTTACGATAGCTAGGACATTTCTCTTTCTATGTCAGGACTGGAGGCAAAGTGTAAAGCTTATCTACAACCAGTGAAGCAACAGTGAGGACTGGTTTAAAGTAGAACTTTTTAAAGGTGGAATCGGGCGACCAGTCCTTGCCATTGAGAACTTCCTCTAGGCGAGCCCCAAGGGAGAACAAATTGGAAGCCATCGCCTCTCTGGCAGAGTGTGCCCAAAACATACTGGTGTAAATGCTGGCTTCCTGCATGGCCCCTCAGACCCATCTGGCATTATAGAAGAGACCCCTCTGAACGCTTTGCGTAGTGGTATTAACAGTTGTGGTTCTCCATGGGGACGGATAACTGCTGTCATGGCATGGTAGGCCTTTATACATTTCACCACACATAAATTTGGGGACTCTGGAGAAGGGTAATTAACCAAGCGAGAGTTACATTTTTTTACATCTTGAAATATAGAAAGAGGCCCCTAATGGGGTAAATACTTTAACAGTTGTGTCCGAAGCTCTGACATCCGAGACGGGTCTGCAAGATAGTAAGCAGAGAAGAGTGGCTAATTTAGCCAACATTTCCTACCGCAATAGGTATCTGTTTTATGACCAAGACAGGAACAGAGTACCTGGGCTACGGAGGGAGGAAAAGGCGAATTTCTCACCAGAGCTTACGGGGTGTTTGCCCACCTGCGAATAGTTGGCCAAAATTGCTGATCTGAAAGTGTTTATGGTTCTAGAGATCCCGCCCTCTGAAGCCAAGGAGACAACATTTTTAAATGTGGATAACTTCCACTTTCATGGAATACAGACACTGCATATGATGCCAGCCTATTCATCTAGTCCACGCTGATATATACAGTTTGACCATGCTCTCTGCCAATGCCTTGGAGAGGAGGGAGGCAATGTGTCTCAATAGGCCTTTGACTTTCCAGCATTCCCTGTAATCTTCCATGCCATAAGAGACGGAGACCCCGCCAGGACTAGAGAATGGGTATTCTCATCTGGATCTTGAAGGAGACCTGGAAATAGGGGTAGAGGTATTGAAGAATCCGAAGAAAGTTCCTGGAGAATCGGATACCACTCCCTGATCTGGGCTGAGAGGCATATGATCATCACGAATGTAGTATATCCATAACCTTGTTCCGGTTGCCAATCTTGGAGAAAAGCATCCGTGGTCGCTACCTCTGGGTCTGGGTGGCACCTGAAGTATTTTGGGCACTGGCGGTCCAGGCGGGTCACAATGAGATCCACAGAGAACGGACCCCCCCCCCTGATCGCTTACAGCTTGGAAAATTGGCAGGTGTAGTTGCCAGAGGCTCACGTTTCGGAGCTGACGGGAATGGCAGTTGGCTACTTGGTTGGCGCCCCCCAGGAGATGCTCTACTGTCAACAAGACTGTTTCTGCAGGCAGTAATCCCGCAAATCGTGGGGAAGGGCTGTGAGATTCTTGGAGCGAGTTCTCTACTCCCAGGTGATTTATGTATCCTACTGCCGCCACGTTTTCCATCTTAAGGAGTACGCAGCGCTGCAATCGGTTTTTGGTCCGGCAGCGCACCGCAAAAGGATCCGCTAAGAGTTCCAGGCAGTTGGTATGCATAGATTTGTCTTGTGCGGATCACCTTCTGCTGGTGGAGAATTCCCCACAACTTGCTCCCCAGCCCGTGCCACTGTCGTCGGACTGAAGAGAGCTGAAGATTGCTTGGCAATTTCAGGCCTCCATGTGATCCAGCCACCACTGGATCCCCTCCGGGGCGTCCTCAGCTAAGGGGATCTTTTTTTTTTTTTTTAAGTCCTTTAGTGTCAATTCCAATTAACATTTCAACATCATTTCATAAAATACAATAGAAACAAAAGAGCCTTTTTCTTTTCTCCCTATAAATCAAAAAATAAACCTCCTAGCACAGCACATAATTGCCCTAAACTTAAGTCCTCAATATCTCTCCTGAATTTTTTTCAAAAAATGTCCTTCAGATCTTATCGAATCTTCTGATCCCCCTACCTGCAGTGCATACATTTGCTCACTAATCTTAACTCTCCTCATCTTCTGTAACCATTCATACATGGATGGAATCTGTTCTGAACACCATTGCTGTAAAAACAGAGATCTAGCCACTGCCATAGCAATGTACAGTAATTTAGCTATCTAATCGGAGAGCATAAGATCAAAATCAAAACCATGCAAAATTAATTTATCGTTAAGAGTGATCGTAATATTATATTGAGTATGGAAAAAAGCAAAAATGTCTTCCCAAACCTTCACAATCTTGACACAGTAAACCATTACATGTGACCAATTGGCTGGAGAGTGGTATAAACATCTAAAACAATGTGCTGAATAATTAGCGTACATTTTGGAGATGGAAGCAGGTGTACGATACAACAACCATATACTAAAGAATATGATACTGCGCCAATTGGCGCCCCGTAATGTATTGAAGCACAAGTTACTACTTGTGTAACGATAGATCTGTAAGAGACATTAGTTAGTGATAGATTTCTCACCTTAGAATATCCCCAGGCGTCAGACTGGATCCGGAAACCTTTGCATAGCAATACCCCTGCGCGTCGGTAGGCGTCGTCCGCGGATCCGCGTCCGTCGTCGGCGTCATTAGCGCCAGAATGACGTCGTCGGAGTACTTAGACGCCACCCTCGCGCTCTGACGTCAGTTCTGATACACAGCTTTTCTGCGCCAGATACAGAGCCATGATAGAACCAACACTGGTGCCATGAAACTAGGGCCCTGAAAGGGGATGGCCTTAACCCTAGATTTCGGTTCACAGAACGGGGAGGATGGGTGGGTCGGTAAGAAATCTATCACTAACTAATGTCTCTTACAGATATATCATTACACAAGTAGTAACTTGTGCATCTGAAAGAGACACGTTAGTGATAGATTCTTTACCTTAGAATAGATACCCCAGCAATACCAACCCCGGTGGTGGGTCTGCGAACCAATAATCACACCAGAAAGTCCTGGAGGACGGAACGGCCAAAGAAGCCATCCCTCCGGACTTGGCTGTCCAGGCAGTAGTGTCTCGCGAATGTGTGCAGCGAGGCCCACGTAGCTGCCTGACAAATGTCCTGCAAGGGGACTCCCCGGCCCAGGGAAGTAGTCGCCGTGGCCCGAGTGGAGTGGGCCCTTAGCCCAACAGGAGGTTCCTTCTTAGCCAAGGAGTAACACGCTTGGATGCACAACACGATCCACCGAGAGATGGCCCGCTTGTGCACCGCCCGTCCTTTCTTAGCGCCCACGTAACCAACAAAGAGTTGGTCATCCACCCGGAACTGACGTGTGCGATCCAGATAGTAAGAGAGCGCACGTTTTGGGTCCAGACGGTGGAGCCTCTCTTCCTCTTTCGAGGGATGCGGAGGCGGAAAGAAGGTGGGCAAGGTGATGGACTGCCCGATGTGGAAGGCTGTGACTACCTTGGGCAGTAAAGAGGGTTTTGTATGCAACACAACCTTGTCCGGATGGACAGAAAGGAAGGGAGATTTAGAGGAAAGAGCCTGGAGCTCACTCACTCTCCTGGCAGAGGTGATGGCAACCAGGAAAGCAGTCTTAAGTGTAAGAAGACGTAGAGGACAGTTATGAAGCGGCTCAAAGGGAGCTCACATCAAGTAAGTTAGAACCAGGTTCAAGTCCCACTGGGGCATCAGGAAAGGAACAGGAGGGAACATATGAGTGATGCCCATTAAGAATCTGTTTACAATGGGGGACTTGAACAAGGAAGGCTGATCAGGAAGCCTCAAGAAGGCTGAAAGGGCAGAAAGGTAGCCCTTGATAGTGCCCAGAGCAGAGCCCTGCTGGGTAAGAGAAAGAAGAAAGAGGAGAACCTCAGAAAGAGGGGCATTGAGAGGATCCACAGCCTTTGCTGTGCACCATGCCACAAATCTGTTCCACCTGCAGACGTATACCGACTTTGTGGAGGGACGCCGGCTGCCAGAATGACATTACAGACTTCAGGAGGCAAGTCAAATGGCCTCAACTGTCGCCGCTCAATCTCCAAGCATGGAGGTGGAGACTGGACAGGTTCGGGTGGAGGACCGTCCCCTGCTGCTGCGACAAAAGGTCCTCTGGAAGGTCGACTGACATACTGAGTAGCTCGGGATACCAGTACCATCACGCCCAGTCCGGAGCCACAAGGATTACTTGAGCCCGGTCGCGCTTGATTTTCTTCAGCACTCTGGGCAGAAGTGGTATAGGCGGAAAGGCGTACAACAGACCTCAACTCCACTCGCGACGAAAAGCGTCCCAGAGCGAGTGCCGCCTTGGAAATTCCAACGCGCAGAACTGATGACATTGCGTGTTCTGTTCGGTGGCGAATAGATCTAACCAAGGCTCTCCCCACTGCAAAAAGAGGCCTTGCGCCATGTCCGAGTTCAGACGCCATTCGTGATCCATCATGCACCTTCGGCTGAGCTCGTCCGCCCTGGCGTTAAGAGAACCTGCCAGGTGTTGAGCCACCAAGGTCACACCCTGATGTTCCAGCCATTGCCAGAGGCGCAGAGCCTCCTGGCATAGGGTCCACGACCCCACCCCGCCCTGTTTGTTGCAGTACCACATGACGGTGGTGTTGTCCGTGAACACCTGCCCTACACTCCCCCGGACAGAGGGGAGGAATGCCTTCAGTGCTAGATGAATCGCCCGCAGCTCCAGAAAGTTGATATGGAGCTGGGACTGCGCCGGAGACCAGAGGCCTCTGATATCCGCCTCTCCCATGTGGCCTCCTCAGCACTGGAGGGACGCGTCCGTCACAACTACGTGCTCCGGTTGGGGAAGGGAGAGGGATCTGCCGCTGACCCAATCGTGGTCCGTGAGCCACCACTGCAGCTGTCTCGCAGTGCCCTCCGCGATCATGACATGGTCGGACAGGTTGCCTTGATGCTGGGCCCACTGAAACTTCAGGTCCCACTGCAGAGCCCCCATCCGCCACCTGGCGTGATGCACCAGAAAGATGCAGGAGACCATCAGCCCCAGAAGCCGCAGCGTCAACCTGACCGAGACCCGGGTTTAAGGCTGAAAGATTGGAATCAGATCCTGAATATCCCGGACCCGCTGTTCGGGAGGATAAACCTGAAACCGCGCCGAGTCCAGGACCGCTCCGATGAAACAGAGCTTCTGAGAGGGGCACAGGTGTGACTTCGGCACATTGATGGAAAACCCCAGCTGGTGCAGGAGGTCTGCCGTTGTCTGGAGGTGGCTGACGACTGTCTGGGGCGAGCCTGCCTTCAACAACCAGTCGTCGAGGTAGGGGAAGACTGAAACCCCTAACCTGCGCAGATGAGCTGCGAACACCGCCATCACCTTCGTGAACACCTGTGGGGCGCTGGTAAGGCCGAAGGGGAGCACGGTAAACTGAAAAAGCTCGTGGCCTACCGCGAACCGCCAGTAGCGCCGGTGGGCCGGCAGGACGGGGATGTGGAAATAGGCGTCCTGCAAGTCCAACGCTACCATCCAGTCTCCTGGGTCCAGGGCAGCTAAGACCTGAGCCAATGTCAGCATTTTGAACTTCTCCTTCCAGAGGAAGCTGTTGACGTTCCATAGGTCCAAGATAGGGCGTAGGCCCCCTTTGCCCTTCTTGGGTACCAGAAAGTAGTGGGAGTAACAACCACACCCTACTTCTTGTCCAGTAACGTGCTAGCTGGCCCCCTTGGCCAAGAAGGCCATAACTTCCTCTTGCAGAAGATTCAAATGATCCCCCGACATGCGGTGGTATTGCGGTAGCATGGCTGGAGGGGTCGTCTCAAAGGGGAGGGAGTAGCCCCTCCGGACGTTTGCTGGCGTGAGGCCGAGAGGCCCAAAGAGGCGACTGCCATCAAACGGCATGTCCAGAAGTGTGGCCTGGACATCAGCCGAAAAGTTGGCTGTCCTCAACCAGACGTGGCGTCGAACAGCCACCGTTGTTGCCATCGCTCTGCCCAGTGAGTCCGTGGTATCCAGCCCACACCGGATGGAGTAGCGTGCCACATCTCGACCCTCTGCAAGGGCTTGGGCGAGTTTAGCCCGGACCTCCTCCGGACATTGTGGCAGCATGTCCGCGACCGTGTCCCACAGAGTGTGGGTGTAGCGACCCAAGAGGCATGCGGTATTGACTGACTGCAGTCCCAAACTTCTTACCGAACTGTTCATACCTCTCGGATTCCCGATCGGGCGAGGCCGTCGGGAATGCGGTCTGGGAAGTGGAGGCCTGGATAACCAGGCTCTCAGGGGTGGGGTGGGTGGATAAGAAGCAAAGGTCGCCCGGAGCCGGGAGGTAGCGTCTGGCCACGTTCCTATCCACAGGCGGACCTGTAGCGTGCCTGGACCAAGTGCCCAAAAGAACTTCACACAAGGCCTCATTAGCAGAGGCTCAGCCGAACTTGACTGCGGTTTAAGGACCTCAGTGAGGAGGTTAGTCCTCACGGCCGCGACGGGGAGCTCCAGGCTCAAGGCCTTGGCCGCCCGCGTCAACACTACACTGTAGGCTGCCCCCTCCTCCGTAGCCACGGTTGGAGGGGAGACAAAACCAGTGTCTGGCGAAGTGTCCAGTCCACTGGCATCCCCAAGCTCACATGCCTAGTCCTGTTGAGACTGGCACTCCTGTGCCAGAGGGTCAACAGACCCCTCCCAATCTCCCTTGTCACCCATCACCTGAAATTCAGGTTCAAAGGATGGGGCCGGTTCGTGGAAATAAAAATCTCCAAACGGCGAGAGCCGCGCCCAGCGGCGGTGCTCCAGCGCCGGAACCGAATCAAGGGTAGGATTGGGGACGGCGTTGCCCGTAGGCGGCGCCGGGGGTGACACCCTAGGGGCCGGCGTCGGTGAGGTCGTGAGGTCGACCGGCGACGACCTGGATCCGGAAGCAGACCCAGTGGGCGTCTGAGCTGAAGCACCCGCCCCGCTAGGCCCCCCAGCCGGGACCGCTGGGCCTGAAGGCGCCGCGGAACCCGGCAGAAGAGGGAGGGACCTCATGGCCATGAGGTACCGCTCGACTTCCTCAGGCGTTGCATCGTGACCAGGGACCGGAAGGTGTGGGGCAGGATGTGGCGCCCGCAACTCCGTCGGAGCCCCGTGGGTGGTGTCACCCGAACCCCCGGCCGTGTCGCGCGAGCGTCGGGGTGGGTCAGAAGAGCGATGACGCCTTTCTGACCTCTCATGCCTCTTAACTGAGGATCTTTATCCCGAAGACCGATGCCGACTCTTGGAGCTACAAGGGCTCCGACCCCGCGACCGGTCCCTCGACCTCCTGTGGGACCGGGACCTCGAACGGCGCGGGGCCAACTGCCGGAGCTCAAGCCGCTTGCGGGACCGCTCCCGCCTAGCCTTGGACGTCAGGGCCCGGCAGTCGGAGCAGGTTCGGTCGTCGTGGTTGAGGCCTAGACATTGAAGACACCGGCGATGGGGGTCGGTAACCGACATCAATCGGCTACACTTGGAGCAGGGTCGAACGACTCGAGAAAAGACAGAACAAAAGATAAAAAACGTTTAGTCAAAAAGTGACTAAGGGGTAGAGCTTTTCCGGATCTGCGCTAGCTGGCACGGAAAAAAGAAGAACTGACGTCAGCGCGCAAGGGCGGCGTCTAAGTACTCTGACAATGTCATTCCGGCGCTAACGACGCCGACGACGGACATGGAGCAGCGGAGACGCCTACCGACGCGCAGGGATATTGCTATGCAAAAGTTTCCGGATCCAGTCTGAAACCTGGGGATATTCTAAGGTAAGGAATCTATCACTAACGTGTCTCTTTCAGATGTTAAATTTATTTATAGTTGTCCAGGTATTCAAGGACATTGCATGATTTTCCTGTTCCTGCCATTTTCTAATTGCCTTTTGGCTTAAATCCATCCTACTATGTGCTAAGCATCCCTTCCAATCCCCAGGTTTTCTATCAAGTTCGCTAACTAGAAGATCATTAATTAATTGACTTGATTGGCTTACCTGTATAGTGTCAAGTTGCACAAAAAACTTATAAAACATATTATAAGACCCTAGCAACATAACATTTCTATGAATTAGATGCAACATTTCCATCGGGGTTATCCAAGCTCCATTTCTTAAAAAGTCAGTAACTTTAAGAAATCCTGCCCCGGCCCAAATTTCAGCTAAATCTAAACCTTGTTCTATCCCCATTAAAGGAAAAATACTAGACAATAAAGTTATTGAATTAATAGGGGGAAGCGAGTATCTTTTAAACAAAGCGCAACGTCTTTTAAAAAACCATAATAATGACTTGTAACAAACTAATTTTGGAGATGTAAGCACCTGCAGAGGGGGTGGTATCTGAATTTCTGTGCACATTAAATCAAAAAATAAATTTATAAATAGATTTTTACTATGAGTTTGGCCTTTGAATCTTGATAATTACTGTACTGTGCAAAGTATGCATTATAGTAATCCCTGAGATTTGGTAGAGTGAGTCCTCCCTGATCCAGCTCCTCATATAGAGTGCCTATTGCAATATGGGGTGTCTTCTTCGCCGAAAACATAGAATCTACCCTGGTAAAGAAAGACCCGGTAAAAAACATGAAATAGTAGAAAACAAAAAATTAAATAAAGGAAGAACGGACATTTTTATCAAGGCCACCCGACCCAGAATTGTCAATGGCAGTGCAGTCCAACGAGAAAACAATGCCTGAATTTTCTGAAGAAGGGGATCAAAATTCAAACCATACAGATCTTTAACTGATGTTGGAAAAAAGACTCCAAGATATCTCTTAG
Organism: Lissotriton vulgaris; assembly: GCF_964263255.1. Classification (NCBI taxonomy): domain Eukaryota; kingdom Metazoa; phylum Chordata; class Amphibia; order Caudata; family Salamandridae; genus Lissotriton; species Lissotriton vulgaris. The sequence continues at coordinate 1,735,801,990 of NC_141685.1, forward strand.
GCTTAGTATTAATACAGCTACGTATATCGGGATGCAGTACCGGATTTTTACCCCCACATACCCAAATTTCCGTTTTCTTTTTATTTATGCTGGATCCCCCCAGGGCTTCAAAATCCTCAAAGATCTGAAATACTTTGGCTTGGGATCGTAATTCAGGTTTGATCATAAGCATAATGTCGTCTGCGTATAGTTTTACCTTGGCCATTAATGGAATCGGGGGAAGATTTTCCGCACAGTTCCTCAATGCGACTGCGAGCCGTTTGATAAAAAAAGCAAAGAGAACTGGCGATAGTGGGCAGCTTTGCCTCGTACCGCGTATGACTAAAACTGACCCAGCCATTGCCGTATTTATGATGACATTAGCTTTGGCATTGGTACAAAGGTTCCGTATTAGAGTTATAATTTTGCCCGAAATACCAAAGTGCTCCAAAATAACAAACAGTGTCTCCCAAACCACCAAATCAAAAGCTTTTTCTGCATCTAATAACAGAACCAAAGCAGAAATCCCTCGTGTCTCAAAATAATCCAAAGCTTCAATTAAATAATGAGTATTTGTGGCAAGTTGCCTGCCGGCGATAAAGCCATTCTGATCTGGATGGATCAAATCTGTTGTAAATTGATTAAATCGTAATGATAGAAGTTTTGTTACTATTTTATAGTCTGAATTTAATAAGGTTATTGGACGATAGGAGTTTGGGTCTTTAGCATCCTTTCCCTTCTTCAGAAAACTCACAACATTGCCCTCCCTAAAGGAGTCTGGTATCGAACCACCCCCCAACATAAAATTAATTCATTGAAGAAGTAAATCAGAAAGAGAACAAAGAAAAGCTTAAAAAAATTGCGAAGGGAGGCCGTCTGGGCCGCAGGCCTTACCATTTGGAAAATCTTTAACAACTAATTCTAATTCTTCCATAGAGAATGGACTTGCCATAGTTAGTTGTTCAACTTGAAAGAGCGTTGACAATGTGTACTTTAGTAAAAAAGTTTCTAGCTTTCGATGATCTATGCTATGTTGCTGACTATAGATAGCATTGTAATGACTGAGCATTATGTTTCCTATTTTGACCGGATCAACTGTCTCTACATGGGTGGATGGACACTTTAATTCTTTTATCAGGTTAGCAGCAGCTTGTTCAGCTTGTCTCTGACCTGCCAGGCTAAAAATTTCCCTGTGAAGTAGCTTCCTTCGTATATTTTCTGGCATTGTCGTCGAAAGACCTCTTCACTTTGGGCATAATAGTTAGCACTGAGTTCCCGTTTTGCCTCGTCTAGCTGATGTTGGTTACTGCTAGATGGGTTATGGTGTCTTAAATTACTTAAAACTTGTATTCTTTGCTCAAGAGACTTCGTCTTAGATCTAGCTGCTTTAAGGATGGCTGCATCTTTGCCTATGATGATTCTACGAATAAAAGCTTTTAAAGAGTCTCAGATGATGTTAAGCGATGCAGACTCGATATTTCGGAAAATAAATTCTTTGATCTCTATCTTCATTGAATCAACCCATGTTTCGTCATTTAAATATTGTTTATTAAACACCCAATGTTTAGGGACTCTAACAGTATTTTCTAAAAAAACTCAATAACTAACATAGCGTGATCAGAGAATCCATTATTAAGAATTCTCTGCTGATAAAAATTAAGTTGTCTGGAAACCAAAAAAAATCTATCCGTAAAGATGACTTGAATCTTCCCGACCAACATGTGAATTCTGTTTTAGACTGATGGTGTAAACGCCATGGATCGCAAAGATCGAAAGTTGTTTTATAATTTATAATAGTTTTCAGAGATTTTGGCTTGGACTGTTCTTTGACTGGGTAGTAGAATCCAGAATTGGGATAATAAGAATATTAAAATACCCTCCAATGATCACGTCTCCTATCACAGTCAATAGAGATTGAAACAGCTCTTCATAAGCTCTAGAGGGGATCATAATGGATAATGAAGAGGGACAAGGAAGATGGCCTGGATCTAGGATGACAGGAGTCCAACTACTCTTGCTATCTGGCATAGGAAAGTGGCGGGCGGGGACGCCAGACGACATTGTTCGTGCCTGATCTTGGTTATCTTCTGTGAAGAAAGGCTGAGGGTTGCTTGCACTGAGTCCAAGACGAAGCCCCAGAACACTAAAGACTGAGAGGGCACCAGGGTCGACTTCTGTTGGTTTATAATGAAACCAAGGAACTCCAAAAGCGAGACTGCCATGTACAGCTGTTGCGAGAGACTTCAAGGGCATTTGTCCATTAAGAGGATGCCATCCAGGTAGATGATGAGATGGACTCCTCGAGCCCTGAGGAACTCTACTACCGGACACATCACCTTGGAGAAACATCAAGGGCTGGAAGACAGCCCGAAGGGGAGGGTGGTGAATTTGAAGGTATCCCCCTGCTATTCAAGCTGGAGAAAGTGGCAGTACAGAGGAAAAACCGGCCCATGAGATAGGCATCCTTGAGATCCAGGCACGCTTTCCATTCGTTGGGAAGGAAAAGATCCCGGAGTAGTTGGATGCCCACCATCTTTAAGTGCCTTTAAACCAACCATTTGTAGAGCTCCTTCAAGTGGATTTCAAGTCTCCCGTCCTTCTTGTCCATGATGAAGAGATTGGTTAGAAATCCGCTGGAGGAGGGGATGTCCTCCTGATTGCCCCTTTGCAGAGCAGATCCAGAACCTCTGCAACCACCAGAGCACCGTGAGCGGGCGAGAAAACTAGGGGATTGGTGTTCTTTCCTGATAAGGTGACCCATAACGCTCTATATAGAACCCCTGCACTGTTTGAAGGACCAAGGTATCAGATGTGAGAGCCTGCCAGTTGTGAAAAAAATTTCCAAGTCTGCCTCCCAGGCTATGTTGTGTGAAGGGCTGAACGCTCACCTGGTATAGCCGCCACATCCTCCTCCTCTTGCGCCATGATGGCAGGATATACCTGGGTAGGTTAGAAGTTCCCAAACTTGGAGGCTTCTTGGTACTGCCCCTTACTGTTGTCTTGTCTTCGGGTGGAAGCTGGGTGTTGAGGGCGGCTGGCCAAGAGCCCTCTACTCTACCTCCGCCAGCCCCAGAGAATACCAGAGGTGTAAAGATGCGCTTTATGGATCCCCTCGCTTTATCCAGGAAGTTAAAGGTCTGGACAACTTGCCTAGTTCTCGTGGGAATGGGTCCCTGAACAACCTCTGGTACCCATTCTGAGGAACTGGGATGCCGGAGGTTCTCAAATCTAGCATTCCAGATGTGTCTAGGGCGGCACTGGCTGCTGACCCTTCCTGCGGGTGAGGGACGGTAGGGTTGGGAGTCCAAGTCCTGCTCCCCTTCTGAGTCAGAGGGGGAGTCTGGGGCTTACAGAGGCGAGGGTGGGCAAGGGGTGATAACCTTGATGGGGCAGGCTCTGGGGAGGTCAAGGTTGAAAGCTGTTTGCGTGTCATAAAGGCTCTCTTCAGCCCATCAATGGCGTTCAAATCTATGCCAGATGCGGGGTCCCTTTTGCACTTAGACTGCGGTGGGGGCTGGACGAGGCACCCTGGAGGTAATAGTGATGTAAGCCTTAGATTGACTTTACTCCCATGGAGGGGTTTGAAGCAGTGTTCTGCGTACTGTGAAAGTGTCTTCTTAAGGGGCGTTATTGCCAGTGCTGCAGCTTTCGTGATGGAGGTGTCCATAACCTCACAAAAGTGGTAGTTAGGGAGGTAGGTAGTTGTATCTTTCTCTAAGTACGTCTCCTCTATGTCACTCATTTTTATTATTACAGGTAATGTAGACACCAAAGGTTGCTGTGTGTAAAGGCAACACTTTAAAATGGGAGAAAATGAAATTGAAGCGTTGCTTTATGTTTATATGGATTCCATAGAACTCATCATATAAATTTGATCTAATTTCCAAGAATACATTTACAAACGCCGGGCATCTTCTCCCAGTGGCCTGTAGACAAGGTTCCATATTTATAGCAGGAAAATACAGCCATTTGTTTAAATGGGGAGGAATTTAAATTGAAGGAATATACTTAATAAAACATTAAAACGTAAGTGGGGAGAAACATTTTGACTTAATGTTTCATAGAAATATTTTTCTTTGCTTTAAATTTCTCCCATTTAAAAAAGAGGCCTGTATTTTTCATTTATAAATATGGCACAGTGCCTACTGGCTACTGGAGGCAAGAGGCCTGCTGATTGTGAATGTGACACTTTGAAATGGGAGAAAATTAAAATGAAGTGTTAACTTAAACATTAAGGTAACTTTTCATTTTAATTTTCTACCATTTAAAAGCATTTAGAGACCTCATTTTGTTCTCACACTCCAATATTGAGTGGACAAGGACCTATTTAAGAGTTAAATACCTCAGTTTCATAGCAGCCTCAAGAAAATAATGCCACAGCCTTCCCTTAACTTTAAAAGAACAAGCATTGGCATAGCCAATAGGTCTCGCTTTTTGGACAGTATAAGTATTTAGTTATGCAGCAGAATATCCTTGGTGCAACAACACCAACTGTTGCATGGCTAAACACTCATAAGTTCCCAAATGTGAGACCTATTGGCTATGCCAATGCTTGTTTTTCATGAAGTTATTGGTCAGAAACGCTCAGCAAGAATGTGGATCAACTGGAAACTTTATTCATTTCACATTTGATCAATGGTTTGAAATTCACATAATTTGAAAGTTATTTTAATTTAAAGATAATATTGTTTCAGGAAATGTCGTGGGTGTAACTTCGTGAAGACTTATCCTATTTCTCAGCAGTGTAAAGAAAAAATCAAAGTAAAAGAAATACTTTTCAGCGCTGACCCTTCACTTGAGAATTTATTTTGATGCAATTTGTGCATCAGGCTAATTTTTTACTTTATTTCTAAATTACTTCAGGAAAATCCTAGCTAAATTGCCCTGAAAATAAACACATTTGTAGTTGAAAGCAGGGTTTTGTTTGAGGTATTCTCTGAATGAAAACAATAGAAACAGAGAATTTATTCTTTGTCATTTAAGGCTCAACATCCCCACATCCTGGAAGATTTAATGCTCAAACGAATTGTGCAGGAAATTTGATACATAATTTTAGGATAAACACATTATGCTATAAAACAAATAAAAAATCTAGCAGCTACCCCTGATACCCTTGGAAAACATACATGGATGTAGGAATGGTCTCCTGCTTAGAAGCCATGGTTACACATGTACACACGCATGACTTTCATATGCTTGGGAATTGACATACGTTTCTGGTGCCCTTGTGTGATGATTGCACTTCTATGATATATGTGACTGGTAGCACCTTAAAAAGGGCGAGTTGTGCCTTTTGCATAACCCTGCACTTACATATGTACACATGTACACAGTTATAAATTACAAGGAAAACGTGTCATTGAAGTTCAGCCAATTTTGCATTTTTCACTTGATTTATTTTTTCCCTTAAAATAATGGTTAGTCATAGATGTCACTCTTGGGGCCTGAAAAATCAACAAATTGGCGCTAGACATACATTTTGAGTGCCTTAATAAAGTTACCAGGCCCATCAGGTCTTCACTCCACCTCATCTTCTCTAGGAAAACAGTTGTTTTTGTTAATTTGGCAAAATTATTGCCACTAGCCAGAGGTGGTGGCTTGGTCGACTGCTACATCCACTGCAGAGATCTGTGCTTGGTCACAGGGTCAAAAGCTGGTGGATCCATTCAGCTTCCCATCTTTCCCAAGTGATATCCTGAGGGTCATTGGTCTGAGTAGCAATAACCATCAGTTACCCATCAGCTGCACCAGGAGGTTTCTGGTGGTCAACATTAGCTCCACAAAAATACATGATATCCGTTTTATGTTTAGCTAAATGTCATCATTTGATGCAGTGAGTAGCGATGGTACAGAAATTACTCTGCTCTCAATCAATCATACTTTCCAATGCAAGACTGATTATGTCCTAGCCCAGCCAGCCTTTCTGAGGTGATTCAAACATATAGCTGATTGTGCCCACCTTTACAAACCTTTCAGTGACGTAACCTAATCTGGCCTACTCCTAACAGCCTCACAGAAGCAAATCTCTCCCAGACTGACCTTTACCCATTTCTTAGGTCCTTTTAGAACTGACCCTGGCATCTGTTCGACTAATACTCAGTCCTGCCATTCTGCCACTGTTAATGCTAACACGTAAAACATTCCTTTCCAAGATTGCTCGTCTTTCATAGATGACCCTGACGGGCTACTGTAGTAATGCATTTTACGATCACTCTGGCTCAAATCAACTTGAATCAAAACATTTAGGAAGGCGAAGCTGGAGAAGCGTCATTGCATCTAGTATGTCCGACAGACGATCAGCAGAGTTGTTAAAGTACACAAATTGTCACAAAACACTCCCTCCATGGCTATGCTAGCGCGAGCTTTGCAGACTAGGCAATGGGTCTGACGCGTAAGGCACAGCGCGCGTGAAAATTCCAGATCTCAAACTAGAGCGCGCGATCCGTTTAGGTCTTAGTAAGCTGCATCGCGCTGACAGAGCTTTGAAAGAGAGGGACAGGCAGCAGTTCCGGACAGAGAGACGCCATGGTGCTGTCCTGGGGTGGAAGCCAGGAAACCCAAATCCGCTGCTCTTCAGGCCAGGTGGCGATTTCCGCCACAGAAATTATCATTAGTCTCTCATCTTGTCTGTCTGGTCTCACCCTGGTGACAGGAGCTCTGATTTCTAATCCTCTGAGCCCTTTCTGGCACGACAAACAGCAGCTTAGCAGCCAAGTGTATGTATATATTTTTTAAATTTTAAAATACGGCCCCAGAGCCTAGTGGGAAAGGAGGTATCTAATAGCGTGAGAGGAGGAGGAGCCGCAGACCTTTGTTGCTTGTAGGCAGTGATCTGTATATTTTGGCATCATGCCGAGCACTACTTGTACCCCGCCTTATAGAAACAAGCATTGGCATAGCCAATATATCTCACCTTTGGGACCTTATAAGTATTTAATTATGCAGCACAATATCCTTGGTGCAACATCAACTGTTGCATGGCTAAACACTTATAATGTCCCAAAGGCAAGACCTATTGGATATGCCAATGCTTGTTTTGTTTTGCTAATAACTTTGGTGCCGTTCGATGAATGTAGACAAAATGTTCAATAGTAGTTTACCACACACTTCAGCTCCTGTCTTGAAAGGTTCAGTGTAATTCCTCAAGCATAGGCTAAGAAACAGGGGGAGGGTCCCAAAACGCATTTTCCCCATGCAGTTCCAAATAGGGATTGTAGACATGACTGCTGTTTGAACCGCTGGACAGATTTGCACCTAATTTGGCAGAAAGCTATTGTAGTGTAGTTCCTATATTCCAAATAGGCTCTGCGCATTGGAATAATATATCCTATAGTTTTGACGTAGGACTTATGTATACTAGTTCTCTATCGAATATATTAGACTTAATTGTGAGTGCCAGCTAGCTCAGAGGTCACTAGAAACTTTCTCGAATAAACAAGAAGGGATTAGTGTCTGATAACAGCATAAACATGACAACTTTGTTTCCCCAAAAATAAATGTATCTTCAGAGTAGTGGAAACAATAGAAAGATATTTTACTCCTCAGTCAATCGTGCATGCTTTGTTTCATCAGAGGTGCAGAGAAATATAGAGACGGGCGTTTTCAATAAAAGGATTTATTGAACAGTCTTCTTTCCCATGCAAGTAAAGTGAAGTGTTACAATCGTAAGACAGGCTATAAAGTATAATGCATACAGCGAGAGGAGTATTATAAAATAATGTTGTAAAAGCATCGTATGGTTTCTAAACCATAGATAAATACATACATAAATAACAAAGGCTAAATGTACTCAACTGGTGCTTCTAAAATACGCCTACCCCGATGTTCCTAAACTAAGTCTAGTTCTAGGAAAGAAATAAGTGTGGTGTAGCATAGGTTTTATTTTCTTTGCCAAGAATCTATCCAAGATTTCTCTTAGGGTCTAATTAGCTCCGTACCTTGGTTTTAGAATGAAGGAGGTCTGGTATCTCTGTCTCGGGACTCGATTTCCCAACACCCCGCGAGGGGAGCTTGGAAACACTGGAGCTGGATTGTCAGCAAGAGAAAGGACAGCTTCTCAATCAGTACGTCAGCTGGAGGGTAGGCTTCCTTCGGCACTTGCTGTAGCGAGCTGCGTCGGGCAAGTAGATAGTCGGACTGCTCCGAACCACTGTGTGCTTGCTAGGGCAAGTGTAGGCATATTTATACCTTGAAGGTGCCTAGTTTGACATAAAATTTGGCATAATAACGTCATCCAAGAACCTAAAGGGAATGGTAGTTCTTTGAAAACTCCATGAGTTCTTGGACAAATCAATATTCAAGCAAGGGGATGTTCCTGACTGCTGAAGCTGAGTTTTCCAAGAAATCGTTGTGGCTTTTTGGAACGGGTGGAAGTAGCCATGCCTGTATTTGGACTGCAAGGGCTATCTCTAAATAAGGTTATGATTTCTATGCCTATATAAGGGCAATGTGAAAGATCTCTTTTTGTTATTTGGTGTAAATCCGTTCAGTAGTTTTGGAGTTATTAAAGAAAATAGATTTCTAGATATCTAGTGACGCGGATTCACCGCAGTGGATCCACAAATCTAAGCGCCACTAACAATGCTGTGATTGACTGGACGCAATGTGAGAGGAAAGTTGTGGCTACCATTTTCTATGTTGGAATGAGGGCCTAGGGGCTGAAAGGGAAAACGGGTAGAGGTACTTCGACCCCATGGGTATGAGAGAAGGGTCGGTGATAGACTCCTGAGGGGCAAAATATTGCCCAAAATGTTTTTTTCACGTGCGAGGATCCACAACACTGCCATGGTGCTCAGCCCGGCCCCCCGGTGTAAATCTGCGATGGATCTGTGGATCCAGAACCCAATTAAAAAATACATCCACTCACACACTGGCGTGCAGGCTTGAAGACACTTACACACAAACACACTCCTACAGCCACACCTACAGACATATCAACTCACACACCCATCCAGCCACTGGCATATCCACTTTCACACCCCTCCAGTCACTGACACACCCAGTCACACTGTAGTAAGACGTATACTTTCTCAAGTAAAACTGTGCATTTGTCGGACAACATAACCATCAGAACTGTGCAAGACTAATTCCCTGCCCACTGTCCGGATATGTTGGCCAAAGACCTGCTAGCTCACAGTGCACCATATTTACCCCTAGCATATGGATGTGAAACCTCAGAACATGGCAACCCTGACTGCCAAGGAAATCGTGGTAACAGATAGAACACTTTCGCCTAGTTACTTATGCATATCCAAAGTGATACACAAAAAATACACTGTAAAGCTTTTCAATATTTATTGAAGCATTGTGATTCTTCAGAAAAATACCTGTGCTGCAGTAAGCCACAAAAGGACACAGAATAATGTGATTTGCATTACAAGAATGGTGAAAAAGATAAACAGTGCAACCATTTTGCTTACTACAGAGAATATATACTGGCATGCAGGTACTGTGATACAGTGTACTCTTACCTAGCGCATCCTAACCTATCATGTCTAGGGTGAGTGAATTTGCAAAATCCTTGTAGGGTGATCAAACTCCCTGTTACCTGTGGGTTAGTTTCATCAAGCTGCCTGTCTTGGTGTAGAGCTGGACAGCACCACTCGCATGAGGTAAACAGGAATCAGCTGAGCTGGAATACCGGCATGGATTAACCTCTCAGTGCCAGTGAAATGCTCCTCTGTCTAAAGAAATGCTTGATGTCATATATATAATAACATCCTCCATATAACCAGGCCGGAGGCCCAGGCAGGCCGCTATTGTTTATTCTATTGTGATAGCTCTCTCGACGAGCGGGCTAAAAAAATAACAACAGCTTGATAAACCTATTCCTTGTACAGAATGTTCAAGGTGGTCTGATAGAGTGCCTACGAAGTGGTAGTGTAAGCAGAACTGAGTTCAAAGAATATTATCCTGTACGTGCACGCAAATTAATGTGTGTCCATTGTCATTGTGTTTAGGGAGAGAAGGCAACTTAAGAACGTGAGCATGCAAAAATGGCTTTTCCTAACTGGGCCTAGTCTACCCACCTGACAACACACCCACAACATCACTTGCACAGACCCACACAATCAATCACATACCCTCTCGCAGACCCATGCAGCCACTCACACAGTGACTTACAGACTCTCACACACTCACTCACACACCCATACAGCCACTCACACCCACACAGCTACTCACACTCCCACTCACACACCTCACAGCCGCACCCACCCACCTACACACCCACTCAAACACACATATAGCCACTCACACTGCCACACAGTCAATCACACACCCACACACCAGCAATGATACACTACTAGAAATTGCAAAGCATATGTTTGTATTAAATGTGTTGTTGTTTTAGTATTGAATGTGTGCAATATAACCGGTAGACCCCTTATTTGTCCGAGGAATCGCAACGAATTCGCAGATCCATAAAATGAATTTAAGAAAAGAAAGACTTGGTGCATTGCATTTATAGAAAGACTACATGTGTTATGTTACTGTTGGGATCTATGCTTCATGGAATTGTGAGCATGTTGCTAGGATGTTAGAATGTTGTGATCTGAAAAGGAGACAGTACAGAGGAAGCTGTGGAAGGAGCTGGAGGTCTCTTTACTTCTGACCAATAAAGACTAACTTTAATCATCTATCCTGCATTGAAGTCATCTTTACATTGGCGACGAGGGAACCCTAAACTCTGGCAGGGGACAGAGACTACTGTTATGACCTCCACCCCTGGATGATACTACTGGAATTGCCTGTAGTATACAATTTACTCCTCCATTTGAGTTTCCTATTTTTCTTTCTAAGGCAGTTGTCGACCTGGTACGTACATTTTCTTTCTTCTACTGCTCTGAATCAGAATTTTGCTAAGAAGACACGTTTATTTTGTAATTGGAATCCTCTGCCTGCCCGCTACTTCGCTACTTAATGCCACTGGAATACATATTGTTCTCCTGACCGTGTTTGCACTCTGCTCTTGAGCGCTGCTAATCGCTTTTCATTCAAGTGAGTCGCGCTGGGTGAATCGCGCTGTATCTGCTACTTTGCTCTCACAGCGCAACTCAGCTGCATCATTCAAAAATACTCTGCTGCCTTCATTGCTCGTGCTTGGCATCCCTGGAATCTTGAAACCGCCATCATCACTCGAATCTCTGTCTCTGAAATCTTCGACATCATCAGCTGGGACGTCGCGTCGCTGATCGCGTAACCTTCCTGAGGTCAAGAGCGTCACCTGCGTGATCCAACGTGGCGGCCATCTTTGTTATCCTCATTTCCCGAATTTTAAGCTTTTTCAACCTCGTTACGACTGCGATGTCAATTTGATTTTTCGGGATTTGCTGTGAACTTAAAGGCAATAAATACTTTGGAATTCTCGGAGAACATCCGCGAAGGATCTTTAATCCCTTGTTCATCCGTGGCAAGAAACATACTGCAGGCAGTGTTTTGGAATATTTTATTTCTGACTAAAGTATACTCTGCAAAAGACCGTTTTATCTATGGCACAAATGTATTGAGCAATATTTTAATTCTGACTATACTACAAGAATTGTTTTATTTCCTACTAGGGTGTACTGCAACTACTTTTACTTTTGTTTCACTTTTTGATTATAATGGGTGATCAAACTTTCTCTACTCCTCCTTCTTTCCTACCTTCTCCTGGTGAACCTTCAATTCCTTGGAAGGAATGGAAAAAGTTATTTTTAACTTACATTTTGGCTTCTGGTGCGGACAAATATGGTCCTGTTCGCAGACAAGCAATTTTACTTCACAACTTGGGAGTAGAAGGTAGAAGATTGTATGAGGATCTGCCTGAAATATCTTTAGGTGTAGGAGACGGTCAAGCTACTAATGTTTATGAAATGAGTATGCTAATGTTTTATAACGAAGATTAATACTGTTTTAGAGAGGCATACGTTTTTCTGTCGTGCTCAAAAGATTGATGAAGATATTGCAACCTATGTGGCAGCCTTACGGGTATTATCACTTAATTGTCAGTTTAAAGATTTAACAGATTCCCTAATTCGTGATCAGATCGTCAGGTGCACCAACAACAAAAGGGTGCGAGAGAAATTACTTATTAGGGATTGTACTTTAGAAGAGGCTATTCAGATTGTTAAAGGTTTTGAGAATACTGACCTATGGATAAAAGAGATGGATAAATGCACTAGTTCTATAATGTCAAAAGACAGTATTGTAAAAGAAGCAGAATCTAGTGCAAAGTGTTCTCAGACACAAGCTTCTGTCGATGAAACAAAAATTGTTAAAAATGTTGGGAGGTTCGATTCTAAAACCATCAATAAGCCACTAAGTTATCATCCGGCTAATTTTGGGCAACAAAGTAACTCACGTCTTGTGAAATGTTATAGGTGTGGTTCTCCTGGACACATTGCATCCAGTCCTCGTTGTACAGCTAGGAATGCCATATGCAGAGGATGTGGAAAAAGGGGTCATGTGGTTAAGGCTTGCAATGCTAAGACGCAATATGTTAATGAGATTGATGATTGTTGTGAAAATGTTGAAAATCTAATGTTGTGTGTAGATGAAGTGATTTTGAACGAAGATTGTGTTTGCACACAAAAACCTGTATGTCTTGTTGATGTGGCTACAGAGAGTACTTATAAGCTTGAAAAGCCGCATTGCTTAATCCATTTTGACTCTAGAGATCCTAAACATCCTCAGACTAGAAATGTTAACATGTTAGTGGACTCTGGGAGTTTGTATATCTTATTGTCCAAGGATGTGTACGTTGAAATTTGGGAGAATGATAGTGATATTGATTCTTGGAGTGCGCCGGACATAAAAGCTGTAGGATATGGTGGCAAGACTATTGACATTCAAGGACCCAAGTGAATGGTAATTACTTTTCAAGGTAAAAGGGTTTTTGGGAGAGTGTATCTTACTAAACAAGGATCTAACCTGCTTGGTTGGCGTCACCAGAAAGATTTAGGAATTGTGTTAAATCCCAATGCTGCTGAACCAGTTTCTTCATTTTCTGTTCTTAGTATTGATACTTTTGAAACAGATGTTATGAAGAAATTTCCTAATGTTTTTTTTCAGAAAAATTGGGAAAGCTGAAAGGGTTTTCTCATAAAATCATCCTCAAAAAAAAAATGCAGTGCCGGTAGTTCATAAAGTAAGGAATTTACCACACTTGATGAGAGAACCCCTGAAACTAGAACTAGATAAGCTGTTAGATTTGAAGATTATAGAGCCTATTGAGGCATCGGAGTCGCGCCCAAGGATGGTGGAGCCAAAATTTGGCTCTGTGTGGACTTGCGCGCTTTAAATAGGAATATATGGGTTGATAGACAGCCTTTACCCAACATTTCTGAAATGTTAAGTGCCATGGGTGGTGGTGTGCTTTTTAGTGTAATTGACATGTCTGCAGCCTACCACCAAATAGATTTGGATGAGAAGTCAAGACACCTTACCTCATTTGTAACACCGCTGGGGGCATTTCGTTATTGCAGGATGCCGTTTGGTTTGGCGTCAGCCTCAGCGGTGTTCCAAAGAGTGATGCAGCAGGTTCTAGAAGGTATCGACAATGTTTTATGTTTTCAGGATGATGTATTAGTAGTTGGGAAAGATTGTCATCATCATGATAAGATTTTAACTGAAGTTTTGGAACGCATGGAAATTCATGGCTTGACCATAAAAAAAGAAAAATGCCACTTGAAGCGAGATTGTGTAACGTATCTCGGTCATGAAATATCTGGTTTAGGTATTAAACCCAAAAAAAGTATAATTTCTGCAATTAATGATGCTCCTACGCCAACAACTAAGGATCAGCTAAGATCTTTTTTGGGATTAGCTGAGTATTGTTCAAAGTTTATTAAAGGCTTTTCGGATGTAGTTGAGCCTTTAAGGCGATTAATGAAGAATGGTGTGGTTTTCGAATGGAATCAAGCTTGTGAGGATGCTTTCAAGTGTGTGAAAGTAGGGATTCTTCATGCACCTACTTTAGGTCACTTTGACGTTAAGGCCAAAACTTTGGTTACCACTGATGCAAGTGCTGTGGGAATTGGAGCTGTGCTCTCTCAAATATCTGATGGTGTGGAAAGAATTATAGGCTTTGCCTCTAGAAGATTACAAGGTGCCGAAGTTTCTTACTCAGTTATTGAGAGGGAGGCTCTCGCTTGTACGTGGGGAATTAAACATTTCATGTATTTCCTTTGGGGTTTACCTTTCAGAGAGCGAACAGATCATAAGCCTCTTGTGCATTTGTTCAAAGGTGGAAGAGGTTTGGAGGGAAATGTTACCCCAAGAATATCGAAATGGATTTTATCTGTGCTTGAGTACAACTTTCAGATGGTGTATGTGAGGGGAGAGAATAATGTTATTGCAGATTGTTTGTCTAGAATGCCTGTAGATTTAGTTTTGGGTGAGTTAGAGATCAATGACCCAGTGATTAGTTGTGATGAAATTCTAGCATTTGATAAGGGACAATGGGAGACTGCCATGGCAGATGATCAACTAATTTCTTTAGTTATGGAAAATGTTTCTGGGGGTTGGTCTAGGGAATCCTCTAATGATATTCGTCTGAAGGGACAATGGGAGACTGCCATGGCAGATGATCAACTAATTTCTTTAGTTATGGAAAATGTTTCTGGGGGTTGGTCTAGGGAATCCTCTAATGATATTCGTCTGAAGGGTTTTTTTAATGTAGAAGCTGAATTGAGTATTTCTGTGGTAAGCTGTGGAGGAGGAACAGATTGGTACCACCGTGCAATCTCAGATCCAAAATCATGAATATAGCGCACGAAGGTCATTTGGGAAGGAACATGACTAAGAGAAGGATCCGTGAATCATACTGGTGGCCAGGGATGGATGGTGAAATAGATGAGTTGGTCAGGAATTGTCATGCGTGTGCTGGTAGTGATAAGACGAAAGTAATTAGGCAACCTCCTCTTTCCTGCGTTGATTTTCTAGCACGTCCCTGGGAGAAATTAGCGATTGATTTCCTAGGTCCGATTTCCAAATTGGGTACTCTGAATAAATTTATAATGGTCCTTGTGGATTATCATTCAAAGTGGTTCGTAATGGAGTCTACTGAAAGCATTGACACAAGAAGAGTGATAAGTTTTATGGAAAAAACATTTTTAAATGAAGGTATTCCGAAAACTTTGATATCAGATAATGGTGTGCAGTTGGTCTCAAGAGAAATGAAGGAATTTTTGGATGGTATGGGAATTTGTCATGAGAAGGTTGCGTTGTTTAGGCCACAGGCCAATGGCCTTGTGGAAAGGATTAATAGATTGTTGATGGAGAACATTCAGTTATCTTTGGCGAATGGTCTGGCATGGTCTGAGGAGCTTAAGAAGATGGTCTGGTCATATAGAGTAACTCCGCATTCAGTCGCTGGTATCTCTCCGTTTGTTTCTCTGAAAGGGCGCGAGCCAGGTTTGAAGGAAGTTCCGGGTTGGCTGAAGAATAAAGAATGTGTTTGGGTTGACCGATCGAGTGTGAAAGATGGTGTTGTTAGAAGACAGCGTTATTCTGCACATTCGTACAATCTAAGAATGAGGGTGAGAGATTCAGATATACATATTGGTGATTGGGTTGTGAAAAATGTGGTATTGTAATTAAGGGGGAAAGTAAATATTCACAACCTAAACAAGTAAAAGATGTTAAAAAAAAAAATTCTCATCTTAAATGATGGCTCTGCTTGGAGTTGTGGTAATGTTGCAAAATGTAATTCTCCATAATTGTCATTTTATTTTCTGTTCGCTTTATCTTGTATTTCTTTTGTATTTTTTTCTTCTGATATTGTAATGGGGGAGATGTGTTGGGATCTATGCTTCATGGAATTGTGAGCATGTTGCTAGGAGGTTAGAATGTTGTGATCTGACCTCCTAGCAACAGAATGTTGTGATCTGGGGGCGTGGCTTGGACGCCGGAGAAATGGCGGCGTAGTTTCCGACCTCCTCCAGGCAGCCGCGATCTTTCGCCAAAAAAGTGCTGCATACTGATCCCATTCCAGCCCAAAACAGTCACTCGGCCATCGGAAGCCCAGAGTTGGAGATGAGGTGAATTTCAGCCGAATCCGCTCGAGGGAAGCGGAAGAAATCGGCTCTCCATCCGACCGCCGAAGACTACAGACTGTGACGGAGCTGGGAACCGGCCGCATCCACGAGGCGCCCCGGAGCTCCGGTCTTCGCCTCATTGCACGGGAAACGCCCGATTAACACAGCGCTTGGCCCCCAGAGCTCAACGCTGCGGCGGCAGTAACGTGAGTAATGGCGCTGATGTGCCTTTGAAAAGAAGGGTCAAATGTGAATAAAGCGAAGCAAATAGCGGGAAGGAACCGTTTGAAATGACGGTCTGCCAGAGCATTTAGCTTAACGCTCGAACCGCCTTAAGCTTCCTTAAGCCACCCTAGGATGTCTCCACACTGATTCCGCCTGGCAAAAGGACCCGTGAGCACAGATTCCCCCTGTATAACTGAGGAAATACTTTTATTGTGTAAAGAAAAACGACGCGAAGACAAGGCTCAAAATGGCGGCTTGTCGATGCTCTTAACACAGCATATGTACACCCGGCGTCTCCGAGCCCAGGATACATGCTTCCAACACCTGTTTTGCAGACAATGTCTCCCAATATGTGATCTCCATTGGCATTAAATGGGACACTGCACTGGAGGGTTCAGCGCCAACGAGGGAATATCCCAGGAATAAATGTGAAAGTACTTTGTATTTGTACAAGAACACTGCTTAATGAGACTGCGGAACAATACCCCTACTGTGTGATCCCTACTAATATTAAATGCGACACTGGGAAGGGGGCCCGGCACCAACGAGGAAATACTAGAACAATGCATCCTATCTAACATTTTTGCGCCAACAAGTTATTGGGCTCTATTTGACTACAGCTATTGAGATCTGAGATTTTATTGTTGCCCTTGTGCCTAGGTGAATGCCAGCAACCGGCAACCGTTGAAAGTCAATCACGCTCTGCAGCAAGTGAAATAAAGACTTAAAGTGAACCTTTCCTCTTTTGTGTCCCTCTGTGAGAGGTTGTTTTGATCACGACGAGGAGGCGCGTGTAACTCCCCACACAAAGGAATTCACTCATATGTGTTGCTGATCTGATATAATCCTGTCACTACGCTCTAACCTGGAATTACTGAGGAATTTGTCACAAGTGCAGTCTGCTGTGTGTTAAACCCTGGAGGGCTGCTCCTGGAGTGCCCTCAGAGTGCCTTCTATACCGCCATAAAGCAACTGCTGCCACCCGGTCCTACGATGGGTGACAAAGACAATGGGAAGACGCCTAAACGCCTGAAATCTGACCCACCCACTCCAGTCAAAGGGAGGAAAGACATGACGGAGGCCATGGAGACCATCTTAAGTAGACTGGAAGAAGTTAGAGACCTAGCCAAATCAACCAAAGAAGAGGTTGTTACTGTCCGCCAAGACATTAAAGATATCAACTCGAGGCTGCTGGAATCAGAGAGCAGAATAGGCAAGCTTGAAGATTTCGAGGACAAAGCCTGCGGGCCATCAAGAAACTCACGGTATGCTCAGATCACCTGGTGAGGAAAGTTGCGGAGTTGGAAGACAGAAACAGGAGGGGGAACCTAAGAATTTTTGGCATGCCGGAAAAAGCGGAGGAACCCCCAGAATCGTGTATAACCTTCCTGGAGAAGTGGTTTACGCAGGCCACGAATCTGACTTTCGCACAACCACTGGAGTTTGACAGAGCCCATAGGGTTCCGGGACGAATCACCAAAGATCAGAAGGGGCCGAGAGCGATTGTGTGCAAACCACTGAGGTATCAACACACAGAGCAGATTCTCTCATTCATACGTAAAAATAACTATATTCTATGGAAGGGCCACAAGATCTTCATCTCGCAGGACTTCAGCAAAGAAACCATGGAAATAAGGAAAGCCTTCCTTGCACTCAGACCGCAATTGAAATCTATGGGTTACATGTATGGTTTTATTGGCCCAACGAGATTCAAAGTAACCCTACATGGCGTGACTCAGGTGTTCGCTGACCCACAAAAATTGCGACAACTGCTACTTAATCAGGGGGATGGCAACATGGAGGTTTCCCCTGCATCTCAAATGAACGCCTCTGCGTCTGGCCTAGGATGAGCTCTTACCTTTCTGTCATAATCACCCAATGCTCTCTACTGCCGCACAACCTGCCAGATTGAACTTTCACACCCTGGCTCAAGAACGTTGACTACTGCTACTTTCCTATGGTTTTGTGTTGCCTAATGGATTCCACTTGCTGGATACTCTGCACTGGATTGGTTTCCCAAGTTGTACGACCCTATCCGATCACTTATGCTACAGGTTTGCCCCTAGCAGTTTAGCCTGCCTGGACCTTCTTACATTTCCCAATGCTAAGACTACTATACTAGTGCTCTTGCGCTTAGTTATTAATGTAACATGTTTTCCCACTGCTATTTGTCACGATGAGTAATAGTGATTCTACTTACACAGGTAATGTCAGACCTAAATTTATTGTTTGTCTATAGCTCTTGCAATCGGTATGAATGCTAAGCTTAGTGAGCTGATGAACGCATTTACACCCTGTTGGAGCAGGCCTATGTTTCCCGCCACTAATGGCCTTGTCCTCATTACGCAGCTGGTGGGTGGTGGGAGGAAGGGAGGAGTGGGGGGAGGGGTTGTTCTTACATTGATTGTATTATTTGTATTTGTATTGTTTTGTTTTAACTTTGCTGATTATTCAAATTCACACCTTATTGTGCAATCTCATGTCCCTCTTGCAACCATTTTGGCTGTTATTCCCGACATGTGTATCTTCTGCGTAGTGCTGTGCATAGGCCTACATGCAACCTTTATCAACAATGCAGCTCATAGCAGTAAGCTTGATCATCACACATGGAAACGACGATGACTCACATTATAGATACTCCTATAGGGACGACGACCATAAAAAACCTTAAAGTACTTTCACTGAATGTAAAAGGCCTGAACCAGCCGATTAAGCGGCAAAAGGTACTAGATTATCTCCGTAGACCGCATGGTGATATTGCCCTACTGCAGGAAACAAGACTAGAGGAAAAACAATTTCATACCCTCCGTAACAAATTCTTTACTGAAGTCATAGGCTCTAGCGCTGTATCCAAGAAAAATGGAGTAGTGATTCTGCTAGCTAAGAAGTCGAACGTAGAAGTGATTTCCTCCGCTATAGATAACAAGGGGAGATGGGCTTCTGTGAAACTAGTTAAAGACGACACTGAGTTCTACGTTACAACTATATATGCCCCTAACACACATGAACCTTCCTTTTGGTCAGGGCTCACAAAACAGCTAGACACGATCCCAGATTCATCGGTCCATATACTAGCAGGGCATTTCAACCTACCCTTTGACCCAGCCTTGGATAGGGACTCTAGATGCACCTTCCGACCTGGCAAAGCGCATAAGGAATTCACTAGGCTTTGCAAAAAATTCCAATTGATAGACACATGGCGTATCCAACATCCCGATGGTAGGGACTACTCCTTCTACTCCCCACCCCATGACTCGTTTTCAAGAATCGATTATATTTTCATCACCAGGAATGCAGTTCCCAGAATAGATGAAACAGATATCGCACCGCGGCTCGTCTCTGACCACTCCTGCGTTTCACTCACTTTGTCTAATGTCAAACCAACAACTCGCCAATCAATGTGGCGCCTTAATGATGCCATTCTGAGTAATGAGAAACATAGAGAAACTATAGAAGCTGCCCTAAAAGATTACTTAATAATTAATAAAAAAGGTGACACCTCTGATGTAACTAGATGGGAAGCGTTGAAGGCTGCAATAAGGGGACTGATCATAAAAATATCATCAGCAATGAACAAGGATCACAATGCCGCTCTCCTAGCCCTGGAAAAAGATATATCTGTGCTGCAACGAGAATACCTGCACAACAGAAACCCGAAATTGCTATCTGATTTATCCAATCGAAAATACACCTATAACAAATTAATGAGTGAAAGAGCGGGTGTCTTGTTAGACAAAAGGAAACGCTTTAAAATTTGTGACTCTAATAAGGCGGGGAAAGGTTTGGCAGCCTATCTTAAATTTAAAATTCAAAAGAACGCGATAGACTCACTAGTGGATGACCAAGGCAACCCCACCTCAGACCCCAATAAAATTGCAAATTTATTTAAAGACTTCTACGAGAAGCTGTATGCTAAGAACAAAAAGGTAAATAAGGAAAAGGTGGTGGATTTTCTTGCCAAGTGTGCACTTCCAAAACGTACAAGAGTCCATAAACGTACCGATATCTGTAGCTGAGGTCACAAATGCGATCAAGTGGGAAGGCTCCTGTCCCTGATGGGTTCACGGCAAAATTCTATAAATCCTTCTCGCGCACGCTTACAGAACCACTTCTGAACGCGCTGACTGAGATTAGTGATACGGGCGAGGTGAAGGGAACGATGGCTGAGGCGGTGATAGCCGTGATACCTAAAGAAGGGAAAGATTCCAAACTGGCAAAGAACTACAGACCCATCTCACTGATAAACCTAGATTGTAAGCTGTATGCATCGATCCTTGCAAAACGCATTCAAAGAGTCCTACCCTCCCTAATCCACCCCTCACAAGTGGGCTTTTTGAAAAATAGATTGTCTAGCGACAATACCAGAATCCTATGCCATGTCATAGAAAAGGCTAAGCTCCTCCCCTCGCCAGCTGTGGCGATAACACTAGGCGCAGAGAAAGCGTTTGACAAGGTAGACTGGTCATACCTGGAAGCGGTATTACAAAAATTCGATTTGGGCCCACTTTTTACTAAAATGATAATGTCATTATATACC
This sequence comes from Lissotriton vulgaris, assembly GCF_964263255.1. Classification (NCBI taxonomy): domain Eukaryota; kingdom Metazoa; phylum Chordata; class Amphibia; order Caudata; family Salamandridae; genus Lissotriton; species Lissotriton vulgaris. Next base: position 1,735,822,747 of record NC_141685.1, read on the forward strand.
TGTCCCACCGCTAGAGTGAGGGCCGGTGGAGCCTTCTCGTCACCCTTCAAACTAGAGCAAGGAACAAGACAAGGCTGCCCTCTGTCCCCATCCCTGTTCCTTTTAGCAATCGAACCCTTTCTGTACCGTATCCGAGAAAATCATGACATACAAGGAATCCCATTTAATGAATGTGTCATCAAACTCACGGCGTACGCCGATGATGTTTTGGTACTCAGTGAACAGGCTGACAAAGCTGTACCCGCACTACTTTCCACGATCGAAGAGTTCTCCGGTGTATCCGGGTACTCCCTGAATAAGGACAAAACTGAGGTAAAATTGCTAAATAATCTAGGTGATAGTACCCTCCTGGGTGATTCTGGGCTCACTTGGCAGCCTAAGAGCTTCAAATATCTTGGCATGGAATTCGAGAGGGACCTGATTACGACGCTGAAAATCAATGAGGATATACTCTTCAAAAAAGTAAGCAAACTCCTAGATGGATGGTCCCCGAAATTCCTCTCGTGGTGGGGTAGGGCGGAAACGCTAAAGATGATGATCACCCCCTTGATCAACTATATGGCAAGCATGCTCCCTATGACCTTCACGGAAGACTTTCTGAAAAAAATAACCACTCTAGTTAGTAATTTCCTATGGAAAGACAAAAAACCGAGAATCTCTATGAAAAAGCTGCAGCTACCCAAACAAAAAGGAGGACTAGGACTGCCAAACTTCCGGAATTACCAAACTGCCTTTTTATGTAAGCAAGGAATCTCTTGGTTCCATGAAACTCCCGGATACACGCCGCTATGGGTAAACATTGAGAGAGCTATCATTGGTAAGGCCCCTTTGTCAGCAATTTTAACTATGGACTTGTCCCACCTCATACATTCCAAATACATCATGCTTAATACTAAACAGGCTCTTCTCAGACTTGACCGTACACACACATCTGGCCTGCAGATAGGAAAGTCGACGTCCTCATCGCTATGGTATAATCCACTCATTAAGGTTTATGGCTCGTCCCCCTTTTGGAAGCATTGGTCAGACAAAGGCCTCAATGTTATCTCAGATTTCTATGACAACCAGGTACCGCTGCCCTTCTCTTCAATTCAGTCTAAACACTCCCTTGAGCCAATTGACTTCTATGTTTTTCTTAAAATAAAGTCAGCTATATCTACCCGCACATTCATTCACGCGGCGCCGTGGTTAGGGAAAATGCTCCCTCTCCTGCAATCTTCAGGTCATTTTGTATCTAAAGTCTACAAGTTGCTCACACCGAACTTGAGTAAAACACTAAGGCGTAACGAAATCAAATGGGATTTAGAGCCCAATGACACTGGTATAATGATTGACTGGGATAAGATACATGCCTCAGCCCTCACACACAAAATATCACCGATCCTCTCACAGACTAAGTTCATGGTACTCAATAGGGTGTTCTGGACTCCCCAGAAATTATTTAAACTGAAACTGAGAGACTCCCCCACTTGTTGGAACTGCTCCCTGGCTGATGGAGATCTTCCGCATATGCTGTTTCACTGTACCATGTTTTTATTTTTTTTATTTTTTAGTCCTCATAAGTGCAATATTTGAAGTAAGGAGTTGTCGGGGCCCCTTTCTCTCATTGAATCTTACCCTTCACTGTCCTAACATAGGGTGTGTGTAACTGGACAGTTCCCCTGGAGCGTCAATTAAGAGAGAGGAGGGTCCCCTTGTTTCCAATACTTTGTAGAAGGATTGAGTACGGGGGGGTGGAGCTAGCCATTATGGCTACTCAGCAGGCCTTCTCCTGCGTTTCCATTGCTTACACATAATCATTGGACTTATGTAAACGTTTGTCGTACCAATCACACAGCCAGTTTTACATCTTGGATACCTCCATTATTTAATTTGCACCTTGCTGGTAATTTTCCCAGATTTCCCAGAACTTGAGTTTTTTTCTGGGGGCCTTTCTTTTATCAAGTCTATAGATTCTTAGTATGGAGTTTAACCAATCACTATGAGTTGGAGGAGAAGAGCTTACCCAATTTATACAAATTTCTCTCCTTGCAAGCAAAATTAATAAAAAAAGGAGATTTTCCTGGAGAGTAGAAAGCTTATCAAATGCATTTGAGCTCCTTACCCCAAAGATAATTAAGTCGGTACTTACATTTAGATGTCTTCCTAACACCCCATCCAAGGTCTTACCCACATCATTCCAGAAGCCGTCGAGAAGGGGGCACTGCCGAAACATGTGTAGATCGTCGGCTCTTTCCAGCCCACATTTGGGGCAGGCCTTCACCGTTGACCCAGCAAACTTCGATAACTTTTTAGGGGTCCAGTAGGCTCTATGAGAGGTGAAAAGATGGTTTCTCTTTAAGGCAGCTGAAGACAAGATTGTCCAGCATTTACTCATAGATACTTGCCATTGGTTGTTTAACTCCGGCGTCGGCAGATCTTTCCCCCATACTCTCTCCGGAATCCTGAAATCTTCCTCTCCTCCCAGAATCAAGGCCCAATACCAAAGTGCGATTTCTTTATGAATAGTGTCTGTTTTCTGCATTTCACTTTCCAGGGAAGGGTTCCCAGATCTAGATTCTTTTAATGATTTCGACCAACCTGAGAGTTGATAGAACTTGAATTTAGAAAGTGTGTTAAAGTCTTGGAGGATAGGGTATTCCACTCCAAAAGGTTGTTTCCAGACATCAGTTGACCCCACGTGGTTAGACCAGCTGCTTTTATAGGGAGAGCTAGTTTGTCTTTAAGGCACTCAGGGGTGCCAGGAGAATCCCAGATGGGGGCCAGGTCGCTATAATAGGGAATGTTTAGAGTGCATCTTATGCTAAACCACAATTTGGCCGCGGATTTCAGCATCTTTAGTTGAATTTTTTTAAAGAACTTCGGGTGTCCGAATTTATATAGAAAGTGGCTGGTTTTACCGGTCATAGTCTGGAAATACAAAGGGTAGCAATTAAAAACACATAGGAGCTTTCTATTAGATTTAAATTGGAAAGCTCTACAATAATCATAGAGATCAGGGCTTGCAATGCCCCCCTGGATTTTTTTCCTTCTTAACTTGTTCCAGGCAATTCTAGGATTTTTTGAAGACCATATGAAGCTTGTGATCTCGCTCTGGATTTTTTTTAGAGTTATTTTATTAAATTCAAGGGGGATAGCACCAAAGATGAAAGTAAATTTTGGCAGGATTGACATTTTAATTAAGTTCGATTTGCCTTGAAACGACAAAGGGAGACCCCCCCAAACTTTCAATAATCTTTTAACGTCCTTGTCTATTCTTTGGAGATTTATATGGGTGACTTTGTCTAAGTCTTTGACTAGGTCTATACCAAGATATCTAATTTTATCTTTGTTATGGGGGCTAATAAAGTTGTCGTTCCAGGTCATGGTTTCAGTCTTGTCTTGATTGACTTGATAGCCAGAGATACTCCCGAACCTGGTCAATGACTCCTCAGCTGTAGTTAGTGTCCCCCTAAGGTTATCTGTAAAGATCATAAGATCATCTGCGTAAAGCGCGATTTTTTTAGACCAGTCTTGAAAAGTAAAAGGAGAGATTAAGGGGTCTGATCTAAGACGTTCCGCCATCAGTTCTATAAAGAAATTAAACAGGAGAGGCGAAAGGGGGCATCCCTGCCTAGTTCCTCTCTTTATCTGGATGTTTGGGGTCAGACTGCCATTTATTAGGATTTGGGCTCTCGGAGAAGTATATATTTTAGAGACCGCGTTTAGTATGTTTCCCCCTAAATTAAACCTTTCCAAAACTCTGTTTAGGTATACCCAGTTGACTCTGTCGAACGCCTTTGCGGCGTCGATGGTAATTATCGATAGAGGGGTTTTCTCATTGGAAGCAATATCTATGGTGGCAAACAACTCCTGCGTTAAATCTTGTAGTTGTCTTCCCGGAATGAAACCCTTCTGATCGTTGTTTATTAAGAGCCCTGCTATTTTTCCCAGTCTCTTCGCCATAATCTGCGTGAAGATTTTATAGTCGCAATTAAGGATCGAGATAGGACGATATGACTCACATTTTCTTGGGTTTTTGCCCTGTTTTAAAAGGATGGTAATTATGGCTTCATTCCAAGAATCGGGAAGATTAGCTTTATCTACAAATATTTTATTCAGCAGTGAAGTTATAGGTGGAATCAAGACCTCTCTTAATTTTGAGTAAAATTCATTGGGAAGGGCGTCTGGCCCAGCTGCTTTACCATTCTTAAGGTTTTTTAATACTTCCTCCACTTCCTGAGTTGAGATTTCCGCATTTAGTTCCTTTCTCAATTCAGGCGTTAAACTGGAAAGATTTAGGGGGTCTAGGAAGTGATCTATTTCTTCCAAGTTAGGATGGCAATCTTCATTATATAGATCAGAAAAAAAGGAGAAGAATTCTTGTTTTATTACTATATCATCGGACCCATTCTCTACAATGTTTCTAGGGTTGACACAAACGACTTTATTCCTAGTTTGTTCTGTCTTCGTTTTCCAGGCAAGAAGTTTGCCACATCCTTCTCCATATTCGTAATGAGCTAGTTTGCTTGCTTCCCATTTTTCTCTCACTTTATTTTCTAAAATTTCAGCTAGGTTTTCTCTTTGGTTCATTCTGATCGCCTCTAGATGTTCTTTAAGAGCGGAAGATGTAGCTGCATCTATTTGTATATCCAGATTTTTAATCTTATCTTCCAAGATTGAAATTGATTGTTTTAGGCCCTTTGATTTGTGCACCGCCAAGTTACGAATATAGCCTCTTAATACAGCTTTATACGCATCCCAAGTGATCTGTGCAGAGGTACCTTCTTTATTTTCCTCAAAGAAAGTGCTAGTTCGTGATTTTAACTGGTCAATAATCTGGGGATCTAAGAGAATTGTGCGGTCCAGAGTCCATCTAAAGATGTCATTATTCGGCTCTAATTTCATGGTGATCTGGACTGCTGAGTGATCTGAGAGATGGGCGGGGATGTGTTCTATGATGACTGTTTTTTCAATCAGACTATGGTCCACAAGAAAAAAGTCAATTCTTGATTGTACTCCAAGTTTTTTGTTTTTAAAAGTAAAGTTGTTCTGATTGTCCCCTTTTAATTTCCAGATATCAACTAACCTCAAATCTCTTTTATAAACCCCCAGCCAGTCTCTCATTTTCGGCAAAGTTGTTTGTCTTCTTATGGGGAGTCGGTCTGTTTTTGGGTCAAGGATTATATTAAAGTCACCCCCTAAAACTATTGGAGCAGGGACCAAGAGTAAATGAGAATATAGTGATTGTAGGGGGACCGGATCATCCGAGTTAGGGCCGTAATACCCCACCACTGTTAGGGCGTTGTTTCGAATCCTTACTTTAGCCAGGGCCCATCTCCCCTTTGGGTCCGCTTCAAAAGCTTCAACTTTGACATTCAGAGATTTTTTAAAAAGGATGGCAATGCCTTTGATAACACACTCCTGGTTGGTGCAGACATATGAATCGACCCAGTGAAGTTTTTTCACGATGTCTTCCCACTCTTTTTTTAATAAGTGAGTTTCTTGAAGTATTATTATCTCGCTGTCTACCGTTTTTAAGTATTCTAGTATTCTCCTTCTTCTACTCTTGATTCTTAGTCCATTGACGTTCCAGGAAATAATTTTAACTTGAGAATTATCTTTATTCATTTTATGTGGGTTTTTTTATTTTTGTTTTTATCTTTTGGGTGCTCCGAGTTCTCCTTCTGTTCATTCTGTTGCTGCTGAGGACTATTTTTTCTTTTTTTTTCCCTAGTTTGCTCCCGTATCCCGTGCATATTTTTTATATTTTTTTGTTTCATTAAATCAATAGTGTACCTATAAAAACGAGGTATATTAAAAGAGTCCCCCCCCCCTGGGGAAACCTCCCTTTCTTCTTCTTTGGGCTTACTAAAGCCCTCTTTGAGCTCCGTGCTTGACAAACGTGAAAAGGAAACATGAGGCGCCAACTAGTTCCTCATCTGATCTCGCAGTTGTTCTAAGAAATTTTCGGCTTCTTTGATGTCTTTTATGTTATGCATTTTGTTTCTCCACATTATCCTTAGAGATGCAGGAAATTTCATCTGGACTGAAGCGCCCAGAGCTTTCAGCTCCGGCATCAACTGCCCCAGCTCCCACTGCCTGTCTTGGGTAGCCTTGGAGATATCTGATCTGATCCTAAAGGACCAATCGTCCTTGTTGTGAGAACCACTTTTTATTGCTTCACTTAGTAGTCTTTCCTTGATGGAGTATGTTCGAAAGTTAATTAGAATTTTTCTTGGGTTCTTCCTCTCCTTACTTCTACCAAAGGGGTCTCTGTGAACCCGCTGTATGTCCTCCTCCAGTCCTAGGTCCTTGCACCAAGGGAAATACTCCTCTAGAAGTGCGATAATGAATTTTTTGATGTCCGTACTTTCTCTGCCTTCCGGAACATTTAAGACTCTCAGGTTATTACGTCTGGAGTGGTTTTCTAGCGTCTCCAGCTTATCTGCAAAGATTTTATCAGTTTCTCTTAGCTTTCTTATTTCCTTTTGGTTGGAATCCACTCTCCTGCATAGTGAGACAACCTCCGCCTCGACTGCCGTGACTCTGTCTCCAAGGGCATTTAGTTTTGTGTCTAAGAGATCACAGGCTACCTGTATCTTGCCTTGATTTCCCTCCGAGATCTCAAATCTGGACCTCATTTCAACCATCATTTTCTCTAAAAAGACTTCAGTGGAGGATTTTGTCGGGAGCTCAGAGTGAGACTGGTCTGAGGTTAAAATAGGGGTCTCTGATTGAGGCTCAATCTGAATGGAAGGAGGGTCTTGGGGGATTAGAGGTTCATCTTCCGTTAAAGACGGAGGCAGAGTAGACATCAGGCCGGCTAAGGTTTGGGGGGGGCTATAGTTGATACAAGGAGGGGCTCCGACCTTGGGCTCAGCTCCACTAGACACTTGAATGATGTTAAGCTCACCGTCCTTCTTTCTCTTTTCTTCCTGTTTCAGTTCTTGAATTTTAAAGAAGGATCTCAATGAGGGAGTCACTTTGATTTTAGGGGGGTCAACCCCCTCTCGTAGGTCAGTAGGACCCCCGGATTTTTTGAATGTCTTCCCACCCTTAGCCTGTACCTTACAGGCTTTCCTGGTTTTCTTTTTAGTACTTCGAGGAGGAGGGGGAACCAAAGGTTTTGTACTTATGGCAGGGTTGGACTTTAGAAATTGCCTGTTCCTTAGACAGTATGTTGATCTTCCTGAGCAATCAGAGGTCTGCCCCGTCACCTCCGGGACCTCCGGGATACCAGAAGATTTTTCTACAGCCCCACGACCCCCCTCTTTGATTGAAGCACAGGGGAACGCCCCGTGTCAGTATCAGAAGAGCAATCCCCCTTATGTAACTTTTCCACGCTCTCACTTTCACAATTGCTGTTTGCTGTCTGTGCCTTATCGGGACCTTTTGCGCTGCACCCCGCCTTCAGGATCCCCCCCTCGCTTACCCGGATCATATGTTGTGTAGAAGAGGTTTCTGTGTTCTTCCCCTCCGTGTCTGCAATCAGGAAAGAATTCACAGCGAGCTCCGAGTCATGCCCCACTGCAGTCAAATCAAGCCTTACTGCTGTACACCCAAGTCCGGGACTCTTGCGGAGACCAGCAGCATTAGCATAGGGTGTGCTGCCTCCACCTCCCTTGCCCCGGAAGAAGACGGAGATTCTCCTTGCAGCCCTCCGGCAGTTTTCTGTAGCTTCAGAGGCCGCCTCCCACCGGCTGAGGAGAGACTGGAATACAGAGCTCGGCTGCAGCAGCGGCGCCCGGTTCTCACGCGAAGCAGGTAAGGAAAACAGCGTCTCTGCACGGCTACCCCCGGTCCCAATAATCATGTCCGTGAGAGCTGAGGGGAGGAGGGAGGAAAGAGAAAATCCGATTTGTAAAGTGCGTTTTTAAACGCGAAGAGACGTGGTGAGGCTGACTAGAGTCCGAGCCCGAGTCCGAGTGCGAGTGCGGAAATAGTAAAATCAGTGGAGAAAGGCTGCTAAGTTTAAAGTCAGACAAGCATGTTAGCAGATGGAGATTTGGTGCGTTTTTTAGGCAAGATCTCAGTTGGCCGGTGCGCCGATAGCTTTCCGAAGGATGAGGCTAAGATGCTCGCATTTTCTCGGGTCTGAAAGTTGAACGCGCCATAGTTTTTTAGGAGGTCAGCACGGAGCTCCCGACCGGACTCACAGACCGGCCGCCATCTTTTCCCCCCAGACCCTTCACTGTACCATGTTGAAGAAATATTGGTCTGATGTATTCGACTATATTGAACACATATTTCACATCAAACCTGAGAGGGAATTTATTTACATTATTCTAGGGGCCATCGACCCACTGGTAGTTAAAGACCACGACCGACATCTCCTGGACTTGTTCCTCACTCTGGCCTGTAAGGTCGTCCTCTGTCATTGGAAGGCGGCCTCTGAGGTTTCTTTCAATGCTTGGAGGGAGTGGTTGATTTGTATTGGAGGAGTGGATAACCCGGCCCTAAACTCATCCCCATGGCGCACTACAAGCAAGAAACTCTGGTCTTCACTGGACGCGACCTCTTTATTCTTCAAACCACCATGAGGTCCTTTCAATTCGGTATGCACGTCATATTGTGATAGGCAGCCCTGGCAAACGCATTTCATGTAGAATTCATTATGGTCGCACAACTAGGCTCTTAAGCTTTGTAGCCACATAAACATATAGTCGGCAAGTGACTTCTTTGATTTATGGACTTTATTATCTATCTAAGCCCACAATGTCATCATAAACATGTTGTTATATATAAATGTTTTGTTGTAGCTCGGCAATGTGGCCCGTGACCGAACATTTGACACGTTACTTGTGGACCCATATCTCAAACATCAATGTCAAATGCATGACTGTCAAATGATACTCGATGATGACGCTGTGGCTTTGATCTCCCTTATTTTCATCTCTTAGTTTCTTTTTCCTTCCTTTCTCAGTTCTTTCTTTTCACTCATTGATTATTGATTACTGTAATGTACTCACATGACTGTACTGTATCAAACCCTGTACACTTACTTTCTTTTTTTATTGAATAAAAATGATTTGAGAAAAAAAAAAAAAAAAAAAAGAATGTTGTGATCTGAAAAGGAGACAGTACAGAGAAGCTGTGGAAGGAGCTGGAGGTCTCTTTACTTCTGACCAATAAAGACTAACTTTAATCATCTATCCTGCATTGAAGTCATCTTTACAGTTACCTTACTTTTTAAAATTTTCAGTTAAAAAAATATAATGTTATTGAATGTGTGAATTACATGCGTTTATAAACTTGTAAAAATGTATGTTAGTTAATTGAACTGCTGGTTCATATGGTAGTGCAGTTCATATTAAAACACTGGTGAAATTCCCTTAAAATTAAAAGGTTACAGAGACATCATATTTAGAAAACAGCACTAAAAAAACTTAGAAATTCCCTGAATAAAATAAAGGTTACAGGGTCGTTTTAGTTAGGTTAAAATGTTAGCACAAAACCATAGAAATACAGCAGTTATAAATAGCTAAGCTAACCATAACTTATGCCCCTTCAATGCACTGCTTATTACATCAGATATTACATCACTCATGACTAGGCCTCCAGGTTTTCTGGTATTTTTTTTTTACATTTCCGTCTATATTTATCCATATTTATTTTTTGTTAATTGTATCTGTATTTATCCAGATTTATTTTGGGTTTGGTTGAATAATCAAGCAGACATTTGTATATTTCCACATTTATTTAACCAATAAATATGCACTCATGCTTGAATCCCTTTCAGGTTTCAATTCTGTTAACACCCGCAGAAGATAAATCGCAGAACTTTTATGAAAATATGCACATTTCAGTATCAACCTTGTACATGTCTACTGGTGTTAAAACCTCTTTATTAAAACTCCTTTCTTTTTTAATCCCCTTACCTATCAATTCACACAGCTATTGGCCAGGCAGTCATGGCAGACAGTATTTAGAATTACTCATAAAGCAACCCAATTTCGTTTTTATCCACATTTAAAAATAAATACAGACAAGAAAATTAATGTTTTCTGTCTGTGTTTATCTGTAAAAATCAGTAAAAACGGAAAACAGGGAGCCTTACTCATGACCTGGACAGTCACATCACAGATAACATCTCAAATGACATCACTGATGAAATCATCATGTGAGTGTACGTGTTTTGTAAAAGTTTCTCAGTGGTAAAGGTACATGCTAAGCTACTGCATAACCTGGATTACTATTCTCTGGATATACTATTTATCGGTGAACACACCTTTACACTGACACATGTCCCCTGCTGATGTATATGTATGATATTGCTTTGCGACAATCTAAGCTGTTGATTGAAACTTCACTCCAGAGTGATGGCCGAATATACTTCTGTCTTATGACATACTGACCTGTTTCCTTAAAGCAATGCCTTTTGTGATGAATGAATGTTGTAGGAGATTGCAATAAATTCATCTGTTCACTTAGACCTTTCTCTAGGGTGATGGCTTGGTGTGTACATATTTACACCAGACTCACCTTTCTGCTTATACCTTTGTCCAGGATAAAGAATCATTTTACTAGTGGTTTGTCACACAGTGGCCTCTCTGCTAACACCCCCCTACTGGTTGTATGTTGTAGTAGTTTCTGCAAATATGACACTTGCACTAAAACCTGTTTCCAGGTTCACAAATGTTGTTGTTTTGGTTTGCAGTAGACTAGCCTATTCAGAACGATGTTTTACTTTGGTCATTAATGTTTACAGTAGTGGTGTAGAAAACACATCTGCTGAGAACGGTCTTTTACTTGATAAGGGAGTGTAGTAGTTAAGGTTACTGTGACCTCTGTGCTGGATGTCTCTAATCTGTGTGTTCTTCTTACTTTAAAAAAATATAACTGATATTTTATGAATTATTTTGAAATTTTGACATTTACTTTGCTGGTTGATGGCATCTGTGATTTCATTTGAGATGTCATCAATGATGCCATCATTGATATCACTGACCATGTTATGAGCGATGTGAGGTCATAAGCAGTGCATTGAGGGGGCGTAAGTTATAGTGGGCTTAGGTAAGTAGAACTGCTGGATTTCAATGGATTTGTGCATGTAGAATCTGAACCGGACTCCAATATCAATATCACTAACGGGGTGAGGTCATATCCAATGTTTCTTTTTATTATACCCTTCTGGGACAAATAAAGTTGTGATTCAGTCCACCAAGAGGTATTTTTAGCCGGGTCACTTTCCCTCACTATATACTCTACTGACACTCACATATACCAAATAGCTCACATTTGATATGAGGATGGACCTGGTAATGAAGCATGTCACCTAAGGGAGAGTTAGGGTTCTCGTTCTAAAAACACAAGGTTTTTTTAATCGAGAGACCTGTGATTGTAGAGCTCTTCTAAATGTTGGTTTGCTTTCCGTAGACCCTATGCAGTCATTTGGTGTATTTAGAACGTGTTGGGAGTGATGCATTATGGGCCTTTAAATACTCCCGCTATGTAATGTTAAGATTTCAGTGTTTCCTGCTCAAGAATATGTGACAAGCTTTTTGAAAGGTATCTTTATGCATGTTTCAGGGCAAGAGTGAATATGAAAGGAACTTCAAATGGAAAACTCCTGGATTACAGTATGGCGAACTGTCCCCTGAGCAAAAGCAAGCATGGGCTGGACTGCGATCTGATCAACTAGGTAATCAATCTATGTATAAATATATCTTGTTCTCCCATCAATTTCATGTGTCCTCAGCATTTATGAATTTAATAAGATTCATTTATTTATAAGATCCATTTCTTGAGTGAACTAAAATGAGTCTAGAAAGTGCCTAGCTTCCTAATAAATGTATGTATTAGTGCATGAGCATGTGCTGTTTTTACTGTCATACATTCCTCTAATGCCTGAAAACAGCTAACTAGTGGTCTAGGGAACTTGGATGTTCCTTTGTTATTGCCTGTCATCTTCAGGCACATTGGCTATGTAATATAGAGAACATGAAAACTAAATGTAGATGGGCAGCTTTAAAAAAAATATTAGATCTGAATTAGAATATGGCCAGCAATTTCCGATCTGCCAGTGTGGCAGTTCTACCCAAGCCAAGGGAGCTGTTGAAAATCTGCATTATATAGTGTTATTTCAGGTCGGCAGGGGTGACTGTATTTGCCCTAATAAAGCCAATGTGGGAGAGAATTTTCAGCCGAAATAAATCCACATATGTACCTTATTAAATATAGGCACTGAAAATGTGCTCCAAAAATAAAGGTACATTATGGTTGCCCGCATGTCTGATCTCTCTAACATTGTTTTTTCTAGAATGTTAAGAATACCATACTTACCCTTCCATGAAAGCCTGCCATCTTATCCATGGTAATCTTTCAAGGAGTTAATTTGACCTGACACAGTGGAAGACCAGTTATCTTATGTTGGGTGACTTATGCACCACAATGTCTGGCATTGTTAGGTCTGTTCCCTGGCCAAGCAACTGGCAGAGTCAGAGGCGGCTCCACCAGCACCATGCCCATCACTTAGGGTATAATAGAGTGGTTAGATTGCTCAAAAGGTTCAAGGAGAATTTTCTTAATTCCTCTCACCACTATTTTCTAGATCAGAATATGTTTATTATATCTAAAACACTTAATTAAAGGCCCCATAGATCTAAAACGCTTAATTAAAGGGACCATTCAGCGAATGGCATCACAGTGGTTCTTAAATCCCAACCAGACATCTATACTACTATTATAAAGCGAGAACTGGGAACCTTTGAGGCGGGTAAACTCGAAAAGTACACCACCAATCACAACACCCAATACAGCGTTGGAAAGGGAGGTCCAGGAGATCGACATAGGCTATACAGCACCACACCATATACATTGGGGGGGGGGGAAGAACGTTAGGGGAAAAGTAATATGAACGCCGCGTTCTGCGTCATGGGCGCATACAACGCAATGGCATGTGGGCGTGGCGCGGGGAGAAACGCGGAACCGACACCCAGTTCAGTTGAATGTGCGCCACTATCATGGTGAAGAGAGCGGCGGCGAAAGTGGAGCCGTGGGGAGGAAAAGTAACGCGGCGTTCGGCGTACACCAGGAGCGTGGAACTGACACCCAGTTCAGTGCAATGTCCGCCACCATCATGGTAAAGAGAGCGGCGGCGACAGTGGGGCCGTGTGGCTGAGACTGCCCCCGAGGATGACGCGGGCTATCATGGTGAGAGGGTACGTAGTGAACGGAGGGGTGAAGGGGACTGAAGAGAGGTAAGGGAGTTCCTGGTAGGGTGAGGAAAGGTACGCTTTTGGTAGGTTGAAGAAGTGAGACTAAAAGCAAGGACATAGGTGGGATGAGGTGGGGGGTCTGACTGAGATGTAAAGTGTAACTGACGTGTTGGGAGGGTGTAGAGATTAAAAGGTGAGGTGGGTTAATGTAATAGGCTGAGGAGGTGATGGGGTACACATGGGAGTGGGCTGAGATGAGGGAAGTCTGAGGTGAGTGTACTCGAGTGATAGTGTGAGGATTTGATGACTGGGCTCAGGAGATTTGGGGGGGGGAGGGTAGGTGCGCAGGCAGATGGCCGGGACAGGTGAAGCTGAGGCTCTCAGAACAGAACAGAAGGCCAGGTAGTTTGAGGGGAAGTGGGCAAAAAGGGGTAATTGGTAAGAGAGAGGAAGGAGCTGCCCGTGTCCGGGGTGCGCAATGCTGGTGAGTATATTTCACCTCGCATTGTTTTTGCTCCCGAATTAGTGGTTACATAGAATTATGGAGCGCAACACTCATAACCAGTATTAATACCCTTTCCTATGCAAGTGTTATGTCTTGCATATAAGAGCTCTTTAGCTGGCACACCAGATCTTTTATATGAAATGAAACTAATATTCAATAGCATGCATTTACCACAATATATTTTGCCTTGAAAGACTGTCTCTTTCTAAAACCCAGCGTTGGCAAAGACATACTTATCTGGATTTTTGAAGTAGTGTTGGCTAAACGGTACTTACGTTACAGTACAGCTTACATGATGTTCACTTATAATAGCTTCTCTCTTCTCTCTGCCTACCTGAACTTAAAAGTATTTGCCCTTGACACCATAACACCATTTTCAGGAATAGTGAGAAATAAATAGTTTTTTTAATGGCAGGAAGTGGTCCTATGGGCCACTGCCTACTCTTAAATAATGAAAAGAAAGCTATCTTTCTTTTTTTTTTTTAAATGCAACCTTTTTTCATTTAAGGAAAAATGGGCTGTATTTAAAAAAAAACTATTACTTTATTGAAAAGCAATCACGGACATGGTGGTTCGCTGACCCTAGCAGGCACCATTGCTGTGATTTTAGCGATTCCTAGGGAGTCACAAATTGTGACGTACCTCATTAATATTAATGAGGTAGGTTGATTTACGACCCCCTAGGAATTGCTAAATGAAACTCTTGGGGTTTCATACATTAGGAATAGCGATTACCTAATTGCGATTTACAGAAAATCGATATTAGGTGATTGCTATTCCTAATGTTGGTACATGTGGAATTTCAAAGATAACACATAGTTTTGTCCATGATGTATGTTTTCACTGAGAATCAGATCAAGGAGGAGCTGTAGCTATGATGGATTGATAGAGCTTCACTTTCTGGAGGAATGAAAAGGTTTTGAAAGTTTTTATAACACTCTGAGGTGGATTCAGCTGATTCACACCAAGGGGACACAGTAATGGAAAAATAATCGAACATTTTGTTCTTGTTCATTACCACAGCACACACAAACCATTAACCTCTTTGCTTTCTACTTCACCTAAAAGGTTTACTAAGGATTCAAGCAACGTCTACCACTGCTGAAGAATAACCGTCACAGTCAGTTTATGTTCGCCTCAGATTTTTTTATCAGGGTCTAAAATGATTCCTCCTCCTGAATAGTTTCAGAAATATGCTGTGTGTCTTTCCTAGTAACTGTCAGTCTTGATGGATACCCCAGGGAGAATATCACACCCAACTCTCACAGTTCCTGTTGCACAAATTGTAACACCTACATTCTTCTCTTGTGTGGCAGAACTGAGGTTAAGGAACAGTATAAACCGCCACTCTTCCATTTGAAAGTTCAGTTTCAGTCTGGCAGCTAGTCTTATATTGGTCCTAGATGGATTCTTAAGGGTTACTGTTACGATGCAACAACTATGATCATCCAATCTTTGAGAGATCTGAGATAGCGGTCTCTACGTATTTGATCTCCTGCATGCCCAAGGAGAGTGAGTTGGTCTGCAAAGCATTTTTGCTCTACCTCCATCACAGACTGATAATACAAGATGGAGGGGAACCCGAGTACCAAAATATATGGCAAGGATGTATTCTAATTTTATGACCATGATGTCCAATATCAGTTGTACTCCGGCCATTTTACCCCGAACGTGTAACTGGGCTTACAGTTCAGCACCTGTTGCAACCTGGAATCCATTTCCTTGACAGAATTCTCCATCCTTTCAATTTTTATTCCAACTTTTCCACAGGATATTCAGTAATATTGATGCCTCTCCACACTGTGGTGTTTTCTTTTTAACTATTTTCCAGGTTTCTAGGGCACCCATCATTCCTTTCTTCTTTTCTGCCAAGTTTCAAACTGTGCTTTTGGTCCCATCATTCATCCCACTCCTATCTTCTTGTGAGGAGTAGACTGAAAAAAGTAATTTTTCTCTATCCTTGTATCTTGTCTTATATCCTTATCTTGGTCACTTGTCACCTTCGTAGAGCAGCCATTATCCAATTTGAAACTGTTGGGACCGATTACACTTTCTGAGGAGATCTTCCTTGCTTACTCTGCCTCTAAACTCCTGAGAGCCTCCTGGCCACAGGAAGCTAAGTTTCACTCGGTAAGCTGGTACCTGCTGGATGTTGTAGGTCTTGTCCCTGCCCTTCACTGACGTTTTCAAGAGTACCTAATCTGGGGCCTGTTTTGCACTCCCCTCTCACTAGCTGGCTCAGCCTACACTTCTACTTTTTTTTTGGGTGCCATCTGGGTTTGCTCCAATATCAGAGGGTGATATCATGTTCTCTTTCCGTCCTAGTGCACACAATTGCCACCGTTTTACCCTTCTGGTGAAGTCTTCCTTTCCTGCCCTCTGGATCTAGTAAAGGAACCAAAGTATTCGAACAGCAAACACAGTTGAGGTGGAAGCCAGGCACTCCCCTTGGCACCAGGCATTGTTTTTATGTTAAAGCCAAACACTTGACAAGAAGAGACATCCTACAAACGAAAAAACAGCTGTCAATGCGGATTTCTCTTTTTTTTGCATGGTAGCATTTAGAGTTACGCCATACAATAAATATAGCAGGGTCATATGAAAGATGCATAGAGCCAGTAAATATCTTACTGTTAAGGGGCCAGCTGAATCCATCTTCTCATTATAGTGCATGCCAACATAGGAATATTGTGTAATTAGACAAGCAAATCATAAATGTGAATGCTTATTTTTTCCTCTGAAAATCCTTTCTGTTTGAAATACCAGTCGCAGGTTGGGACCCTTGAAACCTTGTTCACACATGAAGTCAGTGCTGAGAGGTATCACGTTTGTCCTAGGTATCACAATTGCATTCCACCCAGCCTGTCAGCTGTGATGACCCAGAGCACATAAATGTCACTGCTTCACATGAATTCTGTTTCAAGCAGTATTTATGGTTCGACAGACCATGCTATGGTTCAAGTGTTTCAAATTCACTTTTTTTGTCTTGTCTTCTTGACTATTTTTACAACTTCAGGTTTTAAAAGTTGTAATACATTTACGAAAAGTGTATCCAAGACTTCAGAAGGTTCAACAGTACTGTTTAGGTCAACCAATGATGAGCTCATGGAAATCAGCTCCTAGCTGTGCCTTTGGAGAGAGAAGTGATGCTGGGAGCTGAGCCTGTGATGTTGGGGTAGCTTGCACAGGGAACCATGTGTGGAGTTGATGGCTCCAATACACCATATGGTGGTGCCATTGATCCCTACTGACATCCATGACACAATCTTTGCCATTGAGGCTAAAGTCCAGTTCTGAACTTATGGTATGCACACATATTACTGATAATTATTATGTTTGCTCAGAAGAAAAATATGTCTGTGTGATTGGGATTTGCACTTGACATTTGTCCTTGAGGGACATATAGATGATTATAGGCCACTTGTACCAAATTTTAAGATGTTCTCTCAGAAACCTATTTAGGCAGCATTAATGCATTTTTCTTTATGTCATGAATCTTATTGTGTCCCACAATAAGTTGCGGGATACCAACTTTTAAACATTCTGTTGAGCCTGATAACATTCCTTTTAGAGCTTCATAATACAGTACTTTGTAAACCTTCTTAGATTTTTATCTATGGGCCCACATACTTTTTCATTGCACCTGTCCTTTTGAGTCTGTGATTTGGCGCTGCTCCTTAATTCAATAATACTTCCTAATACTCTTCCATGTATAGCATTATGTATCATAACATGATATGTTCCACACTCCTATACCTGTCATCTATCCATATGGTGTGAGGCAATTGTTCTTTGTTCATACTGGGCATGTCTGACAAAGAACTGAGTTTCTAAAAAGGAGTGGACTTATGTTTTTGTTATTAGTTGTGGTACCTCAGGTTAAACAGAGAATGATAGTACTATAGTTTACAATGAGGGCTGTGCGGTCACTGCATTGAGTTTGGCAGTCAAGTCTATTGTTTTGAGACAGAAACTTAAAAGGACAGCAGTTGACACTTTCAGAATGTTGGGTTCAGGTGGCGGCTGATGCTCTTTTGATGAAGGTATATCTGGAGGATCTGCGTGTGTATCTGATTGGTTCTGATGCCTTTTTCTCACCTCACCAAGTATAATCCGGTGTTTACTTACACTATCACAACTATGCACTATGTAAACCGGTGCTGAGTAGAGTGCTCCAGAAAATCGGCCAGGGACCCAGTGATTCCCTAGCATTAGGCCATTCCCAGATACATCCATGTTCAAGCTGCATATTTGACAAGTGAGAGCAATGTTCAAGTTGGCTTCTGCCATTTTCAATAAAATGGAGTCCTTTTTTGGCTATGGTTACAAAATACTTTTTGAGATGAGGCTGTTACTAAAGGCGAATATTTTTGTAACGTACCAGATCTCCTGATGCCCATTGTCTTGCTCGCAGGTGATTTCAAGAAGGGGGTGGTTTGTGAAATGAGAAGTTGATCCACTGGATTTATGATCTGATTTATGTCTTCCCATTTTTTCCTATTGTTGAAATAGTCTTGAACAAATTCAAGAAGTTTCAGGCTCCAGTAGTTCTGGTGGCTCCAGTTTGAGCATGAAGGATTTTGTTCAAAGATCTCATGTTTCTCCACAAGGAAAAGCCTGCCTGGTGCCTGTCTTTCTGTCACAGAGTCGGGCAGCCGATTACACTAGGGCCATATAGCATACAGTTGCTCCTCAATGGACTACTTTTGTTGGACATAATCCTCTAATGCAGAGCAGAACATGACATTATTGTGGATGTCAAACATTAGAACACTAGGTCTCGTCGTACATTTTGATGCTAGATATAAGCAAACCTACCTAGGAATGTTTGCATGTATCAGCTTTTAGAGGTTGTCCTTTTTATCTTTTTGAGAAAACCTGATCATTTTATGGTTGGACCTAGAGGTGAGGATTAAGCTACACTTTCTTTGTTTATTAGTACAGCAGCCTTATTGTGCCAACAGAAACATCATATTGCATAAACCCAGGGTAAAAATTGAAGTAACAAATAAACAAGTCCATAACCAGTCGGGCACTGTGAGTCTCAGCAAAAGGTGCTGTCCCTCTTCTATTGCACTCTTTCTTTGCTGCCTGCAGCCCATGTCAGTTAAGTGCTGGGACTTCGCCACCTTTCATGTTTATTTGTTGTTTTGAAGTGCTCTTTACCTTGCTTTTCTCATGTAGGGAGGCGCTTGGGCCTCATGTGCTTAAGCAGCCGCGGGAACGCATCGCCGCTCCTTTACGGGTCCGCTGAACGCTAGTCACGCGTCATTCGCAGTACGCTTGCTCTCTCGTTTCACTGCGCTGTGTAACATCGTTTAACATTGTTGAGTGCCTCCATCCACGGGGAAAACTAGCTGGGTGACCCCTGTCAACATGGAGCCAGATTACCCTGCGAAGTAGGACAATTGCCAGAGCAGTGACTCCTGGATAAAGGCAGACACTGCCCAGGCTGCTATTTTTCCTATGAGAGTGGCTGTTGTAACATAACGGCAAAGTGTCTGCCGGGGACCACAATCCCTTTACCTGCTCATAAGGCCTGTGCCCTGCTGCGTCACTCCCTCCTTTACTGTAGACCTAAAAAAGGTCTGTTGCTGGTTATATTATACTCCTGGGGCCTAATTACCAAAGTGCCTAATTCCCTCTTACCAGGTGAGTGGCCAACGTCTTGCTCATATATACATAGCCTTACCTCACCGGCCTTATGGAGAATAATGGGGACTATTATGAGGAGGAGGACGTCTCATACTTCCGGTGGACGCCTCCATAATTAAAGCGGTCTTGGATACAATAGACCCCCTGAAGAAGAAACTCATGGATATGGTGCAATGGTGTCCCACCAAGGTACGACCTTCCTGGGTCATCGCCCCCTACCCTGTCCACTCCCTCCATCTGAGAACCTGCACAGGTGCCCACAATCCTCAGGGTGAAGCTGTTTGCTTTTGCCAGGCTAAAAAAGGTGTTCTTGGGAGCCAACCCCTCTACACTCTCGAACTTGCCTGCTCCATTTGACACCTCGAACCTGAGCGAGACTGTGCCAAATTCCCCCACCCCGGCTTCGGATGGTTCTTTCATGGGCTCAGGTGGTGATTCCGACTACAACCGGTCCTGTAAATCGGCCTCCAATCCCCCCGCCGGATCAGGTCCCACTGTGGAGGAGCCTGGCAGCTCGGATTCATATCTGTTTGAGTCTGAGGAGCTTATTCATCCCAGCTCATCCGAGTGGGCCCCAGGCGAGAAGTTAGCTAAGTATGCGGCTAATAGACTCTGCAAGCCCCTTGTCCAAGAGGTCAGGAATCGCCTTCGGGCGGATTGCCCCCACCCGTCACGCAAGAGATCGACACGTGTATGGCCACTTTTCTGGCCCAATTTATCAGGGATCCAAAGAAGGGTATTGACTGCTCCTGGCTGTTGTGCCTGGACAAGCTCCAGGACGTAACTGGCCCTTTAGTGAACATTTTTACCATGCCAGGGGATGCCAAGGCGTCCAGAGCCCTGATCTCCACAAAGGTGCTTTCCGGTTGGGCCCAGCAGGCAATGATAATCCTTGGCAGTGCCAACTGCACCATCTCTACGGAGAGGCGAAGGTCACTGCTCATCAAGATTGACCCCAAGTTAAGGGAATTTGGCAACATCAACGGCAAGGAAGGTGGCACAGGGAGAGCTCTTTGAAGACCTATTTGTAAAGGAGCTCGGAAATTTTGCATCAACCTTTAACTCCCTTAATAAAGCCCAGTCAACGGTCAAGCACATTTTCAATGAGCATGTTTTCACCGGGGCCGGCCTTGGTAGGGGGCGCTCGGCTGACCGTTCCCAATATTCTGCCACCGGTAGGGGCCATTCATCCCAGTGAAGACATTGGCAGGACTCCTCGCCCCTTGTGGATTCTACCATACCAGATGACGGGAACGTCACAGAGGACACCTCAATGAACCTGAGGTGGAGGCACTAACTCCAGTTCACGCGGTGATTCTTTCTCTCATTCTCTGCAGTGGTTTAGGATGTCGACTGGCACATTTAATAGACAGATGGCAGGCTCTCACGTCCAACGCTTGGGTTCTTCAAACGGTACAAGTGTTCCACATACAAATCTTTGGATCCCTGTTCCAACCTTTGCTTCTCCGTCCTCTCCTTTTGTGCTGATAGGAGGCCATACTTATTCAACGGTAGGTTCAAGAACTTCTAGCCAAAGGGGCAATTTGTTCTTCCACCCCACACCCCATCGGGTTCCTCTGCAATCTGTTTCTGGTCCAGAAGCAGGCCGGGGTCATCATCTGATGAGCAATCTTCGGGAATTCAATGATAGGTTGATTTACAGCTACTTCAAGATGAAGGGCATCGACCTTCTTCCGGACCTTCTCTGTCCCCAACGACCGGATAATCTGGCTGGACCTCAAGGACCTTTATCTCACGGTCCTGATCTTCCTGTCGCATCTCCGATTTCTTCTTTTCCAATGGCAAGGGCAAACTTTGAATTGACCTCATTACCTTTCGGCCTGTCTTTGGCTCCCTGGTGTTTCACTAAGGTTCGAAAGCCAGTCAGAAAATGCGTGAGGGCGTCTGGGGTACGCATGCTAGTGTATCTGAACTATATGCTTCTCATGGACCAATGCCCACACATGCTGTCATGTCATCTAGATATGGCAGTAAATCTACTTTAGACTCTGGGGGTTGTTGTCAGCCAAAATAAGTCAAGTTTCTCCCCTTCTTGATCTATCACATTCCTGGTGTTCATGATCAATTCGGTAGAGACCACTCCAAACCTTCCCTCAAGGTGATGGCCAAAATATGGCAAGAGGTGAGGAGAATTTTGGCGAAACCACAAACCTCCGTCTGCCAGATCGCCAGTTTGGTAGGCCTATTGCCATCCTCCATTCAGGCTATT
Source organism: Lissotriton vulgaris (assembly GCF_964263255.1). NCBI lineage: Eukaryota > Metazoa > Chordata > Amphibia > Caudata > Salamandridae > Lissotriton > Lissotriton vulgaris. The sequence continues at coordinate 1,735,844,276 of NC_141685.1, forward strand.
TTCTAAGGCCCCCTACACTTTTGGGCCCTCAGCTACTGAAAGCGTCTCCCCCTTGCCCTGTTTCACATAGTCCCACTACCTTCCCCTTTCAGGCCAAAGAGGAACTCAAGTGGTGGCTTTCTCACATGGAGGCGTGTACTGGGCGTGCCCTTTTGGGTTCACAACTGGATCTTGTGATCAAGTCCGATGCCAGCGGTTCAGGTTGGGGTGGCTCGTTGGGAAGGGTTCACCACCGGCAGAGGATGGTCTGCAGCAGAACAGTCGCTACGTATAAACGGCTTGGGACTGATGGCAGGTTCCTACGCAGTCAAATGTTGGACCGGAGACCGGGTGCAACCTTGTGTTCTCCTGAAGATGGACATTGTGGCAGCTGTCTGCTCTGTCATCCACCTAGGGGTATTCTCCTGAAGATGGACATTGTGGCAGCTGTCTGCTCTGTCATCAACCTAGGGGTATGCGGTACAGAGCCCTCTCGGATCTGGCCAAAAACTTTAGGGAGTACTGCCTGAAACACCATGTTTTGATGACGGCGGGACGGGGTCAGCCAACCAGGTGGCGGATTGGCAATCTCGACATCTCCGGGATTCAAGCCTGTGATGAATACTTTCACCAATGTTTCAGGCCCTGTCTGCCGGTTGGAGCCCATTCATGAACCACTTATCTGCGTTCAGACTCGACCTTCATCTGCCCCGGTACTTCAGTTGGAGACCGATCCTGGGAGCTGTAGCTACCAATGCCTTTCTCCAGGTTTGGTCAATGTAACAGGATTAAGCTTTTCCCCCCTTCATCATGATCATGCGGCTGATGGCTCAGGTGCGTAGGCAGAGAGCATATTTTGTAGTGATCACCCTGGTGTGGAAGTAACAAGTATGGTTTCCAGTTTTGATGGAACTTTACTGGGCTTCTCCAATCTGTCTACTCAAACATCTTCATCTCCTGATGATCCCTCCAGTAATTCCCATCTTCTGGTGATGAATGGCAACCTCAAGCTTAAAGCTTGGGGGACTACAGGTCTCGATGGCAAGTGCCTGGCCTTTCGCAAGATGCAACGGACCCCCTCTCACGAGCATGGGTGGATGATACTGTCAAGAGGTATTGATATCCTGTTCTTGATGGATGGGTTGCTGTCTGCAACAGAGTTTGGATCCCGTGGGGGTGGACCTAGTCCATATCCTGAATTTCCTTGCCTCCTTAGCTTCAGATGGACTGGCATATAGATCAGTCAGTACGTTTAGATCACCAATCTCAGTGGCTATGCCATGATTGTGGGTCTGCCAGTTAGGGAACATCCTCAATACAGAACACCCTGGGTCTTCTACAAAAGAGTGAGAGAGGAGTGAGTCAACCAAATGAAGCAACCACTAGGGTACCAGTCTTCCGAGTGGGAGCGAAACGTCCTTCTACCAAGACCCATCAACCACCCAATGTGATGTCTCATCATCTGGGTTTAGGTATCATCCCATCAAGGAAAACCGATCTAGGGATTGATCGGAAAAAACCTTGACTAAGAGGAAGACTATGGGTTAGCTGGTCACCCTACATAGTACTTACTCACATCCAGAGACTCACTTAGGAAGGTGAGAGGATCAGAGAGGTATAGGTAAAGGATGTGAAATGTGCAGCGCAAAATAAAGTGAAAAAGTGGTGTTCTAAAAATGACTAAGGAGTGCTTATAACAATTTTATTCAGCAAGCCCCCTTGCCATTACTAAAAAGCAGAGTGCTGACGCTTGTTATTTACAAGACGTCAAACAGTGTAAAAGGTCAACATGTTTCTGCCCTCACTAAGATCAAACTGTATCGGGGCATTCTTCAGGACCAAGCTATAAACAAGTACAGCTGCTGCTACAAAAAGTGAAAATTATAATAGTGTGAAATTAATATACAGATACTCCACCGGTAATGTCCAGATTGAATGGTTAAGGATACATTAACCGGAACCTGCAATAGATAAGAAACATCATATCCGTGTCAACAGTACTCCATAAATTACACTCACTCATACTCACTCTGTGCTTGCGTCAAATGACGCTTTCGCATTTCTAATTGTGTGGTGATACTCAAAAGAGGTTTATCACTTACCCAGAAAACTTGGGTGTCGCCCTCACCTCTACCTGGTGCACTACTCAGGGAAGGGGGCCCCGCTCTAAAATAAGGACAAAAAAAGGGATATAGTCAGTGATGTATCTACATCACGACCAGAACGTCTTATATTTACTACACTCGCCCCTGGCTAGGGCCAATTGAAGGTACAGCGCGTCAGGTATAGTCCACAAGGGGTTCCCGTCATAAATTTCATCCCTCATTAATCACGGGGTGTCATGTGGTGTTCTTTCATAATCTTACATATTATCCATTTCACCCCTCTTAGTGTAATCCTCTCTGTCTGACCTGCTATTTGATTGAATAAAGCAAGTAAAGCAGTATGCTCTTGAGAATGGAGCAAGTAATTTTAATTAAACACAGAGTGATATAACTAAAGGCTAAGTCTTGGCTAGGTTGTTGTTGAAAACAAAGCAAGTAATCCTAGTTGAAAACAGAGATACTAAGTCTCGGCTAGGTCTCAAGTGGGGTATCCAATTCCCACTCCTGAACCAGCGTTCGCCTGCTCGAATCAAAAAAGTCTAGGCATCTCTTGTGAAGAGACTTACCTGTCCGTCGGTACCCCAGGCCGTGAGGAGTAATGACCGGAGGTACCGACGTTCTAATCTGCACTGATACATAAAGGAGTTACAGTGTACATAAATTGTTTTATGTTGCAAATTGCCTGTACGGTTTTGGGCAGTTTTTTCGACAATTCCGTCTCCTTGATTATGTAGTGAGCCGTTGCGCATGAGCAGGGGAGTAGTGTGCCCGATTCAAGCTCATGCGCGTCTAACTCCGGTGCTCACACATGCGCATTTAGTTGCTTCTCACTAGGATTCCTTTCCTCCCCGGAAAAGGATACCGCCTCACACCTGACCCGGCCTGTGCATTTAAACTGGCGGTTTTGCCGTTGTGAGTCTCCTTACGGCAGAAGCCTGGTCTGGGGTAGGTTGCAAGAAGGCAGCACCCGCACTCAATTGTAAGTACTTCATAAGATGTAATATCCTGCACTGTGAGCACCAGGCCCAGCACTTCAGATAATTGGCTAATGTGCCTCTACGCTGCTGTCTTTGTGTTTGTTTTCACAGCCCAGTTACTTGCGGGCGTCCATAATTCTGACCACGTAGGATTACTACACGCAGTGCTTGGTGAGCATATTCTTTGAGCACTTATAACTTTACAGTTTGTGCGCTCGTTGTAAGTAAACAAACCAGGACGATTTGCTTTTTTGTATGGGGCATATTTTTAAACCTTACTAGGTTGAGGACCATTTAATTCCTCCCGCCTTTTTCCAATATTCATGCTTTGTAGGGCAGGGGCCCAAACCAGACTAAATAAAATACCCCTCCCCCTGTTTTTGACCAGTTACGATTAACCTGTCCCGTGTGCCTGTCAACGTTTACTGTTTATGGGTAATTGATGTACACACATATGGTACATTTTGCGGCATCAAGTTCTCTTCGATGCTGTCTTATTACTTTGTTTTGTTCTTTCTCATTTCCTAGGCTCCATTCAGGAGTGGTCTCCACCTATTAGCCGTGACCATGATAAGGGTTCACAGGTTCTACTCCACCCTGATTGAGATAAGAGGGTAATTTTTAAACTCACTAAATCACGTGCACTTTACATATTCTTTACTTGATGGTCCTGACGAAGCGCTAACGACCTCTTGGCAACGGAAGCGCGAAACATGTTGACCTTGACAATTGACACCTAGGCATAATAGGCCTCTTGGGTTAATAATTTTTAGCAGTATTGACTGCCAAGGGTATATTTTTTACCATATCGCTGCATGTTTACCCTTGTTTCAATTTTAATATATCACACTGGCACGAATTCCTTTTACCCTCCTCTTGACTCATAACCCGCACACCCGCATGCATCATCCGGCATTCCTCCAAAAGATCTCCTATAAAGTGACCCTTCTTGGGACCCGTAGGGAATTGCAGCGCCGGCCCTACGAGGAGCAAACGCCCGATGATGAAGCATGACACTCTTCGGGGTGTGTGAGGGCAACAGAGGAAACACAATGTCTTTCCCTCTTATAATCTTGGGTCCTTTATACCTAGGAATCTCCTTTTCTCTTTTTCCTTGCTTTTTCTTCCAATTTTTTAAGTATGGGTGACTTTTTGCACCATGATGCATGGGTGACTTTTTGCACCCTGGCACAGGAACTTTGTCCTCTTTGTTGGTTAAATATTGACATTCGGAGCACGGACACTGGACCCTTATAAGCTCCTTGGTTCCCCCCCCCCCTCTCTTTTTGATAAATATCCTAGCGTTTTGTATCAGGCGCATCTGTGTTTTGGTCTTTTCAACCCTGTGAATTGGTTCCAAGATATTGTTAAGAGTTTGGACCATTACTAATGTTTTTTTGTATATTTTAAATCACTCTATTTTTGTGCCGTCCCTTGCTGGTTCACACTTGTCACTTTGTGCCGTTCACAGTTTTCACAAGCACAAACTTGCACAAGTGGTACAGGTTACATGCCATTAATTGTAATACAGTGCTTTTTTCCTTGATTTCATCTAATTCCGAACATAAAACCGCTCTCAGCAATTCTTGCATAACCATTGACGTCTCCCTGTTTTCTTACCCGCCTTCTGTTTCTCTACAACTAATGTGTGCATATTTAACTTGCCTTTAATTGATACCTGTTGAGACATTGTTATGTGTTGCATATGCTTGTCACCCAGGTCTCAACTGGGTTTAGGGGCTACCTCTTGTTGTTTAGGCTCTAAATTTGAGGAACAGAGGCCTCTAAACAGGAGTGAAATCTTCCACAGTTGGCTTGATTGCTGAAAGAATGAGTGCAATAGAAGAGGGACAGCACCTTTTGCAGAGACTCGCAGTGCCTGATTGGCTAGGAACTTATATATTTGTAACTTCATTTTTTCCCTTGGTTTATGGGAAATGAAGTTTGTTTCCACGTTGATTTGGCTGCTGTATTAATAAACGAAGAAAGTATAGCATAAACCTCACTTCCGAGTCCTTAATAGAACAAAAGCTTTCCTGTTCGATAGCTAGGACATTTTTCAATCTTTACTATTAAATAAAGTATTTGTAAACAGGTTTCCTCCAGCTTCTTACATTCTCACTCAGGCCTATTCCCGAAAAACTCTTGCAAAATCTTACGAGCTGCAAAATATAATCATCCATACTGGCCCCAGTGCACAAGCAATGCAGGCTTGCCATCAAAGATACTCATGGGCAAGGTCCTTCATCAGAACCTTCCCCTGTGGCCAAGAAGGTGCTCATCGACAAGGCTACCTCCAGCCACTACCACCACCACCAATAATAACCCTTTCCCCTAGCTCCCTGCAGGAGTCACCACATTCTTTTTTGGGCACAGGCAGTCTCAGTCCCTATTCCTCTATAGAGGACTTCAATGCCCCTCTCAAACCACATTTCACTAATGACCCCTGTGAAGACTACGACATAGAGCCCACAGGGAACCCTGACCGTGAACATATCTGAGTCAGGAATTCTGATAGATACATCTGCCAGTGGATTCCTCACTTTGTGATTCCTCACCTTGTGAATATCCCCCTTGCGTCAGCAACATTCGGAAATTCTTTTTGTAGCTTTGCCCTGTTGTGGACGACGTCATAGAGGCACAGCATCGCACGCGACTCCCCTGACGTCACCGACACTGCAATAGGCCCACGCCGGCGGGATGACATCTGTTCCCTTTTTTGCCGCGTCGTCGACGCTAACGGTTTCATGGAATCTCTGTAGCCTTTTAGTAACTTTGTTGCTATTTTCTTCACTTTCCTGTTTATTTGTGTCCTTCACGATGTCGACAAAGAAGACCGGCTTCAAGCTTTGCAGAGAATGTGGGAAAATGATGTCAATCACGGACCCACACGAAGATTGCATCTTGTGTCTAAGTTCCGACCATGATGTCGATGGATGTTCTTCATGTCGGAAGATTAACCCGAAGGCTCTGCGTGAGAGCGAGGCCAAACCACTGGTGGGGAAGCTGAAAGGTGACAAGGAAAGAAAGTCTTTGAGGTCTCGTTCGAGAAGGTCGAGGTCGAGATCGTTGTCGAGATCAAGGCCTCGAGCGAAGTCGACTTCGAAATCATCATCAGATCATGCTTCGAAGTCGAAGAAGAAGCATAAGAAAAGAAGACATGAGTCCCGACGTCACTCCGGTAGGGATTCGGACTTGAGGTTGAAGTCACCCAAGAAGTTACTTTCGAAGGTGATTCCTCCTCCGGAGGACTTGGGTCCTGAAGGTGAGGCTTCGCCTTCGGAGTCGCAGGTTCAGTTGCCGGATCCGTCTCTGGTTCCTTCTCCGGCGCCGTCCCTGGCCCGAGAGGATGAGGAAGAAGTTCCTATGGGTGAGGATTCTGCGCCTGTGGAAGAGCCGAATTCGGAACCACCTCAAGGCCAGCCAGAGGGTCTTCAGCCACCTTTTCCGGCCCCAGGCCAATACCCATCAGCGTTTTTGAACGCTATGTATGGAGTCTTTTCAAGGGCTTGGTACCCCTCTGGTGCACCTTCGGGTCCCATGGGTCCACTAGCCTTCAATTTAGGGGTTCCTCACTCCTATGCTCCGGCTCCATTTATGCCGTTCATGCCGGCTACGACACCGCCGTGGCAATACCCGAGGTCGTCGACGTCGACTGCTCCGAGTCGACCTCGAGACCAACCCACTGTACTATCGGATTCGATACCGATGCCGGCTCTGGCGGAGTCGTTGGTGGATCCGACGGCGTGGCGTGTGAAGGAAAGGTCCAGGAGGGAGGCTCAGCGCCTCATGGAGGAGCAGAGATATACAGAGGCTCAAACTGAAATGGAAGAAGGTGAGCTTGAGGATGACTGTTTCGAGAATCTGGCGGAGGCTAGTGGCCTGGAGTTTTCTCCCGAGTGGCAGTTACCTTCTGTGTCTGATGCCCCTTCAAAAGACGTTCAGCCTTATCACTTGGTTATGAGGAAGGCAGCGGAACTTTTGAATTTGACCCTACCTACAGTAGAATTTAAATCCAATCTACTGACTGAGGTTCTGCATTCAGCCAGTTCTGTGGTGGAACCGTTGCTCCCATTTAATGAAGCCTTAACAGAGCCTATTGTGGAAGTTTGGAAAAAGCCTCTTACAGCACCAGCAGTTTCCAAGGGTGTGGCAAGAAGGTACAGGGTCGCTCCTGAAGACCCTGCTTTTCTGACTTCTCATCCTTCACCTGAAAGTTTAGTAATCCAGGCAGCCTGTTCCAAAAAGACTGTGGGTGCATTTCCTCAAGTGCCTGGGGATAAGGATGCCAAGAAACAAGTTCAGATTGCAAAAAAGACCTTTTCTTTCGCGAGTATGGCATTAAAATCAACCAATGCCACTTGCCTTATGGGGAGATATGTGCATGCTCTCATGGATACACTGCGTCTTCTGGCACCTAAGATCCCTGTTGACAGCAGGAAGGATGTTGAGGAGGTGTTGACGGGTGCACAGGCAGCGGCTCGCCAGGTGATACAAAGTGGGCTAGACACTGCGGATTCAGGGGCACGCATCATGGGTACTGCGGTTGCCACAAAAAGATCAGCTTGGCTGAAATCTTCAGATTTTTCGGCAGATGTTCAAGCTGCTTTGTTGGATCTGCCGTTTGATGGTGTTGGACTAATTGGAAAAAAAGCTGATACAGCCATAGAAAGATTTAATGACAGTAGGGCTACAGCCAAATCTTTAGGGCTTCAGACAAGGGGTTCTTCTACCAGAAGGTTCAGAGGATTCGGACGCTCTTCCTTTTGCTCCTATCGGCAAGGTCAGCAGCAGCAGCAGCAGCAATAGCAACAGCAGCAGCAGAATTCCTTCTACAAGTCGTACAGGGGTAAACAAAGAGCACGTCCTCGGGGACGACAAGCCTCTTTCTCCTCCACCTCATCCAACCCCTCAGCCTCAGAAAAGCAGCCCTAGATCTGCCATTCAGGATCATGCGGGTCCGGTGGGGGGTCAGCTTACCCACTTTCTACGGGATTGGGAATCGGTTACATCAGATCTTTGGGTTCTCAATCTCGTAGAAAATGGGTATGCTCTTCCCTTTCGGGAATTCCCTCCCAATTACCCTCCTTGTTAAAGTTTTTGCACGGAGAAACACCTCTTACTTCTGCAGGAGGAAGTTCAGACACTATTAAGAAAGGGTGCGATAGAGGTGGTTCCAGAGCAGGAAAGGGGTCAGGGATGCTACTCCCGGTGTTTCCTGATTCCCAAGAAGGATGGCAGACTTCATCCAATCCTGGATCTCAGGATCTTGAATCTTTATCTGAAACAAGAGAAGTTCAAGATGCTCACCTTTGCGCAGGTTCTTCAGGTGCTGCTGGAAGAAGACTGGATGGTGTCGCTCGACTTGCAGGATGCGTATTTTCACATCCCAATCCTGAAGTCGCACAGGAAGTATCTCAGTTTTACGGTGGGATCGCAACATTATCAGTTTGCGGTCCTTCCTTTTGGAATTACTACTGCGCCTCAAGTCTTCACCAAGGCGATGGCGGTGGTGGCTGCACATCTCAGAAGGTCAGGGGTTCCAGTATTCCCCTATTTGGACGACTGGCTGATCAAGGCAGAGTCGTCAGAGAAAGTGCTCCAGCATCTGCAGGAGAAAACTCAGTTGTTGTACCGGTTGGGTTTTTCAATAAATGTACCCAAGTCTCACCTGGTGCCCTCCCAGCGCAACCTGTTCATAGGTGCTGTACTGGACACAACTGTATGTCGTGCATTCCTTCCTCCTCAAAGGATTTGCGACATACAGGAAATGATTCCTTTATTTTACAATGGGGCGGTCGTTCCAGTCCTGAAGGTCCTTCGCCTGCTCGGTCTGATGGCTTCTTGCATTCTGTTGGTAAACCATGCATGCTGGCATATGAGGGCGCTCCAGTGGTGCCTCCGCAGGCAGTGGTATCAACACAACCGAGAACTCAGGGAGTCTGTGAGGATCTCCAGAGAAACTGCGACGGATCTATCTTGGTGAAGCGTGGAAGGCAATTTGTCTCAGGGAAAGCCTTTTCATCTGCCTTTCCCGGTGGCCACAGTGATTACGGATCCATCCACTCTAGGGTGGGGTGCTCATCTGGGGGATCTGGAGTTCAAAGGTCTTTGGTCTCCAGAGGAAAGGTTGCTTCACATCAACCTTCTAGAGTTACGGACGATTTGTTTGGCACTCAAGGCCTTCCTCCCTTTCCTTTGCAGTCGGTCAGTTCAAGTGCTGACGGACAATACGACCGCAATGTGGTATGCCAACAAGCAGAGAGAAGTGGGGTCGCAGTGTCTCTCCAGAGAGGCTCTGCGCCTCTGGTCCTGGGTTTAGGACCATCAGATTTGTCTGATGGCAAATCATCTGGCCAGAGTTCTGAACGTGCGTGCAGACAGTCTCAGTCGGCAGTTCTCAGCCGACCACGAGTGAAGGCTTCACCCGGAGGTGGTTCGTCACGTCTTCCAGACGTGGGGAACTCCTCAGGTGGACCTGCCACTCGCGAGAATGCTCACTGCCTGTCATTCTGCAGTTTCCCGTATCCGATGCAAGAAGCCTTGGGGGACGCGTTTCAGTTGAGTTGGGGAAAGTCAACTCCTTTACGCGTTTCCTCCCATACCTTTGATTCCTCGGGTTCTGAGGAAGATTCGCCAAGACCGGGCCCAAGTTATTCTGGTCGCCCCGGATTGGCTGGTACACGGATCTTCTCCACCTCTCCTCTCGTCCCGCCGCTCCGTCTCCCGCTCAGGGCAGATCTCCTCTCCCAGATGGAGGGGCAGGTTCTACACTCCCACCTCCAGACATTACACCTTCATGCCTGGAGATTGAACGGGGCAACCTGAATTCCTTTTCTCTCCCACACGATGTGGTGGATGTCATTGGTTTGGCTAGGCGTGACTCCACTAAATCCATTTATTCGTACAGATGGTCTAAATGTGTCTCTTGGTGTGGGGAGAAGTCTGTTGACCCTGTGAAGGCTCGTTTGTCTCACATTTTACAATTTGCTCTTTCTTTGGCACAGCAGGGATTTGATCTTTCGGCATTGTCGGCATTTCTCTGATAGCCGGATCAGCCGTCTCTTTTCAAGTCTCCTGTGGTTTTAAGGTTTTTGAAGGGCCTCACAAATAAGTTCCCTCCTACTCCCTTTACTGTGCCTCAATGGGGTTTAAATCTAGTTTTAACCTACTTGATGGGTTCTCCCTTGGAATCCTTACACAAGTGTCCCATGAGGCTTTTGTCTTTTAAGACGGTCTTCCTGGTTGCGATCACCTCGGCAATGAGGGTAAGTGAGCTTCAAGCTCTTAGTTCCAAGCCCCCATTCTTGACCATTCATGCTGAACGAATGGTTCTTAGGACCAGGGCTGCTTTTCTCCCTAAGGTGGTAACTCCCTTCCATCTAGGAAAATCTATTACCCTTCCTACCTTTTATCCTTCCCCTCATCCTTCCAAGGAGGAGGACAGACTACACCGCCTGGACCCTAAGAGGGCGGTGAGCTTTTATCTCGATAGGACTAGAGACTATCGAGTGGATGACCAGCTCTTCGTTGGATTTGCCGGCTGCAAGAAAGAAAGAGCGTTGCACAAGCGTACTCTTTCAAGATGGATCATCCTCTGTATAAAGATCTGCTACTCTTTGGCCGGTAAGGAACGTCCAGAGGGTATAAGAGCTCACTACTAGAGCAAAGTCGTCAACTTCTGCTTTGTCTAGGGGTGTACTTGTAGAGGATATTTTCAGGGCCGCGACTTGGACCTCCCTCCACACTTTCGCGAAGCATTACTGCTTGGATGCCGAGGTGAGGAGGGAAGGTCACTTTGCGCGCTCTGTCCTCCAGGATTTTTTGGTGTAGAAGAGTGGACACCCTCCTCCGGGAGTGGGGACTGCTGTGGGACTCTATTCACAAGGTGAGGAATCCACTGGCAGATGTATCTATCAGAAGAACAAGTTACTTACCTTCAGTAACGCTTTTTCTGGTAGATACAGTATCTGCCTGTGGATTCCTCACTGACCCACCCGCCTCCCAGTTGTCCACTCTTCTATACCAGAGGTACTGTAATGTATTTACTTTATTGTCAAAGAATTACTTATTTCAAATGTTTTGTTGCATTTGTTTCACACTGTGTGTGTTACCTTGATATTTGTGTACTGTGTATACTGTGTATATTTCTACTGTCATTGGTCGGTCCGTGTGCCTCTAAGGCAGGGAAAAAAGGGCGGAACTGATGTCATAAAGCCGGCGTGGGCCTATTGTAGTGTTGTGACGTCAGCGGAGTCGCGTGCGATGCCGTGCCTCTATGACGTCGTCCACGTCCACGTCGGCGCGAAGCTAAAAAAAGAATTTCCGAATGTTGCTGACGCAAGGGGGATATTCACAAGGTGAGGAATCACAAGGTGAGGAATCCATAGGCAGATACTTTATCTACCAGAAAAAGCGTTACCGAAGGTAAGTAAACCTTCTCCCTCCTACCCCTTGTACATTACAGGGCATGTCCATTGAACTCCCTCATATTTGCCACTGCCCACAAGCAAGCAGCAGCACAAAGTAGCCTGCACACCACTTCTGAGGATGATAATGTCTTTGTAGAAACACTGTCTAGGATGAAGCTTTCACTCCAGTTCCTTCCCATCTTAAAAGGAATGTTCAAGGCTGGCCTGGAGACTTTCAAGGTGCCAGTGAAATGCCAGGGTGTCACACCAAGGATAGAGAAGGAATATAAACCTTCTCTCTCCAACCCCATGTACATTAGAGGGCATGTACTTCCCCCCCAGACTCCCTCGTAGTTGAAACCACATGCAAGCAAGCAGCAGAACAAGCCACAGTGATGCTCCCCTTCTAGATAAGGAGAGTAAGCACGTTAACGCTGCAGGCGAGAGGGTAGCGGTAAGTGCAGACACCTACTGGTGCATTGCCAATTCAGTGGGCCTTCTCTCTCGGGAATGAGCCCTATACCCCTGCAGTGTCTAAGTCCATTCTTAGACATTGTAAGTGCAGTAATGCCATAAAGAGTATAAGGTATGGGAGTTTGTAATTCTAGCCTTACTGAAAACTGGGAAGGTATCACATTTTTCAGCACATTAAACCCACGCTGATGCCAGTATGGGATTTAATGAAAACTTCACTCACAGGTGCCCCCTGAAAAAAGACCTAACTCTAGTGTCCAGACATGTTTCTGGACCCCTGGGTCGAGAGCTTTCCGCTCTCTGGGTCTTGAAACAAAGCACATCATGGGACAAGGTGCCAAGCCTCCTCCCCCTGGTTGGGCAGGGTCCATGAAGGGGAAGCTTCAAAGGCTTGCCGCCTTTTTGAGGGGCCCTAGGCATTTGCTGCTCCCAGCAACTGGCCCCCACTGGTTCTGGACTCCACTTTGGGCGGGAGAATCAGTGGGAAAACCAAAGTTAGGAGGATAGGTGTGCCCATCTTTGCCAGCCCCACCCTTCAGGTGGGGGAGGTGAGCTGAAGCCCAACTCTCAGTCCCCGCCATCTTGCAGATGTGGGACCCAGCCAACCAGAGTGAGGCTTATGCTCCCCTCCCACTGTAGAGTGGCATAGTAGGGGGTGTACCCACCCCAAGGAAGGGTGCCATTGGTCCGACCTGTACCTATGTGTAATGCCCCTAAATGTAGTATTTAGGGGCAACCCCTGAACCTTGCCTCCTCAGACCAGAGCTGACAAGACAAAGCCAGAAGAAGGACCGAACATCCGCGCTGAAAGAAGAAGAAGAGGAGGACACCAACTGACTTGGCCCCAGCACTACCGCATGTCCTGATCTTAGATTTCTCCAACAGAACCTCGGTGTGCCCTGCAGCAAGCAGCCCTCAAAAGCCTGGAGGACTTGCACTGCCTTCGCAGGCAAAAAGACTCTGCCTCCTGTGAGCACAGAACTGGCTCAGAAACCAACTGACTCTGACTCCGGCAGAGTCCGTGAATCTCCACCATGGCACCCTAAGCCTGAGTGACCCAATACTCTAGGAAGGTCCCCCTGACAATCCATTCCTGGACCTCGGTGACCCCATAACCTCTTCAAGCTCTGAAAACAAACCTGCAGCTATCAACTGAAAGGTACCCTCAACTGCGGCTGAAGGCGATGCTGACCCTCCCACACACTGTTAGACTACACTCGCCCCGTCCTCTCTTACCCTGTGACCGTCTGGATTCCCTCCATTACGGTCGCTCCCCCAGCACTCTGCTCGCACAACGGAAGCCTTCTCCTCGCTGCCTGCCTTGCCTGCCCTGATACCTGCTGCCTGCCGCCCTGTTACAGCGCATTGCTCAGATCACAGCGCTTGGTATCGTTTTAGCTCGCATTGCTTTATTTTAATTTTTATACATCCACGAACTGCATAGCGGCTGATGTAATTGCTGGTGAAGCGTTTTTTTGTGTACTTTGTAGCAAGATTGCATTGACTCGAGCTCCGGCTGTGCCCCAGTTTCGATTTATTACCGGGCAGCCATTTCAGTTTGTATTTACTTTTACCCGTGTCTCCTCCCAGACCCCGCCTCCCAGCTGACCCTCCCACGCTCCGCCCCCTCCAAACTTCATTTATGCCTGATGTCCCAACGCGCAGCGTCCACGCGCTGCGGCCGCGCCGAAGGTGCGCCAAAGGTAAGCCCGTCTACGCCCGTCCGCGCCTGGACCGCGCCCTGCGCCAGACCCCCTGTTCCCCGCCACTCCCAACCCACTAGATTCACTTATGATGCCGCTACTCTCCTCGCCCTCAACCCCGGTCGCACATCACAATGCTGCGAAGCTACCCCTGGACGTACCCACGGCCCATTCGCCTGCCTCTCCTGCAAGTTCAACTGCTTCAGGACCCTCACCAAACCCACTTCCTCCACACACATCTCCGAACCCAACCGCCTGAAATGCATCCTACTGAACACCCGCTCAGTCCACAGACATGCAACAGAACTCTGGGACCTAATCGACACTGCGTCACCTGACATCGCCTTCCTTACTGAAACATGGATGAACGCATCTTCTGCTCCCGACATCGCCATAGCCATACCGGACACTTACAAGATTATTCGTAAGGACCGCACCAATCAAACCGGAGGAGGCATCGCCATCTTCCACAGAAACATCATCAATATTACAACCAGCTCCGACGACAATCTTGCAACCGCCGAACACCTCCACTTCCAGATCCACACCGACCCCAGGACCACCCTTAGAGGCACCCTCATTTACAGGCCTTCAGGCACCCGCACTCAATTCAGCGACGACATCACAGACTTCATCAGCCCGCACGCCCTCGCCTCCGAGAACTACATTCTTCTTGGAGACCTCAACTACCACCTTGAAAACATACTCAACAGCAATACCACCACCCTTGTGGACAACTTGGCCAATCTCGGACTCAAACAACTTGTTGACACCCCCACTCACATAGCCGGACACACGCTCGACCCTATCTTCACCTCCAGCAAGCACATCTCCTTCGATCGCACTACAGCTCTCCACTGGACGGATCACAGCTGTGTTCACTTCAGCTACATAACCACCCTGACCCACAACCATCCACAACCCATCCCCGGAGAAACTGGAACAAAATCACCACCGACCAACTCCTCACATCACTCAACCATAACCCTCCCACCCTCTCAATGGACCCAGACCAAGCGGCCACCAACCTCAGGCAATGGATTACCCACAGTGCGGACGAATTGGCACCCCTGAAAAAGCACCAGTTTAAGTCAGCCAGCAAAAAGGCTCCCTGGTTCAATGATGAACTTAAAAAATCCAAGAAGCTATGCCGCACCATGGAGAAGAATTGGAGAAAAAACCCAACCTTAGACAACATGACCTCCCTCAAGACAGCCACCCGCAAACACCACCAGCTGATTCGATCCGCCAAGAAATCAGCATTCAAGGAACGTCTCGACAACAATTCTCTTAACAGCAAGGAACTCTTCAATATCGTCAAAGAATTCACTAACCCCACCGCAGCATCCAACGACATCACTCCCTCCCAAGACCTCTGGGACGCGCTATCCTCCTTCTTCTACAACAAAATTGCCGACATCCACAACAGCTTCAAGAATACTCCCATTGATCAACCCGACCCACCCCCTTCAGATCCCAATCCCCCAACTAACATCCTCAGTGCCTGGAACGCAATAACCACTGAAGACACCATTCGCCTCATGAACTCAATCCACTCTGGCTCGCCTTCTGACCCCTGTCCCCACCACATCTTCAACAAAGCTGACTCCATCATCGCACCCCAACTCCGGGATGTCATTAACTGCTCTTTCAACTCTGCCACCTTCCCAGAAATCTGGAAGCACGCCGAACTCAGCGCCCTTCTGAAAAAACCCACAGCAGACCCATCAGAATTGAAAAACTACCGACCCATATCCCTCCTCCCTTTCCTGGCCAAAGTCATCGAGAAAGCCGTCAACAGCCAGCTCGCCGCCTTCCTTGAATCCAACAACTACCTTGATCCATCTCAATCCGGATTTCGAGCCAAACACAGCACCGAAACTGCCCTCATTGCAGCAACCGACGACATCCGAGTACTCCTGGACAACGGAGAAACAGTGGCCCTCATCCTACTCGATCTCTCCGCCGCTTTCGACACAGTCTGCCACAGCACCCTTATACAACGCCTCAGCAACATCGGCATACAAGGAAAAGCCTTGGATTGGATCATCTCGTTCCTAGCTGGAAGAACTCAGAGAGTCCGACTTCCCCCTTTCTACTCAAAGTCCACCGAAGTCATCTGCGGCGTTCCTCAAGGATCCTCACTCAGTCCCACTCTCTTTAACGTCTACATGAGTCCTCTCGCATCTATCGCGCGTCAACACAACCTCAACATCATCTCTTACGCCGACGACGCCCAGCTAATCCTTTCCCTCACCAAAGACCCCAACACCGCCAAAACCAATCTTCACGAAGGCATGAAAGAAGTAGCTGAATGGATGAAACCGAGCCGCCTTAAACTCAACTCAGACAAAACGGAGGTGCTCATCCTAGGATCCTCCCCCTCAGCATGGGACGACTCTTGGTGGCCTTCCGCTCTGGGCACAGCACCCACACCCACAGACCATGCACGTAACCTTGGCTTCATTCTAGACTCCTCTCTCTCAATGTCCAGACAAGTCAACGCCATCTCGTCCTCCTGCTTCAACGTCCTTCGCATCCTCAAAAAGATCTTCCGCTGGATCCCTCTCGAGACTAGAAAGACTGTCACCCATGCACTGGTCATGAGTCGTCTGGATTATGGCAACACACTCTACGCCGGAATTACAACAAAATTACAGAAAAAACTCCAGCGCATCCAAAACGCGTCTGCGAGACTCACATTAGACATCCCTCGCCAAGATCACATCACTGGACACCTAAAAGACCTCCACTGGCTTCCCGTCAACAAAAGAATTACTTTCCGTCTTCTCACCCACGCACACAAGGCCCTTCATAATCTAGGACCCGAATGCCTCAACACTCGACTATCCTTCTACAAACCCACCCGCCAACTAAGATCATCCAATCAAGCCCTCGCCGCAGTCCCGCGCATCCGAAAATCCTCCATGGGTGGCAGATCCTTCTCCTTCCTGGCTGCCAAGACCTGGAACTCACTCCCCACCCACCTCCGCCTTACTCAGAACCACATCTCCTTCAGAAAAGAATTGAAAACCTGGCTATTCGCCAAATTATGAACCCCTCCCTCTAGCGCCTTGAGACCCTCCGGGTGAGTAGTGCGCTATATAAATTTCTGAACTTGAACTTGAACTTGACCGACTCTGTAACTAAAGCGGTCCAGAAAGACTAACCACAGCTGTCTGATCGACTTTGTCTCTGAACGCTTGCAGTCACAGTACGACCACTCCCATAGACCCCATTCACCTCCTCAGCCGCTGACCAACTCCGAGGGAACCACGACCGAATCTGCAGCATTAGCCAAGACTGCATCCTACACCCGACCCGTCTCTGTGCCGCTGATGATGTAGTTCTTGTGTTGGCCATTGGGCCGTACAGTGCTGACCTCAAACCCAGGAACTTTTGTTTCCCAACCTGGTGGCCTGCTTGCCGCAGTCTCCATGCCAATGCTTAGCCTGTTGGCTAACGTGTGGTCGCTGCACTCTGCTCCTGGCCGTGTCTGTGCCGCTGGCGGTGTAACTCGAGTGCCCATTTGAGCAAATCCTACCCATGGACCCATAAATTCAGGTCTGTATTCTCAGGACTAAATGTGGCTTTTGAGCAATACTGTAAACCTGCACAGAGTTTGCAAAACACATTGTCTCCTTTTTCCTTCCCTCAGGAAATGCACCAGCCTAGTAGAGATACCTGCCTGTGTAAGAAAAGTAACTGAAAAGTAATTCTGACTATTTGCGGATACAACGTAATTATCCTGTAACTAATGCACTGTATTCAAACTTTATTTAAAACTGGATATGCTTGCAAAGTATTTTTATACTTCCCTGTACCATGCCTGGCTTGGTTCTAGAAAATAAATATACCTAAACAATATTGTTTTATACAAAACAAATTGGTCAGAGTTCAGTCCTTGATTGTGTGTAATCATTTCTCACCTGAGTTTGTATAACAAATGCTTAGCACTACCCTCTGACAAAGCCTTACTGCTCACCCACACTACCACAAATATAGAATAAGGTAATATTTAATTTCACCTCTGCCCACCTTTTTAGGAACCACTGGACTTTCTGCAAACTATACATTACTTTGGTATAGCATATACTATTGGCACAATGGTCACAGGCAGAGGGTCACTGGGAAGAGTTAGTGTTGATACGGGCCAGCACCTATCACTGCCTACAATGGTTCACCAGCAACAACCTGTTGAAAGGCTGGCCCTTCATGAACTCTGTTCAGAGATGACCACCACCATTGATGTTTCACTTTCCAATAGGGGAGCGCATCTCCAAGATCATGTGGTCACTGCACCTGCAAGGCCTACACATCAATCACCTGGGTCATTTAGCCATCAAGCTACTCTTAAGGCCTTTCTTCAGGTCATCTGACACTAAGTAACCCTCCTAGAACACTGACAATATGACTCCAGTGTATTACCTACAGAAGCAGGGCGGCACACTTCCTGCAGTTGTCAGCTCTAGAGCACAGTATTTGGCAATGGATGATACACCGTTGGATACACCTCCTGGTGAAGTGCCTCCAGGAAGTGACCAATGACTTAGCAGTCCTACTCAGCATGATGCCACAACAAGTTCACAAGTTGGAACTCCACCAGTCCTACTCCTGTACTTCTGTTGTAGGTGTGGGTGGACACTGCGCACAACATAAAATGCCAAGACTCTTCCTCCAGGTTTCCACAATCTCTGTCCATATGTAATGCTCCATGGATGAAGTGGTCAGGGATATTCTGATAGATACATCTGCCGTGTGGATTCCTCACCTTGTGAATATCCCCCTTGCGCCAGCAACATTCGGAAATTCTTTTTTCGTAGCCTCGCGCCGACGTGGATAGGACGTCACAGAGACACGGCTCCGCTCGCGACTCCGCTGACGTCACCGACGCCTATAACAGGCCCACGCCGGCGTGATGACATCAGTTCCCTTTTTTCCACGTCGTCGACGCTAACGGTTATCGGGAATCTCTGTAGCCTACTGGTACATTGTTGCCATTATGGTGGTTATTTCTGCTTCTCTGTATCCTGTTTCTTCGAAAATGTCATCTAAGAAGACCGGCTTCAAGCCCTGCAGGGAGTGCGGTAAAATGATGTCCATTACCGACCCCCATGAAGACTGCATCTGGTGCTTAGGTTCCGACCATGATGTGGAGGATTGTTCTTCATGTCGGAAGATGAATCCGAGGGCCCTGAGGGAGAGAGAAGCCAAACTTCTGGTTGCGAAGGTGAAAGCTGGAAAGGAGAAGTCGTCGAGGTCTCGTTCTCGAAGGGCGAGGTCGAAGTCCAGGGCGAGGTCGAGATCTGCTTCTCGAGAGAGGTCATCTTCGAAGTCGGCGGATCATATTTCGAAGTCGAAGAAAAAGCACAAGAAGAGGAGACATGAGTCCCGGCGTCGATCTGGTAAGGAGTCGAGGTCGAGGTCACCGAAGAAGGTACGTTCGAAGGTGGTTACCCTCGAAGTCTCCGAGCATGAAGATGAGGCCTCGCCTTCTGAGTCGCGTGGGCGATCTCCATCTCCGGCTCCGAAAGCTTCTCCGGTTCCGAGTCCGTCTCTGGCGCCGTCCCCGGCCCGTGAAGAGGAAGAGGCCCGGGAGGATGTGGATTCCGCGCCTGTCGAAGAGCCGAATCCGATCCCTCTTCAGGACCGGCCTGATGGTTTTCAGCCGCCCTTTCCTGCTCCAGGCCAGGACCCTTCTGCGTTTCTTAACGCAATGTATGGTGTCTTCTCAAGGGCATGGTACCCCTCTGGTGCGCCTTCGGGTCCCACGGGTCCATTGGCATTCAGCCTGGGAGTTCCTCACTCCTATCCTCCGGCTCCGTTTATGCCCTGCATGCCGGCTCCGACGCCGCATTGGCATTTCCCGGCTCCGCCGAAGTTGTCGACGCCGATTCCGGCGTCGCCTGCTCCTGATCATCCTCGAGGGCATTCTTCTGTGCCGTCGGTTTCGGTACCGGCGCCGGCCCCGAATTCGTTGAAGCCGCTGGTGGATCCGGCTGCGAGGCGTGTTAAGGAGAGATCCAGAAGAGAAGCACAACGCCTTCTGGAGGAGCAGAGTTATATGGGCTCTCAGTCTGACGTTGAAGAAGGTGAACTAGAGGAGAGCTGTTTTGAGGAATTGGCGGATTCTGGGACCCTTGATTTCTCTCCAGAGTGGGAGTTGCCCTCAGGCTCAGGTGCTCCATCTAAGGATATCCAGCCTTACCATCTGGTTATGAGAAAAGCTGCTGAGCTCCTTCAATTGACTCTGCCTACAGTGGAGTTCAAGTCTAACCTCCTCACAGAAGTCTTGCATTCTCCAAATTCGGTGGTTGAGCCTTTACTTCCATTCAATGATGCCTTGACTGATCCTATTATGGAAGTTTGGAAGAAACCTTTGTCTGCTCCTGCGGTATCAAAAAGTGTTGCAAGGAGGTACAGGGCTGCCCCTGAGGACCCAGCTTTTCTCTCTTCACATCCTTCGCCGGAGAGCCTGGTCATTCAGGCTGCCTGTTCAAAGAAGAGTCTTAGGGCCCGATGTAGGTAAACGCGATTTTCCGATTTCAAAATACCGAGGCGGGCCGAATCGGTATTCTGAAATCGGAAAACGAGATGTAGGGAAAAAAAAACGAATGAATACCGATTCGGTCGGCATCGGTAATGAGATTCGGTACGTTCCGATTCTGCTCGGTCCGAATCGGAAAGTACCGAATCGGCCAACAACGAATCGGAAATCACCGAATCGGCTACCACCGAATCGGATATTCCCGAATCGGCGAATACCGATTCGGTAAAAGCCGATTCGGTAAAATCCGATTCGGCAATCATAGATTCGTAGCCATGAAAACAGACCCATGGCGAAAAAGCCCATAGGAATGCATTGAATGAACCGAATCGGCTTTTACCGATTCGGAAAATACCGATTCGGCTTTTACCGATTCGGAAAATACCGAATTGGATTTTACCGATTCGGATATTACCGAATCTGTAAAAGCCGATTCGGCAATAGGCGATTCAGCCAATGAGGTGGCTCCCCCTCCCCCACCCAAACAGGGAGTGGCAACCCTGGCAGGTGCAGCTAATTAAGAAGTTTCTGGAAAGCCTGCCTGAGCCCAACACTCACAGTTAGCAGCAGTGGGAGAAGGAGGTTGCCAACTGAACTTGAGAACATGGCAGAGCAGTCAGGAAGCCAGAAGTCCTCCCAGAAGAGGAAGCCCAAGTTCACCACCACCGAACTTCAGGTGCTGGTTGAGGAGGTGGTGAGGGTGCACCGCCAGCTGTTTGGCAAGCTGTCCCTCAACGTGCCAGACAGCACCAAGAGGAGAATCTGGGCCGACATCGCCCAGAAGGTGAATGCTGCGGGTGTCACCCCCAGGTCCATAGAGGAACTGAAAAAAAGGTTTTACGACATCCGCAGCCTCACGAAGAGGAAGCTGGCTGACATACAAAGGCAGGCTGGACTCACTGGAGGAGGCAACAACCCGGCGCCACCCCTCACCGAGCTGGAGGAAATGGTCTCCAGCACCATTGAGAGGGAGAGTGTCGTTGGAATCGGGACCCTGGACAGCTCTGCGAGAGCCACAGCTACAGGTAAGAAGCATGCGCATCATGACACACCCTACCAGACACCTCCCCATTAGACACAATGCATAGGCAAACACCAGCACTGTACTGTCACCAACATACAAGAGACAAGCATCATGGTACATGTAGTCAGCAGAAGTTAGCCAAATATGTCAGTGCAGAATCACAAGACAGGAAACAGTGTGACACGGTGTAAGGAGATGCAAGGACATGTGGAATGCCATAATTGTACTGACTGTAATACATCGGCACTCAGTTTACAAATGCTTCTTTGTACCTAGGGGCCCCATCAGGCGGAACAACTGTGACAGCAGAGGGAGCAGCAACGTCCAACACTGCAGTCGCAGGGCCGAGCACCAGCCAGGCTGGCCAGGAGGAGGAGGAGGATGAGGAAGGAGACACCCCAGGGCTAGGAATGGAGGGAGTCCTGGTCATTGACTTCCAAGCAGTCCACTCCCCAGTACTGCCCAGCACACCCCCCTTGCAATTCTCACCAGAAAACTCCCCTACAAGGCACACCATCCCGCCTACACCAGCTCCTGCCACAACCGTGGCCTTGCCACCTGTTCAACCTGTCCTGGGAGCAGGGGCTCAGGGACCGGCCAGCTTCACACCCCCACCAGTGGCACCCCAGCCCACTCAGCAGGCCGGAAGCAGCAGTGCCCGACGCCGTGCCATCACCACCACTGCTGCACCAGCACGGGAGGGCAGTGTGTTCCTGGGCCTGGAGGGACAAATGGTTAAAATCCAGAGGCAACAGGCCAGATCCACCATGGCCTGCCAACGCCAGCTCCTGCAGCACAACATGCAGATGGGGGAGTTGGTGAAGGGATTCCAGGCTGTTGTGGAAACCAACAAGGAGGTGGCAGCAGGGTTAGGCAGGCTGACCACTGCCATCACCCACTCATCTGCCAGACAGGAGGAGCATGAGGTGCCGCGCAGGAGGGATGCCCGGGTGCTGAACCGGGCCATGGCCCGCCTTGCAGCGGCGACCGCACAACTGTGCCATCGCAGCTCCAACCAAGAATCTGTGCTCAGTCAGCATACGGCTGAGCTCACTAGGGGGATGGCCAGGATCACCACGGCTATGGAGGCCATGATAATATCAAACACCGCCTCCAATCCTGCCCTGGACCTGGGTGATGCTGGAGACAGCAGCAGCCGCAGCAGCCCGGCCAGCGCTGCATCTGAGCCACGGAGGAGCACCAGGCGATCCGCTGATGCTGCTGGGCATTCGGAGGGGGCTGAGGGACACCCCAGTGGGTCTGGCAAGCGGGCAAAAAAATAGCCTGGCAAGGGGGGATGAGGCAACCAGAACCCTGGACTTTATTTGATTTTACATACTCCATTTTGTGATGCACATCAGTGCTGTAACTGTGGTGCATCACTATTAAAATTTGATTTTTTGCAAGCAACATTTAGCTATCTTTGCATCTGTACTCAGTCAGAAATAGTTCTCAGTGATCTCCTCACGTCTGTATCTGCCATCACTTGGCGTACACACCCCAGCTGGCTGTGTCAGTGGCACAGCTTCGTCGTCGTCATAGTCCTCGTAGTCAGACAACTCCACCTCAGTGCCCTTCTTGACCGCAAGGTTGTGTAACATTGCACATACAGCTATGATCTTGCAGCAGGTGATGGGGGTATACTGCCTTGCACCTCCACTCTTGTGCAGGCATCTGAATCTACTTTTCCAGATGCCAAAGGTCCGTTCAACAACATTCCTTGTGCGTATGTGGGCCCGGTTATACCTCCTTTGGCTGGGTGTGGAGGGGTTGAGGTAGGGGGTGAGTATGAATGAGCGGAGGGCATATGCACTGTCGCCTGGAAGAGAAAGGGGTCACATTAGACACATGCATACATGTATTCTACCTACCTACTATGTGTTATGGGGGTCTGATGATGTGTCTCACCTAGGAGGTATCCTTCTCCAAATTCGCCAGCCATCAGCCGTGCATATATGCCGCTCTGTTGGAATATATAGGAGTCATGGGTACTCCCTGGAAATTTTGCTACCAGGTCTGTGATGGTGCACTTGGCATTGCAGATCACCTGCACGTTGATGGTGTGTGTAGATTTCCGATCGCGGTATATGTATTCGGTGTCCGCTGGTGGGCAAATCGGAATGTGTGTGCCATCTATGCAACCGATGATTTGGGGAAATTGTGCCATCTGGTAGAAGTCAGCTTTAGTTTGTAGCAGTTCTGCGTGGGTTGCAGGGAAAGAGATGTATTGGTCCATCCTGTCTATCATGGCGTCAAGGAATATGTGGAGGAACCTTGACAGGCTGCTCTGGCTCACCCCTCCTGCTGCTGCTACTCCACTTTGATAGCTGCCAGACGCAAGCAGGTGTAGGCTGCATAGCACCTGGACGTGCGCAGGGATGGCGTGTGCCCTTGGGGTGTGGTGGTCCAAGAATGGCTTAAGGTCCCTGATGAGCTCAAGTATGGTGTCAGAGTCCAGCCTGTATCTCTGTAGGATCTCAGCCTCAGTGAGCATGAACAGGGTTATCCTCTGTCTGTAGACCTGTTCATTTCTTAGCCATTCCCTCTGTCCTTCCTGCTGTAGCCGTAGCCGCCTCGCAATGACATAGAAAGCTGCCATCCTGCAAGTTGCAATGCATTTTGGGACTGTTTATATGGGTTGGAGTTGGTTACCACCTGATTGCAATCCATGGTAAATACCGAGTGAATTCTACCGATTTTGAGCCGATTTCGGTGTTTCTGTGCCTCCCTACATCTCCCCAACTGTCGGAATCGGGGAATTTCCCGATCGGAGATTCATACGAATCGGCATGTTTTCCGATTCGGATCATGTCCGATTCGGTATTTGTACCGAATCGGTAATTGGACCGAATCGGTGAATTTCCGAATCGGTGTCACTAACGAATCGGTAATTGGACCGAATCGGTGATTTTCCGAATCGGTGTCACTAACGATTCGGTAATTGGACCGAATCGGTGATTTTCCGATTCGGTGTCACTAACGATTCGGTAATTGGACCGAATCGGTGATTTTCCGATTCGGTGTCACTAACGAATCGGTAATTGGACCGAATCGGTGATTTTCAGATTCGGTGTCACTAACGAATCGGTAATTGGACCGATTCGGTCTTTGCATCCGATTCGGTGTTTTTCCGATTCGTTACATATCCGATTTTCGGTATGTACGTATCGGATTCTTTCCCATTCGGTACTCATTCCGATTCGGTTTTCTATCCGATTCTTTCTGTTTTTGGTTCCCTACATCTCGATGGCTGTTTACCGATCGGTAAGGGCCAAAAATCGGTATTTTCGGCCGTTACCGATCGGTAACGCCCTACCTACATCGGGCCCTTAGTGCCTTTCCGCAGGTTCCTTGTGAGAAGGAGGCAAAGAAACAGGACCAGGTGGCAAAAAAGACCTTTTCATCGGCTAGTATGGCCTTAAAGTCAACTAATGCCACATGCCTAATGGGGAGGTATGTTCATGCCCTGATGGACTCCTTACGTATCCTGGCCCCTAAAATTCCTGACGCAAACCGAAAGGACTTTGAGGAGGTGATTAATGACACTCAGGCGGCTGCCCGCCAGGTAATTCAAAGTGGTCTGGACACTGCTGACTCTGTGGCTCGAATTATGGGCACTGCTGTTGCGACAAGGAGATCTGCCTGGTTGAAGTCATCGGACTTTTCGGCTGATGTTCAGGCGACTCTGCTTGATCTCCCTTTTGATGGCTCAGGTTTCTTTGGGAAAAAGGCGGATACTGCTCTTGAGCGGTTCAAGGATTGCAGGGCAACAGCGAAGTCCTTGGGCCTCCAGATCAGGGGCGCTTCTTCCGGCAGAAGGTTCAGGGGCTTTGGTCGCTCCTTTCGGAATTTCCGGCAAGGCCAACAGCAGCAGCAGCAGCAGCAGCAAAATTCTATGTACAGATCGTACAGGGGAAAGCAAAGAGCGCGTCCTCGTGGACGTCAGCCCTCCTCTTCCTCCACCTCTTCCAACCCCCCTGCCGCAGAAAAGCAGCCCTAGATCCGCTATTCAGGATCATGTGGGTCCGGTTGGGGGTCGGCTTACCCATTTTCTACAGGATTGGGAATCGGTTACGTCAGATCTTTGGGTTCTCAATCTTGTAGAAAATGGGTATGCCCTTCCCTTTCGGGAATTCCCCCCTGTTTACCCTCTTGTCAAGGTTTTTGCACCCAGGAACATCTGTCTCTTCTGCAGGAGGAGGTTCTAACTCTGTTACGAAAGGGTGCGATAGAGGTGGTCTCAGAGCAGGAAAGGGGTCAGGGATGCTACTCCCGGTATTTCCTGATCCCCAAGAAGGATGGCAGGCTTCGTCCTATCCTGGACCTCAGGATCTTGAATCTCTATCTGAAGCAGGAGAAATTCAAGATGCTCACCCTTGTTCAGGTTCTTCAAGCGTTGATGGAAGGAGACTGGATGGTGTCGCTCGACTTGCAGGATGCGTATTTCCACATCCCAATCCTGAAGTCGCACAGGAAGTATCTCCGTTTCACGGTTGGGTCGCAGCACTACCAGTTTGCGGTCCTTCCGTTTGGTCTTACTACTGCGCCTCGAGTCTTCACCAAGGTGATGGCGGTGGTGGCAGCTCATCTCAGGAGATCGGGGATACCTGTGTTTCCGTATCTAGACGACTGGCTGATCAAAGCGGAGTCGTCGGAGAAGGTGCTCCATCATCTGCAGGAGACAACTCAGTTGTTGTTCAGGTTGGGTTTTTCGATAAATGTACCCAAGTCTCACCTGGTGCCCTCCCAGCGCAACCTGTTCATAGGTGCCGTACTGGACACTACTGTTTGTCGTGCATTCCCTCCTCCTCAAAGGATTCGCGACATACAGGAAATGATTCCTTTGTTTTGCCCTGGAGCGGTCGTTCCAGTCCTGAAGGTCCTTCGCCTGCTCGGTCTGATGGCTTCTTGCATTCTCCTGGTCAACAATGCACGCTGGCACATGAGGGCACTCCAGTGGTGTCTCCGCAGGCAGTGGTATCAGCACAACGGAGATCTCGGGGAGTCGGTGAAGATCTCCAGAGAAACTGCAGCGGATCTGTCTTGGTGGAGCGTGGAAGGCAACCTGTCGCAAGGGAAGCCTTTCCATCTACCTCCATCGGTGGCCACGGTGATTTCGGATGCATCCACTCTAGGGTGGGGTGCTCATCTGGGGGATCTGGAGGTCAAGGGTCTTTGGTCTCCAGAGGAAAGGTTGCTTCACATCAACCTTCTAGAGTTGCGGGCGATACGTTTGGCGCTCAAGGCCTTCCTCCCTTCCCTTCGCGGTCGGTCGATCCAAGTCCTGACGGACAACACGACCGCGATGTGGTACATCAACAAGCAGGGAGGAGTGGGGTCGCAGTGTCTCTGCAGAGAGGCTCTGCGTCTCTGGTCCTGGGTTCAGGACCACCAGATTTACCTGATGGCAAATCATCTGGCCGGAGTTCTGAACGTACGTGCGGACAGTCTCAGCCGGCAGTTCTCTGCCGACCACGAGTGGAGGCTTCATCCAGAGGTGGTTCGTCACGTCTTTCGGACGTGGGGGACCACTCGGGTGGACCTGTTTGCCACTCGCGAGAATGCTCACTGCCCGTCATTCTGCAGTCTCCAGTATCCGATGCAAGGAGCCTTGGGGGATGCGTTTCAGTTGAGTTGGGGAAGTCAAGTTATATTGGTCGCCCCGGATTGGCCAAGAAGGGTGTGGTATACAGATATACTCCACCTATCCTCTCACCCGCCGCTCTGTCTCCCTCTCAGGGCAGACCTCCTCTCTCAGATGGAGGGGCAGGTTCTACACCCCCACCTCCAGACATTGCACCTTCATGCCTGGAGATTGAACGGGGCAACCTGATTTCCTATTCTCTCACACCTGATGTAGTGGATGTCATTTTGTCTGCTAGACGTGACTCCACTAAGACTGTCTATTCTTATAGATGGTCTAGGTTTGTTGTTTGGTGTGGTGAGAATGATATTGACCCGTTGAGAGCCCATTTATCAGATGTGCTCCGGTTTGCTCTCTCTTTGGCTCAACAGGGGCTGGCAGTTGCCACAGTTAAGGGCTATCTTTCGGCACTGTCAGCTTTTATTTGTTTGCCTGATCAGCCCTCTCTTTTTAAGTCACCTGTTGTCTTGAGATTTTTGAAGGGTCTTGTAAATAAGTTTCCTCCTACCCCTTTTATTGCACCTCAGTGGGACTTGAATCTTGTTCTGACTTTTCTGATGGGCTCTCCTTTTGAGCCTCTTCATAAATGTCCTATGAGGCTTTTAACCTTTAAGGCAGTTTTCCTAGTTGCGATTACCTCGGCAAGGAGGGTGAGTGAGCTTCAAGCTCTTAGTTCCAAGCCCCCGTTCCTGACCATTCATGCTGATCGGATGGTTCTAAGGACCAGGGCTGCTTTTCTTCCTAAGGTGGTGACTCCTTTCCACCTTGGTCAATCCATTACCCGCCCTACCTTTTATCCTCCCCCACACCCTTCCAAGGAGGAGGAGAGGTTGCACCGTCTGGACCCTAAAAGGGCGGTGTCTTTTTATTTGGACAGAACTAGAGACTGTCGCTTGGACGATCAACTCTTCATTGGCTTTGCTGGCTGCAAGAAGGGAAGAGCGGTCCATAAAAGGACGTTATCAAGATGGATCGTTCTGTGCATAAAGATCTGCTACTCTTTGGCCGGTAAGGAGCCTCCGGAGGGTATTAGAGCTCATTCCACTAGAGCTAAGTCATCTACCTCTGCTTTGGCTAGAGGTGTTCCTGTGGAGGACATTTGTAGGGCGGCAACCTGGTCTTCCCTCCATACTTTCGCGAAGATTACTGCTTGGATACGGAAGTCAGGAGGGACGGCCACTTTGCGCGCTCTGTCCTTCAGGATTTCCTGGTTTAGAAGAGTGGACACCCTCCTCCAGGAGTGGGGACTGCTGTGGGACTCTATTCACAAGGTGAGGAATCCACACGGCAGATGTATCTATCAGAAGAACAAGTTACTTACCTTCGGTAACGCTTTTTCTGGTAGATACTATAATTGCCTGTGGATTCCTCACTGACCCACCCGCCTCCCCGTTGTCCACTCTTCTATGCCAGAGTTATTGTACTGTAATGTATATTTGTTTTGATGTCAAGGAAATGTTTCATTTGCTTCCTGCATTTGCTTTACACTGTGTGTTTTGCCTTGACTATTGTATACTGTGTATGCTTTGTATATATCTACTGTGATTGGTCCGTCCGTGTGCCTCGATGGCACGGAAAAAAGGCGGAACTGATGTCATCACGCCGGCGTGGGCCTGTTATAGGCGTCGGTGACGTCAGCGGAGTCGCGAGCTGAGCCGTGTCTCTGTGACGTCCTATCCACGTCGGCGCGAGGCTACGAAAAAAGAATTTCCGAATGTTGCTGGCGCAAGGGGGATATTCACAAGGTGAGGAATCCACAGGCAGATATAGTATCTACCAGAAAAAGCGTTACCGAAGGTAAGTAACTTGTTCTTTACCTGCGCTTTTTGACCTTTCCCAATCCTTCTGTATGTGGTTACTAAGCTTCCGCATACCTCCCTCACTCTTGGGCCAGACAAGCGTGGTTCTTGACCCTTCTCTATATGTCTGTTGTACCTCACGAGAAGGTCCCCAGTGGACCGGACCTTCTCACACAGGATCAAGCAAGATCAGACACCTGGACCTGAGGCAGCTCATTTAAACAACTTGCAATTTGCATAGCAATATCCTCCAGCATCGACAGGAGTCATCGTGCAACGTCATGTTACCTTGTGCGGGCAGACATCTGAATCCATATATATCCTTCACCTGTTTTTACTCTTGCTTCAGTTCCTTTCTTTTGATGCCTTCCAATTTAATTTAACTTTTTCATGTGCAGAATGTCACCAAAACCCCATATGACTTGTAACTGAAATGTCGGTTACAGATCCTCACGATTTCTGTTTATGGTGTCTTGGCTCCGTACATGATTCAAAGTCCTATTTGTCATGTGCCAAAATAAATGAGACATCCATTAGAGACCATGAAATGAAACTGGCAGCGGCCGAGTTGAGGACGTTAGAGGCTGGTTCCTGTTCGATGTCAATGGCTCAACGATTCTGATCGAGATGGAGAAGGAGGTATTACACTCCTTCTGGAGGTTGTTCACGAGGTAGTAATTCATCAAAGTCAAGTAAGTCTAAAAAGAGCAGTAAGAAACATAAGTACTCTAACCACGGATCTCCTGCTTGCACAATTCGGAGCACATGAAGAGCAGAGCACTTCTAAAGGAAGCTGTTGCCTCGTTGCTGGTCCATCTTTGGCATTGTTCCTGTTCTGACTCCCAACGGATGAGGTTCCAATGCCAGATCGACTGCAACAGCTCAAAAAAGCTATGGATTTAGTCTTTGGTTCTGTTCTGGATCCATTAGGTACACCTTCAGGATCCAAGGATCAGAGGAGGCTTCTAGCTGTTCAAGAGTTGATAGATCCACCCTCAACACCAGCTGTGCCTCTTGGACTAGCGTTGAAGTCCATGTTCGCTTCAAGTTAGTTGAACACTGATTTTTTTAATGTCTATGATCCCTTCAGCGCCACCTCTGATACTACAGCTTACTTGGCTGATTCTGCTGAACCTGTTACTGATTCATGTTCCAACATCACCAACGTTGATTGCAGATCCGATCATTATTTTGAATACTCAATGCACATATCATGGTTTACTGTCGGTCTGAACTCGATCTGACTAGGGAAAATTATTATTTTAATGTTGATTATGCTCATGATGATATCTTGCTGTATTTGCAAGATGCAAGTGGTCTTAATAAGTCTCTGGATGTAGGTTTATCTTCTCCTACTCCAGATATAGCTGATGAAGAGGCACCATCTTTTTCCACAGTTATACCTAGGGCTTACATAAGAGGTAAAAACTACATTGCTACTCGGCTTGTACTTTACAAGAGCCTTTTATTGCCCCTGAAGGAAGCTTTGACAGATATTTTATTGGGCACCTAGGCTAAACCAGGATCTTGCCTTCCAATAAATCCTCAAAAAAGACATTGTTCGGCCCCAGGAGACCTCTGGATTTTCTAAATCAAAATCCAACTCCAGAAAGCTTAATAGTACAGGCTTCAACTATTCTTACTGACCCAATGCTTTCCCTACTACTTCTCCCGATAGGGAGTCTAAAAAGATGGCGACTTACGCTAAGAAAGCATTCTCTTTAACTAGTTTTACCATAACATCAGTCAATACTTTCTGTCTTTTAGGTAGATAGTCCCATGCTTTATAGGTTAGGCTATCAGATGTGTTACCTGTGGCCCATAGGATACTTACAAAATATTACAATATTTAGTTGCTGATAGACAGGATGCGGCAAACCTCTCTATTAAGTCATGAATAGATACAGCAGGTTATTTAAGTAGAGCATTGGGAACAAGTGTAGTTATGAGACAATATGCATGGGTCTGCTAAGTTGGATTTTCTAGGACTGTTCAGCAATTTTTGTGGATATGCATTTTGAAGGCTCTAGATTGTGCAGGGAAAATGTAGACACAGCCACTGAAAGGTTCAAGGAGAGCAAGGCCACAGCACGTTCCTCAAGTTTAGCGCCTCCAGTTCGCCAGCTCCCTCAGCATAGGCGTACCTTTCGAGATTTCGGGAGAGGCTACCTGCAGAGACAGAGTAGGTACACGCCTCAATTACAACAGACTACCCAGTCTTTTAGAGGACGTAGTCATGGAGCCAGTAAACAAAGCTCAGACCTCAGAGCAACGTTCTACCCAATCACCAGCCCCACTTCAGCAGCCGCTTCAAAGCTGCTCTATGTTAAACTTTGTGTCTGACGATCGTCCGGTTGGAAGTCGGATCAGCTACTACCCGCTTGGAGGCAAATAACATCATGCCAATGGATACTCCAGATCGTGGCACAAGGTTAGTCCCTACCTTTCAGTCATTTCCTGTGGACATCCCACCACCACCACCACAACATCTACCGGAGGACCACTTGTCAATTCTTCAAGTAGAATTTTACATTGCCTTGTCCAAAGGAGCAACAGAGAGAGAGTTCCGGTTTCAGAAATCTGAGCTGTTTGTTACTCCTTTTATTTTCCAATATTGAAAAAGGGCAGGGATCTTCGTCCTTTTTTAGATCTTTGTCCTCTGAACGTTTGGTTAAGAAAGATCAAGTTCAAGATGCTCACCCTGCCTCAAGTTCTGTCTGCCCTGAGGCCAGAAGACTGTATGGTAGCGTTAGCTTTGCGGGATGTGTACTTTCACATCCCCATCCTGCAATCTCACAAACATTACCTGCATTTTCAGGTGGAACAAAACCATTTTCAGCTGTCCATCCTCCCCTTTGAGCTGACCAGTCTTCCCATATCTCGGCAACTGGTTATTGATGGCAAGCTCGCCTCAAACAGTAGTGAGCAATCTTCAGACACCGCCTGACCTGTTGACCTCGTAGAGTTTTACCATCAGCATGCTGAAGTCATACCAGACTCCTCCTTAGAGGCTCCCTTTCATCTGAGCTATCCTAGATGTGGTGTTGTTTCGAACTATACCTCCGAATCAATGTATCCAGGACATTTGGGCAATGATCCTGATGATTCATCCTGCAACCTAGTTCTCAGTGAGAACAGCTCTGAGACTTCTAGGTCTCCTGGACTCCTGCATCCTGCTTGTGAATCATGCCAGGTGGCACAACCGGACTCTGCAGTGGAATTTAAAGTCTCAGTGGGACTCCAAAGAAATCTGTCAAATTCCATTCAAGTGTCAGAGAAAACTGCAAAAGATCTGCAGTAGTGGCTAATAACCTGCAGATGGACCAACAGCAGATCTCTCTCTCTCTCTCCCCCATCCAGAACAAGCTGTGGTGAGAGATGCATTGTTACTGGGCTGTGGAGGACATCTGGAAGAGATGGAGATCAGAGGACTCTGGTCTCTGGCAGAAGCTTGTCTTCACATCTGTCTGTTGGAGACTCTGGCAGTCCGTTTGGCTTTAAAAGCTTTCCTTCCAAAGCCTTCCAAAGATCAAAGCGGAACGAGTACTGGTACTCAAGGAAAACTTGACCACCATGTGTTATTGCAACAAACCCCATGTAGTAGGGTTGTGTCTGTGCTTGGAAGCTCTATTTCTGTAAAAGCGGCTGAACGATCAGGAGATATTATCCGATTGACCAACACTTGGTGGGACCTTTAAACATCAGAGTGGCCAAACTCAGGTGGTGTTGACTAGCGGAATACAAATGGCATTTATACTCAAAGGTGGCAAAGGGGAGAACCTTTGCTCAATCTATTTGCCACTGCTGAGAATGCACAGTGTCCAGAGTTTTGCGTGATGGAGTACCCAAGGAAGTCCTCCTTGGAAAAAGCCTTTCACCTATATTGAGGCTCGGCACTCCTGTATGCCTATATGCCTCTACCTCTTCGGCCCAGGGTACTCAAGTAGATCAAGAGAGACTGGGCCCAAGTCATTCTCGTGTTGAGGAGAGTGTGGAACCTGGCACTTCTACCCATGAGCATAGAACTTCCAATCCGGCTGCCCCTTCGGGAGGATCTCCTGTTGCAGTAGTAAGGCCAAGTCTTGCATCGGAACTTACGCTACCAGCACCTCAATGCATGGAGATCGAGCAGCAGGTCTTTTACCATACTATCTTCCTCCTGAAGTGGTTGGTGTAATCCTAGAGGCCGGACTTCGTTCCACAAAAATTATTTATGGTAGGCACTGGGAGAAGTGCTCAGCCAGTCTTATCCACCCCCCTTTCTGATATTCTCATGTTCTGTTAGGCATTAACTCGGCAAGGCCTTGCTGTGACCACAATTAAGGGTTATTTAGCTACCCTTTCGGCCTTTTTACATTTATCTGATCAACCATCTCTTTTTAAATCACCTGCTGTGATGCACTTCTTGCAATTTGTCACAAATCCATCGAAAGATTTATTTTGTTAAGGTTTTGCCTCAACCTTATTACATGTATGTTGGGCTTTCCTGCTGGCACATACTCTTAACGATCTCCCATGTTGTCCATGTGAGGATGCATCACCTCAAAATGACTTTCACATTCTCTTTTACTGTAAATTTCATCGTAATCATCGTGAGAATTTTTGTAATCCCATTTATGCACAAATTTAATTTTAGGCAATGCTGCCCAGCTTTTTACTTCCTACGAATGTTGCCAGACCCCTTAACCTGTTTCTGTGTCGCCTCTTTCTTGTGTCTATCTCTGAAAACTAGGAAATTGCACATTTGTTAAGATGAATTGGATTTTAATTAGCTGCTTTGATTTATTTATTGTTCTTAAATGTTCTTTTAACTGTAGTCGAACAATTTTTCTTAGTATGTATATTTGTGACGTTTATATGAACTTTTATGATTTATAATGTATTAATCGAATAAAGTAATTGAACTGGATTGATCCATATGTTTCTTCCTGCCCCATATTAATGCCACAGTGAATTTAGTTTTAACCCATCTAATGTGCTTGCCCTTTGAGCCTATGCACAGTTGCCATTTATGGTTGCCGACTCTGAAGACAGTGTTCCTAATAGCCATTACATTGGCTAGGGGAGTTAGTGAAGTTTCTTCATCTGCCCTCCCACTTCTCCGTTCTGTAGAGGGGTCTCATGACAATCTGTAGATGATAAGGTTCCAATACTAAAAGTCAGCACACAAAATTGTTTGAATGTTAGTTTCTTAAAACCCCACATCTATTCAGCGGCGGCTCCTCCACTAAGGCGGAGGAGCAGAACCCCACTGCTTTGAAGCAGTGAAAGAAAGGAAAAATAAAATGATAAGAGCTTGATGTTATTACCATTTTATTTGTTCCTGCTGTGGTCGCATGGAGGCTGGCCGGGGCTGCTCTACTCACAGAGCAAGAAGGGGGAGGAGTGGTGGGCACACTGAAGTAGCAATGACGCTTTGGCCAGTCGTCTTGGGCCTGCCAAACAGTCATGTGCACTTAGCAGCAGCCTGGGTGGAGAACATGCAAAGGCCCCCAGTACCCCTCACACCAATCACAATGCTCAATTGCAGCATTGTGATTGGCTTAGGTAAGCCTGGCTGCTTCCTGTTTATGCCGAAGCGGAGGAGAGACGGCGTGGGATGGACGCAAGAGGAGGTAAGTGTCTTTTTCTTATTTTTTTACTGCCCCTTACCCCCTCCCCCGCAACCCTAGATCCGTGCCGGCCGCTACTACATCTATTGGCACGGGCAGAGTACAGAAAGCAACTGACACCTGTGCAAGCAGGTGATAAATAACCTCATGGCAGCGCGAGGCAGAGCACTACATGGTAACATGACTTCATACTGCAACTGCTGTAGATGCTGGAGAATATTGCCATACAAAAGTTTCAAGATCTAGTCTGATGGTATTCAAAGGGTGCGGAATCTTTGGTTAAGTAGTCTCTACCAGAAAAGGCTTTATCGTAGGTCATTAACTTTTTTTATTTTGCCAAATCCTTTTAGTTATGTTTGATTCTAGTGGTGTCTTATCACAAGAGTATTTACTTTTACAAAAGGACAATAACAGTTCATGCTAATATCTTCTTTGTCCTAGGAATTACTAAAGAACCAAGCTTTATTTCAAAGAAAAGAGTTCCTTATTACAATCCACAAATTTCAAAGTCATTGGAGTGGAATGGAGAGCTTGATTCTGAAAGGAATCTAGAAGCACCTTCAGATCGGAAAGCTCCAGAGCACCTTCGCTCACATCCTGCACATCGCAAAGACATCCATGGCCAAGAAAATGTGGAGACACCAAAGGCACCTAGGCTGCCCCATAAAAAATCTCGATCTCACTCTGCAGATTCAAAAATGAAGTATGCGAAAGAAAACAAAACTGAAACGGTGAACAAATCACACAGGTCGCACAATAGGAGAGAAAACAACAACTCAGAGGACAGCAAATTACGAAGTGCACAGCATGTCAAGGAAAACAATGTAGATGCCAATAACATATTACAAACTCAAGTACTGGAGAAGCAAATAAAAGAGGCAACTCCATCCGTAGCTCATCCAGAAACTAATGGGGTAAAAAAAGGCTTTTTTTGCTTGATACTGTAGATAATTAGGTGCAAATTAAAAATATTTTTTCGTTCCTAAATTCAATCTTTGTGTTATTAGTTCCACAGAGCACTGCAAAAGAAAGCAGGCATGAATGTTTTACCTGTATACAAACCTAACAGGACCTCCGAATACCATAGACAATTTGTATGGAAGAATCCTATGAAGAACTCGCCAATGCTTGCAGCAGAGCAGGTAAGATGAAAAACCTGTGTCGTAAAGATCTAATAAGTGGTAAAGCAAAGGAATCACTATAATATTCCATTACAGGT
The DNA here is from genome assembly GCF_964263255.1 of Lissotriton vulgaris. Classification (NCBI taxonomy): domain Eukaryota; kingdom Metazoa; phylum Chordata; class Amphibia; order Caudata; family Salamandridae; genus Lissotriton; species Lissotriton vulgaris. The sequence goes on from NC_141685.1 coordinate 1,735,879,770, forward strand.
TAGCAAATATTGAAACTATTGCCTCTGCTACTTAACACTCATGTCAACGTGATTTGCCGATTATTTGAAGATGGGTCAGGAAATTAGAGCAAGTTTCTCAAGGTAAAAGGACTACTTATGAAAGAGATATAGCCTTGTGTTTCAAAGACAAACTGCACATTTTTAGTGCCAGACTTAAAACGCAAGACATAGCCGGAAGTTGCACGACACTTTAGCTGCTATAGATTCCGTTTTTCTAAAGATTTATTTATAGTATTTATTGAGCCATTTTTTCACACTCTGTATATTTCTTCTGGTCCCATTGTACTAAATGCATAACACTCTCCCATAGCTTACTTGGAAAGGGACCCATATGGGGACTGTAGACAATCCTTCCAGAGACAGACAGGTAGGTTATAGATTAGCTCTTTCCCATTCACCCAAATCAGCACACAGAAGACCCCTGGGCTAATGTTATGAGAAGCTTTTATTGTAAGTCACCTGAGTGCAGAACATATGTAGAGCAATAGTTGCAAATATGACTCTTGTTGTGGTAACTGCAAAAATGAATAACATGAATATTATGTAGAAAAATTGTAATCTGCCAACTCGAATAGAAAGTCAGGCCCTTAAACACCAGGATTCTATCAACATCCTTGCTAGCCCAGGATGAGGAGCTTTAGGCTCCTTATGAAGGACACTGTCCTCCCAGTCTATCCAGTGATCCCTGCAGGTGTCCTTGCTTTTCTGTGCCTCAACCCATTGTTGAAGACTTCCAAAAGTGGGACTCTGCAGAAGTCACCCAGAAGAGAATCTCCTCCCTATACCCATTCTTTTGATTGTGTGAACCTGGTACTCAGTTTCATGCTCCAAAGTCTCTCTGACTTCCCTGATTGTCTTTTTGGCTCCTTATGGCACAAGCACCTTCTCAAACAGTGCTAACATTTAAGCATGAGAATGCAGCCAGTGGTTTATTTTTGCCAGTTGTTGCTGTTTAGCCCCCTGGGCACGTATTTGAGGGGACTGGGACTCTTTGAGCGGCCAATAATGTCCTCTACCTCATGGATGTCAGTTGGCGCCTTGACAACAGCGAGTGGGGCTAATAGCAGATGGTACCTTTGATTAGCTAGGACCTCTGCCAGCTTGCCTGTTACCTCTTTCTGCCAGCTAATCACTTCACAGCATGCTTTTGATTTCAAGCTCCAAGAGGCAATACACAGATGCTGTAAGAGTTTACTAGATGGCCCCACATGTGAGGCTACAGAAAACTTCCCATTTCCTAAAAGCACAGAATCTTTACTGAGGTAAAAGATGCTACCTATACCTACCAAAAGGAAATGGGAAATATTTGCTGTACCACTCTTGTCATTCCACTTTCTACTGTCTAGCATGGGCAGGCTTCCTTCAAAGCACACAGTGCATGTAGATGAAGGGTCAGAGTGATTTGCTTTTACGCACTCAGTCTTTCCTCCCTGCAGCCAGTCAACCTTTCTCACGGAGCTTTTTCTACAATATGAAATACGTTTATTTATTTCATTTTAAGTGTCATTCATGCTTTTTACAGTTTTTATTGTAGCTGGAAGGGCAAATGTCAGGGCACCTCATCCCTTCCACACAGCTCTGGAAATATGCATTTGATTATTTTGCCCCAAGTTCTTTGTTTTTCATTGAAGTTCACTGCCTGTCATGAATCCTGTGGAAATGGCCTTCAGAGCACTGATTCCCATCTGTGATTCCAATCATAATTGTTTTTGTTACCTGCAGTAATAGCAATAGACCTTAATAAAGATGATAAACATTACATTATTGCCATTTTGTGTAATGCACAGACTACCATTAACATACCTTCATGATCAGTGATCATGTTAGTTGATTGTGCCCCTCTCACAACAGTGGCAGGGTATTGGCAGAACGATAATTATATATGTATTTATGTTTGCAATTTTATATAGTGCAGACATGGCCCGGAGGTACCAGAGTGTTTTACAACAGTAGCATGATACGAGGGTACAGCAAGTTGCAGTTACAATAATAACGTTCAGATATTTGCATCGGCAGCTGTGACCAGGACAAATGCAGCCGTTGGGCAAGGGAAGTACACAGTTCAAGCATCAATTAAAATGGTGGGGAAACAGAGTGAAGGTAGATCCACTCCTGGATAGAGTGCTTGGGTATGGTAGAGGGCGATTAACACATGTGTCTGTCAAATAGGAGGAGCTTGAGGTCCTTTTTAAAGGTGGCTATACTGGATTTTAGGTGAAGGGAGGGAGAAAAGGAGATTCGTGTGGGACTGCCGTGGAATGTCTGGCTCATGTACCGTTGTTAATTGAAGGTGGGGGGTTCCAGTAGCAGGGATTGGGCATTTCTGGAACCCCTATTTGCTCCTGAGATTTTCAGTTTCTCACTTAGATAGGACGGTAAAGAGGAGTGCAGCGCTCTGTGGGTGAAAAAGGCTTCAATGGGAATCCATTGAAGGGTTAGCAGGGCCAGACATGTGGTCACATTTCTTGAGACCTAACACAAAGTGCGCTGCTGCATGTAGTATTGCTCTCAGTGGGCCTAGATTAACTTACTGGGACTACAGAAGATCACTTTTTTCATGCATAAGTATTGTCAATAAACAAACAGGAAATCCGTATAGTGAAAAAACTAAATTTTTGGGACTGCAGTTGTGTTTCTTCATAACCTCAGTATCCTGTGAAATTATTTTTGTGGAAACACATGAATTATGTTGACCACAGCTCAGACAGGAAGCAATGAAATGAGGAAAGACAAGAATAGAGGAATCAAAGAAAGACATTGGTAGTGCAAAGAGCACATAGGAGACACAATGTCAATCTATAAAAACTTTATTTGGTTTGTTACAACCATAAAAGTATACACTTTACGTTTTGTAAACCTTTTTAAAAGCACATAACATAATACAATCATAAAAAATGCAACACATAATCATTGCACGAAAGATAACGCAGCTCCTTTAGGTACTAATCAAATAACTTCCTAAAATTATTAAAATCACAATAGTTCATACATATATATCCAATCCTTCCAATAAAATACATACATTACTATTAACCTTTAAAAATGCAATATCATTTTATACTAAGGGAACTGCTTGCACCTCTTACTTTGTACACTGGAGAAACACCCTGACTTTGCTCATAAATGTCCCCAAAGCACAGGCTATATCTAAGTTTGTCATTTCCACTAGAAGGTTAGCAGCTTGCATCCTATTCATAATCCTATATTTTTTGAATGTCGGGCATAACATCTCCTTTCATATATCTAAAACCATCATAAAGTCTAATAAAATATGTACAATATCACAGGAGGTACCTAACGTACAAGTACAGTTACCATCACTATTTAGCATTATATTTTTGACCCCATTATTCATGTAACAGGGCTTTATTCCTAATTCTCACTTTTAGTACCTCACGTCTTAGATGGTAATTCGGTAACTTGTCTAAATAGGGATACTGTTGTTCTTCTGATTCCCAAGCCTTGGTCATATGGGACATCAATGTTTTCCGCAAGAGATACTCTCGGTCACATATACGGGACATGTCGGCTCCCAGTGTCCTTAGTTCTTTTTTGCCTATTATTGCGTGTTCTAGCTGCGGGCATAACATTAATCTCAACACTCCATACACTTCTCTTAACGAGGCTCTTGTTTCTTTTGCCCAGGACAGCTCACTAATGGCAATTTCACCTTTACACCACTGGGAAATCTTTTGGGGCTCCCCTGACCCTAGGCTTTGCCAAAAACGTATTAGGGCCATACTGGCGGTTACTGCCCGAGAGGTAAATCCCAGCTCTAATCTTGCAGCTTGTACCATTGATGATTTTGGCAACGAGAGCAAGCTTTTCAGGATATTTCCCTCCTCTTTATCCCAACATTTTTACCCACTTAGAAAAAGTACTTCTGCCTCGTATAGAAATTGTGCGGGGACCATTGCTAGGTAGGCCATTATAACCGGCCCATCTGACATTTCACCATAACCGCTATTGAATCTTTTTAGACCCTTCACAGAAGCCGTTACCCTCATTTTTAAAGCTTCCAGATGGGTAGACCATTTCAGGTTGCTCGTAAACCATATTCCCAGGTATCTATATTCTGTTACCCTCTCAAGCAATTCTGTGCCAAGACACCAAGGGAACCTAGTCTTGCTTCTACCGAAACAACATATTTTGGTCTTCTCCATGCTCACTACTAATTTTTTATTTAAGCAGTATTCATTAAACATGTTTAATTTTCTCTGCTCCACAATCACCAAGTTATCTGCATATAGCAGGCAGAATATATGATTACCTCCTAATTTTGGGCTAACCCCTCTGACCTCTCTTAATTTCAGGGGTAAGTCGGCTATGAACAGGGAAAAAAACAAAGGGGCTAATACACACCGTTGCCTCAGGCCATTTCCAATCTGGATCCTCCCAGACCATCCTCCCTCCTCATCCAAGATTACCTGGGCCCAGTTATCTGTGTGTAAGGCCTGTATAAGGGCTAGCAGATCATCGTGTATTTTGTAACCTACCAAGGTTGACTATAGCTGCTCCCTACCCACAAGGTCAAATGCCGCGTGGAAGTCCACCAAGCAGCAAATTAGATCATCCCTCTGCTCTATCGACTTCCGCGCGACAGCCCAGAGAGCAAAACAGTGGTCCACCGTTGAATGCCCTTTTTTAAATCCACCCTGTTCTGGGGGTAGTATCAGGTTATCTTTTGCCCAATCTTTCAGCAGACCTAGGATTACTTTGGAGAATACTTTTTCCCCAATATCCAGGAGATTTATCAGGCGATAATTTTTAGGGGAATTTACATCGCCTTTTTTATGTATCGGTTTAATGATAGGCCCTTTCCAACTATCTGGCATAATTCCTGTATTTAATATTCTCAAAAACATCTTTGAGAAAAAATCTGCCCACCAGTCTGGATTCGTTTTTATAATGACTGCAGGTAGATTATCTGGGCCGGTAGCACGTGTTAAATTTAATCCAACTAATATGGTCCTAATATGGCCTGGGGAGAACTGCACTATTACTTCTTCCCTGACTCCTGGCCAGCTGGTAGATGATATTTCCCTCCTCCTTGGCCATTTGCCATAGATTTTCTCAAGGTAGATTACCCACTTATCCTCTGGAACAGAGCATTGCAGGATCCCTACCGCTTTCCCCGTACATTCTTGTATCATTTTCCAAAAGCCTTTGACATTTTTTTCTTCAATTGCCTCAAGTAAGTTCATCCAGCATTTTTCCTTAAAGGATCTTTTTTTTTCTCTAATAGTTGCCTTGTATTTTGTCCTCAGCTTCTTAAGTGCTAGTGATGCTGAATCATTATACCTACGCCTAAGGCATCTTTCATATTGCCTAATAGCGGCCTTTTCTTTCCGGCAGTCTTCGTCAAACTATGATTTATTATTTGGATGTAGTTTAGCTTTACTTACTAAACCGTGGTTTCCCAGTTTGATTTTTATCCTGAGGCATTCTACTAGTTGCCTTATTATATCCTCATTCCAGGATATATCCTCCCCATGTGGTAGATTTTCTAAATTGACTATTATCTGGAATGCACTCAGTTTCTTTATATATTCTTCACTAATCCGGGTTGTAAGTCGCTTTGGATATTCAACATCTACTTGTAACACTCTGTCTCGGAGAGGTCCCTGTTTACCTGCAGTTCCATCGATAGTGGGAAGTGATCACTACCCTCTACCCTGAGTATTTCGAAGTGTTGTATTAAGTGGAAGCACCATGCCTGGGTAAAAACATAGTCTATAGGGCACATTTGCTGCCCTATCTTGAAGGTGCACTTTGCAGGCCGATCCGTTTCTTTTCTACCATTAACACAGACCAAACCCATAGCCCCCAGCAGCTGGCCAAGCTCCACGTCTTGGTTTGAGATGTCACTGTTGGTGAACATTGCAAACTCTATATTATGTAAATGTAAATGTAAATGTATTTGAGCTTATATAGCGCACAGCTACCCGCAGTGGGTTTCCCGGCGCTTGCTTAGGGAACCCGTCCTGGTATTCCCCTGTGAGATAACCCCGGCAGGGTATCCACAAGGTGAAAGCCAGGCATCCCGCCGCGAGGGGCCGTTGTGGAGATTAAGCAAGCTATTGCCCAGAGTCGCAGAGTGTGAACTCGTGAGTCGAGAAGGCACCGGAGCGAGAATTATCGAGTCCGTGGAATTTTTAGCCCAAGACCCGCCGAGGCGGGGAATTGAACCCTGGTCCAGGGCCGATCTCAGCTTTCGGGTCTGCCGCCTCTAACCCCTGAGCCACACTTCTCCACAGTTTTATATTATATGCCAGGCGTTAGTTTTTTGGGGATTTAGTCTATGATTAAAATTACCCAATATTAGGAGCACATCTCTTGGGTGAATTTCGTATAAATCCTCTAAATCCTTTTTTGAACGTTCCAACTCCGCTTTATACTCATTTCTTTCCCCTTTCTGTATGTACACATTTATAATGCATAGGCCTCCACCACCTACGTTGTTATTTAGAGTCAGCACTCTGCTACCTAATGCCCAATTACACTTTAGTTCAAGGAGATGTATATCTCTCGCTATCCTTGTGGAAACCAACGTCATCTGGCAACCTGATACCCTACCTACTTGGTTTTTTCTTGCAGGATTTACATGGTGACAGGGGTTTTGTCGCACAGTCAGGTCTCCTGTAAGCAAACAATATTGGTCTAACCAAGGATATTTTTAAAGCCTTCCTGAAACCGTATTCTTTTGTAACCATTAACATTCCAGGACAAGATGAAAAGGCTGCCCGACGACCTAATTTCCTAATCAATGTTACTCAAGTTCCCCTCTTCCTCACAATCCATTTAAGCCAATTCTCTGTACCTATTTCCGACCAGGACATCTTCCTCCCCCCACCCTAACTTTTTAGGGATTATAATGATTTCCAGGGCTTCTTTATTACCCCGTTCCGAGGTGATCATTTTTATTTGCCGTTCTTCCAACCCCGCATGGTTTCTAAGGAATTGTTTCCCTTGATTATCCATTGTCACAGCTGACCCTCCCTCCCACTAATAGTTCAGGACTGACCTGTATGCTCCAGCGCTGTGACCGTCCTGACGAGTTCAGAAGCGGTCGCTCCCCACGCTCCCTGGCCACCTGGTATTGTAGCGCTATTGCTCATTGCCGCCAATACTTAATTGTGCTCTGCTCGCATTGTGTGGAATTTTAGTTGTGCCTAATTAACAGCGTAGCGCTATATCGCATAGCCCACATTGCCTGTATTTCGTGGTATATTGCATATTTTGCATTGCTAGTAAAATAATTGGTGCCAAAGTTCGCATTGCTGGTTAAATTATTTGGAGCTGATTGTGCGGGTGCCACTGCCCACATCACAGTGATATTCCTAATTTGTGCCCCAATCTCGCCCTGTTTCGCTTTTTGTTTTTGCTGCCATTTTGTTGTTGCGCCTCCCAGCCCGTCTCTCCACCCCACTACTTACTTATGTCAGAGCAACATACGCGCAGCGGACGTGCAGCGGACGTGCAGCGGACGCGCCCTATGCGCGCCGCAGGCGCCCCAAAGGTAAGCTCGTCTACGCCCGTCCGCGCCTGGACCGCGCCCAACATAACATAACATAACATGAGTATTTGTAAAGCGCACGTTCACCACTACGGGCCTCTTGGCGCTGAAATAACAGATGTTTGTTGTTACCCAACTCAATGGTACTCATTTTATCGACCCCAAATGGATGAAAGGCTGAGTGGACCCGCCGGGATTTGAACCTGTGACCATGAGGTCGAACACAGGCCCCTGCAGTAGACGCATTAGTCCACTGAGCCACCAGACCCGGCTCAAACCCCCTGGCCCCCGCAAAATCCACTCCACCCGCATAACGTACGACGCCGCAATCCTCTCAGCACTCAACCCCGGACGTCTCCCAGACTGCTACCTAGCCGCCCCAGGACATACCCATGGACCCTTCACCTGCCACTCCTGCAAGTTCGACTGCATCAGGAACCACACCAAATCCACTAACTCCAAACAGAGCTCCGACTCTAACCACCTGAAGTGTATCCTGCTCAATACCCGCTCCGTTCACAAACACGCAACTGAACTATGGAACCTACTTGACACCACATCGCCGTACGCCGCCTTTCTTACAGAAACCTGGATGAACGCCTCATCAGCGCCCGACATCGCCATAGCCATCCCTGACGGCTACAAGATCATCCGAAAGGACTGCATCAACCAAACAGGAGGAGGCATCGCCATCGTCCATAAGAACACGATCCGCATCACGACCAGTTCCGACGATAACCTCGCAGCCGCCGAACACCTTCACTTCCAGATACACACCGACCCCAAGACCACACTCAGAGGCACCCTCATCTACAGGCCACCAGGGCCCCGCACACAATTCAGCGAAGACATCACTGACTTCATCAGCCCACACGCCCTCCCCTCCGAGGACTACATTCTACTGGGAGACCTCAACTTCCACCTGGAAAAGAACAACAACAGCAACACCACCACCCTTCTGGACAACCTCGCCAATCTCGGACTCAAACAACTTGTAGACACCCCCACCCACTATGCCGGGCACACGCTCGACCCAATCTTCTCCTCCAGCAAGCACATCTCCTTCAACCACGCCACAGGACTTCATTGGACGGACCACAGCTGCGTTCACTTCAACTACAAAAAGTCCACGACCCACAACCAATTCCCCGCAGAAACTGGAACAAAATTACCACCGACCAGCTCTTCACATCGCTTCACCAAAACCCTCCTGCCAAATCATTGGACCCAAACCAAGCAGCCATCAACCTCACACAATGGATCACCCACAGCGCCGACGAATTAGCACCCTTGAAAAACCATCAAATCAAGCAAGGTAGCATAAAAGCCCCCTGGTTCAATGATGACCTTAAGAAATCCAAAAAGATCTGTCGCACCCTCGAGAAAGCCTGGGGAAAAAACCCAACAACTGACAACTTGGCCACCTTCAAGAACGCCACCCGCTAACACCACCAACTAATCCGATCCACCAAGAAATCAGCATTCAAGGATCGACTCGACAACAACGGCCACAACATCAAGGAACTATTCAAGATCGTCAAAGAGTTTACCAACCCCACCGCCGGCACCAACGACATCACTCCCTCTCAAGACCTCTGCGACTCTCTAGCCTCGTTCTTCCACAACAAAATCGCTGGCATACATAACAGCTTTGGCGACCAGTCCACCCCACCCACCTCCAAACCTAAACCCCCCTCCAACAACCTTTGCGCCTGGAACCCAATCACCACTGAAGACACCATCCGCTTGATTAACTCCATCCACTCAGGATCGCCAACCGACCCATGTCCCCACCACATTTTCAACAAAGCAGACTCCATTATCGCACCCTATCTCTGAGATGTCATCAACTGCTCCCTCAACTCCGCTACCTTCCCGGAAAGCTGGAAACATGCCGAACTCAGCGCCCTCCTGAAGAAACCCACAGCAGACCCCACTGAACTTAAGAACTACCGCCCCATTTCGCTCCTCCTATTCCCTGCCAAAGTCATTGAGAAAACCGTCAACAGTCAGCTCGCCGCCTTCCTCGAATCCAACGGCTCCCTCGACCCATCACAGTCCGGCTTCCGAGCCAAACACAGCACCGAGACCGCCCTCATCGCAGCAACAGATGACATTCGAACTCTACTGGACAACGGAGAAACAGCTGCCCTAATCCTACTTGACCTCTCCGCAGCCTTCGACACAGTCTGCCATAGCACCCTTATACAACACCTCAGCAACGTTGGAATACAAGGAAAAGCATTGTTCTAATAGATACATCTGCCGTGTGGATTTCTCACCTTGTGAATATCCCCTTGCGTCAGCAACATTCGGAAATTCTTTTTGTAGCTTTGCGCCGACGTGGTCGCGGACGTCACAGAGACACGGCTCCGCTCGCGACTCCGCTGACGTCACCAACGCCTATAACAGGCCCACGCCGGCGTGATGACATCAGTTCCCTTTTTTCCGCGTCGTCGACGCTAACGGTTTTCAGGGATCGTACTGTAGCTTTACAGTAACTTTGTTACTATTATCCTGTTATTGTGTCTAACTTCATTTTCTTAGAGATGTCGTCGAAGAAGACTGGTTTTAAGGCTTGAGGCGAATGTGGCAAGACTATGTCTATCACCGATCCTCATGATTGCTGCGTTTGGTGTTTAAGTTCCGACCATGACGTCGAGGACTGTCCTTGCTGCAAGAAGATGACTCCGAAGGCGCTGAGAGAAAGAGAGGCGAAGCTGCTTGTGGCCAAGCTTAAAAATAAGAAAGATAAGAAGTCTTCGAAGTCTCAAACTCGTCGGTCGAGATCGAGGTCGAGGTCTCGATCGAGGTCACGCTCGGAGTCGTCTTCGGCTCACGCTTCGAAGTCTTCGAGGAAGAAGCACAAGAAGAGGAGCCATGAGTCACGTCATCACTCCGGAAAAGACTCTAGTTCAAGACCGAAGTCCCAGGTCAAGCTTCTGAGTAAGGAAGTGGTGGTTTCGGAGTCGGAACATAACTCGGTTGGTGAGGCTTCACATCCAGGTTCACCCGAATCTCAGAAGCAGGTTCATTCTCCAGTTCCATCCAATCCTTCTGGTCAGGAGGATGAAGGTGAGGAGCAGGGGGCTGGTGAAGTCGAGGTCCCGGTGCCTGCGGGTTCGTCGACCCCGGTTCCTGGACTCGGTGAAGAGGTCGACGTCGTTTCGACTCCGCCTCCTCAGGAACGGCCCAGAGATCCATATCCTGAGTTTCCAGCTCCAGGTCAGGATCCATCTCAGTTCTTGAACGCCATGTTTGGTGTCTATTCTAGGGCAATGTTCCCGTCTGGTGCACCTGTTGGTCCCACGGGTCCTATGGCTTTCAACTTGGGTGTTCCCCAGGCTTACGCCCCTGCGCCCTTCATGCCTTTTATGCCGGCTATACCACCGCATTGGCATTTTCCGACACCCCCGGTGTCGTCGACGCCGAAGCGCTCGACGCCGACTCCGTCGACGCCGGTCCCATCGACGCCGATGCCTATGACTCCGAGGCAGGATTCTGTCCGACCTCGTGCTGAGAAGCCTCGTCCGACGTCGGGTTCGACGCCGGCTCCGGCCCCGTCGTAGTCGATTCCGAACCCGTTGGCTTCTGCTATGAAGGAAAGGTCTCGGAGAAAGGCACAGAGACTTCTGGAGGAAGAAAGGTATCAATATTCGGATACTGAAGAAGGGGAGTTACAGGATTCTGAGGATCCTTTTGAAGATTTGTGTGAGGCCAGTGGGCTTGAACTGTCGCCTGAGTGGGAGTTGGCATCAGTGTTGAATGTTCCATCAAAGGATGTGGTGCCTTATCACACTGTTATTAAAAAAGCAGCGAGTCCATTGAATATTACTCTGCCTACTGCTAACTATAAACCTAATATCTTGACTGAGGTTCTTCATTCTCCCTCGTCAGTTATTGAGCCTGTGTTACCCTTCAACGAGGCCTTAACTGAGCCCATCTATGAGGTTTGGAAGAAGCCTTTATCTGCTCCTGCAGTTTCAAGAACAGTTGCGAGGAGATACAGAGTGGCACCTGAGGACCCTGCGTTTTTATCAATTCATCCCTTGCCTGAGAGTTTGGTAGTGCTGGCTGCTTGCTCAAAGAAATCTGCTGGAGCCTTTCCACAGGTTCCTGGGGATAAAGAGTCCAGAAAGCAAGATCAGGGTGCCAGGAAGGTCTTCTCTTCAGCCAGTATGGCGTTAAAGTCAACCAACGCAACGTGCCTGATGGGGAGATATATCCATGCCTTGATGGACTCTGTCAAGCAGCTAATTCCGAAAATTCCTGAGGATGACAGGAAGGATTTTCAGGAGGTGATTTCAGACACTCAAGCAGCTGCGAGACAGGTGATTCAAAGTGGCCTGGACACTGCTGATTCGGTGGCAAGGGTCATGGGCTCCTCCGTGGCCACCAGGAGGGCTGCCTGGCTAAAGTCATCGGAGTTCTCTGCGGACGTCCAATCTGCTTTGCTGGACTTGCCTTTTGATGGCTCAGGATTGTTTGGCAAGAAGGCTGATGCTGCCTTGGAGCGTTTTAAGGATAGTAGGGCCACTGCAAAATCCTTGGGTCTTCAGTCCAGAGGTACTACTGGTAAACGCTTCAGGGGGTTCGGAAGATCTTCCTTTCGCTCTTACAGACCATCCCAGCAGCAGCCTCAGCAGCAACAGAATACGCTGTACAAGTCGCACAGGGGCAGGCAAAGATCCCGCCCTAGAGGTCGTCAATCCTCCTCCTCCTCCTCCTCTCCTTCCCAACCCCCAGCCAACGCAGCAAAGCAGCCCTAGATCCGCCATTCCGGATCATGTGGGCCCAGTGGGGGGTCGGCTTACTCATTTTCTACAAGATTGGAAATTAATAACATCGGATCTTTGGGTTCTCAATCTTGTAGAGAATGGGTATGCACTTCCTTTCCAGGAATTCCCTCCCAATTACCCTCCTTGCCAGGGTTATTATTCGGAGGACCACCTGCTTCACCTGCAGGAAGAAGTCCTGGCTCTTTTCAAAAAAGGTGCGATAGAGGTGGTTCCAGAGCAGGAAAGGGGTCAGGGGTGCTACTCCCGGTATTTCCTGATCCCCAAGAAAGATGGCAGGCTTCGACCGATCCTGGATCTCAGGATCTTGAACCTTTACCTGAAGCAGGAAAAGTTCAAGATGCTCACTCTTGCGCAGGTTCTTCAAGCGCTGTTGGAAGAAGACTGGATGGTGTTGATCGACTTGCAGGATGCGTATTTTCATATCCCAATCCTGAAGTCGCACAGAAAGTATCTCCGTTTTACGGTTGGGTCACAACACTACCAGTTTGTGGTCCTTCCTTTTGGACTTACTACTGCGCCTGGAGTCTTCACCAAGGTGATGGCGGTGGTGGCAGCTCATCTCAGGAGAACGGGGATACATGTGTTTCCGTATCTAGACGATTGGCTGATCAAAGCGGAGTCGCCGGAGAAGGTGCTCCATCATCTGCAAGAAACAACTCAGTTGTTGCACAGGTTGGGTTTTTCGATAAATGTACCCAAGTCTCACCTGGTGCCCTCACATCGCAACCTTTTCATAGGTGCGGTACTGGACACTACTGTATGTCGCGCATTCCCTCCCCCTCAAAGGATTCGCGACATACAGGAGATGATTCCTTTGTTTTACAATGGAGCGGTCGTTCCAGTCCTGAAGGTCCTACGCCTGCTCGGTCTGATGGCTTCATGCATTCTGTTGGTCAACCATGCACGCTGGCACATGAGGGCACTCCAGTGGTGCCTCCGCAGGCAGTAAATTACAAAAAACAATTTGATGGACAGAATGTAGATCAATGTCTTACATTCACCCCAGTACAATGATCTGGGCCTAAATCCATCGTTTTTTGCACTCCACACCACCCTGGGTTAGATAATGGCTTTATGCAAATCAGCTCTGACCCTGTGCCCCATGGGAACAGTCCAGTCCGAACTACACAGCCATATCTTTCCCAGACCGGAATCAAGCATCCGAGGACCGGACCGGTTTCGAGGTAACACCTCTCATCAGCCCGGCTAGCTTGACTCCAGTGGTGTGGAGGCTCTGGGACCCACGTCTGAGCTACCCCAGTACACTCAGGGAGAAAATTACAAAAAACAATTTGATGGACAGAATGTTGATCAATGTCTTACATTCACCCCAGTACAATGATCTGGGCCTAAATCCATCGTTTTTTGCACTCCACACCACCCTGGGTTAGATAATGGCTTTATGCAAATCAGCTCTGACCCTGTGCCCCATGGGAACAGTCCAGTCCGAACTACACAGCCATATCTTTCCCAGACCGGAATCAAGCATCCGAGGACCGGACCGGTTTCGAGGTAACACCTCTCATCAGCCCGGCTAGCTTGACTCCAGTGGTGTGGAGGCTCGGGACCCACGTCTGAGCTACCCCAGTACACTCAGGGAGAAAATTACAAAAAACAATTTAATGGACAGAATGTAGATCAATGTCTTACATTCACCCCAGTACAATGATCTGGGCCTAAATCCATCGTTTTTTGCACTCCACACCACCCTGAGTTAGATAATGGCTTTATGCAAATCAGCTCTGACCCTGTGCCCCATGGGAACAGTCCAGTCTGAACTACACAGCCATATCTTTCCCAGACCGGAATCAAGCATCCGAGGACCGGACCGGTTTCGAGGTAACACCTCATCAGCCCGGCTAGCTTGACTCCAGTGGTGTGGAGGCTCTGGGACCCACGTCTGAGCTACCCCAGTACACTCAGGGAGAAAATTACAAAAAACAATTTGATGGACAGAATGTAGATCAATGTCTTACATTCACCCCAGTACAATGATCTGGGCCTAAATCCATCGTTTTTTGCACTCCACACCACCCTGGGTTAGATAATGGCTTCATGCAAATCAGCTCTGACCCTGTGCCCCATGGGAACAGTCCAGTCCGAACTACACAGCCATATCTTTCCCAGACCGGAATCAAGCATTCGAGGACCGGACCGGTTTCGAGGTAACACCTCTCATCAGCCCGGCTAGCTTGACTCCAGTGGTGTGGAGGCTCTGGGACCCACGTCTGAGCTACCCCAGTACACTCAGGGAGAAAATTACAAAAAACAATTTGATGGACAGAATGTTGATCAATGTCTTACATTCACCCCAGTACAATGATCTGGGCCTAAATCCATCGTTTTTTGCACTCCACACCACCCTGGGTTAGATAATGGCTTTATGCAAATCAGCTCTGACCCTGTGCCCCATGGGAACAGTCCAGTCCGAACTACACAACCATATCTTTCCCAGACCGGAATCAAGCATCCGAGGACCGGACCGGTTTCGAGGTAACACCTCTCATCAGCCCGGCTAGCTTGACTCCAGTGGTGTGGAGGCTCTGGGACCCACGTCTGAGCTACCCCAGTACACTCAGGGAGAAAATTACAAAAAACAATTTGATGGACAGAATGTAGATCAATGTCTTACATTCACCCCAGTATAATGATCTGGGCCTATATCCATCGTTTTTTGCACTCCACACCACCCTGGGTTAGATAATGGCTTTATGCAAATCAGCTCTGACCCTGTGCCCCATGGGAACAGTCCAGTCCGAACTACACAGCCATATCTTTCCCAGACAAGAATCAAGCATCCGAGGACCAGACCGGTTTTGAGGTAACACCTCTCATCAGCCCGGCTAGCTTGACTCCAGTGGTGTTGAGGCTCTGGGACCCACGTCTGAGCTACCCCAGTACACTCAGGGAGAAAATTACAAAAAACAATTTGATGGACAGAATGTAGATCAATGTCTTACATTCACCCCAGTACAATGATCTGGGCCTAAATCCATCGTTTTTTGCACTCCACACCACCCTGGGTTAGATAATGGCTTTATGCAAATCAGCTCTGACCCTGTGCCCCATGGGAACAGTCCAGTCCGCAGGCAGTGGTATCAGCACAAAGGAGATCTCAGAGAGTCAGTGAAGATCTCCGGAGAAACTGCAGCGGATCTGTCTTGGTGGAGTGTGGAAGGCAATCTGTTGCAAGGGAAGTCTTTTCAGATTCCTCCATTGGTGGCCACAGTGATATCGGATGCGTCCACCCTCGGGTGGGGTGCTCATCTGGGGGACCTGGAGGTCAAAGGTCTTTGGTCTCCAGAGGAAAGGTTGCTTCACATCAACCTTCTGGAATTGCGGGCAATACGTCTGGCGCTCAACGCCTTCCTACCTTCCCTTCGCGGGCGGTCAATTCAGGTCCTGACGGACAACACGACCGCGATGTGGTACATCAACAAGCAGGGAGGAGTAGGGTCGCAGTGTCTCTGCAGAGAGGCTCTGCGTCTCTGGTCCTGGGTTCAGGACCATCAGATTTGTCTGATGGCAAATCATCTGGCCGGAGTTCAGAACGTTCGTGCAGACAGTCTCAGTCGGCAGTTCTCTGCCGATCACGAGTGGAGGCTCCATCCAGAGGTAGTTCTCGACATCTTTCGGATGTGGGGGACTCCTCAGGTGGACCTTTTCGCCACTCACGAGAATGCTCACTGCCTGTCATTCTGCAGCCTCCAGTTTCCGATGCAGGGAGCCTTGGGGGATGCGTTTCAGTTGAGTTGGAGTTCGCAACTCCTTTACGCGTTTCCTCCCATACCCTTGATTCCTCGGGTTCTGAGGAAAATTCTCCAAGACCGGGCCCGAGTCATATTGATTGCCCCGGATTGGCCAAGAAGGGTGTGGTACTCAGACCTTCTCCACCTCTCCTCTCACCCGCCGCTCCGTCTCCCTTTCAGGGCAGAACTCCTTTCTCAGATGGGGGGGGGCAGGTTCTACACCCCCACCTCCAGACCTTACACCTTCATGCCTGGAGATTGAACGGGGCAACCTGGTTTCTTTTTCTCTCCCTCACGATGTGGTGGATGTCATTTTGTCTGCCAGGCGTGACTCCACTAAGTCCATCTATTCTTATAGGTGGTCTAAGTTTGTTGTTTGGTGCAGGGAGAAGTCTATAGACCCCTTGAGGGCCCATTTATCTGATGTTCTCCGGTTTGCCCTTTCCCTAGCACATAAGGGGCTTGCTGTTGCCACGGTGAAGGGTTATTTGTCAGCGCTGCCGGCGTTTATCTGTTTGCCTGACCAGCCTTCTCTGTTTAAATCTCCTATAGTGGCGAGGTGTGGCTCACTGGTTAGAGGCGGCAGACCCGGAGGCTGAGAACGGCCCGGGACCAGGGTTCGATTCCCGACGCGGCAGGGTCGAGGACCAGGGTCAGCGGACTGATAATTCTCGCCTCGGTGCCCACTTTGGGCAGTGATTACACTCGGTAACTCTGGGCATTAAGCTTGCCTCATCGCTACAACGGCCCCCCACAGACGCCGGGGATGCCTGGCTTCACCTTGGAGATACCCAGCATGGGACCATCTCACAGGGAAAGCCAGGACGGGTTCCCCAGCGGTCATTCGCGCCAGGATACTCCGGTAGTAATTGAGCGCGCTACAAAACACCTTACATTTACATTTACATTTATAGTTTTGAGGTTTTTGAAGGGCCTCACTAATAGGTTCCCTCCTATCCCTTTTATTGTGCCTCAGTGGGATTTGAATCTAGTTCTGACATTTTTAATGGGTGCTCCTTTTGAGCCTCTTCACAAATGTCCCATGAGGCTCCTGACTTTCAAAACTGTTTTCCTCGTTGCAATAACCTCGGCAAGGAGGGTTAGTGAGCTTCAAGCTCTTAGTTCCAAGCCCCCATTCCTGTCCATTCATGCTGATCGAATGGTTCTTCGGACCAGGGCTGCTTTTCTGCCAAAGGTGGTGACTCCTTTCCACCTTGGTCAATCCGTTACCCTTCCTACCTTTTATCCTCCCCCACACCCTTCCAAGGAGGAGGAGAGATTACACCGTCTTGACCCCAAGAGGGCGGTGTCTTTTTATTTGGACAGAACTAGAGACTGTCGCATGGATGACCAGCTCTTTATTGGCTTTGCTGGCTGCAAGAAGGGAAGAGCGGTCCATAAGAGGACTTTGTCGAGATGGATCGTCCTCTGCATTAATATCTGCTACTCTTTGGCCGGTAAGGAACCTCCAGAGGGCATAAGGGCTCATTCAACTAGAGCTAAGTCTTCGACCTCTGCATTGGCTAGAGGTGTGCCTGTAGAGGATATTTGTAGGGCTGCAACTTGGTCTTCCCTCCACACTTTCGCGAAGCACTATTGCTTGGATACCGAAGTGAGGAGGGACGGTCATTTTGCGCGCTCTGTCCTTCAGGATTTCCTGGTCTAGAAGAGTGGACACCCTCCTCCGGGAGTGGGGACTGCTGTGGGACTCTATTCACAAGGTGAGGAATCCACACGGCAGATGTATCAATCAGAAGAACAAGTTACTTACCTTCGGTAACGCTTTTTCAGGTAGATACAATATCTGCCTGTGGATTCCTCACTGACCCACCCGCCTCCCCGTTGTCCACTCTTCTTTGCCAGAGTATCTTTATTGGTTTATTTTATTGTAAAATGTTTTATTGCATTTACTTCACACTGTGTGTGTTACTTTGATTTCTATACTGTGTATATTGTGTACATTTCTACTGTCATCGGCCCGTTCGTGTGCCTCGAAGGCACGGAACAAAGGGCGGAACTGATGTCATCACACCGGCGTGGGCCTGTTATAGGCGTCGGTGACGTCAGCGGAGTCGCGAGCGGAGCCGTGTCTCTGTGACGTCCGCGACCACGTCGGCGCGAAGCTACAAAAAGAATTTCCGAATGTTGCTGACGCAAGGGGATATTCACAAGGTGAGGAATCCACAGGCAGATATTGTATCTACCAGAAAAAGCGTTACCGAAGGTAAGTAACTTGTTCATCTGGATCATCTCGTTCCTCGCGGAAGAACCCAGAGAGTCCGCCTCCCCCCTTTCAAATCGGAAGCCACTGAAGTCATATGCGGCGTTCCACAAGGATCATCACTCAGTCCCACCCTCTTCAACGTATACATGAGTCCCCTCGCATCCATCGCGCGCCAACACAACCTCAACATCATCTCCTACGCAGACGACACCCTGCTGATCCTCTCCCTCACCAAAGACCCAAACTCCGCCAAAACCAACCTACACGATGGGATGAAAGAAGTGGCCGAGTGGATGAAGAACAGCCGTTTAAAACTGAACTCGGACAAAACGGAAGTCCTCATCTTAGGATCATCCCCCTCCGCTTGGGACGACTCATGGTGGCCACCGGCCCTGGGAAACGCACCCAAACCAACGGACCACGCACGTAACCTGGGCTTCATCCTGGACTCCTCCCTCTCGATGACCAAACAATTCAACGCCATCTCATCATCATGCTTCAACATCCTACGTATACTCAAAAAAATCTTCCGTCGGATCCCCACCGAAACAAGAAAGACAGTCACCCATGCACTGGTCACTAGCCGACTGGACTACGGAAACACCCTTTACGCCGGAACCACAGCCAAACTACAGAAAAAACTCCAACGCATCCAGAACCCCTCAGCCAGACTCATCCTAGACATCCCCGCCAAGCTCACATTTCCGGTCACCTGAAAGACCTCCACTGGCTCCCCGTCAACAAGAGAATAACGTTCTGTCTCCTCACCCACGCACACAAATCCCTTTACGACCTAGGACCCGAATACCTCAACACGCGCCTGAATTTTTACATCCCCACCCGCCAACTACGATCGTCCAATCAGCCCTCGCCGAGATTCCTCGCATCCAAAGATCCACCATGGGAGGAAGATCCTTCTCCTACTTAGCGGCCAAGACCTGAAATTCTCTCCCCACCCACCTCCGCCTCACACAGAACCACCTCTCCTTCAGAAAACAATTAAAAACTTGGATATTCGATAAGTAACGTACACCCCCTCCCTCAAGCGCCATACAAATTTTGACTTGACTTGACTTGACTTGACTACTAACATGTTTTAAGCTGGGGCATTTTGCAAATGACGAGAGTAGCTGAGACCGATTTAGAGGCTTTAATTTCTTAACCCTTCCACCCCTTTCCCTGTCCAATAGGTTCTACAAATAGCCAAGTATACACGTTCCTATTTGTCTGTAGGATTTTTAGACTTTCATCTGGCCTTTCATCCCTTCTCTTCATATTAACTTCTACTCTACCCCTATTCCTACAGCCTTTCCCCGAGGTTGGGTTACTGGGCCCTGCACCTATGGACGTCTCCATCCCCCATTCAGGTGCTACCTCCTCCTTTCCCCCCCGGGTACTTCCTCAAGGGAACCTTCGCACTCTTTACCAGGCTTTTCCCTGATTCCCACCTAAAATGTTCCTCAGGTCTAAGGGTACTTCCTCCTATGTCTGCAGAGGTTAGCTTTTGTGTTTCTGGCATCACTACCTTGTCCCTAGGCCTTAGGTTGGGGGTTACCTCCTTCCCATTCTCCTGTTGTTTTGCTACTTGACTTATACATGGGACCTTTTTCCCCTTCCTCCTCTTCAGGAAACACCTTCTTTCACCATATCTGTTTATAATCATGGGGCAACAGGAAATATATACTGTTGGATCATCCTTTTTGGGTCTACTCCCCCTTGTCACTTCTTCCACCTCATCTGCTTTAATCTCTACAGATATTACTAGGGAAGGCATTTGGCCTTTAATCTGAGTCCGCTCCCCAATTACATTGTTAAACTGGTTACTTTGTGTTTTTAAAATTTCATTATTTAAAACTGAAACCTCTAGGATACCCTGCAAGGTTTTCTGGAGCATCCACAGAACCTTGAGCACTGATAAACTCGAGGAACCCGTCACCTCCAGACTATGCAGGGGAAGACCTGATAAATCCTTGTGGACAGCATTGGCATTTACCAGTCTTTCTTTCACATTGGGACTAAATTCCCCTTGGGCAAAGTCTTCCTCCCACAAGGATTTACTCTGGATTTCACTTTCTTCCTCCTCCACCTCTACTTCTATGTCCTGAATAATTAATGACCGAAATAACGGAGGTGAGGAAGACAAACGTGGTTCCATCGGGATCTCAGCGATATCAAAGTTTGTCTGATTCAAGGATTCCACGTTTATTGCCAGGTTCTCTGTGATTTGCGGAGACTCCACCATATTCATCTCCCTTTCTGGTGTCTCCTTCACTTTAAAATGCTTGCCCAAAAAGTCTTTAATAGATTTTGAGACTGCCGATCCACCTTTTGCACCTGCGGTCTTAGTGGTCAACAGCACCTTCTGTTTGATTGTACTTGAAGGCGGGGTAGACCCCATCACTGGTGTTTTATTTCCGGTGGGTGTCGCCATAACACGTATTACATTATTCAAGTCTTTGGGTAATTCCGTTAAGTCCTCCGTCCCGGGGCTTCTATTTCCTGATTTCTTGGGATTCTACTGGGCTTTACATGGTTTATTTTTCCCTAGGGCCATTGCTTTTTGTTCCCCTTAACGCCTTACTTCCAGAGGTACGAAGTTTTTAGGGTGGTTTTCTCCTTCACTTTCTTTAGTTTACCACAGTTCCTAGGTGCACTGCCGCCCCTGTGTCATGTACACCTAATATGGCTCCCTTTATTAGGTCTCGGACCGACGGCTGGTTTGCCAGCCGAAAGTCTGAGAAATAATGTCTTTCAGTGGGTGCTTTAAACCCACCTCTCTCCTCGACTCTCCTCCATTGGCTGGCGTCATAAAAGGAGGCCAGCCATTGGAGGGGAGAGGCGTCCCTCGAAAGAAGCTCCGTCTCTTTCGGATTCGGGGGCGTGTTGGTGCTGTTCTTTCCACTTTTAAGCCCCCCCCCCTTTTGGGGACGGCCAAATACGCCCCCGAAACTGAAAATTTTCGGAGTTGCGCGACCATTTTTTTTTTACCGATGTCGGCCTCTTAGAGCTGTGCGTCTATCAGCTGCGCTTTCCATTGGTTTGGAAATCTATGGACCGTATGCCTCCCAAAGCTGTGTGTAGCTCTAAGGCATGTGTGCCTAGAAGCGTGTGTTCTGGTGGACGTGAGGTTCCCAGTGGCAGCACCTTCCAATGTGCGGTTACCTACCTCCCAGAGAAGTATGAAAAGAGCTGGTTTCATCCTCTGAGAGTTGGGTTTCTGCCAGACTCCTACAGCTCTGTGTTTTCCGCGTCTGTTTATCTCCAAGGGCAGTGTGCTTAGAGCAGGGTTAGCAGAGCTGTGTGTCTCCAGGGCTGTTTATAGAATGTCTGTCTCCAACGATCGGGTGCCACACACGCTGTTCACTTTCAAAGTGTGTGCCTAGAGCTGTGTGCCTTGCAGCGCTGCGAACTACTGCGAACTGCCCTGCCCGCTCCCTCAATCCCTGGCAGAGGGTGCAGCGGCCTCCCCGCAGCAGGCTGTAATAGAGGACGGATGTAATAACATGCCAGCGGTGATAAATCAGGCGGCCCCTCCCCGGGAGGAAGGTCTTCAGAGCCCTGCACGGCCCCTCACTCAGAGCACAGCTACCCTGCTAGAGATCACACCGTGCATCTACGACCACCATGGACGCGCGAGCCCTGGCCCTGCTGAGCCTGCTGCTGGCCACCGTTTGCCTCTTAGAAGGTGACTCCCAGCGCGGCGCAGATGCCAGGCTGCTCTTGGGCACATCCAGTTAACTACCACAGGAAAGGGAATTTAGGTGTGCAATCACAATGGTCTGTGCACTTTGTCACCTCAAGTCCAGCTCGAGAGGGGGGCGGTGTAATGGCTCTCTGAAGATGCAAACCTCCCCCGTGCCCCCAGCCTAGTGTACTGACGGGAGTTATTCCATGCCAGCCTCTGGCACTGCACGAGGCTTCAAATGGCTGCCACGCACGGGACGGGGCACCACTGACTGCTTCCTGCCCAGCGCCGCTCCCTGGGAGGGGGCAGCGCACCACAGATCGCGCGATAGGTGAGAACCCCACAGCCGAGGAAGCTCGTGCTTAAAAGACACCGACGTCGCAGACTGGCTGAGGTCTGTCAAATTGACGTTTCTCTCAAATTGCCCTTTCCACTGAAGACAACACAATACCATTTCCCCGACTCTGTGTATTTCAGGACGGCTGCCTCCCCACAACTGGCCCGCTTGCAAAGGGGAAGCAGAAGCCGGCCCCATAAAATCTCCCAATGCGGGCCCCTAAAGAGTAGGAGATACAGTTTGGCATGGGACATAGTATAGCCTGAAAAATGTGCCCTTCCCTCAAGCAACACTGAGCATTAAACACGGAGCTTCTCTCATCATTCTTGTGAAAGGACCCCAGCCTGGGAGTTCCCAGCACACAAAGCTCACGCGGGCAAACAGCAGATGCCCTATTTGCGATTACACCGCAGCGCTGCGACACCTTTGCAATGCTATTGCCGGATTGCAAAATGCACCTTTTTATTCCCCAGAGTACCGACCCCACCTCAAACACACCAAATCCACACAGACGTTAAAAGAGTAAAAAAAAAAAACAGAGCAGAGTTGCGAACTGTTTGCAGAACAGCGTGCTTGAAAATGTCTGGTTTCAGCCAGATTGTTCCCTGACTGATGTAGCACCCCACGTCTTAAACCGAGACTCAGGGTAGTTCATGCCTTGGCCCCATCTCCAGGAAGGTCCACCCTAGACCACAGAACACTCGAATTTATAGCTCATTGCGATTGCTTGTAACCGGTATGAATATCACACCTGCATCAGTCTGTGTCTCACCACATTCTACCCTTCCCTCGCCGTTAGGCTCCATACAACTGCAGGGAGCGCTCGGTCACACAGTAAACGAGTATCAAATGAACTGCACTGCCCCATGTCCTCCTAGCCACAAAGCCACACTGCCCTCTCCCCTGCTATGTCAAGCGGAAGCGCGCAGGCCCTCTGCAAGACAAGACAGCCACGGAACACAAACACCAGCTTTCATACCGCCACTCACACTTTATTTGTCAAGTATTTTCAGGGATAAATTCCTTCCCAGGGTGGGGTCAGAATCCGCCAAAATTAGTGGAGATACTGGCGAAGGGTCTTTAATTTAAAAAAAAAGGGCAATTGTAATGTAAAAGGGCTTCTTGGTACTGTGCAGTGCATTCACTGAGGTTCTGTGTCTGGTGAGTGCACGACAACCATGGGGGGCTCTGAACGTCTGTCACTGCCCTTTTGCTTCTGTTGTCGCTGATGCAGGGCTCGCCTGACACGGGGAGGCTTGTATGGTAGAGTGCAATCCTATGACTGTGGGGGTATCTATAGTGCAGTGCACTTCAGTCACTTGGGGGCAAGAGTTGATTTGGCTGTGGTACAGTGAGGTGCTGTCTCTGGTGCTGTGCAGGACAACCACTGGGGGCGGCTGGATTATCTTGGATATAGTGCTCGACTGTCAATGATGATCTTTTATCGTGCAGTGCATGCCCGTGCTCGAGGCTTGCCTTTAGTGAAGATCACGACTGACACTGGGGGAGGGGGGATTATTTTTAGTGAAGTGTCCCGTGCACGCCTGTAAGCTGGGTGCTGCTTATATTGCAGTGCTCTCCTGTCACTGATGTGCTGGTGCTGTGAACTGGTAACGGAGGTTGTCTCTTATGCAGTGCACTCCTGTCACAAGGGTTTTCTTACTGCTTCTGGCGCTCTGCACGAACATCACTGACATGCTACTGTTGGTGCCTGCACGACGGGTATGTGTGTATGTGTGTAGGGGGGGGGGGGCAGGGCTCTGGTGGTGCATACAGTAGCCAGATGATGGCTGGAATGAGTATGTTTTAGTACTCAACATGTACGATACGTTAGTAATGTACAGTACAATGCTTTGCTACACTTGAAATTCCCCAGTTGCATTCTGCATGCTTGCATGTTGAATGGAAAGGTGCTCCAGATGCAGCATGTATCCTTAATCTACTGCAGGATGAGACAGTTTGTGGGTGTGCACTGTCCATGCTAATGTATGCTAAGTGGAAAGGCTTTGTGTTAGCTAGAGGTGTTTAAGTGTGTGTGTGGGTGGCTCTGTGTGTGGGTGGCTGGCTCTGTGTGTGGCTGGGTGGCTCTGTGTTTGGGTGGGTGGCTGTGTGTGGGTGGGTGGCTGTTTGTGTGTGGGTGGCTGTGTGTGGGTGGCTCTCCATGTGTGGGTGGCTCTCTGTGTGTGGGTGTCTCTCTGTGTGTGGGTGTCTCTCTTTGTGTGGGTGGCTCTGTGTGTGTGGGTGGCTGTGTGGGGGTAGCTCTGTGTGTGTGGGTGGCTCTGTGTGTGTGTGGGTGGCTCTCTGTGTGTGTGGGTGGCTCTGTGTGTGTGTGTGGAGCTCTGTGTGTGTGTGGAGCTCTGTGTGTGTGTGTGTGTGGCTCTGTGAATACTCTCTACTACTCTCTAATGCTCACCTATTGCCATTGTAAATGACAATACCATTTATTTATGTTTTTAAAAAAAAATGAAGAAAAATGTCATGAGCAATGCCAATAGCTCTACCTTTAATAATGCCGAGACCATTGCATTGTAAATGCTTGTTACAATTATTAAGGAGGGGAAATTGACTTTTTCACTTACTTCTGTTCTGTGGGCCCGCGCTCTTCCTCCACCACTTCCTCATTAAGAAAATCACCACCTTGGGCTTACTGTCGCTTTTATGTTTCCTCGTTGTCTTCAAGGGTGTATTTTTCCCCTTGCCGCTTCTAATCCTAGCAGCCTCCTTAGTGATTATGCCCGTTGTTTGCTCTCGCCGTTTTGGGCTTTGGGGGACTCTATCCCCACACTGTCACCACTGCGGGTCGTCTCGGTAATTGGAGCCCGCGCCTCCTGTGCGGCCCACTGGGCTCGCAGTCCACTGCGGCACTCACAGATGGAGTCTCCTCGGGTCTCCAGGCCGCAGTCAACAGATTTTTCCTATTTCCCGCACGCTCAAAGCGGTAAAATGAGTTCGGATGCAGCCGCTACCGCAACACCAATGACACCGAAACTGACCCGGAAGGCGAGAGAAGCAGAAATGAAGTGGGAGGTTCACAGGAGCGCGTCTGTAACTACACAGAAACACAATGAAGTGAGAAAAGAAACCCAGATGAAGCAAGACAGTGAGAGACGGAACATGTGAGAATGCAGAAGGGAGTGAGTGGAAGGAGAGGGTTAGAGGTGACCAAGAGGGTAGGGGGTGAAAGGAGAAAGAAGAGGAGAGTAGGAAGAGCTTGAAATGGTAAGATTGCAGCATCTTTTATACTGCCTTATCTTGGCTGGGCCTACAGTATTCAAGACGGACTGTTCATCTAGCATTTCGTCCAGACCGGGATAAGATATGAACTGCTGAGATATAATGTGCAGCCTGTCGAAAACAGTTGAAACTTGAGGCATTTGAGGGAGATGGTTATTTTTCAAATATGTGTGCTAATCCAAGTTGAAGAATGTGGTGAGGTTCATGAAAATAGGTCCTACGGACCCACCTTTGCTACCTGATTCACCAGAAGGATCTGAGGCATAATTTGATGCTGCAATGTGCATCATTGTGAAACTGTCATGTGCTTTTAAGTCTAAACCTGTGCATTGTACAATGACACTAGTCATTTGAAGCCATATCTGTGGTATGTGAAGCAGTCCAAGACAACTGAAGTGAATGAATGAATTAATGAATTTTGGACTTGTAGAGCGCAAAACTTAGCCCAAGGGCATCAAGCCGCTATATGCGGAGCATGAGGGTGCAGACAGAGACATGCTCATAACGAAGTCTGTGAAAAAATCCAGGTCTTTAAGGCTTTACGGAAGAGAGAATGGGACGCCTGACTTGAAAGCTCTTCTGGGAGGGAGTTCCACAGTTTAGCAGCAGCTGAGGAAAAAGCTCTTCCTCCTCATGTAACCTTCTTAAATCTCGGTACAGTAGTAGGTTCTTATCTGCGGACCGGAGTGGCCTGCTAGGAACATAGCAGTGGACAATAGCCTTAATCGCCTCAGGACCTGAACCTTGGTAGGCATTGTGAGTCATGCACAAAGTCTTAAAGACGATCCTATGGTCCTTAGGCAGCCAGTGCAGCAACGTAATTGAGGCTGAGACTGAAAGATATTTTGGTAAATTCATCACCAACCTGGCTGCAGCATTCTGCACTATCTGCAGACATCGCACTAGGCCCTCATTGATGCCCAAATAGAGGGAATTACAATAGTCCAATCTGGACGTCACCAGGGCAATGACGGCCTGTTTACGTGCCTCAAAAGAGAGGAAATGGGAGATTTTTCTTAGGATCTTAATGATCTCGAAACAAGTAGAGACTGTCGTGCCAACCTGCAAGCTTAGCGACTGTGAATTTTCCACAATGACCCCAAGGTTTTCCCCATTGGAAACTGTGCGGGGACAGACGCAGAGCGCGTCCGGCCACCAGTCGCTGGACCAGATCGCCTGTTTACTCCCAAAAATCAGAATCTCCATTTAATTTCAGAAATGTTTTCACCATCCAGGAGGAGACTGCCTGCATACAGTTCCTAAAGTTAAGGGCTGCATCCTTTAAACTATGCGAAATAGACACCATTATTTGGGTGTCGCCCGCATAGGACAGCACCTCTAGCCCATAGGATCTCACAACCTTTGCAAGAGGAGCGACATAGATATTAAAAAGAGTTGGACTCAGGGAGGAGCCCTGAGGAACACCGCACAGCAAAGGTTTGGGGGCTGAGTAGAATTGACCAGGCTTCACCATCTGAGCCCACTCACTAAGAAAGGAAGCAAGAAGCCCCAAAGCCGAGCCCCTGATACCTATCTCTCTGAGGCGATCAATCTGCCTGTGAGGAGACAGGGTATCAAAGGCCGCGGTGAGGTCAAGTAGAACAAGCAGGGTAGTGTGCCCTGAGTCCACTTGAGTCCGGATGTTGTTAAAAACGTCTGTCATTGCTGTTTCCGTACTTTGGTGGCTTCTGAAACCATGTTGAGAACCATCAAGTAGGTAGTGATCTTTTAGGTAGGTGCTAAGATGAGAGTTTAGGTAGGATTCCGGAATCTTAGCTGGAACCGGAAGTAAGGAGATCGGCCAATAGTTCTTCAGTTCACCCGGATCCAGAGAGAGCTTCTTCAAAAGTAGTTTCACTACAGCAGTTTTCCACTGGGTGGGATATTGCCCCGCTGAGATGCAACATTAAGAACATCAGTCAGATGGGGAATAATGATTTCACGGACAGTTTTTAACACTTTGATGGGACAAGGATCCAGAGGGGAGCCCGATTTCACCCGTTCTAACAACCGGTCAGTCACCTCAGCGGACATGCAGTGAAAAGTGAGAAGACTGGGAGACCCTCCTCGAGTGAGGCCTCATTGGGAAGGAGAGTGTGTTGAACGGACGACCCCACAATGGCGTTGGAAGCTTCAAGCAAGGAGTAAATGTCTGAGATCTTTGTAAGGAAAAAGTCAGATATTTTATCCCAACGTTCCTGGGAAAATTCTGAGGGGTCAGTGACATGGGGAGAGGTAACAGAGTTTATTACCTTAAAAAGATCCCTAGAGGATTTCATAGATTCAGTAGTCTTAGAAAAGTGTAATCTCTTTTCCTCCATGATGGCTGCTTTATACTCCTTTAGACCCTGTTTATGCAATTCCCTACTCAATGGATCAACATCTATATGCCAGAGCCTCTCCTGTTTGCGACAGCTCTGTCTCAACTTTTTATGTCTATCCGTAAACCAGGGAGCAGAGTTTTTTTTCCTTGCTGAGCAGTGCTTACTAAAGGGTGCAAGGGTGTCCATTGTTAATGACAATTGCTGTGATAGCTCGGTCGCCGCCAAATTAGCATCGCAAAGCTTAGTGAGCTCGAAATTATTAAAGAGAATGGAAAGTGACTCCTTACTTATGAGGCTAAAATTCCTCCTTTCTTTCGAAGTCCTATTGCCAGAGAGGGCCGTCTCTGATATCATGAAGTGTAGATCAAAAGGAATGGCAAAATGGTCAGACCAGACTAGGGGGATAGGTTCCCCCACCCTTATACAAGGGTCATTAGAGAAGACAGCCACAGCAACTCAGGGTTTCTAAAAGACTTTGGGTATCCTTACAATGAATATTGTCTAAGTGGAAATTAAAATCCCCCAAAAGGGTAAAATTGGATCTTTCACAGTAGGGTTCTAGAAGTCTACTAAAATCCTGACTGAAGGAAACCCTAGAGCCCGGTTACTCATTATATAAGATGCCAGAGAAGCTTTCCGTAGGGTGTAGGTAAATAGAAAAATAAAAGGCCTGGTAGAGATCAGGAGGAGCGTACAAAGCCTGAGTGCGGCAGATCAAGGTTTCGCTATAAAGAATGCCCACACCCCCTCCCCACCGACCTACCCTGTCCGTACTAGCAAGGTTGTACCCAGTGGGGATAGCATCTACCAGGTCAGACCCAGAGGCGTCCATGGTCCAAGTTTCGGTTATAAAGACCAGGTTGGCTTCCTTGCTGAGACAAAGTGTCAAAAGGCAACCTTATTTTTAATCAGGAATCTTGCATTCATGAGATAACCCTGCACAATCTGTTCTATGGGAGGGGCCCTTATAGTATTTTTGTCAATGGAGATGTTAGGAACCTGCTTAAAAGAGATGTTACATCCTATGTATACTAAGTGCTGCTTCTTAGCTAAGATCTCCGGGTCAAAGGAGTGATAACAGGGATCCTGTTCTGACCAAAGATCTAACAGTACCTTTCTGGTCAGAGGTAGACAGGGCAGCATCTCCGGCGCATCGCTGCACGACGAGCCGGCCACAATAAAGGGGAAAACCTGTGGTGGACTGGGTGCTGGCAAAAGCGAAGAAGGCACTGAGAGGGAAGCAGAACCACTGAGAGGTAAGAGGGAGCAAGGAGCTCAAGTAAAGTGCAAAAAAGTGCAGAAACAGCAGAACCCAATAAAACTTTTAAGACTCCACAAATTTTTAGAGGAACAACAATGTTAAAACGGTAAAAACAGGTAAAATACAAATAGCATCAGCAATTGCATGGTGTCTGCGCGCGTCCCCTGCGCGAAGAGCCGGCCATGCGGCTTAAATAGTCTAAAATGACTAGAGTGCTAAATTCCCCTGGCTCCGCCCCTGAACACCGGAAGGAGCCTAAGTGTACGCCGGCAGGAAAACCCGCGGTGGACCGGGTGCCGGCGAAAGCAAAGGAGGCCCTGAGAGGGAAGCAGATCCCCTGAGAGGGAAGCAGATCCCCCGAGAGGTAAGAGGAAGCGAGGAGCTCAAGTAAAGTGCAGAAACTGCAGAACCCAATAAAACTTTTAAGACTCCATAAATTTTTTGAGGAACAAACTATGTTAAAACGGTAAAAACAGTTAGGATACAAATAGCGTCAGCAATTGCATGGTGTGCACTCCGACACTGTGATGCACAACAGGTTTCTTGTTATTATGTGCATTACTGCAGTTCAAGATGTCCATTGTGCTGGATCACCACACGTGCATGTGATGTCATTTATTTCACAGGATGTGGGTGTAGCGGCCCAAGAGGCATGTGGTATTGACTGACCGCAGTCCCAAACTCAGGGAGGAGAACACCTTCTTACCGAATTGCTCGTACCTCTTGGATTCCTGATCGGGCGGAGCCGTTGGGATTGCGGTCTGGGAAGTAGAGGCCTGGATAACTAGGTGGCGGATGCAGGCTCTGCAGTGGGACCTGAAGTTTCAGTGGGCCCAGCATCAGGGCAACCTGTCCGACCATGTCATGATCTCAGAGGGCACTGCGAGACAGTTGCAGTGGTGGCTCACGGACCGCGATTGGGTCAGCGGCAGATCCCTCTCCCTTCCCCAACGGAGCACGTAGTTGTGACGGACACGTCCCTCCAGAGCTGGGGAGGCCCCATGGGAGAGGCGGAGGTCAGAGGCCTCTGGTCTCCGGCGGAGTCCCGGCTCCATATCAACCTTCTGGAGCTGCGGGCGATTCGTCTAGCACTGAAGGCATTCCTCCCCTCTGTCCAGGGGAGTGTAGTGCAGGTGTTCACGGACAACACCACCGCAATGTGGTACTGCAACAAACAGGGCGGGTGGGGTCGTGGACCCTCTGCCAGGAGGCTCTGCACCTCTGGCAGTGGCTGGAACATCAGGGGGTGACCCTGGTGGTTCAACACCTGGCAGGTTTTCTGAACGCCAGGGCGGACAAGCTCAGCTGAAGGTGCATGATGGATCTCGAATGGCGTCTGAACTCGGATGTGGCACAAGGCCTCTTTCTGCAGTGGGGAGAGCCTTGGTTAGATCGATTCGCCACCGAAGCGAACGCGCAATGTCATCAGGTCTGCGCGTTGGAATTTCCAAGGCGGCACTCGCTCGGGGACACTTTTCGTTGCGAGTGGAGTTGCGGTCTGTTGTACGCCTTTCCGCTTATACCTTATAAATTTTCTTCAATGCAACGTGACCAAAACCGAGGTCATGCTGTTTGGAGGGGCGACTCTTCTTTGGTCCCCAGAATGGTGGCCTCTGGAGCTAGGCCCTGTCCCTAACCCTAAACCTATAGCGAAAACCCTTGGCGTCAAGCTAGACCAGGCGCTCCTGCTCAAAGAGCACACCACACAAGTGGCAGGTGCCTGCCTCCATGTGGTGGGGCTTTTAAGACGTGTCTTTCCATTTCTGCCAGACAACCACAGAAAGACCCTCATCCAAACTCTAATAATAGGCAGAATGGACTACTGTAACGGACTATACCTTTCGGCGAATGAAGAACAACTAGATAAACTTCAGGTTGTCCAAAATACAGCAGCTAGACTGGCCCTCAATGCCCCCCCCAGAACGCCATCCCGCCCCTTACTTCGCCAACTTCACTGGCTTCCTGTAAAGCAGCGCATCAAATTTAAAATCTGTAACATACACAGATGCTTGTATGGTACCAGCCCCAAATATCTAAGAGAAAAATTTGTACCATACATCCCTAGACGCGCACTTCGCTCTAGTAACCATCTGCTGCTACAGGTCCCAAAGATAAGAAGAGCTAGACAGGGAGGCCGAGCCCTGTCTTACAAAGGACCCATACTCTGGAATACCCTACCCACCGAACTGAAACAGACCAGGAATTTAGTATTATTTAGGAAAAAATTTAAAACTTACCTCTTCATTAGGCCATAGTTTTTCACCCTCCCTCTTTAGCTTCAACTCACAAAGTACTCCGCCCTAAACTGCAAGCAACAGCGCAGAGATATCCCTTCGGGAATTGACTCATGCGCTCTACAAGCAAATAGATAAATAAATAAAATACCACTTCTGCCCAGAGTGCTGAAGTAAATCAAGCGCGACCGGGCCCAAGACATCCTTGTGGCTCCGGACTGGGCGCGAAGGTACTGGTATCCAGAGCTACTCAGTATGTCAGTCGATCCCCCGATTCGTCTGCCTCTTCAGGAGGACCTTCTGTCGCAGCAGCAGGGGATGGTCCTCCACCCTAACCTGTCCAGTCTCCACCTCCATACTTGGAGATTGAGCGGCGACAGTTGAGGCCATTTGACTTGCCTCCTGAAGTCTGTACTGTGATTCTTGCAGCTAGGCGTCCCTCTACAAAGTCGGTATACGCCTGCAGGTGGAACAGATTTGTGGCATGGTGCACAGCAAAGGCTGTGGATCCTCTCAATGGCCCTCTTTCTGAGGTTCTCCTCTTCCTTCTTTCTCATGCCCAGCAGGGCTCTGCTCTGGGCACTGTCAAGGGCTACCTTTCTGCCCTTTCCGCCTTCTTAAGGCTTCCTGATCAGCCTTCTTTGTTCAAGTCCCCGATTGTTAGCAGATTCTTAAAGGGCATCACTCATATGCTCCCTCCTGTTCCTTTCGTGATGCCCCAGTGGGACTTGAACCAGGTTCTAACTTACCTGATGTGCGCTCCCTTTGAGCCGCTTCATAACTGTCCTCTCCGTCTTCTTACGCTTAAGACTGCTTTCCTGGTTGCATCACCTCTGCCAGGAGAGTGAGTGAGCTCCAGGCTCTTTCATCTAAACCTCCTTTCCTTTCTGTCCATCCGGACAAGGTTGTGTTGCGGACAAATCCCTCTTTCCTGCCCAAGGTAGTCACAGCCTTTCACATCGAGCAGTCCATCACCTTGCCCACCTTCTTTCCGCCTCTGCATCCCTCGAAAGAGGAATAGAGGCTTCACCGCCTGGACCCGAAACATGCGCTCTCTTACTATCTGGATCGCACACACCAGTTCCGGGTGGATGACCAACTCTTTGTTGGTTACGTGGGCGCTAAGAAAGGACGGGCGGTGCACAAGCGGACCATCTCCCGGTGGATCGTTTTGTGCATCCAGGTGTGTTACTCTTTGGCTAAAAAGGAACCTCCTGTTGGGCTGAGGGCCAAATCCACTTGGGCCACTGCGACAACTACTGCCCTGGGCCGAGGAGTCCCCTTGCAGGACATTTGTCAGGCAGCTACGTGGGCCTCGCTGCACACGTTTGCAAGACACTACTGCCTGGACAGCCAAGTCCGGAGGGATGGCTTCTTTGGCCGTTCCGTCCTCCAGGACTTTCTGGTGTGATTATTGGTTCGCAGACCCTCCACCGGGGTTGGTATTGCTGGGGTATCTATTCTAAGGTAAGGAATCTATCACTAACGTGTCTCTTTCAGATGCACAAGTTACTACTTGTGTAACGATATATCTGTAAGAGACGTTAGTTAGTGATAGATTCCTTACCGTCCCACCCATCCACCCCATTCTGCGAACCGATATCTAGCGTTAAGGTCATCCCCTTTCAAGGCCCTAGTTTCATGGCACCAATGTTGGTTCTATCATGGCTCTGCGTCTCTTGCGCGGAAATGCTGTGTATAAGAACCAACTTCAGCGCGCGAGGGCTGCGTCTAAGTACTCCGGCGATGTCATTCCGGCGCTAAAGATGCCGACGATGGACGCGGAGCCGCAGACAACACCTACTGACGCGCAGGGGTTTTGCTACGCAAAAGTTTCCGAATCCAGTCTGACGCCTGGGGATATTCTAAGGTAAGGAATCTATCACTAACTAATATCTCTTACAGATATATCGTTACACAAGTAGTAACTTGTGCGTTGGTTGGTGATTTTGAAACTGGCACAATCTTACCTCTTTTGGCTCACAACATGTCCTAACAACTTATATTTCTGCCTATGCACTTTGATCCCTGCTGCACCCCCATAAACTAAGCAAGTACTGAATGAATGAATGAATGTGGTCTTATACAGCGCAAACTTAGCCCAAGGGCATCAAGGCGCTAAAGCGGAACATCCAACACAAAGACAGTAGGGGCAAGCTTACAAATTAGCCTCAGAGAAAAGCCAAGTTTTTTAAGGCCTTGTGAAACAAAAGGAGTGAGTGCTGCCCTGAGAGCTCTAGAGGGGGAGAATTCCACAGTCTGGGCGCCGCAGTGGAAAACGCTCTACCACCCCATGTAGCCTTAAAAAACCTAGGAACAGCGAGAAATGTTTTGTTAGAAGATCGAAGAGATCTGCAAGGGGTGTAATGATGAACAAGTGACTTAATGCCCTCTGGACCGGCGCCATAGAAGGCTTCATGAGTCAAACACAGGATCTTAAAGGTGATCCTACGGTCCATCGGAAGCCAGTGTAAGTTCTTGAGTTTAGCCGAGGCTGAGCCCTTTCTGGGAAGATTCAACACCATCCTCGCCGCAGCATTCTGGACCATTTGAAGACGATGGATGAGACTGTTGTTAATGCCCATATAGAGGGCATTACAATAGTCCAGTCTGGAAGAGACTAAGGCCAAAGTGGCCTGTTTGCGAGAGTCTGGGGAAAGATAGTGGGAGATCTTTCTGAGGATCCTAATGATCCTGAAACAGGTGGAGACAGTCCTGTTTACCTGATGATCGAAGGAAAGGGCAGTATCCATTTTCATCCACAGGTTCTTGCCGTGGCAAACTGGACAGGGGCATTCCCCGAACGAGGGCGACCACCAGTCACTAGACCAATTTCCTGGTTACTCCCAAAAATCAATACCTCGGTTTTCTCACCATTCAATTTGAGGAAGTTCTCCACCATCCATTGGGAAGAAGCCTCCATACAACTCCTGAAATTCTGGGCACAGTCCTTTACTGAAAGTGAGAGAGAGACCATTATTTGGGTGTTGTCTGTGTAAGACAGCACCTCCAAACCAAATGATCTCACCAGCCTTGCAAGGGATGCCACATAGATATTGAAAAGTGTAGGGCTCAATGAAGAGCCCTGGGAAACCCCACAATGCAAGGGTTTAGGAGCAGAGAGGAACTGGCCCAACTTCACTCTCTGTTCTCTTTCATAAAGGAAAGAGGCAAGAAGGCTCAAAGCAGGGTCACCGACAACCATCTCTCTGAGACGTGACACCAGTATAAGACAAGACAGGGTGTCGAAGGCCGCTGTGAGATCCAACAGGACCAGGAGAGGGGTATGGCCCTTGTCAACCTGGGAACGGATATTGTTGACGACTGCTGTGAGGGCAGTCTCCGTACTATGGTATCTCCTGAAACCATGTTGTGAATTAGCCAAAAGGAGATGGTCCTTAGGATAGGTGCAGAAGTGGAGGTTGAGATAAGCCTCCAACATCTTTGCAGGGGCAGAAAGCAGGGAAATGGGGCGGAAATTGTTCAAAACGTCAGAGTCTAGAGCAGGCTTATTCAGAAGCGGTTTTAAGACCACAGTCTTCCATAGAGAAGGATAAACTCCCTCCGACATGGCACAATTCATAACCTTCATAAGAGGCAGGATGACCACTTCCCGGCAGGTTTTTAGCACTTTAAGCGGGCAAGGGTCTAGGGAAGAGCCCGAGTTAGTACTATCTAGAAGCCGGTCCACAGTCTCAAATGACAAGGGAGTCTGCTCACCAGACAGACTCTTTTCAACCAAAATAGAGGGAAGGTTGGAAAGTCTAGTACAAGAATTTGCAGATTATTATTTGTTATTATTATTATGTTTCTTATATAGCGCCTGAATCGACCCCCGAAGGGGTATCTCCGCGCTTGCCTTGGGAACCCGTCCTGGCTTTTCCCTGTGAGATAGCCCCTACAGGGCATTCCCAAGGTGAAAGCCAGGCATCCCGCCGCGGGGGGCCGTTGTGGAGATTAAGCAAGCTTAATGCCCAGAGTTGCAGAGTGTGAACCCATGATTAGGTCAGGCACCGAAGCGAGAATTATCGAGTCCATGGACATTTGAGCTCAAGACCCTGCCGCGTCGGGAATTGAACCCTGGTCCCGGGTCTGACCTCTGCTTCAGGGTCTGCCTGCTCTAACCAGTGAGCCACACTTCTCCAGCGCAGCACAGATGTCAGAGATTTTGGCATGAAAAAAAGCAGATATTTTGTCACACAAATCCTGAGATCCCTCTATCGGATCTACTACCTGTGGAGATGATAGGGAATCAATGATCCTAAAAAGGTCTCTAGAAGATTTAAGAGAAACGGTGACTTTAGAAAAATAAGCTCTTTTTCCTCCATAATGGCGGATTTTTATTCCTCTAAACATTGCTTATGTCGTTCTTTCTCGCGAGGATCTAGGTGGACCCGCCATAGCCTCTCCTGTTTTCGACATCCTTGTCTCAGCAATCTAAGTCTGTCTGAGAATCAAGGGGACAATGGGCTTTTCCTTGCTGAATAATGCCTCTTAGTAGGGGCAAGAGTGTCCATTGCTCCTAATAAGGTGCGAGAGAGGTCCAGAGCAGCTGAGTTAGCGTCCGGCAGATCAGCAAACTCCAGCTTATTCAGGAAGGGGGAGAGTACTTCATTGTTAACAAGATTAAAATTCCTTCTCATCTCCTGCTTCCTAGGACCAGAGGTAGGAACTACTGCCGCCTGAACATGCAGGTCAAACGGTACAGCAACATGATCTGACCACGCTAGTGGGACAGGATGTCCAACCTTCTGCCTGGGGTCATTAGAGAAGCCCCCATCAAGGGTGTGCCCTGCCAGATGGGTAGGGCCTTCCACCAGCTGGGCCAGACCGCAGCAACCCAGAGTTTCCAAAAGAACTTGGTTATCCCTACATGCCATATTCTCCAAATGAAAGTTGAAGTCCCCAAGGAGAGTGATGTTAGGCCTCTCAAGGAACGGCTCTATCAATTTACTAATATCCTGGCTAAAAGAGGATCTAGGCCCCGGTTGCCTATAAAACAAAAGACCAGAGAAACATTCTGATGGGAGGAAGTTGATAGAAAAGTAGTAGGCCTGATAGGGATCAGAAGGAGTAGAGAGGGTCTGGGTACGACAAATGAGAGAGTGCTGCTAATATGCTCTTCCTTCCATTACTGTAACCCGCACAGTGTTCTACTAGTGCACTTTCATTTTTGCATTGCTACACCCTGCTGCTTCCCCTCACGCACACCTTTCTGAACATAGTTTTTAGTGCCGCAGTAATCATAGGTTCTTGCACCTGTCTACAGGCACGTTTGTTGACGTCTTTTTATTACTGGATCGATATTGACTCACCAGAGTAACAGTTTTGTGAACATATCTGAGGCCTTATCACCATAGATCGATCAAGAAGAGGTGGATGGTGGTTCAATGCCAGATTTGTAGGGTATCCACATACTATGTGACTTTTATTTGCAATATTTGTATGTAACTGTCTCTAATGTGGCCATCATAAAAATCATATAGAAACTCTCCTGGGCCTACATTTGACCTCATTATCATATAATGTCCATACTATTGCAATACTTGCAGCACTGATACTGCAGTACTATGCATCAAACTTTAAATATAGGCAGCCAGAAGGTGCATTTGTTTCAATTCGATTAACTGTTTCTCCAGCATATACAATCTATAAAGTAACTTGACTCACAACCTGAATGAATAGTTTCATTTTCATCTGCTTGTTTGTTCAGTCCTCTGAACGATAAGCTTTATTTAGAGTCAGATAGAGACAAATTTTCAGCATAACCTAGATTATGATTTTGGTTGGCTCCCATGGAGCTCTTCTTGGAAATGAATCCATGCAAGATCTTCTCGTTTTTTTGCTGCGACATTTAGTCGGATGAGTGAAGGAACTGCTTCTACAGAACTCGATTGACTCATATGAACCTTTTCCTGGTGTATTTCCCTCCTCAGATGATCTATAATAAAAACACCTCTATCCAACCGTTCAGTTCTGATATAATTCCTTGTGAAACTGAATATCACCTTCAGTTCAAAGGATCGCCTCAACCTCAAGGGCCAAAGTTGAGACGGGATTGGGAAGAAAAAGAAAGTCATCTTTATGAACCAGAAGAGACCTCTCCAGGAAAGCAGGTATTTTGGCAATATTTGTTTGACATTTTCACTCAATTATTTTTCTTTCTGTTTGAATCACTGCTGGAGGGCTATTTAAGGCTATTACTCAGTTTTGAAAAACTCTACCAATACCAAACATATCCTAGCAAGACCTTTCGCATCAAAGTTCAAATTGACACAGCGAATATCTGACAAAAAAGCTGTCATGGTATAATGCTTGCAATTATTCTTCATCCCCTTTAAAGACCCCCATGCAATGTACGAAGAATACGCTTTTTGGTAAATGTAAAGCCATTGAATTTTCACTGCCTCAACCCTTTACATTTCTGCCTACTCCCCAGTGATTAGGAAATCAAAGAATACCTAGAGAGAATTCAGGGAAATTCCCCTAAACACAAAAGCCTCTATTCATTTCACTGACAAGATTTTGGCAACTATAGCTAAAGATCTGGTTCATCACCTTGCATCTAATATCTTATTTGAATGAGCTGCCGAGAATGCACATTTTCCGACATATTTCCTGCAGTAAAGTCTGTCCACTTTTGAAGAAACCCTTGGTTGAGTCAGAGGAACCAAATCTAATCATTCTCAACAGATTAAAAATGGAAGCATCTGCTAGTTCTGTCACTGGTTCAAATGCAGTACCACGGATATCCATTTTGGTGGTCACTTTCTGTAAAATCACTTATTGACATCCTTAGGAATTCGGGTATTTTGTACTCCACATATCACTCTCTGCCTCTAGCCCACCTTTTAAAATGTTTTCCATATTCTTCTGTACCCTTCTTTTCCTATTTACTATGTACCTTCACACCTCCTTCTCTGTATTCACCATATTACCTGCTAGGTCCCTCCTATGGGTGGGACCATAGGATTCAGCTCCTACCTATATACCAAATCTAGGGGCTGGATTACCTGCTAGGTCCCTCCTATGGGTGGGACCAGGCAGGTAATCCAGCCCCTAGATTTGGTATATAGGTAGGGGCTGAGTCCCAAGACTTTAGATTCATCCTGACTGAAACTTGAAACGAAACTCTGGACCTTCGACGTTCTAGTTGAAGATAGAAGACTGAAGAATCTCCCTTATGGTCAAGGAGTGACGACCCTGCACAAGCAGGCACTATCCAGCGATCAACCGCTTGCTTTGTCGACGCTCCCGCCGGAGCCGGAGCCCGAGCACAGAGCCTGACAAGACCCGGACTTACAGACTTCCTTCAGCCCGATCCACAGCCACAGCAAAGCTGAGACCCGTGGAGGCGACGTGAGACGTGGGACCGGCCATCTTGGAAAGCTAGCGAATTGCTTTCCGTGCCACTTCCGAGGCACCCTCGAAGTTGTGCATTGGGGATTGAGTAGCCCCAGCCCCAGCCCCAGCCCCGAGCATCAACTGCACCGAAGATCAGCCCTCCACACTCAACGAGTTCTGCGTGGGGCCCTTCTGCATTTTCCTGCTTGACGTGTCTGTCCGGTCACTTGCCCGTTGGCTAGTGGCCATCTTGATGACGAACCTTTGAATTTCCACCACTGGTCTGGTTGCTCCAGACTGGCTCTTGCTCCCCTTAAAAGGAGCAGCCCACCAGACCTTGCTGGTTTGATTAAGAAGCCATCTTCGATTCCTGCGTGGGTTGCCTTAGCCAAGGCTTGTTGACTCCAATCCGAAAGCCGACACCACCAACAGCGAGAGCCTTCGTGGGACAGTCCGTGCTTGACTCCTGGTCATCGTCGACACCTCCTGGTCCACGTGGCTGCAGAGACAAGCTTAACGACATCACCTGATTGCTTTGCGACATCGCCTGGTTCCTTCCTGGTCACTGGCTAGTGACCCAGACGCTGTCCCCTCTGCTTTCAGGTACTCTTCATCCTTGATATGCCCTTGGATCCAACCGGACACATCTCTCCTGGTCGCCTGCAGCATCTTTCTTCGAGGCTCCATAGGATTCAGCGACGAAACCCGACACACTTTGACACCTATGCACCCCCTTCCTGTGGGTGAGGTAACGCGAGTACTCCGGTGCTCTTGTGGGTATTGACTATCCTAGTGTCTAAGTTTCAAGTAGCTTTCTCCTAGTCCATCCGGAAGTGACCTCAAATAATTAGTTTCCAATTCTTTCGGTCCCATTCTAACTCTATGGTAACTTGCGTGTGAGTAAAGACACTGCACACGCCTCCTGTGGGCCTCCTACTTCCTATCCTTTGGTAGTACAGTGTAGCCCCAGCGAATCCCTAGGCCCTAGGCCTATCCTTTGTTCGTGACGTGGTTCTTATACCACTATTTTAGTATATGGTTTAGCGTGCCCCTAGAGCCCTACTGTAGTTAGTGCAACTTATTGTATGATAATTGAGTATCTTGTTATGTGCTTCTGCCTCTGATCTCATAAAGAGTTTAGCTGCGTTGTTTAGAAATAAATACATATATATTCTATATATATCATGTGTGGTGTCCTTTCATTTGGTATTCAAGGGGTTACATATGGTAAAACAGCTTTCTTCGCATGCCCTTTTGAGTTTAGCCTAAGACTGCTTTGTCCATGCTACCACTAGGATAGCTGGTCTATAAGGTTGACTTTACAACCATCACCATAGGGGTTGTTTGGACTGATACAGGGTGCCCACTAGAATAGTGGACATCACATATCAGGCCAACTTCTCACATTGGTGTGCAGCGGTTGGGATATGAGCTTGCTGTTGTTTTACCAATTGTAATCTTAAGATATCATTTGAAAGATCACATAGGTACCTATAGGTACATATAACAAGACTTATAGTACGTAAGTTCTACTGAACTTAGTTGTTGTAGACCAAAGAGCCTAGCACACCCTGACTACAACTCCTAGAGAGGTTTAGTAGGAAAACACTTAGTGTAGGTAGGTGCACACACCCACACCTCACTAGATCATGTCTGGCACAGGTGAACCAAGTGGATCTCTATCTGTGGTGAGTGACCCTCCCAGGGCACCCTCTAAATTTGATATACTCAGCTTCAGAGAACTGAGACACTTGTGTACCACAAGAAAGCTGAAGCAAGGTTCTAACCCTATCCTTTAGCAACTGATAGAACTCTTAGAGGAATCTGAAGTTCTAAAGGCCTCTGGTTCAGGTCCTACAGGGAATGCAGATGAGGTCCTACCCTCAACAGATGATACCACTGACCCCCCTGTCATAGAAGATGATGAGTATGAGGTTGAGGAAGATTCTGAGGAAGAGGTAGACAGCCAGGTACCAGTCAGAAGACTTAGCCAGGCTAACCTAAGCCAATTTGGGGCTGAGAATGGGACAGCCCCATTCAGGCCTTCATGTGGGCTTAATCAGAGGTATAGGAGGAATAGATCTCACTCAGGTGAATCTCTTCACTCCAATGCTTCAAGGGGTTCTCAGAGGGGAATGACCTCCCCTCAGAGAAGAGAACACCAGGCTAGGATGAGGGAAGTCAATCTCAGAATAGCGAGAGAGGAACTTGCCCTAGCTAAAGAAAAACTTGCTTTTGCTAGAGAAAAGAAGTTAAGTGGGTCAGAACCCACTGGTGGCAGCAATATCCCTAAGGATAAAGACAGGTCCTATGACAACAGAAACCTGAGTAAGATTGTGCCCCCCTACCAAGTTGAGGATGACATCCACAAATGGATAACTGCTTTGGAGAGGGCCTGCAAAGTACAGCAGGTACCCCAAAGTCAGTGGGCAGCAATCTTGTGGCTCTCCTTTTCAGTAAATGGAAGAGATAAGCTCCTCACAGAGTGCTCTGATTGATGGGTTTGGCCTAACCACTGAACAGTACAGGTTGATGTTCAAAGATACCCAGAAGACACAGACTCAGGACTGGACTGATTTTGTTGATTGTGCCACTAAGGCTCTGGGAAACTGGTTATTGGGAAGTAAAGTTAAGGACTATACAGGATTGTATAATTTGTTCATGAGAGAGCAAATACTTAACAATTGTCAGAACCAGTTGTTGCACCAACACCTGATTGGCTCAGATCTGACCTCTCCCCAAGAATTGGGAAAGAAGGCAGACAAATGGGTCAGAACCAGGGTTAAGCAGACAAACCAGGTCCAAGGTGGTGATCAGTAAAAGGCAGACCAAATGGTGGGGATCAGAATCCAAAAGACCAGAAGTCTTCTACAGGGCCCCAAATGTCCAATGAAGGAGGGTCCCAAACTTCCAAGAAGCAGAAGAAAGATGGCCAAAGAAAACCTTTGTGTAATTTTTGTAAATCTACAAGTCACTGGACCAGTGACTGCACCAAGTAAGACTCAGTCCCTACCACCGCTGCCCCTAAGGCAACTGCACCCCCTAGTTCAGCTGGCAGTGGTAGTTCTCAACCCAAGGCTATAGTAGGGTTAACCCTGGGAACTGAGATGGATTCTGGCCTAGTCAGAATACCAACTCAGGCTGTTCTTGTCTGTGATGTGGACATGACTATGTCCTCTACTGTGAGTCACAGTACTCTGGGCAAGTATAGGCAAACACCTTTAATCAATGACAAAGTGGACATCACATATCAGGCCAACTTCTCACAACAGGTGTACCTAGACTCAAGTCAGGACAATCTGAAAACTATGAGCAACTGAAAAATAAAACAGTGCACTTGTTAAACACCAACAGACCGCTCCCTCGTGACACCCAGTCCAAAATATTATTTGTAAGAAGGGTGGACTGGGTAGGTCCTAAGAAGAAAAACATTATCGGTGATTGCATTGTTGTTAATTTTAATGATCCAAGGGTAGTTGATCATGTTTGTCGGGGTGCATTGGAACACTCACAAACCCATATCCAGGTCAGGGATTTGAGCTATTTCTACATCCCCCCAGGCCCTATGGTTGATACAGGGAACTTTGAATCAGTGAGAGGCAGCGGTGGTCATCCCGCTAGGATGGCCACTCGTTCCCATGGAAACCAACAATTTCTAATCCCATTGTATAATACATTTGCGCGTCTGGATTCAGTAGATTGACTGAATTCTGCTGGCACTGATTCACCCTGAATCATGGACAGGCAGAAGGTTATAAACAACGAAGGGCCCCTATATAGGTCAACGTTTGAACCATCTAGACAAGAGGAAAAAGGGAACAGAAACATTGAAATACAACCCATATCTGATAGCAGAAGAATTAATGTGACTATTATGGGCAACAACCAGTGTACTAAAGAGTGTAAACTACAGGGGCAGGATAATAATACCCAGACCGATGCTGCCATTATATTTAGATCCCCAAGAAATAGGGAAAAGACAGATACTACTGGCCAGACAAACACCATACAGGGAAGATTTGAAAATGCAATAGAGGGGGAGGGAGAGGCAAATGCCTGTAAACTGATGAGCTGGAATATCGCAGGCTTAGCCGCAAAAGTATATGATCCCGAGTGGTTGTCATTTGTAGATAGGTATGATATATTATGTTTCCAAGAAACATGGTTAGAAAGGGCAAAGCACATTCAGGGCTTTAGTACATTTAACAGCCCACAATTGTTACTGAGCATGGTCGTAACAAGGGGCGTCTGTGCACATATATCTCAGTAAAGGTAAAGTTTAATCATGGGTCTGAGTTTTATCAAATTTTGAATATGAAGTTAAAAGGGAACAAGGAAGTGGTCCTAGTGAACTTTTATAATAATGTTCCAACAAATCTAAAAGAGACTGTTATGGGGGAATTGGTAGCGTCTTAAAAACTATAGAGGAAAATATGGCAGAAGATATGCCTTTAATTTGGGTAGGGGATCTTAATTGCCCTCTTTTTCAGCACAGCGAACATGATATCTGCAGCCTAGGTGAAGATAATGAGAACACCTCTTCACATTTTACACAAAATAAAAGTGGGGAACTGTTTAATGATATATTACATCAATTCGACCTAGGTTTTGCTAATGAGCTGTGTACTTACCCTATGCCTTTCCAGACAAATTTTAATGGGAGAGGATGCAATTCTATCATTGATTTTATTATATTGTCTAAAAGATATGCCTCTAGTGTTCTGGAATGTAAAACAGAGGAAATTTCAATGAGTGATCACTACCCAATTAGTCTAACGCTCCATGTCTTGAAAAATCGTAAAAAAAGGAATAGGCAGTCTACCTACGAGTTTAAGGTTTGACTTGCTGCCACAAATGGTTATTCCCTAAAATGGGATAGAGTCGACCCAGAGGTCTTTTTGTATGATCTGATTAGCAAAACCCAGCCTGAAATAGAAATATGTCTTACACAAGGAAGTGCTACTGAGGACATTTATTTTGCTTTCTTAAAGATACTAGACGAGGTGCATAAACTCCTAAGGAGGGAAGAAAGTGGGCTGAGAACTAAAGCAAAGGGTTGGTTCGATAGAAACTGTCCCAGAGCTCACACCCACCTCATAAGTACGCTGCATACCAACCCAAAATGTAAGGAAGATATTAG
The DNA here is from genome assembly GCF_964263255.1 of Lissotriton vulgaris. Taxonomy (NCBI): domain Eukaryota; kingdom Metazoa; phylum Chordata; class Amphibia; order Caudata; family Salamandridae; genus Lissotriton; species Lissotriton vulgaris. Next base: position 1,735,923,638 of record NC_141685.1, read on the forward strand.
ACAGGCGAGGATAGCTTATCGCCTGGCTCTGATGAAGCGGAAAAAACAGCTAAAGAATGAAGCCTGGGAAGCCCTACATCAGGCATGTGTAATAAGGGACAATAGCGGCTTTTGGAAAGCCATAAAATGCTCCTTTTTACCAAGATAAAGAGCAGGATATCATAGACGTGGCTATTACGGGAGAAAGGTGGGTGGAATTCTTTTGAGGACTTGTATAAATCAAAGGGACCAGCCACAGACACACGAGTAGTAACTGAGCAAGGAACGCCCCCCCTTGATTTAAATATCACTCTAGAGGAGGTGACACAGGCAATTAGGGAGAGTGCAGCAGGGAAAGCACCAGGCCCAGATGGGGTCCCAGTGGATGTCTACAGATCGAATATAGATCTGTGGGCCCCACTGCTAACAATGGTACTAAATAGCACTTGTAATTTTAAATGTATCCCTACCTGGTCAGACGCGATAGTCGTACCTATTTTTCAGAAAGGTAACAGGAATGACCCAAGTTGTTACCGGCCCATCTCCCTTCTGGGCGCCCTAATGAAAATAGTGGGGAGAATAATCTTAAATAGACTTCAAACCTGGGCTATGGAGTTGGGTTTTTTAACAAAATTTCAATACGGTTTTCGCTCAGGTATGGGAACCATAGAGCAGGGACTGAATTTGGTTTTAATTATTGACAAATACACCAAGGCAAAGAGGGGGAAACTTTTTCTCACGTTTATAGACTTGAGCTCAGCATTCGATTGTGTGGACCATGGCTTGTTATGGAACATATTAGAAGAGCTGGACCCGGTCTTATTGTTGTTCATAAGGGAACTGTATAAGAATGCACGGGCGAGGGTGCGCTATGGGAAGAGTGGAGAGTGTTCTGCTAAATTCTCTATTGAAAAGGGTGTCAGACAGGGGTGTATATTGGCCCCTTTTCTTTTAAACCTGTATATAAACAGTCTGGGCCAACACCTCAGTAGAGAACAAAATGACTACCCATCTATAGGGGGCGCCCCGTTCCTCTTTTATTATATGTCGACGACGCAGTGGTCATGTCAAGGACCCAACGGGCCTTCAAAAGGCAGTGAATAGCTTTGTCATTTATATGAAAGATAGGGGCCTAAGAGTGAATACAACTAAGACATTTAACATGGATTATGGCAAGTTTAGAGATACAACATGTAACATCTTTATTGAAAATAATAAGGTAGCCACCACTGACACGTTTTGCTATCTAGGTATTACCTTTGACAAGAAAGGCACCTGGAAATCAGCAATTAAGGCCTGAAAACTGACCTTTACTAGAGCCGTTGGAGCAGTTTTACATTTTGCTAAAAAGGTAGGGGATAGACCGGTAAAAGAGCTACTGGAAGTTTATAAGATGAAATACATTCTTACAGGGTCATACGGATCAGGTCTATGGGGTATCGAAGGATCAGACATATTACAAGTGTGTGAAAATGGCATTATCCGTTTTCTCCTGGGCGTCCCTAACTCTTCTGCTACTTACAGCTGCCACCAGGAACTGGGCATTTCTTATATATCAGATACCATCAGGATAGCCCCGTTGCTATTGTGGCATAAGGTCTGGGTAACGGATGAAACAGGCTTTAATAGGGACATAATCAGGGATTGCCTTAAACTAGACAGGGTCAAAAACATGGCATGGTTTAACTATTTAAAAAAGACAACTAACGCCATTTGTCTTCCCGAATATTTCTTGGATCTTAGTAGTCTAGAAGATGTATCCAGAAAAGATCTGAAAGCTCACAGTTTGGAATATTTTGAGGAAGATAGATGGCGTAAAGAGAGAGTAAAACATAATGTAATGGCAAACCAACTGATTATGAGTGGTGAGGGCACTCAACAGTATTTATTGACGTTACAGAATAGCTTTAACCGTATGATCTTGGCCCGTTTTTGTCTTGGTTCTTTTTTTGGAATGGTTTTATTTCCAGTGGCAAATGTCTGGTCAGCGGATACACTTACCTGTCCTTGTGATGATGTTTCATTACAATCAACTTTGCATTATACTCTGTTCTGTAAATATTTTACGGTCCCTAGAAAGAAATATCTGAGACCGATTCTTAGAGACTGGAATATTAGATACTGTACGGCTGCTTTTCTAAGATTACAGCTGTTAGATACTCCAGCAACTATTCTGGCTGTAACTACGTTTTTAAAGGCGATTATTAGGTCTCGAGGAACAATTTAATGTTTTTTAATGTTTTATTTATATTTTTTAACATTTCTTGTTAAAAACCTTGTATCCATTATTATAGTATATCCTTTTACATTTTAGATTGTTTTTTAAAGAACAGACTGGGCTACACTATAAATGAATTCTGATCCCTGCAATGAAATGTTTTTCGTGTAATCTTATGAGATTGTCCCTCCCCCCAGCCATATATTCTCTATTTGTCTTTTTGTGTACATGTTTTTATCCAAGTTTTTATGCTCTTGTACTTTTATGATTTCACATGCAATGAAATCGAATAAAGTTTCAAATTTAATTGATTGGGTAGCAAGTTGGGACTCCTGTAAATGTCTTGTATGTTACTGAAAAGGGTTTCTTGCCAGGAAAATGCTGAAAAAACTATTGGGAGGCTATGTTTGTATCTCTACCAACAAATAAGGTACTTTCATATAATGAGGGAGCATTCTAGGAGAGTGGCAATATCGGCCAAATTGTTACATTTTACAAATGTGTACATCTTATTATTTTGTAAACATTGTCGGCAGTCCAAGCTGAGCTTGCAGTTTACTATATTGCCTTATAGCTCTCAACCTAACAGTAAAAGGTTTGTATTAAAGAATTATATATTCTACGTAGAACATTTTGTATGTTTGAATGCATGTCTTGCTGTAGCAGCAGAGGATTCCATTTTTACCTTACTATTTAGTGACATGTTAAACTCGCTCCCCGTGGGCTTGTGCTTTGTCTAGCAATGAAGATTTGTTGTCCTTGAACTCAAATAATATGTCCAGTAGAATCATCTGTAGGAATTTGACACCACTATATAGCCTGCAGTGGACCTATAAACTTCCTTTGGATAGTGGATCTACTCTGACAAGCCTGTTCAGTGGCTGACTAGCATGTAGATGGGAGTCAAACTAAGTCTTCTTTTTCGTTTGACACTGCCTCCTCGTACATTCTTCTTACTGAGGAATTGGCCTGCCAGGTCCCCAGGTTTCACAACGTCCAGATGCAATTGTTGCTTTTTATACTTAACTCCTTGCATGGGAGAGGCCCTTCACCAACCTGACGTCATAACCATCTGAATTCCATCCTTTGTTTTTGGGTTCACAGCCCACCCTCTCGAAGCTAACCAAGATCTCCTCACTGCTAGGAGCCCGGCCTCAAAAAATCACAAACATTTTACTAGACCTGCAGGTTTAGTAACTTGAATAATCTACTTCACCTAACTGTAATGTACTTAACCCGTAACCGGCTTTCAAATTGTGTGATCCCAGGCAAATATATTATTTTACAGAGCCCTCTTTTTCTTCTTTATCACATATGAGAGCACCTTCAAATATGTGAGGTCAGAATTTCTGCTGTACAAAAAACCCTCTTTTGTTTGAATAAATAGAGTAGACATTTGCTCCATGTATAATAAGAATCTACCCACATGTAGGGTACACATGATCTCTGGCTTGCCTCTCAGTTCACTAATAGCATTGCCATCAGGGCTGGAGTGTTTCTCAGTTCATTTTTAAAAACTCACTATTAATAAATATATTACTGAAGTCTGAAGTGTTTGCGCACTGTTATTTACAGACAGTAACGTTCCTATTGAAATGGCCAAACACTTTCCCATTAACATGCAGTTTTAGTGATAAAACGATCGATATAGTGTATAACAATATTTATTAAAAACAGTTGAGACTTGATGCATTTGATTGGTATAAGTTCTAATCTACGTTTGAAGAATGTGGTGGGGCTCATGGGAACAAGCCTTACTGCCCCATATTTGCAGCCTGATTCAACGACAGGAACCGAGGCATAATATGATGCTGCAGTGTGGATCATTGTGAAGCTGTCATGAATTTTAAGTCTAAACCTGTGCATTCTACAGTGGCACTAGTCATTTGAAGCCATGTTTGTGAAATGTGAGGCAGTACTGGGCAACTGAAGTTACACATGTGCACTCCAACGCTATGGTGTACAGCTATTTACTGGTGATAATATGCCATACCGAAGTTCAAGATGTTCATTGTGCTTGAACACCACACGTGCATGTGATGTCATTTATTTCATAGGATGTAGTCTAGATCTAAAATACTGTAATTTCTTCCAGCGTCATACGATGCAATTTCATTTGATCCCATTATTGGGTCTAAAGTAGTAGTAGAAGTAACTTCTGGAGATATTATTATGCTCATTGGTGATTTAGATTTCTGCAAGATCTTACATCTTTTGGAACAGAATATGTACTAACAACTCACATTTCTGCCTATGCACTTTGAACCCTTCAACCCTGCTGCACCCCTCTTAGCTAAGCAAGTACTGTGACCAATTCCCAGGTCTGCCAGTTTACCTTTTTCGTGATGTGTTGATAATATGCTCTTCCTTCCATTAATGTAACCCGCACACTGTTCTACTAGTGCACTTTATTTTCTGTATAGCTACACCCTGTACTGTTCTAGTACTGCTACCTCTCCTCATGCACACCTTTCTGTACATAGTATTCAGTGCCACAGAAATCATAGGATCTTACACCTATCTATAGGCAAATCGCTTGATGTCTTTTTACTGCTGTTTCGTAACCCAAAAATGTACTCACCAGCGTAACATTATTGTGAACATATCTCAGGCCTTATCTCCATAGTTCGATCAATTCCAGATTTCTAGGGTATCCACAAACTAAGTGAGTTCTGTTTGCAATCATATAGAAACAGCCCTCCTGGGCCTACATTTAACCTCACTGCCATATAATGTCCATACTATTGCAATACTTGCAGTACTGACACTGTAGCACTATGCATCCAATATTAAATACACACAGTCAGAAGGTGCATTTTTTTCGATTCAATTAACTATTTCTCCAGCATATACAATGTATGAAATAACTTGAGCTACAACCTGAATGAATGGTTTCATTTGCATCTGCTTATTTGTTCAGTCCTCTGAATGATTCGCTTTATTTAGAGTCTGAGAAAGGCAAAATTTAAACATAACCTAGATAATGGTTCGGGCTAGATGCCATGGAGTTCTTCTTGGAAATTATTCCATGCACGTTCATCTCAGTTTCTTGCTGAACTGACATTTGTCCAATGAGTGGAGGTACTGCTTCTACAAAACTTCATTGACTCCTCTGAACCTTTTCCTGGTGTATTTCCCTCCTCAGATGATCTATAATAAAAATACCTCTATCCAACCATTCAATTCTGATATAATTCCTCGTGAAACTGAATATCACCATCAGTTCAAAGGATCGCCTCAAGCTCAAGGGCCAAAATTGAGACGGGATTGGGAAGAAAAAGAAAGTCGTCTTCATGAACCAGAAGAGATCTCTCCAGAAAAGAAGGTATTTTGCCGATATTTGTTTGTATTTTTTACTCCGTTATTTTTCTTTCTGTTTGAATAACTAGCACAATCCTGCTGAAGGGTTAATTAATGCTATTACTCAGTTTTTAAAAACTACAAATACCAAACATTTTCTGGCAAGACTTTTCTCATCAATATTCATATTGATACAGCAAATATCGGACCAAACAGCTGTCCAGTTATAATGCTTGCAATTAATCTTCAATGTATGAAGAATATGCTCTTTGATTAATTTAAAGCCATTGAATTTTCACTACCTCAACCCTTCAAATTTCTGCCTACTCCCCAGTGAATAGGAAATCAAAGAATACCTACTGAGAATTCAGGGATATTTCCCTAAATGCAAAGCCTCTATTAATTTCACTGACTTTATTTTGGCAACTATAGTTAAAGATCTTACTTATCATCTTGCATCTAATCTCTTTTTGGAATGAGCTGGTGAATATGCATCTTGATCAAGGCACATTTTCTGGCATATTTCCTGCAGTAAAGTCTGACCACTTTCGAAGAAACTCTTGGTTGGTGCAGAGAAACCAAATATATTTAGAAAAGCTTTGAGCCACCCCTTTTTAGTGAAGGCAGTCAAGCACTGTGTAGCCTTACAATTGAGACAACACATCTATAACAATGATCTTTTTGATAAATTTCATTCTTCTTTTTTTTAATTGTTCCTTTTTTTTTTTTACGATTCTTTATTGAAATTTTTAACAGTTTAATATACCCGCCCCCCCCCCAAATAAAATACCCCCCCCATACAGGCAACATTAATTACTAAATGCGTACATCATCTTGATGTTATCCCAAACAAGATTAAATTAAATAAGGCGATACAAAAAAAGATAGGAAAAGATAAACAAGAAACAGGAGAAAAGAGCACAAGAAAAGCGGAGAACATTTCTGTTACAGTAATTAATCAACATTACGCAACCGGTCTCCCTATCCACTGTGTGAGAGGATCCCATATGTCTAATCCTTTTCTTTTCTTCTTTAAACCCTTGCGGCTATATATAGCAATTTCTAGGCTATATGTAGCTAAATGTCGTGCCCGCCATTGCTGAAATGTAGTTGGATATGGATCTAACCAAGCAGATGTCAAACAAATTCTTAGTACAGCCATTGAGATAAACAGCAGTCCCTTTACGGTAGCGGGTCTAGCATTCCTATCTACCCCTAGTATTATTTCAGCTGTAGTGATCGCGATATTACTCTCAAATATTCCAGATAGAAACGTAGAAATTTCTCGTCTGATGGTACTTAGGGTTTGACATGTGGCCAGCATATGTATGAGATCGGCTTCTGACATCGCACATCGAAGACATAATGTGCCTTTGCCGGTGCTCCATTTAGATATCCTATCTGGGGTATAGTATAGTTGGATGAACGTCTTGTAAAATTGGGCTTGTAGTTTGGTGGACATTGATGAAGAGTTTGAAATTTCTAGTGCTTTTTGCGTTAGAGTCTCTGTGATGCCTAGTTGGTTTTGCCAGTTCAGAAAATGTTTATCCAGGTCATCTGGAAGACTTGCAACTAGACCCTTATATATTTCACCAATTTTAACCCTGTCCGTTTTCACCACTATTTCAATTGCTATAGTTTTCTTTAAGGCTACGCTGCCACCCCCCTTTTTTAATATGAAATCTCTAACTTGTAGATATTTATAAAAATCCCTGGATTCTAACCCAAATTTTGTTTTTAAGGATTTGAATGAACAGAAACCCGTTGAATCATACAGCGAGCCGAATTGTGAAATTCCCAATCTGACTCATCGCATCATACAGGGATCAGTAAAAATCTCGGGGAGATTAGTATTTCTATCAAGAGTAGTATAATAGGAGAACCTACCGAGCCCCAAGAGTTTTCGCACATGGTTCCAGACGGTATAAATACCTTTAAGTGTTTTAAAGCGCACTTTTTTAAAATGGCAATCGTATGTTAATCTCCACAAATGGTCACTTGCCTCATTGCCAAGAATAAGTTCCTGTGGGGTTGGGACAGACCAATCTGGGTTAGACTCCTGCTTGGGGGTTAGGAGCACTCTACTATATTTATGAATAGTTGCCCACCAATAAATTTTAAAGTTGGGCAACACCAGACCACCTCTTTCCCTTGGTAGAGTGATGAATCTTTGGGCTCTACGTGTTCTTCCATATCTCCAGATGATACGAGTAAAGATATTGTCTAATGCTTTAAAAATCAATGGATCGAAATTTAAACAAATCGTGCGAAACAAGTACAAAGATTTAGGAAAAAATTTACATTTTAATAAGGCTACATCTTCCTATAATCGTTAGATGTAAATTATGCAAACTGATTAAACTTTTTTCTGTCTGTTTTATAAGTGGATTCAAATTGAGGCTTACTAAATTATTTAAATTTGAGGTGATATTGACGCCGAGATATATTGCATTATTTACAACCCTTTCATCCAAGTAGTTAATTTGGCTATTAATTATAATCTGGGTTTTGGTTTGGTTCAATTTATACCCTGAAATCTCCCCAAACCTTTTCGCTTCTTCTTCCATTAGCTTAACTGCCTCCCTTGGATCGGCTGTAACAATTGCAATATCGTCTGCAAAAGCCAAGGTTTTAGTATCACCATTGCCGGTCTTCATGGGTAGTATAGATTGGTTTGTTTCTAGCCTCAAAATGAATGGATCTATAAAAATAGCAAACAGTAGAGGGGAGCAAGGGCATCCCTGCCTTGTACCTCTAGTCCCTTTGATGGTATCGGATATGTCCCCATTAACCATGACCACTGCTTCAGGAGTGGCATACATCGTCCGAACAGCTTTGATGAAATGGTCCCCTATCCCGCTTTTTGACATGACTGTCCATAGATACTGTTAATCAGAAGGGGGGGAGGGGAGATCACTTGTCCTGTGTAACCTGGGCACAGTTCTAACTAGAATGACCCTTGTTTAAAAGACCCTCATACACGTGCAATCATGGTGGTATGGGCGGTGTATCTTGATTCTCCGCCTTCGTTCACACGTCTGTGCAGAATCACGGGGTCAGTTGGTATGCACCCTCCACCCGGAGGAGAACACCCTAGGTTAAAACAGTAGTGATCAGTGATTTTGGTGAGGTGACAGTGCTCTACTTAAAAGCAATTCAATCTTGCCGAGAAAGAGATAATTTTATTAGTCGGGATTGAATTGGCAGTGGAGGATATAATTGAATACGTGTAAGAGGAATTATTTGGATTCATACATATTCAATCCTCCTGTGTACAAAGATGGTCGACATGTTTCAGCCTTTGTCGCCCAAGGGGTCGGTGTGGCTTTCTTCAGGACCAGGTGAAGAAAGCCACACCGACCCCTTGGGCGACAAAGGCTGAAACATGTCGACCATCTTTGTACACAGGAGGATTGAATATGTATGAATCCTAATAATTCCTCTTACACGTATTCAATTATATCCTCCACTGCCAATTCAATCCCGACTAATAAAATTATCTCTTTCTCGGCAAGATTGGATTGCTTTTAAGTAGAGCACTGTCACCTCACCAAAATCACTGATCACTACTGTTTTAACCTAGGGTGTTCTCCTCCGGGTGGAGGGTGCATACCAACTGACCCCGTGATTCTGCACAGACGTGTGAACGAAGGCGGAGAATCAAGATACACCGCCCATACCACCATGATTGCACGTGTATGAGGGTCTTTTAAACAAGGGTCATTCTAGTTAGAACTGTGCCCAGGTTACACAGGACAAGTGATCTCCCCTCCCCCCCTTCTGATTAACGGTAACTGAAGCCAAGGAACTTGGTGGGATCACGGATTTTCCTTCTCCCCCTCTTTGATCACTATGTCCATAGATACTGCCAGGAGACCCTATCAAATGCTTTTTCTGCATCTAGCAGTATCAGGGCCATAGGACCTGCTGCAACTTCTGCCATGTCAAAAAACGTGATCACCCTTTGAATATGGTCGGTGGTTGATCTCCCTGGGACAAAACCATGTTGCCTGACAGATATGATTTTATGAATTAATGGTGAGAGTCTACTTGGCTAATAGTTTAGAATATATTTTTGAATCATTGTTTATTAATGTAATTTGACGATATGCACGTAGAGAACTAGGTGCATATCGCCAAATTACATTAATTAAGGGTCTTTATTTTTTGGGGGGAAAACAATAATTTTTGCCCGGGCCCAAGATGCCGGAGGGCGTCCACCTTGAGAAACATGAATCATTAAATTAGTTAGGATGTCTCTCAGTGTACTGCTAAATCTGGCGTAACATTCCACGGGAATTCCATTTAGGCCTGTTGCTTTGCCCGAGGGAAGGCTATTTATTGAAAGCAGAATTTCTACCCAATCCGGAATATCTGAGAGACTATCTTGATCTGATTGAGATAGGCGGGCCGTGTAACTAGATCTAAATATTCATCAATTTTCACCTTACTGTTACTTATTTCAGTATAAAGATCCGAATATTACCTCTTGAAAGCATCCCTGATTTCTTTGGGGTCATGAGTTAATCCATGGATAGGGTCTCTAATTGCTTTAATCGTATTTTCTGAGTTCTGCTGTCTTGTGCGGATTGCCAGTTGATGGGCCACCCGCTCACTCAATTCGTAGCTTTTCTCCTTATTCACTGTAGCCTTGCAAATTGCTTTGGTAGTAAATATTTCAGATATAAGATTTCTTCCTATAGCTACATCCCTTACAGCCCTTTCTATATTGTTTCTGCCTTGAACAGCTCTAACTAGGTCTTCTTCCTTTCTTGCTAAATTTTCCTGTAGATTTATTAACTTATTTTTTTCCTCTTTATTGTTTTTTATTGAAAATCTAAGAGTTTCCCCCCTTATTCCTGCTTTCAGTGAGTCCCAGACCACCTCCAACGGGGCACTACCCATGTTAAACTTTAAAAATTCTGGGATCCAATTTTCCATATGAATACAGTACTTTTTGTTAATCAGTAGTGCTCTTTCGAAAGTCCAAATACTACGATCAGATTGAATCGTCCCAATATCCATGCTTATAATTAGAGGATTGTGATCCGAAAGAGCCCTGGGTAGCCGCTCTATAGAGCAGCTAGAAACAATAGTATGTGATACAAATATATAGTCTAGTCTAGCTAGTTTTTGATGGGGATGGGAAAAGAAAGTGTAGCCGGGGTTGTATGGATGTTTCATCTCCCAACAATCTACTAACCCGTGGGTATAGCAAAGCGCTTCAAGGACTTTAAAGGTTTTTAGTTTTCTGCCTTGATAATTAAAGTTGGTACCTGAAAACCAGTTTGGTGGAAGGTTAAGATTAAAATCACCGCAGACAATCACGGGTACCGGCCAATGTGCGAGTTTATTAGATAACAATAGCAATAATTCCAGATCGTCAACAACACACCCATACACTGAGCAAATCGTGAGTTTTTTTCCCCGTAGCACATTGGCCCTCGGTGATTACCCATCTACCACATGGGTCTGCAGCAGATCTTGTAAAACGGAATCCACCACCACGTGCCAAAATAGCCACACCACGTGTTTTGTTTGTTTGTGTGGTAGCGACGACTAATCTATATCCCAGATTTTTCAATAGGTGTCTTTGGCACTCCTCGACATGGGTCTCCTGGAGACAAACGATATCCGCCCCAATTGACTGGAGACCAATCGCTGTTTTTTGTCTTTTTTTGAGATCATTAAGCCCACATATGTTGATAGTCAATATTTTTAGTTTAGCCATTTATAAATGTAAAGTTTTTTTTTGTAAATTTTGGAACATGTTTTTTTTAATCGTGCGAAGTGCCCGTTTTTCTATCTTAATTATACGCCAAGTCATAAATTCAGACCTGTTTTTTTGCCTGTATGGGCGCCCTCTCCCCCTAGAATCCCTCTCTCAGTCTTTGATGAATTTCAATCAGATTTCAGACTAGGTTGCAGTACGAGGCTACCTTGCCAGAGGTTTTATATATCACCTTTTGTATATGTGACACTTATTCCTTAAACTGTCAACAACATTTTATTGGATCAGTCATACCTTATGTATTTCTTTCTTTAAAGAGCTTATGGGAATTTATGAGGTAGTATTCAACGTGTTCTCCCATGCTTCACTAATCATTATCAGCAGATTAAAAATGGAAGCATCTCCTAGTTCTTTCACTGGTTCAAATGCAGTGCTACAGATATCCGTTTTGGTGGTCACGTTCTGTAAAGTCCTTTATTGGCATCCTTAGGAATTCTTCAAGTTGGTACTCCACATATCGCTCTCTGCCTCTGTCCACACCTTTTAAAAACGTTTCCCGTATCTTCTGTACCCTTCTTTCCCTACTTATTATGTGCCTTCACACCTCCTTCTATGTATTCACCATTTCTTCTGAGTATTTAAATCTGGCAATATGTCCAGCCTAGCCCCTTTTCTCTAGACCAGTGGTTCTCATGCTGTGGTCTTAGGAACAATGGGGGTCTGCGAGGCCCACTCAGGAGGTCTGTGACTGTTTACAAAATTAAATAATTTTAACATCAATAAAATACAATTAATAAAGTATATAGACTTAAAGAAGCAACATTGAAAATGTTAAAACTTTGTCTATGTTTGATTTTGAATTAAACACAATATTTCAATATTTGAGCATTTGTTTATTGTATATTTGTTTTTGTATTATTATGTATTGTTTTGAGGTTCAAATCATAGAAATTGCTATGCCAGGTGTCCCAGGCTTCCAGTAATGGCTCAGTGGGACTCCCCGGAATCCAGTAATAAGTCACTGGGGTTCCACAGAAGTCAAAGGTTTATGAACTCCTGCTCTTGTCCACATTTCCTGTTTTGGTATTTCCTCTCATCCCTAAAGATCCCCTATCTATGCTGTTCATCTAATCCAAAGTTTCCAGTTATATATCCTTTGAATTGTATAATATATTTGTCAGATTATTTTGTCTACCTTACTGCATCTCACCCTCTCCTTTCTAAAAATAAATGTGTATCCTTACGGACAAGCCTGAAACTTTTTTTTTGTCTCCTTTTCTTGAAAATCTGTTACCAAATCTCACTGCATTTGCAACATATATGTTACATAACGAATTGCACATCTGGGTTGATTATAACATTGTTATATAAGGTAAAAAGAAATCACCCCTAAAAAAAAAGGTCCGCCCATCTGATTTACAGGCAGATGGACCTTAAGTATGTGAGCGCGCCGACTAGTCTATCTCCATCGCGTAACTACTCCTCCAATGTCTTGACTGAGTAGGGGCTGTTGGAGGTTTGGCCTTTCGACCACCTGCCCGATTTAGAGTAGGCAATCATATGGGCAGTTTTTACTCTGCCACACTGCCAGGAAATTGTGGCAGCTAGGGACAGTAAAAACATGTAAATGCCCCTCACACCATGATGTGGGGTGTTCATTAGTTTTTGAAAAACTAAATCCTGCTTTAGAATTTTGATTTTGAAAAAAGCATTTTAAACGTTTGATGGGAGGCTCGTTCCTGCCAAGGTTTAGAGTAGTCAGTAGAGCTATTGGACAACTCTAAATTTGAGCAGCGGACCCTCGGTATGGCGGGAGTAAAGCTGTCTGCCAAACCAACTGATTTACTTCCACCCACTTAACTCTAAATCAGATCCCTAAAATACTATAGCCCTATATTTTTAGGTTTCGGCTGCAAAAAAGCTGCGCAAGCAGCTTTTGCGCAGGAGAAATCTATTGAGTTACAGTATGTGGCTCTGGAATCCGCCCTCTGTTTCATTGGCTAGCTCCATAAATGGAGGCTAACCATTGGAACAGAGAGGCGTCCGTCATGGCCGGACCAGATTCGGGGCGTTCCCGAGAATTTTTGGCTTTTGGCTACGTCATGCTACGTCAGCCAAAAGCCGGGAACGCCCCCGAATCTGGTCCGGCCGGGCCGTGCTTGCTGCTGTCCTGCCTTCCTCCGTGTCCCTCCTCCCGCCGTCCCCCCTCCCCTCGCTGTCCTGTGCACGTTTCCCGCCTCCCTCCCGCCGTCCGTGTCCTCTCCCGCCGTTCGTGTCCTCTCCCGCCCCCCTCGTCCTCTCCCGCCCCCCTCCTGCCGTCCGTGTCCTCTTCCGCCGTTCGTGTCCTCTCCCGCCCCCCTCCCGCCGTCCATGTCCTCTCCCGCCCCCCTCCCACCGTCCGTGTCCTCTCCCGCCCCCCCGTGTCCTCGTAGGTGCTTGTTTAGAAAATGGGGTGAGTCGAGTTGAAATGCATACGGTGAGATTCCGGTAGCGTGAAAAGGGATCCTCTCTGTGGTACAGTCCATGAGTTTTGATAAAGACGCGGGGGGGGGGTTAAATTCCTGATGTTTTTGGGAATGGGTTACTGTGGGGGGCATCCCTGTTACCTTAAAAGTAATCCGTAGAAACTCTGTATTTTATACTGCACGGATTTATTTCAGTGGAGTCGCCGAGCTGGGGCTGTCTCGGGGTGCCCTAGGAGCCCCTCTTCTCGTGCTAGGTTTTCTCCCGCCCCCTTCCTCTCTCGGCTCTTCCTTTGTGCCTGGCCTGGGGGTGGGAGTGACCGACGAGCTCTGGCCCAGGGCAGCGGCACCCTCCTGCTGTGAGGCTTCCCTATCTGATACAAACACTCGCTTCTATAGACACTTCCAGCTTTCTCGTTTTTTGTGGGTTTTTTTTTAAGCCAGTACTGTTTTGTTATTGTTTATAAAATATATATCCCGTTGTTTTACTTATTTTGCCTTATACATTTTCACCACTGGTTACAAATTACTTTTTTCTTCATTTTTGTATAGATAGCACTCTATCTATATTCCAAACTAGCGTATACTTTTCAACCCCCCCCCCCCCCCCTCTGGTTTGGGTACACTTATTTAAGGGTCTTTTTTAATTTATTTTATTGGAGCCCAATAAATTACTCACAAAATGGACACTTTATAGGGAACTGATATTGAGACCCCCATCCTCATGTAGGAAGAACTCGGTTTTGCTAGACCTGACGCATTGTTAGTTTTCGGAAGGGGTAATTGATGTGTCTGGCATTTCACCAGTCACCCCCACACAGTTCTGGTTGCGATAAAGCGATGGCGCTGTGTGATTCACCAGTCAGCCACCGAGGGAGAACTTTCTCTGAAAATGACCGAACTGCCAAGGTCAGCGGTTTTAAGGTTTTTAGTGATCCGAGTAACTAACTGCGCTGCACCTTCTTCCATTGTAGCCCAAGTAAACAAAAGTATTGATTACAGTAGATGGCATGGGCCGAAAACGGGGAACATGGTCGATCATCTACTGAACAGGGTTACATATGGATAATTGTGTGTGTGGAAACCTTCTGTGGGCTTTAAAGCGATTTACATCATTTTGATATAACCATTAGGGAATATAATAAGCTTACCCAGGATGTGTATATACTATCCCTTGGTATCACCCATTGTGTGATCCTCGTTAAATCATGCCATAATCAGTTCGCTCTGAGTCTTAAGTATAGTGCTAAAACAGGGGCACGCCCTATTTTTGGGGCTGGGGGGGGTAGTCCAAGACCATTTGCACATTTTCGTCCATTCAACAGCCTATGGTGTTCAGCGCCGCCTGCAAGGATCTATTTGTAAACTGTAGGTCAATGTTTAAACTTACCAGGAGGTTATGGGTGACTCAGCAGTTATTCTGCATAGCGTAAGCTTTGCCCTTGGGTGTTGTGACGCATTACGAAAATTCAAACCTTTACCCTTGATAATACCTATGGGATACAACATTCTTCCTCCCAACGTTTCCTCTTTTTCTTGCTTGATAAAAAGGGCGCGAATTAATTTCTTGACAATAATACGTTTTTCACTGCTCGTCATAACAGCAAAATCTTGCTCGTAGCGCTACTTAAATCGTGTTAGTTGCAGTGTTTATTATATATTGAATATGCATGGCTGCACGGGAAGGATTGTTTACACCCATAAGAAGGTGATGAGATGATGGGCATGGAACAGTGTGTATGCCGTAATGTAAGAGCCAAGCTCTCTGCTCCCTATTTTCTCTGGCCGCAGGTGAAGTGACATTACTTCTATAATTAATGCATTGGTTGCTTAATGAAAGCCCCGGATATCAGCACTGTATCTCTTGAATTGCTATACCATGTGTTGACCAGTTAGAAATGTGTTCTACTTTATCAAGTTGACATGCACTACGTTTTTGAACTATACATCTGGTTACCTAGAATCTCCCGAGCTAAAGTACCACGAGGGACGTTTCATTATGGAAAACATAAAATTGAGTAGGCAACCAACTTTATTTCTGGCTAAAACGGGTGTTCACCGTCGGGTTCTTGCTTATTTTTTAATTTTCTTACACTTTATCCAACTTAATCAACAAGGTAATACAAGGTATACAAACTCACTAAAATTTGCAGTTGCTAAAATTCAGTCGTTTAATCAACATAGAAGATTTTACATTTTCTTGCCTGGTTCTTCAGGTTGCGGGAGTGTACTGGGAATTATAAGTTTCTGCCTAAATTTCAGTTGATCCGGGACCTCAAGAGATTAAAGTGGGGAAGGGACATGAATGTATAAAATTAATTAATTAGTGACCAATTCAAATGTTCGGTTTCTTTATATGTATTTATGTACTATTTTAAATAAATCTTCCTTGCGTCCTTTCTCTTGGCGCGTGTGCAGTTACACTGTTTGTTTGATCGGTAGTATGCGCAGCTCTTAGTGCAAGTCCGGTAGATTTTGTTGTTAGAACCCAGCTTCACATCACTTATTTCCTTGAGGAATGTTGTTATCCGACCATGACTCGAACGTTGCTAGTGCACGGAGTCGGGTGTAAAAAAAAAAAAAAAAAAAGAAATCAGCGTAACAGAAAAGTGTACATGTTCAATGATCCTGGAAAAATGTGCAGCTCTGGCCTTTTAAGAGCAGCTCCCGCTCCTAGGGAATGAGTCTGGGCCTGGTGGTGCTGCCGCTGGGCTGGAACAATGTCCCTTGATGCAACCAGTGTTTCGTTTTAAATTGAGGCCCTGCGAGGAAGTAGAGGTGCAGGAACCAATCCATGCAGTTGTGCAGGCAGTGCAAACATCCACAAAGTGATGCATGCAACCAGTGTGCTGTATTAAAAGGCGGGCCCTGTGTGGGAGGAGAGGTGCAGCTGTGGTAGAAAAGGCCTATGGACCTGAGACAGGAGTGCATCCTGTGACACGAGACAGCTGTGCACGTGGGCGCTGCACACAGCTGGGCTAGAATACTGTAAACAGACTTAGGCATACAGCAATGAGAGGGAGCTAGTGACTTTCTGTTCCTGTAGAGGCGCTTTAGGTGTAAATACTGCAGTGTTGTGTTTGGTATAGGATTTAAGATGCAATATTAATTTTTTTGTTTAAATCTTGTACAGATATTGTATTGTTTGCTAAGAGCTGATTTTCGATAATAATGTTTTGAATAAACACAACCTGTGTGATGAATCCAAATTAGAGATATTCAGTATTGTCAGTGACTCAGCTGAGTTGGAGGGTGCGGGATCCAAATTGGGTGTCTCCCTGGCCCAAGCAATACAGAGTGTTACTGATTCTTACTCAACCAATTGGCTAACAGACATGTTGAAATGCAATCATCTTATCCCCAAACATCAGCTGATCAATTTTTGAAAATAGCCATATGTTGCTATCAAATACACATTTTCTTTTTGAAAAGAGCAAACAAAATGACAAAAACTTATTAAGGAAAAATAAAATAAAACCTGTTTTGCCACAGATATCTTTTCATTTTTCGTAAATACACATTTGACAATCAAACTTCAATTTGTCATTTTCATCACATGCTCACATGCATCACTTCCACACATGAATGCCATCTATCACTATCTCATGCCATGGAGGTCTACAATATGCCAAGAATCATCATGCTTGGATCAACATTAGACCAAGGGTGGGAATCCTGATGCCATGTGTGCCAACAACAAGAAGCAAGTAATTGCCACGGTTATACCTTGGCCACCACTATACTAGGTTGAGCAACATCATTCAGTGGTGGAAACCAATATTTCAAAAATTGACATCAATATGTCAGAGGTGGCATTTGCCAGCGGTTGCCATCATGAAATTGATTCTCACATTATGCAAAGCATTTCCACCTGTATGCCATGGCCACCAATACCAAAGGTGGGAACCATCAATACGCTAAGAATTCCAATCAATATGCCCGGGACAACATTTTGCCAGGAGTGGGAACCATCTTTTATATTGAAGCCCTCAATATGCAAATAATGAGTGCTAGGGAGTGAGAGTGACTAGGCAGTGCTAGGGAGTGCAGAGTGACTAGGGAGTGCTAGGGAGAGCTAGGGAGTGCAGAGTGACTAGGGAGTGCAGAGTGCTAGGGTGTGCTAGGGAGTGCAGAGTGACTGCAGAGTGCTAGGGAATACAGAGTGACTGCAGAGTGCTAGGGAGTGCAGAGTGACTGCAGAGTGCTAGGGAGTGCAGAGTGACTGCAGAGTGCTAGGGAGTGCAGAGTGACTGCAGAGTGCTAGGGAGTGCAGAGTGACTGCAGAGTGACTAGGGAGTGCAGAGTGACTGAAGAGTGACTAGGGAGTGCAGAGTGACTAGGGAGTGCTAGGGAGTGCAGAGTGACTAGGGAGTGCTATGGAGTGCTAGGGACTGCTGAGTGACTGCAGAGGCTAATGGCAATGTAAATGACAATGCCATTTATTTATTTATCGGTTTTCAAAACCAACACATAAATACAAATTTTGTCATTTACAATGCCAATAGCTCTAACTTTTCCATAGGCGAAACCATTGCATTGTAAATGCTTGTTTTAATTATCTTCTTGTCCATGGCACAAGATGCTGCAGAAATCTACGTGGCCCATTTGGTACAAAGCCATGGGGTGTCAAATCATACATGTGATTTTATCAAGACGCTGATTATGCCCCTTCTCTGATACACCAGACTCCAAGGGCTCTGCTATGCCAACTCTTCGAATTTTGGCATTCTTTGTGTATGAAGAGGCTATTCTTACGTTTTGGTTCTGTTACGTTCAGCTTTTTGATTACAATAGAGGTTTAAAGATGCTAGCGTTTTCGTTATGCAAGATTTTGAATTACAACAGAGCCTTGCTCTCTTTCTTACATTATCCTCATAGGAAGTGTCTTGTGAATGTCAATAGCTGGACAGTTGGATTTGTAAAAGTATTGACTGATTCAAAGAAGTTGAAATGAGTAAACCTACTGCAGGAAGTGGGTGTTCCAGGTCTGGAATGCTACTTGAGTTTCAGCATGCCCTGAAACGTAAATGTTTATGAATCTCCATAGATGTCACTTCTCACAAGGTGGTGTGAAATATTTTCTCGAATAGAATGAGAATATCTCTGAAAAGGGAGAGGGTGCAGTCGAAGATAGTGCTCCACAGGTATAATGTTTCCTTGTGGAGAGAAAAAAAAAGATAACATTTTCAAGTGCATTTGTTTGGTAGAATTTCCTGTGAGGCTTTATGTATGTGTTTTTGCTTCTGCGAATATGTAATGTTTGCTAGGGTTATTCCTGGAAACTGTGACTGTATCAGGATTCGAGACAAAGATGTGGAAATGTTTCTGTATTCCTGAAAGCCTTAAATCTGCACTCAAATGTGAGGTTATAGACCTGCAAGTTCCTCCTTGACTCACATCCCTCCTGTTAAAGAAGACGACAGAACAATTTCCTAGCTTTGTTGCTTCGCATTATAGGAGGACAACAGCAATTATTTTGCTGGATCTTAGTGCTGCCTTCGACACAGTGGATCATAACATCCTGCTCTCACGCATAAGACACCTCGAAGTCACAGGGCTACCTCTCACCTGGCTGCAATCCTTCTTGGAAGACCGGGTATTCCAGGTCTCGGAGGGTGCCACTCAATCCAAACCATGGCCCCTCAACTGCGGGCTCCCTCAGGGTTCTTCCCTAAGTCCCACCCTTTTTAATATTTATATGGAGTCCTTAGCGGAGATAGTGCGCCCCTTCGGCATCAAAGTTGTTACCTATGCAGACAACACCCAACTGGTGGTTGCTTTCAACCATCCCGAGGGCTCGTCAAGCACTCCGGGTAGCTGCCTGGAAGCAGTAGCCGATTGGATGGCACTTTCCCAACTAAAATTGAATGGGGACAAGACGGAACTGATGTTCCTGGGTAAGACCCCATCACCCAGAGCAGCCATTGACTGGCCGACCTGTATGGGCACTTTACTAGAGCCCAAAGACCAGATCAAAAGTCTTGGAGCATGGCTAGACAGCACCTTAGGTTTCAACCATCAAGCCACCAAGCTCTCTGCCACTTGCTTCGGCCTGATGAGGCTGCTGAGGAACATTCTGCCTCTCCTCCCCTTTCAGGCCCGGAGGATCATCGTGCAGGCTATTATCCTGTCCCGCCTCGACTACGGGAACGCCCTGTACTTAGGCGATCCGGCGAGCTCCATCACAAAACTTCAGATCACTCAGAACTCTGCAGCACGCCTATTGCTGGGACTGCCTTGGAGACACTCCGGGTCAGCCGCCTTGAAAAACTCCATTGGCTGCCTATACAGGCCAGGATCCACTTCAAGGTGATGTGCATAGCCCATAAAGCTTTGTGGCACGCAGGCCCTCATTGATCTGCTCCCTAGTCACCCCCTACCACCCTCCAAGAATTCTATGTCCCAGTACCACCTTCCTGGCAGTAACTCGGAAAATTAAACGAGCTAGATGGGGGGGTCGTTCGTTCTCATGGAACGCCACCTCCTGTTGGAACTCCTTGCCCCTTACCCCTACGTAGCAAACCAGACCTACTCAAGTTTCGCGAACGTCTGAAAACCTTCCTCTTCCTCTAACTGCACAGTCTGATGGCTGCCTCAACCCATCCATCCTAAGCGCTACGAGGCCTCAGGGTAGAAGTGCGCTCTATAAAACCCCATTTCATTTCAGTCATTTCAGAACAGCGCAGCTGTATCACATCTCCAGCTCTTGATTTGCATTGTAGTACCTAGGGCTTTACCAGGCTCTGCATATGTGCATCTTTGTCCATTACCCTTCACAGTACACATGCCCTCTTATGCGCTCTCCACCTGTCACCTTCATCCCAATGCCTGGACAACCATGCTTGCCACTGTGTTTCTCTGAATCCTCCCTTATGTCCCGCCAGAGACCTACTCCGTCCTGTGGAGTGTGTGCACCACCTATTTGCAGCAGTGAGAATCTTTTTCAGCACTACAGGTGAGCATCTGTTAATAATTCATTCTCTTAGCTGGAAAGCTAGAGCCAGAGGCTAGGCCTGAATTCAGTGTGATGATCCTTACTTAGCTGGCAATGGACAAGACCTCTGCCATTGATTACAAGTACATTTCAATAGTAATAACTAAGAGAAGCTATCTGCCCCATCAGAATTATGAGTTTTGCTTTTTCACCTGGAGATTTTGGCTGCTTCAAATCTCTGTGTGACACTGTGGTGGAAAATGAAAGAATTTGAATGGAAACACTGATTGCTGCATGTTAATCCCCAAATCATGAATCCCTAGTTTTTCTCAAGTTACCGAAACCTAGGGTAGCAGTAAGGGATATTACCCGCAATTTTATTTGGGCCTTTCTCTCCATGGTATCTAGCTGGAGGACAGAAAGAGAGGCCCAATAATGCGAACCATGAGCACCTTAGAATTAGACAGCTGAAAGTGAGGAAAAGGAGGCCTATGGCCCAGGTAATTCTGGAAGGAGATCAAAGGAGCCATAGAGATGCCAGATCCAACCAATGTCACATAGAGTGAGGTCTGAAGACCGTAACAAGTATACAATTTGAAACCATTCAAGAGTAATCGCAGCATGACCACAAATAGAGATCTGGAGAATAAACAAAGTGTCAGTTGCCAAACACCAGCAAGGTTCACAAAAGTTGCAGATATTATATCTCCAAGAACACACAGCACTTCACAAGGGAGGAATCAAAGCATGAGAGCCAAGGCAGAGTTGAAGATTAAACAGTGACAGAGGTCAGCTGACAGGTCCGAGCATCGGCCACACAAAATAAAATCTTGGATGTCACTGATCGCCCAACATAAAACTCATCACAGGAGCTAATCTCAGCTTGAGAGCAAGTCAGAGCTGGAGACTAAATTGTGTGTAATCTCCACTGTCGCAATAAGCAGTAGCCATGCATTGGAATGCCTGGGGATTTCAGAATGTAAATACCATGAAACTCATTTCATGGTAGTTAGGAAGGAGAACCAAGACAGGGTTGGAGATTGTATCAGCATCCTCGCAAAGTATTATTATAAATCTCAAACAGCACAGAAAAAGATAAAAGTTCGAGGCATATGAGCTGCAGATAGTACACTTTGAAGATAGTACACTTTTCATCGACCGCCATCGAAGAAGTCTTTTGTGGTGTCGAGATAGGTGATGCATCCCTTGGACGATAGTGCGGATGGGCATCGACTCCAGCTTCGGATTGTTTATTACCGCCATCGGGTTCGGATGTAACTTCTGCGCTCCGGTTCGGCACCATATTCTCAAAACCTTTTCAACGCGCAAAACCATCTTAGACTCGATGGTATTGTTTACGATCGCGTGAGCTTCGACACGCTCCTCAAATACTCAATTCCGCTCATCGACGCTAGCCGCTGGGCCTATCAACACCGTTCGGACCTACGGCTCAAGGTAAGTATGCCATTTAAAAAATGCCCCCAGTGTGGAGCAAAATTCCCACACAGTGACCACCACAAGGTCTGTAACCTGTGTCTCTCGCCTGAGCACGACTAGAACAATTGCCAGGCCTGTGCCTCCTTGGATCTAAAAAGAACATCTGTGATCGCTGGGCCCGACAACACATCATGACGCAGCGAGCAATTTCGGCACCGGTGGACATCTCCGATGAAGGCCCGGATGTTCCGGAAGAGGACTCTGAGGATCTGCAAATCATGTCCGAAGCAGACGACCCTGACTCAGACCATCCCATCACTCCAGGTCAACGAGTGAGTATAACTACCCCTGCCCCAAGCCCACCTCCAAAAAAGAAGGCCCATTTCAAAACTCCGCCTGCTGGCCCCAGTTGCGACCAAAACAAGCTTCAAAAGCCCCGCTCTCTGGCTCGGCCCCGAAGACAAAAGACAAGCCTTCCTGTAGCTCGGGACCTAGCAAACCGCATATCTGAAAGAGACACATTAGTGATAGATTCCTTACCTTAGAATATCCCCAGGCGTCAGACTGGATCCGAAAATTTTTGCGTAGCAATACACCTGCGCGTCGGTAGGCGTCGTCTGCGGCTCCGCGTCCGTTGTCTGCGTCGTTAGCGCCGGAATGACATCCTCAGAGTACTTAGACGCCGCCCATGCGCGCTGACGTCAGTTCTGATACACAGCTTTTCCGCGCCAGATACGCAGAACCAGGATAGAACCAACACTGGTGCCATGACATTAGGGCCCTGAAAGGGGATGACCTTAACCCTAGATATCGGTTCGCAGAACGGGGAGGATGGGTGGGTCGGTAAGGAATCTATCACTAACTAATATCTCTTACAGATATATCATTACACAAGTAGTAACTTGTGCATCTGAAAGAGACACGTTAGTGATAGATTCCTTACCATAGAATAGATACCCCAGCAATACCAACCCCGGTGGTGGGTCTGCGAACCAATAATCACACCAGAAAGTCCTGGAGGACGGAACGGCCAAAGAAGCCATCCCTCCGGACTTGACTGTCCAGGCAGTAGTGTCTTGCGAACGTGTGCAGCGAGGCCCACGTAGCTGCCTGGCAAATGTCCTATAAGGGGACTCCTCGGCCCAGGGCAGTTGTTGCCGTGGCTCGAGTGGAATGAGCCCGCAATCCAGCAGGGGGCTCCTTTTTGGCCATGGAGTAACATGCCTGAATACACAAGATGATCCACCGCGAGATGGTCCTCTTGTGTACCGCCTTTCCCTTCTTCGCGCCCAAGTAACCAACAAAGAGTTGGTCATCCAACCGGAACTGGCGTGTGCGATCTAGGTAATAAGAGAGCGCACGTTTTGGGTCCAGACGGTGGAGCCTCTCTTCCTCCTTCGAGGGATGCGGAGGCGGAAAGAAGGTGGGCAAGGTAATGGACTGCCCGATGTGGAAGGCCGTGACAACCTTGGGCAGAAAGGAAGGTCTTGTCCGCAACACATCCTTGTCCGGATGAACAGAGAGGAAAGGAGGAGTAGAAGAAAGAGCCTGGAGCTCACTCACTCTCCTGGCAGAGGTGATGGCAACCAGGAAAGCAGTGTTCAGAGTAAGAAGACGGAGAGGACAGTTATAGAGCGGCTCAAAGGGAGCACACATGAGATAAGTAAGTACAAGATTGGAGAGGAGGAGCTTAGCGCGCATCCAAGATGGTCGCATGAGCTGTGAGCTCCCGAGACCCTCGCTGCCTCCACCGACTATCCTGGCACTAATCCTGGTTTAGACGACGGGTTCTTCTTGCCGCAACTCTCCTGATCTGAAAGACCCTTTTCAGAATTTGATTTGGACGCCGGATGCCCGACTTGCTCCTTCTAGAGCCCTGAGGCCTACATCTTGGCTGATCCTGGACCTTGGGCATTGGAAGCATCCCGAAAGTAATTGAACAACAACGGCCTGTGGCATGAGACAGACGCCCGGGTACTACTTTCGGTTTCGGTTTTCCCTGGCCGTGATGATTGGAGATCGCTGCTCTCGAGCCTGCTGGCTGTTACAGCTCCCTGCCTAATCCCCACTGTGCCCGGTGTTTCAACACCTTGTTGAGTTCTCCTTGTGGGAGCCATTTATACCAGATCTCGGAAGCCCCGACAGAGCGGACTATCCACCATGACGGCTAAGTCGGAGGGTGACAAACGGTCTCTCAAGACTGCAACTCGTGGTGGCGGGACCCAAGCTTCCATTATGGAAAGATTTGCTCGGAACGAGGGCTCGCCGAGTGGGACTGGGAAAACCTCGGAGGGCATGGGTAGTGTCACCCAGGAGTCGGAAGAACCAACTCTTCGAGACATAATGGGAGCTATCGCCAGCATACAGTCGTCGATGGGCCAACAATACGAGACCTTGGCGGCCAAGATCGACACAGTGGCGGTGGACGTGGGCCTGATCAGGGCAGATTTGGGGAAAACCAACGAGAGGGTGAAGTCGTTGGACATTAAGACTGCCAGTCTAACTTTGGATGTATCCGAGCTCCAGACCGAAGTCCGCACCCTTCGATCCTCTGGTGAACGGTTTGCCCGCCGCCTCGAGGATTTTGAAGGTCGTGCTAGGCGAAATAACATCCGCATTATCGGAGTTCCGGAGACATCGGCAGATCAATCGACGGACCTTCTTGTTGAAGACTTGATCATCAATCATCTAGCCCCTAAAGGCCTGAGCAAGCTTTTTGCTGTGGAACGCGCCCATAGGATTCCGGGCGGCAGACGAACACAAGGGACGGCCCCGTGGCCCATCATTGCGTGGCTCTTTAATTATAGAGACAGAGACGCCATCTTGCAGGCATTGAGGACCAATGGCCCCACCAGGTTTGAGAATACCTCCGTTAACTTTTACCCTGGCTTTACTCCCCTGGTGCAGAAGCAGAGACTGGCGTTCTCCGGGGTGAAACGTAGATTACGGGATTTGGGCATGAAGTATGCTATGCTTTTCCCCGCTCGTCTGCGCATTGAACACAATGAGCGGATGCTCTTCGATATGCCTGAGGTGGCTAGTGACTGGTTGGACGCTTTATCCACGCCTAGGGACAATGGTGACAACACTGGTGGTGCTGAGGGCGGCCGACGGGACCAGGAGGAGTAGAGGCACCGGCATATGCTCCATTGTACTGTATTCAGATATTTTGTTCTCCCTTTTTTTGGGTCGATAACTATCATAATTGGGACCCTGGGGCGGCGGGGGAGTTCGGGACTTTTCCTCCTCCTGGGGGTGTTTTTTCCTTTTCATCTGTAGTACTAGTTCTTGGGGTAGGGCGACAGGCACACTGCTGAATGGGGTGGTTTTCTGGTTCCTCGCAGGGGTGCAGGGTGGGGGGTTGTTGTTCTGGGGCTTGGGGGGAGAGGGGTTGGGTTTTCTTTATTTCGTTCATACTGCCTTTGAGGCTCCGTATTGTCGCTATTTCTGTGCTTCCTTCTTGGGGTTGGGTGGATCTGATTTCTTACTTCCGGGATGGGGGGGTAGGGGGCTACAGGTCTTGAGCTGGAATGTCAATGGCTTGGGGGACAAGATAAAGCGGGGAATTGTACTTCAATATGTGAAACGTCACTCTCCCGACATTATACTCCTGCAGGAAACGCATATGGTTGGGAATACATTTCATGCTATGAATCGGAGGGGCTACAGGCTGGTGGCGCACTCGGGGTTTACTTCGGGCTCCAGAGGCGCTGGTATTATGCTTCGTAATTCCCTTCCCATTGAGATAGACGACACGATTTTGGATGACAGGGGTCGATACGCTGCAATTGTTGGGAGGTGGGAGGGAAGAACTGTTATTGTACTTTCGGTTTATGTTCCTCCTGGCCTGCAGACTACCACGTTTGTTGATTTGGGTGAACTGTTGCTTGGGCTTCCCGAAGGGCTTCTAGTGATGGGAGGTGACTTTAACTCTGTCATGGATGGCTTGCTGGATCGACACCCTCCCAGGACGCTCACTCCATCCCAATCTGGTCTTAGTGGGTTGCTAGATACATTTGGTATGGTAGACTGTTGGCGGATGCTACATCCGGGTCAGGCCCAATATACCTTTCACTCTGGGGCACATGGGAGTCTGGCTAGGCTTGATTATCTACTTGTGCCTGCGGCCCAGGCCACGACGGTGCGAGAGGCCCGACATTTGCCCAGAGGCATTTCGGACCACTCCCCGCTGTGGGTTCATGTTGATCTCCATTTGAATGCTGGGGGCCGAATCGCCCCAATCAATCCCTGGCATCTCTGGACTCCAGAGACTAGAGCGGGGTTGGTTAAAGCTGTGGGCTATTTCTCTCCTAAATGTCGAACCCAAGGTTTTGGCGAAGGTGTTGGCCCACTGATTGATAACCGTTATAAGTGACCTGGTGCATCCGGACCAATCCGGTTTTATTCCTGCCCGTAACACTGCGCTTAATCTACGTCGCCTTCATGGCGTGCTGGCGAGAGCGGATACGCTGCGTGAGCCGGCCATTTTGGTCTCGTTGGATGCCACTATGGCGTTTGACACTGTGGAATGGCCGTACTTATGGGTGGCTTTGGCTAAGTTCGGCTTTGGGCCGGTGTTCATTGGTTGGGTCTGTTTGCTGTATGAGGAGCCCTTAGCCCAGGTGGTCGGTAACGGTAGAGTGTCGGCTCCCTTCGCTCTGGGTCGGGGTACACAGCAGGGATGTCCCCTTTCCCCGTTGCTTTTTGCCCTGGTACTGGAGCCTTTGGCGGCTTGGTTGAGATGGGAACCTTCTCTCAAGGTTATCAGGTGGACCCCCGGTTTCGAAGATCGCATCTCGCTTTATGCGGATGATATTCTTCTTTACCTAACTTCCCCGCGGAAATCCTTGGGAGTACTAATTGATGTCCTTAGCTCCTTTGGCAGGAACTGTTAATTGGACCAAGTCCTGTGTTTACTCACTTACAGAGGAAGTCTCAATAGTACCACGTCATTGTCCGATACAGATCTCGTCCACGGGATTTAAGTATTTAGGTATTCACATCTCACGAGACCCGACGACAAGATACCGGCTTAATCTGCTTCTCCCGCTTGCTCGGCTCCGAGCAGATGTGAAGGTGTGGAATAGGCTGCCTCTGTCCCTGGTGGTTAGGGCAGCCTTATTCAAAATGATGTCCCTTCCCAGGTTTCTGTATGCTCTCCAGAACAAGTTAGACCTGGTGCCCTCCAGCTATTTCCGTGAGGTGGAGAGCTTGCAAAGGAAACTGGTCTGGGCTGGCCGTCCCCGGATTGCCCTGGCTAAGCTTACGCTTCCATGGTATGATGGCGGAATTGCGCTACCGGATATCCGTCGGTATTACTGGGCCTCACAACTGAGCCCGGTTAATCATGCTATGTACGGTCTGGCTTCTAATCCGCTTTTTGCCATGGATAAATGGTTGCTTCCGGGCGGAGACTACAATAGGGCGCTTTACTCGAACTTGATGTGGCCCTTACCGGGCCTACTAAGGTTGCGGTGAGGGTTTGGCATACCGCCACCGCTGCCACTGGTTGGTCGGACACCCTCACTCGGGCGACTCCACTCTATGCGTCGGAAAAATTGGGTAAACTGTGGACGACTAAGGGATTCGATAAGTGGGACCTTATTGGAATCAGTGTGGTTGGTGATCTATTGCGGAAGGACGAGATCAAATCTTTTGAGGAGTTGCGACGGAAATTTCAACTCGGCCCTCGCAAACACTTTCGTTACCTGCAAGTTCGACACGCCCTTTCTTCTGTAATGTCGCCTGGGACGTCCGTCCCGGACTCCTCGCCCCTTGAGGATAGAGTGCTGGACGGGCATATCCCGGACAGTACGATTTCGTTAATATATAAGAAATTAATAAACTGTCGGGTGGACCTTCTTGTACAGCTCCGCACGTCTTGGACCGGCGATGGAGTGGAGCTTGACAATGAGGACTGGCAGGCGGCAATATCCTCTCCGAAGGAGGTGGCGATCCCGGCTCGTCTGAGACTGGTGCAATTAAAAATCTTACACCGAGTGTATATGACGGGTCCTCGATTGTTGCGGATGGGGTTTGTTTCGGATGCATTGTGTAAGCGTGGCTGTGGTATGGTGGGTACATTCCTCCATATCATTTGGGAATGTTCTGCGGTTGCCTCATTCTGGACCCGTGTGCATGGTGTTATGTCTGAGATGACGGGTGTCTCGCTTCTGCCTGAGGCTCGGAGATGTTTGCTTAATGTATGGGAACCCAACGACTATAATGTTGCCCAAACGCAGTGGGCCACCTTGGGCAATATGATTGCGAAACGTGACATTGCGCAATTGTGGGGATCGGTGAGGCCTCCGAGTCTGTCAGCCTGGTCTAAGAACATGGATTGGTGCATGTTTCGTGAAAAAACAGTATATGTTGCCAGGGGCAGGCCCAAAAAGTGGGGTAGAATATGGGGTCAGTGGAACCAATACTGTGGTGAGATCTGCACCCCTCCATTTGAGCCGCCACCGGAACGTCAACAGTCCCCTTAGCATGACATTCCCTCCTCTCCAGGTTCCATTTGAGTATTGTTGCCTACTGCCTGTTCCCTCTTTCATTCCATTCCGGACATCCAGTTTATTGACAATACATCTGTGCAGACACGGTGCCCCTCTCCAGAAGGATTCACCAAGATTGGTTCCTTTTATTTTGAGCCCTTGCAGTATTTTCTTATGTTTGTTGGTTGGGGGGGGTTGTTTTCTAAAAAGACAAAACCAAAACCTTCTTTTTTCCTTTATATGTACATATGGCGAGACATGGGTTTCTACTTGCCGCCGGGCCCTACGGGTTGTCGGCTGAAGGGCTGTGTACCTTTTCTCCAGTACTGTATTGTGACAGTTGCTGGCCGACCCACGGAGGCTGTATACTTGCTTTTGTATTTTCATATTTTTCAATAAAGGTTTAAAAAAAAAAATAAAAGTAAGTACAAGATTCAAGTCCCACTGGGGCATCACGAAGGGAACAGGAGGGAACATGTGTGTGATGCCCTTCAGAAACCTATTTACAATGGGGGACTTGAATAAGGAAGGCTGATCAGGTAGCCGTAAGAAGGCGGAAAGAGCAGAAAGGTACCCCTTAAGAGTGCCCAGAGTAGAGCCCTGCTGGGCAAGGGAAAGAAGAAAGAGTAGAACTTCAGAAAGGGGTGCAGAGAGTGGGTCCACAGCCTTTCCTGTGCACCATGCCACAAATCTGTTCCACCTGCAGGCGTATACCGACTTTGTGGAGGGACGCCTGGCTGCCAGAATGATATCATAGACTTCGGGAGGCAAGTCAAATGGCCTCAACTGCCGCCGCTCAATCTCCAAGCTTGTAGGTGGAGACTGGACAGGTTCGGGTGCAGAACCGTCCCCTGCTGCTGCGACAGAAGGTCCTCCCGAAGAGGCAGACGAATCGGGGGATCGACTGACATGCTGAGTAGCTCGGGATACCAGTATCTTCGTTCCCAGTCCGGAGCCACAAGGATAACCTGGGCCCGGTCGCGCCTGATCTTCTTCAGCACTCTGGGCAGAAGTGGTATAGGCGGAAAGGCGTACAATAGACCGCAACTGCACTCGCAACGAAAAGCGTCTCCGAGCGAGTGCCGCCTTTGAAATTCCAGCGCGCAGAACTGATGACATTGCGCGTTCTCTTCTGTGGCGAATAGATCTAACCAAGGCTCTCCCCATTGCTGAAAGAGGCCTTGCGCCACGTCCGAGTTCAGACGCCATTCGTGATCCATCATGCACCGACGGCTTTGTCCGCCCTGGCATTCAGAGAGCCTGCCAGGTGTTGAACCACCAGGGTCACGCCCTGATGTTCCAGCCACTGCCAGAGGCGCAGAGCCTCCTGGCATAGGGTCCACGACCCGACCCCGCCCTGTTTGTTGCACTACCACATGGCGGTGGTGTTGTCCATGAACACCTGCACTACACTCCCCCGGACAGAGGGGAGGAATGCCTTCAGTGCTAGACGAATCGCCCGCAGCTCCAAAAGGTTGATATGGAGCCGGGACTCCGCCGGAGACCAGAGGCCTCTGATCTCCACCTCTCCCATGTGGCCTCCCCAGCCCTGGAGGGACGCGTCCGTCACAACCACGTGCTCCGGGTGGGGTAGGGAGAGGGATCTGCCACTGACCCAATCGCGGTCCGCGAGCCACCACTGCAGTTGCCTCGCAGTGCCCTCCGAGATCAAGACATGATCGGACAGGTTGCCCTGATGCTGGGCCCAATGAAACTTCAGGTCCCACTGCAGAGCCCGCCACCGGGCGTGATGCACCAGAAGGATGCAGGAGGCCATCAGCCCCAGAAGCCGCAGCGTCAACCTGACCGAGACTCGGGATAAAGGCTGAAAGATGGGAATCAGAGCCTGTATATCCCGTACTATCTGTTCGGGAGGGTAAACCCGAAACTGCGCCGAGTCGAGAACCGCTCCGATGAAGAGGAGCTTCTGAGAGGGACACAGGTGCGACTTCGGCACATTGATGGAGAACCTCAGCAAATGCAGGAGGTCGGCCGTAGTCTAGAGGTGGCTGACGACTGTCTGGGGCGAGCCCGCCTTCAACAACCAGTCATCTAGGTAGGGGAAGACTGACACCCCTAACCTGCGCAGATGAGCTGCGACCACCTCCATCACCTTCGTGAACACCCGTGGGGTGCTGGTAAGGCCGAAGGGGAGCACGGTAAACTGAAAGTGCTCTTAGCCTACCGTGACCCGCAGATAACGCCGGTGGGCCGGCAGGACGGGGATGTGGAAATAAGCGTCCTGCAAGTCCAACGCTACCAGCCAGTCTCCAGGGTCCAGGGCAGCTAGGACCTGAGCCAAAGTCAGCATCTTGAACTTCTCTTTCCGGAGGAAGCCGTTGACGTTCCGCAGGTCCAAGATAGGGCGTAGGCCCCCTTTGCCCTTCTTGGGTACCAGAAAGTAGTGGGAGTAACATCCACACCCTACTTCTGGCCCAGGAACGCACTCGATGGCCCCCTTGGCCAAGAGGGCCGTGACTTCCTCTTGCAGAAGTTGCAAGTGATCCCCCGACACGCAGTGGAATTGCGGTGGCATGGATGGAGGGGTCGCCTCGAAGGGGAGGGAGTAGCCCCTTCGGACAATCTGCAGAACCCACCTGTCCGACGTGATCGTGCACCAGTGGGAGAGGTGATGGCGAACCCTGCCTCCCACAGGCGTCACATGGGCCTGAAAACTCGGACTAGGAAGGTTTTGAGGCGGGTGCTGTGGAGGGAGGTGTGGACTGGCCTCGTCGTTGTCCCCGACCATTTCCATGGCCGCCACCGCACTGTTGAACATTCTGCAGTGAGTGGCTGGCAGCACGTGTGGGGGCGCCCCTTCCGTGGCCAGGAAAGGAGCGAAAAGGCACCGGATTGCTGGCGTGGGGCCGAGAGGCCCAAGGACTTGGCCGTAGCCCTGGAGTCCTTAAAACGTTCCAGCGCATGGTCTGCCTTGTCGCCAAAGAGGCGACGGCCAAAGAACGGCATGTCCAGAAGTGTGGTCTGGACATCGGCCGAGAAGTTGGCGGACCTCAACTAGGCGTGGCGTCGTACTGCCACCGTCGTTGCCATCGGCCTGCCCAGTGAGTCCGTGGTATGCAGCCCACACCGGATGGAATATCGCGCTGCATCCCAGCCCTCTGCAAGGGTTTGGGCGAGTTTAGCACAGACCTCCTCCGGACATTGTGGCAGCACGTCCACAACCGCGTCCCACAGGGTGTGGGTGTAGCGGCCCAAGAGACTGGCGGCATTGACAGACCGCAGCCCTAAGCTTAGGGACGAGAACACCTTCTTCCCGAACTGTTCAAATCTCTTGGATTCCCGGTCGGGCGGGGCCGACGGGAACGCGGTCTGGGAATTGGAGGCCTGGATCACCAGGCTCTCGGGGGTGGGATGGGTGGCCAAAAAGCAAGGGTCGCCCGGGGCCGGGCGGTAGCGTCTGGCCACGTTCCTATCCACAGGCTGACCTGTGGCGGGCTTGGACCAAGTGCCCACAAGAACGTCACACAAGGCCTCATTGAACGGCAGCAGAGGCTCGCTGGAGCTTGACTGCGGTTTGAGGACCTCAGTGAGGAGGTTAGTCCTCACGGCCGCGATGTCAACACTACACTATATGTAGACCCCTCCTCCGAAGCCACGGTCGGAGGGGAGACAAATCCAGTGTCTGGCGAAGTGTCAATACCACTGGCCTCCCCAAGCTCATATGTCCATTCCTGTTGAGACTGGCACTCCAGTGCCAGAGGGTCCTCAGACCCCTCCCAATCTTCCTCGTCACCCGTTTCCTGTAAAAACAGGATTAGCAGACGGGGCCTCCTCATGGAAATAAAAATCTCCAAAGGCCGTCGGAAGCGGCGCCGTTCTGGCGCCAGAGTCGGACCGTAGGGAACATTGGGGACGGCGTCCACAGTGGGCGCCGGGGGCGACACCCGTGGGGCCGGCACCGGTGAGGTCGTGAGGTCGACCGGCGACGACCCGGATCCGGAAGCGAATCCGGTGAGGTCCTGCGGCGCCGGGACCGAAGAATTTACCCACATACAGGGTACGCATAATCTCTCACTTGCCTCTCAGTTCACTAAAAGCATTGCCATCGTGGCAGGAGTGTTTCTCAGTTCATTTTAAAAAACTCACTTTTAATAAATATGTTACTTAAGTCTACAGTGGTAGTGCACTGTCATTTACAGACTGTAACTTTCCTATTGAAATGGCTAAACACTTTCCCATCAACATGCAGTTTTACCGATATATTTATATAGTGTATAACAATAACCTGTGACAATTGGATTTCCGCAAACGTTTTTATCATTTGCACATTGCCAAGTAGTGTTCTGATTTGTTTTCATCCTATTAAAATAGTTTTTTCATCAAACAGAATTACAAAAAATGGTCTCTCATAACCACTGAAATACATTTTGAAATGTTTGTACAGTTCACTTACTACCGCATTAAATGTTTTGTGATAGAAAAAAAACCTGACTCCCTACAGCCTTTCATTTCATACTCATTGTACAGCATCGCAGACAGTTCACTTTACAAAATTGTGGAACTTTGCAGTCAGAGAAAGAAAAGTAATTGTAAGAAAATGTAAACTGACTTCTAACCTGATCATCCTATCGGGTGATTAGCCGCGCTTTATAAACCCTGATTGATTGATTGATTGACCTCTGTCTCTGTACAGAGAACAAATGTGAAATTATGTGATTGAGCGTAACACCTGTTATATGTCGGCTTTAGAGAACGTCAAGTAGGACCTAAATATAGCTGTGCCTGATAAATTCTGACTCATTATAGCGAGTGGGTGAGTAGATTTCTTGAGGCCTGTGAGTGGACCTGGCTTACCTTATTTTGTGAGTTTTACAGACCCAGTGTGCCATCCACCAGTGTGGTTTTGTGACTTAACATATTGTTTTGATGACATTGTGCAAGATTCATATAGACATTTTAATATCAAGCCAACAAACAAAGCAAGCTAAATGGTGCGCTGTCTGATCGCATAGGACTTAATTTGGGCTTATTAAGAACTTACAGGTGCTTCCAGCCCACCCATTGATTACCATTGGTTGCTTCTTATTCAGTGGCTTTTGGTTGCTTCTTATTCAGTGGTTTTCCTTGTCCCAGCATGTCTACCTTGTGTTTATACATCCCCTGGAGCATCGTCTTTTACCATCTTCTTCCTTCCACGGCTCTCTTTTATGAAACTTCTTTCTATTTGCTTAATAATATAGACTGCTATGATGGCGCCATATTAATTGACACTCGTCCCATTCACCTAGTCTCCACCAGGCTCGCCTTCACTCCACTTGACCATCCTGGTCCCACTGCTTCCTGACTCAGTTCCCTGACACTTATTCTACTGGCGTTCTTCGATGCCTGCAGTTCCAATATGCTATCAGTCCATACCACTCTGTACAGCTACTGCTGCATTTCGCTTCCCAACCTCCCTATAAAATCATTGAAAAGCATTCGTCATTGAAATTGAAGATTCAAAATCAAATATTTTAGTTGGTATTGCACAGGTCTTTGGCATCATAACGGCTGCCTGCAGTAAGGCCCCATCAATTCATGGTAGATATAGACCTTGCATCTTTCATTGAATTTTCCGTCTTCATATAACCGTAAACATTTGACCAATTATCATTGAAGTAATCTCTTTTTATTTAAACTGTCCAGTATTCACTAATGTACTTTCCGGGCATCATGATGTTTCACTTTTCATTAAAGCCTTCAGAGGGACTCAGTCTTCTTAGGTGATGCTGGCTTTGAGTGCTGCAGAACAAATCAAATGATGAAATGATCAAATGCCCATTTAGCTGCTCTTACAGTAAAGGAGTATCCCATCACTGCAGACCACTGACCCCAGAAGCCTTACGTTTCAGAGGCACAAAAGCATATTGTGGTATTAGTTAAAAAAAAGTAGAACATTTCCCAGGAACTCCTAGTAACTACTGGTGCCGAGGGGCAACCATGTTTATTTGGCCTGCTCTGCATTTGTTTTTCTTTTTCATAAACAAACTTTGTTCTGTTTCTCAAAAAGGAAAAGACCGTGTCCTTGAGTGATAGAAGTTTTTCCCTGCTAGTGGGGGTAATCGTGAATTTGTCAGGACCGTTTCCACCATGCCTCAAAATGCAGAACCACACAGGAAAAGTGAGTGAATGTCACTCAGCTATACATAGGAAGGGGCGGCCTTCTTTGTGACCATGGACCCATTGCAAACCAGATGATCATTCAGGTCAATAATTTCTGCCAACAGAACTGGCTGAAGCTCTGCCAGCGAAAACCCAGTGATGGCCAAATCTCTGAATGACATGATGGAATCACAAGGTTGCCAATGGGGCATCCTGCCATTTGTTGGCAGATGCCCATATCTGACAATCTCTAAATCTCCACCTGAGCCTTGTAATATAAAAATGTATTAGCTGAAACCAAATAGTAGATTTGCAACATTGAAGCACATTGCTATACGGTTGCACACACAGCTGGTGTTCAGTGGAGTACAACACATGAGAAGAATGTAGTGCTCCCCCACATCTGGCAAGAGCAGTTAACAACCACCACATTTCTCCCCCAGGCTCTCCTCAAAAGGATCCCAGTGACTACACTACCAGAGGCCTTGGTCACATTCTTTGTTACCTGTAACCAGAAAGTGTCTACACTATCGGTGGCCATAGCTGCATTCTGCGTTACCTGTAACCAGATGCATGTCAGTAACTAGAGGAGCTTATTTGTGACTCATGATTTTTTCTTTCTTGTTTTGACGGATTTTAAAACCTTGGACATTTACAGAAACCTATAATGGGAATAATTAGCCAATGCTTATAATTATTTGTTAAGTGGTTACAGAGTTTTGAGTTGTACACTGCTGATAATTCATTATACATATACATTTTTTAACCTGGTTGAATCTTATATCTTTTCCTTAGAATAAAAAGGAAGAGCTGAAACCAGAGGACAACTCGGCAAAGGAAAATACTCCTACATTAGTACAGAAGCAAGCTAACCAGAAAAAGAAATTAAAGGAGCATTATCTACAACTTGCACACAGGGGATCTCGGTAGGCACATTTTTTGTCATTTTAGTGATATAGGCATTGCAAGAGTTTACAGTGTATTTGGAGAGAATGTAGTGTTTAGTTTGTTCTGGTGGTTGATTCAGAGCAAGAGGGGTAAGTGGGAAGAGAAAGATAACAAAACAGTGACAAAAGGAGAAAGGAGAGATGTTAAAGTTCTTGCAAGAATGACCTAAAGAGAAAAGTACAGGGTGGTGAATGAAAGAGTCGTGATTTAGAATCAAAACTAGGCAACCTTAGTACTAGGAACCCTGGCATTCAACAATGCTGGCTATAGGCACCTAAGAAAATATTGGGGTCCTTACACTTTGTTTATTTTACAGATTAAACACAGAGGCACGCTAAGTAGAGTGTTTCGTAAAGGATTGCAGATTTACAAAGTTGAATTAATTCAAGTGTGTTTGATTTGTGTCGCGGTTAGAAGTAATTTAATTGTTATTTAAATTGCTATGGTCTCTTTTGGAGGTACTGCATGAATGGGTGAGAAGTTATGAGTGGACATTTGTCTTGCAAAAGTGGAAATCAGAACAACGGTTCTGCTGCCTTGACTGATTTCTTTTGTAACTCAAAGAATGGCCTGTTGTAGTTGCTCATCTATTTTGATTGGCCAAGAAGGTTGACGGTCGTACAGCCACGGTACCACTATTTATGTGTTCGATATCGCAGTAGTTAATTTGCATGGAAACAAACCACTTACTTATACAGATCTGTTCTATAGTTTGTTATTGTTTGCTTGACAGTGTGTTTTGGTTATAAAGAGTGACACTGTATAGAAGGTGACTGTTCACGTCTTAACACCACTACAGGTTTCAGTCAGCTGGAGTCAGCTGTAGAACCTTAAGATGACAATTCTAATTGGCACATTCCAAAGGGGATAGGGCAGGAATGGGAAGGGAATATTCCCATAAGTAAAATATATCACACCTACCTTGGCAGGGAGAAAATATGATACAAAAACAATAGAATAGGGAAAAGCAGAAAATAGATATTTAAATAAGAGAAAATGAAACCTCATGTAAAAGAACAATTTATTTAATTTATTTATAAAGTTTTATATAGCGCTAACTAGACCCGTGGGTATCAGAGGGAACACAAAGAAAAAGAAACATTACATAACATCGCAGGACATGAGGATGCATAAAGATATAAGCATTGACAATTAGGACAATGAAGTACAATTCAAACGACTACGATCCCATTGTGTAAGAATAAAGCAAATCTAAATGATAGAGCACAAGGGCCAATAGATATACATGTTATAGAAACATAAGTGGGAAAAACATAGGTGCAATTATCCAAAGCTGAAATCTTTATGCCATGCTGGAGAGACATTCATTCTTTGAAATCTCCTTGGAGGGTTTATCTTATCGTCAGATTGTATACTTGTTGCATTGTTGCATTGGAACCTTTGTCTGAAATCAGATGTTTTGAGGGACACAATTCTGTCCATACCCCATATTTGACCATTCTTAAGATGCACAACACTCTTTCCCACACTTATTATTTTGAGAGGCTCAGAGAACCTGGAATCATCTCTTCTCCACGGTTTAGGAAGATCTACACAACCCCATCTCCTTCTCTAAATAAAGTGGTTTTAACACATTTGGTGATGTCATATGTGTTTGTATTTGTCCTGGTTCTGAGTTATTCTCCTTGATATTTAATTCCTGTCCACAATACACGCACTCTTCCACCTCAATTGCGCAGCTGTCAAATCGGTTTTGGGATTTCATCCTTTCAAGGCAGCAAAAGTAGAAACCTCCGTAACACAATTTGGTGCAGTGCAATATGCCCATACGGTTTCTTGAAGGGTTAGTCGTGTCAGGTATACCCATCACTTCCACTCTCTGCAAGTGTTACTTTACTACTGAATTCATCCTTTCAACAAGCCCATTGGCATGTGGGAAATATAGGGCAGCTTTGTGATGTTGTATTGAAGGTCTGTAAGGAACTCCTTCATTAGATCGGATGTAAATCGTACTCCATTATCTGTAACTAGAATATCAGGTATACCTTCCTCATAGAAGGCCTCTTTAAGAAATTGTATGAAGGGATTTGTGTCAATTTGATGTACACACTTTGTGACAACCCAACGCTTGTAGTAGTCAATAAGTACTAAGACAAAATGTTCATTTAACCTTTTCAGTTTCAGTGGGCTTATTTTGTCTAGAGCTATTTTAGACCATATAGCAGAGATCTTCAAACTTTTGTAGGTTGAGCCCCACCAGCTCAATTATTTTAGCTGTTGTGCCACCCTCACCATCTGACAGAAATTTCAGGAATCTGGTACACTACATATTCGACCGCTGCGTGCATATCCCGGGCCATATCCAGCAAATAATGTTCAACACAATAAGAGTGTTTAGTAAAGTGCAGGTTTGTGAGTGGGTGTGCTGAAATGACAGATTATTACACAGCTCAAACCAACATTTTCCTAGATAAAATGTGCGCAAATTGTTTTTACTAGGATGCTTTGTTTTACACATAGAAGGAAGGCTGGATTGCAGTGGATGTAAATGTGTCCTTTTGTAATTTAG
Source organism: Lissotriton vulgaris (assembly GCF_964263255.1). Lineage (NCBI taxonomy): Eukaryota > Metazoa > Chordata > Amphibia > Caudata > Salamandridae > Lissotriton > Lissotriton vulgaris. The sequence goes on from NC_141685.1 coordinate 1,735,961,773, forward strand.
GACAAAAACCTTGATGGGGCACGACATGCCCATACTCGTGTACAGGGGCACAACTAGACCCGAACTTTGGGTGGGGGCTAAGCCTCCTAGCCAGGGCTGGCACTAGCACTTGTTGCACACAGTGCAACAGTCTTTTTTGGTGCCTCCACCCACATTTCCTCCTTCTCCATGAATTCCCTCACTTCCACTCACCAACGATGCACCTCATTTCTCTTCATTTTGTTATAGCGCTACTCATTGTTTACTCACACTCAGTTCTGTGATCTGCATGGTACACATTCTATGGAGCAGGCACATTAACCCTCTGTGCTGTGTGGGTGGCAGGAGTGCTCATGTGAGTGCACAGTGAGCCATGCAACAGTTTGCGAGTAGGGTAAGAGGAGTGACTGCAGGGTGAGCGAGGTGACCATATGAATTTGGGTCCAGTTATAAGTGCAGAGTGGTACGAATTAATGTATGGTTAGTGGTCGGCTTATTTGAGTGAGATTGCAGATTGAGCAGTGAGGGGGACAGGAGAGTGAAGTGTCACTTGAGTACAGGTTGAGTAGTGTGCTCGTGTGATTGCAGGGTGAGTACAGGGTGAATAGAGCAAGTGCATTGTGAGTGCAGAGTGATCACTGTGAGTGCAGAGTAAGTGGGTGAATGGTGTGAGTGCATGGGATCAGTGTGAGTGCAGGGTGAGCGTGAAACTGAAGGGCGAGAATGAGGAGCGAGTTGTCTGAATGCAAGGTGCATTCCCAGACACTTGAAGTAATTGGAATGTTATTGACGGCAGCGTAGGGTTTCAAATGTGTTAAACTATTGCAAATATGGCAGTAACCAGGGATCAGGGTGGAGGAAATAAACAATGTGGTGATTCTGCAACAAACTCCCAGTCTTGTGATTAGGGTTGCCAGCTCATTATTTTGATGTCCCAGGTGGTACAAAAATAAGCAGTCATCTAAAGCTGTATTGTCAGTACTTGCCCATACTTTGAACAGCAAATATAAATATAAATAACTTTTACTTGTGTTCTAGGGCTGCCTGAATAGTCTATGACTGATAATAAAAGGGAACATGCTTATTCATTTATAGACAAGCAATTTGCAGTCTGTTTAAGAAAACACATGGCTGGCTGGCATTTTGCGCGCCTGCCTGTATAGTTTTAAAAGTAACTTTGTCTCCTTTATGGGAAGAGCTAACCCTCCCAGGAGGGGGTTAATTCATAGAGCTGAAATGCTTCAGCTGCAGTGAGAGGCAGGATATCTCCACTGCTTCAACTGAAAGCAAACGAACAGACAGGCATTTCGGCTGCAGTGGGAGGCTAGGGGTCTCCTCTACTATAATATCGAATGCGGAACAGGCCTGTCTGTTCCTTAACCTTAGATTTTAGCAGAGGAGACTTCCTGCCTCCTCACTGCAGCTGAAGCAACTTTAGCCTCCACTATGGTACCCATGCCAGGCCATCAATATTCCAGTGGTACATTATTTTATGTGAGGCTGTGACCTAAATGTCCTATATGTGCAAGGTCAATGATCTTATCTCTTATTTTCTCTGGGGGCACTATCTTTTCGCCCCTGTACACTGTCTCACTCCGTGTACTTAATTCAAATCTAAAGGAACTTCAAGTTTAATATTAGGCCATCCTCCATGTTTGTGTTGTTTTAATGAAATCATTTTGCTATCCAAGATTCATACTACTCTTCCTCATTCATATTAGTCACTTTTAGTACTGTTTCCATGTCGTATTCTGTGTTGGTGTCTCTCTCTTCCCCTAAAGGGGCATGAGAGAGAAAATCCGCAATCACATTTTGGGTACCTTTGACATATAGTACTTCGAAAATATAGCCTTCTAATCCTAAAATCCATCTGGAAATCCTGGGTATTGTTCTGCCAGATCCTTTAGTGATGAATGCATATATTAAAGGCTTATGGCCAGTTTTGACTGTAAAAGGTGTGCCCCATAAAAAAATCTTGAAATGTCCAATTGCCCAGAAACATGCAAGGACCTCTCTCCACAACAGAATATAGTTTCTCTGCTCCTTTTAATGCTCTTGAAGAAAAAGAAACGACCTGCTCTCTGTCATCCATCAATTGAGTGAGACTAGCTTCTAAAACTTTATTGTTCGCATCTGTGAAAAGAATACTGAGTTTGGAGGGTTCAAATCTGCCCATTGAAGGGGCTTCTGTTATGCTGGTTTTTACTGAAGTAAATGCAGTTTGGCTGTCTTTGCTCCATATGATAGGGAGTTTATCTTAAGTAAACTACGCATGGGCTCTACTATTCTGGTATAATTATGTATGAATTTTGAGTAGTGTTCTGAAAGTGCTAAAAAGGATTTAAGTTCTTCAACCTTAGTGGTAGCAGCAGTATTTAGGATGGCTTCTACAATATTCAGTTTGGGGTTTATGCTGTCATGGGAAAGGGTATGCCCCAAGTATTCTACGGACCTCATACCAATTTAGCATTTTTCTTTCTTTAAGGTAAGCCCTGCATTGCGAAATTTGTTTAATACTTCTCTAAGCATTTCATTGTGTTCCTTTATGTCCTTGCCATGGATGAGGAAGTCGCCCGGGAAACATAAGGTTTCAGATAGATACATCTGCCAGTGGATTCCTCACCTTGTGAATATCCCCTTGTGTCAGCAACATTCGGAAATTCTTTTTGTAGCTTCGCGCCGACGTGGACGACGTCATAGAGGCACGGCATCTCACGCGACTCCGCTGACGTCACCTACACTACAATAGGCCCACGCCGGAGTGATGACATCAGTTCCCTTTTTTCCGCTTCCTCGACGCTAACGGTTTCGGGGAATCTCTGTAGCTTTTTAGTAACTTTGTTGCTATTTTCATTACTTTCCTGTTTTTTTGTGTACTTCACGATGTCGACAAAGAAGACCGGTTTCAAGCCTTGCAGAGAATGTGGGAAAATGATGTCAATCACGGACCCACACAAAGATTGCATCTGGTGTCTAAGTTCGGACCATGATGTCGATGGATGTTCTTCATGTCGGAAGATGAACCCGAAGGCTCTGAGCGAGAGAGAGGCCAAACTACTGGTGGCAAAGCTGAAAGGTGACAAGGAAAGAAAGTCTTTGAGGTCTCGTTTGAGAAGGGCGAGGTCGAGATCGAAGTCGAGATCAAGGTCTCGGTGGAGTCGACTTCGAAGTCATCATCAGATCATGCTTCGAAGTCAAAGAAGAAACATAAGAAAAGAAGACCTGAATCCCGACGTCACTCCGGTAGGGATTCGGACTCGAGGTCGAAGTCACCCAAGAAGGTACGTTCGAAGGTGATTCCTCCGGAGGAGGACTTGGGTCCTGAAGGTGAGGCTTCGCCTTCGGAGTCGCGGGTTCAGTCGCCCGCTCAGTCTCCGGTTCCATCTCCGGCGCCGTCCCCGGCCCGAGAGGATGAGGAAGAAGTTCCTTTGGGTGAGGATTCTGCGCCTGTGGAAGAGCCGAATTCGGAACCATCTCAAGGCCAGCCTGAGGGTCTTCAGCCACCTTTTCCGGCCCCAGGCCAAGACCCATCAGTGTTTTTGAATGCTATGTATGGCGTCTTTTCAAGGGCTTGGTACCCCTTTGGTGCACCTTCGGGTCCCATGGGTCCACTAGCCTTTAATTTAGGAGTTCCTCACTCCTATACTCCGGCTCCATTTATGCCGTACATGCTGGCTCCGACACCGCAGTGGCAATACCCGGCTCCGCCGAGGTCGTCGGCGCCGATACCGACGTCGACTGCTCCGAGTCACCTCGAGACCAACCTACTGTACCATCGGATTCGATACCGACGTCAGTTCCGGCTCCGTCTGAGTCGTTGGTGGATCCGACGGCGTGGCGTGTGAAAGAAAGGTCCAGGAGGGAGGCTCAGCGCCTCATGGAGGAGCAGAGATATACAGAGGCTTAAGCTGAAATGGAAGAAGGTGAGCTTGAGGAGGACTGCTTCGAGGATCTGGCGGAGGCTAGTGGCCTGGAGTTACCTTCTGTGTCTGATGCCCCTTCAAAAGACGTTCAGCCTTATCATTTGGTTATGAGGAAGGCAGCAGAACTTTTTAATTTGGCTCTACCTACAGTAGAATTTAAGTCCAATCTACTGACTGAGGTTCTGCATTCACCAAGTTCTGTGGTGGAACCGTTGCTCCCATTTAATGAAGCTTTAACATAGCCTAGTATGGAAGTTTGGAAAAAAGCCTCTAACAGCACCAGCAGTTTCCAAGGGTGTAGCAAGAAGGAACAGGGTCGCTCCTGAAGACCCTGCTTTTCTAACTTCTCATCCTTCACCTGAAAGTTTAATAATCCAGGCAGCCTGTTCCAAAAAGACTGTGGGTGCATTTCACAAGTGCCTGGGGATAAGGATGCCAAGAAACAAGATCAGGTTGCAAAAAAGACATTTTCTTCCGCGAGTATGGCATTAAAGTCAACCAATGCCACTTGCCTTATGGGGAGATATGTGTATGCTCTCATGGAGACTCTGCGTCTTCTGCCACCTAAGATCCCTGCTGACAGCAGGAAGGATTTTGAAGAGGTGTTGACGGATGCACAAGCAGCGGCTCGCCAGGTGATACAAAGTGGGCTACACACTGCGGATTCAGTGGCACGCATCATGGGTACTGCGCTTGCCCTAAGAAGATCGGCTTAGCTGAAATCTTCAGATTTTTCGGAAGATGTTCAAGCTGCTTTATTAGATCTGCCGTTTGATGGTGTTGGACTTTTTGGGAAAAAAGCTGATACAGCCTTAGAAAGATTTAAGGACAGTAAGGCTACTGCCAAATATTTAGGACTTCAGACCAGGGGTTCTTCTACCAGAAGGTTCAGAGGATTCGGACGCTCTTCCTTTCGCTCCTATCGGCAAGGTCAGCAGCAGCAGTAGCAACAGCAGCAGCAGAATCCCTTGTACAAGTCGTACAGGGGTAAGCAAAGAGCTCGTCCTCGAGGACGTCAAGCCTCTTCCTCCTCCACCTCCTCCAACCCCCTAGCCTCAGAAAAGCAGCCCTATATCCGCCATTCAGTATCATGCGGGTCCGGTGGGGGGTCGGCTTATCTACTTTCTTTGGATTGGGAATCGGTTACATCAGATCTTTGGGTTCTCAATCTCGTAGAAAATGGGTATGCTCTTCCCTTTCGGGAATTCCCTCCAAATTACCCTCCTTGCCAAGGTTTTTGCACTGAGGAACACCTGTTGCTCCTGCAGGAGGAAGTGCAGACACTATTAAGAAAGGGTGCGATAGAGGTGGTGCCAGAGCAGCAAATGGGTCAGGGATGCTACTCCCGGTATTTCCTGATTCCCAAGAAGGATGGCAGACTTCGTCCAAACCTGGATCTCAGGATTTTGAATCTTTATCTGAAACAAGAGAAGTTCAAGATGCTCACCCTTGCGCAGGTTCGTCAGGCGCTGCTGGAAGAAGACTGGATGATGTCGCTCGACTTGCAGGATGCGTATTTTTACATCCCAATTCTGAAGTCGCACAGGAAGTATCCCCGTTTTACGGTGGGATCGCAACATTATCAGTTTGCGGTCCTTCCTTTTGGAATTACTACTGCGCCTCGAGTCTTCACCAAGGTGATGGCGGTGGTGGCTGCACATCTCAGAAGGTCGGGGATTCCAGTATTCCCCTATTTGGACGACTGGCTGATCAAGGCAGAGTTGTCAGAGAAAGTGCTCCAGCATCTGCAGGAGACAACTCAGTTGTTGTACCGGTTGGGTTTTTCAATAAATGTACCCAAGTCTCACCTGGTGCCCTCCCAGCGCAACCTGTTCATAGGTGCTGTACTGGACACAACTGTATGTCGGCATTCCCTCCTCCCCAAAGGATTCGCGACATACAGGAAATGATTCCTTTATTTTACAATGCAGTGGTCGTTCCAGTCCTGAAGGTCCTTCGCCTGCTCGGTCTGATGGCTTCTTGCATTCTGTTGGTCAAGCATGCATGCTGGCACATGAGGGCGCTCCAGTGGTGCCTCTACAGGCAGTGGTATCCACACAACGGAGATCTCAGGGAGTCTGTGAGGAACTCCAGAGAAACTGCGGCGGGTCTATCTTGGTGGAGCGTGGAAGACAATCTGTCTCAGGGAAAGCCTTTTCATCAGCCTCCCCTGGTAGCCACAGTGATTACGGATGCATCCATTCTAGGGTGGGGTGCTCATCTGGGGGATCTGGAGGTCAAAGGTCTTTGGTCTCCAGAGGAAAGGTTGCTTCACATCAACCTTCTAGAGTTACAGGCGATTCGTTTGGCACTCAAGGCCTTCCTCCCTTCCCTTCCCGGTCGGTCAGTTCATGTCCTGACGGACAATACGACCGCGATGTGGTATGTCAACAAGCAGGAAGGAGTGGGGTTGCAGTGTCTCTGCAGAGAGGCTCTGCGCCTCTGGTCCTGGGTTCAGGACCATCAGATTTGTCTGATGGCAAATCATCTGGCCGGAGTTCTGAACGTGCGTGCAGACAGTCTCAGTCGGCATTTCTCGGCCGACCACGAGTGGAGGCTTCACCCGGAGGTGGTTTGTCACGTCTTTCGAACGTGGGGAACTCCTCAGGTGGACCTGTTTGCCACTCGCGAGAATGCTCACTGCCCGTCATTCTGCAGTCTCCAGTATCCGATGCAAGGAGCCTTGGGGGACGCGTTTCAGTTGAGTTGGGGAACTCCTTTACGCGTTTCCTCCCATACCTTTGATTCCTCGGGTTGTGAGGAAGATTCGCCAAGACCGGGCCCAAGTTATTCTGGTCGCCCCGGATTAGCCAAGAAGGGTGTGGTACACAGATCTTCTCCACCTCAGGTTCTATACACCCACCTCCAGACATCACACCTTCATGCCTGGAGATTGAACGGGGCAACCTGAATTCCTTTTTTCTCCCACACGATGTGGTCGATGTCATTCTTTCGGCTAGACATGAGTCTACTAAATCCATTTATTCATACAGATGGTCTAAATTTGTCTCTTGGTGTGGGGAGAAGTCTGTTGACCCTTTGAAGGCTCGTTTGTCTGATATTTTACAATTTGCTCTTTCTTTGGCACAGCAGGGATTTGCTGTTGCCCCAGTCAAGGGTTATCTTTCGGCATTGTCGGCATTTCTCTGTTTGCCGGATCAGCCGTCTCTTTTCAAGTCTCCTGTAGTTTTAAGGTTTTTGAAGGGCCTCACAAATAAGTTCCCTCCTACTCCCTTTATTGTGCCTCAATGGGATTTAAATCTTGTTTTAACCTACTTGATGGGTTCTCCCTTCGAACCCTTACACAAGTATCCCATGAGGCTTTTGTCTTTTAAGACGGTCTTCCTGGTTGCAATCATCTCGGCAAGGAGGGTAAGTGAGCTTCAAGCTCTTAGTTCCAAGCCCCCATTCTTGACCATTCATGCTGAACAAATGGTTCTTAGGACCAGGGCTGCTTTTCTCCCTAAGGTGGTAACTCCCTTCCATCTAGGACAATCTATTACCCTTCCTACCTTTTATCCTCCCCCTCACCCTTCCAAGGAGGAGGAGAGACTACACCGTCTGGACCCTAAGAGGGCGGTGAGCTTTTATCTTGATAGGACTAGAGACTATCGAGTGGATGACCAGCTCTTCATTGGATTTGGTGGCTGCAAGAAAGGAAGAGCGGTGCACAAGCGCACTCTTTCAAGATGGATCATCCTCTGTATAAAGATCTGCTACTCTTTGGCTGGTAAGGAACCTCCAGAGGGTATAAGAGCTCACTCTACTAGAGCGAAGTGGTCAACTTCTGCTTTGTCTAGGGGTGTTCCTGTAGAGGATATATGTAGGGCCGTGACTTGGACCTCCCTCCACACTTTCGCCAAGCATTACTGCTTGGATGCCGAGGTTAGGAGGGAAGGTCACTTTTCGCGCTCTGTCCTCCAGGATATTTTGGTGTAGAAGAGTGGACACCCTCCTCCGGGAGTGGGAACTGCTGTTGGACTCTATTCACAAGGTGAGGAATCCACTGGCAGATGTATCTATCAGAAGAACAAGTTACTTACCTTCGGTAACGCTTTTTCTGGTAGATACAGTATCTGCCTGTGGATTCCTCACTGACCCACTCGCCTCCCCGTTGTCCACTCTTCTATACCAGAGTTACTGTAATGTATTTACTTTATTGTCAAGTAATCGTTTATTTCAAATGTTTTATTGCATTTGTTTCACACTGTGTGTGTTACCTTGATATTTGTGTACTGTGTATACAATGTAGATTTCTACTGTCATTGGTCCGTCCGTGTGCCTCGAAGGCACGGAAAAAAGGGCGGAACTGATGTCATCACGCAGGCTTGGGCCTATTGTAGTGTCGGTGACGTCAGCGGAGTCGCATGCGATGCCGTGCCTGCATGACGTCGTCCACGTCGGCGCGAAGCTACAAAAAGAATTTCCTGAATGTTGCTGACGCAATGGGATATTCACAAGGTGAGGAATCCACAGGCAGACACTGTATCTACCACAAAAAGCGTTACCGAAGGTAAGTAACTTGTTCATCAGGAACATCCTTTAAGACATGCTGCCTTATCCTTTGAAAAGCAGCCGCAGCAGATGCTAGTCCGAATAGCATGCGTAAGTATTGGAAAGCACCCAGGGGAGTTACGAAAGAGGTGAAGCTCCACTTGGTGATAAGTGGAGGATAAGTCAAGAATGTTGAAACAACTAGCATCCTGGATCAATACTAGAATTTCATGAATCCTAGAAAGAGGATGTCTGTCCACCCATATATTCATATTTAAATCCCTGAGGTCTATGTATAACCTTGCATCTTTGCTGAAAGAGTTTGTCACAATAACCACCGGAGCTAACCATTGTGAAGTCTATATAAGTTCAATAACTCCATTCTCTAATAGTCTATCAAGTTCTTTCCTAATAAAGTGAGGAAGAGGATATTAACTTCATGCTATGTTGATAATTCTTCAATAAACCCAACTTATCAGTAAATACATCAGGGAATACGCTGCAGATGTCATAACCACAGACAGAGGGGTCCACTAGTAGTACTTGATCCAGACTGTTAGGATCTAATTTGATTTCTAATTCATTTTGATGCCTCCAACCCAAAAGGCTCGATCCTTTTTCAGTGATATACATTTTTCCTACTGTGTTCCTTCCTTTGAAACCAATGTGCATTGTGGTCATACCCACTAATGGTATGGGATCCCCATTGTATCCCATTAGCTTGATATCTGGTACCTGCAGTTTACACATTTTGTCTGGAAACAATTCTGTAAATAATTTATTATCAAGCAGTGTGTAAGGTGAACGAAGATCTGCTGAAAACATTACAGGTTTGTTTTCAACGGTAATTTTGCATGAGGTGAAATTCGCTGCATCATTGTTACTTTTTAATTGAAACACCAATTTAGTGTCCGGTGGGTTGGTTGGTTCAACAACCAATACTGGTTTGGTACGTAGATCTCTGCAAACTCTAGCTAAATATACTTTCTTTCCACACTTGTGGCATACTATTGTTCTAGCTAGACAAGAAGGACTATTTGCAAGATGCACCGAACTGCCACCTCTGTAACACTTGAGTTTACTATCACTTGGCGTCTGGTATTTGAGTTTTCCTTCTTTATCTTGTTGGTCTCTATGAGGGTATCATGTTTGTTGATAACATTTAACTCTGGTTTATTATCAGTATTTGACTTCATCTCTTTAATACAGTATGCCGTGTGTTCTACACTTACTGCAATTTCAATAGCCTGTTTGCAATCCTGATTAACAGCCAATCCTTTTTCTGGATTTTAGAATCATTGGTACTTCTTACTAATTGATCCATAACCAGCGAATCAGTTAATTACTCAAATTCAGACGTGTTGGACAAACCCTTCAAAACAGCAATTTTAGTTCTGATTTTTTTCACTTTTTCCTTCAATTGTGGAAAAAAATGTATGTCTTTCTAATACCACATTTATCATTTGTCCAAAATGCTTCTTCAGTCTGTTTCTGGTGACTTGATCTACAGTCTCCTCTTCATCAGTATCTTCACCATCCGATGTAAGATAGTGACGTAAAAAGTGCTTTTTGACAAAGGGAGGTGGATTTTTCTCTACCAATAGCTATGTGATATGATTCGAATAAGCCCTTCCACTGTTTACAAGGTTCCCCCACATCATTTAAAAACAGAGGTGGTTGCGACATATTAGTTGCTGCCATGGTAAAATATTCTTTTGATACTCCCTAAATGTAATGTTTACTGAAACTGAATGCAAAACACAACTTATTTGAGGAGGAATTTTCAAATATGGAAAACGGAAAACCCTTTACCCCGTTGGTGCTCCTGTGCTCATGACTGAAGCATTCCCAGGCTGTCGTCTCCAACCCCCAGACTACGGCAGACCTCCACATTCGCTCAGGTTCAGTGTCATTGTGCCGAAGTCACACCTGACTCCCGCTCAGACGCTCTCTTTCATGAGAGCTGTTCTGGACACGGTGCAGTTTCGGGACTAGTCAAGAGTATTCAGGCTATGATCCGCTAGATTACGTGCTAATGGCTCTATTATCCTATGCACTATTTTTGGTGGGTACAGATCTTGAGTGGAGCCTGATTTGATGGCTGGAATTAGTTTCCTAAGTTGCTCTGCTGATGGAGTCTCAGTTATTGAGCCTGATGCTCTTTAAATCTGAATTGAAATGCTGTGTTAAGGTTTGGGTAGTCAAGTCGCTAATGGTAAACTGGTTAAAAATAGTCGTGACCTTCTCTTGAAAGAAGCATGCTTTTGAGTCACTAAATTCTTGACTATTGGTTGCAGCATTATTTGTTGGGGGCACTGAAATTTTTTTATGACTTGAAAGAGAGTTTTTTTAGCATCATATGATGATATAATTTGCTCTGTATAGTAGGTGGATTTTGCAGCTATAAAAGCTTTTTACATTCAGTTTGTTTTGATCGATATTAGCCATCAATTCAAGCTCATAGTTTTTGCGCCAATTCCATTCTAGCCTACTGCACTCTTGTCTAGAGGTTTTAAGAGTCTAACCGTACCATGGTTGTGGTGTCTTTTTAATTATAGGCTTTCATTTAATAGGGGTCATAGAGTCCAGGGTGCCACTAATCCACTTAGTAAAGTTCTATCTTTTTTTTAAATCATTTTTGTTGCCATTTACATGAGAAACCACTTTTCAAAACATACACATTATGTCAAGTACAGTGTTCTTAGTTTCAGTCCAACAGGATATACACTCATGTAACATAAGGCAATATCATTACTCTGTTGAACTTTTGATTATTGTTCGCAGATCCCAGGTTTTGTTCTCAGTCTTTCAATCATTGGTAACATTAACTATGAACTTATCCCCTCCCCTTAACCAAAACCCCCCTTGTCCCTCCCCCGGTCATGGGTGATTATGTTGCGTACAAGACTCAGAGACCATCTTATTATCAGTTGCCTCAACTATCTGTGTTATTATCTACCGTATGGGAAAACACTAAGGGTGGGCGTAAAATCCGTTTCGCGGGCGAATTTGCGGATTTTCCGCGATTTCGCGATCCGCGAATCTCGCGAAATCGCGGTACAATCCGCGAATCAGCGGGGACAAATTTTCAGCCAAGCAAGGGTTACAGCAGCAGGTGTAAAAGTTGAACCTAATTTCTTTGTAACCTTTTGCAAAAGAGTTACAAACAAATTAACTTCAACTTGGACACCTGCTGCTAATTGCTTCCTAGCGCCTCGTTGCCTACTTGCAACTATTCTCTGACCCTGCTCTGACCCTTGAAGCAGGGTCAGAGAATAGTTACAAGTAGGCAACGAGGCACCTGTCCAAGGAATTAAACCTCATCAGGAAGCACTTACAGATTTAAAAAACAGGAAGAAGGGAGAGGATGGCAAATACACCCATTTTGAGTTGTCAGGTGGGGTTAAACTAAAAGAGACCTTTACAGCACAATTTTCACATGCATTTTGCTAAAAATAAAAAGCTGTATGTTCTGTAGGGGCAACTCAGGAATCTGGCCCTTCAGAGATCCGGCCTCTCTTTCTTTCTCTCGTTCTCTCTCTCCCTCTCTCTTTCCCTCTCTTTCTCTCTCTTTCCATCTATCTATCTATCTATCTATCTATCTATCTATCTATCTATCTATCTATCTATCTATCTATCTCTCTCTCCCTCTCCCATAAACGACTGCATGGGTAACTTCGCTATGCAAGCGGCTCGCGAAGACGCAAAAAATCCCCGCGAACACGCAAAAACCCCGCGAACACGCAAAAAAACCAGCGAACACGCAAAAAACAAAAATTCGCACAAATTCGCGAATTTTGCGGATCGCAAATTCCCAAATTGGCAAATTCGCGGATCGCGAATTCGCAAAATTCGCCCATGCTTAGAAATCACGAGTGGACGTGTTACGTCAGCCTCCATCTGAGTGGATCTCAGGGAAAGTGCCTCCTTTTCCGAATGACCTGTCTCCGTGGTCAATTCTGTGATCATTAACCCCTTCGCTGCTAGGCCTTTTCCCCTCCTGTGCTAAGCCCTTTTTTGGCGATTTGGGGTAGTGCGCGCTTAGGCCCTTGTAACTTTTTGACCACATAAGGTATCCACGCCAAATTTGCGTCCTTTTCTTCCAACATCATGTGGATTCTAAAGGTGCCCAGGGTTTGTGGATTACCTTGGAGGGGTCCCAGAAATTAACCAAAATATAGTGATTTTTTTTGTTTTTTTCAGAAAAATGGGAAAAATGGGCTGCAAATGAAAGCCTCTGGGTTTTTCCCTGAAAATGTTATCAAAAAAGGGTTTGTGGGTCTGAAATCTCCATTTTCTCAGCTTTTAGGAAATGACAGTCTTTTGTCAGAGAACCGACATTTTTCACACAGTTTTGGCATTTTTCTGGGACATAGCCTATTTTTGCTATTTTTAGAGCTTTCCACCTCCTTCCAGTTAATGGTAGAAATGAGTTTGAAAGCAATAATGGATCCTAGAAAGCTGTACATTTTCAAAAAGTAGACAAAATTCTGAATTCAGAAAGGGGTCATTTGTCTAAATCCATGAAGGTTTCTTTATAGAAACTAACAGTTAAATATTGGAATAATTGAAAATTTGTTGAAAAAAACAGCCTTTTGTCTCAACGTTTTCACCTATAACTTTTTCTAGTTTTGACAGCTCTTAGAAAGCAATATACCGTTACATCCGTTAGACCTTCCTGGTTGTGGGGATATATAGGACTTGTAGTTTCACCAAGAACCCGACGAACCCAGATCCAAAAACTGAGCAGCAACTTGCAATGGTATTTTTTCATTTACTGGGTATAGAGCACTTTGTCTTGGAAAATGTATACATGGAAAAATCTGTATGAAAGACACCTATGTATTTCTGAATTGGGTACAAAATATAGAGTTCAGAAACAGTATATTATTGCTAATTTTCAAAATTGGGAATACTCATACTAGCATGAGAATTATTGGTCATTTTTCAAAATTATTTTTTTGTTACACAATGTCTTTCATTGAAAGGGAGAAATGCGCAAAAGCTCAATTGGTAATAACGGTTGATTTACAAATCTGAATTACCCCAAGTCTCCCGATAAAAACGGTACCTCACTTGTGTGGGTCGCCCTTGTGCCTGCGACAGGAAACGGCGCAAAATGCAAAGTGGTGACACCTAAATTTTGCAGTTACAAATTGACCCTTTTTTAGCAAAGTGCCTACCTGTAGTTTTTGCACCCTAGCTCTGCCGGCACCTAGGGAAACCTAGCAAACCTATACATTTTTGAAAAGTAGACACCCAGGGGAATTCAGGATGGGGTGACTTGACTGCCTACCACCAGGTCTTGTTACCCAGAATCCCTTGCAAACCTACGAATTTGACAAAAAAAAACACATTTTCCTCACATTTCTGTGGAGGAAAGTTCTGGAATCTGCTTGGATCAACAAATTTCCACCCACCCAGTGTTCCCCCAGGTCTCCCGAAAACAATGGTACCTCACTTGCGTGGGTAGGCATAGTGGCTGCGACACGAAACAGCGCAAAACGCAACGTGGTCGCACCTCAATTTCCCAGTGAAATCTTGCGCTCTTTGCACAAAGAGACTACCTTTTGTTTTTGAGCCCTAGCTCTGCCAGCACCTAGGGAAACCTAGCAAACCTATACATTTTTGAAAAGTAGACACCCAGGGGAATTCAGGATGGGGTCACTCGACTACCTACCCCCAGGTTCTCTTACCCAGAATCCCTTGCAAAGCTAAGAAATTGGGGAAAAAAACGCATTTTCCTCACATTTCTGTGGTGGAAAGTTCCGGAATCTGCGTGGATCAACAAATTTCCACCCACCCAGCGTTCCCCCAGGTCTCCCGAGAAAAATGGTACCTCACTTGCCTGGGTAGGCATAGTGGCTGCGACAGGAAACAGTGCAAAAAGCAACGTGGTCACAACTCAATTTTTCAGTGAAATTGTGCATGTTTTGGGCAAAGAGACTACCTTTTGTTTTTGAACCCTAGCTCTGCCGGCACCTAGGGAAACCTAGCAAACCTATACATTTTTGAAAAGTAGACACCCAGGGGAATTCAGGATGGGGTCACTCGACTGCCTACCCCCAGGTTCTCTTACCCAGAATCCCTTGCAAAGCTAAGAAATTGGAAAAAAAAACGCATTTTCCTCACATTTCTGTGGTGGAAAGTTCCGGAATCTGCGTGGATCAACAAATTTCCACCCACCCAGCGTTTCCCCAGGTCTCCCGAGAAAAATGGTACCTCACTTGCCTGGGTAGGCATAGTGGCTGCGACAGGAAACAGTGCAAAACGCAACGTGGTCACAACTCAATTTTTCAGTGAAATTGTGCACGTTTTGGGCAAAGAGACTACCTTTTGTTTTTGAACCCTAGCTCTGCCGGCACCTAGGGAAACCTAGCAAACCTATACATTTTTGAAAAGTAGACACCCAGGGGAATTCAGGATGGGGTCACTCGACTGCCTACCCCCAGGTTCTCTTACCCAGAATCCCTTGCAAAGCTAAGAAATTGGAAAAAAAACCGCATTTTCCTCACATTTCTGTGGTGGAAAGTTCCGGAATCTGCGTGGATCAACAAATTTCCACCCACCCAGCGTTCCCCCAGGTCTCCCGAGAAAAATGGTACCTCACTTGTCTGGGTAGGCATAGTGGCTGCGACAGGAAACAGTGCAAAACGCAACGTGGTCACAACTCAATTTTTCAGTGAAATTGTGCACGTTTTGGGCAAAGAGACTACCTTTTGTTTTTGAACCCTAGCTCTGCCGGCACCTAGGGAAACCTAGCAACCCTATACATTTTTGAAAAGTAGACACCCAGGGGAATTCAGGATGGGGTCACTCGTCTGCCTACCCCCAGGTTCTCTTACCCAGAATCCCTTGCAAAGCTAAGAAATTGGAAAAAAAAACGCATTTTCCTCACATTTCTGTGGTGGAAAGTTCCGGAATCTGCGTGGATCAACAAATTTCCACCCACCCAGCGTTCCCCCAGGTCTCCCGAGAAAAATGGTACCTCACTTGCCTGGGTAGGCATAGTGGCTGCGACAGGAAACAGTGCAAAACGCAACGTGGTCACAACTCAATTTTTCAGTGAAATTGTGCACGTTTTGGGCAAAGAGACTACCTTTTGTTTTTGAACCCTAGCTCTGCCGGCACCTAGGGAAACCTAGCAAACCTATACATTTTTGAAAAGTAGACACCCAGGGGAATTCAGGATGGGGTCACTCGACTGCCTACCCCCAGGTTCTCTTACCCAGAATCCCTTGCAAAGCTAAGAAATTGGAAAAAAAAACGCATTTTCCTCACATTTCTGTGGTGGAAAGTTCCGGAATCTGCGTGGATCAACAAATTTCCACCCACCCAGCATTTCCCCAGGTCTCCCGAGAAAAATGGTACCTCACTTGCCTGGGTAGGCATAGTGGCTGCGACAGGAAACAGTGCAAAACGCAACGTGGTCACAACTCAATTTTTCAGTGAAATTGTGCACGTTTTGGGCAAAGAGACTACCTTTTGTTTTTGAACCCTAGCTCTGCCGGCACCTAGGGAAACCTAGCAAACCTATACATTTTTGAAAAGTAGACACCCAGGGGAATTCAGGATGGGGTCACTCGACTGCCTACCCCCAGGTTCTCTTACCCAGAATCCCTTGCAAAGCTAAGAAATTGGAAAAAAAAACGCATTTTCCTCACATTTCTGTGGTGGAAAGTTCCGGAATCTGCGTGGATCAACAAATTTCCACCCACCCAGCGTTCCCCCAGGTCTCCCGAGAAAAATGGTACCTCACTTGCCTGGGTAGGCATAGTGGCTGCGACAGGAAACAGTGCAAAACGCAACGTGGTCACAACTCAATTTTTCAGTGAAATTGTGCACGTTTTGGGCAAAGAGACTACCTTTTGTTTTTGAACCCTAGCTCTGCCGGCACCTAGGGAAACCTAGCAAACCTATACATTTTTGAAAAGTAGACACCCAGGGGAATTCAGGATGGGGTCACTCGACTGCCTACCCCCAGGTTCTCTTACCCAGAATCCCTTGCAAAGCTAAGAAATTGGAAAAAAAAACGAATTTTCCTCACATTTCTGTGGTGGAAAGTTCCGGAATCTGCGTGGATCAACAAATTTCCACCCACCCAGCGTTCCCCCAGGTCTCCCGAGAAAAATGGTACCTCACTTGCCTGGGTAGGCATAGTGGCTGCGACAGGAAACAGTGCAAAACGCAACGTGGTCACAACTCAATTTTTCAGTGAAATTGTGCACGTTTTGGGCAAAGAGACTACCTTTTGTTTTTGAACCCTAGCTCTGCCGGCACCTAGGGAAACCTAGCAAACCTATACATTTTTGAAAAGTAGACACCCAGGGGAATTCAGGATGGGGTCACTCGACTGCCTACCCCCAGGTTCTCTTACCCAGAATCCCTTGCAAAGCTAAGAAATTGGGAAAAAAAACGCATTTTCCTCACATTTCTGTGGTGGAAAGTTCCGGAATCTGCGTGGATCAACAAATTTCCACCCACCCAGCGTTCCCCCAGGTCTCCCGAGAAAAATGGTACCTCACTTGCCTGGGTAGGCATAGTGGCTGCGACAGGAAACAGTGCAAAACGCAACGTGGTCACAACTCAATTTTTCAGTGAAATTGTGCACGTTTTGGGCAAAGAGACTACCTTTTGTTTTTGAACCCTAGCTCTGCCGGCACCTAGGGAAACCTAGCAAACCTATACATTTTTGAAAAGTAGACACCCAGGGGAATTCAGGATGGGGTCACTCGACT
This sequence comes from Lissotriton vulgaris, assembly GCF_964263255.1. Lineage (NCBI taxonomy): Eukaryota > Metazoa > Chordata > Amphibia > Caudata > Salamandridae > Lissotriton > Lissotriton vulgaris. The sequence continues at coordinate 1,735,978,907 of NC_141685.1, forward strand.
GCCTACCCCCAGGTTCTCTTACCCAGAATCCCTTGCAAAGCTAAGAAATTGGGAAAAAAAACACATTTTCCTCACATTTCTGTGGTGGAAAGTTCCGGAATCTGCGTGGATCAACACATTTCCACCCACCCAGCGTTCCCCAAGGTCTCCCGAGAAAAATGGTACCTCACTTGCCTGGGTAGGCATAGTGGCTGCGACAGGAAACAGTGCAAAACGCAACGTGGTCACAACTCAATTTTTCAGTGAAATTGTGCACGTTTTGGGCAAAGAGACTACCTTTTGTTTTTGAACCCTAGCTCTGCCGGCACCTAGGGAAACCTAGCAAACCTATACATTTTTGAAAAGTAGACACCCAGGGGAATTCAGGATGGGGTCACTCGACTGCCTACCCCCAGGTTCTCTTACCCAGAATCCCTTGCAAAGCTAAGAAATTGGAAAAAAAAACGCATTTTCCTCACATTTCTGTGGTGGAAAGTTCCGGAATCTGCGTGGATCAACAAATTTCCACCCACCCAGCGTTTCCCCAGGTCTCCCGAGAAAAATGGTACCTCACTTGCCTGGGTAGGCATAGTGGCTGCGACAGGAAACAGTGCAAAACGCAACGTGGTCACAACTCAATTTTTCAGTGAAATTGTGCACGTTTTGGGCAAAGAGACTACCTTTTGTTTTTGAACCCTAGCTCTGCCGGCACCTAGGGAAACCTAGCAAACCTATACATTTTTGAAAAGTAGACACCCAGGGGAATTCAGGATGGGGTCACTCGACTGCCTACCCCCAGGTTCTCTTACCCAGAATCCCTTGCAAAGCTAAGAAATTGGAAAAAAAAACGCATTTTCCTCACATTTCTGTGGTGGAAAGTTCCGGAATCTGCGTGGATCAACAAATTTCCACCCACCCAGCGTTCCCCCAGGTCTCCCGAGAAAAATGGTACCTCACTTGTCTGGGTAGGCATAGTGGCTGCGACAGGAAACAGTGCAAAACGCAACGTGGTCACAACTCAATTTTTCAGTGAAATTGTGCACGTTTTGGGCAAAGAGACTACCTTTTGTTTTTGAACCCTAGCTCTGCCGGCACCTAGGGAAACCTAGCAACCCTATACATTTTTGAAAAGTAGACACCCAGGGGAATTCAGGATGGGGTCACTCGTCTGCCTACCCCCAGGTTCTCTTACCCAGAATCCCTTGCAAAGCTAAGAAATTGGAAAAAAAAACGCATTTTCCTCACATTTCTGTGGTGGAAAGTTCCGGAATCTGCGTGGATCAACAAATTTCCACCCACCCAGCGTTCCCCCAGGTCTCCCGAGAAAAATGGTACCTCACTTGCCTGGGTAGGCATAGTGGCTGCGACAGGAAACAGTGCAAAACGCAACGTGGTCACAACTCAATTTTTCAGTGAAATTGTGCACGTTTTGGGCAAAGAGACTACCTTTTGTTTTTGAACCCTAGCTCTGCCGGCACCTAGGGAAACCTAGCAAACCTATACATTTTTGAAAAGTAGACACCCAGGGGAATTCAGGATGGGGTCACTCGACTGCCTACCCCCAGGTTCTCTTACCCAGAATCCCTTGCAAAGCTAAGAAATTGGAAAAAAAAACGCATTTTCCTCACATTTCTGTGGTGGAAAGTTCCGGAATCTGCGTGGATCAACAAATTTCCACCCACCCAGCGTTTCCCCAGGTCTCCCGAGAAAAATGGTACCTCACTTGCCTGGGTAGGCATAGTGGCTGCGACAGGAAACAGTGCAAAACGCAACGTGGTCACAACTCAATTTTTCAGTGAAATTGTGCACGTTTTGGGCAAAGAGACTACCTTTTGTTTTTGAACCCTAGCTCTGCCGGCACCTAGGGAAACCTAGCAAACCTATACATTTTTGAAAAGTAGACACCCAGGGGAATTCAGGATGGGGTCACTCGACTGCCTACCCCCAGGTTCTCTTACCCAGAATCCCTTGCAAAGCTAAGAAATTGGAAAAAAAAACGCATTTTCCTCACATTTCTGTGGTGGAAAGTTCCGGAATCTGCGTGGATCAACAAATTTCCACCCACCCAGCGTTCCCCCAGGTCTCCCGAGAAAAATGGTACCTCACTTGCCTGGGTAGGCATAGTGGCTGCGACAGGAAACAGTGCAAAACGCAACGTGGTCACAACTCAATTTTTCAGTGAAATTGTGCACGTTTTGGGCAAAGAGACTACCTTTTGTTTTTGAACCCTAGCTCTGCCGGCACCTAGGGAAACCTAGCAAACCTATACATTTTTGAAAAGTAGACACCCAGGGGAATTCAGGATGGGGTCACTCGACTGCCTACCCCCAGGTTCTCTTACCCAGAATCCCTTGCAAAGCTAAGAAATTGGAAAAAAAAACGAATTTTCCTCACATTTCTGTGGTGGAAAGTTCCGGAATCTGCGTGGATCAACAAATTTCCACCCACCCAGCGTTCCCCCAGGTCTCCCGAGAAAAATGGTACCTCACTTGCCTGGGTAGGCATAGTGGCTGCGACAGGAAACAGTGCAAAACGCAACGTGGTCACAACTCAATTTTTCAGTGAAATTGTGCACGTTTTGGGCAAAGAGACTACCTTTTGTTTTTGAACCCTAGCTCTGCCGGCACCTAGGGAAACCTAGCAAACCTATACATTTTTGAAAAGTAGACACCCAGGGGAATTCAGGATGGGGTCACTCGACTGCCTACCCCCAGGTTCTCTTACCCAGAATCCCTTGCAAAGCTAAGAAATTGGGAAAAAAAACGCATTTTCCTCACATTTCTGTGGTGGAAAGTTCCGGAATCTGCGTGGATCAACAAATTTCCACCCACCCAGCGTTCCCCCAGGTCTCCCGAGAAAAATGGTACCTCACTTGCCTGGGTAGGCATAGTGGCTGCGACAGGAAACAGTGCAAAACGCAACGTGGTCACAACTCAATTTTTCAGTGAAATTGTGCACGTTTTGGGCAAAGAGACTACCTTTTGTTTTTGAACCCTAGCTCTGCCGGCACCTAGGGAAACCTAGCAAACCTATACATTTTTGAAAAGTAGACACCCAGGGGAATTCAGGATGGGGTCACTCGACTGCCTACCCCCAGGTTCTCTTACCCAGAATCCCTTGCAAAGCTAAGAAATTGGGAAAAAAAACGCATTTTCCTCACATTTCTGTGGTGGAAAGTTCCGGAATCTGCGTGGATCAACACATTTCCACCCACCCAGCGTTCCCCAAGGTCTCCCGAGAAAAATGGTACCTCACTTGCCTGGGTAGGCATAGTGGCTGCGACAGGAAACAGTGCAAAACGCAACGTGGTCACAACTCAATTTTTCAGTGAAATTGTGCACGTTTTGGGCAAAGAGACTACCTTTTGTTTTTGAACCCTAGCTCTGCCGGCACCTAGGGAAACCTAGCAAACCTATACATTTTTGAAAAGTAGACACCCAGGGGAATTCAGGATGGGGTCACTCGACTGCCTACCCCCAGGTTCTCTTACCCAGAATCCCTTGCAAAGCTAAGAAATTGGGAAAAAAAACACATTTTCCTCACATTTCTGTGGTGGAAAGTTCCGGAATCTGCGTGGATCAACAAATTTCCACCCACCCAGCGTTCCCCCTGGTCTCCCGAGAAAAATGGTACCTCACTTGCCTGGGTAGGCATAGTGGCTGCGACAGGAAACAGTGCAAAACGCAACGTGGTCACAACTCAATTTTTCAGTGAAATTGTGCACGTTTTGGGCAAAGAGACTACCTTTTGTTTTTGAACCCTAGCTCTGCCGGCACCAAGGGAAACCTAGCAAACCTATACATTTTTGAAAAGTAGACACCCAGGGGAATTCAGGATGGGGTCACTCGACTGCCTACCCCCAGGTTCTCTTACCCAGAATCCCTTGCAAAGCTAAGAAATTGGAAAAAAAAACGCATTTTCCTCACATTTCTGTGGTGGAAAGTTCCGGAATCTGCGTGGATCAACAAATTTCCACCCACCCAGCGTTCCCCCAGGTCTCCCGAGAAAAATGGTACCTCACTTGCCTGGGTAGGCATAGTGGCTGCGAAAGGAAATGGTTCAAATTGTACGGTGGTGAATTTACAATACCAAATTGCAAAACAACCTTGATTTTGGGGGGGGGGCACCTGAGTTTTTGGCCCGGGGCTCGGTGGTATTCTTTGGAAAGTACAAAACCCAAACAGTTCTGAAAAGTAGACCCCCGGGGGAGTCCAGGGAGGTATGGCATGCGTGGGTCTCCGAACGTTTTCCTACCCAGAACACCTTGCAAACCTTAAAATTAGGTAAAATAATCACTTTTTCAAACTTTTTTGCGTGGAATCACCGTGCCGGCAAAAATGTCCTACCACCCAGCGCTCCCCTTGTTCTCCCGAGTAAAAGGATACCTCACTTGTGTGGGTGCCCCAAAGCAGAACAGGCCAAAAACGAATGTTGAAAAAAGTAGTATTTCAGTGTAACAAATTAAGCCCCCCTGCCTTAGTCACAGGCCTTTGGCCCACCCACACAAGTGAGGTATCATTTTACTCGGGAGAACAAGGGGAACGCAGGGTGGTAGGACATTTGTGCCGACACGGCGATCCCACGCAAAAATGTATGGAAAACTGTTTTTTTAACCTAAATTTGTGGTTTGCAGGGATTTCTGGGTAGGAAAACATTGGGGGACCCACGCATGCCATACCTCCCTGGACTCCCCCGGGTGTCTAGTTTTCAGAACTGTTTGGGTTTGGTAGTTTCCAAAGATGCCCGCCGAGCCCCGGTCCAAAAACTCAGTCCCCCCCCCAAAAAAAAAGAAGGTAATCTTGCTATTGGTTATTGTAATGTCTCCACCGTACGATTTGGACCGTTTCCTGTTGCAGCCACTATGCCTACCCACGCAAGTGAGGTACCATTTTTATCGGGAGACCTGGGGGAACGCTGGGTGGGAGGAAATTTGTGTGAGCCCAGTGACGCCACGCTTTCCCACACAAAAAAAGTGTGTAAAAACTGATTTTTCCATTAAAAATTGAGGTTTGCAAGGGATTCTGGGTAAAGGAACGTTGGAGAATCCACGCAAGCCATACCTCCTTGGAAGCCCCCGGGTGTCTACTTTTCAGAAATGTGTGGGTTTGGTAGGTTTCCCGACATGGCCGTCTCGCACGGGGCCAAAAACCCAGGTACCCCCTCTTTCAAAAGCTGGTGGTATTGAATGTCAATCCCACCAGCTTTTGAAAGAGGGGTTACCTGGGTTTTTGGCCCCGTGCGAGACGGCCATGTAGGAAAACCTACCAAACCCACACATTTCTGAAAAGTAGACACCCGGGGGCTTCCAAGGAGGTATGGCTTGCGTGGATCCTCCAACGTTCCTTTACCCTGAATCCCTTGCAAACCTCAATTTTTGCAGAAAAAGTCAGTTTTTTCACACTTTTTATGCGTGGGAAAGCGTGGCGTCACTGGGCTCACACAAATTTCCTCCCACCCAGCGTTCCCCCAGGTCTCCCGAGAAAAATGGTACCTCACTTGCCTGGGTAGGCATAGTGGCTGCGAAAGGAAATGGTTCAAATTGTACGGTGGTGAATTTACAATACCAAATTGCAAAACAACCTTGATTTTGGGGTGGGGGCACCTGAGTTTTTGGCCCGGGGCTCGGTGGTATTCTTTGGAAAGTACAAAACCCAAACAGTTCTGAAAAGTAGACCCCCGGGGGAGTCCAGGGAGGTATGGCATGCGTGGGTCCCCGAACGTTTTCCTACCCAGAACACCTTGCAAACCTTAAAATTAGGTAAAATAATCACTTTTTCAAACTTTTTTGCGTGGAATCACCGTGCCGGCAAAAATGTCCTACCACCCAGCGCTCCCCTTGTTCTCCCGAGTAAAAGGATACCTCACTTGTGTGGGTGCCCCAAAGCAGAACAGGCCAAAAACGAATGTTGAAAAAAGTAGTATTTCAGTGTAACAAATTAAGCCCCCCTGCCTTAGTCACAGGCCTTTGGCCCACCCACACAAGTGAGGTATCATTTTACTCGGGAGAACAAGGGGAACGCAGGGTGGTAGGACATTTGTGCCGACACGGCGATCCCACGCAAAAATGTATGGAAAACTGTTTTTTTAACCTAAATTTGTGGTTTGCAGGGATTTCTGGGTAGGAAAACATTGGGGGACCCACGCATGCCATACCTCCCTGGACTCCCCCGGGTGTCTAGTTTTCAGAACTGTTTGGGTTTGGTAGTTTCCAAAGATGCCCGCCGAGCCCCGGTCCAAAAACTCAGTCCCCCCCCCAAAAAAAAAGAAGGTAATCTTGCTATTGGTTATTGTAATGTCTCCACCGTACGATTTGGACCATTTCCTTTCGCAGCCACTATGCCTACCCAGGCAAGTGAGGTACCATTTTTATCGGGAGACCTGGGGGAACGCTGGGTGGGAGGAAATTTGTGTGAGCCCAGTGACGCCACGCTTTCCCACGCATAAAAAGTGTGAAAAAACTGACTTTTTCTGCAAAAATTGAGGTTTGCAAGGGATTCTGGGTAAAGGAACGTTGGAGGATCCACGCAAGCCATACCTCCTTGGAAGCCCCCGGGTGTCTACTTTTCAGAAATGTGTGGGTTTGGTAGGTTTTCCTACATGGCCGTCTCGCACGGGGCCAAAAACCCAGGTAACCCCTCTTTCAAAAGCTGGTGGGATTGACATTCAATACCAATAGCAAGATTACATTCTTTTTTTTGGGGGGGGGGACTGAGTTTTTGGACCGGGGCTCGGCGGGCATCTTTGGAAACTACCAAACCCAAACAGTTCTGAAAACTAGACACCCGGGGGAGTCCAGGGAGGTATGGCATGCGTGGGTCCCCCAATGTTTTCCTACCCAGAAATCCCTGCAAACCACAAATTTAGGTTAAAAAAACAGTTTTCCATACATTTTTGCGTGGGATCGCCGTGTCGGCACAAATGTCCTACCACCCTGCGTTCCCCTTGTTCTCCCGAGTAAAATGATACCTCACTTGTGTGGGTGGGCCAAAGGCCTGTGACTAAGGCAGGGGGGCTTAATTTGTTACACTGAAATACTACTTTTTTCAACATTCGTTTTTGGCCTGTTCTGCTTTGGGGCACCCACACAAGTGAGGTATCCTTTTACTCGGGAGAACAAGGGGAGCGCTGGGTGGTAGGACATTTTTGCCGGCACGGTGATTCCACGCAAAAAAGTTTGAAAAAGTGATTATTTTACCTAATTTTAAGGTTTGCAAGGTGTTCTGGGTAGGAAAACGTTCGGGGACCCACGCATGCCATACCTCCCTGGACTCCCCCGGGGGTCTACTTTTCAGAACTGTTTGGGTTTTGTACTTTCCAAAGAATACCACCGAGCCCCGGGCCAAAAACTCAGGTGCCCCCCCCCCCAAAATCAAGGTTGTTTTGCAATTTGGTATTGTAAATTCACCACCGTACAATTTGAACCATTTCCTTTCGCAGCCACTATGCCTACCCAGGCAAGTGAGGTACCATTTTTCTCGGGAGACCTGGGGGAACGCTGGGTGGGAGGAAATTTGTGTGAGCCCAGTGACGCCACGCTTTCCCACGCATAAAAAGTGTGAAAAAACTGACTTTTTCTGCAAAAATTGAGGTTTGCAAGGGATTCTGGGTAAAGGAACGTTGGAGGATCCACGCAAGCCATACCTCCTTGGAAGCCCCCGGGTGTCTACTTTTCAGAAATGTGTGGGTTTGGTAGGTTTCCCTAGATGGCCGTCTAGCACGGGGCCAAAAACCCAGGTAACCCCTCTTGCAAAAGCAGGCGGTATTGACATTCAATACAACCAGCTTTTGCAAGAGGGGTTACCTGGGTTTTTGGCCCCGTGCTAGACGGCCATCTAGGGAAACCTACCAAACCCATACATTTCTGAAAAGTAGACACCCGGGGGCTTCCAAGGAGGTATGGCTTGCGTGGATCCTCCAACGTTCCTTTACCCAGAATCCCTTGCAAACCTCAATTTTAGCTAAAAAAAAAAACGTTTTTTTCACACTTTTTTGCATGGGAAAGCGTGGCATCACTGGGCTCACACAAATTTCCTCCCACCCAGCGTTCCCCCAGGTCTCCCGATAAAAATGGTACCTCACTTGCGTGGGTAGGCATAGTGGCAGCAACAGGAAGCGGTCCAAATCATACAGTGGAAAAATAAGTTTTCAATTTGAGAGCGTGTGATTCAAGGAAATTGTGACAGACAATTTCAAGTTTGCAGGAGATTCTGGATAAAAATCCACAATAGAATTCACCAGAAAGATATGACCATATACTTCCATGGTTTAACAATAATAACTAAATTTAGTAAGTTATTTATAGCTATAATGTTCACCGTAACAGAGTTACTCAAAAGGCAAACATTCAAGGCACGGCTAAGTATTCCTGAAAGACACACACATACAGGTTGGATTTGGCACGAGGGCGAGTGATGATTCAGTACATAAAATTTTATTAACAAGATATTTCAAAAAATGAAATGCACTGTCAATAAAAAAATGCATAAAAACCGAACCAGTGACTCGCAACTCGTGAGCTGTAAAGCCACGACAAGGCACCAACCATTTTACAGGCCATTCACGCGCCTTTCATACCTGATACAAACCAGACCATTGACACCATCCAGAAAGAACAGCAACACACTACAACAATCACAATAAGAGACAAGGTACACCCTACTTCAGAAAGAGATAAAAGACAAACATTACTGCACAGCCATCTAATCCGCAAGCACACACACATTCTGGTTGGATTTGGCACGAGGGTGAGTGATGATTCAGTACATACAATTGTATTCGCAAGTAATTTCAAAAAAATGAAATACACTGCGTATAATTGAAAGTATGATAAACTGAACCACTGACTCACAGCTCGTGAGCTGTAAAGCCACGTCAAGGCACCAACCTCTTTACAGGCCATTCATACACCTTTCGTACGTGTGACACATACAAAACATTCACACCGCCAGCCGCGGACCCATCACATTTCAACACTCACACCAGCAGACAGCGCCATTCAAGGGCCCATCACTTTCACACGCCCACATTTCTGACACTGCAACTACACAAAATGATGGACTGCGTGGAGTGTCACTCAACTAGCAGTGTGTGTAGTGACCAACAGAAAGTAACTACTCACACACTGCCAGCCAAGCGCCAGTCCACCCACACCACCATCCAAGCACCAGACCATGCACACCGCCAGCCAAACCCCACTCAGCACACAACGACAGCCAAGCACAACTCCGTGCACAGACAGCCAAGAACCACTCCACACATACCACCAGCCAAGTACCACTCCACACACACCACCAGCCAAGCACCACTCCACACACACCGCCAGCCAAGCACCACTCCATGCAAACAGCTAAGCACCACTCCACGCACACCATCCAGCCAAGTACCACTCCACACACACCACCAGCCATACACCAAACCACACACTCCACCAGCTAAACCCAACTCCATGCACAGACAGCCAAGCACCACTCCACGCACACCACCAGCCAAGCACCACTCCACACACACCACCAGCCAAACACCACTCCATGCACAGACAGCCAAGTACCACTCCACACACACCACCAGCCAAGCGCCACTCCACACACACCGCCAGCCAAGCACCAGCCGGCACACACCACAAACACATTGAGAATTCTTTTTTTGAATAAAACACTAAACAAATGGAAATACCTACAAAACAGCTAACACAAATTCTTAAACTAAACACTTTGCACTAATGCCAATCCTTGAAACAAACTAAAAATTTCTTACAGAATGCAGACCAGGCAATTCAATTTAGAGCTCATTCAAACTCCCAAAACTTCTTTTGCGTGTGGTACAATTTAAAACAACCTGACAGACACAATGCAGGCTTAGAAGGACAGTCAGGACAGTATAAACGAGACTCCTTCCGCACGCCTCTTCGCCAACAGACTCTGCATCTTCTAGTCGGAAAGTCTCTTGCGGGAGTGGAAGGAATAGATTCAAGAAAGTGGCGATCTTTCAATCTAGCCACTTCCTCCACCACTCCAAATCTAGGAACACTTGCCTCCTCCAAAAGTACAAGCCTGCCTATTATAGACTCCTGAAACTTAACAAAAGGCATCTTATTCTGAGGACAAGACTTCTGATACACAACAAAAGCATTAAAAATTGCCAAGTGGAACAGATGGATAGCCAACTTCTTGTACCAAACGTAAGCCTTTCGAAGAACAGCATAAGGTTCCAACCTCTGATCTACTCTGTCAACACCTCCCATGAACTTATTGTAATCTACAATGCACACAGGTTTGCGCACTTCAGCACCCTGACCCCAAACAGGCTGAGGTACAGTACTTTCGTCATGGATAGTAGTCAGCATGTACACATCTCTCTTGTCTGAAAACTTCACAGCCAGAAGCTCCCCACATCGCAATGCAGAGGACTGTCCCCTCACAAGCCTTTTGCAAACAAGTTCCTTTGGGAAACCTTTCCGGTTACTGCGCATTGTGCCACAAGCAACAGTGCCCACTTTGGCCAACTCCTTGAACAACCGCACACCAGTGTAGAAGTTATCTACATACAAATGGTGGCCTTTGTGAAATAATCCTCTACCTAGTTCCCATACAATCTTCTCAGTCACTCCAAAAGTAGAAGGACAACCAGGAGGGTTAATGCTGGACTCCTTACCAGTGTACACCCTGAAATTGTAGACATATCCAGTCTCACTGTCACACAGCATATACATTTTGATTCCATAGCGTGCCCTCTTACTAGGAATGTATTGCCTAAAAACCAAGCGGCCCTTGAACAACAGCAAAGACTCATCCACTGCAATTTCTTTACCAGGGACAAAGATCTCAGAAAAACGATCAACAAAGTGATCCAGGACAGGTCGAATTTTAAACAAACGGTCACAATCAGGGTGATCGCGTGACAACGCTAAACTATTATCAACAAAATGCAACATCCGAAGAAGAAGCGTATACCGATCACGACTTATGATTGCTGGAAATATAGCTGTTGCCATCAAGGGACTAGTGGACCAATATGAAGTAATTGATGGCTTCCTTAGCAAGCCCATCAAAAAAGTTAATCCCAAAAACTTTTTCAACTCTTCAACATTTGTGGGAGTCCACCGGATTGCTCTAGAATGGGGCTTAAGGCTGGCACTGTTGGCCCTCAAATATTGTTCGGCATACAAATCGGTTTGATCAACAATCCCTTGCAAAAACACATTGTCAAAAAACAACTCAAAAAAATTTATTGGCAGAAAATTCTCAGTATTCACTCTACACCCAGGAACACCAGTGAACTCTGGCAATGCCGGCTGCACCATGCCAGGGGGAACCCAGAGGCCATCCATATCAACGGGGGGAGCAGCCGCCCCAGCCTGCAGCACCAAAACATCTTGCTGCTGTTCACCAACGGGAGGCCTAACAGCCACAGATACTTCTGGCTGCACAACATCAACAGAAGACATAGCATCCCCAGAGGGCTCTTCCTGCACTACAACAACGGGAAGCCCAGCAGCCTGAGATGCTTCTTGCTGCACTACACCACCGGGAAACCAAGCAGACCCAGATGCCTCTTGCCCCTCTACACCAATGGGAAGCCTAACTGCCACAGATACTTCAGGCTGCACAACACCAACAGAAGACATAGCATCCCCAGAGGGCGCATCATGCACTACACCAACGGGAAGCCCAGCAGCCTGAGATGCTACTTGCTGCACTACACCACCGGGAAGCCTAACAGCCACAGATGCCTTTTGCTGCACTACACCAGCAGGAAGACGAAAAGCACCAGATGCCTCTTTGCGCACCACAGCAATGTGAAGCCTTTTGGGCGCAGGCTCCAGCCCACTTACCTCTTGCCGACGTAAAAAGAAAGGAAACCTTGCGGCCCTAGGCAGCAGCACAGATGCCTCTTGGCCCACTACCGGCATCACAATGTCCTCCTCTAACATAGGCCCTTCATCAGCACTAGAAGAAGATTCATCTTCCGATGATGATACCATGCGAAGAGAAAACTCACTGCCTGAATCTTCTGCCCCCACCTGGGAGTCCAAATCGGAGTCAGACTCTGAACCATGGTCAGAGGAAGACTCAAAAAGCAAACCAAGAACCTGCTGAGCAGTAATCCTGCGACTAGCCATTATCCTTCAAAAGCAAGAAGACTGCACACACAAGTGAACAACAACCTACACTTTGCAAAGTAAGAAGTAAACAAGGTAAGGCTTTCACAAACAGATAAATACAATCCAAAACTATTTCACTCTAACCAAATATAGCTACACTCACCAGCACCTACTCTGTTGAGACACAGCAAAAAGAAATGATATCCCACTAGAAAGAAAAAAAGAAATGACAGATTAGAAAACAAAGTACACATCAAGCACTAATACTGAAAACAAAAAAAACCAGAGCCACACAAACTGGTAGAAGTACAACCTTTTTCAATAAGACAAACAACAAGGGAAAGTAGTACAAAATACATTCACTTACCAAGCACAAGCAACTACACAAGCTGCTAACAGACACGCAACCTACAACAATCCAAACAGCAAAAGCCTGAAACAAGACAAAAATAGAGAAGAAAAAAAAAATAACTACCACATTTCACAAACAATATAACAATTCAAAAAACAACACACAAACTTGCCCCCCAAATTTAAATTCAGCAAGATGGGCCACCAAATAGGGCTTAGACCAATTGGGATTAGATGAGGTTTAACATCAAGACACTGGTTAATTTTTGGAATTTTTTTTACTGCCAGACCCCTTTGGTGCCAGTCAGTCTTTTGCTCCTAACAGTACCCCCATCACACAGGGGCAGTAAGGACATTCATATACCTTTTGTACGTGTGACACATACAAAACATTTACACCGCCAGCGCCATTCAAGGGCCCATCACTTTCACACGCCCACATATCTGACACAGCAACTACAGAAAAAGATGGACTGCGTAGAGTGTCACTCAACTAGCAATGTGTGTAGTGACCAACAGAAAGTAACTACTCACACACCACCAGCCAAGCGCCACTCCACGCATACCGCCAGCCAAGCACCACTCAGTGCACAGACAGCAAAGTAGCACTCCACGCACACCACCAGCCAAGCGCCACTCCACCCACACCGCCAGCCAAGCAGCACTCCGTACACAGACAGCAAATGACCACTGCACACACACCAGCCAAGCACCACTCCACACACACCGCCAGCCAAGCACACTGCATGCATAGATAGCCAAGTACCCCTCCACGCACACTGCCAGCCAAACACCACTCAGCGCACACCGACAGCCAAGTACCACTCCACACACACCGCCAGCCAAGCACCACTCCACGCACACCGCAAGCCAAGCGCCACTCACCGCCAGCCAAACACCGCTCCACGCACACCATCCAGCCAAGTACCACTCCACACACACCGCCAGCCAAACACCACTCCACACACACCACCAGCCAAACACCACTCCGTGCACAGACAACCAAGTACCACTCCACACACACCACCAGCCAAGCGCCACTCCACACACACCGCCAGCCAAGCAGCACTCCGTGCACAGACAGCAAAGTAGCACTCCTCGCACACCACCAGCCTTGCGCCACTCCACACACACCGTCAGCCAAGCACCACTCCGTGCACAGACAGCAAAGTATCACTCCACGCACACCACCAGCCAAGCGCCACTCCACACACACCGCCAGCCAAGCAGCACTCCATGCACAGACAGCAAATGACCACTCCACACACACACCACCAGCCAAGAGCCACTCCACACACACCGCCAGCCAAGCACCACTCCGTGCATAGATAGCCAAGTACCACTCCACGCACACCGCCAGCCAAACACCACTCAGCGCACACCGACAGCCAAGTACCACTCCACACACACCGCCAGCCAAGCACCACTCCACGCACACCGCAAGCCAAGCGCCACTCCGTGCACAGACAGCCAAGTACCACTGCACGCACACCGCCAGCCAAGCACCACTCCACGCACACCGCAAGCCAAGCGCCACACACCACCAGCCAAACACCACTCCGTGCACAGACAGCCAAGTACCACTCCACACACACTGCCAGCCAAGCACCACTCTGTGCATAGATAGCCAAGTACCCCTCCACGTACACCGCCAGCCAAAAACCACTCAGCGCACACCAACAGCCAAGTACCACTCCACACACACCGCCAGCCAAGCACCACTCCACGCACACGGCAAGCCAAGCGCCACTCACCACCAGCCAAACACCGCTCCACGCACACATCCAGCCAAGTACCACTCCACACACACCACCAGCCAAACATCACTCCGTGCACAGACAGCCAAGTACCACTGCACGCACATCCAGCCAAGCGCCACTCCACACGCACCGCCAGCCAAACCCCACTCCACGCACACTGCAAGCCAAGCGCCACTCCGCACACACCGCCAGCCAAGCACTACTCCTTGCCCAAGGGGTCGCTACCTAAAAACAAAATTTTAATTCCCTGGTGCTAGTGGGCATTTTCTGCCCCCCCCCTGGGTGCAAAACTGCCCCCAGGGTGGACAGAAAAACAAAAAAACCATCATGGCCACCTGGAAGCGACCCTTACCCAAGGGGTCGCTTCCCAAAACAAACACATTGCCCCAACAAAAAACCCTAGTGCTAGTGGGAAATTTCTGCCCCCCCTGGGGGCAAAACGGCCGAAAAACAGGCCGATTTGCCCCCGGGGGGGGGCAGAAAAACAAAAAGTTAAATATGAGGCCACCTGGAAGTGACCCTTGCCCAAGGGGTCGCTTCCTAAAAGCTAAAAACAAAATCCCTGGTGCTAGTGGGCATTTTCTGTCCCCCCTGGGGGCAAAACGGCAAAAAAAACGGGCCGATTTGCCCCCAGTGGGGGACAGAAAAACGTAAACAAAAACAATCGCCGCCATCTTGGCTTAACAAAACAACCCTGGTGCTAGTGGGAAATTTCTGCCCCCCCTGGGGGCAAAACGGCCGAAAAAACGGGCCGATTTGCCCCCAGGGGGGGCAGAAAATCGAAAATTATATTGTTGCCCACCTGGAAGCGACCCTTGCCCAAGGGGTCGCTTCCGAAAAGCTAAATAAACAATCCCTGGTGCTAGTGGGGGCATTTCCGCCGCACAATCGCGACGCTGTGCGCGATCGTGAGGCAGAAATGCCCTGCAAAGAGACATCAGGGGAAAGGAAAATCTCTTTCCTCTCCCCTGATGCCTCTTCGCTGCCCCAAACCCCCGCCGGAGTTCGAAAAACCTACCTTGCTGCACGGCGCTCAGGAAGCAAATGGCTTCCCGAGCGCAGGGAATCCCTGATGATGTCAGCGCGCGCTGTGCGCGCTGACGTCATCAGGGATTCCCACGGGGGGGGCGGGGGGTGCAGCGGAAGCTCTTCCGCTGCCGCCCCCAGCAGCACAACGAAGATCGCAGACCCTCGGGGGGAGCGCCAGCGCTTCTCCCGAGGGTGGGGCTGATGACGAGCTGGCCTTGTCATCCGCGCACGACAGGTAAGCGCCATGACGAGCCCAGCTCGTCATTAGCCTCGAAGGGGTTAAGGACCAAGCCCTCGCATCTTCCTCAAGCTTGTTGTCCCTCCTGACCTTCTTTATACGCTCTGAGTCCGCTGTGGCCCATTCTATCATATTTGTAATCCATTTCTCGGACTTCAGCGCTTCTGGACTCAGCCAGTGAATTGCAATTCGGTGCTTTGCCAAGACGAGAACCAGCTGTATAAATCTCCTAGTGAGTTTCTTATTTTTGGGCGTGGGTAATAACCCCAACACCACCCCTTTAATAGTAGCCGGTATAATCCATCCTGTGACAGTCTGCAGGGTATCTATACATTCCCCCAATAGTGGGCTAGTCTAGGACAGTCCCATAACATATGGATAAAGTGTGCGTCTGAGCATCCACATATAGGGCATGAGTCTGCTCAGTACAGGTATATTTTATGTAATACATGAGGAATGAGGTATGTCTGGTGTACCACATTAAATTGAGTTAATTTGAAGCGTGCATTGGAACTTACCCCTTGACCCTCTCATGCCACTTCGTATGTATTGGGTGTCCTCCTTAATGCATTGTACAAGTGAGAGATCAACCTTCGTCACCATCTGCAGTGTTATTGTGATGTGTGGTTCCTGAGGGAATGCCGGCCCTAGTGTCCTGGCCACTGCTGAGATCTTGGCGCACCGCAGGAACTGTCCTCTAAACAAATTAAAGGTGTCATCTGCTTCCTC
This sequence comes from Lissotriton vulgaris, assembly GCF_964263255.1. Classification (NCBI taxonomy): domain Eukaryota; kingdom Metazoa; phylum Chordata; class Amphibia; order Caudata; family Salamandridae; genus Lissotriton; species Lissotriton vulgaris. The sequence continues at coordinate 1,735,995,093 of NC_141685.1, forward strand.
TTGTGTCACGAACCGCCGCGCAACGTATAGGTCTCCCATCACAAGACAACCTCCCTCTTTCCATTCGTGAACATTCATGGTAGGCCCTATCTGTTTAAAGGGTGTGACAGCCCACAGCGGAGCCTCCGGGGCATACGGTGTGTTTTTGATTATTTTCCGTAGCACTATTTCCCAGACTGATGTAACGTGCCGTATGACATAGGGAAAGGACTCCGACACCCTAGATCCCAAGAAAAAAAGGCCCGACAGCGCTACTCGCTGGTGCGTGCACACCAACAATCTCTTCTCCCAATTATCACGCTCATCAAACCAATACACTGCATGCTACAAATGCGTGGCCGTGTAGTAGTAATGTGGTCGGGGAACCTCCAGCCCATCCCCCAGTGTCACTGCAGAGTGCTCAACTTTATCCTCTTCCGTTTGGGCCCCCATAGTAACTCTATGATCAAGCAATCAAGCTGTGAGAAAAACTTCTGTGGAACCAAATACAGGGATTTCTACAGTGTGTACAAACATCACAGCAAGACAACCATTTTAATCAATGCCACCTTCCCCATGAATGATTATGGGAGAACCTTCCAAAAAGCCACAGAACGCCTGATACCGTCAATCCCTTTCCTTATGTTTTTGGTTAAATATGTCGTGCTGGCATGTGTCAGCGTAATCCCCAGATATCCTGCCCTCTCTGGAACCCATCTCATCCCAACAACTAGGAGCTCATTCTCAGGCTTCCCTATGAAGCCCCCCTTAGGAAACAACTTAGATTTCCCCGGGTTGAGGCGTAGGCCCGGCCGCATACCAAACCACAATCCAGGTTAAAGCATATATTCACCACACAATTAACAGAATATATTGCAAATGTCATTAACAAAAAATATCATTTAAAAAGGTCAAACCAACAACTGATCTTAATAAATGTAAATTATAAAAACGATAAAAATGGGACACTATTTATTACATCATTTCATTATAAAAACAATACAACATATCAAAATTAAAAACATGTACAGATGACGCAATCACAGGGTATTATTGTTACAGTTCCCAGTTTTAGAAAACATGAGTCGACGCTGCGTTTCGGAGATTTATCTACGATATTCACCTTCTTCAGGACTGTTTTCTACAAAAAACAATATATGCAGTTATTACTATTATCCGTTGGTGGTGACCTACTACTACTACACATAAAATACCTCCTAACTTTATTTATAACCACATCAATCTGCGCCCTGTGCCATTCTATCTGGCACTTACATCTAATCATCACATATCTTTTCAAAGTAGCATTTCATAGAGACTCCTCTGTTTATTACCAACAAGGAAGGAAAATCACCTCAGCTAGGAAAATACACATTATGCACATTGTATTTCATTCTATTACAAAATCAATTGTTCTTGGAGTTATCATAGGTTACCCCTATTATAATTTCATGGGCCTCCCGCCTTTTAACCTTATACTCAAGATCTTAAGGGAACAAACATCAAAAAGGTCCAATACGAGGTAACATACCTATCTTAGCCAAACGGCCAAAATTTCTTGCAATAAAAATATTTATATGTGTCCAAGGTTAATACCTGCAAATTATTAGACAAAACAACATATGGAATTTTAGAATTTAAGAACCATCTGTGTTAGGATATGTCAATAACTTAATCCTTATCCACAATTAAAATAAACCTACCCTATTCAGGACATGATTTTGAATTTGAAAAACCTTCTGTGGGTGCCACCGTGGTATATTAAGCAACACTGTGGGCAGAAAAGGTAGATAATTCTACATAAGCCAAATCCTTAACACAGATGGTTCTTAAATTCTAAAATTCCATATGTTGTTTTGTCTAATAATTTGCAGGTATTAACCTTGGACACATATAAATATTTTTATAGCAAGAAATGTTATCCTAATTCTTAAAGAACACATACAGATATTGAAAGCTGGCATTACGTCTGGCCGTTTTGCTAAGATAGGTATGTTACCTCGTATTGGACCTTTTTGATGTTTGTTCCCTTAAGATCTTGAGTATAAGGTTAAAAGGCAGGAGGCCCATCAAATTATAATAGGGGTAACCTATGATAACTCCAAGAACAATTGATTTTGTAATAGAATGAAATACATTGTGCATAATGTGTATTTTCCTAGCTGAGGTGATTTTCCTTCCTTGTTGGTAATAAACAGAGGAGTCTCTATGAAATGCTACTTTGAAAAGATATGTGATGATTAGATGTAAGTGCCAGATAGAATGGCACAGGGCGCAGATTGATGTGGTTATAAATAAAGTTAGGAGGCATTTTATGTATAGTAGTAGTAGGTCACCACCAACGGATAATAGTAATAACTGCATATATTGTTTTTTGTAGAAAACAGTCCTGAAGAAGGTGAATATCGTAGATAAATCACCGAAACGCAGCGTTGACTCATGTTTTCTAAAACTTGGACAATAATACCCTGTGATTGCGTCATCTGTACATGTTTTGATGATGACGTAATAAATTGTGTCCCATTTTTATCTTTTTTTTATTTACATTTATTAATATCAGTTGTTGGTTTGACCTTTTTAATTGATATTTTTTGTTAATGACATTTGCAATATATTCTGTTAATTGTGTGGTGAATATATGGTTTAACCTGGATTGTGTGCCCCTCACTTATGAATATGTCAAGGTTCCCCCCCACGAAGCCCCCCCCCCTCCTTGAGATCGCACGCAGCGATACGGTGACAGTGGCCTAGCCTGTCGCGGGGGTAGGAACTACGGGAACCAGCATGCCGTGCGTGATCGGCGTGCTAGTCATCAACGCCTATAAAAGGCGTAACCACTCATGGAATGACGTCGGATATTGAGATCCTTGCCGGCCTTCCGTTGGGTGCAGACTACGGACCTGTGCTACCTGTTCTTGTTCTGTGAACTCTGCTGGATTACGAAGCCACGTCTTGGAGGTAAGGTAGAGCGGCTGCTCGCGTACATCGTCTCGGTCGAGCGTTTGTTGATACGCTCCCGTGAAAGTATTGGGCATAGACGCACACCACGGAGGTGTTTGCCGCGTCTCTGCTTGGGTGAATTGCGCTGTTATCCCGAGATTGCATCAGCGGGTGTAGGTGAGTCAAACATTCGAGCACTACACCGGAGAAAAGATCGGCGTCCCGTTACATGGGCTAAGATGTTGGTAGGTCGAGCGGCTGCTCCCTGTGTTCCCGTTACGAACTTGCGGTTGAGTGCCCGGCTGGGTATTCCCGTGTTCGTCTCTCTTAGCGCCTTGCCTGCTCAATCACCAGTGTGATACACCAGATACTAAGAGATCCCATTAGCCTCATTTCGAGCGGCATTTCAGGCTGTTGCTTAGCACAGTGCCCTCCGTTGGAAGAACACCGGGACCGGTGTTCATGCGGAGGACGGTTGGACCTTAGCCCTACTTATGATCTTGGGCTGCTAATGGGTATCGTTGACTACACTTTTTTATTCTTGTTTGCATTCTTATCCGTTTTATTTCATACCAATAAATACTATTGGGAAACTAACCCTTGGTGTACCCCTGTTGTTGTGTGTCACAGTCCTACCCGACCCAGAGATCACACAGTAGATTACAGAATATTCCAAATACTAGGTATTAGGGACGTTGTTTACTTTTCCACTTGACTTACCCTGTCCCTATTGTCACAATAGTAGGGTTCCTCCCTCTTTGTTTAATATATGCAAAATTAAAGAATCACAGGACATCCCACTGATTTGGGGCGGGGATTTTAACATAGCACTGAACGACGCACTTAACAGATCAGATTCATCAATTGAAGCACATAAACGGGCCCTAGGTAAATTAAAAGATATTATGGAAGATATGCAACTTAATGACATTCGGAGAACCCGCCATCCAGAGCGCATGGAGGCCACAAACACATCAGCAGCACACAATAGCTGGTCACGTATAGATTATTCGCTTGGCACTGATGTATCGTTATGGACAGAGTCTGTTAAACACCTCCCTCTTACACTATCCGATCATAATCCGGTGTTGCTTACACTCACTATACCATTATATGTGCCCCTACCTTATAGCTGGAGGTTTAATGTAAAGGCACTATTGGACAGCCAGTACACTGACACAATTAGCCAAGCTATCACTGAATATTTTGAATTAAATGCTTCCACCACTGAAGATCCGGGCCTGCTCTGAGAAGCTTTCAAAGCCACAATTAGGGGAGTCTGTATAAGCACTTCCGCTAGCATTCTTAAAGATATACAAAGACAACTCACTATATGGGAAGATAGGATGCACGCATTGGAGCAGGACTATAAATGCACGTTAGACACAAAAATATTAGGGGAAATTAGAACTGTCCTAACGGAATACCAAACATATGCAGATGATGAACTAAAATACGTGGCGAAACGGAAGGTGGCGCACTCTTATGGGGAAGCAGGCAGACCTGGGCATAACCTGACAGACAAAATATGTGAAGGGCATGCACCACAATCAATTTGGGCAATCAGAGATGCCAGCGGGGTCCTGCACCATGATATACAGGGTATATTATGAGAATTTAGGAACACATATGGTGACTTATATACTGCACAACCAACTGCCACCCCGGAGGAAATAATGGAATATTTAGCTGATGTCTCGATTGCGTGGTTATCGGATACACAGAAGGAATACCTTTCATTACCTGTCACTGTTGCGGATGTCACCGAAGTCATTAAATCATTGCCCGATGGTAAAACGCCGGGCCCAGATGGCTTCACGTGCGTTTTATAAGACGTTTGTAGATCAGTTAGCACCCTCCTTAGTAGAGGTGTACGGAGATGCCCATGATAAACAACTGCTGCCACCAATGCTGAGGGAAGCCATGATAATTGCCCTTTTAAAACCACACAAAGATCCTGAATATTGCGATTCCTATAGACCCTTATCCTTAACACCTTGGCTGCTAGCAGTTTTCCCGTCCTGTGCTGGAAATGGATATTTTACATTATTCATGACGAGCTCAGCTCGTCATCCGCACAGCTCAACCGTGCATCATGACGAGCTGAGCTCGTCATCAGCATCGAAAGGGTTAATAAATGTAGATACAAAAATACTAGCTAAATTGCTGGCTACACGATTACAGCCGCTGATGTCCAAACTTGTACTACCGGACCAGTCCGGGTTCATTCCATCAAGATCTACAGCGCACAATACCAGAACTCTCTTTGGATTGTCACATAACTTAATCCCTAATACTAAAGCCAATGCGATATTGTTAGATGTGGCTAAAGGGGAACAGCCTTTACGACGCGGCTGTTACACCGCATGCCGTTACAACGCGGTTTTTAAAACGCATGTCGTTACCACGACTTGCGCTGGAGCGCGCTGCAGGACAAGGAATTTTTTAATTTACTATCCAACACCTTCCCTACTGTACGTAGGCTGGTGTTGGAATAGTAAATTAAAAAATTCCTAAGTCCGCACCCCCCCCCCCCCCAACGAAAGTCGTGGTAACGACTTGCTTTGAAAAAACCGCGTTGTAACGGCACGCGGTGTAATAGCACGCGTTCTAAAGCCAGACATCCGTGGCTAAAGCATTTGATACCATAGAATGATCCTTCATCCACACGGTGATGAGTCGCATGGGATTCCCCCGATGTTTATGCAGTTGATACAAACGCTATGCACTGCTCCAACAGCACAGGTTAAAATGAATAAATATATATCTGAACCACTGCGCATTGGTAGAGGGACACGACAAAGTTGTCCACTGTCCCCGCTACTATTTGCTGTAATACTTGAACCATTAGCTTGTAAAATAAGACAAAGACACCACTATTCGGCGCTTCAATTCCCACAAGGGCCGCTACACATATCATTATATGCAGACAACATGATGTTAAACGTCCGAGACCCTGCTCAAAACTTAAATCCTCTACTATGGGAGTATAATAAATTTGGTCAGCAGTCGGGCTTAAAATAAATTGGTCCAAATCCCTCATTATACCACTAACAGATTCTACACTTCCGCATCCTATAGATTATCCATTTGAATGGCAATAGGAACCGGTGAAATATTTAGAAGTCTGGTATCATCAGGACCCGGAAATAGTTATCCACACCAATTATGGTAGATCGATTAGTGCATTGGAAGATAAAATTAAGAGATGGATTTGTTTACCATTGTCGCTGGCTGATCGTTTGGGCATTGTGAAAATGGTTATCCTACCTAAATTGCTGTACTTTTTTAATAACATTCCAATCAAGCCCCTAATGGAGGTGTTTCGTAGGATTAATACCATGGTTCTGCAGTAAGTATGGGCGGGTAAACAGGCCCGTATTGAAATGCGCGCACTCACATTACCTTATTCACAGGGCGGTCTAAAAGTGCCAGACTTTTTGCTATGTTACTTATGTGCACAGGCGCAATACGCACACTATTGGTATCACGAGGTCCCCTTCCTTACACATGTTGCAATCGAAGAAGGAGATTCGCTACTAATACCACTGACAGCGATCATTACGCACCAACGACCTACCTTACACGAACAAGACATAAACCCTATAGATAAAGCTTGGAGAAATGGGGCGAAAAGCAAACAATTTCCATTATATGCTCCTGCGTTGCCATAACATCACCACCCAGAAATTTCAGTCACCCAAGAAAAAGTGGGAATTAATTTACTCAAGAATGTGGGTATAGATACCATGGGGCAATCTTTACCATAATGGCCAATTCAAGTCACTTGAAGACCTAACTAACCAAACAATACTATTTAAATTCACGTATCACAGATTACAGGGAGCGATAAAGAAATTGCATACGTCTTACCCTACAGATCCACAGCAGCTAACCTCATTGCAACTAATCATTACCACTCCCACAGCCAAGCACTTGGTATCTAGGTTATAAGTAGCATTACAAGAAGATATAGCGGGAAACACACAAAATGCACTAAAGAAATCGAATGATTGTTTAGCTGAACCGCTGACAGTGGTAGAATGGACAAGCACCTGTTCATTAACAAGTTTATTAACACCTAATGGAAACTTGCGTATGATACATTATAAATATGTCCATCAGACCTATTACACACCAGCTAGGCTTAAAAGGTGTGGCCTGGCCTAAGACAAGATTCAAGTTGCCAGCGTTGCAAGGTGGAAATGGCAGATTTCATATACCTCGCCTGGAGTTGCCCTGTAATAGCAGAATATTGGGTAAAAGTGTCTCAGGTGCTGAGTACTATGGTAGGAATGAACATAGAATGCACTGTCCGTGTATGTTTGCTAGGCCTGGTGCCAATGTGAGCGCCACTTAGAAAAAAATTCTGTGCAGTTGCATTGTTACTGGCTAAACAACGTATTTCACTATTTTGGGGTGGGAAGAAGATACCGAAGATCAAACAGTGGCTTCGAGATTTAGCATACTGTAAAGATACGTTGCTGACGTATGAGGAGGAATTACCTGTGGACTCACGACCAAGAGATTATTGGACATTTCTAACTGACCATCTGCAATCGCACCAAGTTGACTATTTGTATGTATTAACTGTACCAACATGTACAAAACTGTGCAGGATACTGTAAGATTAACTATCTGGATGAAGGATGTTGTTGAGCAATGGTCTGTAAGTTTTATTGATTGTTGACATCTTATGTCTTGAAAATGCCAATAAAAAAAACAAAAAACATTTTCTTTACCCAGACCCAATGCAAAAAAAATAAAAATAGGAGGCAAGCACAAACAAGCCCTTGGAGATACTTCACAAGCAGGTTCACAGCAAAGTTCCAGGCTGTGTCCTCTCCTAGGCAGAAACAGCAACTGCAGGCCAACCCAGCAAAGTAACACGTAGCAAAGGGGCAGTTTCCTCCGCAGCTCCTAGGCCCTTCAAGCGAAGGTTCCTCTTGAGTCCAAAAGTAATCTAAAATTCTTGGGTTTTAGGTCTAATATTTATACCCGATTTTCTCTTTGTAGTCTTTGTTTTAGAGGCCCTGAGCTCAGTACAAACCGGTTCAGCCCTCCCTGGTCCAGCTTGACCACAGGGGCTGTAGACCGCATTGTACAGAGGAGACACAGCCTATTCTGGTGCTAGTGAAAACTCCTTCCACCACTCTAAAGGTAGAAAGGTCTTTTCAGCCTGGCTATGAGTCACCACGGAAAGGCAGGACACACTTCACCCCGCCTTGTGACTGTCTTGAGTGAATGCACATCCCCAGCTCCTATCACTCCAAAACCAGAAGTCGAATACTCAAACAGGCAGAGGCACACAGAATGGTAAAGCAAGAGAATTCCCACTTTCTACAAGTCGCATTTTCAAACACACTATTTAAAAAACCCGTTTACTAAAAGGTGTGTTACTAAATTCTGAGTTCAAAGAGCCTAAACTCCATTTCTCCATCCTGTCCCAATAGAAAGTTACACTTGTAAGATGTCACAAGGCAGTTACCATGATAACCCATGGGACAAACACCCTTTCAGGAGTGAAAAAAGAAATACACAGAATGTCACTATCAGTACATGTAGAACATACCAGCACATGGACTACCTTTCACATACATTGTACCCTGCCCACGGGGATACCTTGGGCCTACCTGAAGGGTGTCTTACTTGTAAGGAAACGGAAGGTTAGGGCCTAGCAAGTGGGCACACTTGCAAGGTTGACAAGGTAGTTTAAAACGGCAGTGGCCTTTCTGAGACACATTTACAGGGTTACTCATGTGGGTGGCACAAACAGTGCTGCAAGCCCACTAGTAGCACTTGATTTACAGGCCCTGGCAAACTTGGTGCAATTTAGTATGGACTTACCAGTAAATCAATATGCCAATCATGGATAATCAATTGTAATCCAATTTACACAGAGAGCATATTCACTTTAACACTGATCAGCAGTGATAAAGTGCCCAGAGTCCTATGGCCAACATAAATAGGGTCAGAAAAAAGGAGGCAAAAGGCAAAAAGTTTGGGGCTAAACTTGAAATTAGGTCCAGGTCTAACAAAGAGGACCATCACAATGTATCATACTCTGTATCAAAATCTGCTACCCATTGCCTTAGAAGCAACCCCTTGAGGGTTTGTATGCCAATTCCACCAGATCTAAGGCTGCTACCACTGCGCTAGCTCATGAAGTTCTGGTCCTGGACATCTGCCAAGCAGCAACGTGGGCTTCCATGCACACAGCTACGAAACACTACTGCACGGGCAGTCAGGTCCTTAGAGATGGGCATTTTGCCTGTTCGCTTCTGCAGGCCTTCCTCATGTGAAATTGGGCCGCAGACCCACCTCTTGGGAGGTATTGCTTGAGCATCTATTCTAAGGTAAGGAATATGCAGCTAGAAGTCTCTATCAGATGAACAAGTTGCTTACCTTCAGTAAGTCCTTATCTGGTAGAAACTGTATCTAGCCGCAGATTCCTTACAGACCCATCTTTTCTCTCTGCTCTGCGAATGGCTTTCTAGGGACAGGACTCTTTCCTCTTTCAGGGCCCAGGTTTTCAACACCAGTGGTCAGTGTACTTTGTGACTCTGCTCTTCTGGCGTGGAAAGTTGCGTAAAGTAACAGACAGTGCACCTAGGTGGCACCTATATAGGCACCACAAACGTCACTTCTGCCGGGGACAACACCAACAACGCCACCTCCGGGCAACCAGGGCTACTGCTCGCAAAAAATATCCAGATCCAGTCCTACACCTTGGGATAACTCTAAGGTAAAGAATCTTCCACTAGATAGAGTATCTACCAGATGAGGTGTTACCAAAGGTAAGTAGCTTTTTAATTTGGTCTCAAAACTTTAATATGTGCTACTGCCTTTCAGTATTTGAAAAGGATGCCCTAACACGCCCCTTCCAAAAACCGAATGGGATTTGGGTCACAAATGCAACTTGAATTTGGTGACAAGTTACTAAATTGTAATTTGGCGTTTGTACATTTAAAAAGGCCTCTTTGGGGAGACATATGACCCTAGTATGTGAATCGAGCCGTTTGCGACCACAAAAATGCTTAGTACATCTGGCCTCAAATGTACACGTATGATCGGAAACCAGTCAGTGGTTTGGCATTCAACTTCTTTGTGAACCCATATGGAGAATACATCTTAAAATTTGTATTCACACTGAGTCACAAAAATCCTTGCCTCATTAACATTTATGGTTAACGAGTCCTTTTGTTACTCCCTGTTAAAGGTTTTGCATGTGGGGATGGAGGCCTGCGATGGACCGCAGACCTCCATCCTCAAATTTGCATTCACTTTGCACATACATGTTTTTTAAAGGAGCCTCTGTCCATTACAGTTGTGGTTACAGCCATATGTACATTCTATTTCCATGCTGTAGGAGCAGAATTGTACGCCTTTCAATGGCAAATTGTATTTTGCGAGTTGGAAAGTCCATACGACTCACACTATGGGCCAGATGTAGGTCGGTCGGTAACGGCCGAAAATCAGTATTTTCGGCCGTTACCGATCGGTAAATAGGTGATAGGTATGTAGGGGGCATTATTTTACCGAATCGGTAAAATTACCGATTCGGTAATTTTACCGATTCGGTAAAATAAAAAATCGGTAAATTTACCGAATCTGAGCCACCCAGATGTAGGTGGGACTCTTCAGAGTCCCAGAGGCCTTACCGAATCTGTATTTTACCATCAAATCCAATTTGATGGTAAAATACCGATTCCGGTGTGCATTCACATGTGTGCATGCACACCTATGCCATGTGACAGGCAGACCTGCCCTTAGGGCATGTATGCCTGCCACATGGCACCCGAGCCTGTTTTGGGGATGCCAGAGGGTGTCAAAGTAACACCCCCTGCACCCTTGTGAAAATCGGTATTTACCGATTCGGTAAATACCGAATCGGTAATGCCCATTCACTCCTATGGGCTTCAAAGCCCATAGGAATGAATGGGCATTACCGATTCGGTATTTACCGAATCGGTAAATACCGAAATCATCCAAATCGGTATTCCAGCACATCTTGAATACCTACATGTCCACCCCATAGATTTACCGAATTTTTAATTACCGAATCGGTAAAATTCGGTAATTAAAAATCGGTAAATCTATTTCACCTACATCTAGCCCTATATCCTTTATACATTACAAATAGCATTTTTGTATTCAGAATTCTTGTAATTTTGCAAACTGCAGGCTTTGCAACCACATTCATTTTTAAAGGTTCACATACAAAGACCTTTTCTAACTCCCCATGTGAGCTCTGGTAGATTTTGCCTCTGCAAATATTCATTGTTAAGAATAGGTGGAAGAAAATACTAATTGTATAACTTTTTTGTTGCATACAAGGAAGGTGAAAAGTGAATACTCAGAAAGCTTTGTGTCGCCAGGAGAGTACAGATATCGAAATGGGTCTTGGGTCCGTGTCAAGCAGCAAGTTCCTGATCATGTAAGTGTTCTTTTATTTTAAAAGCCTGGGTATTTGTAAAGAAATGGTAAAGTTAGGTCCCTATCATATTAGCTATCTTTGCATTTTACAATATCATGCAATAAATTACACTAGAGAGGAAACGTTGTGACAGCTTCGGGAAACTACTACAAAACACAAAACTGAAGCTTGTACTGTGTTCTTGAGGTGTATAGTAACTTTTTTGATAGGCCATTGTTACCATATTCATTGTCATTCTGATGCATGTTTAAAACACACTGCTGGTTTTCTTTCCTTACATTTCGGTAGGTAAACTCTTCAAAAGAAGGCACACTGAAAAAGATCCTGAGAGTAGAGGGACATACAGAAATAAGTGCATATTTATTGGTTCCTGTGGTTCTTACCTATTTCTCAGGCAATTAGTTTATAATTTTGTTGGACCCATGCATATCAGAACAGATTCATACAGTATCAGCATTTCTGATAGATACATCTGCCAGTGGATTCCTCACCATGTAAATATCCCCCTGCGTCAGCAACGTTCGGAAAATTCTTTTGTAGGACGCCGGCGTGGACGACGTCATAGGAGCACGGCATCGTTCGCGACTCCGACTGACGTCGCTGACTCCTTATTAGACCTACGTCGGCGTGATGACATCAGTTCCGCCCTTTTTTCCGTGGCTTCGAGGCACCCAGATGGACCAATGACAGAGGATATACACATATACAGTCTACAAAGTACATACAATTAAAAACTACGCACATAGGGCCAGATGTAGGTCGACAATTACCGGTCGGTAACGGCCGATTTTGGCCGTTACCGACCAGTAATTGGTTTTTGAGATGTAGGGGGCATTTTATTACAGAATCTGTAAATTTACTGATTATGTAAATTTACCGATTCTGTAAAATACCGAATCGGTAATTTAACCGATTCGGTAAAACCCAGATGTAGGTGGAAAACCACAGAGTGCCACAGGCCCTTAAGAGTCGGTATTTTACCACCCAATCCTATTGGGTGGTAAAATACCGAATTCAGGTGTGCATGCTCATCTGGGCATGCACACCTGTGCCATGTGACACACAGACATGCCCTAAGGGCATGTATGTGTGCCAGATGGCACACAAGCCTGCACTTGGGGTGCTAGAGGGTGTCAAAGTGACACCCCCTGCACCCTTGCTGGATTCGGTATTTAACGATTCTTTTCCCAATGATTCCTATGGGCTCCAAAGCCCATAGGAATCAATGGGGAATACCGATTCGGTATTTACCGAATCGGTAAATACCGATTGTTACAGATTCGGTAAATCAAAATTAAAAAATACCTACATCTCCCTCCTTCTAATTTACCGATTCATAAATACCGAATCGGTATGATTCGGTATTTAAGAGTCGGTAAATTATATTTACCTACATCTGGCCCATAGTTCGTAGCCAAGGTATGAAAAACCAAAATATATACAAATATAAATATACCTAAAATACATAAATACAGGTATAGAAGAGTGGAAGGCGGGTGGGTCAGTGAGGAATCCACACTGTATCTACCAGAAAAAGCGTTACCGGAGGTAAGTAACTTGTTCTCCTGATAGATACATCTGCCAGTGTATTCCTCACCTTGTGAATAGAGTCCCACAGCAGTCCCCTCTCCTGGAGGAGGGTGTCCACTCTCCTATACCAGAAATCCTGGAGGACAGAGCGCGCAAAGTGGCCGTCCCTCCTCACCTCCGTATCCAAGCAGTAATGCTTCACGAAAGTGTGGAGGGAGGCCCAATTCGCGGCCCTGCAAATATCCTCGACAGGTCAACACCTCTAGACAAAGCAGATGTTGATGACTTTGCTCTAGTAGAGTGAACGGTTTCTTGGGATCTTCTATTGTGCGGATGTAAACTTTTTTACTATTGTGAACTTTTGTTCTGTATCTGTTTGAGTTGTCTTCCATCGAAGATGTCATTGAAGAAGACAGGATTTAAGCCATGCGACTCGTGTGCCAGGATGATGTCCATTACTGATCCTCATGGTGACTGTTTGTGGTGTCTGGGCTCGGATCACGACGTCAAGGGTTGTCGTTCCTGTTCGAAGATGAACCCAAAGGCTCTTCGAGAACGAGAGGCGAAACTCCTTCTTGCCAAAAATAAGGGTAAGGATACCAAGAGGACTTCGAGGTACAAGATCAAGGCGATCGAGGTCAAAGTCGAAGACGATGTCTCGGTCGGAGTTGGCTTCGAAGTCGGCTTCGGGGCATGCTTCGGGTGCCTCGAAGAAGAAGCATAAGAGGAAGAAGCATAGTTCGAGACATCATTCCGGCAGGGAGAAGGACTCGAAAAAGAAGTCATCCTCTTGAAGACATCAGAAGGGCATGATATCTCCCTCTCCAGCTCGTAAGCCTGAAGGTGAGGCCTCGCCTTTGCAGTCTCGGGAGCCGACATTGAATCCGTCTCCGGAGCCGTCCCAGTCTTCGGTGCACGATGAAGAGGAAGTTGAGGCGACTCCGGTACACCAGCCAGAGGAAGTCCAATCCAGTACAACCTCCTCAGGGGCAACCAGTGGGTTCGTACCCTCAGTTTCCTGGTCCAGGTCAGGACCCTTCGCATTTTCTAAACAATGTATGGCGTATATGCGAGAGCAATGTACTCCTCTGGTGCACCGGCTGGTCCCATGGGTCCATTGTCGTTTAATCTGGACGTGCCTCAAGCTTATGCTCCGGTGCCTTTCTTGCCGTTTATGCCGGCGCCTATTCCACCGTGGCATAGTTCGGCTACACCGAGGTCATCGACTCCGTGCACGGCATCACCGGCTCCGGAGCGACCTCGGGATCGAATTCAAGGTTCGATGCCGGTTCCAGCTTCTCATTCAAAGGCGGCTTCAGCTCCTCATTCGACGCCGGCCTGACTCCATCGGAGTTGTTACCGGATCCAACGACGTCGATTCGGATGGAGTGGTCGAGGAGTAGAGCACAGCGCCTTATGGAGGAGAGAAATTATGAGGAACCTGAGGTTAAAGAAGGCGAACTTCAGGATCAGGAGGATTACTTTAAAGAGTTGCAGGATGCAAGTGGTTTGAAACTTTCACCGGAATGGCAGTTGCCCTCTGTATCTGATACTCCTTCTAAGGATGTGGCTCCTTACCATGTGGTGATCAGGAAAGCTACAGAACTCTTACATTTGACTTTACCATCTGTGGAGTACAAGTCTAACATCTTTATGGAGGTTCTCCATTCTCCGTCCTCTGTGGTTGAGCCTACTCTACCATTTACTGAGGCTCTAACTGAACCTATATTGGAAGTCTGGAAGAGGCCTCTTACTGCTCCTGCGGTGTCAAAATCAGTTGCAAGACGCAATAGGGTGGCACCTGGAGATCCTGAATTCATGTCTATTCATCCTCTGCCAGAGAGTTTGGTGGTCCAGGCTGCTTGCTCAAAGAAATCGGCAGGTGTTTTTCCCCAGGTACCTGAAGATAAGGACTCTAAAAAGCAAGATCAAAATGCGAAAAAGGTGTTTTCGTCAAGTGGTATGGCCCTAAAATCCACGAATGCTACTTGTCTGCTGGGCAGATATGTTCATGCTTTGATGGACACAGTGAAGCAGCTATCATCTAAGCTTCCTGAGGAGGATAGGAAGAACTTTAGTGAAGTGGTATCTGACACACAGGCTGCAGCTCGTCAGGTCATACAAAGTGGTATGGACACGGCGTATTCAGTGGCTAGGATCATGGGGTCTTCGATTGCCACTAGAAGAGCTGCTTGGTTAAAGACTTCCGAGTTTTCAGCTGATGTTCAGGCTGCTCTGATGGATTTGCCTTTTGATGGCACAGGCCTTTTTGGAAAGAAAGCTGATGCTGCCTTGGAAAGGTTTAAAGATAGCAGAGCGACAGCAAGATCTTTGGGTCTGCAGACTAGAGGCTCTTTCACCAAGAAGTACAAGGGTTTTGGAAGGTCTACTTTTCGTACCTATAAGCAGAACCAACAGCAGCAGCAACAAAATCCTTTTTACAAGACTTACAGCGGTAGACAAAGGGGTCGTCCTAGTGGACGTCAAGCCTCTTCCTCCTCTAATACCCACCCCGACCTACAACACCAAAGCAGCCCTAGATCCGCCATTCCAGATCATGTGGGTCCAGTAGGGGGTCGGCTTACTTATTTTCTACGGGATTGGGAATCGGTTACATCAGATCTTTGGGTTCTCAATCTCGTAGAAAATGGGTATGCTCTTCCCTTTCGGGAATTCCCTCCAAATTGCCCTCCTTGCCAGGGTTTTTGCTTGGAGGACCACCTGTTGCTCCTTCAGGAAAAGGTACAGGTACTGTTCAAAAAGGGTGAGATAGAGGTGGTTCCAGAGCAGGAAAGGGGTCAGGGGTGCTACTCCCGGTATTTCCTGATCCCCAAGAAGGATGGCAGGCTTCGTCCAATCCTGGATCTCAGGATCTTGAACCTTTACCTGAAGCAGAAGTTCAAGATGCTCACCCTTGCACAGGTTCTTCAGGCACTGCCGGAAGAGGACTGGATGGTGTCGATCGACTTGCAGGATGCGTATTTTCACATCCCAATCCTGAAGTCGCACACGAAGTATCTCCGTTTTACGGTGGGGTCGCAACACTACCAGTTTGCGATCCTTCCGTTTGGTCTTATTACTGCGCCTCGAGTCTTCACCACGGTGATGGCTGTGGTGGCTGCACATCTCAGAAGGTCAGGGATTCCGGTATTCCCTTATCTGGAAGACTGGCTGATCAAAGCAGAGTCTCCGGAGATAGTGCTCCATCATCTGCAAGAGACAACTCAGTTATTACCCAGGTTGGGTTTTTCGATAAATGTACCCAAATCTCACCTGGTGCCCTCCCAGCACAACCTGATCATAGGTGTGGTACTGGACACAACTGTGTGTCGTGCATTCCCTCCTCCTCAAATGATTTGCGACATACAGGAGTTGATTCCTTTATTTTTCAATGGAGCGGTTGTTCCAGTCCTGAAGGTCCTTCGTCTGCTCGGTCTGATGGCATCTTGCATTCTGTTGGTCAACCATGCACACTGGCACATGAGGGCGCTCCAGTGGTGCCTCCACAGGCAGTGGTATCAACACCAAGGAGATCTCAGGGAGTCAGTGAGGATCTCCAGAGAAGCTGCTATCTTGGTGGAGTGTGGAGGGCAATCTGTCTCAAGGAAAGCCCTTCCATATTCCTCCATCAGTGGCCACAGTGATATCGGATGCATCACCTGGCCGGAGTTCTGAACGTGCGTGCACACAGTCTCAGTCGGCGGTTCTCGGCCGACCACGAGTGGAGGCTTCACCCGGAGGTGGTTCGTCACGTCTTTCGGACGTGGGGAACTCCTCAGGTGGACCTGTTCGCCACTCATGAGAATGCTCACTGCCCGTCATTCTGCAGTCTCCAGTTTCGGGTGCAGGGAGCCTTGGGGGACGCGTTTCAGTTGAGTTGGGACTCACAGCTCCTTTACGCGTTTCCTCCCATACCCTTGATTCCTCGGGCTCTGATTAAGATTCGCCAAGACTGGGCCCAAGTCATATTGATCGATCCGGATTGGCCAAGAAGGGTGTGGTACACAGATGTTCTCCACCTCTCCTCGTGCCCGCTGCTCCGTCTCCCTCACAGAGCAGATCTTCTCTCTCAGATGGAGAGGCAGGTTCTACACCCCCACCTCCAGACCTTACACCTTAATGCCTGGAGATTGAACGGGGCAATCTGAATTCCTGTTCTCTCCCGCACGATGTGGTGGATGTCATTTTATCGGCCAGGCGTGACTCCACTAAATCCATTTATTCTTATAGATGGTCCAAATTTGTTCTTTGGTGCGGGGAGAAGTCCATCGATCCTTTGAGGGCTCGTTTGTCGGACATACTTCTTTTTGCACTTTCTTTGGCGCAGCGAGGGTTTGCTGTGGCAGCATTTAAAGGCTATCTTTCGGCGTTGTCTGCATTTCTCTGCCTGCCGGATCAGCCGTCCTTGTTTAAATCTCCTATTGTTTTGAGATTTCTGAAGGGGCTTATGAATACATTTACTCCTACTCCGTTTATTGTGCCTCAATGGGACTTGAATTTGGTGCTTACTTATCTAATGGGTTCTCCTTTCGAACCTCTGCATAATTGTCCCTTGAGGTTATTGTCTTTTAAGACGGTTTTCCTTGTTGGAATTACCTCAGCAAGGAGGGTAAGTGAGCTTCAAGCTCTTAGTTCAAAGCCCCCATTCTTGACCATTCATGCTGAACGAATCGTTCTTAAGGACCAGGGCTGCTTTTCTGCCTAAGGTGGTGACTCCCTTCCATCTAGGACAGTCTATTACCCTTCCTACCTTCTATCCTACCCCTCACCCTTCCAAGGAGGAGGAGTGGCTTCACCGTCTGGACCCTTAAAGGTCGGTGAGTTTCTATCTTGATAGGACAAAGGACTATCGAGTGGATGACCAGCTATTTGTTGGATTTGCTGGCTGTAGGAAAGGAAGAGCTGTGCACAAGCGCACACTTTCGAGATGGATAATACTATGCATCAAGATCTGCTATACCCTGGCTGGTAAGGAACCTCCTGGGGGTATAAGAGCTCACTCTACTAGAGCAAAGTCATCAACATCTGCTTTGAGTAGAGGTGTACCTGTCGAGGATATTTGCAGGGCCGCGACTTGGGCGTCCCTCCAACCCTTCGCGAAGCATTACTGCTTGGATACCGAGGTGAGGAGGGACGGCCACTTTGCGCGCTCTGTCCTCCAGGATTTTCTGGTATAGGAGAGTGGACACCCTATTCACAAGGTGAGGAATCCACTGGCAGATGTATCTATCAGAAGAACAAGTTACTTACCTTCGGTAACGCTTTTTCTGGTAGATACAGTATCTGCCTGTGGATTCCTCACTGACCCACCCGCCTCCCCGTTGTCCACTCTTCTATACCTGTATTTATGTATTTTATGTATATTTATATTTGTATATATTTTGGTTTTTCATACCTTGGCTTTGCAATATGTGTGTAGTTTTGAATTGTATGTACTTTGTACACTGTATATGTGTATATCTTCTGTCATTGGTCCGTCTGGGTGCCTCGAAGGCACGGAAAAAAGGGTGGAACTGATGTCATCATGCCGACGTAGGTCTAATAAGGAGTCGGTGACGTCAGTCGGAGTTGCGCGCGATGCCGTGCTCCTATGATGTCGTCCATGCCGGCGTGCTACAAAAGAATTTTCCGAATGTTGCTGACGCAGGGGGATATTCACAAGGTGAGGAATCCACAGGCAGATACTGTTTCTACCAGAAAAATCGTTACCGAAGGTAAGTAACTTGTTCATCTTGGTTTCGGGACTTGCTATGTAATAATATTAGCATTCATTTGTAAATTTTTGTCATGAGCTTCTCCCTCCCATGTGCTTGTTGTTTGCCTGTGCTGAATTGCAGAACTAGAAAATTGTTCTCTATAAATAAACCTTTCTCTTTAAATTTCTTTTAGGGTTTTGTAATGAGCGAGAATCCTTTTACCTTTCATTTCCACCCATTTATTTGTTCATCACTATGCACCTCACAAGGCTTCTTTTTGTTGACCTAGCAGGCAGCATACAGTGATTAGCCTTTCTGCTGCTTCCTTTCTTTTGGATAGTCTATTTGATTTGTCTCTGTTTCCCCACTGATGTTTTTTTTGCGTATGTTTTAATTTTTAATTTAAAATTTACAGAACTGACTACGCTCTTTGTCATAGTATTTAACACATTCTTAGCGACTGACCTTTACAACACTCACATTTTATGTCTATGTCCAGTGAGTCTTTTGTGTGCTAAAGTTAATTCATAGTCACTGAGAAACGATTTGATGTCATTGTCCAAGAAGGGGCTGTTGTCTAATGAGGCTTGCGACTTTCTTGCACACCAGAAGCTACTGAGTTAGTGTACAAGGGTTTCAAAACAGGGTGCATTCACTGAGTTGTCAATGCTGGTTAATAGTGTAAAGAAGTTCATCTCTTTCCATTCAGTTATCGAAGGAACCCATTTATAGTAAGGACCGTGGGTTTTTATTAGATTGTATTTTAATTGATTCAAACTCCTGGGACAGGATGATTGATTTTAAAATCATTACACGACTGGATAGCGACCATCAAGCCCTCTCAATTGAACTAAAAGCATTAAACACACATAATACCTTCCAAGCTAACCCTTTTGACTCTGGGTTGATCATCTCAAACTGTAGTAGGAGAGTACAGTGAACCGATTTCCTCCAATCAAAGAACAAGATGAGTAACTTGTATGCTGCTCTAATTCCTGTGTTTGAAGAGGTGTCGGCCCAATATCCACAAAGTAGGGATGGCCTAGACTTGCAAGTGGTTGAGACTAACTTTTCCAAGCTTAGGGAGGGATCATTTATCCTAATATGTCCCCTAGACAGGCTAGGCCACCAACCCACCCGTGGTATAATAGCCAATGCCGAAAGGCCAAAAGGGCACTTCTGGTATCTATTAACAATCGCCCTTATATAAAAACCACAAGATAGGCATATAAACTGGCCGTTCAAGAAGTCAAAATTTGGTGGGAAAGGAATAACTGGGATACACTGAATATCGCCCTGGGGAATTAAGATATGAGGACGTTTTGGGTTATTGTAAACTCAGCCTCTTCTACCCCCAAAACAGCGGTGGAACCGAACCGGGACGAAGAGGTATGGCGGGAGCACTTTGAAACCCTTTATGCTGAGGAAAAGAAGCCTGAGAACAAGATCCAGATCCAGGTAGTTGTTCAGGTTCATCCATAAGCCTAAAGGAAATTGAGGGTGCATTGTTAAAAATAGCACCAGGTAAAGCTCCAGGTTTGGATAAGATCCCTGGGGACCTATATAGGAGCGAACCAGCCATCTGGATTCCGTATTTCTGTGTCCTTTTCAATGCTATACTGCAGGGCATGAAGATACCATCCAGTTGGCAGGACGCGGAGATAATACCGATATTTAAAAAAGGTTCCCCTTTCTTACCAACTAACTACAGACCTATTAGCTTAATAGATATTTCCCAAAAATTATTTGCGCGCGTCTTGCTGGCCAGGCTACATTTTTGGATGGAAGAAAAAGGGGTACTGTCCCCCCTTCAGGCAGGATTCAGGGAAAAGTTGTCGACACTGGACCAAGTATTAAGACTACAGCTCTTATACTGGAAGACCGTTTGCCTACAGGGGGGCAGTTTATATTACATTTTTGTAGACCTGTGGTGGCATTCAGTCTGGTGCCACGGGAAAAGTTATGGTCAGTTCTTATTGAGATGGGGGTCCCGGTGTATCTAATCCAACTTCTCAAGAGACTGCATGAAGATAACTATGCACAAATAAGATTTGGAAGGGATGGAAAACTTACGACACCCATACCAGTTAAACGAGGTGTATGCCAGTGATGCGTGCTGGCGCCCACGTTGTTTAGTCTTTATATTATTGGATTGATTGATGCCTTGGCAATAGAAAAAGATTTTGATGCCCCTAAGCTAGCGTCCCGCAGAATCTTGGCAATGATGTTTGCCGACGATACTCTTCTGGTATCCAAATCTCCCATGGGGATCCAAAAGTTTCTCGATAAATTTGAATTGTTCTGTATGGAAAGAGGTCTAGAAATAAACCTACAGAAAACTAAATTTATGGCGTTTAATAACCCTAAAAGCACTCGCCCAAACCCTTCATTAAATGGGAAACCCCTGGAAAGAGTCTCATCTTTTATTTATTTAGGTCTCACAATTACTGAAGATTTGGATTGGGGGGCCCACAATACCAAGTCGACATTAAAACTAGCGCAATCGACAGGCGGCATCATGAAGGTCTTTAGTAGATCTAGTAAGAGAACCGTCAGCCCAGCCTTAGAAATTTATAAGGCCCAATACCTCAGACAGCGGTTTAGATTACCAACAAGTACCCCACTGATCTCATTGAGATTAGATACTGCGATTGCGATATGTCAAGTCTTAGACCTTTATTGTATTGGCGTCGCCTATGGTCCACTCCTGAACTCTTGTCTTATAGGGAGGAATTACTTGATGTTATGACAGTACAGGGTGCAGTTAAACTCTCTTGGTTTGCCCATATTACATTTTTACTGATTAATATGGGCCTGGGAGATTGCTGGGCTGAACCAGATCGTGCCTGCCAACAAATTACAAGGAAACAAATGAAGGTCCATTATGATGAGTACAGAAGGGCCCAACTTTATTCTTGTCCCAAGACGGGCAAATTATCTTTAGCTTTTTTAGAAGTGAAAGATGTTGCCTGCCTTGAGCCAATATTAGATCTCATTAAACCAGTGGAGGCAAGAAAGCTTTTTTTACAATTCAGGTTTGGGGTCTTTCCACTCCGATGTTTCACAGTAAAGTGGAGCAAAGACCAAAGGGTTCTGTTTCCTGCATGTGATTTCCCTGAAGAAACAGTGTTACATGTTTTTTTTTAGCTGCCCTGGCTACCACAAGGCAAGGAAACGCTGGTTGGTTCAGATCTGTAGGAATGTTGGTAGCAGGCATTGTCTTGAGGTGTTTCGGATACTGAAGTCCAACCTCAGCATACCGATTGTGTTTTCAGTCGCTGGATTTCTGTTTTCCATGTGGTGTACTAGAAGGGTTTTATTGAAATCATCCAAGGAGGCCCAGGTTTTACCATAAGGTTTTACTGTATTTCTTTTTAACAAATAGTATCTTGCTGCCTACGACTAAGTCTACTTTTATGGACCCAGCTCTTCTTATGAAATTGTCCTGTTTTAATAAATTATTTATTTATTTATTGCATTATGCACTTTCCGATATCAATTTGTATCTATCGCCTAGTTCTAGCATCCTATAAAGTTATTTCTATTTTCTATCTTTGGATGATGGAAGTCAAATTTTTCATCTAGGTTAATCGTCCTTCTTTTTTTTTTTTACTGTTCCGAATTGATATTTGTATGCTTCTCTGTATGTTATATATGATTCTAGGAGATGTATTTTTAGGTCATTCTGACCGAAATAACGTTTTTCTGAACTGAACTGAACCATTTAGGAGGGGAGGCATTCTGGTTCATGCACGTGCATGTATATCACAAAGGCATAATGCGTGGTTTCATGCAGTTACATGGAAAAAGTAAGTAACTCAGAAATACGATTGATATTGATTTACATTGCCCCTGTTCATGAAGTGGGGGTCCCAGGCAGGCCCGGACTGGCCATTGAGGGCACCGGGCAATTCCCCGGTGGGCCGCATGGCTGGGGGCCTGTTTTGGGCCCCTGGGGCCGTTTTTGTTACAGGGCCGTTATGCTGCAAAAACGGCCCTGTAACAAAAACGGCCGAAAACCGGCCCTGTAACAGAGGGCGGTCGCACCTCTCCCCCCCCCCCCCTCTCCTCCCGGAGGGGGGGAGGGGGAGCCGGCCGGCCGAGCACTTTGCCAGGGCCGGTTCTGGTTCCCAGTCCGGCCCTGGTCCCAGGGCTGATAGCAAGAGCTCCCAACACCCAATACATTTTTCCTCCTTAAAGGAACTTTTTTGCAGGACCGCAAGTTCAATTATTCATCACGCCATGGAGAGAGACAGATGAATGGCTGTTACACTTCAAGACAAATCAATTCAGGACTGTAGGTACTTTTTGTAAGCTCAACATTTGTATATTTGGGCCTCCTAATTTACAATTTTTCTTTTATGCAATCTTTAGTCTTATACAGGATTAGCATTAAGCTATACACTAAGATATCAAGAGAGCTTCTATACAACAATGCCTGCCTAGATATGTACTCTATGAAAGATAATAATTGGACCTGGTTATAAGACCCAACTCCTCGCTCTTTCAGGAAGCCCACTGTACCAACACCGTACATATTTTTACTGGATGGTAAAGTCCTCCCAATCCATTCTTAACCCTGTTCTAATCAAGCATTGAGCCTGTTGGTAGCTTTAGGAGTAGATGCTAATTTTTTTTATTTTTGGTGGGGCAATAGTTGTAGATATCTAATAAATGTTTCTCCACTGTCTGTGTAGAGAAACCCATCTATAAGTTAACAAACTTTCACTGAACTATTCCCTCCTCTGATACTTCTGAGATAATTCTACTAACATCACTTCAGTAATCTTGAAGAGCTGGGCAAATGTGTTTAGGTCCATTTTTAGCAGTTGGAAAGCATTGAACTTTGAAGTTTATCCCAAACAATCCCATCATTTACTGGGACAGCTGAAATGTTCAAAAGGGACAGGTCTCTTTTCAGTTTGTGAAGATGAGTGAGGCATTGGCACCTCATTGATCAGTTCTGCGGCAGAGCATCCTGAAAAAAACTGTCACAAATCCAACGCAAAGTAATATAAAATCCAAAGGACAGTGCCATCCAAACATATATCTAAGGTGGGACCAGATAATTTTGTTTCAGCCATGAAATCATCTGTTCCCACATGATAACCTGAAGCCATTAAAAGAAAGGTAGGTGGGATTACCAAAAGTGTTGGATGAAAAATCATCTATTCCTAAATAACAACCAGAAGAGCTTTGTTGAAAAACAGGAGACACCGGTTCAGTTAGAGAATTGGTAGAGTCCATGAGAGGTGGATCAGTATAAACAATATCATCTGCAGGATTCTCTCCATACCTCCCCAGCTGGGGAGAAACAGTTTTGATGTTGCTCAAAAGCTATAGTGGAAATTCCTGTATGGAAGCAAGAAGAGTTAGGGAACTACTTAGGGCTTCTAGTGGCCTAATGTTTGGAATCAGCTGTACGAAATAACTTGATGTGATCAATGGAGACAAAAAGGTTGTCTTTAGAACCAGCAATCGGTGGCAGTATTACAGTTCTTGTACCTTGAATACCAAGGACTGGCACAGGTGCATGGTATAATGGGCCAAACTTCTTCTTTACCGCAACCCTTTCTCAAAAGAGATTTTCATTTTGTGGGTTTCAGCTGGAAGGTGCTGACTGCTCTTTGATTAAATTAGAAGCAGGCGTCTTCAATTGTTCGTTTGATTGGCCGTTATGGAAGTGTCGCAAATCTTGAAGACAGCGGAACGATCATTTACGTCAAAGGGCATGGCTGCGGCCACGATGTCTGGACCATCAAGGTCTGTAATATACTTTTTTATTCGAAAAAAGTACCCATGTGTATTCCGGCCACCCAAAGATCATTAGGGAGATTATTAAGTGCTCTTTATTACTCATATATGTGATGGATCCAGCTACGCCCTGTACCTAGTACTCTAGCTGTTAAAGATTACTCTAAGTCACCGTTCATCCTCTCCACTACCAAATTTTCCTCTGCACGGTATGGGAAGAATAATGCACCCTTGCACCCAGGTAAGCCAAGGTATCGCTGTAAGTATTAAAGGCGAAATTAGGGTCTTGGTCTGAGTGGAATGTAGTGCATGTATATGTTCTGATAAAGACTTGCAATTCTTCACTAACAGTGTGAGCGTCAGCTGAATGTTGTGGCCAGACACAGTGGAACCTTGAGCAAGAATCAACTGCAAGTAGGATAGGTTTAAATGCTCCATCTGAATTCGGAGGACCCCAATGGTCCAAATAAGTTTATCTGAAAGGTTTGTTGGATTTGTCTGCATTGGGCATGCCACAGTAGAACTTTTAATTTGTTGACAAATATCACAACCAAGTGCATATTTCTTGTCCTGTTTATATAAGCTATGCCACCAATAGCATTGCTGTAGTAACAGAACTGTGGCCGCCACACCTGCATGTGCAGAAGCAACACCTTGAAGCACAACTATTGTTAGGCGAGCCTGCGGTCTTGGTTTAAGAATTAATTGATCACCGACCCCTGGAATTGTAACAAAGGGAACATTTTTGTTTGCGTAAATTATATGTCTATTTTACCAGAAAGCCCCTAGACAAAGGGGTGCCTTTACGTGTAGCATTAATGGCATCCAGTATATCATCATCTACCCTCATAAGAACAAGTAATTGCAGCAACTGTTGCAGTTGCAACTGCAGATTTGGCTGCTTCATTTGCGTAAGAACATGTTGTCCTCATTTTGTTGCACCCTATGTCCACAGTTCCAATCTGCAATACACCATATTTGAAATGCCTAAAGACTGTTCTATTATAAGATTTCTTAGCATTCCATTGCCCATTGTAGTGGCATTATTCCATGTAATTATTTTCTTTCAGCGACCTGATTGATAACTTACCTGGTATTACTTGGGAGGTACCCTATACTGCTTTGGCTTGACATTGTTGAACATGGTGTCAATGCACTGTTCATGTTATATTTTTGTTAAAAAAAAATAATAATACCATGAAACACACACTATAAGCGTGGGGATTTCTGAAACTGTATGTTCCAGTTCAAGAAGCAAGGCTTTTAGTTTAGCCAGTTGTGCTGTGCTTTCCCCTAGGGACTGTGTGTGAGTTTTTGCAGTTGGAATTTTCCATCCAACATCACATTATGAATGGTGGCGCACGCCAACAAATATTTGTGCTTTGTGCCTATAGCAGGTTGGGGTGAACCATCAGTATAAATAACATATTTATACTGCTCAAGAGGCAAAACATTGCTGGGCAGGGGATAAACATGCTCATATTGAAAACATTGTTGTGTCTTTAAAGACAGGTCAAAGACAAAGTCTACATCCATAGCTGTTAAGGATGTTGCCCATTGTATCCTTATGGAACACTTACTTTTGTGGTAACCTCTATGGCTGAAATGGGAGTAACAACAATAATGCTTTTCCCTTATGCAAGTGGCCTTTCTTTAAGTATAGCCATCTGCACTACAGTCGGTATCTTTTTCAGTGGATGCAAAATGCATTTTCACATTGGAATATAAATGCAATTTATATACAGTTGGCACTGTTTCACCTTCATTAAAGGGGACATATGTAAGGCCATTGGCACCCGCAACTATGCGGATGACCAGATTTGTTGTATTTGCAAATGTATATAAGTGACTTGTTGCAAACAAGTCAGATTGCAGTGATCTGAGTATGTCTGTATGTTCTGATGTCCAAGGTGTACTGGAAAATTCTGTATGAATTAGTTCCCTAATAGGTGCTTTAGCATCTTGTCGTCTTGGGTATTGTGGCTGCACTTGTGGCCTGGCTCTTATGGGTATTTGTTTTGAATGTGGCTTCTGACCGATAAGCCACAACCAATCACTGCAATCCCACCTGGGAGGCAAATATATCATTACACCTTTGAATAATATACACTTTTAAGCATGTCTTACCACCCCTGGCACAGCAAGACTGCAACACAAAACAAACAGCACCTTTTGAAAAGGAGTTTTATTTAACAAAATGTAAAGACTATCACTTTTAGAATAAGGCTTGGGGTTTATTACATAATACTCTCCAAACAAAGGCTGTCTCAGATACCAAATGCATTAGATTCAAATATATGTAGCAAACTTATAATCTAAAGCATGGATCAATAACTGAGCAAACTATAATACTGATTAATAAACAAGCAATAACTGATATAGGATAAGATACACTGGACGTCCTGCAAGAGATCAGAAAGATATATTTACAGAGTAGAGGATCACTCTGGATGTGCACCTCCCACACCACAAAGAAAACACCTCAAACGATCACAGCCACTGGCTCACATCACAACGGCAATAATCTCAAAACTCAATACATCACCTGATGCATACACTGCCCACTTCTGGCCGGGGGAAGTCTTCAGAACAGCCGGGGATCAGAGCTCAGCAATGAGGGTTCAATCCGAGATAGACATGTTTGCCCTCACTCGGAATCCAAACTCCCAAACTTCCACTTCCACCAGACCAGTGGAGGCTCCCCCTTTTAATACAAGTGAAAACATTGGTCGAAGCTTCTAGCAAGCCTCGCCTCCTTTTCCTATCAGATTCCGTACCACTCCGTGCCAAAGACACAGCATCGATTGATCGGTTCTGCAGTTGTCATCAAAAAGTATTGGCTGTGGGGCCCCCATTAAGAAAACAGAAATGGAAACAGCCAACACAAAAATGGGTTATCCATTTAAAGGTTCAAGCTAGAACAGCCAACAAAAAAATAGGTGCTTCCTAAAATACTCAAAATACTGTGGAGGATTATTTTCCAGCACCAAGGATGTCTCCCGAGGAGGTGTAAGGGTACTATGGGCATGCACTTGTACTACTTAGGGGGCCTTTTAAATAAGTACCAAACTGTAAACATTCACCAAACATATAGTAGATAAATAACCATGTGTATTCTGTCCATTAGGTTACCTCCAGCTTACAGCTTTTCAATCTATTCCTGTCTCAATTCACCAGAGAATTCATTTCCCCCACGTACTAAATTACATAGTACAAATGCAAGGTTCTAACAACTCTACACATCTCCCCCTTATACCTACAAATTACTATTGTCAACAAAAAGGAAAATGAGAACTATGTTTTTACCGTTTAAATGCATTACTAAATAAATATTTCTAAGAACATATGTACGCAAGGAATATACTTATAAGATATCATAATGACATGCATGGATGCATTCAATACATGCACCTAGTAAATCCCCCTTAGCACTCAAATGCATGTGCACATGAGTTTATACAATCGCCTTTGATGCTAATATTCTTCTTCATCATCCATGGCTCTTTTTAGACACTTGCACACACTCCCCAAACTCCAAACAGATCCATCCTCCAGAATCACTACATTTTATCTCTTTTACCTTGACCGGTTGGGAAAAGTTACTTTCCTCTTTCCTGACATTTTCTGATTTTCTCATTGCCACCCAATCACCACACTGTTTGCCTGCTCTTTTGGTATCTTTCTTAGTGTCGTCATATTTCTTAGATTTTTGTTGTTTCTCTCCCACACTTTTTTACAGCATTGTGGTCAACCCACACACATTCTTTACTTTTTAACCCTGTTGGAATTACCCTCCTCCCTGCTTCCTTATTTTTAAGGAAAATGAAAGATGACACCACCGTCATTGAGTGAGGCGTAACTCTGTATGCTCAGATCAATTTCCCTAACTCCTCTTTTCAAGTTAATCTATTGGCCAAGGATAGTTGGAAGTTCCCCATAATTAGCAATTGACTCGCTCAATTAGTCAGTTAGCCTGAGGTCTGAATAGTGCTACCTTCCTAAGTTTGACACCCATCTTTTTGAAAAACTCTGACCCTCTTTGGTATGTATCAATACAGCCCCTATGCCCACACTCCTTGCATTGATTGTTATATAAGTCTTGGCAGTAGCATCAAACTGCCTGAATGTAGGAGTTTGTAAAATTCCCTCTGTTATGTTCTGGAAAGCTATATAACAGTTCTTGTCCAAACTGAAGTTGACATTCTTTTTTATTAACAATTTCAGTGGTTCATCTATCTCAGTAAAATTGGCTACAAACTTGGAATAGTATTCTGCCAGACCTAAAAATTATTTAAGCTGATCTATGCAAACTGGCTTAGGTGTTTCACACACTGCCAACACTATAATTTTCTTTGGTCAGATGCCTTCTCTGGAAATCAAAAGACCCAAGTATGTTACTCAGCTTTTCCTCAATTGGCATTTCTCCTTCTTTATCGCTAAACCACACTTTCTCAATTGTTCCATCACCTGTACCATCAATTCATCATCTTCTTTTCCAGTCTTCCCCACTGCCACAATATGGTCAAGAAAATATAAAACATCCTTTAATCCATCAAATATGTGCTGCATCATCCTTTGGATCACTGCTGAGCCCGATGCTGGACCAAAAAGCATCCTGCAATAACGACAGATCCCCAGAAGTGTAACAAATGATTTAAGATGTCTCGAACTTTCGTAAAGATCAATTTGATGATATGCAGTTGATATATTGATGAAAAAATGTCACCTTCTCACATTGCCATCAGCTTGTCTGAAATATTTGGAAGTGGTTGCCTATCAACCCAAATGTTTCTATTGAGGTCACGCAAGTCAAAGCATAGGCAAACCTTTCCCCCTCCTTAGGGGCCACCACAATGGGTGCTAGCCACTCTGAGAGCTTAATAGACTCAATTATCTTTGTTCCAATAATTTATCAAGTTCGTTTTGCAATGACTCTCTCATCAGGTGTGGGACATTCCTCACTTTGTGAACAATTGGAAGAACACCTTTCTTCAGCAAAATTTTATGCGAAAAGCCTTTAAAGCTGCCAGGACTTCTCGCAAGTATTTCATAATATCCTTCCGTATCTTTCCGAGGATGCCAGCCCAACAGATCTGAACCCTGCTTGGTTATGTGTACACAGTCCAATATAGCTATTTTTCAAAACTCAGTTTTCATCCCCACAATGTCTACGGTTTTTCCACCATAACCCACAGCCCTGATGTCCGATTTGTTCCATTCAACATCCTCCCAATTTGTCTCATAGGTATCTTTGGATATCGACATAATTAAGCTTCCTGAGTATGCCAGTATCCTCACTTCATGGCTATCTGTATGCAGGTTGCAGTGAGGTTTTTCTGAATTGTCTGTGCTTTTCTTCTCAAATTCTTTTCCTTCTGGGGTTGTATTGATTATTTCTTCACTATTATCCAACTCCTCTATAGTAAGCACTATTTTGTCTACAATTTCACATAGTGATCTATTTCCTTAACTTTTATGATTCCAAATTTCATTGTGTAAGGCTTAACAGAATGACCTTTATGTCCAGAATTGCCGCATATAACATTGCTTGCAGCATACCTTTTGCTAGATGCTAGATGTTCTTGCGCTCCACATCAATAACATTTTATTATTCTGGAATTTAATCCTGAAAAAGTAGACTGATTCTGTTCTTTTTTCTGGGATTTCCTTTGTTGTTGTTGGAACTTCTCCTTAGATTTCACTTTCCTAATATCTTCTATTGACACACCAATTTCAGACCTCTTGGCCTGAGTTCACCTACACCACTACACCTTTGCTAGCTCACCTACACCACTTTTATCATTTACATTATCCAGATATGTATGTGCCTGAGCCCTTGGGCAATTTGTATGGCTTCTTCTTTTTCCTGTACTCTTTTATTATTTGTACTCCACACTGTTCAATTCCTAGTCAAGTATTCACTCAAATTTTCAAATTGGCACATCAGTGAGAAGCCTCACATTGCTGCTCTGTAAGAGGCAATGTCCTCATCTGATGTTTGAATCCTAGAAAAAATGAATGGCGCTGTAACACAGTGTTTACTTTTGCCTTAAATCATGCATCCAATATTTGCAAAAACATCTCATATACATTAGTGGGCTGCCCATTCCCAAAGAGATTTCAGGCAAATCTTCATACAGCCTGCTCCCTTAAACACCAAGATGGTGGAGTAAAATTGCTGGTCTTCTCACAGGACCTTTCTTGTCAGCACCAATAGCCAACATATAGGTGGGGAAATAGTGTCTCCACTCTTTTCAAGGTATTGACATTCAGCCAGAAATGTAGGTGGTGGAGCCAACCCCTGATCAGCCATGTTAACTTCATACTAGGAGTTAAATTATGCAATGCACTAACCACACTTTATACCTATAAAGGGAATTGTACATTGATGAACACAACAAAGTAATAACTAATCAACATTAAAAAAATAACACAATAAATTAAAATAAGACATATAATATCCAAGGTACTTACAATATCACTTCTGATTTCGTATTAAAAACTGTATATTTCCTTTAGTTGTTGTTCTTAAGGTAGTTTTCCTCTATGTCAAAACTTTAAGATTTGACCATAGGGATGTGCCGTAGTTAAGGTACTTTTCTCAGTGGAGAAGGTGAAGCCGTCGAAACAGGAGAAAATGCAGTTCAGCAGAAGAGCTCTAACATTGGACTAGAAAGACTGGGTATTAATGATCAGTAGAATATGATTTTGTGAACAATGGCAGGATCCAATGATTGTCTCTGTGCTCAAAAATTCCTTTGACTTGCTGTGACTCTGATTCTAGAGCGTTTCCACACAGAGATGGCACGCGAAGCATGTGAGTAAGTCTTGACAGAATGTTGCTCCTCACACGCTCAAAACTTGGTACAAGATGCAGCCTTTCAAATAATGCATCACTGGCTACTCAAGACAGCTCTTGATATTTTGTTGGAATTACTGATGCGCTGGCAACAATACATGTTCAGTGCTAAGTCCCGTTCAAATAATGCTCTTAACAAGCACTTCTGCAATATGATAGTGCACTGCCCAACTTTAAACTGGGGTTTGCCAATAAATACTAACAAGTCAAAAATCCAGATTAATTGCTCTGCATTCTGAGCATTGAGTTAACTTCCTCACATTCTAAATTCTTTATTACATATACAAAGTTCTACCAACTCTACACAAAGCAATGTTTATAGCGTCACGTCGCAAGGATTCTGCTGGTAAAGCAGAACTGTGCCTTGGGTGGACAGAACATCAGAAGGTAGGGACTGAGCCCCTCTCTACAAAATCAGTATCTGTCGGTCTAAATCCTATCTTGCTCTCAGTGCCTCACCTGCACTCCTAACCTTCCCAGAGTAGCAGATGATTTTGGAAACCTAGAACATGACCCTCTAGTAACCAAGGGAACTGTGAAAACAGATCACCTTTCATCTCTCACTCATGTATGTCCTTAGTAAACAAAAGACAGACACAAAGAAAGTTTACAATATATTTAGTGAAACTATTGTAGTCCTTTATGAAGCAAACGTGCTGCAATCACTTGGCAAATGAAACTAAACCAAGTAATTACCATTACTATATGGGTATATAAAATAAACATCCCCACCATGGCAAATATCTATCTGTCTAGACCTTCCTGCACTGTTTAAGCCCGGGGATATTAGTGATCTCTGGAATTTGCAACAGACCCCATACCTCATGTATATGGTTAGGTGGTCCGCATCATAGGTGTAAACTCAGTTTACACAGACTTCATGTCAGGCTGTATGGGTGTTCATTCCAGGACAGGCCTATCTACTTCAATTCTCCGCTCTGCCCCTAACGGGTCGAGGCACAGTTTATATGATGAGAATTACTGTCTGAGAAGACCACAGCTGTGCTATCGTGTGATGTATAAAATGTTGGGAGCTGTCGCTGACAGAGCAGAAAACAGTACATACACCATGTTAGGTATTATAGATGACCTTGTTCAAAATGCATATACTGAATCCCAAGAAGAGTCACTAAATAACAAACAACATGCACAGCGTAGTTCTAAAATAATATATTGTCTTGAAAACAAATTTATTATGTGTCGCTGTGCAAAGCAGAAGCAGCCTAAAACATCTAATATGCAAAACTATGGGAGAAACTAAGTTGGCCCAGAAGGGAAACCACTACAAAACTATGTGCAATGTAAAACAAAAGATTACTCTTAAGGTTAGATGGTTTGAAAGTCATGCGTAGCTAATCACTGGATACTTAGCGTAAACTCATAATCTCCAGTGTTAACAAGCATCTCTTCAACTCCTTATTTGCCTACTCATCTTGTGTTCTTCACTGGCAAACAGTGCCACTTTATTATCCAACAAGAGTTCTTTATCAGTTTCTCCTTGAACACCTCCAGTGGCTGGGGCTAACCAAAAAGGCCAATTAGGCACCTACTGTTATTTGAACTTTGAGAATCTATTTCTTGTCCATGAGTATCCTTCCTCCATAATTTAATTTTACCATTGTTCAGTGTGTGCCCCTGGTAACTAGTAGCAACCCATTTTCAGTGATCAACAGTGCTATTGTTTAGACATTCTGGAGTGGCTGGTTGATAAAGGCTATAATATGAGATACCTCCCTTCATGTTAATACCATACCACAATGCTTGTAATATCTTCAATTACAAATTCTTGAAGTTTTTCGGTGCTTAGAACTTATACAGACACCGTTTCTCGATGGCGGATGCAATATTTCATCTGTGTCTCGTCCAAACTAGCATTCAGGTTAGAGTGGAGAACTCTCTTTCTTGGCTGCTTTTTACAAACATATGAGACACACACTCTCCCTAAAGTCCATAGAAAGTTATTAATAAAAGCTTAGATTTGACCAAGTTCTAATTTTTCAGTACAAAAGGAAATACTCCCTAAGACAAAACAGTTTTGGCTGGATTGCCATCTTCACAATGTTTATGTGCTCTGTTAGAGTTAATAGCAGTCTGCCCCATATCTGTAATATAAAATTGACCATTAACCTTGATCAAGAAGAATCATAGTCTGTATTCCTGCCCATTTATCTTTATCCATCTTCGACACATGAAATTGTCCAAAGCCTCCAATGACTTTCTCTGCGATCCCAGTAATGATATCTTCTAAAAAGAACAGCCCATTGCGTACATTTATAAAAAATTTTGTCTCTAAAAATGTGAAATACCTAAAGGTCTTTTAACCCGAGGGCAGTTCTAGCAGCTTACTATTGGCGTTACCAGGTATGATCCACAAAGTTCTTTCTCTTTTCAAAAACATTTCTGCTGCCTTCTCATATTTCAAGGCACTGTAGTTATGCATTGAAAGCTTTTTCTTCAGAGCCTGCTTTCTGAAAAAGTAATGCCTGTATAGTTTGGGCATACATAAAGGCATCTTTAAATGATGTTTTGATTTTCATATCCTTGAAGGACTTCTTGCCAGTCATTACTGATACACCCTTTAGATTGTTCTCTTTGAGAAATGACATTTTGGTAATATTTTCCATCTCTGTCCTGTTGTAGAGAATTCTTTCCCTATGTGGGACTCGAATTTGATTTTGGCTTTACTCGTGCATAAAGCATATTAGCTTATGGATTTCTGTTTCAAGCTTGATATCTTAGGAGTCCTGTACTATTTTGTCTGCGCCACCAAGGTTATACTTCGGAAGGCCTTTTTATTTTTTAGAAACGTATTAATGGAATTTCATTGAAATTCTTTAAAAGTACCCTTCTTATGCTTTGCCTTAGACTGAATGCTTCTTTGGCTGAAGAAACATGCACAATGTAAAATGTCTCAAGACTTTTGAAGTTTTACCTGAAAAGATCAAAACTTTTCAGATATTTTGGGCATGTTTGCCAGATATAATGATCTTATTCCAGACAATAAAGCAGGTAAATGCAGGTTTGCCAGTTGGATAGACTATTGCATTTTGAGATTCTCTTACATAAAAGGAGTTCAGTCTGTCTTCTCAGAAGCCTCTTATTTGTCTCACTAGTGAAATAGCAACTTCAAGATCAAATTGTGAATCCAGAGAAAATCCACAGTTTTAAATAAAGGTAATTTTGTTCCAGGACAGGAACTCCATTCACCATCCGGCAATATCTAACTCAACCTCCTCCGGATAGTTTTCACACTCATAAACATAGATTCTCCAGTATTAGAGTATCTTTCATAGATTCACATGCTTGAATCATTCCCTGTCGTCGAAGTGGGAGTCCCACGGTACATAAGAATCAGTAAGGAATGACATTACCATTACAGTTACTAGAGAAAAAACATTCACTTTAACATCTCGTCCTGGTCATTTGAATGGTCAAAATCCCAGCCAATTAGACAGAGGCTCCAGGCACTCTGATTTTCTACCGCACGTCATCTGAAGGGAGTCTCCCTGAGCTCTGCTCAGTATTTTTCTCTTTGGCCTACTGAATTTGTTCTCATCTTCAGATCACTATGTCTTCTTCAAAAATATCTCTCTTCAGGCATTGTGACTTCATTCGGATGACCCCCCCACAAGAATTGTATCTATTGCCTTCACCCTGATCATCAGGTGAGAGACTGTACAATTTGCAGAACCTTCCCTCAAAAGACTTTGACAGGTAGAGAAAGACTTCTTCTGTAGCTACAGTAGTTAACAAGCATTGGCATAGCCAATAGGTCTCGCTTTTGGGACGTTATAAGTATTTAGTTTTCCAGCACAATATCCTTTGTGCAACAAAATTAACTGTTGCATGGTTAAACATTTATGAGGTTCCTAAGGCGAGACCAATGTTTGTTCAATGTGATATGGATTTATATCAATGATTTGAATATTATAGGAACTATATCTAATGATGCTGTTTTACATATTTTGCAATGTCTTTAATTAGTTGAGCAAAATATAATAAAGTTTAACCCTGAAACAGTACCAGCCCATTTTAAACACTGGCTCTACCCATCTGTAATTTCTGCTTCTCACTATAGTCTTATCGTTCACCCTACGCTTATCGTCTAAATGAATGTATTTTTTTAACCATTATTTTAGTGAGTGCAATGTAGTGATAGGCTAAAGATAATCTCTGCTTACCCCCTTGTTAGTTTTGGACAAGCAGTTAGGCTTACCCTGGAGTTAATGTGTAAAGCGTTGCACCAAATTTACATAGCAACAACATAGTAGGCACTCCACCAAAGGAACTCCATACAAGGTTATAGTTAGAATAGCCTTTGTATTTTTTAAACCTATTAGAATAGTTTTTATAAAATATATACACTGTGCCAAGTGACACTGGGTAATATTTACAGGGTGCGAGAGTTAGTTAATTATGTTTTATTAGATTTTTTGAGAGTTATTGAAGTAGTAGGAGAGTGAGTGAGTGAGTGAGATAGTGAGTGAGATAGAGATTGAGATAGTTTTTTTTAGAAATTTATACAACAAAGATAGTGTCAACATCGCTTAAGGAGGGCATAGATATGATACATATCAGAGGGGAAATAAGATGTTTGAAACGTGATGGGGAAGGTCATTAACCTAGAATTGACCCATTAAAATTCAAGGGGAGGGGTTTGCACGAGAAGATTTAGGCAAAGTTAAAACAGAAGCATACAAAGAAAGTCCTACAGATGAAGGACTTGCACGTTGACAGGAGATCACAAAAAATTCCCATAGTGAAGAAGACCTGAGTATGGTGAAAATGGTAGGTTGAAAGGAATTATATAATGCAAATACAAAACATACCTGAATTGGGGGCATCTAAACATACCAGTAGCAGTAAAAGGATCGGTGGGCAAAAATGCTCAACATACAAAATCTGGAAGAATAAGGGATATAAAGGGAGAACATAGGAGCACAAAAGTCTCAGGGGGTAGGTAGACCAATCCCAAAATCAGATACAATGAGCTTACCAGGAGCCTTATATCAATACAGCTGAAGGGTGGACATACATGGCGGTCATCCGACTCAACTTGCGTAGTGGTTCAAATGCAAAGGGGTAATTTTTAAAATAGGTCCAGTCTCCAATAAGAAAGCGCTCAATGACACATATTCAGGAGAATACAGAGTACATCTACAGAGATGATAAGAATAAACCCAAATAAACAAACAAAGCATAACTCAAGAGGAAAGAGAGTAGGAACACAGAGCATCTATGTAGGAGGGAAAAATTGCATCATATTAGCAGAGATATTAAACCCGTCTGAGTGTCTCAAGTAAGCAGACATCCAGGGGTAGAGCTGCGCTACATTCATACGGGCTACAGAATAAAGCAAAGATCCCTATTGGATTATACACCACGTGCCTAGAGACGTACATAATTATATAGCGCTTGAAAGCACAAGTTAAATACATAATTAATGCTAAGGAGACACTGTGTGATTTAGATGTGTCTCCAAATCGGATGCGGATTGTTTAGATTACTGAAAGATCCGTGTTGGATTAAAAGTAAGGAAAGGTGAAATGTAAACTCACAAAATCCCACAGAAAAATAAGATACAGCAAGGCATGAGGTAAACGGGCCTTTGATTACGAGCGTGGGGTAAGCTAGATGGATCCTGTCAACAATAGCACAAGCTCTACAGTGAAGAGTCTTTCAAGGGGAGACAATGTACAACAGGACTTACCCACGGTGGGATATTCAACACGGCGGCCATAGTACTCCTGCGGCGTTCTGGGAACAAAACTCCTGCTCTATGTCAGATCAGCCGAGCAATACGGAAGACGCTCGGCGAGAATACAAAGGAGTTGCAAGACACAGCAGCCATTCACAGTCGAGTGGGTCACCCCCCTTCCTAAGCGTCAGAAACCGCCTAATAGAGAGGGGACTGCATCAAGTCATGGATTGGAGGCTGCTCTCCAGTGGCCATTTTTGTAAGGGAGGAAAGCCTTATTTTATACACAGTAAATGCAGGAGGGGAGTAAAGATACATTAATTTACAGAAAGCCCAATGAGGTCTCGGAGGGAAGGAAAAAGTTATAATATTTATACAATACCGGTCATTGTGAGATAATATAACAATGGGCAGTGTCACAAGAGGAGGGGGAGTGAAAAAGGTTTACTCAAGGGTCTCACGGCAAAACAAACTAGGGAAACAAGCCCGGGAGTTGTGTGCGCGCACACAAAAAAGAAATAAATAAGAACGCGAGTGGTGCACTCGCGCGCGCAGCAGCATCAAAAGTGAAACCATGAGGAGGAGCTACGCTAGCAAACAAGAAGCTCCCGGCTCCGCCGACCTCCGAATCCTGCCAGATGATCCTGTCATTTATCCTGATTTTGCGCCCTGCCTCCTTGTGTATGAACCGAACTACAACTTAATGGTGCAATCCCGAGATTTCTACCGGTTTGGTGGACGAAGTTACGTCATGTGGCAGTTTGCGGCCTAGACCAGCTTGGAAGCCGGGGTCTCGGGTACTAGCCCAGCCGCGTCTCGGTTGAACAACATCGGCTGTGATCGTGGGACAGGGTCCAGTCTACCGAAGTGGAAGTTTTTTTTTTTTTTGGACCGAAGTTGACGGCGATTGGCTGAGTCGGTAACATCGAAGGAGGGGTGACGATGCATATCTGAAGCGGTGGGCGGGGGTCCCGGGCCCGATGGCCCGGTCTGCCCCCACCGGTGCTCGCTGGGTTGAGATCTCCGCCTGCGGCAGCTGAGTCCAGATTGATATTGAACCGATCGATAAGTCCCCCTCTGCCGTTGTCCGCTCCACATTTATCTGTTCCCCCCGGGGAGACCGGGCTCCCTGGGACCGTGAACATGCCTGAGACCGATCGAGGAGTGGTGGAGCGGACTGAGAGTGACCCGTCACTACGAACTGTGCTGGCAGCCATTGGGTCACTTCATGATCGTGGTTAAGCCCGCATTCACAAAATGATGGAGCGTTTGTCTGAAATCGGGTGGAGTGGACCGGACCCTACTCCACTACAAGCAATGAAACCACTCGGGACCCCCAAGATGGCCACGTCGTTGGAAGAAGCAGACCCCGAACTGTGGGAGGTGTCGGAGCCTCAGACCAATGTTTTGGTTGATGTAAGCGTGCTCGATGCTGTGAATGGATTGTAGTTGCCGTTTAAGGAAGGATTGCTAGGTGCTCCCTTTCCGGAGTCTTTTGATGGGAACTGTTGTTGGCTGGAAACCGTGTCTCTCCCCCGTATATCGGCGCCACTAAGATGGCGGACGAAACGAAGCTGGGAGTACATAATGGTGAGGAGAGTTTCTGGACTTGATGGTGTTCTCAGCGCTTTCATCTCTCTGCTACATCTCGATTTGAACTTTGATACATCTTTCTCAGGTTCTGACTATCCTGCGGAGGCAACAGTTTGTCCGGAAGGGGCTCGCACATCTGATCGGACGGGTCAAGGATGAGACTGAGTGGCTGGGTTTAGCATCGAGTCTTGCTGGACAAGGGGTTTGCTATCATGTTTGGGAGGTTGGGCGGTGTTCAAAGTTTCCCCTGTTGCGATACGTATATGCGGCTTAATAGACTTCTTGACCTTTGTTTTGGGATTCTTGGTTCTGGCAGGGAGGAGGGGGGGACCGGGAGCATGTATAAATATGCCCTCCTCCACTTTCTCTTTCTTCTTTTAGAACTTAGTTAGTTGGGGCGACAGGCACACTGCTTGTTGTGGTTAGGCAATAGCCATATGCAAGGGTGCAGGGTGGGGGGGATGTTTTTATTTTTATTTTGTCTTTGGTTCTTGTTTTATGGTTTCTTTCTTCACTCTCTCTTCACTTTTCTCTATAAGTATAGTTGGTGGAATATCCTGACTCAGATCGTTTTCTAATATCTGGTAATCATGCTTCAGTTATTATTCTGATTGTTCAGGGTAGATAAGCTCTGAGTACTGGCGCAACGTGGATCGTATATTGTACTATTACATATCCTGCTTCCCACATGTAAGCGTAGGCGTCTCAACTGTTTTTGCATTTGCTTGTATTTATCCTGTTTTTCTGCCTGTTCACCTCATTATTGTACCGGAATGTATGGCACCCGATATCTCTATTTCTTTTTTGTATTAAAATAATAAAAAGATTTACAAAAAAAGTGAAAGCATTACGAGAGAGGAAAGCCAGATGGTGCCTCTGCTCGTCATTGTGCGTGTAACCGCACGGTCCATGCCAGCCAAAAAGCTGTGGTAGGACTTTTAAAAGCCCACTTACTAAATGTGTCGCAAAGCAGCGCATGGGCTGGCTCACGCAAGACCTAAACATTAAGGACAACCCTCTGTCTGATGAGGATAGGGATTCCTCCCTCAAAACTACTGGTTCTCAAAAGAGGACAATTGAGGTGGAGATGGTGTCTGTTAAGGTGCTGAAAAAACATCACCACATCTTAAAATCTGATGACCAGCCTTTGTCTTCTAAAAAGGAGCTAGCTTCTCATAAGGGTCAGTCTATGCCCTCTACTCCTTCTAAAGCATCTTTAAAAATAAAGCCGACATCCAGGTCTCTACCGGAGATGGTTCTGTCACCTCAAAAAGACACTCCGTCAACGAAGCGGTCGATGACACCCTCGTTGGCAAAAGCTTCATTTGCCACAACTACGACGATGACGTTGACTTTCTCTTCACCTCAATCCAAGCTCATCATGTCGTCATTCTCTTCTCATTGACTATAGTCTCTGTAAAGGGTGAGACCATCTACGTTGACCACAGCCTCGTCTTCAAGGTCCACGAAGAAAAAAGGGCGTTTGTTAAAAGAATCGTCAACGGATCTTTCATCACCACTGCGGCTGTCGGTGGCTCCCAAGAACAAAAATCTCTTGTCGGCGGTAGCCTTGTTAGCGGTAGCCTTGTCGACGGTAGCCTCGCTGACTGTAGCCTCGCTGACTGTAGCCTCGCTGACTGACTTTAGCTTCACTGACGGTAGCTCCGCTGACAGTTGCCTTGTCGACGGTAGGCTCGTCGGCGGAGCCGAAGTCTACGGACCCGCCCTCCGTTGATAATCTTCCTCGACGTCAAAACTGTCGACGGAAGAACTGTCAGCAAAAACTTCTTCATTGAAGGTTTGTTTGACATTGTCATCGTGTGTCGTGTGGCTGACCTGTCTGGGCGTTGTGCTGCTCCTGACTCGGATCATCGCTGGATTGAACCCCTTGACACCCAGGACGCGGCTCTGCAGAGGGAGCTGCTGCCGCTGGTGGAAGGACCCGCCCACACCGCTGCGGGACTGCGAGGCAGTCTCCACACCTGCAGCCTCTTCCCGCAGCGGCCCGCCCCCCCGCCTGGTGCTGTATAAACTTTCGCAGCACCTGCTGCGCGGGTGCTACTCAAAGACAGTGTCGTGTGGCTGACCTGTCTGGGCGTTGTGCTGCTCCTGACTCGGATCATCGCTGGTTTGAACCCCTTGACACCCAGGACGCGGCTCTGCAGAGGGAGCTGCTGCCGCTGGTGGAAGGACCCGCCCTCACCGCCCACACCGCTGCGGGACTGCGAGGCAGTCTCCACACCTGCAGCCTCTTCCCGCAGCGGCCCGCCACCCCGCCTGGTGCTGTATGAACTTTCGCAGCACCCGCTGCGCGGGTGCTACTCAAAGACAGTGTCGTGTGGCTGACCTGTCTGTGCGTTGTGCTGCTCCTGACTCGGATCATCGCTGGATTGAACCCCTTGACACTCAGGACGCGGCTCTGCAGAGGGAGCTGCTGCCGCTGGTGGAAGGACCCGCCCTCACCGCCCACACCGCTGCGGGACT
Source organism: Lissotriton vulgaris (assembly GCF_964263255.1). Lineage (NCBI taxonomy): Eukaryota > Metazoa > Chordata > Amphibia > Caudata > Salamandridae > Lissotriton > Lissotriton vulgaris. The sequence continues at coordinate 1,736,036,063 of NC_141685.1, forward strand.
GCGAGGCAGTCTCCACACCTGCAGCCTCTTCCCGCAGCGGCCACGCCCCCTTTACCCAGGAGTATTTACACATCTTAACCGTCTCGCGCAGCGCGACGCGCGCAGGACGGAGCTCGGGGCGAAGCCCGGGCAAAGGGCGGGCCCTCTGAGGCCCTCGTAGGCCAGAGTAGGCTGGGCTGGGCCAACCCATTTCCGTCTGGAGCTCAGTGGTCCGTACTACAGGCAGGTGAATGGCTATGCTAGCTGAAGAGGAAACCCCTGGGAAAAGAGGAAGACTACGCTACGGGTCTCTGGACAATTACTTCCCTAAGGTTCTGTGTGAGGGTGACAAGGACTCTATTTTGGCTGAGCGAAGGGCTGAGCGGCGACGTTCAGTCGAGAGTATGAAAAATAGATCCCTTACTGACAGTACTCCTCTTGCTTTGGCCCGGGAGGGAGGTTTACTTGATATGAGTGGGGAAAATGCTAGCCAAGAAGGTGTCCCTCTTCTGTTGCGTGATTGTACCCCTACACCCTGCTTGCCCTCAGACCATATTATAATTGTTTCCCCTACTCCTAGTCCCAGCCGTATCACTGTTACAGCGAAGCCGAGGAAGCCGAAACTCAAGCAATTAGTTGTTGCCCAGATTCACCGCCCACCACCTAGTAAAAAAAGGAGGAAATCAAGGGCGGCCTTAGGTAAAGCTAAAATCCTGCACTCTGACTTTGGTAAAGGGGTAAAAACTCTCACTACAAATGAGAGTGTCCTAGTAGAGGTGCCGGATTTTCCACCAGCTGAGGCACCACCGCCAAAAACCAAATCACCTGAAATAGTCACACAGGTTGTGGATTCTGATAGTAATGTTGGGGTCGTAGCATCAGATATTTCATCTCCCCCCACATTAATAGGGAACTTGGAATTTTTACTGAGATCTCTCCTCTTACCTATTAATGAGACCATAAAAAAAGTTGAAATCAGATTGACAATCCTGGAGACTGCTATAAACAGCATGGTTACTTTAACCAAAGCCCAGGGGAGCGGGGTGGTGCATCCCATACCTCAGGTTAGGCTACCCACTCATAATGTTGTTAATACTCCAATCGCCCCACCCCAGCCGTCTAAACAGAAGTCACAGCCCCAGGGCAGGGCTGAGCCCGGCCCTCAAAATCCACCCCCTCCTAAACACATAAATACTCCAGTAACTGAAACGGATGGTGACGCCAAAAGGACAGTGTCGAAGGCCCCCACAACTAACAAACGGGATAACATGGGGAAGGTAGATATATTAGAGAACAAAGAAAAAAGGGGCCGCAAGTGGAAATCCCGCCAGAAGCAGTGCCCTTTGTGGTAGTTTTGACCGGGGTTCCACCGTTAGCAGGAAACAAGAAGGAGGGATATGCTGAATTAAAAAATAAAATCATTCACTGGTTGAGGACATATAGGCCCATAGCACATAATATAGATGGGGATATAGTGCACGTCAGGCGGATCAACTGGCTGGGTAGCAGACGCAAAGATATTGAAGGGGACATAGTGGTGGTTAACTTCAGAGACCCTCGGGCAGTAGACTACATCTTAAACTGGCCCACTGGAAGTGGGGATACTCGTATCATCCCTCGGGCCCTAACTTACTTCTATCCAAGGTCAGAGGCCTTTCCCCCTAATTACCAAAACAAGTTCCACCGTTATAGACCAATCCCTCCTTTACCATATAGCAACACTTATTCTCAGCACGGGCAGTACCCTGCCCAGGCTGCTGACCACTTTGCCTGGATTACAGTGCCCCAGAGACACACAATGAACCATGACACTAGGATGGAACATCTAAGACCCTTTACTCCTCTGGATACTTACAATAGGTTTTCGCATCTCTCCGGGTTGGAAGACTGCGATTGATGTTCACAGTCTAAGGGGGAGAGATGTGGTCAGCTAGGTGTGGAGGCTCCGCGGTCCGGTGGCCTTAAAGATACATGGCAGGAGGGATCCCCTGTAGTTCAAAATGCCGCTACCACCAGCACCATTGGGGCTTCATTGGTAGCCGCGAGTACGGTCAGTATGGTTGGCTGTACTGTACACCCCAAATCTCCTATTCGGGCGGTGGGCAGCTGCACGACCAAGGTGGGTAATGATGAGGGGAGTAAGGGGGTCCATACCAAAGTATCCAAGGGTCGACGGGTAATAAACCTGTTATCTTGGAATGTAGCGGGGTTAAAAAGGAAGTTGGACATACTGGAATGGCATACATTCATCGAGAAGTTCGATGTTTGTCTGTTTCAGGAAACCTGGAGCCTGCTACCCATAAACAAACCGGGTTATACCACCTATTTTTCTCCAGCAGTAAGCAGAGGGAAGGGCAGGCCGGCGGGAGGCCTCACGGTCTGGATAAAAATTGATTTAGACTGGGATGTGACCCACCACGACTCGGAGTGTAGTGATATACTTCATCTCTCCTCTAGGGGTCACATTGAGGGATGTAGGCTTGAACTATTCAATGAGTATGCCCGAGGGGCCCCAGGGGACACCATCTCAACAACTATATCATCTCTAGATTCAGCCTTAGCTAACTGCCCTCCTGCAGCTAAAATTATTGTGGGGGGGATTTCAACTGTACGTTTGAACCCCTCCTCGGAGACGATCCCTTGGGTATTGAAGAAGAAGATTCGAAATGGTCAATCCCAACCCTGTCCTTGCCCCCTATTATTAAATGGTCTGCTAGGGCAATTCAAATCAATGCACTAACCAGGGATCATAAGTTAAGAGCTCTTAACGGTAGGACTACGTCCGACCGGGCAGGTGCATTGACCTTTAATAGGCTCATAGGGCCGTCCCGAATCGACTACATCCTAATGGATGTTAGTTTGTGGACTGACCTAATTGATATGGAGTTGTTACCAACTCAGGATAGCGACCATAATCCCTTGTGCAGTAAGTTTAAGTGGGGTAACACTAAAGATAGGAGGGTGAGTGCCCCCACGAAGATAACTAAAGAGATTATCCCATACAACAATAATCGTAGATTGAAATGGGATAAGGCAAACTTGAAGGAGGACGAACTAGGGACCATTAAATCCCTTGTGGTGGGCCTGTACTTGGATCTGGAGGTTTCGGATCGTGAAAACAGGATTAGCATGAACCCTCCCACTTCCCTTGACACAGTCTATAAAGCCACAATTGAGCAAGTAAGTCACTTCTTTATCTCCAAAGGGAATAGCCGTAGGAAGAACATCACACCCCCCATCTCAAGTAAACCTTGGTATTCGGACCAGTGCAAGGGTAAAAGGAAAAACCTGACAGAAGCCCTACTTTCAAGGGATCCTTTACTAGTTAGAGCGGCTAGGAAGGATTATTTGAAAGTATTAGCGCTGGCTAAACGCGAATGGGAGGAACAGCATTGGCAAGACCTAACAAATGCCGTGAGCAGGAGGAACCCAAATCTTTTTTGGGACTTAATCAATAGAGCTAGACAAGGGAGATCGCAACCATTAGCAGCTCATATAACTAGCCAGCAATGGTTTAATCACTTTTCAGCCTTATATGGCGGAAACGAGGACATAAATAGCCTCGGGGTAGCCAGCTGTGGGGGTGGGGATCCTACAGGGGAGGACGAGCTCCCATTTACGGCCTCTGAAGTTGCAGTGGGTATTAGACATCTAACCCCCAAGAAGGCGGCCGGTCCGGATGGGATCCCTGGGGACCTCTTTATTGCGTAACCTTTGGCCTGGGCCAACCTAATAGCCACAATAATGAATCTGATTGTAAGGGGCCACCCTGTGCCTGACTCTTGGAAGGGGGCCGAGGTGGTAACAGTGTTTAAGAAGGGGGCAAGAGATGACCCTGCCAATTACAGACCTATTAGTTTGATAGATGTAATCCAGAAAGTGGTTGGCAGGGTCATTATCTCAAGGGTTGGCGATTGGATGGAGGAGGCTAGCATCCTCTCCCACTTCCAAGCTGGATTCCGACGAAAGGTAGGCACGATGGACCAGGTCTTTCGCTTTTTTGTTATCTATTGGAAGACAGTTACCATAAAAAAGGGCAGTCTATATATGGCCTTCATAGATCTTAAAACAGCTTTTGACCTGGTCCCTCGGGTTAAATTGTGGGAGATCCTAGGAGGGATGGGCTTCCCCAGTAGACTCTTGAGTTTAATTGTAAAGCTCCACGAGGGGAACTATGCGAGGATCAGATGGGGTACCCAGGGACAGTTAACTGATAGGGTCCCTGTGAGGAGTGGAGTACGCCAGGGCTGTGTTATGGCTCCGACTCTTTTCTCCTTGTTTGTGAATGGAGTGGTGGACCATCTGAGAGGGGAAGAGTCGGATGCCCCAGCCCTGGCGGGGGAAAGAATCCCCACCCTACTCTTCGCGGACGACACTATACTGATCTCCAAATCCCCAGTGGGTCTGCAAAAACTCTTGAATTGATTTAGCTCCTTCTGCATAAATAGAGGCTTAACCATTAACACCTCGAAAACCAAGCTGATGGCCTTCTCACCCTCCAAAAGATTTAAAAATAACTTTTCGCTCAATGGGGCCACCCTGGAGATGGTCGACTCATTCGACTATTTAGGGGTGCGGATAAATAGTCGAATGACCTGGAAGGACCATCTGGCCAATATGTTACTTGGTCACAAAAGAGTATCTGGGGTGACTCTGAGGGAGCTTCGTGAGTCAACCAGTAAACCTGTCTCCCCGGCCATGGCCATTTATGAGGGCCAGATACTCCCGGCGGCATTATATGGCTCTGAGCTCTGGGGGTTCGAAAATGTTTCGGAACTTTCCTTAACAGAAAATAAGTTCTTGAGGGAGGTGGTGGCTCTTCCCGCTTCTACCCCGCTGATCCCCTTGCGTCTAGACTTGGGTAGACGAGCCCTTAAGGACCTAGTGAGGCTGCGCCCATTGCTCTTCTGGGTCCGCTTGAGAAGGACTAAGGAGCTTGTTAAAAATGCTGAAGGGTTGGATGACCTATTATTGCTTGACACTGGCAATAAGATTGGATGGCTGAACAACGTGAGAGACCTGGTTTTCCAACTAGGTCTGAGAGATGCATGGGAGTCACAAATGCCGCCGTCCAAGCTAGTGATCAAGAAGCTATACTGGGATTGGGTACAGGGCGTGGCATTACGTGGTACGGGTGGGGGTTCACTCACTGATCGGTTTTTAGAGTTCAAATGGGTGAGAAAGCTGGAACCTTTTTTTGATCTGATAACCAAACCCTTAGACAGAGCGCTATATTTAAAACTAAGGTACGGGACCCTCCCGGTGCATGAATTCACCACGAGGTGGTCCAATTCTGCTGCCCCCTTGCGTTCGTGCCCTGGCTGCGCAGCACCTAAGGAGTCTGTGGCCCACCTATTTTTTGCCTGTCCCGCCTACAAAGTGGCCCGGAAGATCTGGCTGAAACCTGTATGTAGGGAGTTGGGGTTGAGGTGTCATAGTCTGGCCTTACGTGTACTCTCTACTGATTCAACATCCATTGTCATGATATGCGGGGTGGCAACATTTTTGAGTAGTGCATGGCTGACGCGCTCACGGTTACTGAAGTTGCATTCTAGGTTACCAATTGATTGACTGCATGTAACTGAAGGCTCCTCTACTTAACTTAGTGACTGTTGAGTAAGCTTCGTCCCAGGTCTATATTAATTATGCTGCTATATTTTATTACTGTTTTTTAGCGGGGGAATTGTATATTTATTGTGTATATGTATTCTTTTATGGTGAACAAATTTTACCGAATAAAGATATTCAACAACAACAGCATTGTCATCGTTGTTGGTCCCGTCGACGATTTTGCCTGCATCTCAAGAATATGCTTCTGATTCTGCATCAATGAAGACGAAACCTGCCTGTTGGACCTAGGGTATCCAAGTCTACATATGGTAGCCTGGCACAGTAGTGGATACAGCTACACTCAAGGCGTTGGTTAAGTGCTTACAAAACCCACTCACAGCAACTCAGTGATGAACCACTAAAATAAAAGACACAACACCGATTTTTGGAAAAATACCATTACCTTTTATAAAAATAATTTGACTCTTCTTTTCATGCAAAATGGGTTTACAATTAGTTTAGCAATAATGCACCTGTGTTACATCAACCTCAGTATTTTTCCCACTCTAGGAATGCTAATTCATGGGTACATTTCCTTTGTAAGAAACTGTTATCAATCTCACAACATTACTTTATCAATCAGACTTCACAGTCAGTACTATTCTCTATACAGGTTACACATTTACATTACAGACCTGGCATGTACATTTCATTACAGTTTCAGTGTGCCACTTGCAGTGATATTAGCCTGCTTCAGTAGTAATTCTCAATAAGCCATAGCATCACTACTCTGTATTCAATTCTGTAAATACCCTGGGATACCAAGCTAGACCTCAGCATTAATTAACCTTGGATTCTATAGTGTGCTCTTATTCCTCCTCTCCACAGCTAAGAGTCTTAACTAGAGTTAAGCTGTCCCCAGTTCTCAGAATTTCCCAGGGGCCCCTCTTCCCTACTCCTTACTTTAGCGTGGGGACGATGTTGTCCCAGTCCCCACGCGTCACCGCTGCCTTAGGGCTCCTTCCGGCTTCACTGTCTCTCTCTCCCTTCCTCCCGCCGAGCCGGCGCTTTGCTTGGGGCTGGGCGGTGGATCGGTTGTGATCACAACTCTCCCCTCCCTGCTCGTGTCCGCTCCTTTCTGTGACACTCGAGCGGGGAAGGGCAAAAACGAAGCAACACACCTTGGCCTTCTTTCTTCTCCTCACCACGAAGGATTGGCGCCCTCTGCACGGCGGTCCTCAGACGCTCCCTCGGCGTCTCTCCTCAGGCGATACACTACCCCACCGGGCATGCGCGGAAGCGCTCGCTCTTCTCCCGCCTCCTCTAGCGGCCGCTCACAGGAAGGACGCTGCTCTTCTGGGCCTGCCCGAACCTAGGCCCCTCCTGCCTCCAGTAGTGGTCGCGCTGGGGACATGCGCGGAAACGCTTTCTTACTTCAACTAACGCGGCCGGTGCCCCCGGGGTCCCACAGACGATCGGAGCAGCGCCACTGCTCTCTCCCAGTCACTTCCCTCACCGGCTCCACAGGAAGGATGTTCTCAAGTAGCGCCCTCGCTCCTCAGGGCATTTATGGCTCCACAGACCCACGACTTCACCAGGGCACAACAAGGAACTCCAGCCACGTCACGGGGCTCACAGCTGCTCTTCCACGCTGGTAGGTGCAGCGCTGGGCATGGGAAGTTAGGGATATCCTCAGTAAGAGTGTCCTGTCAGCTTTCACTGGGGTTCAGTCTTAGAAGGGTCTTCCTTCACACGCTGGTAGCTTTTCTTCTCAGCAATTGATGTATGGGGAGGGATTGGTCAGAGGCTGAAGGGGGAACGTCTCTCTGAAGTGACTGTCTGCCTCCAAGACAAACTAGCTGCTCTCAGTGCGTCCACCTCCTCTCACCACTGCCTCACTCCTCCACTCTTGGGTCAGCACAAAATGGCTGCTGGTCACTGGCCTTATATAGGGTGGCCTGAGACCTGCAGAAGTCTCTGGTTGATTCTAGAAAGTTCCCTATGTTAGCCTATGGGCCTGTCCTCCAGTAGTGTCCGTTATGGCAGTTGGTGGACACCATTTTAGGTTTCTGAATGTCCCTAGATTTTCAAGGGGCCTGACTAGGCCTCACAGGTTATGAGGGAAAAATGGCGTCATAGCCAAGGAACACCTAGCCCCCTGACAGCATTGAAAAATCCTGATGGACATATGTGTAAAAATAAAAAATAGAGACTCTGGGAGGCTAAGGGGGACAAAAATAAATAATAATGGTTAGAGTATCCCCAGAAGCAGACAGGTCTAACACGCGTCCCCCCCAGCTGAAAGTGGGGAGAACTACCCAACCCCTTGGGAGTCCTCATCACTAAGGCGGAAATACCTGGATAGACCGTCTGCATTGGCATGGTCCGTCCCAGGTCGGTGTTCCACCCTAAAGTCCATTCCCTGTAGGGAGATGGACCACCTTAGCAACTTGGGATTCTCCCCCTTCATTTGCATCAGCCAACGAAGGGGGCGGTGGTCAGTCTGAACTAGGAAGTGCGAGCCAAACAAGTATGGCCGCAGCTTCTTCAGAGCCCAAACCACCGCAAAGGCTTCTCTCTCAATTGTACTCCACCTCCTTTCCCTGGGGAGTAGCCTCCTGAACAGGAAGACCACGGGTTGATCCAAGCCCTCATCATTTAGCTGCGATAACACTGCCCCAATGCCATGTTCTGACGCATCTGTTTGGACAATGAATTCTCTAGCAAAATCAGGGGCCTTGAGAATGGGAGCGGAACACAATGCTTGTTTCAAGGTCACGATGGCTCGCTGGCAAGCCTCCGTCCAGACTACCCGTCGGGGTTGTTTCTTGGAAGTAAGTTCAGTGAGGGGTGCCACAATAGTGCCATACCCCTTCACGAAGCGACGGTAGTATCCAGTGAGGCCCAGGAAGGCTCGGATCTCTGTTTGAGTCTTGGGGGGCTCCCAGGCGATGATAGCCTCAATCTTTGCCTGGAGGGGCTGCACCGTCCCTCTGCCCACCAAGTGACCTAGGTACACCACCGACCCCTGTCCGATCTGACACTTGCTGGCCTTGATTGTCAAGCCAGCCTGTTGCAGGGCATGAAGAACAGCTTGCAGGTGCTGCAAATGGTCCTCCCAGCTGCTACTGAAGACAGCAATGTCGTCCAGGTAAGCAGCAGAAAAAGCTTCCATTCCAGAAAGGACCCTGTTCACCAGCCGCTGAAAAGTGGCAGGGGCATTCTTGAGCCCAAAGGGCATCACACGAAATTGGTAGTGTCCCTGAGGTGTAGAGAAGGCTGACCTTTCCTTCGCCTCCTCGGTAAGGGAAATCTGCCAGTACCCTGAAGTTAGGTCAAAGGTACTTAAGTATTGAGCAGCTCCCAGCCAGTCAATAAGCTCATCCGCCCGTGGGATGGGATGTGCGTCAGTTTTGGTTACTGAATTCAAGCCTCGGTAGTCCACACAGAATCTCAATTCAGGTGTGGTGCCTGGTGGGGCAGCTTTTGGTACCAAAACCACCGGGCTAGACCAAGGGCTACCAGAAGGTTCAATCACTCCTAGCTCCAGCATCTTGGCGACTTCACTTTTGATGCTGGCCTTCACCTTGTCCGACAGCCGGTAGATTTTAGACTTCACAGGTGGGCTGTCTCCTGTGTCCACGTCGTGGGTACACAGGTGGGTCCTACCTGGGACAAGGGAGAACAGAGAAGAAAATTGCTCCAGGATCTGGCGGCAATCACTCTGCTGTTCAGGAGTCAGGGATGGCGAGAGAATCACTCCCTCCACCGACCCATCCTTTTCTTGGGACGAGAGAAGATCAGGGAGAGGTTCACTTTCTTCTTCCTCTGCTCCATCGGTTACCATCATTAAGACAACCTCGGGCCTCTCATGATGTGGCTTGAGGCGATTGGCATGCAGCACCCTGTGGGGCTGCCTCGGGGTCTTAAGATCCACCAAGTAGGTGGACTTCCCCTTTTTCTCCAAAACCTCAAAGGGGCCTGTCCAACGGTCCTGGAGGGCATTTAGCTCTCCAGGTTCCATTACCCACACTTTCTGTCCAGGCTCCAGTTCCACTGGGTGAGCGTTGTGGTCATACCACTCTTTCATAACTGCTTGGCTGGCCTCCAAGTTGTCTGAAGCTTGCTTCCACAACTTAGCCATTTGGCTCCGGAAGGCCAGCATGTAGCTCACCACGTCCTGGGGAAGCTTCCTGGGAGTCCGTTCCCATCCGTCTTTCACCAGGCTGAGAGGTCCCCGTACAGGGTGCCCGTACAAAAGTTCGAAGGGGCTGAAGCCCACTCCCTTCTGTGGCACCTCCATGTAGGAAAACAAGAGACAGGGTAGGAGGACGTCCCATTTCCTCCGCAGGCTCTCAGGTAGACTCCGTATCATACCTTTTAAGGTTTTGTTAAACCTCTCCACAAGACCATTGGTTTGTGGGTGATAAGGAGTGGTGAACCGATAGGTAACGCCGCACTCCTTCCACATAGCCCGCATGTATGCTGAAAGGAAGTTAGTCCCCCTGTCGGACACAACCTCCTTGGGGAAACCCACTCGGGTGAAGATCCCCATCAGGGCCCTTGCCACTGCATGTGCAGTGATGGTCCTCAGAGGTATTGCCTCTGGGTACCGTGTGGCATGATCCACCAAAACCAGTATGAACCGGTGACCAGCTGAATTTGGTGGATCCAATGGCCCTATAATGTCGATGCCCACTCTCTCAAAGGGGGTGCTAACGACAGGTAGTGGTTCCAGGGGAGCTTTTAGCTTCACCCCTGTTTTCCCACTGGCTTGGCAAGACACACACGTCCGACAATATGTATCAGACGCCACTTTCATTCGAGGCCAGTAGAAGTGGGGGACAAGCCGGGCAAAGGTCTTGTCCTGTCCTAGGTGTCCTGCCAATGGTATCTCATGAGCCAGTTCCAAAAGAAAGGCTCTAAAGCATTGAGGGACCACCAAGGCCCTGGATGAACCATGGCCAGGTGCCTTGTGCTCACTGTAGAGGAGTCCATCCTCCCAGTAAATCCGATAGCTCCCTACAATGTTTCCTGCTGCCTGGGCTTTGGCCTGTTGCCGCAGCCCCTCGAGAGTAGGACACTCTTCCTGAGCTTTGCAGAACTCTTCCCTGGAAGGACCTCCCTCCACATGCCATTCAGTAGGGATGGGTAGGTTTTCCAGGGAAGCAACATTCTCCCCTGTGGACTCCAGATCCACCTCCGCAGGTGGCCCGTCTGTCTCACGAGGTGGAGATGTCGAGGCAGGGTCCTCCGGCCTCCTGTCCTTCTCCTCTCTGGCAGCCGGCTGGGCCATTGTTCCAGGCTCCAGCGTAAGTGAACTCCCCCTTCGGGCAGTCGCGGACCTTGTGCTGACACAAGTCCAGTCAGGGGGTCCCAGCATCTCAGAGTGAGTCTGGTACTCCACCCTCCTCCAAGCATTGTGCTCCATATCATTCCCCAACAGGCAATCAACAGGCACGGCAGGGCTTACGGCAATTCGAAGTGGACCTGCAACCCCTCCCCACTCAAAGGGAACCTCAGCCACAGGGTAGTGGCCCAATCTGCCGTCAGCCATTACGGCGGGATGGAGTACATCTGGGATGACCTGCTCTGGAGACACCAGCTGACTCCTTACCATAGTCATGCTGGCTCCTGTATCTCTCAGAGCCTCCCCTCTACGGCCATTGATGGTGACCCACTGCTCATACTTAGTAGTATTAGAGGGCAGTTGGGTCTTTGGAACCATCTCCTTATCTCCCAGGGACAATAAAGTGACACCCGCCCGCTCCCCTCCGTTACCCAAAGGCATCTCTTCCCCGAGCACTACACTAGTTATTCCCGGGGCTTTTCCTCCAGTGGGAGGGGGTGGTCTTTTTGGGCATCTCACATCTCCCTTATAGTGTCCCACACCACCACACTCAAAACAATGAACAACCCTTGGCTGCTGGCTTTGGCCAGGGGTAGGGTTGCGAGGGGGGTTACTCTTAGGGATGAATCCTCTGCCCCTTCCTTTGCGAAGTATTTTGTGGCCCTTTTGAGAACTCCCTCTTATTTTCCCCTCCCTCTTTCTTCTGGGGGGCGCCCTGTCCATGCTTCTGGGAATCCCCTCCAGTCCCCTTAGTCGACACCCGGGTACTAACCCAGATGTCCGCCTCCTCAGCAAGCTTCCTGGGGCTGGTCAGCTTGCTGTCCACCAGATGCTGTCGTAGTTCGGGAAGACATTTCTCGAGTAGGTGTTCCTTGAGTATGAGGTCATATAGTCCCTCATAGTCCCCTACCTCGCTGCCTCTCACCCAACCCTCCAGGGCCTTCCTGGAGTAATCCAAAAAGTCTACCCAGTTCTGCGTGCCTAGTTTGTGGCTGCCCCGGAACTTTTGCCTATACTTCTCAGGGGTCAACCCAAACTTTCTTAGCAGCGCTGACTTCATAGCCGGGTAATAGGTCTGTTCACTTTGATCTAGGGCCAACAAAGTATCCCTGCCAGTGGGGGGCATGTATTTATATAACCCACCCCCCCAGTGGGCTTCCAAGATCCCATGGGCCCTCAGTGAGACCTCGTGGGCGGCTAGCCATTTGGCAATGTCATCACTGGGTACATAGCATGCCATAATATCTTTTGGTAGGTAAGGTCTGGGTTCCCTGATGTTGGTCTGGGTATCGCTGCCACCATTCTCTGATTTGGGGGTTCTTAGATTTAGGGCTTGTAAATCCATCTCTTTGATGGTCCGCTCATGCGCCAACCTCTTGTCCTCCCTTTCCATGTCCATCCTGGCTAGTTCTATTCTCATCCTCCTCTCCTCCCTCCTATCCTCTAACTCGGCGTCGGTCAAACCCCTCTCCGAGACACTACTGCCCACTCTGGAAGGTGTCCTAAGGCCTGTTAAAAGGTTCCCCCCTCCCGCCTGGTACAGTGTTGCGGTCTCCAGGACAGTGTCCCTGTCACTCCCCTCAGGATCTACTTCCTCCCCGGGATGAGCCTCCACCCATGCCCGGATACTGGTCAGCAGCTCAACTTTCCTGGCGCCTTTCTTAAAAAACACCCCCTGCTGCTGACACCATTCCTTCAATTGGGTCACGGTATAATTTTCCAGCTCTTCCACATTTATCTCCATTTCTATTTAGAGTATAAACTTTACACAGGAGAAATCCACAAAGTGACCTGGGGTCAACCTCCACCCACCACCAGTAGTTAATTTAGAAAAAGCAAAATTTAGATTAGGAGGGCCGCAGGGAGAAAACTCCAGGTGAGGTCCCGTGGTAGGCACTGCGTTGCTACTAAGTGAGTGTAAGTACAAATCCGTTATCCCACCGCTGAAACACCAATTATGTTGGACCTAGGGTATCCAAGTCTACATATGGTAGCCTGGCACAGTAGTGGATACAGCTACACTCAAGGCGTTGGTTAAGTGCTTACAAAACCCACTCACAGCAACTCAGTGATGAACCACTAAAATAAAAGACACAACACCGATTTTTGGAAAAATACCATTACCTTTTATAAAAATAATTTGACTCTTCTTTTCATGCAAAATGGGTTTACAATTAGTTTAGCAATAATGCTCCTGTGTTACATCAACCTCAGTATTTTTCCCACTGTAGGAATGCTAATTCATGGGTACATTTCCTTTGTAAGAAACTGTTATCAATCTCACAAAATTACTTTATCAATCAGACTTCACAGTCAGTACTATTCTCTATACAGGTTACACATTTACATTACAGACCTGGCATGTACATTTCATTACAGTTTCAGTGTGCCACTTGCAGTGATATTAGCCTGCTTCAGTAGTAATTCTCAATAAGCCATAGCATCACTACTCTGTATTCAATTCTGTAAATACCCTGGGATACCAAGCTAGACCTCAGCATTAATTAACCTTGGATTCTATAGTGTGCTCTTATTCCTCCTCTCCACAGCTAAGAGTCTTAACTAGAGTTAAGCTGTCCCCAGTTCTCAGAATTTCCCAGGGGCCCCTCTTCCCTACTCCTTACTTTAGCGTGGGGACGATGTTGTCCCAGTCCCCACGCGTCACCGCTGCCTTAGGGCTCCTTCCGGCTTCACTGTCTCTCTCTCCCTTCCTCCCGCCGAGCCGGCGCTTTGCTTGGGGCTGGGCGGTGGATCGGTTGTGATCACAACTCTCCCCTCCCTGCTCGTGTCCGCTCCTTTCCGTGACACTCGAGCGGGGAAGGGCAAAAACGAAGCAACACACCTTGGCCTTCTTTCTTCTCCTCACCACGAAGGATTGGCGCCCTCTGCACGGCGGTCCTCAGACGCTCCCTCGGCGTCTCTCCTCAGGCGATACACTACCCCACCGGGCATGCGCGGAAGCGCTCGCTCTTCTCCCGCCTCCTCTAGTGGCCGCTCACAGGAAGGACGCTGCTCTTCTGGGCCTGCCCGAACCTAGGCCCCTCCTGCCTCCAGTAGTGGTCGCGCTGGGGACATGCGCGGAAACGCTTTCTTACTTCAACTAACGCGGCCGGTGCCCCCGGGGTCCCACAGACGATCGGAGCAGCGCCACTGCTCTCTCCCAGTCACTTCCCTCACCGGCTCCACAGGAAGGATGTTCTCAAGTAGCGCCCTCGCTCCTCAGGGCATTTATGGCTCCACAGACCCACGACTTCACCAGGGCACAACAAGGAACTCCAGCCACGTCACGGGGCTCACAGCTGCTCTTCCACGCTGGTAGGTGCAGCGCTGGGCATGGGAAGTTAGGGATATCCTCAGTAAGAGTGTCCTGTCAGCTTTCACTGGGGTTCAGTCTTAGAAGGGTCTTCCTTCACACGCTGGTAGCTTTTCTTCTCAGCAATTGATGTATGGGGAGGGATTGGTCAGAGGCTGAAGGGGGAACGTCTCTCTGAAGTGACTGTCTGCCTCCAAGACAAACTAGCTGCTCTCAGTGCGTCCACCTCCTCTCACCACTGCCTCACTCCTCCACTCTTGGGTCAGCACAAAATGGCTGCTGGTCACTGGCCTTATATAGGGTGGCCTGAGACCTGCAGAAGTCTCTGGTTGATTCTAGAAAGTTCCCTATGTTAGCCTATGGGCCTGTCCTCCAGTAGTGTCCGTTATGGCAGTTGGTGGACACCATTTTAGGTTTCTGGATGTCCCTAGATTTTCAAGGGGCCTGACTAGGCCTCACAGGTTATGAGGGAAAAATGGCGTCATAGCCAAGGAACACCTAGCCCCCTGACAGCATTGAAAAATCCTGATGGACATATGTGTAAAAATAAAAAATAGAGACTCTGGGAGGCTAAGGGGGACAAAAATAAATAATAATGGTTAGAGTATCCCCAGAAGCAGACAGGTCTAACACTGCCCATGACACAGTTTTGTCAGCTACAGTTCCTCACTCTAAAAGAAAGGCTTCTCAAGAAGTGATTTTACCTATCCACATTTCTCCAAGTAAGGTATCCCCCCTGTCCTACAGAATAAATATTTGATTATGGAGATGAGGAGGGAGATTTAGAGGATGATGGTATGTTTGGTGTGGAACTCAGTTCTTCCGTCCTTCGGATAAAGTGCCAGGATGATGAGGAGTACGTTTATTATCCTCAGGACCCCAACCAGGATAGGCAAAGGGAACACATCATTTAAATGCCTGTTTCACTAGTATCAAATCTGCAACATATGATGGAAAACTACTAGTACAGATTTCCTCCTTCAGAACCAGCGTCTTCAGTTCCTCAAACTTCTATCACGCAGCCTTACTTGGTAATTAGATCTCCTCCTCCTTTTTCTCCACCACCTGTAACAACACAACCACAGGATCAGGAAAATCATACCACTGATGATGAGAGAAAGTGGGCGAACTGGACGAGGTATCACTACCTAACCAGGGGGACGACTACAAAATACAAACGCCATCTCCTTCCACCCTGCCTCCGATAGATTCGCCACCCGAAGATATAGGGGGTTTTCTTACCCTTATGGAGAGAGCGGCAAAGAGGTTTTAGCTTCCCATTGTTTTGTTTACGATTTCAAAGAATAGACCAAAAGATAGATTCGCTCAATCCCCATAGTGGATTTTATATGGCAGGAAGGCTTAAATATAATGAAAACACCAGCCTCAAATACAGCAGATATACCTAAATTGGAGAAGAAGTATAAAGCACCAGACAATTCGTCTGCCCGTCTTCTAGGACAACCTAAGCCGGATTCAGTAATTTCACAAGCTGCTCAGCTTCGTGACAGAAATCCTGCTTCCCTTTTGTCTGCCCCTCATGATAGAGACAGAAGGCGTCTAGACTTGATTGGTAAGAAGTTCTCCACCATAGCAGCAACCACTGTTAAAGCGGTTAACTCTCCTGCCATTCTTAGCAGGTACAACCGTCAAATGTTGTTGTATATTTCCCTTTTATTTAAATGTTGCCTGAGGACTCGAAAGCTGAGGCAATGAGAATTCTTCAGGAGGGAGAAAGGATCTCTGCTGAGATTATTAACTGTGCCGTGGATGTTTCATCTACAGGCTTCCGTCAATTGGCTTGGGCGGCGGTCCTGAGAGGCCAGGGCTGGTTAAGAGCTACTTCTTTCCAGCAAGAAGTTCAGACAAAAATTATTGATATGCCTTACGATGGGGAATCCCCATTTGGTCAAAACATTGACAAAGCGCTTCAAACTATTAAAAAAGATACAGGAGGGAGGAGCTACGACAGCAAGCAAGATGGCCGCATAGTCTCCCGGCTCCGCTGACCTCCGTCTTGCGCTCCAAGATCCTGTCACTTATCCTGATTTCCTGCCCTGGATCCGTGTATGTGAACTAATCCGGACTCCGATGGTGTGATCCCGGGGTTTTTCTGACATTGTGGAGCTGAGTAACGTCGAGGACCGATTTGTGGCCTAACCCAATCTGGAAGCCGGGGTCTCGAGTGCTGGCTTAGCCGGGTCTGAGTTGAACAACAGCGGACTGTTGAGGGCGGCAGGGTCCGGTCTCTGGAACTTTCGGAAATGTTTGGATTGCTTTGCTATCATCTGCAGCCTGGTGTTGTGTTGGAGGTGAGGAGACGAGTGACGCACGGTGCGGTGTCGCGGGGGTCCCTGACCCGGAGGCCCAGCACTTGTGTCGCCGGCGCACCTTGGGTTGGAGTCTCGTCGCGTATTAATGCATACTGACGGTTGGTCCCTCACGGCTCAGTCCTGCTCCTGCTGATCTTACCCCGGAGAAGGCGCCTCTCCGTGGGGATCATTATGCCTGAGGAAATATGGAACCGGGCGGAGCAGGCCCAAAGGGGCCCGTCATTGCGGGAGGTGCTGGCGGCCCTAGAGGCACTTCAGGCGACTGTGGCAGCTCAGACCTGCGGCCTGTTGTCGGCGGCAGATGGACTTAAAGGACTGAGACCGGATCCTGACTCGATGCCCGAGACCCGGCTGCCAGCTTGCCTTTTGATCGACGCCCCAGTGGCGTAATTAGACCCGGTGCTGGAAGCTGTGCCTGCCCCTACAGAAGTGGATCTCCTTGAATGGGCTGTGATCGGTGACTTAACTAATTTTTTGGAATCCCCGGTTTTGCAGCTGTCGGAACATTCAACTGCTGTCCCTATCCTGGAACCTTTTAATTGGTACTGTGCACTGTTTTGGATTGTGTTGAACCCCCTCCCCAGTCGGTATATCAAGATGGCGGATGTGATAAGGCCTGGCTTCGGAGACGGGGAGGGACATCGTCGGTACCAGCTGCTTACTTTGGGATCTACTGTTCTTCTTCCATCTACTGAACTATGTTCCGACCACTTCTATGTATCTTTTGACATTTTGATGATGGGGCTTTATTCGTCTGAGGGACTCGGCGAATTCGATCGACGGGGCCAAGGCTGAGACTGTTGTTTGGGTTGTTCATTGTGGTCTTATCGGTAACGGGACTGCTTCATTAGCTTAACGGAGTCCGGGGCAGGGCTGGTGGTTCACCCCGGGATGTTTTCTCAGTTTGGACTATTCAGATGTGACAGTTTCGGGGAGACCCCTTTGTTAGGGCGGGGGGGGGAGAGACCGGGAGCACGTAGAAGATAGCTCTCCTCCATTTCCCCTCTTTGGGTGGGGTTTAATTTCTTTCTGTCTTTCTCTGGGTCTTTCTATATTTCGGGTCTCAGTTCTTGGGCGACAGGCACGCTGCTGGGGGGTAGGCCGTAGTCATCTGCAGGGGTGCAGGGCGGGGGGTTGGGGGATGGGTGTTTTGTTTTCGTTTTATTTCTATGGCCTATTTTCTTCTTATCTTTAATGGCCCTTTTCTTTTCTTCCTTTCCGGGTCAGTGTAATGGGTTCATTTTTATGCCCATCTCTGCTGTTTCATATGTGCCTCAATTCTCGCGATGTTTCAGTGCTACTGGGCGGACATTCAGCTGGCGTGAACTGTATTTGTACGCTCGCTTACCATTAATAATATGTTTTAACGCCGCTGACTTACACGAAGATGATTTAACTGTGGACATATGCTATTTCGCCCCCCCATTTTTTCGCAACTTGAGATATTGTATGGCACCTAATCCTTCTATCTTATATTATAAAATGGAACCTTTTTATCCTGTTACCAATTTGATATGATTTACAACCAATTCGTATATTGGACATGGCGAATCTGCTCCCCGGGATGCTGAGTCTGGTTTTTGATTGTTTTATTGTGTAGCAACTGCTTAGCGCCGGCCCTGGGGGTTGTAGGCCCGTGTTTGTACTTGGTTGAAATGTCAAATAAAGGTTTCCAAAAAAAAAAAAAATACAGATACTGCAGGGGCTCTAGACACACTGCGGTTCAAGAAGCAAACTTTTCGTGGTCCCAAAGGATGTGACTCGTCTTCCTATCGAGGAGGTTATAGTCAAAACAAGCAGTACCAGACGTATCAAGGTCAATCTTGATATTCATCAACACAACATCAGCAGTCATACAAACGACCTCCTGCTGCCTCCTACAAGCACTATAGAGGCAAGACTACCTTCAGAGACAGAGAGAAAACCAAGAAACAGTGACAAATGGCCAGTGCCGGCCACAGTTAACTACAATCCTACCAACATTTGTGGAAAAATTTCCCTTTTCCTCTCCAAATGGTCTACAATAACAACAGACAGGTGGGTTTTAGATATAGTTTCCAATGGTCACACTTTGGAAATCCAAAAGACCCCTCCGAATTGCCCACTCCAAGGTCCTCATCTAAAAGAACTGTTATCTCAGATAAAGACAATGTTACTCAAAGGAGCCATCAAAGTGGTACCAGGTGTACAGCGAGGAACAAGATTTTATTAGAGATTTTTCCTCATAAGAAAGAAAACGGGGGAATGGCGTCCAATCTTGGACCTTCGCGGCTTCAACAAATTTCTGAAAAAGCAATCCTTCCGTATGTTATCTCTTCAGGAGGTGCTTCAATTAGTAACTCAAGAAGATTACATGACTGACTTAGACCTTCAGGACGCCTATTTTTATATCCCCATTCTCCACAAGCTCAGGAAATTCTTATTCTTCAGAGTGGCTGGTATGGATTATCAATTCCGAGTTCTACCTTTTGGCCTTTGTTCAGAGCCCTGAGGGTTCACCAAGGTTCTAGTATCTGTAGCGGCCCACCTACGACAGGCAGAAATTCAAATCTTCCCTTACCTGGACGATTGTCTCATAAAGGCGAAATCCTTGGCAGTGGCAAACAATCATATTCTGAGATCTCTCTCTCTCTTCCAGTCCTTGGGTCTCTCCATCAACCTTCCAAAGTATCAGCTAATTCCCTCCAGAGTAAGAACTTTTTTAGGAGCAACCCTAGACACTCTTTAGGCGAAGGCATTCGCCTCGCAGGAAAGACAAGAAAAGATTTGCAATCTGGCGGCTCTACTCCTTGTAACAAAGTCCACTTCAGTTCAGAAGTACAAATCGCTACTGGGGATGTTATCCTCTGCATTCCCCTCATTCCCAACAGCAGCTTGCAGTTGAGGCCCTTACAAGAAGAATTAGTCCATTAGTGGCTACAAATCTCAGGTTCCTTCGAGGATATTATAAAAATAACACCTCCGATGAAGGAAACGCGCTTCAATGGTGAACCCACATTGCGAACATAGCCGCTTGCCAGTTGTTCCTGGCAAATCCTCCGAATTACACAATTACGACCAATGCATCCCTCGAAGGGTGAGCAGCACATCTGGAAGGGCTGACAGTCAAGGGCAAATGGGACAGTCAGCACTGTTTTTACACATAAATCTATTGGAGTTGAAAGCAATATTCCTGGCGCTGTAATCCTTTCTCACAAAAAATTCAGGAGCATCTGTCTTAATTCGAACAGACAATACAACAAGTATGCACTATCTAAACAGACAAGGAGGGACAAGATCAGCTACGCTATTCTTACAGGCGCAGCGCATTTGGGATTGGGCAATTCAGCACCAGATAACTTTAACAGCAGAACATGTTCCAGTAGTGACCAATATCCTGGCGGATTCCTTGAGCAGGGCAATTACAGCCAACTATGAATGGGAACTCCACCAACCGTTGCTGGATCGCATCTTTCTGTTGTGGGGCAAACCGAAGTTAGACCTATTTGCGACCAGTCTGAACCGCAAATGCCGATTCTCCAGTATTAGGGGTGTCTTTCATAGATTCACATGCTTGAATATTCCCCGTCGTCGAAGTGGGAGTCCCACGGTAAATAAAGATAGCAATAATGCTAATAATATATATATGTAATAACATAATACATAATAAAAATAGAGATAATACACACTGAACAACCTCTACAAAAGTTCCTCCATAGGAATGCATTATAAAGAGAAAAACTCATTTGTAACATATCAGTGTCATTATGTTAGTCCAAACTGCAGCCAATCAGGCTCAAGCACCCTCTAGAACCTTCTCCTCAGAAGCTCAAGCCCTCAGATTTTCTACCGCACGTCGTGTGAAGGGAGTCTCCCTGAGCTCTGCTCGGTTTTCTTCATTCTACTCTACTTTTCAGTGTTTTTCTCAAAGATGTCAAGTAAGAAGTCTTTGTTTAGACCTTGCTCTTCCTGTGGGAAACTACGTTTGTTTGAAAAGGACCCCCACCTTAAGTGTATATATTGCTTATATCCTGAACACAAGGTGGCTGACTGTAAGTTCTGTAGAACTATTCCTGCTAAAACCCTCAGAGACAGGGAGGGTCGTATTCTTTTATGGTTAAAGCGCCTTCAGGACAAAGACACAGCTTTGTCAGACGCAGAAAGTTTCCAGTCAGGTCCTTCAACTGCTTCCAAGCGTGGCAGTGTTCAGGAGTTACCATTTCCTTTTCTGAAAAAGAAAAAGCTGGCTTTATCTACTGAGACTTTGGCTTCTGTGTCTACGCCCACGAGACCTGGCTCTCAGGCGTCTTTTCCAGCCTCTATTGGTGTTTTTACACTCATGACAGCGCAGTCGTCGACGGGCTCGTCGACGACCATTCCATCGACGAGATTAGCTGCTGTGGCTTCGTCGACGACTACTATGACGACGACGTCGGCTTTGTCGTCGTCGAGGTTTTCGTCGACGGCTTTCACGACTACGAAAGCCTCTACCTCTTCAGTTTAGTCGACGATTCCTATTATATCATCGACGAAGAAGCTTCCGTCGACGAAGGAGTCATCGTCGACGATGCATGTCCCGTCGACGGCGAAGACCCCGTCGACGACTAAGACCCCGTTGACGACTAAGACCCCGTCGACGTCAAAGACCCAGTCGACGTCGAAGACCTCGTCGACGGCGAAGACCTCGTCGACGTCAAAAACCCCGTCGACGTCGAAGACCTCGTCGACGGCGAAGACCTCGTCGACGTCGAAGATCCCGTCGACCAGTTCGTCGACGACGGTTTCGTCGACGGCGAAGATGCCATCCAAGGATTCGACGACGAATGCATCCAAGACATCACCGTCTCCGACGACTGTTTCTAAATCATTGTCGTCGACGGCTGCTCCAGTTCAGATATCTGCGTCGACGGCTGCGTCGACGGCAGCTTTACCTTTACCTTCAGGTACACAACAAGAGGTTGCAGCATCCACTTCTGGATCACAGTCCTTCGCCAATATGCCCTTAGTGCCTTTGGACATTTCAGCCCCTACAGTTGTTACGGAGTCTTCCGTCAGCAATTTTCAGGACTCTGCTCTGCAATTGCCAACTCCTACTCTTCAGCCACCGTCGCCATTGTTGGTCACGGACCATGAAACGGAATCCGTTGCAGACGACAATGCTTATGGTGATGCTCAAAGTCCATCGGATTTGATTATCAAGTGTCAGGACACTAGTTCTGAAGAGGACGAGGAAGAGGTTGAAGAACAGCAGGAGGAACAATATGTGCAGGTTCCTATGGCGACCTTTCCGGTATCGCTATTTTCCAACCTCCAACATATGTTGGATGATTACAAAAGAAGATTTCCTCCTACGCCTCAGGGTAACCCAGGACATGCTACCTCTGAGATCTCAGTGCCTTTTCAACCTCAGCGAACTCCTCCGAGGCAGTCTGCTCCATCAGAAGAGCCACGTCCAGCGATCTCCACTAATCCACAACGAGATGTGGATGTTGAGTCAGAGCCGGAAAGAGAGGAAGGGGAAGTTCCTCAGGATGCAGATGATGAACAGGACCCGGATATGGCAGAATTCGATGACTATCGAATACAGACGCCCTCTCCGCAACAGGGCGATTCCAGTGATTCACCTCCGGTTGATATTGCTAGCTTCCATAAATTAATGGATAAGGCGGCAGACCGCTTCAAATTGCCTAGAGTGCAGCGACAGGATGACTGCTTTCTCTATGACTTTAAAAACCAGCCTTATAAGCAGGTCCACACCATACCAATTATCGAGTTTGTGTGGAAGGAGGGAATAAAGAACATGCAGGCTCCTAATTCCTCGTCTGCTCAAATACCTCGATTGGAAAAGAAGTATAAAGCCCCGACTGGCTCGCCTGCTTGTTTGCTTTCGCATCCTAAGCCAGATTCCGTAGTGACTCAGGCAGCGCAGCGTAGGGCTCGTAACCCTGCAGCTCCTATCACTACCCCTCCTGATAGAGAAGGTCGACGTTTGGATGCAATTGGGAAAAAATTTTCATCCATGGCATCTACTTCAGCCTGTGCCGCTAATGCTTTGGCCATTTTAGGTCGTTTTGACCGACAAATGTGGTCAGACATCTCTGCCCTAGTTGCTTTGATTCGGAAACATCCAGAGCGGAAGCGCTCCAGATCCTTCAAGATGGACAAAGGGCTTCGGAAGAAATAATTGACTGTGCTGTGGACGTGGCGAGTACAGCTTTCCGTATCCTTGCCAGTGCTGCGGCGCTCCGATGCCAGGGTTGGCTGAAATCCACGTCGTTCCGACAGGAGATCCAGTCAAAGATACTTGACATGTCGTATGATGGTGAGTCGCTGTTCGGCTCTCACATCGATGAATCGTTGGAAACCATAAAGAAAGATACCGACATGGCAAAGTCGCTTGGTTCCTTGCAGTTCAAGAAACAGCTTTTTCGTGGAGCGCGTGGACGAGGCACCTCGTCCGGATTTTCCCGAGGAGGGCAGTCCCAGTACCGCCAGTACAATCAAGGGAACCAGCGTTACTCCAACCAACAATCTTCTCGTCAGCAGCAGTCCAAGCCCTTTAGAGGAAAGTCTAACTATAGAGGCTCCAACAACAACAACAAACGTCAATGACTTTCTGGTTCAGCAGAGAGTTGGAGGGCGAATCTCGCAGTTTTACTCCCAGTGATCTTTGATAACATCGGACCAATGGGTTTTAGACATTGTGCAAAAGGGCCATGCCTTGGAGTTCACAGAGATTCCTCCACATTCTCCACCTTCAGGCCCGCCACCTCCCATTTAGAGGAATATTAACATCAAGTTCTTCTTCTACTAGAAAAGGGTGCAGTCAAAGTGGTTCCTGTATCTCAGCGAGGGAAAGGTTTCTACTCAAGGTTTTTCCTCATTCTCAAAAAGACAGGGGAGTGGCGACCCATTATGGACTTGAGGGCTCTCAATCTGTTCCTCAAACAACAATCTTTCCGCATGCTGACGCTATCGGAAGTCTTACGTCTTCTCTGCAGCGGAGATTTCTTAACAACAATAGACCTGCAAGACGCTTATTTTCATGTGCCAATTATCCATCGACATCGGCAATTCTTAAGGTTCAAGGTGGGTCATGTTCACTACCAGTTCAGAGTCCTACCTTTTGGCCTACGATCGGCACCTCGTGTCTTCACGAAAGTTCTAGCTCCAGTCATGGCTCATCTGCGTCTTCAAGGAGTTCAGATCTTTCCTTATCTGGACGATTGTCTGCTAAAATCCCAATCTTCGCAACAACTAGCTCACGACACACGTTTGTGCCAACAAATGTTCGAGGCTCTAGGGTTAACCATCAATGTGGAGAAGTCACACTTCACACCGCTGCGAAGAAGAAACTTCCTCGGAGCAATCCTAGACACAAACCTATCGAAAGTCTTCATCTCCCTCGAACGACATCAGAAGATACTCGTCTGGTCTCAACCATCAGGTCAAAACAGTCAGTTTCTGTGCGAATGTTAAAGTCATTTCTGGGGATGCCATCATCTTGTATCGCACTGATCCCAAATTTGCAGATTACGTACCCGTCCTGTACAGGAGGAATTGGACCTGCAATGGCGTCAAGTGTCGGGGTCGGTCAACGATCAGGTGAAGGTCACGCCCCGCATGAGGACCTGTTTACTCTGGTGGACACAACCAACCAATCTAGACGAAGGGATTTCTTTCCTAGTCCAGTCTCCGGATCTAACGTTGACTACGGATGCGTCCATGGAGGGCTGGGGCGCTCATCTCCTAGACCTTTCCATCAAAGGCAAATGGACTGCACTGCAACGAACCTGGCATATCAATCGGCTAGAGTTGATGGCAATCTTCCTAGCGCTCAAATCATTCTTGCCCGTAGTGCAGGGGGAGTCGGTGCTGATTCAAACAGACAACACCACCAGCATGCACTACATGAACAAACAGGGCGGCACAAGATCTCAACCACTGTCTCGTCTAGCTCAAAGGATTTGGGATTGGGCACTTCGCCACCAAATTTCTTTGACGGCAGTCCATCTGCCAGGGGTATCCAACATCCTTGCAGATTCCCTGAGCAGGTCCGCGTCGTCCACTCACGAGTGGGAGTTACACCAACCGACTCTAGACCTAGTGTTCCGCCGTTGGGGTCGTCCCAGGATAGACCTTTTTGCATACCCAGTGAATCGGAAGTGCCAATCTTTCGCAAGTTGGCATCCTCATCCAGAGTCCAGCGGCAATGCCCTACTCATAGATTGGAGCGGACTGTTTGCTTATGCATTTCCACCGATCCCGTTGGTGCCGAGAACGTTGTGGAAGATGCGCAGGCAACCCTGCCGCGTCATACTAATAGCCCCGCGTTGGCCCAGACAGGCTTGGTTTTCGGAGCTGCTTCTGCTGTCACAATGCACACCCATTCATCTGCATCCACGTCCAGACCTCCTGACGATGGACAACGGTCAAATTTGCCATCCAGACCCATCCACGCTTCAATTATCGGCATGGAACCTGAGTACGTTGAATTTGCCACCTTAAGTATGCCCCAAGAATGCAGAGACATTCTAGCGTCTGCTAGAGCTCCATCAACCGTCAAGACATATAAGCTGAAGTGGAAGTGTTTCTGTCATTGGTGCGCTGCATCCAATATCCACCCACTTGACTCAACTCCGGAGCAGCTGTTGCCTTTCTTTCTGAGCCTCGCTCAGTCTGGTCTCTCTCATGCCACCTTGAGAGTTTTTCTGGCGGCTATCTCACGCTATCGGCATGATGGCTCAACGTCTCTCTGTTCATCCAGAATCATCCGACAGTTCTTTAAAGGGCTTTTCAGGAAGTTTCCTCCAATAAGGCGCCCTCCTCCGGCATGGCACCTCAACGTGGTATTGTCACAGCTTATGAAGCCTCCATTTGAACCGATTCACAGAGCACACATCAAGTATCTTACCTGGAAGGTTGCTTTACTTTTGGCTTTAACATCATCTCGTCGTGTAAGTGACCTGCACGCTTTCACGATCAAGCCTCCGTATTTACAGTTTAAGCCCGATGGAGTGTCACTTCGTACCAATCCTTCTTTTTTACCGAAAGTACCTACTGACTTCCATTTGAACGAACCTGTTTTCTTAAAGACTTTTTTCCCGGATCCAAAATCTCCGGCAGAGCAACGACTACATTCTTTAGACATCAAGCGTTGTCTGAAGTTCTACATTTCAAGGACCACCCCTTTCCGTAAATCCGACCAACTGTTCATAGCATATGGACAAATGCGGAAGGGGCATTCAGTGACAAAACAGACAGTTGCAAGATGGCTCTCAACAGCCATATCCTTTTGTCACCAGCAAGCTGGTAAGCCTTTACAACGTCCAGTGAAGGCACATTCAACGAGAGCGATGGCGTCATCCACCGCTTTGTTTGCTGGGATGCCTCTACACCAGATATGCCGAGCAGCAACATGGTCCAGCAGGCACACCTTTACCAGACATTACTGTTTGGAGGCCATCAACGAAGCGGATACCGCAGTGGGGCAAGCAGTGCTTCGTCATCTGTCATCTTTTTAAATAAGGTGAGCCTCTGATCCCTCCTCCATTCCTTTCTGTGATTGCTATATGCTTTTAGCTGTATGTTATTGTCTTCAAATCTGGAGAATGTATTTAGCAATCCCAGCTCTAAGGAGGTTACTGCTATCTATTCTATTCAAGCATGTGAATCTATGAAAGACACCCCTAATACTGGAGAAGAACAATTGTTACTTACCTGTAAACAGGTGATTCTCCAGTATTGGTGTTTTTTATAGATTCACATGCGACCCACCCTTCCTCCCCTCAGAGGCTCTCTTCTCCTCATGCACTCATGGTTACTTTGGTGCTATGAAAATCTGAGGGCTTGAGCTTCTGAGGAGAAGGTTCTAGAGGGTGCTTGAGCCTGATTGGCTGCAGTTTGGACTAACATAATGACACTGATATGTTACAAATGAGTTTTTCTCTGTATAATGCATTCCTATGGAGGAACTATTGTAGAGGTTTTTCAGTGTGTATTATCTCTATTTGTATTATGTATTATGTTATTACATATATATATATATTATTAGCATTATTGCTATCTTTATTTACCGTGGGACTCCCACTTCGATGACGGGGAATATTCAAGCATGTGAATCTATGAAAGACACCAATACTGGAGAACCACCTGTTTACAGGTAAGTAACAATTGTTCTTCTTTGCCAGCTGGCTACCCCAACAGGTATCGTGCAGGAATGCGTTCTTGATAAATTGGTCAAAGATTTATGCTTACACTTTTCATCTGATTTCCTTGATCACAAGAGTGCTCCGGCAGGTGAGGAAGGCACCTTGTCAAATATTACTCTTAGCACCCAGGTGGCCTTTCACAGAGCTTCTACTCCTATCGTAGTGCAAACCCAATTTGTACGTCCAATACAGAACTTGCTACCAACGAATCATGGCCAAGTCTGCGATCCGGACCCAACATCGCTACGATTGTAGGGTTGGCTTCTGAGCACTATGAGTTTGCCGACCTAACTATCCCTGCTGACTGTCGGGAAGTCCTTGCAAATGTTAGAGCGCCGTCCACTTTCAAAACTTACACGTTAAATGGAAGAGATTCTGACATTGGTGTGCAGGTTCGGAAGTACATCCTATTCAGTCTCTGCCAGAACAGTTATTACCTTTCTTCCTGCAACTGGCTAAATTTGGGCTCTCCCATTCGTCCATTAAGGTTTTCCTTGCCGCAATCTCCAGATTTTGCGGTATAATGGGTCACAGTCGCTTTGGTCATCAAGAATTTTAAAACAATTTCATAAGGATTGTTTAGAATGTTCCCTCCAATTAGGCGTTTTCCTCCGCCTTGTCATCTCAACATTGTATTGGCACAACTTATGAAGAGCCCATTCATAGAGCAGATCTCCAATACATTACATGGAAAACGTCTCTTCTACTGGCTCTTACGTCAGCCAGACGAGTAAGCGACATACATGCTTTCACTGTTTGTCATCCTTTCCTTCAATTTACAAAGGGCTCTGTTGTACTTAGTACCAATCCTACCTTTATTCCTAAGGTCCCATCGGATTTTCATTTAAATTAACCAGTCATATTGAAAACCTTTTTTCTAAATCCGCAAAAACCAACGGAAAAATATTTGTATTCCTTGGATCTAAAGAGGTGTATTAAAATTCTACTTACAGAAGACCACCAGCATCCGCAAGACTGATCAGCTTTTTGTGGGTTATGGTAAAATCAGAAAGGGATATCCTGTTACTAAGCAAACTATAGCATGTTGGATATCATCAGCAATACATTTTTGCCATCAGCAAGCAGGCAAACCTTCATCTTTGACAGTGAAAGCTCACTCTACGAGAGCTGCCTCTCTTCCACGGCTTTCTTGCCGGTGTGCCTATACAGCAAATCTGCAGAGCAGCAACCTGGTCCAGCAGGCACACTTTTACCAGGCATTACTGTCTGGAAGCTGCAAGCAATGCGTACGCAGCTGTAGGACAAGCGGTTTTCCATAATCTTTTTCAATAAGGTGAGCCTCTCTTTTTCCCAACTTCCTATATGTTTTGACTATTGCTTTTATTCCATTGATACTTGAATTAAGTTTGTTGTATCTTGTATACATTGTGATGTACAATTGTATATTTAAATTCATATATGTATTTGGGATGCATGTTCTGCAAACAGGGTTACGTACGTCTTTTTCTACTGCATGCCGTATATCAGCATACATAGCTATAATGCAACTGCTGTCTATTCGGATTCAAGCTTGTCATATCTTATCTATGAAAGATACCCCAATACTGGAGAAGAAAATAAGTTACTTACCTGTAAACTGTGGTTCTCCAGCATTGGTATCTTTCATAGATTCACATGCAACCCACCCTCCTCCCCATGGAGGCTCTCCTAGTTTATTTTACACTTGTGCTCCAAAAACGGAGAACCTGGAGCCTCTGTGGAGAAGGTTCTTGAGGGTGCTGTTGCCTGTTTGACTGGAGTTTGGACCATTCCTAATGACTAGGACGAGATGGTAATGTCATTCCTTACTGCTTTTTATGTACTGTGGGACTCCAACTTCAACGACGGGGAATGATTCAAGCATGTGAATCTATGAAAGATACCAATACTGGAGAACCACGGTTTACAGGTAAGTAACTTATTTTGTTCACGTTCAAGGTCATACCCAAGCAGGAATCTCTGTAAAATTTACATTTTAAAGAGCAGGTTTGAGGTTTCAGAAATTCAATTAAGGCCACCCATTATCCATTTTATATTCTTGTTGATGCATTTGCACTGTTCCCACAAGTCAATCTTGGGACACTAATTTAAATTTTAGACTCCAATTTCAAAGAACTTCACATTTACAGAGCATTTAAAAAATTTCAATTTTACGTATTGCTTCTTTATATACCCTTTATGTAATTTTCTAAGCAGTTGCAGAGCCCCTGAAAAGGCGTTGCGGACCTCCTCATGTCCCCTGCCTACAGGTTTTGAGCTTCAGGCCTAGACAGTCTCCTCATTTACCCTAACATCCTTCAAAGTCCTGCTCTTTACATTCCATTTCTTACTACTAGAGAGGAAGACCCAGCGGAATACCCACTTGTTAGACCTGGCACCTTGGCGTGAGTCTCCCTTCCACTTTTCGCTGATGTGCCTCCGATGTTTTGCTGGTTTTCCGATACTCAGGGCACTGCGCCACGGCTGATCCGTGCCGCAGTGCAAGTGCTCCCTACTGTAAATTGTACATACGATTGGTATCCATGATTGGTGCATTGGATTTACTGTTAGTCCCTAGTAAAGCGCACAAGAGAGTGCCGGGGCTTGTAGATACCAATACTGCTGGTGGGCCTGCAGCGCTGGTTGCGCGACCCACCGAAGCAGCCGTAAAGATGTGTCTGGGAACTGCGACCGCAGAACCCGCGTGTGGTCTCGTATTATCACGCTAGCTGGGCAAGTGTCCCCACTTGCCAGCACCGACCCTTCCCTTGACTACATATTAGTCACCCCTATGGTAGGCCTGCGGGCAGGGTGCGTTGTAGGTGCAAGGTAGGACAAGCCCTGATGTACGTGGCATGTCCTAGTAGTGACTTACAACGAAGACCGTACTTCACTACTGAAGGCTACCTGCTCCATTAGGCCAGACTGAGCTGCGAGGATTATTATACCCTATAATCCCCGTAGGCTCAAGGAGCATGGTAGTGAGTCATGTTTAGTATGCCTGAACTCGGGATAATGAGATATTTCTTGTAGTCAAGTTTATTTCAGTATCCTGGGTTTGCAAATGCTACTTTTAGAAAGTTAGCATTTGCTTGCTTAACCATTTCAGCCGCCTCTGCTGGTGTGTATCTGACTGTCTGGGATGTGTGAGTGACAGGGCTGGAGGGATGACGGGTGGTGAATGCGCAGATTACACCTTAGTGGGAGGTAGGAGTGCCTCTTGACTCGAGCTGTCACTGTGCTCGACCTCCACAATGCTGGCTCCACCCTCCTGGGGAGCGGCGGATGACTCTGCCGGCACCTGGCCCAGGAAGGGCGAAGCCCCCATCAACAAGGTACTCTGGCCACTCCTGTCCGGACAATGCTGGCTCCACCTCCTGTGGGGCGTCTGATGCGCCTGCCCCTCACACTGAAAGCAGAAGCCGGAGTACACCCGCGGGGGTACTCCAGAACTGAGAGTGGCTATGCAAAGGCCCCCCTGGCCTGCGAGAACAAAAGAATTGGCCTATAAAAGACGGAGCCCTGCTCCTTGAAATTTAGATCCAGTTTGGGCCACAGAAAGACTCTGCCCTACGAGAAGGACCGTGAGAGACAAGGAAGGGTGCTGACTCTTGCCTGTGTCTGGTGCCTTGCTGCTGAAGGAGAGGAAGACAATAAGACTACGCAAAGACTGTTGTGCTACTTGTGCCAAACTCTGCAAAGAGATCTCCAAGGGCTTGCAACTGAACTTGCCCCCTGACCAGCGTCCCAGGACCAGTGGACGCTACCTCCTTGGAAAGCGACTGCGGGTGCTGACCATCGCCGCAGCACTGACGGAGGAATCTCCTCTAAGGCATCAACATCCTCCCGACCACCGTGACCGGGGCCCAAAGCAACAGCGAAAGCAAAGTGAGGACCAGCCGCCGCTGGCCCGAACACCGTGACCGCAACTGCACCGGGAGCCCGAGAGCAAAGCAAAGGAGGACCCGTCCGGTCCGAGCTATCGAGGTGAAGGCATAGCGAGCCCTCACTCACCTGCAAAGACGGACAACTGCCCTACGAGAATCCGCAAGGTCGGTAAGCCTGCCCGACAGCCCAGCTGTGAGCCCACAGCTGCACCGACATCTGGCTGGGTACGTCCTGCACTTGGGGACCGTACTGCCACTTGTCACCACCGCACAGCCGCCGCCTCCAGGGTCGGAGCGGACGACGAGGAAAGGACCCTGCCGCCACAGAACACCGCTGCCCCGGACGACCAGTGACCTGCTCGGCCGAAGAGCCGCAACGATCAGCGATCCCGGGAAGGCAAAGCGACGTGGGACAGATCCCTTGGAAGCCGCCGGCTCCACAAGAACTTTGAATAACACCGGCCTACGGGCCTCAAGAGAACTTTCATAAGAACTGTGGTAACCCGAATTAAGTAACCTGCAACCGTCTTCATAAAGTTATTGACTGTATTCATAAGCCTGCTTAAAATCTATATAAAGATATATATTTTTACAAGAATACAGTCTGGTCTCGTTGTGTGGTGGGTTGGTTGTAAAGGTGTACTGTTGCAAGTGTTTAACCCTATGTGCCCCAAAGATTAGCCTACGACTGCTTAAGCCACACTACCTAGAGGGTAAGCAGAGGTTGTCTGGAAGGTAACCCTCAGCCCTGACGAGGAAGAGAGAGTCCCTGCTTGTCGCTAGTGTTGCACTGCGCCAACTAGAGCCTCCCCCTTCCTACATTGGACGCAGCGGTGAGGATTTCGAATTTACACTTGCGATAGTTATACCTGAGCTTCTGACCACTACACAAGGATTACGGTACAGCTACTAAACCACAGACTTTGCTTTTTGAATTTTGCTGAAAGAAGATTCCGAGTGCAGAAGCCATGCCGGGCACAAAGAGCCTGGATGGAGCGGAGTCCACGACCTCCGAGGTGTTGGAAGTGGAGTGGGACGCCGCAAAGCTGGATAAATACACCAGAGTTGAACTGAAGTTTTTCTGTAGGAAACTCAAAGTTCCGCACGCTGGCTGCAAAAACAAGCCGGAGCTCTACAAGGCCCTGAAAGCCTGGGTGGAGTCCAGAAAGACCCCGGAGGAGCAAGACGTCCTCGCCGAGCAGAATGCAACGACGGAGCAGAATGCACTTGGGGATCTGATCGATCTCGAGAGGCAAGACAGCGAGCACAGCTTTGGTAAAGGCCTGTCGCCAGAGGAGCTGGCGGACAGGAAGGAAACCCGGAATCACGAAAGAAAGTTGGCAGAATTGAAAATCCAGCTGGAGCTGGAAACCAAAAGAATGGCGCTGGAAGAGCGAAAGCACCAGATGGATTATGAAATCAAGATGAGGGAGATAAGTCTCAAGGAGAGAGACTTGGATCGGCCTCCCTCTGGTGGCAGCACATCGCCAGTGCAGGTAGAGTCAAGAGTGCACATCCCGAAAGACGTAGTTAAGGAGTTCTTTAAGGGGGATGACATAGGACAGTGGTTTAGGGCATACGAGGTAGCCATGTCCTCTCACCGGGTCCCTGACAAGGATTGGGGAGCGGGGTTGTGGGGAAGGTTCCTTAGCGAAGGGAGAGATACCTTGCTAGATTTGCCCGTTGAGAATCAGAGATCCTATGCCCACATGTGTAGGAGAGTAGGGTCTGCAATCCCATGATCACCCAGATTTTTCGCTTTTGTTTCACTGGTTTACGACTTTCTCTGGCTGTGGGCCTGCTAATCAGACCCACAGCATTGGCTGTTCTCTTTCTAAAATTACGACATGTACCCTAGGTGCATTTACCAATTGGTACTGGGCCACCTTATCAGACCCTGTAACTCAGGGCATAGGTGTACCCAGGGCCGCCAGGGGCTGCAGCATGTATTATGCCACCCCTGGCTGGCCTCCTAAATTTGACACAACTGGCTGCGTGACAGCTGGGGCGAAGTCGTGTACACACACTTTGCTTTAGATATAGTAGCACTATATCTAACCATACAATGGACACTCGAGTTCCTATCAGTCACTCCTATGGCAGGCCTTGACAATCCTGAAGGCAGAGTGCATGGGCTCGTGTGAACTAAGCTCTGGCCCGAGCCGAGCCCGGTTGCAGCCTGCGGAATCAAGACCCAATGGCTGTTCCATGATAACGCGTACCATATCGGTAACTTCGGTGTCGCGTTATCAAGACATGTCGAGTAAGGTGTCATACGAATCGGGATGCTGCCCTCTCCCCAACTCTGGCGAAGAGGTTAGCATTCCGCCCTTCTAGAGGGACACGACATGTACGTAACTGTGAACCCCGGTTAAAGTTAACTAAAGCCTCAGCTCCACAAAATGGATGCTGCCACCACAGACACGAGTCTGACCTCCTGCTGCTGGGAGTCCTTCCAGCGAGGAGAGCTTGGACAAAGGGTTTCCTGTCGAGGGCGGTGTTCGCACCGTCCCAGACAGGGTTTGTGTATTCTGGGTAGGTAGGGCTTTTGCGAGAAGGTGACTGCGGAGTGGCACCCCGGTGCTCACTACGCATCTGCCGGTTAGAACCAGTTCCAGGGGCGACAGCCCTGGCCTGGGGAAAGTCCGGCAGGGGAGAGGGGTGTAACTACCCCCCTTCCTGGTCCCACCCTTAGGGCAGGACCTAGTCATGTACCCACCCCTTTCTTTAGAATAAAGGCCGGAGCGGGGACCCTTCCAAACTAGATCATCTTTGATTCAAGAACTACTTTCTACGAAAGGACATTCAAGACTCTTCTCAAGATTTCTCCCTTGTGACTAAGGAGTAGTCACCCTGCATCAGCGGGCACCATCCAAGAACTCTGCGGTTTGCTGTAAGTCCTTCCTCAAGGAATCCGACGGCCCAGCTCGACGAGAACCGGCTTCCCTGGCACCTCTGACCTCTACCCACGTCATCAGCTCAGCTGTGATCTGTGGGTGCGACGAGACCTCGAGGGACCGGCCATCATCAAAACCTGCACACTTCTTAACCAGCACGACCATCGAGGTAACTCTCTGGTGAGTGCTCTGGGGTCCGAGAAGCCCCGACCCTGAGCCGCTCCAGCACCGAAGTGCAGTCCCCCCAGCATCTCCACGATCTGCGTGGGGCCCTTCTGCTCGCTGCTCAACACGTTGTCTGGTCACTAGCCGCTGGCTTGTGCCCTTCTGTGACGACATCCGGAAATCAACACTGCTGGTCTGGTTGCTCCAGACCGGCCCTTGCTTCCATCTTTTCGAGAAGCACCCTGGACCCTCCTGGTCCACTCAAGACGCCATCTTAGGCCCACCACGTGGCCCTGAGATTTGCCAAGGCTTGTTGCCCCATCCTGGGCCCAGCGACGCCGACAGCATCATCCTTCGTGGGACAGCTCGCACCTCCACCGTGGTCGCCGACAACGCCTCCTGGTCCGTGAGACTGCAGAGCCTAGCGTCGCCCACTCACCTGGTCGAGGTGACGGCCAACCGGTGCCTTCCTGGTACCCTCTGACTACTGGCTAGTAGTACGAACTTGGTCCCCTCTGCTTTCAGGTATCATCAATCTCCGATCCAGGCTTGGATCTCTACGAACTATTCATCACTGGTCGCCGGCCAGCAACTCCTTTTCTTCCGGCTCCTGGCTCGTCAGCGAAGACCCCGACGCCTGTAAGACTTGTGCAGCCGCAGCCCTCGTGGCTAGGTAACTCGGCATTTCGGTGCCTGCATAGCCTCTTTACTCTAGGGTCCCGAGTCCCTCGCTTCCGACTTGCCTTATCGGGTCCACCCGAGACCTTAACCTTTCCGTGTCCTCGGGCACTTGTTTTAATTGTGCACTTGAAGTATCTGCTAAAGAAATTTGGTTTGTGCTTAGTACCCTGTCCTCATAAAGAGTACAGGGCTGTTGTGATTCTTAATAAATATACCGTTTGTTTTCATAACACTTGTGTGGTGTCCTTTCACTGGGTGTTCAAGGGGTACATGTGTGGTAAACAGCTGGCTTAACGCGCCCTCTCGAGTCTTTAGCCTTAGACTGCTCGTATCCACGCTACTAGGATAGCTGGTCTATAGGTTGACTTACAACCAAACACCATAAGGGTCGTTGGAACGATACATAGCGGTCGCTAGAATAGCGAACGTTGCATATCGGGCCAACTTCTCACATTGGTGAGCAGCGGTTGGGATTTGAGCTTGCTGTTGTTTTACCACACGTATCCTAAGAATATCTTGTTGAAAGATCACATAAGTACTGTTAGTACATATAACTAAAACTTAGAATACTCTGAGTTCTACTGAACCAGCTGTTGTAGCTCCTCAAGGCTTAGCACACCTTGGCTGCAACTCTTAGCAAGGGAACAGTAGGTAAACACGTAGTGTAGGTAGGTGCATCACTTACACCACACTAGAAGCAGTATGTCGGACAAAGGAGGAAACTCTGAGTCTCCCCTTGTGTCAGTCGACCCTCCACAGGTCATCTCCTCAAGATATACTGCGCTTAACTTCCATGAGTTACGACAAGTATGTACCTCTAGGAAGATTAAGCAAGGGGCTAACCCCACCACCTCCTTTCTGATTGGTCTCCTAGAGACTTATGATGCCAGAAAGGCTGAGAAGCTTCTTAGCCATTCTAATCCAGAAGGAGACATGCCTCCCCTTGAGGGAACCAGAGACGATCCTGACCTCATCCACCTCGCAACTGAGAACGAAGATGTGGAGGACGATGAGGATGAGGATCCCTCTGGGGATGAGGCAGATAAGGGACAGGTAGAAGTCGTTAGACTAAGCAGGTCCAACTTAAGCAAACATGATAGTGGTACTGGGGCGCCCCCAGCGCTACTGTCAGGTCCGCTTAACATTGGGAATGGACGAGCCCGATCTCTGTCAAGAGACTCTGGCAGATCCCTTCAAACCAATGGCTCTCGCAACTCTTCGCAAAGAGGGATGACGTCCCCTCAGCGGAGAGTGTACGAAGCTAAGGAAAGGGCAGCTAATCTGAGGATTGAAAGGGAAGAACTTGCCCTGGCCAAAGAAAGGCTTGCCTTTGCGAGAGAGCAACAGTTAAGTGGGGTAGTCCCCACTGGTGGCAGCAATGTACCTAGCAATAGGGAAAAGAGTTTCGATACGAAACACCTTGGTAAGATAGTGCCCCCCTTTAAACAAGGGGACGACATCCACAAATGGATAACTGCTTTGGAGAGGGCCTGCACTGTGCAGGGTGTTCCCCAGAGTCAGTGGGCAGCTATCTTGTGGCTCTCTTTTGAAGGAAAAGGAAGAGACAAGCTCCTCACCACAAGGGTGGAGGACGCTAACGATTACCAAGTCTTGAAAAATACACTCGTTGAAGGGTTCGGCCTAACCACTGAGCAGTACAGGGTGCTGTTCAGGGATACCCAGAAAACGCAGTCTCAAGATTGGTCTGATTTTGTCGATTGTGCCACTAAGGCTTTTGAGGGCTGGTTGCTGGGCAGTAAGGTTACTGATTACAAAGGATTGTATAATTTGATGATGAGAGAACAAATTTTAAACAATTGTCAGAACCAGTTGTTGCATCAGCATCTTGTCGACTCGGATCTGACCTCTCCCCAAGAATTGGGAAAGAAGGCAGACAGAGGGGTTCGTACGAGAGTTAAACAGAACCAGGGCCAGAATCAGGGTGGTCAGAAGAAAGCAGACCAGAAGGGTAAAGATTCTAAAGGGGAACAAAATGACCAGAAGTCTTCGACAGGTCCCCAACAACCCAAAGAGGGTGGGGGTCAGGCTCCCCAAAAGAAGAAAGAAGGCCAATCCAAAAGATGGTGCCAGTACTGTAAAAGTAAATCTCACTGGTTTAGTGAGTGCACCAAGAAAGGAGGAGGGCAGACTCCTGCCACTGCAGCCCCTAAGGCGCCTGTGCCCCCTAGTACAGTCAGCAGTGGTAGTGCGCCTCCCAAGGGTTTAGTAGGGTTAACCCTGGGTTCTGAGGGGCGTGACAACTTAGTTGGCACACTCACTCAGGCTGTCCTTGTCAGTACAGGGGACGTGGACGTGTCCCCTGACGTAAGCCCCAATACTTTGGGCAAATACCGACAAACGCCTTTCATAAATGGAAAGATGGCTCAGGCCTATAGGGACACTTGTGCCAGCGTCACCATGGTGACGCCTAACTTTGTGGACCCTGGACAAATCATGCCAGGTACAGAATTCCTGGTGACCAATACAAGCAATGTCACTA
Organism: Lissotriton vulgaris; assembly: GCF_964263255.1. NCBI lineage: Eukaryota > Metazoa > Chordata > Amphibia > Caudata > Salamandridae > Lissotriton > Lissotriton vulgaris. The sequence goes on from NC_141685.1 coordinate 1,736,072,887, forward strand.
CCAATCACAGTATGGCAATTGTAGCTTTCTCCTGGGGAGGGGTAACTGGCCAAAAGAAGGTTGTAGTTAGTCCAGACCTCCCAGTGGATTGTTTGTTGGGCAATGATTTGGAGTCATCACAATGGTCAGAGGTGGAGCACCGGACTCACATGGAAATGTTAGGTTTGCCAGCACATGTGTTCGCGGTGACCAGGTCACAGGTCAGGAAATGCCCCACTGAACAGGTGCTGGATCCTGGAACAACGGACCAGACACCTCCCAAGAAAAAGAGCAGTAGGGTTAAGGCTGCGCCTTCCCCCTTGCCCCAGGTCGTGGATCAAGTCTCAGAGGAGGCTGACCTACAGGAATTGAGGGAAACTGAGCCTAGGGAGTTCGAACTTGATCAAGTTGAATTCTTGGGTTCAGGGGGACCCTCAAGGGAAGACCTGGGGAAGGACCAGTTAGACTGCCCTTCTCTTGAACCCCTCAGACAGCAGGCTGCTGCTGAGGCTGCTGGGAACGCCACAGGTACCCACAAGGTATACTGGGAAGATGGACTCCTGTACACTGAGTCAAGAGACCCCAAGCCTGGCATGACCAGGAGGCTGGTTGTACCCTTGTCTCAGCGTGGTTTCCTACTTACCTTGGCCCACGAGATTCCCTTAGCAGGTCACTTAGGCCAGACGAAAACGTGGGACAGGCTCGTCTCACACTTTCACTGGCCTCACATGAACGAAGATACCAAGGAGTTTTGCCGCTCCTGTGTCACTTGCCAAGCCAGTGGTAAGTCAGGTGGCACGACAAAGGCCCCCCTTATACCAATGCCTGTGGTGGGGGTGCCCTTTGAACGGGTGGGGATCGACATCGTCGGTCCCATGGAACCACCTACAGCATCAGGGCACAAGTTTATACTGGTGGTAGTGGATCATGCCACCAGGTATCCTGAAGCTATTCCCCTTAGGACCACTACAGCACCTGTTGTGGCAAGAGCCCTAGTTGGAGTATTCTCCAGAGTGGGCTTCCCTAAGGAGGTCGTCTCCGACAGAGGTGCAAACTTTATGTCGAGCTATTTAACTGCTATGTGGAAGGAATGTGGTGTTAACTACAAGTTCACTACACCCTATCACCCACAATGCAATGGGCTTGTTGAGAGATTCAACAGGACCCTAAAAGGGATGATTCATGGACTACCAGAAAAGCTTCGGCGTAGATGGGACGTCCTGATCCCCTGCCTCTTGTTCGCCTACAGAGAAGTCCCACAGAAGGGGGTTGGCTACAGCCCTTTTGAACTTTTGTACGGACATCCTGTAAGGGGACCCCTGTGTTTGGTGAAGGAAGGATGGGAGAGACCTCTCAAAAAGCCTGCAGCCAACATAGTGGACTATGTGCTTGGCCTCCGCTCGCGGATGGCTGAATACATGGAGAAGGCATCTGAAAACCTTAAGGCCAGTCAAGAACTCCAAAAAGCTTGGCATGACCAAAAGGCTGTCTTGACTGTTTACCAGCCCGGACAGAAGGTGTGGGTGTTGGAGCCAGTGGCCCCAGCAGCACTCAAGGACAAATGGTCCGGGCCCCACACCATCCTGGAGAAGAAGGGAGAGGTCACCTACCTGGTCGACCTGGGAACTCCCCGGAGCCCCCACAGGGTGCTTCATGTCAACAGGCTGAAAGCATATGTCGACAGGAAGGACATGAGTTTGCTCATGGCCCTAGATGAGGGACAGGAAGAGGAGAGTGACCCTCTCCCCGACCTGCTCACTCAGAATCCTGACGATGGATCGGTAGATGGTGTTGTCTTTTGTGGCAGCCTCTCCGAACATCAACAGAACGACTGTAAACAGGTTCTTCAGTCGTTCAGACATATGTTCTCTCTAACACCCAGTCAGACCGATTGGTGTACCCATGAGGTTGACACTGGTGACAGCTTGCCCGTTAAGAGTAAAATCTACCGGCAGCCTGATCACGTTAGAGACTGCATCAAGAGTGAAGTGCAGAAAATGTTGGAGCTGGGAGTCATTGAACCCTCGGATAGCCCGTGGGCTAGTCCCGTAGTTCTAGTGCCGAAACCTCCCACCCAGGGTGGTAAGAGAGAGATGAGGTTTTGCGTAGACTACAGGGGTCTCAATGCAGTCACTAAGACTGACGCCCACCCAATACCAAGGGCAGACGAGCTTATCGATAGATTGGCTTCGGCCAACTACTTAAGTACGTTTGACCTGACAGCTGGGTATTGGCAAATCAGGTTAGCTGAGGACGCCAAGCCTAAAACCGCATTTTCAACCCCTGGTGGGCATTATCAGTTCGTGGTGATGCCCTTTGGTCTGAAAAATGCACCTGCCACCTTCCAACGGTTGGTGAATCAAGTCCTTACCGGGCTGGATGACTTCTGTGCGGCGTATCTTGACGATATTGCTGTCTTTAGCTCCACCTGGGAGGATCACCTGGTCCACCTGCGGAAAGCGTTAGAGGCTCTGCAAGCGGCAGGCCTCACTATCAAGGCCACCAAGTGCCAGATAGGGCAGACACAGGTTGTATACCTGGGCCACCTTGTAGGTGGAGGCCAGGTTCAGCCACTGGAGAGCAAGATACAGTCAATCAGGGACTGGGCTCCTCCAACCACCCAGACTCAGGTTCGAGCTTTCTTGGGCCTGACTGGTTACTATAGGAAGTTTGTCAGGAACTATGGTTCAATCGTGACACCATTAAATGAACTGACAAGTAAGAAAATGCCAAAAAAGGTTCAGTGGACAGCGAGCTGTCAAAAAGCATTCGATGACCTAAAGCAGGCCATGTGCACGGCGCCTATCCTCAAGAGTCCGGACTACTCCAAACCATTCATTGTCCAAACAGATGCTTCTGAGTTGGGTGTGGGAGCTGTTCTTTCTCAACTGAATTTTGATGGTCAAGACCAGCCCATTGCTTTTATAAGCAGAAGGCTGACCCCTAGAGAGAAGAATTGGTCAGCTATTGAGAGGGAGGCCTTTGCTGTGGTTTGGGCCCTGAAGAAGTTGAGGCCATACTTGTTTGGCACTCACTTCAAGATTCAGACCGACCATAAGCCCCTCTTGTGGCTAAATCAGATGAAGGGTGAAAACCCCAAACTGCTTAGGTGGTCCATCTCCCTACAGGGGATGAACTTTACAGTGGAACATAGACCTGGTACTGATCATGGCAATGCCGATGGACTCTCCAGATATTTCCACTTAGAACAAGAAGACTCACCTGGTCAAGGTTAGCTTATTGTTCCGACGTTTGGAGGGGGGTCATGTAGGAGAGTAGGGTCTGCAATCCCATGATCACCCAGATTTTTCGCTTTTGTTTCACTGGTTTACGACTTTCTCTGGCTGTGGGCCTGCTAATCAGACCCACAGCCTGGCTGTTCTCTTTCTAAAATTACGACATGTACCCTAGGTGCATTTACCAATTGGTACTGGGCCACCTTATCAGACCCTGTAACTCAGGGCATAGGTGTACCCAGGGCCGCCAGGGGCTGCAGCATGTATTATGCCACCCCTGGCTGGCCTCCTAAATTTGACACAACTGGCTGCGTGACAGCTGGGGCGAAGTCGTGTACACACACTTTGCTTTAGATATAGTAGCACTATATCTAACCATACAATGGACACTCGAGTTCCTATCAGTCACTCCTATGGCAGGCCTTGACAATCCTGAAGGCAGAGTGCATGGGCTCGTGTGAACTAAGCTCTGGCCCGAGCCGAGCCCGGTTGCAGCCTGCGGAATCAAGACCCAATGGCTGTTCCATGATAACGCGTACCATATCGGTAACTTCGGTGTCGCGTTATCAAGACATGTCGAGTAAGGTGTCATACGAATCGGGATGCTGCCCTCTCCCCAACTCTGGCGAAGAGGTTAGCATTCCGCCCTTCTAGAGGGACACGACATGTACGTAACTGTGAACCCCGGTTAAAGTTAACTAAAGCCTCAGCTCCACAAAATGGATGCTGCCACCACAGACACGAGTCTGACCTCCTGCTGCTGGGAGTCCTTCCAGCGAGGAGAGCTTGGACAAAGGGTTTCCTGTCGAGGGCGGTGTTCGCACCGTCCCAGACAGGGTTTGTGTATTCTGGGTAGGTAGGGCTTTTGCGAGAAGGTGACTGCGGAGTGGCACCCCGGTGCTCACTACGCATCTGCCGGTTAGAACCAGTTCCAGGGGCGACAGCCCTGGCCTGGGGAAAGTCCGGCAGGGGAGAGGGGTGTAACTACCCCCCTTCCTGGTCCCACCCTTAGGGCAGGACCTAGTCATGTACCCACCCCTTTCTTTAGAATAAAGGCCGGAGCGGGGACCCTTCCAAACTAGATCATCTTTGATTCAAGAACTACTTTCTACGAAAGGACATTCAAGACTCTTCTCAAGATTTCTCCCTTGTGACTAAGGAGTAGTCACCCTGCATCAGCGGGCACCATCTAAGAACTCTGCGGTTTGCTGTAAGTCCTTCCTCAAGGAATCCGACGGCCCAGCTCGACGAGAACCGGCTTCCCTGGCACCTCTGACCTCTACCCACGTCATCAGCTCAGCTGTGATCTGTGGGTGCGACGAGACCTCGAGGGACCGGCCATCATCAAAACCTGCACGCTTCTTAACCAGCACGACCATCGAGGTAACTCTCTGGTGAGTGCTCTGGGGTCCGAGAAGCCCCGACCCTGAGCCGCTCCAGCACCGAAGTGCAGTCCCCCCAGCATCTCCACGATCTGCGTGGGGCCCTTCTGCTCGCTGCTCAGCACGTTGTCTGGTCACTAGCCGCTGGCTTGTGCCCTTCTGTGACGACATCCGGAAATCAACACTGCTGGTCTGGTTGCTCCAGACCGGCCCTTGCTTCCATCTTTTCGAGAAGCACCCCGGACCCTCCTGGTCCACTCAAGACGCCATCTTAGGCCCACCACGTGGCCCTGAGATTTGCCAAGGCTTGTTGCCCCATCCTGGGCCCAGCGACGCCGACAGCATCATCCTTCGTGGGACAGCTCGCACCTCCACCGTGGTCGCCGACAACGCCTCCTGGTCCGTGAGACTGCAGAGCCTAGCGTCGCCCACTCACCTGGTCGAGGTGACGGCCAACCGGTGCCTTCCTGGTACCCTCTGACTACTGGCTAGTAGTACGAACTTGGTCCCCTCTGCTTTCAGGTATCATCAATCTCCGATCCAGGCTTGGATCTCTACGAACTATTCATCACTGGTCGCCGGCCAGCAACTCCTTTTCTTCCGGCTCCTGGCTCGTCAGCGAAGACCCCGACGCCTGTAAGACTTGTGCAGCCGCAGCCCTCGTGGCTAGGTAACTCGGCATTTCGGTGCCTGCATAGCCTCTTTACTCTAGGGTCCCGAGTCCCTCGCTTCCGACTTGCCTTATCGGGTCCACCCGAGACCTTAACCTTTCCGTGTCCTCGGGCACTTGTTTTAATTGTGCACTTGAAGTATCTGCTAAAGAAATTTGGTTTGTGCTTAGTACCCTGTCCTCATAAAGAGTACAGGGCTGTTGTGATTCTTAATAAATATACCGTTTATTTTCATAACACTTGTGTGGTGTCCTTTCACTGGGTGTTCAAGGGGTACATGTGTGGTAAACAGCTGGCTTAACGCGCCCTCTCGAGTCTTTAGCCTTAGACTGCTCGTATCCACGCTACTAGGATAGCTGGTCTATAGGTTGACTTACAACCAAACACCATAAGGGTCGTTGGAACGATACATAGCGGTCGCTAGAATAGCGAACGTTGCATATAGGGCCAACTTCTCACAACATGAAAGAAGCTTTATTAAACAGGTACGGGCTTACCCCTGAAATGTATAGACAGAAGTTTAGGGGATGTACTAAGCGGCCTGGGAATACGTATGTGGAGTATGTGACTTACTTTTGCAGAACACTGGATGGTTGGGTGAAAGGTAACAAAGTGAATGATTTTCAAGGTCTCTTTGATTTAATTGCATGGGAGCACTTGTCTGATCACTGTTTTCCTGAGTTACGCCAACACCTGATCGATAGCAAGCTGTCCAACCCGAGGAAGCTTGCTGAGGAGGCGGACCGCTGGCTCAGCACCAGGGTCCACAAGGGTCCCGTGGGAGATTCCGCCAAGAGTGGGCAGGGTCCCCAGCAGAAGAGTGGGGGGGACAAAGGGGGAAAACAGAAAGGGTTCCAAAAAGGCCCCCAAAGTAGTTCCCAAGGGAATCCGCAGCAGGGTTCTCAGCCTCCCCCACCCCCGAAGCAGAATGGAGCCCCGACAGGTAAACCTGTTCCAAAGGGGCCCTTCAATTGTTTCAAATGTGGCGAGCCTGGGCACATATCCAGTGACCCCAAGTGTCGCCTATTTGGAAAACCTGCACCCACTGGTGCTCGCCCCGACAAGTGACTAGCGTTCACCTGGGAGAAGAAATGATGGTCCCGGGGGGTGGAGATCCCGTTCACATGACCCTGGTCTCGCTAGGAGACAGTGAGATGATCCCGACGAACTACCTGCCCTCTAACACTAAAAAATATGGGCAGGTGGTGATCATCAATGGTAAAGAAGCTGAGGCTCTTAGAGACACAGGAGCCAGTGTGACTGCAGTGAGGCAGCACCTGGTGTCTCAAGAGCAGGTTGTACCCCATGCCTACTGTAGGGTTATCAACGCTGATAATTCTGAGAGTCAGTGTCCGATGGCTCAAGTTCCCTTCGAGTGGGGGGGGGGTCTCTGGTACTCTGCAGGTCTGTGTGAGAAAAACCATGCCTGTTGACTGTTTGCTAGGGAACGACTTGGAGCACTCCCCTTGGGAAAAGGTGGAGAAGACGACTCACCTGCGGATGGTGGGTCTGCCTGACTGGGCGTGCGTGACCACCCGGTCGATGGCAGCCAGTAAGGGTGATCGAGAGGTCCTGGGGCCTGATGGAGAGGCCCAGGAACCGGCTTTAGGGAGAAGGCGCAGGGGGCGCGGGAAACCGCCCCCTGAAGTTCCTACGGTCCAGGAGGAGGCAGACCTTGAGGGGGATGCCCTGGAGCCTACAGGGGAACAGATCGCCGAACTGGGGGACCTGCCTGAGCTGACCCATTGGCAGCAAGAAGGAGGACCCTCCAGGGAGGAATTCTGCAGGGAGCAGAAAGAATGCCCTTCTCTCGAGGGTATGCGGCAGCAGGCTGCAGACCAGGCCAATGGTGTTCAGGCCAAAACACATTACGTGTACTGGGAGAACGACCTCCTGTATTCGGAGCCTAAGGCTGCTGAACCTGGGTCAGCCCGTGTGCTGGTGGTACCCCAGAAGTTCAGAGCCTTCCTACTGGGTCTGGCTCACGATGTGCCTTTAGCAGGACATTTAGGGATGGACAAGACCTATGACAGGCTTGTCACCCACTTCTACTGGCCCCAAATGCATAAAAGCTCAGACGCTTATTGCAGAACCTGTCCGACTTGCCAGGCAAGTGGGAAGACGGGAGGGAAGAACAAGGCTCCCCTCCAACCCTTCCCTGTGGTCGGTACGCCATTCCAGCGAGTGGGTATTGACATCGTTGGGCCTCTGGACCCCAAGACAGCCATGGGCAACAGGTTCATCCTGGTCTTGGTGGACCATGCCACCCGGTACCCTGAAGCCATCCCTCTGAGGACAGTGACGGCTCCCGTGGTGGGGCGTGCACTGATGGGAATTTTCTCACGAGTAGGATTCCCTCTAGAGGTGGTGAGCGACAGGGGGACCAATTTCATATCGAAATATATGAAGTCCCTTTGGCAGGAGTGTGGCGTAACGTACAAGTTCACCACACCCTACCATCCCCAAGGTAACGGGTTGGTTGAAAGATTCAACCGAACCCTCAAAGGCATGATAATGGGCCTGGAAGGTCCGATGAGGCGTAAGTGGGACGTCCTCTTGCCATGCCTGCTGTTTGCATATCGCGAGGTACCACAGAAGTCCCTAGGGTTCAGCCCCTTTGAACTGCTGTACGGTCACCCCGTGAGAGGACCACTGAGTTTGGTAAAGGAAGGCTGGGAGCAATCTCCCAGGAAACCTCCCCAGAATGTATATAGCTACATGCTGGCCTTCAGAAACCAGACCAGGCGCTTCAGACAACTTGCCGAGGCAAATCTGGAAGCGAGCCAGGAGGAAATGAAGCGGTGGTACGATCAGAATGCCACTCTGGTCGAGCTTCAGCCTGGACAGGAGGTGTATGTCTTGGCCCCAGTGGAGCCCTGTGCCCTTCAAGATAAGTGGACAGGACCATTTGAGGTTGTGGAGCGCAAGAGCCCCGTGACATACTTGGTGGACATGAAGACGCCCAGGAACCCTTTGCGGGTCCTACATGTCAACCGCCTCAAGCCCCACTTGCGAAGGTCCGAAGTGGGCATGTTGTTGGCAACCGATGACGGAATGGAGGAGGAGTCGGAGCCTCTTCCTGACCTCTTGGTGGCCTGTGAGAAGGATGGGTCTGTGGATGGAGTTAACCTCTCACCCTCCCTGACCGCCGAACAACAGGAGGACTGCCGCCAGTTGCTGGGACAGTTTCCAGACCTGTTTTCCCTGGTTCCGAGTGTCACAGATTGGTGCGCCCATGATGTGGACACTGGAGACAGCTTACCGGTGAAGCACAAGGCTTACCGGGTAACTGACAGGGTCCGGGCCTGCATCAAGGAGGAGGTCTCCAAGATGCTTGCCCTCGGGGTGGTTGAGTCTTCCAGCAGTCCTTGGTCCAGCCCCGTGGTCTTGGTTCCGAAGGCTGCTGCGCCGGGAGCCACACCCGAACTCCGGTTCTGTGTGGACTACAGAGGACTCAATTCAGTCACGAAGACTGACGCGCACCCCATCCCCAGAGCTGACGAGCTCATTGATCGGCTAGGGGCTGCCCGGTTTCTCAGCACGTTTGATTTGACGTCTGGGTACTGGCAGATCGCCTTGACCGATGGGGCAAAGGAGAGGTCGGCATTCTCTACACCAGATGGGCATTTCCAGTTCCGGGTTATGCCAATTGGAATGAAGAATGCCCCTGCCACCTTTCAGAGATTGGTCAACCAGGTGTTGGCTGGACTGGACGAGTTCAGTGCCGCCTACCTGGATGACATCGCGGTGTTCAGCGGCACCTGGCCCGAACACCTGCGACACCTCTGGGAAGTGTTGATGGCCCTGCGCAGAGCAGGCCTCACAATCAAGGCAAGCAAGTGCCAGATTGGGCAGGGTTCAGTGGTGTACTTGGGACACCAAGTTGGGAGTGGCAAGGTAGCCCCCTTGCAGCCCAAAATCGAAACCATCCTGGCTTGGGAACCCCCCAAGACCCAGACTGCAGTGAGAGCCTTCCTGGGGCTCACTGGGTATTACAGGAGGTTTGTCAAGGGCTATGGCACGATCGTGGCCCCCTTGACAGAGCTGACTTCGAAAAAGCAGCCCAGGAATGTGATTTGGACTGACACCTGTCAGAAGGCTTTCGACACCCTGAAGACTGCCATGTGCACGGCGCCCGTGCTCCTGGCCCCAGATTTCTCCAAGGAGTTCATTGTGCAAACAGACGCTTCAGAGCATGGTGTAGGGGCTGTTCTTTCACAGATGACTGAGGAGGGCTTTGACCAACCCGTAGCCTTCATAAGTCGGAGGTTACTTCCACGGGAAAGTAGGTGGAGTGCAATAGAGCGTGAAGCATTCGCTGTGGTCTGGGCGCTGAAGAAGCTAAGACCCTACTTGTTTGGGTCTCACTTCCGAGTTCAGACGGACCACAGGCCCCTCAGATGGTTGATGCAAATGAGGGGTGAGAACCCGAAACTGTTGAGGTGGTCCATTTCTCTACAGAGTATGGACTTTACGGTGGAACACCGACCTGGCACCGATCACGCCAACGCTGACGGTCTGTCCAGATTTTTCCGCCTTAGTGATGTGGAACTCCCTGGGGAAGGGTAGTTCCCCCCACATTTCAGCTGGAGGGGACACATGTTAGACCTGGCACCTTGGCGTGAGTCTCCCTTCCACTTTTCGCTGATGTGCCTCCGATGTTTTGCTGGTTTTCCGATACTCAGGGCACTGCGCCACGGCTGATCCGTGCCGCAGTGCAAGTGCTCCCTACTGTAAATTGTACATACGATTGGTATCCATGATTGGTGCATTGGATTTACTGTTAGTCCCTAGTAAAGCGCACAAGAGAGTGCCGGGGCTTGTAGATACCAATACTGCTGGTGGGCCTGCAGCGCTGGTTGCGCCACCCACCGAAGCAGCCGTAAAGATGTGTCTGGGAACTGCGACCGCAGAACCCGCGTGTGGTCTCGTATTATCACGCTAGCTGGGCAAGTGTCCCCACTTGCCAGCACCGACCCTTCCCTTGACTACATATTAGTCACCCCTATGGTAGGCCTGCGGGCAGGGTGCGTTGTAGGTGCAAGGTAGGACAAGCCCTGATGTACGTGGCATGTCCTAGTAGTGACTTACAACGAAGACCGTACTTCACTACTGAAGGCTACCTGCTCCATTAGGCCAGACTGAGCTGCGAGGATTATTAAACCCTATAATCCCCGTAGGCTCAAGGAGCATGGTAGTGAGTCATGTTTAGTATGCCTGAACTCGGGATAATGAGATATTTCTTGTAGTCAAGTTTATTTCAGTATCCTGGGTTTGCAAATGCTACTTTTAGAAAGTTAGCATTTGCTTGCTTAACCATTTCAGCCGCCTCTGCTGGTGTGTATCTGACTGTCTGGGATGTGTGAGTGACAGGGCTGGAGGGATGACGGGTGGTGAATGCGCAGATTACACCTTAGTGGGAGGTAGGAGTGCCTCTTGACTCGAGCTGTCACTGTGCTCGACCTCCACAATGCTGGCTCCACCCTCCTGGGGAGCGGCGGATGACTCTGCCGGCACCTGGCCCAGGAAGGGCGAAGCCCCCATCAACAAGGTACTCTGGCCACTCCTGTCCGGACAATGCTGGCTCCACCTCCTGTGGGGCGTCTGATGCGCCTGCCCCTCACACTGAAAGCAGAAGCCGGAGTACACCCGCGGGGGTACTCCAGAACTGAGAGTGGCTATGCAAAGGCCCCCCTGGCCTGCGAGAACAAAAGAATTGGCCTATAAAAGACGGAGCCCTGCTCCTTGAAATTTAGATCCAGTTTGGGCCACAGAAAGACTCTGCCCTACGAGAAGGACCGTGAGAGACAAGGAAGGGTGCTGACTCTTGCCTGTGTCTGGTGCCTTGCTGCTGAAGGAGAGGAAGACAATAAGACTACGAAAAGACTGTTGTGCTACTTGTGCCAAACTCTGCAAAGAGATCTCCAAGGGCTTGCAACTGAACTTGCCCCCTGACCAGCGTCCCAGGACCAGTGGACGCTACCCCCTTGGAAAGCGACTGCGGGTGCTGACCATCGCCGCAGCACTGACGGAGGAATCTCCTCTAAGGCATCAACATCCTCCCGACCACCGTGACCGGGGCCCAAAGCAACAGCGAAAGCAAAGTGAGGACCAGCCGCCGCTGGCCCGAACACCGTGACCGCAACTGCACCGGGAGCCCGAGAGCAAAGCAAAGGAGGACCCGTCCGGTCCGAGCTATCTAGGTGAAGGCATAGCGAGCCCTCACTCACCTGCAAAGACGGACAACTGCCCTACGAGAATCCGCAAGGTCGGTAAGCCTGCCCGACAGCCCAGCTGTGAGCCCACAGCTGCACCGACATCTGGCTGGGTACGTCCTGCACTTGGGGACCGTACTGCCACTTGTCACCACCGCACAGCCGCCGCCTCCAGGGTCGGAGCGGACGACGAGGAAAGGACCCTGCCGCCACAGAACACCGCTGCCCCGGACGACCAGTGACCTGCTCGGCCGAAGAGCCGCAACGATCAGCGACCCCGGGAAGGCAAAGCGACGTGGGACAGATCCCTTGGAAGCCGCCGGCTCCACAAGAACTTTGAATAACACCGGCCTACGGGCCTCAAGAGAACTTTCATAAGAACTGTGGTAACCCGAATTAAGTAACCTGCAACCGTCTTCATAAAGTTATTGACTGTATTCATAAGCCTGCTTAAAATCTATATAAAGATATATATTTTTACAAGAATACAGTCTGGTCTCGTTGTGTGGTGGGTTGGTTGTAAAGGTGTACTGTTGCAAGTGTTTAACCCTATGTGCCCCAAAGATTAGCCTACGACTGCTTAAGCCACACTACCTAGAGGGTAAGCAGAGGTTGTCTGGAAGGTAACCCTCAGCCCTGACGAGGAAGAGAGAGTCCCTGCTTGTCGCTAGTGTTGCACTGCGCCAACTAGAGCCTCCCCCTTCCTACACCACTCAAATATATGTGGACTGCCGTTTTCCCTCCAATGTTTCCTGAGTGGGGAACACCCAACCCTATTTTACAAAACCATCATGGGCCTTAGTGCAGCGCAGCCCTATCCTTGAATCCCTCGAGAATGTTGTTGGGTCTCTGCTCTCACTTATATCTGTGACTAGGCATGTTTTTATATCTGATACGCCGTCACTGTCATGAGCCATGGAATGTTGTTGGGGATCCATTCCACAAACAAGGTAATGTGTGGGTAATCTGTTCTAGAACGGGAAGTGGGGTGGCAGTTGAAACGGGAGCTGGACGAGTGGTGGAGACCTGATTTCCGTCCTGCTGTTAATCAATCTTTTGACACTATCAATCAAACAGTAATTATGACTGAAGCCAGTCAAAAAGGCCTGGGGGCAGTGCTCATCCAACGTAGAGAGGGAAGGGATGAGGTAGTTGCATTTGCTACCAGAAGTCTGAGGGAGGTGAAGTGACCTATTCAGCCATAGAGCGAGAATCACTCGCCTGTTGGTGGGGCATATTACATTTTAAGCCATATTTGTGGGGTTCAAAATTCACGGTACAGGTGGATCATAAACCGTTGGTACAACTGTTTACCATTAAGGGTGGTGAATGAGCAACTCCCAGGTTTGCCAAATGGTTGAACAGGCTTCATTCACGCAAATTCAAAATTGTATGTGTTCCAGGGAAGAGAAATGTATTAGCAGATTGCTTCTCTAGGTTACATGGAGATAGTAATGATGAATTGGAAGAGGACATGATGAAGGAAGATACTGACTTTGTATGCAGTGTGGAGAGTCATCCTGAGGGTGCCATATCTGAACAAGAAAGGAGAGATGCATGTGAGTCAGATCAGGAAATCAAGGATGTTATATGAGACATAAGTCTGGTATGGTCTAAGTGGATGTTTTGTAAATGACTGAAATATCTAAATTAACACGTTAATTTGCCCATCCGCTTTATGTGCCGTCGCCGTAGTTTCAGGGCCATAGTTTATTGTCTAATAACTGTGGTTTTTGTACAGTTTATATTATACTGCTCATATGTTTTTTTTCTTGTATGCAATCCTTAGCAAATCGTCTTTAGAAACTTATTGTGTACTAAAATTCTGAAGTCTGTTTCTGTATTCCTTCCATTAGGGTTCTCAAAATGCCTTTGGTGCTTTGTGGTATGCAGAGGTTGGTTGTACCAGAAATCTTTTAACACTTGGACCACACTTGCATCTGTGAAGGATTGGCCGTCCCATTCTTTCATGTATGGTCCCTGTCGTTTTATGTCCTGCCTGTTTAGATATTTCATTTTCATGTGTAGTATGTTGCTGTTTTGAAGCCTTTGTTTGATACCAACGTCAACTGCCCTCTTGGTTTGTGCTGTAATTCTTCTGCTTTGAACGTGGCTGTGTTGCATGTTTTCACACGTATGAACTAATTGTTGCACTTTGACTTACGTTGATTATTTTGAAGAGTATTTGCGGCATATGCTATATAAACCCCTTTTGCCTCTCTTGTACAGATGAAAGAGCTTCGAGCCCAAGCAGAAGCGCATAGGCACAGGGTGCATGGAACACACTTTTCTCGGGATCATCTGAACCAGATACTGTCTCACAGCAATACATTTTGGGATGCTGCATCTACCTCGAGCACAGACGACACGCTTAGCACCAACATTAAAGCGCTGGACCTCGCTGGGTAAGCTTTTATTAAGGATTTATTAAAGACTTATAATTCTAAATGATCTCTGTGTTCATGTTCACAAGTTGTTATTCCTGATTTTCGCAGTGAAGTACAAACCAAAGAATGCTCACAGCTGCAAAGATTTTGCATTGCAGCTAGGTAGTCAGTTGGCACAAATTCCGGTTCCACCGTGCTCCAAATCTCTAAAGAAAAAATAACCTCTTGTTCAGATGTTTTGCTGGCCATATGGCAGTCCAATACAAGCAAATAAAGAATAAGGGAATATAGCTAACTGAATGCATCTTTTCAAAGATGTGTCATACATTTGACTAGAGCATTTTTAGAACCTGTACATCTTGTGGGAAAAAAACTTCGCAAACATTGATCCTCGGGAACCAGTATACGAAATATAAATGTAGGGTCATACATTTTGAAAATATATATATTTAAATATATGTTGCAAATCTGGGTCAAACATTCAGAATACATCTCAAGTTAATTTCCATATGTGTGTTCCTATATTATTGGGATTATTAGAATGATATCATCTGGAGCATCATGTTGCGTCTAAGAGCAGTGCACTTGGGACCAAGTTATGGTTGATTTGTTAACCTTAGCTAGCAAATTTCAGTAATTTTTTAATTGTAATATTCATTTTAGAAGTAAACCGAGGAGAACTGTATTAACAGGTAAGACATTATAATAACATTATACAATGTAAAGTTTAAATCACCTCAATGGTAAATTGAAAATCTGGTAGTTGAACATCAAACTACCACATCTATTGGGAGCATTTAGTGAGAAAGAGGTGTTTAATTAACCGTGAGAAACACATCTGATAGAGACTTCTAGCCACAGATTCCTTACAATAGAATGTTCCTCAGGTGTCAGACTGGTCCAGCAAATTCTTAGTAGTACCTCTGTGCGCTGGAAGATGGTGCTGATCGGCTCTGCATCTGCGTCCTAGGCGCTGGTCACACCGGATGGGACATAACTATATAGGCATCACCCCAGTGCGATGCCATCAGTGCTTTTCTTTCTGTGCCATAAGCACTGATCTTGGAGAGCTTCCTCAGTAATTTTTTCACTGCTCTTTTTAACTTTTTGTCCAACCTTTTGGCTCTCAGTGTGCCTTAGGGATGGGGCCTAAGAAACCGTTGTGTTTTAAGCCCTGTGGAGCCTGTCACAGACATATGGTGCCTGGAGCTGGACCAGGACTCCAAGGCCTGGTCTGACTGCCATTCGATGAACCCCAAAGTGATCCTGGAGCAGGTGCTGAAGATTCTAGTCATCCAAAAGAAACACGTAGTGATAGATTCCTTACCTTAGAATTACCCCCAGGCGTCAGACTGGATCCGGAAAGTTTTCATCAGCAGTACCCCTGCGCGTTGGTAGGTGTCGTCGTGCGGCTACGCGTGCGTTGTTGGCGCCGGGATGACGTCCCTGGAGCTACTTAGACGCGCCCACGCTCGCTGACGTCAGTTGTTTCTTTTTCCGCGTCAGCAAGCACAGATCCGGGAAGAGCAAGTGCCGCCAGTCACTTTTTGACTGAGTTTTTTCGAGGCCTTTTACTTCATTTCTTCTGAGTCGATCGACTCCTGGCATCCTAGGGGTGCCCGGTTTCAAGAACTGCGGGGACTGTCACTGCATGATGTCGGTGACGAACCCACACCGCATGTGTATCTACTTCCTGGGGTGATACCACAACGTCAATTCGTGCATTGACTGCCAGGCCATGGCGCCAAAGACTTTGCTGGAGTGGTCCTGAAAGTTGCTGGAAGTCCGGCAGTTGGCACCGCGCCGCTCACAGTCTCGGTTCCGTGGGAGGTCGAGGGACCAGTCGCACTCACTCGGGGTAAGGTATGTCGAAGCATTCCAAGAAGAAGTCGAAGAAGCGCTGTCGCTCTTCAACCTCCTGTCGTGCAGGGCGGCTGAGGGTGCAGGTGGTGCCACCCCCATGGCTCCGGCAGAGCCTGCGGCGTCTCCGCCGGCCTACCCACCCTCTCAGGGTCCGTCGGCGACGCCTGCACAGGTGCAAGAGTGTCTTGCTGCCATGGCCCTACTCTTTGGGCCGGCTGGCCCCGCCTGTGTGCCTTCGGGGGTCCTGTCCTTCTGACACCGGTGGCTTCAGCCCCGATGCTGCAGGACCTCCCTGGATCCGGACTCAGATCCCGGGCGACACCGGTTGACCATGATAATACCTCCACTGGGTCGACTTTGCCTCCGGCACCACCTCCTACGTCGTCCAGTACTACAGCCGACATCGTCCCCGGTTTCAGCCCTGAACCAGACGCCGATTCCAACGCCGATGGGTCCTTTCTACCCCTACGTCCTTCCTCCTTATTTTCAGCCTGTTTCACAGACTTCGGAGGAAGGGGAGGGGTCTGAGGACCGTCTAACACAACAGTGTTGTGATGATACGGACTGGGCAGAGGATTTGGGGGATGCCAGTGGTCTAGACACTTCGCCTGACCTTAGCAAGCTGTCTCCTCCTTCCGTGGCTGCGGAGGAGGGACCAAGCTATGCAGTGGTGTTGCGTAGGGTGGCCGAGGCTCTCCACCTCAAACTCCCAACAGTGGCCGTCAGGACTAACCTCCTGACAGAAATGCTTTAACTGGCGGTAACCTCTTTGGAGCCCTTGCTGCCTTTTAATGATGCACTGTCTGAGGATCTTTTGGGCACTTGGTCCAGACCCAAAACGGGCTTCTGTGGACAGGAACTTGGCCCAACGTCATCGCCCGGCTCCTGGTGACTCTCTCTTTCTCTCCCAACACCCCACCCCTGAGAGCTTAGTTGTCCAATTCTCTGCATCCCAGAGCGCATTCCCTTCCGCACCCCCGGATAGGGAATCCAGGAAGCTGGAGCAGCTTGGCAAGAAGATGTTTTTATCTGTCAGCTTAGGGCTGCGGTAGGTGAACACAGCATGCCTCTTGGGCCGTTACTCCCAATCTGTGTGGGACACGGTTGCGCAGTAGTTCGCTGAACGCCAGGGCGGACAAACTCAGCCGCCGGTGCATGATGGATCATGAATGGCGTCTGAACTCGGACGTGGCACAAGGTCTCTTTCACAGTGGGGAGAGCCTTGGTTAGATATATTTGCCACTGATGAGAACGCGCAATGTCATCAGTTCTGCACGTTAGAATTTCCAAGGAGGCACTCGCTAGGCGACGCTTTTCGTTGGGAGTGGGGTTGTGGTCTACTATACGCCTTGCCACCTATACCACTTCTACCCCAGAGTGCTGAAGAAGATAAAGCACGACCGGGCTCAAGTCATTTTGTGGATCCAGACTGGGCTCGAAGAGCATGGTATCCCGAGCTACTCAGCATGGCGATCGATCCCCAACCCGGACTGCCTCTTCGGGAGGACCTTCTGATGCAGCAGCAGGGGAGGGTCCTCCACCCGAACTTGTCCAGCCTCCACCTTCTTGCGTGGAGATTGAGCGGCGGCAGTTGACGTCTTTTGACCTGCCTCCTGAAGTTTGTGCTGTTATCTTGGCAGCCAGTCGTTCCTCCACTAAAACGGTATACACCTGTAGCTGGAATAAATTTGTGGCATAGTACATTGCAGCAAAGGCTGTGGATCCTCTTTCAGCTCCTCTTTCAGAGGTCCTTCTATTTCCCCTTTCTTTGGCCCAGCAGGGCTCTGCTCTGGGGACTGTCAAAGGTTATCTCTCGGCCATTTCAGCCTTTTTACGGCTTCCAGATCAGCCTTCCCTTTTCAAGTCCCCTGTTGTAAGTAGATTCTTAAGTGGCATTACTCATCTTTTCCCTCCTGTTCCTTTCATAATGCCTCAGTGAGACTTGAACCTTGTTCTGACCTATCTGATGTGTGTTTCCTTTGAGCCACTTCACAACTATCCTCTTTGTCTTCTCATTATAAAGGCCTGCTTTCCTGGTTGCCATCATCTCTGCCAGAAGATTGAGTGAGCTTCAGGCTCTTTCTTCTAAACCTCCATTTCTCTCAGTCCATCCTGACAAAATTGTTCTACGGACTCGTCTATCTTTTCTGCCAAAGGTTGTCACTGCCTTTCACATCGGGCAGACCATCACTTTCCCCTCCTTCTTTCCACCTCCGCATCCCTCAAAAGAGGCTCCACCGTCTGAACCCGAATCGTGCGCTCTCATTATATGTGAACCACACGCATCCGTTCTGGGTGAATGGCCAGCTCTTTGTTGGCTACGTGGGCACCAAGAAAGGTCGGGACATGCACAAGCAGGCCATCTCTCGGTGGGTCGTTCTGTGCATAAAGGCTTGTTATTCTTTGGCTAAAAAGCCTCCGGTGGGGCTGCGCAGGGCAACGGCATCTACTACTGCTTTGGGATGGGGAGTTCCTGGCATGTCATCTGTCAGGCAGCTACCTGGGCCTCGCTGCACACGTTTACCAAGCATGGACAGCCAAGGACAGCCAAGTCCGGAGACACTGCTTCTTTGGTTGTTCTGGTCTCCAGGACTTTTTGGTGTGATCTTGGTACCCAGACCCACCACCGGGGTTGCTATTGCTGGGGTATCAATTCTAAAGTAAGGAATCTATCACTACGTGTTTCTTTCAGATGCACAAGTTACTTAACTTCGGTAACAATATATCTGTAAGAAAGATTAGTAGCAATAGATTCCTTACCGCCCCACCCATCCTCCCCGTTCTGTGAACTGATTCCTAGGGATAAGGTCATCACTTTCAGGGCCCTAGTTTCATGGCACCAGTGGTCAGTTTCTTGCATGGCACTGTGTTCCTGACGCGGAAAGTCGTGTACAGAACTGACGTCAGTGCGAGTGTAGCTCTAGCAACGTCTGCCCGGCGGCAATGATGCCAATGACGCACTCGAAGCCGCACGACAACTCCTACCGACGTGCAGAGGTACTGCTGACGAAAACTTTCCAGATCCCGTCTGACGCCTGGGGTAATTCTAAGGTAAGGAATCTATCACTATTAATGTTTATTGCAGATATATCGTTATCGTTACTCTCGGCACTGGATAACTCTGTACTGCTGCAGGTCCTAGTCACGTGGAAGATCTCAGACCTACTGTCGGAGTCGTTCGCGTCGGTCCTCATTGAGGACAAAATCTTTATTGGGTAAATCCGACAGTAGAAGAAGAAGAAGATGAAGACCAAGAAGTCAAAGTGTTCTTCGACTTCACCATGCCATTCCAAGCCACTGGAAGAGGCACAGGAACAAAGCCACAGGTTAAACTTCCTCCATTGAGCCTGTGTCCACTCCACACCTCCTAGAATTTCTCAGAGCCAGAGCATCCCCCAACCAATTGAAGGAATTCTATGAGGCAATGCATCTCATCGTGGAGCAAGCCGACTCCTCTGGAGTCCCTACATGCCCCATGGGGTTGGAAGGTGCCCTGACTGGATATCAGGTGGCAGGTTTGTCCGCGCTACCAGATGGGCCCCTTAGATTGGTTTCTCAACCTCCACCGGAGTCCGGTCCAGTGATGCTCTTCCCGATGACCCGAGTTCATTGTCATTCCAAACCCGGATACAAAGCGGACCAGCTTAGTCCAAGGTCTACTCCAGCGCTGACCTGACCAAGTCCCTCCGGGTCAGAGGCAGCGACTACATTATATGACAAGCCATGTAATGGATATGCTTTGTGTGGATCTGAGGATCCTTATGAATATTCTGACCCCCTTAGGAAACCCTTGGTCGAGGATGTCTGGTATGAAGAACTGGCTGATGCCAGTGGTACGGACACCTTGACAGACACTGGCCTGGTCTCGCCACCTAGTTTGGCTATGAAGTAAGAAGCTTCTTTTGGCATGGTGGTGCAGAGGTGCTCCAAATTGTTCAGCAGGGTTACATCCTTCTGTTCTAAGAAACCCCACCACCCATGCCACTGGCCTCAGTTTGGCTGACAGAGAATCATCTGTCCCTGTTGCTTCGGGAAGGGCAGCCACTTTTGGCTAAAGAGGCCATAAAGAGGATGCTGATATCAGTACTAGGTTGTGTATGCTACTACTGTTACTTTCTGATCCCAAAGAAGGTCAGAGACCTACTCATCATTTTAGATCTGCACCCTCTCAACTTCTTCCTTAAAAAGGAGAAATCCAAAATTGACTAGAGACTAGATGATAGCGCTGAATTTGCAGCATATATATGCCGTCCTGGCAGTACACAGACATTACCTGTGGTTCACAGTAGGCAACAAACACTTTCAGTTCACTGTACTTCTCTTTGGCCTTACCTGCACACCGTCGGCTGTTCACAAAAGTAAGAGTGTTAGTTGCAGCACATCGGCAGAGGTCAGGAGTTTCAATCTTCTTCTACCTCGATGACTGGCTGTTGAAGATGGTCTTGTCCCAGGCAGTCTTCGTCCACCTCCAAACTAGAGCAGACATGCTGCATGTGCCGAGGTTCATTATAGCATTCTAGAGTCATACCTGACTCCCTCTCAGAGGCTCCCTTTTATCTGAGCTATTCACATTTTGTCTTGAGTGGGGCTCAGGACTCCTGTATGCCTTCACGCTGATACCAGTCCTGCCCCGAATTCAGAAGATCAGGACAAACTGTGCCCAAGTCCTCCATGTGGCTCTGGGTAGGGTACATAGAGTATGGTATCCCAAACTCCTGAAAATGAGCATCGGTCCCCCTATCAGTCTGCTCCTTCGGGAGGATTTCCTGTTGCAGCAACAAGCCAGGGTTCTACACCCGAACATGCGCACGCTCCACCTTCATGCGTGGAGATTGAGTGGTGGCAGTTGAGAGTCTTCGATTTCCTTTGAGGTCATTTTGGCAGTTAGGCCGCTTTTCGCAAAGATCTTATACTCCTGCCTCTGGGGCAAGTTTGTGGCTTGGTGCACTGAAAAATATGTTGACCCTCTTTCTGCACCCTTATCCGATGTGTTACTGTTGTTTTGTCTTTAGCCTGGCAAGGCCTATCTTTGAGCATAATTAAGGGATATGTTTTTTTGTATGTTCCCATCAAAACCTTTAATTATGGTCCAATGTCACCTTAATTTGCTGCTGACCTCCCTGCAGCCATGCATGTGCAATCTTCACCTCCATGCTTGGTGCCAACGACTGCTGACTGCTTTCTACCTCCCTCCTGAAGTTGTAGATGTAATCTTGGCAACCCCTTGCCGCATTCTGTATATGCCTTCCATTGGGACACATTTCTGGTTTGGTGCAGTACTCAAAAGATTGACTCACTTCAAGCCATGTTATCTGAACTACTTCTATTTGTATTGTCTCTAGCCCAGCAAGGACTTGCTCTGAGCACAATTAAGGGGCACCTGTCAACTCTTTTGGCTTTTTTACGTTGCTGGATCAGCTCTCTCTGTCCAAATAACCCATTGTAATGTTTTTTGAAGGGTTTGCAATATTTGTTTTCACCTGCTCTCTTTATCATTACCCAGTGGGACCTTACGTTGCAACTCACCTCCTTCATGTGTACTCTTTTTAAACCACTGTATAGCAGTCTACTCATCAGCATATTATTGGCGTGGCTGGTGAGTGAGCTGGAAACCTTGTCTGCCACCACACTCTAGTCTATTTTCTTCCCAGACAGGCTGGTCCCGAGAACCCCAGCTTCCAGTCTTCCAAAAGTGGTGACTC
Organism: Lissotriton vulgaris; assembly: GCF_964263255.1. Lineage (NCBI taxonomy): Eukaryota > Metazoa > Chordata > Amphibia > Caudata > Salamandridae > Lissotriton > Lissotriton vulgaris. The sequence goes on from NC_141685.1 coordinate 1,736,094,322, forward strand.
CTTTTCACATCAGGTAAAACATCACCATATCTGTGTTGTTCGCTGTGAGAAAGTCATCATTTTTGCCCTACTCACCCCCATTGTTTTGACTAGTACTGGTGGTAACTGACTCTGACTGTGCACTGTGCTCTGCTACCCAGACCATTGGCCAGTTGTCTGATTGAAAAGGTACATGTTAATTTTGTGTAATTAAAATTGGTAATGACAGAGCCTGTAAATCCCTAGGATATAATAAGACAAGGGGGATTGAAACTACCTATAAGTCCCAAGTCTATATTAGGGCTGGGAAGTTTAGAGGTGCAGTAGATTGCCTGCACTGAAGTGTGCACTGCCGTGTTGCGTACTATCATTTTTAAAGGCAGCCTTGCTTTGCAGACTGTCTTTAAATGTAAATTACACACAAATTCGACTTTGGTGGTACATGTACTATCCAAGTGGTAATTTACCTTCTTTTTACATATAGGTCACCCCTAAAGTCTCCCCTGGGTGCCTCGGGGTTGGGTGGCATGTAAGTATAAGCAGGGACATCAGAAAATATTTTTTATATACTCCGGTGAGGGAATACCAGCTTATTTAGTTTTCCCCATGTAGATTATTAGCTTCACAGGCTAACATTGGAATATTTTATTTCTGTACAAATATTGCTAGGAATGAGCTAGAATATCATTCAAAGACTTAAAAGATTGGTAATGAAAAATCCAACTTGTCACTGGTGAAGTCATCATAACTGGTACAAAAAATAAGTTATAGAACTTTCTTTTCTGTAAGCCAAAATCCAGCCTGCAAGCAGCCTCTCCTGATTGGTCAGCCTGAACAGGCGTCGCCAGGCTGCTTTGATGAGCTGATAAGTGGCCCTATACAGCAGAGGTTATTTGATGGGGAAGAGCTCTGAGGCTGGGTAAATTAAACTGAGCTTCAGAGGTAGAGCAGGACAGTAAGGAATGCGGGGCCTTCCCCCTCTAATCCTGTCCCCCAGGCCAGCTGGCAGGCCCGGAATGACATTTGCGGAAGGTCTGGGAGGGGAGTGTTAATGGAAAATGAGCCACTCTAGTAGAGCGAAGAAGGGCAAGGCAGTAGAGTAAAGGACCAGGTCTTTGTAGATTGTGCTCTTCATTACAATTTTCTACACAATGGCAAAAAAAAAGCTCCTTGGAAGTTTTCTGGCTCATTTCACCAGGGCCAAAGCTGTTATTAGTAGATTGGCGTGCAGAGTGCCTGTTCTGGATATTTGCCCTGTTGCTAAGTGGGCATCACTTCATACACTCACAAAGCACTATTGCCTGGACAACCAGGTACATTGCCAGGAGCACTTTGTCTGCTTGATTTAGCAGGATTATTTGGTCTGAGCACTTGCAGACCACAGATTCCTCACTGGCCCTCCCCTTCTCCCTGTTCAGTGAACCAGGCTGTTTTCCATGTGAAAAAGGTCATAAGTGTAGCGGTCTGCACACCTGTCAAAGCCAATTATCTGTTGGGCTCTGCATCTCAGCACATTTACAGCCCAGAAAGCAGCTGATGTGGGCTGTCGTGAGTTATGCCGATATGCAGTTCAGTGAGTCACTTCCGGAATGGAATGGTGTTGGCATGGAGCCGCAAGCCAAAGAACAGCACACAGAGATACTACTTGAAACGTTTCCAGACCAGTCTGATGCCTGGGGAATATTCAGAAAGTGAGGAATCTGGGTTTAGATAGAGCTTATAACAGAAAGAAAGAGCTGTACCACTGAGCTGGGATGAGCTCACTGAGGACTTGCGTGCCCAGCTCAAAGTCGATACATTCCCCCCGTAGAGGTGCATTGGTAAGCCGCTAATGCGTCCCATCACCCGCGCTGATGTATGTAAATTAATGGACACACAAAAAATGAGAAACCACATTGGAGGAAACCAAATCATGGAGAAAACTATTTTAAGAAAATAAAAGTAAATTGAAAATTTATGGAAACATTTTAAAGGAAAGATAACTTTAAGGAAAAATCCAGAATTACATGAAATTTGGGTTGAGAATAGGACTAGTGAGAGGTTTTTGGGTCCAGGGATGGGTAATGTTTAGTGGTAATGAGAAGTTTTTAGGGGGCAAGAATGGGTGGAATTCAGGCATAGAAAGGGGTTTTCAGGGTTCAGAGATGGGTGAGTTTAGACGTGGTGAAGGGTTTTTTATCAGGAGTGGGTAAAGTTTAGTGTTGGTGAGGGTTTTTTAGGGACCCCAGCTGAGTGGAATTTAAGGTTGGTGAAGTGTTTTTAGGGTTCAGGGATGGGTGGAGTGTAGGGGTATTGAGGATTGTTATATGATAAAATATGTCATAGATAAAAGTTTAGGGCAATTGAGTTTTTTTATGAGTGATAAAGAGTTTTTGATATTCAGAATTGGTTGGAGTTTATGGTGGTGAGGTTATGGGAGTGGGGGCATTTAGATGTAGAAAGGAGTTTTTAGGGTTCAGGGATGGAGAGAGTTTTGGGATAATGAGGATTTTTAGGAGTAATGGATGGGTGTGTTTAAGGGTGGTGAGGTTTTTTATGATTCAGGAATGGATGGAGCTTAGAGGTAGTGAGGGGTTTTAGGGTTCAGGGATGGGTGGAGTGTAGGGGAAGAAAGAGCTTTTAGGGTTCAGGGATGGGTCCAGTTTCGGGATCAAGGACGGGTGTACTTTAGTTGTAGGCAAGATGCCTTTTTTAAAAAACAGAAACTCCACAATGTTTGAGCTATGCAATTGTTGTATGTAAGAGGCAAACACAAGAAGATGATGGGCAGAGCGGTGAAACATTTCAGACACTCATCCCCAGTCACAGATCTAGGTTGAATCCATCATCCTTCTTTAGCTCACTTTGTATGTAAAAGGCAACAAAAATACATTTAAGAAATAAATTACAATATTCACATGATTTATATACCTTCTTTAGCTCACTTCGCCTCCCTAGTTCAGACCCAGCAGTATTCAAATCAGTCTTGACCCCGTTCGTCATGGGAACAGTCCAGCCCGAACTGCCAAGCCCGGTCTTCCCTGGACTGGAAACAAGCTTCCTGGGACCGGATTCTGGGTTATGCCCATCACCAGCCAGGCTAGCTTGAATCAGTGGCAAAGTGAGCAAGGGGCCCATGTCTGACTCACCCCCAGTCACAGATCTGAGTTGAATCGATCATCGGTTTTTAGCTCACTTACTTAACTTCGTATGTAAAAGACAACAAAAATAAATTTAAAAATGAATTTTAATATTCATATGATTTATATACCTATATATTAGACATGTATATTTCAATGTAAAAATATACACATATATCAAATAGTATTGGTGGTGATGTAATGACCCATAAGGAAACAACTTCTTTTCATCATATAAAAACCCTTGTTATACATAATTGTAATCACTACACAAACCTGTGAAAGTGTCTCACATTTATATATTATCCTGCTTTGAGCTCTGCCATTAGCAATAAATCTCCAGCAAGCCATATATTTTGGTTATAAAAATACACAAATGTATGTGCAGTCACAGATCACATCACAACTGTGACCTCACTCTTCCATAGCCGCTAGCTATACTCCCTAAAACAAACGTAATTTATAGAAGAATATTTTCCTTTGTTTAAATGCAGGTTGGGAGTAAATAATCACGGTCATGGACTATAATGAAGATATGCTTTCAAGGTTACAGCTGGTTCATTGATTCACTACAAAGTTTGGTTTCTTACGCTTTATTACCAATGCCAAGATGCTTACCAGGCATCAAAATATTTTGGGAAAGGGGCAAAACTATATTTTTCTCTCGCTTTCCCCCAGCTGTATTTTGTCTTTGGTTCTCTCCTGTACATTAAAATGCCATATTACTCCATTGAGTGGAGGGTATGACACACATTACATTTTAACTGAACAGATGTTATTCTACTGTACAGAACCTTCATGTCCAGAGCCAAAAGAGTAGCAATATCTATAATCCAGCAAGATGATGACAATAGGACTGTGTATATGCATGCCCGAGATTAATGATATTTTTTAAATTATATTCAGAAGTAATCACAATATAGCAGCAGTTACAGTGGTATGCTGGTGGAACTGATTGTGCCTATAAGGAAGCACTACAGGTCATGTGGGAGTACTTTCTAGTATTCACTTATTCTGCCTGGTACATACATAGGAATGCCTTGTATATGAAATTAAAGTACCCCATGCCTTACATTATAAGGACATTGCAAGTCACTGAGGAGTACTATTACGGACAAAGCAGAAGGCTGTTTTTTTTTATAAGGTTATGGAACTCTGAGGTGACTTGGAAAATCCTTATCATGTTCTGCAGTACATGATAAGGATATTCCAAGAGTACTTTATTCCCAAGAGTACTTTATTCCCAAAATCATGGTCACACTATCACCTTTCCCACAAACCACTTGAATCAAGGGTGCGTATCTCTTTCATTTGAAAGTGCATGTTTGTAAACATGAGCAAAAAAAAAAATGGGATCTTTAGTGTACAATTAAACACATTGTTCGATATTTGTTGCAAAAGCTAGTAGAAGCTGTTTCATACAAGTTTGTTTTTCTTAAAAAGGCACATTAGATACATGCAGAAAGATTCAAACTTTTTTTTCATAATTCGCTAAAGAGTGCAAAAAAACAAACATTGCAATAAATATCTCTTTTATACCTGTAAGTGTACAGATACAAAACAGCACAAGAAAGAAAAACAACATTTCCTTTTTGTTCTTTAGATAGCTGCTTTAATTATGCTCCATGACTTGACCTGCCTTTTTCCTTGGCTACTGGCTCTGGCAGCAGCATTATGACGTCATAACTCAACTGTAATAATAATTTATTACTGTTCAGTTATTAAGTTATTTCTTTATAATCGGCAACTGGGTGCAGCACATGTCGCCAATTATAAATAAATTAGAGATGGATTTCTATACAGGGATTGCAAAATCCCATGATTTATACAGCTAACAGCTGGTCACAATGAAGCAACTCCACAGAGCAATAAATATGTCTGCCTTTGGCCAATGTGAGTACATATTCTAAGTAAGTTACTGAGCTGCATTTCCGATCATTGGTATCTTCATCATCTCCATACACTCTAGGCTATTTCCAAGGGTCGAGACATATACAGTGGTTAAAAATGTTCATTCATTTTTAGGTCGAGCCTAGCACAGCACTGCTCTAGGAGATGACCTTTTGGAATCGGTCTGCAGTAATGAAACCTACATGCTTGTGGCGGCATCCACCTTGCAGGAGCGAGCAGCGGCACGCAGGGGCCATCTGTTGCCAATTAGCGTGGCCGCGCGCGCTTGTTTACATTTGCCTGCTCGCAGTCGCTTTCACTTTCTTGACGACTGATCATGTCTACGTGCTAATAAGCTGTGGACAAGACACAATTGGAGACGAAGGCTTGGGGATTGTTTACATCAGTCGCTTTCACCACAATGGGGTCTGCTCGCTGCCTGCCAGGACTGTTTGTTCCTATTTGAAGTATCTGTGAGGATATAATGTTTATGAAGAGGCATCTCTTTGGCACTTTACTCGTGCTGACACGAGCAGCGGCAGCCCTCGTTTATGTAATACGCATTTTCCTCAGATGTTTGCTTTTACACTACAGAAGTTCACTGTTTTCAATGTAACTTTTTTTTTATTCTATACTGCGTGAACTTTACCCGAATATATTGGAGCGTTTTACATTGGCACCAGCTATATTACCCAAAGACAACGATCATGTTATTTTTAGTAGGCACTGGGATTGACCAGAATCACAGAATTGTTAGCCAGTACCGAGACTCGAGCGTGCTTTTCACGACTGCTCCAAGGTCGGCAACTCTAGCCTTACGCCACAACTTTGAGCACAAGAACTAAGGCAGCCCTCCTTTATGTCATGCGCATTTTCCTCAGTCGTTTTGCTTTAACTCTGCTGCAGTTCACAGTTTAAAATGTATCTTGTTTTTTAAAAATTCTATGCTGTGCGAACTTTACCCAAATATATTGGAGCGTTTTACATTGGCACCAGTTAAATTACACATAGACAACGATCATGTTCTATTTAGTAGGCACGGCGATTGTCCAGAATTACAGACTTGTTAACCAGTACCGAGACTCAAGAGTGCTTTTCACTCCAGCTCCAAGGTTGGCAATTCCAGCCTTACGCCACAACTTTGCCCACAAGAACTAAACTATTTTCAACGGTATATACAACAAAGCCATAGTTGTTGCTTATTTATCTTATGCAATCAACAACCATTCACAAAGACAATAGTCCTGTTTGTTGTAGGTGTAATGTTACTTGTTGTGTTATATATCTGTGGGCAATGACAGAAGCAGCAAAATACCAGTTGGGTGGCACACTCCTAAGCACAGATTTTTAACTTAAAGTGTTTAAGCCACGCCATTAATTATGTCTGTCACTCCCATCTGACAGACCGCCCCCGCAGTTTTTTCATCCCACTTAAAGCCCTGCTGCTGAAGTTCTGGTGTCGATGTTGGCTAACATCATGAGGAGCTCCAGTCGCAGCTTTTCTGTCAGGGAAACGCCACAGTGTGAACACGTGTTCGTTGTTTTATTAATACATATATTATTTTACACACTAACAGGGTATGTCCTACTACCAATCTGTGTGAGTTTATAAACTTCACATTCGGTTTCAGTAACAACAAAAGTTTGTGGTAGAAAGGTTCCTGCTTGTTTCACAAAAAGCCATATTTAAAGATTGCCTATAAACAACTTAGTCAGCAAAGCCTGGGAAAATGGGCCCGATTTACAAGGGTGTTGCTATAATTTACGTGCTCCAGTTTATTCCTGGACAAAATTAAGTCACACTCCCTAACAGCAAAATCTTTCTAGATCGGGCCCTGCGCCTCTACCCAGTTCAGTGGGGTAAATTGACAGCCTGTATGTGGCTGTCAAACTGTATACACAGTAAAAATGTAACGTGCCAGTCATCATTTGCTTTAAGTACAGTTTCTGAAAACCATTTTAATTTTCCTACAGCTTCATTGACCTTTGAACCCACAAATATATGACCTGCTCTGGGTGCCTGCGACCTGTACCCTTCTTTGCTTCAGGATGCTGTATTTTTCACTTCAGGGCAGCGTTCTGCTGTAAGTGAGCTGCATGGCTAAACACTTATAAGGTCCAAAGACAAGACCTATTGGCTATGCCAAAGCTTGTTTTAGTTAGTTGAAGTTTTTATTAGGCGATCAAATCTCTAACTTTTTTAATTGCCCCCAAATGGTTAAAAAGTTTGGCGAAGGGTTTACCCAGGATATCCTGTAAGGCTTTATGGAGGGCATGTTTGGACTATTGGTCTCAAAGATAAAAATTATAGGGCTGTACATTTTTAGATCAGAGTGTTTTCATTCGCTCTAAAGTGCAAGGTTATTGCTCGAGCGTAAAAAAAAGGCAGATAGTATGTTTTCTGCATCACAAGTTTCTTTTGATTTAACAACAGCAAAATTGTGAATATATGTTTCAAATTATTAACCATCTTGAATATTCAGTAAGTGCTATACATTTTGTATTGAAGTCTTCTGGTGTTTGATTTTAGGATGCTAATATGCCTTCTCACTTTGTAATGATCTCCTGACTGTGTTCCAGCTGAACGTTTTTTTTTTACAATACCTCAAGAAGTACTTTGTCAAATTATTTTGCTGGCTTAAAGCAGACATGTTGCTTTTGATTCTATGACCCTATTAACGCTCTATTTTTATTCTGGCACTCACCTAATATGTATATGTTCGCGTATAACAACTCGTAGTTGTTTTCTTTCCCTTACCAAAGACATGATGTACATTTTGAGCTGAAGGTCATCTTTCTGTACCACATTCATATACACCGGTTCCAAAAAGGGACTCCCTTCTTTCTAGGCTAGCCCTCAACAGCCCCATTCCGACATCTCAGGTAAGGTTATGGTGAGTACTAGGTAGTATTCTCCTTTTCCACCATAGTGAAGACTGACTAGACGTGCCCTAGGACTTTTCAGGACACCTCATATATCAACCTTGCATTCTTCAAATCTACTTATAGAAATTCCTACAGCATTTGGGAAAAGAGACATCAACCATAGGTCCATCTTTCGCCTTCCCTCTTTTTATTTACCTTGGCAGTTTTAACTCTCTGCAGCACATTGCTTTAGAGGCAGGGATGACATGATTTTTGTGACTGTAATGATGATCTGGGAGTACATCTGCAAACTGAGCACTCTAATTGGTACAAATGTCTAATTTGACACATTTCACAGAAACTTGATTTCCTCTTCTGAAAAATTTGAAATAATTCGTTTTCCTGCATGTATCTATAATTCATCATTTAAAGATTTCCCAGCTCTAGAAATCACATAGGAAGAGTTTTAACTGTAACGTTTCTCCACTAAGTCACAGGTAACCTGTTTCTCTGATCTTATATGTGGCGCATATTGACTTTAAGTAATGGAATCAGGCTGATCAATTTTTTAGTTTTTGAGCCATGTTTTAACCACCCAATTTACTTTCTGGAGTAGAAGCACAGACTTAGGTCACACAACACTTCTCTGTTTTCTTAACACAAACTCAATAGTATAGGTTTCTTTCAAACAGGGGGAATTTACTTTTGTTGTACATTAAATGCTCTTCTGTAATTGCCTGTCATGGCCCCCTTAGGGATGCCCAATGGGTAGTGGCAAAATCACTTGACATATTTCTTGTTTCTTGATCTTTAGAGTCCACAGGGCATCATCCAAATCCCATAGAGGGTTGAAGTCTGATGTTTCGGCATCTGCTGAAAAAAGGGCATCTGCTGAAAAAGAGCAGAGGAACAAAGAAGCTAGAGGATTGGATCTTGCAGATGACCCTGCCATCCCAGTCAGGAGGAAGCTAGTTTGGGAGGAAGACATTAGTGGTGAGCAGATAACGCCAATAGTTGAAGAGAATGAGGAGGAAGAAGATGACAATGAAGAATTCACCACTGAGCCAATGCAGATATTGAAAGAGGGCAAAACAGATTTGAGAACAAATCAAAGAAAGAGAAGGTAAGATCTGTAAATGCATGGCCTGCAGAAGGTGTTGCGTAAACTGAGTCTTTGGTTCAGCTTTACAAGGTTTGTTTTCACACCAACGGGTGACATGAGTGAAATTAGTTCAATGCACCAACGCTTGAATGTGAAAGACTGTTTTTTATAGCCCGTAGAACCCCACCCATTATAAAGTTGAAGTGGTGTCAATGCTTTTGAGTTAATGAAAGTCCCTGAACAGAAATCGAGGGATGCATTGGTGATAGGGAACAAACCTTTTTCGTTCTTCTCAATGACACATACCCAAATTGCCCTAAGCAAAGAGATACTTTAACTAAAAATAATTTTTATTTAAACAGATTTGCCCTGTTGCTTAGCACATCCAAAATAACCACACAATATATTTACATTAGCACAAATGCATGTTGCAAATAAACAAGCATAAAACGAACATTTCAACCATGTTTAAAATGTCATCTAAAAAACTAACACCCTAAAACCTACTTCTGTGCACTATGCTAAGAGAGCATGGAGTAGTATAACTTGCTTCTAGAGTTTCCTAGGTAGAAACAGCGAACTGCATATCTGTTTGAGCAAAGTGCTGCAATTGTCAAAAGGGAGGCAGAGTTCCCTGCAAAGGGTAAAGACATCTCAGATCAGCTCCTCTCCTCCTTGACTTGGATGCTCAATATCAGATTTCAGTAGAAAGTACAATATTGCAGCATCTCTGGTGGTCAAGATCATCTTGGGCAGTATTTTGCATGATATCCGTGGTGAAGGAGATATCCTGACACGTGGCCAAGTTGCTGCCCTTTTATATTAATTGCATCTAAGATGGAATTTCCAACATCACATTAGGAATGTCTGGCATAACCAATGGGCACTAAGATGCTAGTCTTAGATCCATTCTTATAAATAAATAAGGTAAAAATATGACAGTTCAACCTACACTGTTTTGGGTATTATTCTTATTTTACCTTGAACTAGAGATAGCAAGGAACTTGTTCCAAACTGAAGTCGCATCATGTGGCTTATCACACTTTTACAGGTTCTTAGAAATATAGGAACAAACAACACCTGTGTCAATACAGACATGTTTATGGTTCTGTAAAAATCAGAGAAAAAGTGAGTCTCAGACTGCACAAACTGGAGTCGGACTAAATGGTCTTCACGCCATCCTTGGCTTGTATATCTGAATTGTGACATCATATGGGTGGAGAGATATGTAGGAATATATCGAATTGATAGGGAGATCCATGCTCAGGGAGCATTAAGGTATAACATTCAATAACCTCATAATATCTGTTATATACAAATAAAGCATAAAATTAGTACACATAAGTGTAAGTTCAAAAAAGTCATTAAATAAAATAGCAAGAAAAAGTGCAATAAGCTATGCATTACTTTGTTTCTTATGCCTTGCATGTTTCAAGTATGAAAACAGTGGAAGATATGAAAAGCATTATATCAGTTAAGAGGAATGATTGCTAGCAATAAAAACGGTAGAGTCAGGATACTTAATATGCCAATTAAAAATTATACAGAAATATACGTAAAATCCAAAACGTAAAAATAGTCAGTTGAAAATCTTCCACTTCACTGTACAGTCCCTGTGGTAAATTTAGAATCTTGTGCGTGTTTCTGGTTGAATCACCTCATCAGAGCAGGGTAAAGATTATAATAACACTATCGAGGAGCAGTTAACTTCCAATGAGCAATAGAATGGTCAGAAATCCTCCACAGAGATTGGATAACAAAGAGTGAGAAAATGATGGCATCAGTCTAAACAGTGCTTTAAATCCAGTCACCAGACCCAATCAAGTGTTCTTAAAAGGATGCACAATACCATTTGTTGTTGACAATTTAAATATTATATGCACTATATCAGCAAAATTAATTTGGAATTGTGCCTGTTGCAGCATCTGAATCTCCGAAGCAGTTCTGGCTGTTTGCAAACTGTACGTATCTGCTGCAAAGGTCAGAGACTTCCTTTTGTAGTAACACAGCAAATAATTTGCTAATTTTGTCAATACTCATATGCCTCTCATATTAGACCAAGGGGCGTTTTTGATTCCATGTTGAGCCGGTGGATACAAGGATCTTCCACAAAGCTGTATTGTTTTAGAAACCTAATCCAGTATAATTGATCTGATTTCAAACCATAATAAGTAATAAGTAGCATCAAATGGGAATGATCGTACAGTAAATAGCGGTGCATGGGGTTAGATGTAGCAGAAGTAACTAATAAAACACAACTCAACGCTGGCATCAAAGCACTACACATTCCATGCAAGAAAATGGTATCACACAGAAGGGAATAACCTATAGCTGGAGGTTCTGATAAACCCAGGATTGGCTTCATTTAAGGACATGTAAGAACAAGGAATCTTTCATGAATGGAACAGATGTGAATTTTGCATTGTTTTGTACCAGTAAGTTATGTTTCTGGCACTTATGACAATGGAAAGTAGTAACTGGTAGGGAAATAATGCTGTGTATTAGCCATGTACTGGATGGCCACTAACTGAAAATGGTACTTCTTCTACCTGTTCAGAACTCAGCCGTGTATGTGGACTATTTTATTTAGTATTTTTTCTGTTTTAATTTCAAATTATACGGCTAGAAAATTACCTTTCCTTGCTATGAAAGTAAGGACATATCTTTAGGCAGTTTGGGTGCATATTAGGAGGTGAAGTTACACAATGCTCCATTGTGTGTAGTTGTATATCTACCCCAGGAGTCTCCGCTGGCTCAGAATGGAGTCGGACCTTGAGGTCTTCATGTCAAAGGCAAAAAAAAAACTTTGGTTAGTAAAGTTGGAACAGTGGTGTCCATAAATTCCACAGTCAGCTGAGTGACCCCTGCCTCAGATAAACTTTGGTGAGTAAAACTGTGATGGTCAATAGCCAAATAAAACACTTTTACAGAAAACGCTAACCCAGTCAATGGAAATCGGCCCCAATCAAGAGGATATATTATATTAAAAGAATCTTTTATATTTATTAGGGGACTGTAGGCCGAACGAGACCTTCCACCGTTGCCAGTATTTACTGGCTTCCAGTCTGTTTTATGATTAACAAAACTCTGTGTAAAATATTCATATAGGACAGAGGGAAGTAGAAGACCCCTAGGATCCTACCAGACTTCCTGAGATTCAGATCCATGAAGCATTACAGCTGATCACAAGAAAAGGTGGTCCAAACTGTTCCAATTTTTTATCTGTTATCTGTGAGAGTTACAAATGACTCGGTCTTGAAAACTATGGTTCTATAAAGACACCATCTAAACGTGTTGATGCTTGATAAATAGAACCCAATCTGTGAGAAAACTGGGACCTTTGAATGCTCATTATTCTTAGTATCAGGCCTCAGTTACTAAATGAAATAACCACGGATGTGCTCACTTAATGACATAGTCTTCTGTCTTTCATGTGTACTCTCCTTGTTTTTTATGTACATTTGTTATCAATGAATTTTATATGTTTTTACTATGTTTCCTCATGATATTTAGATGTAATTGAGTCATTGAGTATCTATGTACTGTTAAGCACATGCTTTTTAAAAAAAGAAATACATTGATAATATTTTCTTAAATATTCTGTCTCGTAGTCAATAGGAAAGGGGTTGGAATTATACTGTTCCCTCAATGTATGTTGAAAGCTTAAATGCAGGTGAGGGTGTCGTGCAATAGTACATTTAGTCATTAGCATTGAATCAGGATTTTCTCCAAAGGAAACACATGACTGTATAGTACCCTTTTCCTTTGGCATAAAGGGTCCCTCTCAATTTTCTAACAATAGACAGTTCTGCAGGTATCAGGGCTTTTCTATGAACCTGTCCTTTCGTGGGAAACAACAACAGCAGCAGACAAATCCTCTGTACAAATCCTACAGGGGAAGGGGCAGAGGTCGCCTGCAGGGCTCTGCCCGACAACATGTCTCCTTCTCATCTTCTGCCTCTCCACCCATTTTTGCAGGAATGCAGCTCTAGCTCTGGCTTCTTAAAGCATGCTTTCCACATGGGGAACGGATTACCTATTTTCTACCTCACTGGAGGACTATCACTACAGACACCAGGGTTTTGAGCATCATAGACAATGGGTATTCCCTACCCTTCCAGGAGTTACACCTCCGTTTCCTTCCCGACAAGGGCTTTGCTCGGAAGAGCATCTTCTGCTTCTCCAGCCGGAAGTTCGAGCATTGCTTCAAAAGGGTCCTGTACTTCAAGACTGCCAAAAAGGATGGTCATGTACAGCCGATTCTCGACCTTAGGATTCTGAATTTTTACCTAAAACTGGAGAAATTCAAAATGTTGACCGTGGCACAGGTTCTTCTTGCATTAGAGAAGGAAGACTGGATGGTGTTGATTGATTTACAGGATGCACGTTTTTGCAATCCCATTCTGAAATGACATCGGAACTATCTGTGTTTTATGGTGGGGACTCAGCATTATCAGTTTGCGGTACATCCGCCCAGTCTGACTTCCCCACCTCGGGTCTTCACAAAGTGAAAGGCAGTGGTGGCAGTACATCTCTGAAGGTCAGAGATTCCTGTGTTTCCCTATCTGGACGACTGGCTGCTCAAAGCAAAGTTGCTAGAGATGGTGTTGTGTAATTTGCAGTTGACAACACAGATGTTGTTCCTCTTGGGGTTTTCAATAAATGTTTCCAAATCTCACCTTGTGCCCTCTCAGTAAAACCTGTTCATAGGGGCAGTACTGGACACTATAGTGAGTTGTACCTTCCCGCCTCCACAGAAGATTCAGGATAACTAGGCTATGGTTCCACTGTTTGAAAAATGGAGCTTTTGTTCCAGTCCTGAAGGTTTTGCACCTGCTTGGTCTGTTTCCTTCCTGCATTTTGCTGGTCAACAATGCACGCTGGCATATGAGGGTCCGCCAGTGGTGCCTCCGCAGGCAGTGGTTTCAACACAACTGAGATCTCAAGGAGTTGGTCAAAATCTCCTGAGACATTGCTGTGGATCTGCAATGGTGGATTGTGTCAGTCAACCTGTCTCAAGGGAAGCTGTTTCACCCTCCTTCTCCCATGGTCACAGTGATAACTGATGCTTCCACTCTAGGGTGGGGCTCTTATCTGGGGAATCTGGAGGTCAAGGGTCTTTGGTCTACAGAAGGAAGATTGTTTCACATAAATCTTTTGGAAATGCGTGCAATGCATTTTTCTTTCAAGGCCTTCCTCCCTTCCCTTCACGGTTGGTTGGTTCAGGTCTTAACAGACAACACTACCGCAATGTGGTATATCAACAAGCAGGAAGAAGTAGGGTTGTATTTTCTCTGTAGAGAACCTCTGTGACTCTGGTCCTGAGTTCAGACCATCAGATTTGTGTAATTGCAAATCATCTGACCAGGGTACTGAACATGCATGCAGCCGTATTCAGCCGATCAGGAGGGGCATCTCCATCCAGAGGTAGTACTTCACATATTCAGGCTGTGGGGGTTTTCTTAGTTAGACCTTTTTGCCACTCACGAGAATGTGTACTGCTCGTCATTCTGCAGTCTCCAGTATTCGACACAGTGAGCATTGAGGGGCACTTTTTAGTTTGATTGGGGCTCACAGCTTTTTCACACGTTCCCCCCCCCCCATATCCTTGATTCCTCGAGTTCTGAGGAAGATTCGCCAAGAGAGGGCCCAAGTCATATTTGCTCTACCTTCTCCTGCTCGAGTTTGGCTCAGCAGCAGGAGGGCAGAATCGTGTCTGTGGGCGGCAGCAGCACCAGCTGGCTATTAGACCCTGAAAGGTTTTCCCCGGATATACAGGAGGGCTCCCTATGGGAGCCCCCAGTACATGGGATCCTACATCCAACACTGGAATCGATGTTGGGGTAGGATTCCAACATATTTGATGCCAAATGTGACCGATTCCAGTGCAGCAATATATAGTTAGACATCCCGTAATTGACATGGTGCCCACTATATGTATTATATGGCTGACCGCACTTACAAAGCCTGGAGAATCGACTCCGGGGTTTGTACGGGATGTCCTGCTCATGCAGGAGCACCCTCACACTTATAACCAAGCACCCTGCCCTCAGGCCTGAAGAGCCTGCCTTAGGGGTGACTGTTCGGTTTTAAATGTAGTGACCTAAGATTTAGGGAAACTTATATCTGTGGTGAGTGGTGCAACTCCAACACACAAAGGCTGCAATGGCAGGCCTGTAGTCACAGTTTAAGTAGTCTCCCATGGGTGGCACAATATATGCTGCAGCCCAAGGGAGATCCCTGGTGTACCTATGCCTTTGGTACCTCAGTACCATATTCTAAGGACTTATAAGGATACACCAGTAGCCAATTGGGAAGATACCACAGTACTTACCTCTGTCAAATTTAGGGAGAAAGCAAAGAGACTGGGTTCTTGATTAGTAGGCTGATTAGTAGGCTCTCAGTCAGACTAGACATAACACAGAGCAGCACCAGCAACAAGTGTGGGTAACCATGCTAGAAGGCTTCTACCTTCCTACTGGGAGAGAAAGCAAAGTTCAGTATACTTTGTGGGTTGGACACAACCAACTCGCTGGGTAGAGCAATTTAATCGCTGGGGGCCTTTCGGTGCTGCGCCTGGCTGAGCACCACAGCCTTTCCACAGAATGCCCAAGCCTTGCTTGTGGACATGCCCTTTGATGGCTCTTATCGTTTTGGCACAAAGGCAGATTCAGCGCTGCAGCACTTTAAGGGTAAAAGAGCTACGGCCAAGTCCTTGAGCTTGTCCCTGGTTCCTCGTCAATCTTGTTCCACCTTTCGACCCTTTTGTGGTCACAAAAGGGATATCCCACCACGTCCATACCCTACCAGCCTTTTGGTGGCCGATAATGTGTGTGCCATAGACCATGTGGGGCAGGTAGCCAGAGGCCAGTCCAGAACCTGGAAGCTGCAGCATCCTAACCAATTTAGTTTGCCCTCTAACCATCACAGGCTTCCAGTGGGTGGGGGAGGGGGTCAGGATCCCCTCCGTCATTGGAGATAAATAATATCAGACTGTTTGGTTTACAGATTGTCCATAGGGGTTACTCCATCCCCTTTGTGACCACTCTTCTACCCATGCCACTCACGATCGGCTAAAGGAGGACAACCTTTCCTTGCTCGATTAGGAAGTGCTGTCTCTCTTGTCTACAGGAGCCATTGAGAGGGTGCCAAAATCCGAAGTAGGTCATGGTTGCTTTTTCTGCTATTTTCTGGTGCCCAAAAAAAACAAAGGTCTTTGTCCTATTCTAGAATTGCACTTTCTCAAGCTCTTCAAGAAAAAGGAGAAATTCACAGTGCTCACGCTCACCCAAGTCCTCTCTGCCCTGGATCCGGGGAAAGGATGGTATGTTGGAGTTGCAGGACGAATGTTCCTATATCCAGTCCTGCCTACTCACTAACGTTACCTGTGGTTCACGGTGGGCATTGTCAGTTTGCTGTGCTCCCTTTCGGCCTTACCAGTGCCCCTTGGGTGTTTACTACTGTGATGGCGGTGGTTGCAGTTCATCTGCGGAGGTCAGAGATTTGAAGACTGCCTTGCCACAGGCAGTCATCTCCCGCTTCCAGACTTTGGCAAATCTCCTGCACTCGCTCGGGTTCACTATCAATGTACCGAAGCCATACCTGACTCCCTTTTAAGATACTCCCTTTCATTGGAGCGGTTGTAGACACAGTGCAGTATTGGCCATATCCTTTGAGCAGCGTGTACAGGATATTCAGGCTATGATACTGATGCTTCAGCCTCTATCCTGGAGAATGACCCTGAGGTTGTTGGGCCTCATGACTTCCTGCATCATGTTGACATATGCGTGCTCTGAAGGGGGATCTGAAATTCCAGTTTTCTCAGCATCAGGAGAATCTCTACGACATGGTCAAGATCTCGGAGGGAACGGCAAACGATCCGATGTAGTGGCTGACGAACTGCATCTGGGTCAGTAGCAGACACCTCTCCCTTCACCAACCAGAGCTAACTGTAGTAACAGGTGCATTTCTTCTGGAATTGGGAGGCCATCTGAAAAGGTGGAGATCAGAGGACTCTGATCTCTAGCGGAATCCGGGCTTCACTTCAATCTGTTGGAATTTAAGGTGATCCACTTGACATTGAAAGCCTTTCTTCCTTCAATCAAGAAAAGGCTTGTGCAGGTGTTGACGGACATACCACCACCACTATGTGTTACTGCAACAAACGGGGTTGGCTGGGGTTGTGGACCTTTTGGCAAGAGGCTCTGCGTCTCTGGACATGGACGAAATGCTAGGGCAAGTCCCTGGTGGTTTAACTCTTGGTGAGCTTTCTGAACCTTAGGGTGGACGAACATATTCAACGTTGCCTAGCAGATCAAAAATGGTGTCTCCATCTGGAGGTGGTGCAAGATCTCTTTCAAGAATGCACAATATTCACAATTTTGCATACTGGAGTTTCGAAGGCGGCTATCGATCGGAGACACTTTTTATCTTGAGTGGAGCTCTGGTCTACTGTATGCCTTCCTGCCATTACCACTACTGCCCAGAATTCTCAAGAAGATCAGGAAAGACTGGTTCAGGAGCTAAGGCTACTTATTGGCCATTTCAGCGTTTTTGTGATTGCTGTTCTAACCTTCATTGTCCAAGTCACCTGTTATGGCTAGGTACCTAAAGGGTTTGCAACATATGTTTCCTCCAAGGCCAATAATCCTGCCCCAGGGAGTCTTAAGCCTTCTTCTTACTTTTTTAATGTGAGCGCCCTTTGAGCCTTTGCATAATTGTCCTTTTCGGTTACTGACCATCAATACTGCTGTTCTAGTGGCTAATACATCAGCCAGGAGGGTCACAGAATTGCAGGCACTCTCAGTACATCCCTCCCTACACCACCTTCTATCCGAACAAGCTGGTATTCCTGAAAAGTAACCATTCATATGTACAGTTTTATATATAAGTCTCTAGAACAATAGAAACACCATACTGATGAGAGAAATTTTCGGTCACAGGAATTATATAAGAAAACCAAATTTGTTCATTAGTAACAGTGATTTATTTCCTAGTACATATCAAAGTAGATTTTCTTCACATCCAATATCTTAACATTCACAAAGGACAGGTTCTGTGATGTGCTCAAAATTCCAGTTCTTTATCATGTAGAACGAAAACAGCCCTCATACCTGAAAAGTACATCCTTCCTTCTGAAGGTTGTGACTCCTTTCAATGTAGGCCAGAATATCACCCTACCTACCTTATTTGCTCTGCCTTAGCCTTCCAACGAGAGGGGTTACACCACCATCTTAACCCAAAAAGAGCAATGCTGTTCTAACTTGATCGCACAAGAGATTCCGGGTGGACGATCAACCCTTCATGGGGTATGTAGGGACCAAAAAAGGGACTGCTGTGCAGAAACAGACCATCTCAGGATGGATAGTACTCTGCATAAAGATCTGCTAAGCATTGGTCAAGAAGCATCCCCCCCCACCCTCACCCCGGAGGGCTTGCAAGGTCATTCCACGGGAACCAAGGCTGTGACCACTGCGTTAGTCCCCGTCCTTTGATATCTGTCAGACGGCAACATGCACATCTCTGCACATGTTTACCAATCACTACTGACTTGACAGTCAGGTTTATTGCAGCAGGTATTTTACCTGTCTGGACCTTCAGGACGTTCTTCTGATTTAAATCGGCTTAACTGACCCACCTCTCCCTAGGCACAGCTTGGCAAGTTACTTAGCTTTGATAATGCCTTATCTGGTAGAGACTCTGTCTAGCTGCGGATTCCTTACTGTGCCTCCTATTCGCTCTGCTCTGAGAGCTGATTACATTGTAAGGGTCAACCTTCTATTGGCCTTAGAATTTCACACCAGCTGTCCGACTTCATTGTGCCTCTGTGCTCCTGGCATGGAAAGTCTCAAAAGTAACTGACGTCAGTGATGGGGTGGCGCCTATAAAGGCTCAGCACTCGTTATTTGGTGCACAGATGGTGCAGAGCTGAACAACACCACCTGCTGATGTGCAGGGGTACTTCTCAAAAACATCTGGATCCAGTCTGATGCCTTGGTAATTTTCTAAGTAAGGCATCTGTAGCTAGTAGAATCTCTACCTGGTAAGGCGTTACGGAAGGTAACTAACTTTTGCATTATGCACAAACTAGATAGGGCACCAGATTGAGGGAGGAAGAGTAAAGAATTTCAAAGGAGGAAGACATGGACAAGGCCTGACACGTTATTGTGGCCAAGAGTGAGGACTTGAAAAAAAGATCTAAACACAATAATCTCCTCATACTGGCGATACTGAAATCAACTAACATAGACAAAATAGAGAACTATATTGAAATGATGCTTCTGTTGGTCTTCGGTTCAGAGGCCTTCTCACAGCTTCTGGTGGTGGAGGGGGTGCATAGAGCCCTGTCTGCTCAGCCTCTTCCTGGAGCTCCCGCCATAATTACATGCCTGCTCAGTTTCATGGATTGAGACATGGCCCTTTGACTGACGACAGAAATGGAATAAAATCTCCCTCTACCCGTATGTTATACTAGCATTCCAGGAAGCTAGAAGGAAATCCTCCCTGTGAAGAAAGAATTACTTAAATCAAACATCCAGTATGCCATGTTGCATACTGCTTGACTAAACAATGTAGCAGATGATAGGCAACACATTTTGAGTTCGCCTTGAAAAGCTTCAGAATTCATGAAGAATCTGGCTAGTGGAAGCCCATGCAGCAATAACTCACGGAAGCAGGATTGCTTGCAGGTTGTCCTCAGGGACTTGGACTGAAACCTATTTACAGCACTTCAGTTCTCTGTAATCGGATGGCGTAACTGACACATCATATGTACTCTCAGGCAGTCAGGGTGTCTATGAATGTGCCTGAATCTGTTCTTGAGTTACTGAGATATACATTCCTGGACACACCATGAATACAGTATGCAAATCACTGCCCCTCTGACCTCCCTGCACTCCAAGTGAGGGGTGACTGCTGGTTTTCAGGGGTAACACTCCCTTAAGTGTATGTATTAAACCTAAGTTGGGGTAGTTCCTAGGTGTAATGGTTGCTGTGCTTTGGGTTTTCTTTAGAAATGTCCTGGCTGGAATGGGCTGTCAGAGTGGGTGGGGAAAGTTGGGGTTACATAGTTGGTTTATTTGTTTGAGGCAAGATAACTAACTGCACTACTGACTGGGGAGGTGCTTACTTACATCTGACTATACCCGCACACATTGGTGCATGATGTAATTATTCATACCTTACTATGTGGAGCACATATACAAGTAGCACTTTGAGTTGCTTGACGTGGAATGAACTGAGTCTTAAAAATCCCCGGAAGATACGTCAGGTGCTGGGCTACCTGGACAGCGATCAAATCAGTGTGGCCCTGCTTCAGGAAACACATCTTACCACCAGAACTCTGGTGGGGCTTGCAGCTAGATGGACGGGGCATTGTGTATCCTCATCTTATTCCCCTTATGTTATGGAAGAAAAGCACACCACTACAGACACTAGGTACATACATTAATAAGCATGGCTGCTTTGCGCTGCTCTGGGGTAGACACAGTGGGGTGACAATCACTATTGACAAATGTTATGGGCCTGAACACAGATGACCTAATGATCTATGCGACCTTATTGGGCATGATACTGAGCACAGAACCACAGTGCCTAGTATGGGGAGGAGATTGTAACTGCATTCTGTGAGAAGACCTCGATAGATCCTCGTTCACAACAGAGGGGAGGATTGCAGCTGTGACCCAATTATGCACCATTTTGGCATAGCATAAACTACTAGATGTGTGGCAGCACAGATAACCAATGAGAAAATAAGGCCCTTTTCACTTTAGCGGTACATGATATGTGGCCTTGTACAGATTACTGGCTGATAACACAAGATGTAGGGCGCTGGGTAATCAAGGTTAAACACATGGCAAATACACTTTCAGACTACTCCCCAGTGCTGCTGCTGTGACCAGCGATGTCTGTGTTGACACTGCTGACTAGGTTTTGGAGACTGGATCTAGAGAACTGGCCAGACAAGGTATTCTCTCTGGAGCTGCAAACTGAAATATTTGAGTACTTACAGGTTATTGAAGTAAAAAAAACCGTTGCGCTCCCTCATCTATTGCAGTGAGCAGCTGGAGATATATGCTGAATTGATAATCCTGGCTGAAACCTTGAAACGTACTCTCCTAACAAACTCAGATGGACTAGCACCTACAGAAATGATGTGGGGCATGAAGCATGAAGTTATACCTTAACTTACTCATCACTGTACTGAGAAGTATCTTCTGCTCATCCGCCCCACTTCCTCCCTACAACATGGACCCCACTTGGGTTATTAACTCGGGTCGCACAGCCCTTCCAGTTGGTTGTCATTGACTTTAGTACTTCATGTGACTGAGGATTGAAGGATATTAATATCAATATGAAAATGATGGATGTAATATCTGTTAAGACTATGCCACTCTATCCAACACCCTCTGCAACTTACCTGACAGAGTTCTTCTTTAGTTGTAGTGCTAATGCTGACAATCCTCACTCTTATCAGTGCCTGCCTCTACATTTCGCTTTGACGCAGGTGAAGTCTACACTCTGCAATATGTGCATGAATAATGTGGCTTGAGATGAGGACATGGGCTAGGAGTAAGGGGAAAAGGGGAAAGTGATGCTGTATTAAGCAGAAGCCTCGCTGACCAGAACTTCATTCAGTAACCATCAGGCTGCCCTGAGGGGAGATGTGCTTCGCTAGCAGATCACCCTAACTCCAGGTTGCGTAATTGCAGAGTGGAGAACAGTCTGCTTGTTTTGATGAAAGCATCTATACTAGTGTCGATAATACACCTGAGTGAAAAGAATTTAAGAAGAGGCCCAACATTTCAATTGCATTGCTGTTTCCCGGATTTTGTTTTCTTTTTCCTCAGTGGCTGTCTGTATCCTGTTACATATTTGCTCCTGTTTTTGCCAACCTTATGGATTGTTCTCTTTTGGTAGACCTGCTCTGTTGTATTGTTTCCTTGTGGGAATTGCTAGCGTCCGTCTAGCATAATTTATAGAACTCAATTTAATATTTTAGCGAGCAAATTTTCCCCACAATTATCTTCAGTTAGGCCCTGAGTGTTGCCACCTTCATTTGACATATTTTGACTGCATCATTTTTACAAGGTGACTCAGCTTTTCAAGGTCCTCACATTTTGGCAGAAAGCAAGTGTCTCAAGCCTACTAACCTATCACCCCAGCTAGAGCTAAATGTGGAGGTTGAGCGATTTCTGTCTGTGACAGAAATCAGGGTGTTTAAGGACATACCAGATCCAATAAAAACAGAATCGTCATAGTTTAAAAGAGTTGTACTGCATCTTGCCATGAAAGTTTTAGACCACAAAATGAAACTTAAGCGCAACTAAAGTAAAATGCAAGTGATACATCTCAAGATGAATGTAATTCTAGCCTTTACAAGGGCCCTTCAGTAGTTTGCAATAGACAATATAACCTGCAAACGTTTGGTCCACAGGAGCTCTATTAAGGGTATAACTATAGTGCAATTTGGAAAAATTGTGGACATTTTTTGGATATTCCGGATTCATATCCCTCCTCACTCAATCAGTGCTCTGCTCATAATTCTATATTAATGTGCCTTAATATTAATGCTACCAGATTAGAGATAGAGGCGGCCTTTGAGGGGGTGTTGTAGGCTATTCTCCCTAGGCTTGTTTGTCATTGCTACTATATCACCAATGTTTCGCTTATTCAGAGGGACTTGTCAACAGTGCCCCTTTTCACTACTACCATTTGTTTTACCTCTGGAGCACCTTTCTATTGCACTTAGAGAAGACCTGGAGTTAAGAGTTAAACGCGCAGCTTCTAATCACACAGTGATCATAAAAGTTAAAACATATTCGGCCAGATTCATCAATGAGTAGTTTTGCGAGTCTGAAATAGCGATAAATAAGGAATCGCTATTCCAGACTCGCAAAACGGGATTCATGTATGATTCGCAATATTTTTTGTGAGTCCTACTGATTCCTTATTTGCGATTAGCTGAGATTGCGATTTGAAGGGTGCAGGGGTGTCCAAAGGACACCCTGTAACACCCCAGAAATGTTAAATTACACAGATGTTACACACACACATGTCCAAAGGACATGTGTGTGTGTAACACGCAACTTAAAAAAATGCTTTTAAAAGCATTTTTCTAAGTTTTCGCTATTTACCACGAGGTTTGACCTCGCGGTAAATAGCGGGCCAAAATTGCGAATTCACAATTTTTAAATGTTTCAAGAATAGCATTTAAGGAATCTCTAATAGAGATTCCTTAAATGCTATTCCTCGCAAATTTGCGAGTTCTTAAATAATGACTTTTGCATTTGGGATGATGAATCCCAAATGCAAAAATTGCACTTGCAAAGGGCCAGATTCTCAGAATCTGGCCCTTTGCAAGCGTAATTATGCTTGATGAATCAGGCTGATTGTCCCACACACAATGTGAGAAAACTTTTGTGGTGTGGGGGTAATTTTTTTCTTTTTTAAAAAAAAAACTCTCAAGGAGTTTGTTTTTGAAAAAAGTAAAACTGTAAACGTTTAATAGACGGCTATCCTGTTTGACAGAGGCATTCGTCAAACTATTTTAACATTAATAGGACCCTCTGTGATGGTGATTACTCCCAATGTTAAGAGATGTCGGTGGGGCTGACATACATCTCTAGATGCGGGGGATGGGATGACTGTCAGAGCTCCAAAGTGATTTATTTCTTCGCCCTGATTAACATTCAACTGTCCTCCAAACTCTAAATCAGGCCCTAATTTTCAATATTCACAGTCTAGATCTAGCCTATCAAAAAATTCCACCCATACCACAGAAACCCTAATATCTTCCCAAAGGGTTTACCATAATGTCCTTTTAAAATATCTAAAGCCCCAGCATTGCTCTAGATTGAATACTTAAAATGTCATTATCTGTTATGATCTGAAAATTATTTTTGATGATAGAAAAGCAGATTCAAATCCAATTAGATTTTACACTCTTGCGCACAATAAATAACCATAGTGACTCCTAAGTAACCAGGAATCCTTAATTTTAATAAATATTATTTTAGACAACCTCTAAGTATCTGACTATAAAAACTGGAAGTTAGCATTATTTGGTCAATGGACATAAACTAGGATAACATTTTCAGTCTGTTTTCTAATGACGTTCTACTAAATAATAGTGGTTAAATTATCCAGTATTTGGGTGTCTTTCATAGATTCACATGCCTGAATCATTCCCCGTCGTCGAGACGGGAGCCTCCGGTATATAGAAAAGTAATGTCCTAAGACATACATAAAGAGATTAGGTCTAAGGGGCTCTCCTTAGTAACCTATCTAGGTCCTTATGCAGGAAGGACCAAACAGAGTAGGCTCCAGGGTCCCACCTTGGTAGCCTATCTGAGTCCTTTTGTAAAAAAGGACCAAAGTAAAAGAAACAACCAATCAGCAACTACCTCCCTCTAGAACCTTCCTGTGAGGAGCCTCAGTCTCTCAGATTTTCTACCGCACGTTGTGCTAGGGAGTCTCCACCTGAGTTCTCCTCAGGAATCTTGGATTTTCTTCAAATTTCACAGTTTTTTCGACTTTCTTACTATGGCTGATGTCAAGAAGAGAGCACTCTTCCGTCCCTGTGCCTCCTGTGGTAAACTGAGGCTCCACGTGGACGACGAACATGAGGAATGCCTATATTGCCTCTATCCTCACCACAAGTCTATTGACTGCAGGATTTGCCGTAAGTTCTCCGTCAAGACCCAGAAAGACCGGGAAGGGAGACTTCTAATTTGGCTGAACAGGCTTAAGGACAAACCGGAAGGCGACCTCATTTCCGAAGGTGAGAGCATGTCTGTCGCCTCACAGTTTTCCCTGAAGAGGCCTAGGGCTTCCTCGCCTGGCCACTCAGCAACCCCTCCTAAGAAGTCCAAAAGGTCTTCAGAGGGCAAGCCTGCCGTATCTAGCAAGGACCTTCCTGTTCCCAGGAAGCAACCACTGCTTACGGTGACGACGGCGCAATCGGCGACCACCTCATCGCTTAAGACCGTCTCTACATCGACAACGACGGTATCGACAACGATGGCATCGTCGGCGTCCTCCTCATCGACGACTCTAACACACTCGTCGTCAGCAGGAAGACCGCTTTCATCCTCCGCACCGTCGACGACAAGACCGTCGACGAGGACATCAACGACGACACCGTCGACGAGGACGTCGACGACGGCATCGTCGACGAGGACGTCGACGACGGCACCGTCGACGAGGACGTCGACGACGGCACCGTCGACGAAGCCGCCGACGAAGGGCACTCCGTCGACGAAGGGCGCTCCGTCGGCGACGGCGCCGACGACGAAGCAGTCGACAGCGGAAAAGCTAACTAAGGCACCGTCGATGAGAGCGTCGTCGACGGACACACCATCGACGAAGACCATATCGACGGCTGCTGGTACCTGGAGGGAATCAGAGCTCCTGTCACATGCGATGGACGCTCAGACATCCCATGTCTCCCTCAGAATCACCAAAATGCCGATTACTCCGGAGATGACTTCGCCTAGTAAGGTCCAACAGCTGACGCCATCCTGCCTCTTACAGGACCAGGAACCGGAGGAAGAGATGTTTACCCAGGCCACTAGCCCCTCAGACTTGGTCGTCAAGTGCCAGAGTACGGACGAAGAGCAGGAGGCTGAAGAATCGGTTCCTCCAGTTGTGTCTACCCAAGTTCACACCCAGGTGACCCCAATGATGTGTTTGCCAGCCTCTTTGGTTTCAGACTTGCGCTTTCTCGTTCAGGACTACAAAGAGCGGTTTCCGCAGAAAGCCACCCCTGCTGTTCCGCCAACCCCGCAGCCAGCTGTGACCGTTCCTGCGCAGGTGCCAAGGCTTAAACCCCCTCCACTGGTTCTTCCTAGGACACAGGACCCTGCTCAAGACCCCGTCTCGTCCGAGGAAGAGGAAAGGGAACACGAGGAAGGGGAGGTCCGAGATGATGATACGGACGTGGATGCGGACCAAGACTATGTCACCCACTCCCCAGCCTCTCCAGAGCCGCAATCCTCTGAGTCTCCACCTGCAGATATTGGAGGTTTCCATAACCTCATGGAAAGGGCAGCCAAAAGGTTCCATATGTCCATGGAATCTCAGGAAACTGAATGTTTCCTCTACGACTTTAAAGAACCAACTAAGAAAACTACTAGATCGATCCCGATCATTGATTATCTGCTTAAACAGGGCAAGCAGCTCATGCAGTCTCCAGCCTCCCTGCAGGTAATCGTACCCAGGCTGGATAAAAAATACAGAGCTACGTCATCAGCTCCGGCATGCCTTACGGGTCACCCCAAGGCGGACTCTGTGGTCACCCAGGCGGCGCAGAAGAACTCGCGTAACCCTGCATCACCTTTATCAACACCACCAGATAAAGAAGGCAGGAAGTTGGATGCAGTTGGGAAACGTTTTTCCACTACCTCTGCGACAACGGTGAAGATTGCCAATTCCATCGCCCTTCTCGGGCGTTACAACCGCCAACTCTGGGCGGATATCGCGCCCTACATTGCCGACCTGCCGGAAGACCTTAAAGCGGAGGCACACTCGCTCCTCCTCGAGGGACAAACATCGGCTTCAGAACTAATCGACTGCGCCATTGACGTGGCCATGACTGGATTCAGGCAGCTGGCAGGCGCCGCTGTCCTAAGACGCCAAGGCTGGCTTAAGGCCACCTCTTTCAGACAGGAGGTCCAGACCAAAATTTTAGATATGCCTTATGATGGTGATCATCTGTTCGGCGAGAAGATTGACGAAGCCCTCACTACAATTAAGAAGGACACCGACACAGCCAGAGCCCTAGGCACTCTGCAATCTCGCACTCAGTCCTTTCGTACCAACAGGGGGAGGGGGCAATCCTCCTATAGAGGCTCTTATCAAAACAAGTCCTCTTATTCATACTCACAGGGTAAGACGCAATTCCAACAGCGCCAAAACCAGTCGGGACGTCAGTCCTCCTTCAACAAATCGTCCTACAGAGGAAAAGGGCAGAAGAGACCAGCAGGCAATCGCCAATGACTCTACCAATTGGCCAGCCCCTCCACCATCGCTACCTTTGCGACTTGGAGGAAAACTTTCCTTTTACCTTCAAAATTGGCGGCAAATAACGACGGACAGGTGGGTTCTACAACTCCTTCAATTCGGCCACTCTCTGGAATTCCTCTCAAACCCTCCACGGACACCACCTGTCAAGCGTCCTCACAGACACCTACGGCTGCTTCTACAAGAACTAGCTTCCATGCTCCAGAAGGGAGCAATAGAAAAAGTTCCACACGCCCAGAAGGGGGAGGGCTTCTATTCCCACTTCTTCCTCATCCACAAGAAGGGGAAGAAATGGCGACCGATTCTCGACTTGAGAGCTCTCAATGTGTTTTTAAAGAAGCAGTCGTTCCGGATGGTCACGCTACAAGAGATCCTGGGACTCCTGGAAAAAGGCGACTACATGACATCACTCGACCTACAGGACGCCTATTACCACATCCCTATCCTCAAGGGACACAGGAAGTTCCTAAGGTTTGCAGTCGCAGGGGTACACTACCAATTCCGCGTCCTCCCCTTCGGCCTCAAATCTGCTCCAAGGATCTTTACGAAATGCCTTTCCCCTGTAGCAGCCTATCTCCGCCAGCAGGGTCACCAGGTCTTCCCTTACTTGGACGACTGGCTGGTAAAGGCTCCGTCGAGAGCAGCCGCATCTTCCAGCGCCTGTCTGCATCTTTTCCGCCGCCTCGGCTTGACCCTCAACAAGGAAAAGTCATCCCTAACACCAACCCGAGTCATCACTTTTCTAGGAGCGACCCTGGACACAGAATGCACGAAGGCCTTTCCATCACAGGAGAGAAAGTCGAAACTCCTCTCCTTGGCCAGGTCAGTGGCATCCAAAAAGACTCTGACCGTCCGCCTCTTCAAGTCGCTCCTCGGCATGATGTCGTCATGTATCCTACTCATCCCGCACTGCCGCCTAAAAATGCGCCCCCTGCAGGAAGAACTGTCAAAACAGTGGACACAGGCGGCGGGGTCCTTCGAGGATCGCCTACGAGTCACCCAACCTATGATCAACAGTCTACAATGGTGGAGATCAGACAAACACCTGTCGCAAGGACTGCCGTTCCTGCCTCCGGCGCAACCGCATATTATCACCACGGACGCATCCTTGGAGGGCTGGGGTGCAGTCCTGCAAGAACTACAGACCAACGGAAAATGGACGCCACAGGAATCCAAGCTCCCCATCAACATTCTGGAGCTACGGGCAGTCTTCCTGGCGCTACAGTCGTTCCTCCCGCGCATCAGAAACTCCCCAGTGCTAGTCAGGACGGACAACACCACGACTATGCACTACCTGAACAAACAGGGAGGGACGCGCTTGCTCTCTCTCTCTCGAGAATCTCAGAGAGTTTGGAACTGGCTTCTACAACATGGCATCACCCTCAAAGTCGAATACGTTCCGGGCAAAGACAACGTCCTGGCGGACGCCCTCAGCAGAGAACAGTCCCTGTCCCACGAATGGGAGTTGGACGAGAGTGCATTGAACTACATCTTCAGAAAGTGGGGGACACCTCAAATAGACCTCTTCACCACCAGGGAGAACGCCAGATGCCCAAGCTTCGCAAGCAGGCTTCCCCAACCAGGAACACTAGGGAATGCATTTTCCATAGCTTGGCAGAACGTGTTTGCTTACGCCTTTCCGCCATTCCCACTGATACCCAGGGTGATCAGGAAAATGAAATCGGAGCCCTGCACCCTGATCCTCATCGCCCCATCCTGGCCGAGACAGCACTGGTACACGGAGCTCCATCGTCTATCGGTCCATCCGCCTCTTCGCCTACACAGCCACCCGGACCTTCTCACGATGTCTCACGGGCAGGTTCTCCACCCGAACCTGGGCCCTCTGAAATTGTCAGCCTGGCTCCTGACTACCGCGAGTTCAGTCATCTAAACATACCACAAGAGTGCAAAGACGTCCTGTCCAACGCTAGAGCTGACAGCACAAAAAAGACTTATACTCTCAAGTGGAAACGCTTCTGCGTCTGGTGTGAGAAGGAAGGTCTACATCCCTTCCAGGTCACTCCACAACAACTCCTGCCATATCTCCTACATCTGGCGCACTCAGGCCTTGCCCATGCGTCCATCAAGGTCCACTTGGCAGCAATTTCTAGGTTCACTCGGACTTCTAGGGGCCCCTCCCTGTGGGCGGACAGGCTCATCAAACAATTCCTAAAGGGCCTTTTTAGGTCCTTCCCTAGACCAAAACCTGTCCCTCCAACGTGGCAACTCAACGTAGTTCTTCACCAGTTGATGAGGCATCCCTTTGAGCCTATCCACAAATCGGATATCAAATTACTGTCGTGGAAGACAGCCCTCCTACTGGCTCTGACATCGGCCAGAAGAGTGGGCGAATTGCAAGCCCTATCCATCCAGGACCCATTCTTACAATTCAAAGAAGACAGAGTCATCCTGCGTACTAACCCACGATTCATACCCAAAGTCCCTTCGGACTTCCATTTAAATGAGCCTGTGGTTCTTAAATCATTCTTTCCGAACCCATCTACTCCGGCTGAGAGATCACTGCACTCTTTAGACCTTCAGAGATGCCTAAAGTTCTATCTTGATAGAACAAGACAATTCAGGAAGTCATCCCAACTCTTCGTCGCATTCAGCAGACCTAGGAAGGGCATGCCTCTATCAAAGCAAAGTATATCAAGATGGATCTCTTCAGCTATAACTCTCTGCCACGAACAGGCAGGACGACCTCTGGACTCACGGGCCAAAGCCCACTCCACCAGGGCCATGTCCACGTCTGCGGCACTGTTTGCTGGAGTGCCCCTCCTGGACATCTGTCGAGCGGCGACCTGGAAGTCCCCGCATACCTTTACCAGACACTACTGCTTGGATGCTGAGCTGACGAAAGACGCAGCAGTGGGCAGAGCAGTGCTTCGCCATCTATTCCAGTGAGGTGAGCCCTCCTACTTCCCGCCATCCTTGACTGGTATGCACATTTCTTTATTACTAGATTCTGCATGACATTGTATGCTGTTTCTTATACAGTCACAAATGTTCCTTATTTGCAGGTGTATATGTTCTGTATCAACACAGGATGTGCATATTGTATTGCTTGCTACTCTGATTCAGGCATGTGAATCTATGAAAGACACCCAAATACTGGATAAGAAATGCGTTACTTACCTGTAACTGCAGTTATCCAGTATTAGTGTCTTTCATAGATTCACATGCACCCTCCCGCCTCCCCTGGCAGGACTCACCTCTCTCTAACAGGTTTACACCTACCAACTTGGTGCGTACGAAAATCTGAGAGACTGAGGCTCCTCACAGGAAGGTTCTAGAGGGAGGTAGTTGCTGATTGGTTGTTTCTTTTACTTTGGTCCTTTTTTACAAAAGGACTCAGATAGGCTACCAAGGTGGGACCCTGGAGCCTACTCTGTTTGGTCCTTCCTGCATAAGGACCTAGATAGGTTACTAAGGAGAGCCCCTTAGACCTAATCTCTTTATGTATGTCTTAGGACATTACTTTTCTATATACCGGAGGCTCCCGTCTCGACGACGGGGAATGATTCAGGCATGTGAATCTATGAAAGACACTAATACTGGATAACTGCAGTTACAGGTAAGTAACGCATTTCTTCCCTTGCCACTAGAATCCAAAGGCTTTACTGAATATCTTTAATTAGTGCAATTCTGGCTGAGGGCAAACGTTTCCATTCCTAGTGGTTTTTATGTATTTGGAATGCAGGGTTATTCCATATAGACATATTTTCATACAGATAAAATGTCTCTTAACTACCAAATAAAAATCGTCTAATCAAGAAAAATATTTTTGTTATGAGCGTTTTGTTTATATTTTGCAGAGAAGAAGTGCTGCAGTCGGACGATAAAGAAGTCATGTCAGAAGGTTCATCTGTGTCTGAGGGAGAAAACGGACGCCTTCCAACACCAAAGTTGAAATCACTTGGTGGAGCCCAAAGGACTCACCATGATCTCACAACACCAGTTGTTGGTAAAAAAACTAAAACTTTTTATACATTTGGACACAATTGTAATTTTTTCTCTCCGAGTATCAGGAGATCTTTGTTTAAGTGTTTGAGCTTAAGCATATGTATGCTATATTGGATTCCTTTACTGAATTCGTTTTTAACAATTTTAGGAGGTGCTGTTTTAGTGTCTCCACCCAAGTTGAAATCGCCGTTGCCTGATCGCCGTTCGAAAACTTCTCCAGAAAGACGCTATTCTCCACATAAACGTAGCTCAAGGGAACCTTCCAAAAGAAAGCATAGCAAGGTAAAGGACTTGTTTGACATTGTGTTGGGTGTTGCATTGCCAGTCTACCAATGTATGTTTCAATTTGTTCAAAGATAGACGCATCAGTAAATCTTTTGTTAATTAGAATCTACTATATGTCATTTTCTTTAGCACCTTTCCTTTTGTTTTCAAGTCTGCATACAAATTTGGGTACTGTCAGAATTCCTTAGCATAACCAACAAGTGAGATGAACTTTCCAAAGTTCTCTGTATCCGCAGCCAGCCATACACAATGGGAATATGTTGGTTAGCAGTAGGGCAGAGGAAAGGGAAATGGGATAAGAGAAAAACAGTCACTGGTTCATTACTCTGACGCATCACTCTTCTGGTGCTGGCATCTATTGGGTGTCTAAAGATAAGATTGATATTCTTAATACCTTATGGATGTAGAGAATCAACACTTGCTATACCAAATGATATACATCCAGAATATCACTATGTCTCAAGCTCTCGGAGATACATTTGGAACAGTGACATTCCTGGAACTGAAACATAAATAATATATGTAATTGATAATAATTGGGTTTTGACATAATGTCGATCCCTTCTCTGGTAAAGGATTATCTTATTTGTTGGTTGTACACACTCTCTGGTTCTGATATACATTATTAAACTGTTATATATAAATTAATCACTTTCACTAGCTCATTAAATGATGTGACAATTTCAGGAAATATCTGCCCTTTGACCGGGTTTGAAGGGTGTGCAACTGAATTGGACAGGCTACATTCTGTATCATTGGGCAAATACATATGTAAATTCAGAGTTCCTAGTTCCTTGCAACAGGGAATTATTCTAATGTGTATGAATGACTTCATTGAATATGACCACTATGTAGAACTAGGAGTTTAAATAAAGTAACTATTTGTTGTTGTGAAGAAGGTTATGGTGGTACCATATTGCATTCGATTTCCTTTTTATTTCATCTTTGATGGAGATAGACAAGGAACAGTGTACCTGCCTGAGAACTGAAAGTAAGAGAGGGTTGGGAAGAAACCATAATACTGCATGGGAGTGACCTTCGACCCTGTCACCAGGCAGGTTGCTCCCCTCACCTCCACGCAGCCCCCTGTGTGACTTGTGCACCGCTGCTACTGCCGCCCGTTGATTGGTATCTCGCCTGCATTTTGATTTGATTGCTGTGCTGTACTTCCGTATTTCCTCGTATTATATTGCCTTGCCTGTATCTCTTTGCCCCCTCCGTTGGCCTTGTGTCCGTTTCCCCCCTTGTACCCCCTTTCTTTTTGTCCCTTGTCCCTCTGCCTTCTGCGACCCCGCCGATTTCCCGCCGCTGAGTCCCCTGCAGCCCGCCCCCTGCAAACCCATTCGCCACCCCGCTCCCCATCCCAGCTGCTCCTCCCTCCCACATCCCCTCATATGGAGTCCACACCTGGACCGCACCCAGCGCCAGGACCCCTGGCCCCCGCACACACCACGACGCCCGCTTCCGCTACGACTCCAGCACTCTCCACGCACTGAACGCCTGATGATCCCGCACCTGCTGCCAGGCCTCCCTGAAACGCACCCAAGGACCCTTCTCCTGCTGGAACTGCAGCTTCACCGCCAACCCGCCCTACAAAGAACCCAACTTCCTCAGATGTATTCTGCTCAACACCTGCTCCGCCTGCAAACACGCCGTAGAACTCTGGGACCTACTCGACACCAAAGCCCCAGAGGTCGCCTTCCTGACAGAGACCTGGCTGACACCCTCCTCGGCACATGACATCGCCATAGCCATCCGGAAGGCTGCAAGATCACCCGAAAGGATTGCACCAACGGAATAGGAGGAGGTATTGCTATCATCCATAGAAAGACTCTCAAAATCTCGACGCATGCCGACAACACCCTCAGCACCGCCGAACACCTGCACTTCCAGATCCACACCGACCCCAACACCACCCTCAGAGGTACCCTCATCTACAGACCCCCCGCACCCCAACCGCAGTTCAGCGACTCCATTACTGACTTCATCAGCACACACGCCCTCGCCTCCATGGACTACATCCTCCTCCGGGACCTGAAATTCGACCTCGAGAACAACAACAACGTCAACTCCTCCACTCTGATCGAGAACCTCGGCAACTCGTCACAACACCCACTCACTCCGTCGGCCTCATGCTTGACCCCATCTTCTCAGCAATCACCCACGTCTTTTTCGACCGCACCACCGAACTCCCCTGGACCGACCCCTGATGCATCCATTTCACCTTCCAGAAACCCACCACACACTACCGCACCCAGCAGATGCCTCGTCGTAGCTGGGGCAAGATCACTGAGGACCAGCTAACCGCCGCCCTCGCCCAGAACCCACCCGCAGACCCGTCCGACGCCGCAGCCTCAGACAATGGATCAACAAATGCGCCCACACCTTCGGCCCGCTCAAGAAGCCCCCAACGCCCACACCTGCAAGAGAGCCAGATGGTTCACCGAAGACCTCCAGGCCTCCAAGCGAACCTTCCAAAAACTAGAAAAAAGCTGGACCCACGAAAGAACACAGGAAGCTACACAGCCAACAGGAACGCCACCCGCTGTCACCACCAACTCATTAGATCCACCAAAAGGACCGCCTTCAGAGACCACATAGACAACAAAGCACACAACAGCAAAGAGCTCTTCAGCATCGTGAAGGAACTCTCCAACACCAACGACATCCCACCGTCACAAGACCTGTGCAACGCTCTAGCCCCCTTCTTCCATCGGAAGATGGCAGACATCCACGACAGCTTCAACGCCATCACCACCCCGGAAACCACCGACACCCCCGATACCAGCACTACCACCGGCACCTACCGCCTGCTCGCCTGGACCAACATCAACGACGACGACACCATCAAGATCATGAACTCTGTCCACTCCGGATCCCCGTAAGACCCCTACCCAAACCACATCTTCAACAAAACCAGCAGCACCATCGCACCCCACCTCCAGAAAACCATCAACATCTCCTTCAAGACAGCGACCTTCCCAGAGAGCTGGAAGCACGCAGAGCTCAACGCCTTACTAAAGAACCCCAAGGCGGGGGCCCAAGGATCTCAAGAACTTCCGACCCATCTCCCTACTCCCGTTCCCAGCAAAGGTCATAGAAAAGGCCGTCAACAAACAACTGACCAGCTTCCTCGAAGAGAACAACATCCTGGACGCATCCCAGTCCGGGTTCCGCAGCAACCACAGCACCGAAACAGCCCTTACCCCCTGCCACCGACGACATCAGAATCCTGCTCGACAACGGAGAAACTGCAGCCCTCATCCTCCATGACCTATCAGCCGCTTTCGACACAGTCTGCCACCGCACACTAAGAGCACGCCTCCACGACGCCAGAATCCAAGAGAAGTCGGTGGACTGGACCACTTCCTTCCTCTCCTAGAGATCCCAGAGCGTCCCCTCCCCCCCCCCTTCCACTCCGAAGCCACCAAAATCATCTGCGGCGTACCCCAAGGCTCCTCCCTCAGACCAACGTTGTTCAATGTCTACATGGCACCACGTCGCCCAAAAGCACGACCTTAACAGCATCTCCTATCCCAACGACACCCAGCTGATCCTCTCGCTCACCAAGGACCCCCACACCGCCAAAACCAACCTGCACGAAGGAATGAAGGCCGTCGCCGACTGGATGAGGAACAGCCGACTGAAGCTGAACTTGGACAAGACGGAGGTCCTCATCCTCGGTTCCACCCCCTCAGCCTGGGACGACTCTTGGTGGCTAACAGCACTAGGAGCACCCCCCACACCCACCAATCAAGCAAGAAACGTAGGGGTCATCCTCAACTCCACACTCTCCATGACAAAGCAGGTCAACGCCGTCTCCTCCTCCTGCTTCAACACCCTTCGCAGGATCTTCAAGTGGATCCCCACTGAAACTAGAAGGATGGTCACCAAGGCCCTCGTCGTCAGTAGACTGGACTATGGCAACGCACTCTACGTAGGAGCCCTGGCCAAACTCCTGAAAAAACTTAAACGCATCCAGAACGCCTCCGCACACCTGATCCTCGACATCCCCCGCCGTAGCCACATCACCCCCACCTGAAAAACCTTCACTGGCTCCCCATCAACAAGAGGATAACCTTCAAGCTCCTCACCCACGCACACAAGGCACTCCACAACACCAGACCAGCGTACCTCAACAGCCGACTCAACCTCTACACCCCTGCCCGCCAGCTCAGCTCCACAGACCATGTCCTCGCCACCAACCCTCAGCATACGAAGAGTGACCGCCGGTGGCAGATCATTCTCCTACCTCGCCGCCAAGATGTGGAACACCCTCCCCATCGGCCTACGGCAGACCAAAGACCTCCTAACCTTCAATGGACTCCTCAAAACCTGGCTGTTCGAACAGTAGCAGTGTTTCAGCCCACTAGCGCCTTAAGACCCTCACGGGTATGTAGTGCGCTTTACAAATGATATGATTGATTTATTGATTGATGGTATTGAGCCTTCCTCAGACTGGGGCTGGAACTTACCCCCATTTATGAGGATAAAACTCTTGTGGTTAGGATATAATATGAGCACTATAGTAGATATCCACAGAGGGATGTTGTGCAGGTGTTGCAAGTCGAAGGGTAAAAACTGTTTTATATATATGTGTGTTGTATGATATCTTGCACAGCTAATGAGACCATAAAACATTGTTGTTAGGACTGAAGAATATTGAGGAAATAATATAAAACTGGGGGTGGCGAAGAGGGTGCATGGAGTGGGTAGGTTTGGATGGACATATATTTGTCTGTTGGCAACAAAAGTTAAGATACTGAGTTTTGACTATGTGATGCCCATGCAGGAGGAACTTGATGAGCTTCCATTTGATTGATTTTCTATTCCAACAGTAGTGAAAGCTAGATGAATATGCATGTATAGGAGAGCAGACACAAATTTACCTGATATCAATGATTTATGTGTTTAGTTGTCAGACAGGATGACAACCAAACTTCCCTACATCAGCTCAGGGCACCAAATGCACTTTTGTTTCCTACAGTCCCTACTAAATGATAGCAACATGATTGGTGCACTGATTCCTCTGGACCACTTAGCAACATTCACCACAGCCATCCAGTCTGTTCTCTTTCCTGAGTGAATGGTGAATTCACAACCTGCCCCAAATCCGATTGCCTATTTTCCTCTCAGATTGACCCTATATAGTCTGCTTCCTTCCTTTGTACACAAAGCCAATCCTCCCACTCAGTGGAGTCCCTTCTGAGTTCATTGCTTTGCCTACTGTTACAGTGTTTATGTGGGGCCCTGGATGTTCATAATCTGTCCCTGAAATTCACCTTTTATTCCTGCACAGTTTATAGAACGATCCGGATCCGACTGCCGGCTAAGATTTTGTCAGAGTAGGAGGCCCGGTCACAGAACTTCGCTCCACACTCAGGGAGATGTATCTCCCAAGGGTCTCTGTTGCAATCATTAATGATAACATGCAATGTTCAGCATAGGTTAAACCTCATTTTGCATTAACAGTCCAAGTCATAGCCTTCTTGCACCTCAATTTATAATTCAATAATTTAGACTCAGGGGAAACAGGGAGGAATCGATAGGAAAGGGAGAAACATTGTGCTGGTACTGGAATGTCCCCTGTATAGTATACAGGCTTGTCGTCCCACCCTGAGTGCCTGACTGCATGCATATGTGGTACTGTGACTTTTATTTTTTTACTGGTGTGGCGGGCTAGAGCTCCCCCTGCTTATGTAAAGTTATGGACTACCCTGTGACCTGGAGGGGTGGACCAGGCGTGCCCTCTTTATGGGAAGGGGACTACTCTCCCTGTTTTTGATCAATATTGTGACCAGACCGTTTTATCTGTGTCACTTGGAGTGAGGCCTACTGGCCCCACTTGTGTAAAGTTCAGGTGTTATGTGTATGCCCAGAACCTTGTGCCAGCATCCTGTGAGTATGTGTGTGTTGTGCATGTAGCACTAAGTAGTAATGGGGGGAGGGGATGTGTGTGTGTGTGTGCACGCATGAATGCTGAATCTGGTAGGTTCCATTTTTGATGCCCCTAGGCTAGCATTGCGCAAGATAAGGAGTGAGGAGTGATCTCTGAGGCACTGAAAATGTATTGCCTGCACTGCTGTGGCTGGCGTGAGGCGATCCAGACACTGAAGTGAGAAGGATTGATGAAGGATCACGTTTACAAGTCCCTTAAGGCCGTTTCTAAGCAAGGTGCTGCTGATTAGTTGCCTTAAATACTCCCATATGGTAGGTGGTAGTGGTGATGGGTGGAAATGCAGTTCTGAGATAAGGATGTTTGTAGGTCAGGCCTGTCCCTTTGTGTGTCCCTCATTACTATTTCAGTTGGGCTGCTAAAAGCCAGTCACAGAAACTTCACACCTCACCATGCCTGTGTGTGGGAGATCCAGTTTGGAGACAAACCTAGTGCTCCTTGTTTTGAGAAGCATCACACTATACAAAGGCAGTGGCTGGCTGATAGCATGAGAGCCACCTCACACTAAAGTTTGAGACAGTGGATCTACATTCCAAAGTCTGGAAAAGGTGTATGTAAGTGGAACCCAAAACCCTCCCCATGTTGTTCCAGTTCCATGGACTGCTATAAAACCAGGGCAGATGTCTGCTTAAAGCCTGACTCCCAGAAGCAAAGGGGCATCATCTGAAGACTGTATTTTGTGCTGGAAGAGGAAAGAGTCTGCCTGCCATCCCTTGAAGCCTGCCTGCTGAGAGAGGTATAGGATCTGCCTGGCCCTGCAGAAGGAGAGTCGGTC
Source organism: Lissotriton vulgaris (assembly GCF_964263255.1). Lineage (NCBI taxonomy): Eukaryota > Metazoa > Chordata > Amphibia > Caudata > Salamandridae > Lissotriton > Lissotriton vulgaris. The sequence goes on from NC_141685.1 coordinate 1,736,132,280, forward strand.
CAGGAAGAGAGAGGCGAAGCATGTCGCTGGGAGTAAGACTTGCTAACAGTTGAACTGAGTATGCATTTGGCAGTGGGGAAACTAAGGACTGCACATGAGCATGAGTCATACCTTATGTGAATATTTAAAGGGGTAAGACCAACCAGAGAATGAATAACTAGGTGTAGCACCACAAAGGAGAATCGCATGCTGGGACACTGCCTTATATAATGAGTTGGATTGTGTAGTATTTAGTACTGCTTTGTGATTAAAAGTTTTTTCTTTTTCAAAAATATAAGCACTGGGCTGTTAATTGAGGTTATTGCATATTTTGGTTGATTGTTGAATGCTGGGCTTGGGCACGGGCACCCTGTACTGCCTCCATGAGAAGCGTGTGACACCTCAGCCCCGGTACCCTTAGATTCAGGTGCTGAAAGGGTTGTTCCTAGCCCAGTTTGCCAAGCCATAGTAGGACAGGCCCCCAGACCTTAATAGAAAACACATTGATGCTCAGTAGATCCTGTTGCCTCTCAAAACTGATCTAGAAGGATATATATATATGTTGTGCGGACGGCGTGGAGGGGTAGAGACAGGCACTTCCGGTCGGCTGGGGGGACGGGACGGTTAGCGTTCTAGTTGACTGCCTCAGCTGGGAGGGATTTAAGAACCATGCCCCCACGTTCGCGCAGCGGGCGCGCCAAAGGCGCGCCTAAGGCAAGCCCGTCTGCGCCCGTCCGCGGCCGTACGGGGACAGGGGCCAGAACCCCTGGCCAAATTGAGAGATATGTACAATATTCTATATTTTTTTTTTTAAATATATTTTTATTGCAGGAATCAGTAAATCAGTACAGTAACGACCAGCATTGTATCATAAGCAATAGTAACATAATAAAGCCCTCTGGCCCCCCTTCGTAAAGTCCGTACACAGCCAACCGGCCCACAACCCTGGGGTCGGGCGGCGAAATGCAATGGGGGTCAGCAGGATGCTGGAGCTGGTCCGGATAATGCACCGTCCGTCATCTGCTTTTCCAAACAAGCCTAAAACCCCCAAAATAAACCCCCCCTCCCATAAATGTCTACTAACTCAGAGAACCCCCCCCCCCCCCCCACCACCAGCGCCAGGGAGCTATCAACATAGGATCTGCTATTGGACCCACGGGGAAGGCAATAGGACTGTCAGTGCTAATGTTCACCGGGACTCGGGGTGAGTCGCTTCTTCACTTTCAGAGTCGCTGGGGGCACAATAATCCCTGAGGGCCTGCACCAACATTTCCCACTCCAACGCGGCCTCCTGCGCCTTCTCGTTACCCTGCCTCCAAGCCAGTTGATATCTCAGCGCGCTCTCTCCCGCCGCCCACTTCAAAAGCTCATTGTGCCATCTACTGCCTGCCGGACCAGCCCGTGCCTTCCAGTTCCTGGTCACCTCTCGTTTAGCAAGGAGGAGCCCCAGGTCGATAAATTTACTAGACATTTTATTCCTGGGGGTATGGGGGAACCAGTGCAGGAGCCCCACCGCCGCATCCAATGATAAGAGTCTCCCTGTCACCTCCTCCAGGGTCGTCGCTACCTCCTGCCAGTAGGACGTCAGCCCTGGACAGGCCCATAACATGTGTAGTAGGTCCGCCTCCTGAGCCGGGCATCTAGGGCATTCCGCCGAAGCCGTGGCAAAATAACGCCTGATTTTCACCGGGGTCAGGTACGCTCTATGGAGAACATAGTAGTGGACCAGTTGGAAACGGGCGTTACGTGTGCCCTTCCAGGCTCGTCTCACCAACTGGGACCAGGCCGTCTCCGGGATCTCCCTACCAATGTCCTCCTCCCAACGGGTCCTCAAAGTGGTGAGAGGCGCCAATCCCTCGGTAATCAACCTGCCGTAGAGGCAAGTGACCGCCTTCACCGTGCCCGCCGACATCATTACGTACTGGCACACCTGAGATAAGTGGGGTTCTTCCTGCCCGTTTTTCCAGTGTGCCTGGATCGCTCGTACAATGGCCGAGTGCAGCAGGAAGTCACCCCGGGAGATCCCGAAGCGGTCAATGAGATCCTGAAAGGACAAGAGCGCTCCGTCCTCGTACAGATCACCAACGAGCTGTAAACCGGAATCCTCCCAGGCCGCCAAACGTGACCAATCCCCTCCGTGGGGGAGGGCCGTCAGCATCCCCAACGGTATTTCAGGCGCATATGGCGTTCTCAGTTGGCCTGGGGCGTGGGCCCGATTCCAACACAGGCGGACAGTCCGCTCCTCCATCGACAAGTCCCGCAGGACTAAACGTTGTCGCAGCGCTATAAAGGAGAGAACATGCCTGGCCATACCCGTCCCTCTTCCGTCTTCTGGGCCCCGGAATTCCCTGGCGATCTCCTGGGTGAAGGTCTGGAGCTGCGCCGCCAGATAATACTTTTCAAAGTCCGGCACAGCGAGCCCCCCCTCGTCTTTCGGCCTCATCAAGGTATTGAGGGCCACCCGCCGCCGGCCCGTTCCCCAGAGGAATCCGACCACCATAGAGCGTAATCGACGAAACGTGGCCGGTGGGACCCAGATCGGCAAAGTCCGGAAGTAGTATAGTAACCGAGGAAGCGCCACCATTTTGAGCAGGGCGATACGTCCCGCCACTGAGAGCGGCAGCGTGGCCCAAAAGTCCATGCAACCTCGGAGTGCTCGAATGCATCGGGCAATGTTCCCATCTAGGAGGTCGGGCTGGTCGTGATAAACGAATACCCCGAGGTACTTAAAGCAGTCGGGCTCCCATCTAATCTCCCCGCTTAGCGCAGGGGTGGGGGTACCCCTGCGTACCGGAAAAAGACAGGTCTTTGACCAATTCACTCGGAGGCCCGAGACCTCTCCGAACTCCGTGAGCGCCAATTCCGCTCCCCGTAAAGCGTCGACCGGGTCCTCTAGGAAAAGCAACAGGTCGTCCGCATATAGCGAGACATAATGCGGGCCCGCAGACGTCCATAAGCCCGTATAGTGGGCTCCCGAGCGGAGGTGCATCGCCAGTGGCTCCACCGCTAGCGCAAAAAGAAGCGGGGACAAGGAACACCCTTGTCGTGTGCCTCGTTCCACCGGGTACCGCGATGAAATCAATGGGCCCGCTCGGACCCTGGCCGAAGCAGAAGCATAAAGAACCGCGGTCCATCGGACAAATCCCTCCCCGAGGCCGAATCTCCGTAACACCGTGCAGAGGTAGTCCCACTCTAGGCTATCAAAAGCCTTCTCCAGGTCCACCGATAAGACTACCGGGGACGGGGCACCCACAAATGGTTCCCCTAGCAAACGGAACAACCTACGAATATTCATAGTCGTGTTGCGTCGTGGGATGAAACCGGCCTGGTCCTCATGCACCAGGGAACTCATGTGTCCCAGTAGCCTCGAGGCCAAGATGCTGCTCAGTATTTTGTAGTCCACCGTCAACATCGATAGGGGACGGTAGGACCCCGGGTCGGATGAGTCTCGGCCCGGTTTGAGGAGAGGAACCACCAACGCCTCACACATCGAGCTCGGGAGTCGCCCCAGCCTCTTCGCCTCCCTGTAGACCACCAGTAACCGAGGGGCTAGGAGGTCAGCGTAAGCTGCGTAAAACTCCACTGGTAGGCCATCCAGGCCCGGGGTCTTGTTTCTCGCCATCCGTTTAATGGCCCCGCGGATCTCCCCTAATTCAATGTCGGAACCCAGAGTTTTCGCCACTTCCTGCTCCACCGTGCGGAGCTCCAGTGGGCGAAGATAATTATCAAGCCGGTCTGGGTCACGTGCGGAGCGACTGCGGTATAAACATTCATAATAATGTCGGAAGCAACTAAGAATCTCCGGTTGGGTGCCCACCTCGGTCCCGTCTGCCCCACGCATATTTGTCGTCGTTTGGGACTGGCGCGTAAGGTTGGCCAAACACGCCAACAACGCACTCGACCTGTCTCCCTCCGCGATAGACCGGACCGTATAGGCCTTATAATCAAAACAGCGGAGCCGTTCGACCTCCACTGCTACCTTTTCCCTCGCCTTCGCCGTTTGTGCTTGCAATTCCGGGTGTCCGGGGCGGCGAACCTCAAGCTCGCGGAGTTCCCGGTCCGCTGTGTCCAAGTCAGCCAGGATGACGCGCCTCATGCCCACCTTCTTAGAGATACAGTAGCCCCTCACCACTACCTTAAAAGCGTCCCATTCTAACGCCCTAGTACTCGCGGAGCCGCCGTTGGACGCAAAATAATCCGATATTCTCTCCCCCAAGTCCGCCTTGAAGACACTGTCCTCGAGGATCTCGGGTCGCAATTTCCAGGTGGGCACCGCCGGCGTCCCAGGAAACCAGCGAAGGTCCAGTAGGAGGGGGTTATGGTCCGAGATGGTCCTCGATAGGTACTCCGATCGGACCGCTGCCGAAACCAGTTCGGGCGATCCAAGAAAGCCATCTAGTCTGACATGCAACTCATGGAGGCTCGAAAAATACGAATAATCCCTGGATGCGGGGTGATGCGCCCTCCAAATGTCCGTCAAACCCCAGCGGGCCTGCCAATCCTGACGACCCTTAGCCGTGCGACGGACCGGGGAATCGGGGAGCGGGGGATGCGAGCGGTCTATGTCCACATCTACTACGGAGTTAAAGTCTCCCCCCAGCAGTAGGGGCCCGGCGAAAAAGTGGGCCAACGAGCCCGATAACCTGGAAAGGAAGGCAGTCTGGTCAACATTAGGAGCGTACACACAGCAAACGTTCAGGTCCCTCCCCCCTAGAGTGCCAGAGATGGCCACGAAACGCCCCTCTGGATCCAACACTGTCCTCGTGACTTGGAAGGGGACCCCTGCCCTGATCCAAATTAGCGCCCCCCTGGCATAAGCAGAGTACGACGTGGAAAAGACCTGTCCCCGCCATCTACGCTGAAGCGCCGCCCCTTCCGCCTTGTTCAGATGAGTTTCCTGCAGCAGCGCCATTTGCACTCCCCTACGCACTAAATAAGCGTGGACCTTGTGGCGCCTGGACATGGTGTGAAGCCCCCTTACGTTCCAAGTAACACATTTCAAGTTAGCAACATCAGCCATTGTCCCAGATTGTTCTTGCACAGTCCCCCCATCCGGGTCCCCACAAAGAAAAGGCATCAATCCTCCCAGCGCTGATGGCGGCCATTTTCCCCAACCAAAACCAAACAACCCAAAAACCAACCAAACCCCCCCCACCCACCCCAGAACAGGACCCAAACTGCACCATCTAGATCCCATCCAAACCTCGTCCTTCATCAACCCCAGAACCCCCATTACTCCTACGGTCGCCACCGTAGGAAGGCCTTATGGGCCAGGTGCGAGCTGGGCGGAGGCAGTGGGCCCTCGACGCCCAGGCCACCAGGACTATAACAAGCCCCAAACAGTGTCAAAATCTTCCGGGGCAGAAGCAGAGGCCCCCCAACCCTCTCTCCCTCTTTGTCAGCAATAAAGGACGGCAACCTCCTCCCCCCTGCCGGGCCCCCACCCAAAACAAGACAGTATACCCCGTTACCCTTGTCCATCTAAAAGGTCCTCCACCGATTTCGGTGTGATCACCGGTGTATGGGTACTATCTGCCACTGAGTCCTCCGAGTCCGATGGTGCTCCCTCAGCACCCGGGTTTTCTTCCTCCTCGACGGCTTCATCCCTTGCTCCCGACAACTCCGACAATACCTCCAGCACTCCCCTCCGTTCCGATGATGTCTCCGTCGTCGAGGGCCCTCCCGTGCGGCCGCGGCGATTTCTGACCCTCCTGGATCGCCGCCGTTGTTCCGGCTCATCTGCCTGTTGATACGAGGAGCCAAAGCCATCTTTTCCTGACCTGTATAGTTCGAGCCAGACACAGACATCCTCCGGGGTGTCGAAGAACTGGGTTTTGTCGTCGACAATGACGCGAAGCCGTGCAGGGTATAGGAGTGAATACTGAATGCCCTCGCTCCTGAGCTCGCGCTTAACCGCTAGGAAGGAGAACCGCTTGCGCTGCGTCTCGTAGGTGTAATCTGGGAAGATGTTCACCTGACTGTTCGCTACCTTGAACGGGCCATTGTGCCTGGCGGCATTGAGGATTAAGTCCCTGTCTCGAAAATGCAGCAGCCGCGCCACCACCGGCCTCGGGGTGCGTCCCTGCTGTGGGGGCCGTGCTGGGACTCTGTGGGCCCGTTCCAAAGTGTAGAAGGAGGACAGTCCCTCCGGGACCACCGTGTCTCGGAGCCAGGTCTCCAAGTATCGCACCATGTCGCCATCCTCGATCTTTTCCGGCAGGCCCACCACTCGGATGTTGTTCCTTCTGTTGCGGCCTTCCGCATCCTCCGCCCTTCGTTCCAGGGTCTCAATTCGGGACAGGGCGTCCTTCATCGTCGCAGCCAAGGTCCGCTGCGCCGGCTCTAAGGTCTTCACCGTGCCCTCCACCTCCTTGACCCGATCTGAAAGTTTGCCATGGTCCGCCCTGAGGAGGCCCAGGCTCGTCGCCACCTGAGCAATGTCCTGTTGGAGGGCTGATCTCGTAGTCTCTATCGCCTCTAGGACACGGTCGAACTGTTGCTGCATCAGCGCGCCACCAGAACTTTTTGGGTCCCCATGCTCCTCTTTGTCCTGGGCTTCAGAGTCCGAGGCGGTCTGGGTGGATCCCTTGGCACCTCTAGGTTTCCCCATGCCTCCAGGGGCACTCCGTGAGGGTCCCGGAGTAGGCGCCTCCGTGTGCAGGTGTCGACCACGACCTTCCCGGGTGCTTGTCCTCAATTCGGGTATGGGCGACCTCCTTCTCCAGAGCCTGTGGAGACTCCGCCGCTTCGGCTCACGCCACCTCCACGGCGTCCGAGGGCACCGATGAGGGGGCGGAGACAGTCGCCGCCGAGTCGGGCAGAACCGTTCACCCACTATAGCCCCGGGGTGAGGGCCACCAACCCCCTCGGATGATCTGTGGCGCCAGAGTGTCGCGCCTCCCATGTAGGCGGCCTGGCCAGGAAGACGGAGCTGGCTGCGAAGTCGCGAGGCGGGCCACCGCTTTGATCACAGGGCGTCCGCTCCCGGTGCCCTCCACTGCGTGGGCACCCGCCCGGCCGTCCAACCGAGTGCAAATCCGTTGCAAAAGGTCCAATCCAGTAAATGTCCAATGCCCAGAACAGCCGGGGATGGTGAAGCCAGGCGCCAGTCGCCACCCGCGGCACCTCTTCAACTCAGTAGTTCCGAACAGGGGGACAAAGGAGTCCGGGCGCCATGTTGGGTCGCACTCCGCAACTCCGCAAACTTCGGTTTAACTCCGGAGCAACCCTCGTCCGAGCTCCATCAGGGGCCCCGGCAGGTTTCCGTCGGTACACTCAGCAGAATGCGGGGTCTGGGGTGCCCCGCAGCCTCCGATTTTCAGGATAATCCCGGGCTTAGTCCCGGAGCCGAGCTCTCAGGCGACCATCGCCATCGGCGCCCAAGCCACGCCCCCCCATATGTACAATATTCTAGGTCGGAACTGCTGGCCTTATGCCCTCCGTTGGACAGGGAGTGCAGACACAGTAAGGTAGCTATGCAAAAAAGCGGGTGTTCACACTGTGCTTTTAGGCTATCAACTGCCCCGGCCAAATCAGAAGGGGAGGTAACTATGATAGGGGGCTTACTTAATTGCAGATCCCTTAGTAAACACACAATTCAAATACGGGATCTGCTTTTGGATCAAGACCTAGATTTTCTGTTTTTAACAGAAACGTGGTTAGGCATGAACTCTGATCCGGACATTGTAGAAACACTTCCCCCAGGGTACACTCTGGTAAGAGTGGATAGAGTGGTTGGTAGAGGAGGGGGGATTGCTCTGATACATAAGACCACTATGGATTGTCTGCTGGAATCTATGGCCAGTCCCGACTGTGAGGCGGGAGTGTTCACTTTAAAATTAAGCTCTAAACTGACGGTGAGAGGGCTGTTGATTTATAGACCCCCAGGCCCCTCCACCTATTTTGGGGCAAATTTACCAGAGAGTATTGCCCACCTAGCTATAAGGCATGATAAATTGCTGGTTCTGGGTGATCTGAACCTGCATTTCGATGATCCCCGGAATAAGGAAGCTCTACAAGTGCGCCAGGACCTTCAGGCATTTCAGCTACAGTTAAAGTCACTAGCCCCCACCCATCAAGGCGGACACCTGCTTGACCCGGTGTTCGCAAATTGGGAGGACGTGGTAGTTGTTAAGCCGGTTCTTGTCCCTTGGTCAGACCACTTCTTGGGCCCTATGAAGATTACTCTATCGAAGGAAGACAATCAGAGTAGAGACGGGCATGTGTACTTACAGGAAGTGGAAAACCATGGATCAGGGGAGATTTAATAAGGAGTTGTTGGAAGGTGGCCCTCCAGGGGGGACGGACAGTAACACGGCTTGTCTGAATCTAGATACACGCATTAGTAAAGCATTTGATATGGTGGCGCCGCTTCTCCAGTGTAAGAAGGGGAACAGGAAACGTAAAACGGCTCCCTGGTTTACCCAAGCGCTGCAGGTAATTAAAACCGAATGCAAACGACTGGAGAGGAAGTGGAGTAAAGGTTTCCTAAGCCAGGATAAATTGGAGTATAAGACTCATCATCGTAAATATCAGAAATTACTGAGACAGTCTAAAGCCACCTACTTCAAAAATAGAGTTGACCTGGCCGAGAATGCCTCAAAGGAGTTATTCAAAATATACAAAGAAATTTCCTCAGTGGCCCAGTCGAATAATACCAATATAGGGGATGTGGAGGAGTGTGATCGTATAGCCACCTACTTTGCTGAGAAGCTGGAAGCAATCTACTCGTCCTTCTCAGACACCCCACAAGTTGAGGTAGAGACTGAAGTTCAGATGACAGAGTCGGTAGTAGCTCGTAATCTGAACCATTTTATGGTTCCCTCCCCGGAGATGCTAAAAAGGATCTGTCTTGGTATTAAGTCTGGTTCGCCTAATGACCCGGCCCCGGCTAAGGTAATGACAGACAGCCTGGATATACTGGAACCATATATCAGACATCTAATGGAGGTCTCATTTAGCTCCCATACACTGCCTGAAAGCTGGAAACGTGCCATTGTCCTTCCAGTGAGGAAGAAGCCTAGCCTAAGCATAAGTAGACGTGACAACCTCAGACCAATTTCTCTTTTACCCTTTTTTGCGAAAGTGGCGGAGAAGTTGGTAAACCAACAACTAATGTCATATCTGGAAAAATTTAGCTTCCTGCATCCTGCTCAATCGGAAACTGCTCTTTTAAGGGCCACTGAAACTATCAGGAAGGGAGCAGATGTGGGGCATACCATGGCCTTAATCATGTTAGACCTGAGCGCAGCCTTTGACACTGTAGCACATTCCACCTTGCTACAGTGTCTTAGTAAAGGTGGCGTATCAGGATCTGCCTTAAAATGGATAAAGTCCTATTTAACACTGCGGAGCCTCCAGGTTAGGCTGGGCATGCATCATTCCAGAGATATAGATGTGCAGCAAGGGATGCCTCAGGGCTCAGCCCTGAGCCCCACGCTGTTTAATCTATATATGGCCCCTTTAGCAGAGATAGTGCAGGGGCATGGAGTTGGGGTTGTCTCTTACGCAGACGACACCCAGCTGCTGGTCTCCCTATCTCAAGCTCCGGAGTGTGCTGCATCCAATTTCAAAATCTGTATGCAGGACCTTGCCACTTGGATGAATGAGCACTGCCTCAAATTGAACAGTAGTAAAACTGAGGTTTTGGTGGTAGGGGGAAGTAGCAACAGCTGGTCGGCGGAATGGTGGCCGTCGAGCCTGGGTCCCACCCCCATTCCTTGTAAAGAGGCCAAAAATCTGGGGGTATGGGTGGATCCAGCACTTTCCTATGAAGGACACATAAGTAAGGTGGCCGGCAAATGTTTCGGAGTGCTAAAGTCCCTGCGTAAGACACTGGACTTGCTCCCACTAGAGGCTCGCAAGACCATGGTTCATGCACTTGTAACGTCGCGCCTCGATTACGTCAATATTTTATACTTAGGGGCCACGGAACATAGTCTTAGTCGATTACAGGTTTTGCAAAACTCGGCGGCGCGGCTTGTGCTGAATCAACCTAGGAGGGCAGCTTCTAAGAAAGCTCTTACCTCCTTGCACTGGCTACCTGTCAGACAATGGATTATTTTTAAGTCTCTTCGTACCTGTCATCGCATTCTTAACAACGCTAGCCCGAACTACTTAAGTGACTTGGTTACCAGATATGTGCCCCAAAGATCGTTACGGTCCGTCGGAACTGGAATGGTGGTCATTCCCAGGGTCAAGAAAGCCAGGATGGGTGTCCGCTCATTTAGATTCCGGGCTGCGCAGCATTGGAATAACCTCCCTGTGAATCTCAGGCTAGAGGGCTCTGAACGGAATTTTAGAAGGATGTTGAAAACTCACCTGTTTTCGTGCAGCAAGTAGTGGCGGTAGGAGTAGCTATGTCTATAGTCAACTCACCCAGCGCGGGGACACGCCGAGATGGTGGAACCATTGAGCTTTATAAATGCTTTGTTATTATTTATTATTATATATATTATATATATATATATATATATATATATATATATATATATATATATATATATATATATATATATATATAATGATTTTTTGGAAGTAAGATTGGTGATGGATTGGATAAATATGAAAAAAACAAGAAAACACACAGTTGCCAGGTTATAACTGGTCTGCCATTTCTGACCCGGAAATTCCTACATTGGTACCCAGTTGCCTTCATTGATTGGAAAACCTTGACCTGAGGACACAAGAAATTTGCCATTACGATCTGTAATGAACGCCAATCACTGCCCCAACTGAGAAACTGTCCATCACGGATGCCATGTTTTTGTTGATTTATTCCTACTGCCTTTCTGACCTTGATGCCAGGATGTCCTTGCAATGAGACTGTGGCATTCTTTTCTGGTTTAGGATATTCATCTCCCTGGAAACCCAGGCCTACTCAATATCTTGTGACTTTTCTGTGTCATCTTCCTGTCCTAACTGTGTTCTCCATTTTATCCAGTTCTTACATAACAAATTGAGCACCGCACTCTTTATATGTCACCTTCACTGCAATGTTCCATCCCCATTAGACACGCTGTCTTGGAGGACCTTGTTGGTTTACCACATTCCTACATGATACCTCTGCTAATTTAAGACCTGTATTCTCTGGGTCAGGTAATAACAGGGTAGGTCGGAGTGTAGCTTGCCTGGCTCCAAGATGGTGGCTCCTTAGAGTTTCTCTGCGAGCCTGGCTTACCATCTGGCATGATCCTGGCACCATCGAAACTTTTTGTGCCCATAACTCATTTGGTTTATTGCCTACGCATATGACATCTAAAGCTGCTGTTAAATTTCAGATGAAAATTAAACCTGGACTATGGAAACATTTGAGACCCTAGGGTGGCAGCAGGTGCGGCCTAGTTTCCAGGAGTGTTGATGGGTTGCCGGATGCGCGGAGACAGCGCAGTGGTGGAACCAATACTGCAGCAGTGAGCGAGGGATTTCGGAGCGCTGTGGTGGAGATCGTCATTTGCTGGCTCTGGGAGCGTGACCCCGTGGGGGCACGTAGCCTACCTGAGAGCATGACCGTATACCTGTATGCTGTTGCCGCAGTATGAGTATGGCTGTGATGTGCTGCACAGACACCAGACACAGCGGTATTACACTGCAAGACCCTGGGCAGAGGTAAGGAGGAGCCGACTGATCTGCTGCGGGGAGGCCTGGATTGCATAAGACCATATGCTTGTCTTATGGTACCATAAAACATGCGTCCGTTCATGCTGTACCTCCAGCGTTGAAGTATGCTACCTCACCCTTCAACCCCCATAGAGACATTCTTAGAGCGGCCTCTGGCACCTAAGGCTCTGTAGTGGCTGCTGAGTTTGCTTGCAGGTGCACCAATGCGTAGCGGCGGTGGCTGATGCTGATCGGTAGTGACAGTTGCCAATTATTATTGCGGATGTCTACACATTCCTTGGTCGCAATAATTTGGGAGTCAGACCATTTACACAAGTACAAAGTAAACCCCTCTGGACAAGGAGGGTCGTCCAGTCTTTCCTAAGAAGCCTTGAACAAAAATTGGCAACAACAGAAGCCTGGGTCCCGTGCGGGTAAGCCTCAAACAGACTCTTCTGAACGTAGATACGATTTACGTGACTGCTCTAGTCATATAATGTCAGTCTATGGGGCTCCTCTGCCCTTCTCTCCCTCATCTCTCCCATAAAAAAGGGGTTTGTGGAGAAGATTTATACTGTTTGCAAAGTGTCTTAAATTATACTCATATTTAATGAACTGGCCCTTTTTTGATCACGATGAAGAATCTGGCCATTGTAGCCTAGGTATATAGGCTGCATTATCTGTCTCTTTCTTAAGTGTCTTCACAGGCCTTCCTGAAGAAAGGCAAAAATCACCTCTTAAGAAGATATATTAAATACCTGCTCTGGAGTCGCCACATGTGTGGGTGGAACTATTAGACTTGCGACAACCCCTTTTCTCATCCCTTGCTCTGGCTACAAACAACTTTTACTCTATCTCCTTTAGGGCCTTCCGGGTTCATCCGCTGGCAACTGGAGCAGAAATCCACATTATGATCTGAACCCAAACACCAAAGACCAATATCATGAGGGTCAGTAATAAACATCTGACCCTGACAGTCTTTGCAGGGTTTGAAGCCTGATTTTCGAGGTGGTGACTTCGTCCAAAATACTGCCCTTTTTTATAAGAAAACTAAGTTGAAATTTGACAATTTCCAAATGGAAAAGTTTGAAAAAATTGTTTTATATGAAAGGCACGGAAAAAAGGGAACTGCCGTCAGCATGCTGACGGGTGCTCTTTATGGCTCCAGTGATGATGATACCTATGACCCCTGTTGACTTGGGAGAGCTATTGAAAAAGTTTTTGTTCAAGCTGGCGTAAGTAGATATTCAGAAGGTGAGGAATCCGCAGGTAGATGTATCAATCAGAAGTAGGAGTATGTTTACACTTTGCTATATTTCAGACTCCACATGCCTGTCAGGACAAAAGTTCAGGCAAATATAGCCAGCAATGTACTCTCTCTTACTCCTCCTCCTCCCCCACTACCAATCTGTCTGCCTCATTGTCAATATCGTAATAATGGACCCAACTAGTCAAGTATGCTCTCCTGCAGATTTTGAGGAGCATATCTCTGGCATCCTCAAGCACCTGTGATGGCCGTTAACCATCAGGATGTGATCACATTTTAATAATTTGAAATGGGACTGCCTTTTTCACTATCACTGCTGTTCCTCTTGGACTTCTACTGTACCATGCATATCATATAACAACCTGAACCGATCTATTCCCAGGAATCTACACATGTCCCCACCATATGTGTCTCTTGGAGGACTACTGGGTCTAATTTATGTTTTTGGATGCAGAATTTTTTTTAGCTGTACCTCTACGCCCCGGGGGATGGCATTGTGCGGCTCTGTGATGACATTGTCTCCGGATATGACGTCAGTGGAGCCATATAAGTACCCTCTGGCGCACAGATATCAGTTTCTTTTTTTCACGCTACAGTGGATCTGGAGAGGGGTATCTCTGGCCGTTTTTCGGCTCGATGCCCTCTGGGTTTAAGTTGTGTGGGTCCTGTGCTTGCAAGATATCGGGTACGAACCCACACTCTGTATGTGGTGCCTGGGCGAGCACCACAATGCAGATGAGTGTGACACCTGTCAGCGCTGAAGCCAAAGGCGCTACGGGTGCAGTGCATGGAGTTTCTGACGGCAAGGTTGTCACAGACTTCCAGTTCACATCATCGGTCTTCCACCCAGGCCAGAGGTCATTCCCAGAAGCGCCACTCTTCACCCTGTGGACAACATTGCCAGCCTCCGTCGACATCACGCGGTAAGTGGCTTCACAAGAGGACGACGACCCAGGGCTCTATTGCATCTTCGACACGCAATATGGATTGCAAAGTAGTCTCTCGCCCTAGTGCTGAGACTCTCGCTCTGGCGTCACTCCTGAGTCTCCCAGTTTTCCCTGGAGCCGGGGTGACCTGGAAGCAGATGCAGGAGTACTACAAGGCTTTCCATCTGGTCTTTGGGTCCTCATCTCCCTCTGGAGCGCCTGCGAGTCCCAAGGAGGTCGTAGGCACAGTGACTGCGTCATCGCCGATGGGTTCGCCCTCGGTGGCAGTTCCGTCTTCAGACTCTGAGGCACTGGTGCAATGTCCTTTGGGCCAGCATTGGCGATCGGCTTGGGCACAAAGTCGGTCGCTATTACGGTGCCTGTCATTGCGGCGACAGTAGGCTCCCAGCTGGAGTCGGCGTTCACTGTGCAGCTGGCTTCGCCGCGGCGCCGGATATCTGCACAGATACCAGCTGACTTTTTTCTTCCTTCCCAGGTGGATGTCGGCACAGAGTCACCTCAATGCAGGTCGACTTCGCCTCAATGCCGTTCAATGTTGTTTATGAAGCTGTATGCAGCGCCGGTCGATGCTGTGAAGGATCCACAAGGCCTGTTAGGGGAAGGTTGTGAGGAGAGGACCTCCTTGGACCAGCCAGTAGCCCCTTTGGGCTCGGACATGTAGATTGTAGAGTTGGGTGAAACAAGTGGCCTAGATTTGTCCCCTGCTTCCTCCCTTTTCTCATTTCCTGACCTTGCCTTGGAACCCAGTTCCTCTTTGGCGGGGGTTGTGAGGAGAGTAGCTGAATGTTATGCATTTTACTCTACTTACTGTGGAAAAGATTACAGACCCTTTTATTGAGGTCCTTCATCCCGGTCAGTCAGGGATTCACGGGTGCTCTTTTTTTGTGAGGCACTTACTGACATTTTGTTGGGGCCTGGGCACAACCTGAGTCGGGGGTGCCAGTGGGCCGCATCATTGCCCACACATGCTGCCCTGCCCCTGGTGACCCCGATTGCCTTCTTCGACAGCCGACCCACCACAGCTGAGATGGGGAACCTACCTCATTCCCCCTTTGATAAGGAGTCCAGGATACAGGATTCTTGTGGGAAGCAGATTTTGTTCCTCAAGTAGTGCAGCTTAACGCTCCACTAATATGGCCAGCGTCCTCGGACTGTTTCTCCACGCTTCGTGGGAGTCTATGAGACAACTTTTACCCTTGTTCCCCGAGGCTAACAGGGGCGAGTTACATCAGTTGATTGCAGATGGCCGTCAGGCAGCCAGACTGCTCATCATGTGTGGAATGTATTCCTCTGATTCCATTGGGCGGGCCATGTGTCTGCTGTGGCATTACGCCAGCACTCATTGCTAAGGACATCTAGATTTTCAGAAGCTGTCCAGTCGGTCTTCGTTGACATGCCATTTGATGGGGTTTATCTTTTTGGAGTCCAAGCAGATGCTGCACTGCGCAGGTTTAGGGCTAGTCGGTGGGGGTCAGACCCTTAGCCTTTCTCCTCCTTTCCTTTTCAATTTGCGTGGAAGAGGGTACCCTGCTCTGCGGATTTCCCTCCTTTTTGCCTGAGTTGCCTCAGCCTGTATGATTTTTACACCACTGATTCCAGTGGTGGGCTATGGCTTGTTTTACTGCTCTTTGCAGACACACTTTGTTGCAGGGTTGAGGTTCTGCAAGTCTTTTCAGGCCACTATGGCCCTTGATGCACTTGTAATATGCCCCTTTCGGGTCTTTACTTCCCTTTTATGCAGCCACGGTCATCGATCTTTAAGTTGAGTAAAGGTTTATTTCCTGCCCCAACTGTTGTTGTGCTTGTGGTGTTGAAATACTAAGCACTACTTATTGGTAGATAGATTACTTCCAATTTTGACTATGTTTGATCTCTGGATGGTCTTAGCAGCTGCATAGCTGTTTTGTTCTTTATTTTACTCTGATGAGGAGCTTAGTTTGAAGAGTTTATACCTTTTATGGTATACACCTTAAGCTGAGTGGAGTATTGGTTGGCTATTATATAGCTTGTATGTGTATTACTTACCTAGTCTAGTTGTTTGCTTTTTGATTGGTCCTTCTTGGACTATATTATATGTCCTTTAGGGGCCATTATGGTGGGCTCATAGCCATTATTTCTCTTCGGTGCTACCTTTCACTCTTGTTTGTTTTTTCTTAACCTGTGTATTTCGTGCAGTTCTTTTTCTTTACTTGAAGTTGACTGCATATGTATTATGAGTGTTTCGATTTTGAACAACCATGATTGTATTCCTTTGAATACAAGGGTTCGTAGATCCCTCCTTTCTTGGAGGGCTTAGGTAATTCCTTTGTTCAATCTTGGAACACAGTGGTATAAACTCAAGTCAATACCTTAGACTGTCTGAGAGGCATTGTCTGAAACTCTTAAGGCTGTTTTTAGTCATTGATGCATAGTAGGAGATCTTTTTGGGATAAGAGGGTCTTCTTCTTAATCTCCTACAGTGTTCCTGTATATGTTTTTCTGTCTAATGTTAGATATTACTGGTCTTTTTGATGTATCTAATTCTCTTTTGGTGCTTTACAGTCCTGTAGAATTCATGGCTGTTCGTTCTTGAAGGAGGGTAATTAAAAAAACAATTATATATATATATATATATATATATATATATATATATATATATATATATATATATATATATATATATATATATATATATATATATATATATATATATATATATATATATATATATATATATATATATATATATATATATATATATATATATATATATATATATATATATATATATATATATATATATATATATATATATATATATATATATATATATATATATATATATATATTGACTTCTACTTACAGGACCTGGTAAGAACTATGCCCTCTTATCTGAAAGACACTGGTGATTTTTTATGGCACCTCAGTGACATAACCTGGTCGAAGGAATGGATTTTATTAACTCTAGATATAGAGTCTCTCTATACTAGTATACGTCACGAATGTGGTTTACGTGGTGTGAAACATTTCTTAAACACACGTCCTGCTGAATATGCAATGCATAACAAAATGTTGATTTCCCTCATTTCATGGTGCCTAAATAACAATTACTTTTCATTTGAGAAGGAACTGTACAGACAAAAGCAAGGGGTGGCCATGGGGGCCTGCTTTTCTCCGAGCTACGCATGCTTGCATGTGGGGTTTTGGGAAAAGCAGGTCCTCATGAAGGAACACAAAACTATATTTGAAAACAATGTTATCTCATGGCTTCGTTATATAGACGATGTTTTTGTTATTTGGAAGGGCAATAGGCAGAGTGCGTTGGAGTTTGTTGAACTTCTGAACACCAATGAGTTTAATTTACACTTCACTTCAAACATTAGTGACACTATGCTCGAATTTCTAGATGTCCAAATACTGATAACGGATGACACACTAACCACCACAGCATATAGAAAACCATCTGCTGGAAATGCAATATTACATGCATCTAGTGCTCATCCGCGCCATCTAATTGCCAGCATACCCTATGGTGAATTGCTGCGCCTTAAACGTATTTGCAGCACGCCTGAACAATTTAACATCTGTAGCCGGTCATGCTTAGAACGCATGCGAGCAAGAGGGTATAGCGAGGACATTCTTGACAAGGCCATGAGTAAAACTAATGAAAGACCGAGATCCACCCTGCTACCTAGCACCACTGAGGTAGATTCGAGTACAGCAGATGATAATAGTTCCCCAAGACTGATCACCACCTACAGTAGACAGGAGCGCAAAATACGCAACATCATGAAAAAGAATTGGCCCATTGTGCTTACAGACCCTATTCTAAAAACTACGTTATTAGAACATCCAAGCGTGACATTTAGAAAATCTAAAAACATAGGGAATCTCTTATCCAAAGAGACTTCCACTGGGTCTACTAGTATAAAAACATGGATGCCCACCAGTAATGGATTTCGCAAATGTGCCACATGTAGGGCATGCAACTTTGGAGCCAACACTGCCACTTACAATACCCCATTTAAAAACGAAGCACAATCAATTAGGGGTAAATATGACTGCCGCACTGAGTACGCCATCTATGTTCTTACGTGTACCTGCGGCCTACGTTATGTTGGCAGTACAAAAAATCCCGTACATATGCGCATCCTGCAACACATTCGTGCCATTATCCACAGTGACCCGGCTTACCCGGTAGCCCGACATTTTAAAGTGAGCCACAACAAAGATGTAAATTGTCTCACTTATTTTGTAATTGATCAGGCACCGGTACCCAAGCGAGGTGGGGACAGAGACAAGGCTCTAAGGCAGTTAGAGACTAGATACATTCTCAACCTTGATTCTAAGCATCCTAACGGCCTTAATGACAGGGAGGACATGCATACCTTCCTGTAATTCAAGTTATTGTGTCCTGTACCCCATCCACAAACGAAATTGGATATGTCGCTTGTGTCTATTTCATCACCAGTAGTCCATAGAACTACAGCACTATATGGAAACAATAATTTACCAATATCCTTGAGCGATCTTTTCTGAACCTGTGATTTTATCTCTCCCTAGTATCACTATGTTTTTTAAACCTTTTACACTATTCTGGTTGCACTTATTTCACTCAGCACTTTACAATTGAAAGTTGACTTTAAATGCATCTGGTTATCTATCTCTTTAGGAACCAGCAGCCTAAGGGTAGAGGCTCTATCCTTACTGTATTAGCTCAGCATTAGCACTTTATAAATAGTAATCTTTTTTTATAAGCAACGTGACCTCAAGGCGTGCCATGTTTACAAGCTAGTGTAAAAACTTATCTACATATCAGCTATGTTATAGCCAGTTATAAGGTAAATTGCCATTTGCATAACCATTGTAAACATAATATTTATTTATGTATATTATTAATTAACCTTTCATGTATTGAAGGTACTTTTTACCATTTTTAACATATTTACATGTTATTTATTAATTGCGAAGGTTTTACCAACTGGATCACTATATATTTGACACGATAGTTGTATTGTATAGTTTTCAAGTATTAGGCTGTGGGTTTGATACTGGTACACGCCAATACGCATTTAAGCGGTTATATGTTCGTTGCAAACTGCACTACATTGAAAGAATTTCTATTTTAGTGCAATATAAATTATGTTGCTATATTTATATCTATGCTGGCAAAGTTGCAATTTCTTGTGCACATGTAAAACACCCAACACGTTAAAAAAGTCTGTTTTCTATGGTTTTGATTACTAGAACACGTGGTGTCAATCTAGAAATGAAAAAAACGAGTGTGTGCTCTATTTAAAGTGACACTAACTGCATTTCCGTTATGTGATCAAGGGCAGTTCCTGCCCGAAACGCGTCATGCCTACCTGAACTGCTGACAAAATGGATAATAAAAGTTCGCTGTGACACTCTAAATGCCTACCTGCACTGCTGACAAAATGGATAATAAAAGTTCGCTGTGACACTCTGCAAGTCGTGTGGTGGTCCGTTACTTCTGTGGTCTCAACTGGGAACAGAATTTGCTCCATATATATATATATGTATAT
The DNA here is from genome assembly GCF_964263255.1 of Lissotriton vulgaris. Classification (NCBI taxonomy): domain Eukaryota; kingdom Metazoa; phylum Chordata; class Amphibia; order Caudata; family Salamandridae; genus Lissotriton; species Lissotriton vulgaris. Next base: position 1,736,151,596 of record NC_141685.1, read on the forward strand.
GTGTATTGTTGTAGATGCTAATTTAACAAAAAAGCAAAGCTCAAGCCCAAATTTCATATAGCGTGGTACTTATTCCAACACAATTTGACTATTTTGTTGGAATAAATACCACGCTATATGAAATTTGGGCTTGAGCTTTACTTTTTTATTAAATTAGCATCTACAACAATACTAGGGGGTCGCTCCCTCGCTCTAAGAGCCTGCCAACATTTGGAGGCCGGAGGATTAGCGAACTTTGACAAAGGATGTATGTGTATGTGTGTGTATATATGTATGTGTGTGTATATATATATATGAATATATGTATATTTATATATATATATATATATATATATATATATATATATATATGTGTGTGTGTGTGTGTGTGTGTGTGTATATGTATACACATATCTGTGTGTATATATATATGTGTGTATGTGTGTATATATGTGTATATATGTGTGTGTGTGTATATATATATATATATATATATATAAAAATATATATATATAAATATATATATATATATATATATATATATATATATATATATGTGTGTGTGTGTGTGTATATATATTCATATATATATAAGAACCAGTGGACTAACAATCAAATTTTCTTTTGGATCTCAAGTGTGATCTCATGTGTTTACTACTGGCAAGGGTTCAGTTTTGCACAAGGCATATCTTATGGCAGGTTACCTGTGGTGGTATGTGTCACCTAAGGTGGTTTGTTGTAAGGTGTAGTAACTTTTTCACTAATTTTGAACTGGGTTTTTCAGTTATGTATACAGTGTATGATACAGTGTATGCACGGCTGTGTGCATGTGTTACACCTGTTTGGTTTAAAAAAAAAAAAAGAAAACAGAAAGAAGTTTTAGTGTGAGATGCGGTTATTTCTCCCTCTATATTTCCCGTTGGTGCCTCGAGGTCATCTTCAGACTGCAGGCAATTGCTCCTAAGGCCATGCGGGGACAAACCTATGTAGATCTTTGCGGTCCACCAATTCATTTGGCCAAGAAAATGTTCTATATACGAGGGAGGTATTGTTCTTCTTTAACGGTGTACAGATTATGTCTTCAGTTTTGTATTGAGGCTCATTCATTTTAGTATAATTGGGATGAGTCCTGTGAGTCCTTCTTTATGGATTTTATCAGAGCAGTTCTTCTTTGATACTTCTTGATTGATGTGAAGAATGCAGATTATAAGGATTTTGGATGGTTCTCGGCCCTTTAGGTCCACGACGTCTCTTTACCCTTGGAGGATAGATGATAGTATCTGATAACTCTCAGATGATTATTTTGGGGTCTCTTCCACCTTTTCCCTCAGGGCTCGATTTTTTTCATACCAAGTGATAGTGATCATAGGTACTATTAAGAGCCAGGCTCTTTTCCAACTGTTCCTAAGTACATTTAGTTGATTGTTGGTTTTGATCGACTGGTTCTCTTTGAAATCTGTTGTAGGATTAATTCGCAGACTCTCCTCCGGTGGGTATAGCTATGGTATTTAATAAAAAAATTAAGGAATTTGTGGCTAGATGTCTCTATCAGATGTACAAGTTACTTACTTTCGGTAATGTAATATCTGGTAGAAACACAGTCTAGCTGCATGTTCCTTAATTCTGTGCCCATCCTCCTCGCTCTGCGAAAGACCCATGAGACAAAGGGTTATACCCTGTATCAATGCTGGTTTGTATACTGGTAGTCCCTATCCCACAGATTCGTAACTCAACAAACATTTTATTGGTGTTCATGGGTCTTGTATTTGTTTGTTCATGCCTCTCACTTCCATTGGTGAGTAGTCTGCAGAGTGGATGGTGTTCCCTGTATAAGAATAGTTCTGCTTCAGGGTGCAGGGTTTCTCATAGCCTAAGCATTGTTAATTAATGTGGGTTTTTTACCATAAACCATTTGGATGGTATTGGCGTACCATTTCATGTTGTTCGTAATGAGTGTTTTAAAAAGATTTTGATCGTTCTTGGGCACACTGTTTCCACAGCCAGTTTCTAAAGTGGCTCTGAGTTGTGGCGCAGATGTTTTCACAGAAGAACCTGATATCCGCACACAGTATAGGACTTGGCTCCATTGAAGTCATATCCGGAGACGTCATCATAAAGCCGTACAACTCTTTCCCCCGGCACACAGAGGTACTGCTGAAAAACTTTCCGAATCCTGACTGGCGCCTTGGTAGAGTTCAAAAGTTAAGGAATTTCCAGATAGACTGTGTCTCTACCAGATATTAAATTACTGAAGGTAAGTAACTTGTACTTTTCTACCTCATAATGCAGAAGTCATAATGTATAACCCTTTTCAGTTTTACTCTTGGTGTGTCATTGATGCTATTATATGCTGTTTTTGCTGATAAATCATTATCCTTATCCCTTCCTCCCTCCCATGTAATTATTGTCCCCTCTAAATCTATGTCTAATATCACAATGCCTTTAGAAAATCTGCAACAGATAAGTCTAAGCCCTCCCAGAATACTTCTTTTGAGGGCCAATCTTCTTGTCAGGCCATAGGGTAGGCGCTGTGGGTGAGTTCTTCTCCTCTGCACTCTCTTCCCACCGCTCTTCTCTTCACACCACAGCCCCATTCCTTAGTATCTTGCTGGTATGCCGCTGCCATCCAGCCTTTCACTCTCTTGCTGCCATCAGATCCCAGCACTCTCATGTACCAGTACCTGTTCCTCACATCCTTTGACACTTCAGGCACTGAGACCGCAGTATAATTTTCATCGTCTTAATTAAAGTGGGTTGAACAGGTCATCATGAATAGCACAAAGGAGCATAGCATCATCAAACACTGGTAGGGTTCCTGATCCAATGACAAAGTTGCAGCCATTGGATTCTGGAGATCACTTTGTCACACTGTGTCTCTAAATTGGAAACATAATGTGTGTATGTAAACATCAACTTCATATTGTACTAACTAGTACTTTCACATTACATTTTCACACACACCAAGCACATTCTATTTCATTTAATCTAGTTTGAAAGATGTATTTGTTACTACTTAAAGCGACCTTATAAGGACGAACATATCAGCTCATCTTCCACATCTCAACTCTAGTTTATGTTCTCCCTCTCTCTAACACTTTGAAGAATCCTGATGAGACAGATATAGCAAGTGTCCAAAAACCGCACTCAAGCATAAGATAGTGTATGCTTGAGTGTGGTTTTTGTTATCATTCTATTTTACTGAATTAATATAACTGTAGTGTACCACACTGGGTTTTCAATATTATTTTTTTTCCTACTTAATGCTTTTTTGACATTTTTAGGATGAAGATATGCTAATGTTTTCACCTCGTGCGGCTGGAATGAGAACTGTCGATCCTATACCTTTGAGGGTAGATCAGTGGCCAAAACTGGGTGTTTGTGAAAAAATATTTTTGCCTGTTGAAGCACACCAAGAACATTGGAACACTATGCCTTTGCAAAAGTCTCCAGTTGTTTCTAATTCACCATACCGGAGCCAGTCCTGTCGAATTCAAGGAACTCTCAGAGACCCAGAATTTCAACATAATGGTAAGATCTGCTCTGACTTAATAATGTATGTATTTATTTGTATTTGTGGTTGTATATGTGTCTTTATATATTGCTCTACCTTTCTTATTTGCTCGTTTTGCCAGAAATTGTTCTCATACGCCCTCAGGCGCCTACAGAAACAGGAGGCCGAACTATAATATGAACAACATAAGTATGGTAACACATAGGCGAAGAGGATAGTTAATTGAAGGAGAGCCTTTAATTTGGACAGCTCCTCTGTACACGCAGGAGGAGCCCATGTACACAGCCCTTATCATTGTAGTACTATTTCACATATTTTATCAAAACCAAGATTTGTTCATACCTGACAGTTTACTGAGCACCTGTAAGTACCAGGAAGTTGGACCTGCTCCGTATGCTGCCGTTTAATTCCTAAGAACCTATACAGCAAATACAGTGCCATAAACAATGTGCAGCCTACCAGCTGGATGTCATTGCTCAAAGTCAGTGTCCTGTCATAGTATGCTTCTAGCAGGTGCCAGAAACTCACAGCAAGTAACAACGAGGATAGCAATATCTATGTTTTTCTTTCTTTCTCTTTATTTATTTGCAGTACTTTTTAAAGCCCTCATTCTTTTGGGGCTGCTCATATAGGAGCCTTGCAAAGTTGCTTTTTTATTATACAATCTTAACAAAATTCTGTGACAATCTTCACAAAAATTGCAAAATGTTACGACTTCAAACATTTGCATGAAAATTGGAAGATTTGCAACAGTTTATGTCACCTAAATGCTTATTAGAAAAAAACTACATAGTACTAAAAATTATATATTTTGCAGAAAAATGTTTTTTTTCTGTGCAGTAGCGTTCTATATTGAGGAGTACTGCAAATGGTAAAATTGCTTAGACAAGTACAGCATACAGCTGCCAGTGTTTATAGAGCAAGTCAGCTTACTGTAAATTTTAAAGATTGTCTCGCTATGATTAAAGTGACATGCTTTAGAACTATTCTGAACTTTTCCAGGTGGTAATTGTTACTTGAAAAATGAAAATATTTTAGGCCTCCCATGACATGGATGCGGTTGCAGGACAAAACCTACCATTCATAGATTTCAAGATGATGCCACCAATGATCTTTGGCATTCTGCAATACTAAAGCTCTACTAATGCCCATGTCCCAGTGGTTCCAGGACTACGTTATGTTGCTTGAGTAATTTTCTAGACTTCAGTGATGACAAAAGCTGCATTATTGCACCTGATGTTTGTGCAGCATATTAAAAAAGGGGTGTACAAAATTGTGAAATTTCTTGAAAATTAAGCAAAATTATGAAAAATTAATTTTGCGGTGTCTTGTGTGACATTTGAACATGAGGGCAATGCTTCTATTAAAAAGTAAAGCATCATGCCAGCAAGCAGACTAATTTGAGTAGGGACTATTTCCCGTATTACTTTTTCTGCTCAAACCAGTCTCCTGCTTTCTGCTTGAGCCAGTCCTATAAGAAGGTGAAAACTTTCACACCTGTAAAATTGACAGAATTTCGTAAATTTATGGGGACTCATGAATAATGCATAACCTTTAAGCCGCTCCATATGTTTGTAAGGCAGGGCCACAACAGGGGTGTGCAAAATTATGACATTTCCTGAAAATTATGCAAAATTAATTTTGCAGTATCTTGTGTGAGAATTGAATGTGAGGGCAATCCTTCCATTCAAAACTCAAGCATCAGGCCAACAAGCGGACAGACTGTTTCACAAAGGATATTTTTTGGCTCAAACCAGTCGCCCGCCTGACATTTTCAGCTTGAGCCACTTCCTCAATGGGGGTAAAATGTTTCAATCCCGGAAAATTCACAGAAAAATGTACATTTTGCTGCTGTAATAGAAATACATTTAAAAAAACCACAAGTGACTATCAAAGTCTATGAGTTTTAGAATCATTACTTTCCATGCTACATAATCTACACTTCCTCATAAAAGCAGAGCTTGATCGGATACACCAATTATAACATAAAGGCGGTAAGTGCATCAGCTCTTTTAGCAAAATATGATAGGCCCCATTTGGGACTTAATGGAAAAATGTGCAGGAGACCTTCTGAAAGGCATTAAAGATGATTTCCTACAGGTAGTTAGTGATGGTGTGCGTTTTTCATTTTTGATGCAATGGGCAAATCCAACATTTAAGATCACACCACATACGTATATTGCGTGTCATTGTCGCTCATCCTGGTCATTTTTAGAAGAGTTCAGACTGCTTGGTCAAACATTTTAAACCTCCCTTTCATGAATCTATATGGATTGGCCCTCTAATTGATGCAGTAAAGATGTGTCTAAAAACAGCTCCCAATGTTTGTATGTCAAATCCACAACGGTGGGGCGCACAATTCTGAAATTTCTTGAAAATAAAATGAAATTATGCAAAATTAATTTTATCTTGTGTGAGAAGGAAAAATTTCCTAGCAACGGCAACAGAAAGTTTCAATTCTAATAAGGACAAGGAGGCTAGGATAATGCTCAAAACCTTATTTTTTTATTCATTATAGCAATGTTCAACTTTAAACTACATTTCCCATGAAACTCTGGGAAAGGACTACAAAATAAGTTCAACCAATCACAACACAGGTCATGTCTATATCATCGACTGCATCCTGGCCAACCTCCTCTTTCTGTGCGACCCAAGATGCTCCAGTACGGAAATGTACCCCCTTTAGATGACTCCGAACCTCAAAAACAATATCGACTGTCACTCGTCTGGGTATGAAAGAACCTAGTCATAACTTCCAACATTGCATTTGGTCAATTTAAGCCCAAGCCAAATAAATCTCCAAATGTCTAATCCTGAAGGAACAGGTCATACTTGGACTTCATGATCACTCGTACCATGTACCATGATTAGCAGTCATCGCCTCAGGAAAAATAATAATCCCGTGTGGTGAGAAGTTTGTAGAGACCTGGGCAGGACTAATCCTCACCTCCGTCTCCTTAATGAAATTGAAACTTTATGTTTTGATTGCTAGGAATTTTTTGATTCTATGTCCGGAACGGAGGCGAGGATTATGCTCGTTTAAAGTTTGTCAACCACCAGAGATGCCGCATTTAAATCACTTGTTTAAAGTAAAACCATTTGAATATAGAGTTCGAAGACCAATCAGCCGAATAACGAACATCCTCTAGTCGAGCCCCTAGAGTAAAGGCTTTGGAGGCTATTGCCCCTCTTACGGAGTGAGCTCTGAAATGCAACACATCAATACCCACCTCTTGCATGCCCCAACAGATCCACTGGGCAATGGTGGGAGCAGAGACGGCTTTGAAAGGTATCTCAAGTGCTATTAACAATTGTCGTTCCCCTGGGGGACCGAGCTCCTCTGTCATACTCTCATAAGCCTTTAAACATCTAATCACACACATCTTGGGGGATTTATCCAATGCCGGGTAAGATATCACTCACGCTTTAGATTTTGTTGTTTGCGAAATATTGAAGGCATCACCCTGAGGGGTAAAAACCTTCCCGGTAATATCGAGCACTCTCACACTCAAAACCCTGCAACAAGACATTGAGCATAGCAGCATGGCCAATTTTGTAGACAATTCCTTAAGTGACAAAAAATCATTACGCTGCCAAGACTTAAAAAGGTGGAGCACCTTATTGACATCCCACAATGCTGAGTATTATGGTTCTGTGGGAAGATCCAGACAGATCCCCCTCATCAAATTACACACCAGAGGCTGTTTACCTCTATTCACACCTTGGATCAGTATGTGGTCAGCTGAAATAGCAAATCAGTTCGAATTGATTGTGCGCTATGTCAGGCCCCAAGATCCTAATGAGGACAAGAATTTCATCACTGGGACAACACCAAACTCCAAAGTATCTACACTCTATTGCAGACACCAACAAACCCATGTGGACCATGCCGATGTGTATCTCTTATTGGTGCCCCCTGCCCAAGTGGTGTCCAACATATTCTCAGCTTACGATGAAAGCGTTCCCTATAATCCGCTATGCCATTAGAGGCATTCTCTGTTGCAGCGTGAGGGGGTGACAATTGCCCAAAGGATCCCGGAGGAGATCGAGAGCATTGTGTAGAAGTATTGGAGAATCCTATAAAAGTTCTAGAAGAACCAGAAACCATACTTGAGATCTCCCATAAGTCGTGACAAAAACATGGACGCCTGTTGACGTTCTAGCTGCGCAGAGAGGCACATGCTCATCAGGATGGGGAGAAACACATACCCCTTTACCGTTGACCAATCCTGAAGGAAAATGTCTGTTGCTGCCGCTAGCAGGTCTGGCTTCCAGCTGAAGTATCTGGCCACATGGTGGTCCAGCCTGGATGCAAACAGGTCCACCGTAAATAGGCCCCAGCGTTGTTCCAACCTCTAATTGCCACAGGCTCAAGTCTGACCATTTTCTTGAGCACCTATTCGCCATCCTGTTGGGGTCACCCAGAAGATACTCAGCCGTCATTAACACATTGCTGGCTACGCAAAAAGTCTCCTTGGCTAAGTCTGCCAGGAGATTCGATTTGGAGCCCCCAGATGATTGATATAGCGGACTGCCGACCGATTGTCCATCTTGAGAAGAACACAAAAGTTATATTGTCTTTGATCCAACACTGGACTGCAAAGGAGCTGCCCGTGAGCTCCAGACAATTTATCTGTAGTGACTGCTCTTCAGCAGACCACTCTCCACCTGTATTCAAATCCCCGCAGCGAGCACCGCATCTGGACTTGCTGGCATCGGATTAGATAATCAGATCCGGATCTGAGCCAAAAATTACCCGCCCGTTCTATGCCTTCATGTGTGCCAGCCACCATCTCATTTCATAATTGACTAGTTCCGTCAACTGGACTTGTTCCGAATACTGGAGTCCTTGTAGAGGTGCAAGGATTTGAGCTGCTGCAGGACCCTTTAGTGTATTGGGATCAGAAAGGGCGAGAGAAGACCTACCACCCTTGTGATCTGTTGTAATGAAGTTGTGTGTCTGGACAATCTCTTCCGCAGCTCCTGTCGGATTTTTGAAATATTCTAAGATGGGAGAATTAGGGTCCTCTTCTTAGAGTTGTCCATAAAACCCGAAAATGTGGTCTGCTTGGAGGGGTCATCAGCGACTTCTTCTCAATGACGAACTCCAAGCTCGCCAGTAGATGAATTTTTGTCTGCAATTGTTTGGACAAGGTAATTGGACATTGATCCATCAAAAGAAGATCATCCAGAAAGATTATCAAACGATAACCTTGAGCCTTCGATTGTTTATGACTGGCTTCAGTACCTTGATGAAACACCAGGAGTGTCTTGAACTCGTAAACCTGATCTCACCATTTGAATTGGAGGAATCTGCGGTGCAGGAAAAATATGAGGACTTTTAAGAAAGCACCTTTGAGATCTAAATGCGCCATCCAGTTATCCGGACTCAGTAGATCGTGCAGAAGGTGTATACCTTCCATCTTGAAGTGGCGAATACACTATCCATCCGTCAAATTCTCTGAGGTTGATCACAGGCATCTGGCCCTCGTTTCATTTCTCAACTAAAATGTTGCTGAGAAAACCACGCTGGTGAGGAGAAGTAGGTGAGATAGCCCGTTTCCGGAGCAGGTCTTTCAAAGCTCTTTGGGTTTTTGAAAAAATCAGTGGCCGTGGATGCGAGACCTGAACAGAGAGAACCATAAAACTCTATTTGGAAACCTTGTATGGTTTGCAGAACCGAAGCATCGGCGGTAAGAACCTTCCAGTTGTGCCATAAAAGAGCTAAAAGACCTCCCACTGTTAGCTCTAAAGAATGCTTGGGATGCCTGGACGCTTAGAATTGTTCCCTCGAGGCCCCTCTGTGGTTACGGCCTCTGTACCCTGTCCTGGTGGGGAAGAAATCCCCGGAGTGGGTCTGGTCCTGTCCTTTGAAAATGCCTAAGTTCAGGGAATGCCATGTGTGTAGAAACAGCCAGCCGAGCGTCCTCTGCCATGGCTGGCCCCCACAAAAATTTGAGAGTAGAAAAGGTTCTTAAAGCACACCTGCGCCTTATCGAGGGAAGAAAAGGTGGCAACGAATTTGCCTAACTCTTTTTTAAAAGCATCCCGAAAAAGCCCTCCCTGCACTACAGTACCTGCCTCTGTTGTGGCCAAATCTCCCAACTTGGGGTCCACCTTAATTAGCAAGGAGCTGCGCTGCTCGCCTAATAGGGCGCAGTTAGCATTTCCTAGGGAAATGACTGCGCGCTGCACCCATCCTGATAGGGACTCTGAGGAAATCGCATAACCAGAAGTCTTGGCCTCCTCCACCAGTTCCAGAATTTTTGTAAGTGACCTATTGATGTCCAAATAATTTCTCCTGACAGGACTTCCATGATCTGTCGATCCCTTTCTTTCGATCCCGAATATATTTCTGAAGGAACCTGACCATTCTAGTGTCAATTTCCGGTGTTAGGGCCACCTTGCAGGCAAAAGTGGTGCACAGATATTATCCAGTATTAGGGTATCTTTCATAGCTTCACATGCCTCAATCATTCCCCGTCGTCGGGATGGGTGTCCCCAGTACATAAATAAAGTAATGTCCCATTAGACATATATAGCCCGATTCATGAAGCTAAATAGCGCTCGCAAAGGGCCAGATTCTGAGAATCTGGCTCTTTGCGAGTGTGATTTTTGCATTTGGGATTCATCATCCCAAATGCAAAAATCGCTATTTGCGATATCGCATATTTGCGAGGAATTGGATTTAAGGAATCTCTATTAGAGATTCCTAAATGCAATTCATGAACCAATTTTAAATTGCGAATTCGCAATATTTGGTCGCTATTTACCACAAAGTCTGACTTCGTGGTAAATAGCGAAAAAGTAGAAAAAAGCACTTTAGTGCATTTTTCTATGTTGCATGTTACACACACACATGTCCTTTGGACATGTGTGTGCGCAACACCTGTGTAAATTTGCATTTCAGGGGTGCTACAGGGTCTCCTTTGGACACCCCTGGCACCCTTGAAATCGCTATCTTATTTGCGATTAGCTAATTGCTAATCGCAAATAAGGAATACTCCCCATTCATTCCTATGGGCCTTTAGGCCTCCAGCTCACCTCTTGGACGAAGAGGATTCTAACGAGGGCAGTATGTTTCGAACAGCGACAAGCCCATTTGAACTTACTGTGAAGTATCAAGACAGTTTGGATTATGAGGACCAAGATCAGGAGGATCAGAAGGTTTATCCAGAAGAATACCATCCGCCTCCGCCTCCCATGGTTTACCTACCAGCATCTTTGGTTTCCGACCGACAGTTCCTCTTTACGGACTATAAGCAGAGATTCCCTACTACTGACAAGTCTCCATTTCCAGCTGTAGACCACAGCTTCTACCCTTGAATCTACAGCTGGGGCCTTTCATTCCACCACCTCCGCCTTCCACAGACAATGAGGAGGAGGATCCACATGAAGAAGGGGAACTTCATGATTCCCAGCCTACTCATGATGAGTGGGACGACTATGTCATACCCTGTCCTGCTTCTCCCGTGCCTACGCGAGCTGACCCCCCTCCTGAAGACATTGGGGGATTTCACAACGTAGTGGAAAGAGCGGCACAACGTTTCCAAATACCTATGACTTCGCACCAGCAAGATTGCTTCCTATACGATTTTAAGGAGCCTTTTAAGAAATCGGTCAGACCTATACCCATTATAGAATACATATGGGATCAAGGTGTGAAAATAATGCATAACCCTTCCTCGGGGCCCCCAGTATTGCCTCGTCTGGATAAGGAATACAAAGCTCCAGCTTGCCTGACAGGACATCCCAAACCAGACTCTTTCATCACGCAAGCTGCTCAACGAAAATCAAAAAATCCTTCTTCTCCACTAGCTGCCCCTCCGGACAAGAAAGGTCGAAAGCTTGATAACATTGGGAACCATTTCTCATCAATGTCGGCTTTAGCAGTGCGTGCATCCAATTCCTTGGCACTGTTAGGGCGTTTATAACAGACAGTTGTGGGCAGACATCGCTCCTTATCTTGTGGCCTTGCCAGATGAATCCAAAGAAGAAGCAAAAAAGATCTTGCTTGAAGGCGAACGCTCTGCATCCAAGATAATAGATTGCACGATGGATATCGCTTCTACTGGATTTCACCAACTGGCTGGCGCAGCTGTATTATTACGACGCCAGGGTTGGTTGAAGGCAACTTCATTCAAACTATGAAACTTCATTCCGACTGGAAGTGCAAACAAAAATTTTGGACATGCCCTACGATGGCCAGCTTCTTTTTCAGATCACACATTGACGAAGCTCTCCAAGGTATAAAAAAGGATACCGACAAGGCCAGAGCTTTGGCTACCCTACAATTCAAGAACCCGCCTTTTCATGGCTCAAAAGGAAGAGGTCAATCCTCTACAAGAGGTGATTACCAAAACCGATCTTCCTACTCTTCTGGTCAACAGTATCAATACAAAAAATCAAACAGAATCTGTTTAAATGCCAGGGTGCACTGTTCATAAGCCCTATAAGGTGCAATAGATCAATGTACTCGTATTTCAATTCAAAAGATGTCTTTCGACCTAATCATATCTCAATTTCAATGCATGCGACAGCGCAATCCATAAATTTCATCATTTATATTGCCATCTGAACAAAATCAAAAGAAAACATTTCGATCGAAAAGATGATCGATCACATACCAAGCTGTCATCTGATATCTACAATGTTTCAATCAAGTTTTCAAATATGAGAGAAAAAATAAACAAAAGAGTGTAAAAAGCACAAGAAATCGTCGGTCTTGTTATGCACTTCTTTGTATTTGAAAATCTTTTTCAGTGTGTTCATAATTCAATGCTTCAACAGAATATCCATCAGCTCCCAATGCCTTTCGGTGGTAACACCTTCATCAGGGGAACACTGTAAAAATATATATACATACAATGCTTCTTGCGTAATAACAGAAAATGTTACATGATCAAACATTAAATGTCAGTTCTACTAGCGGTTTTACATGAGAAAAGATTAAAACCATGCAGAAAGTATTCAATCAAAAATGTGGTTGATTTCACCAGCTCCAAATCTTAATTGTCCAAAAGATGCTAAGTCATTAAGTAACCTCATAACGACAGGTGCATAATCAATTAGTATGCTTTTTTAAAATCCTTTTTTCAAAGAGACACGTGAATGGTTTGCCATTAACCCAATATAGAACAAGAGCGGTGCAATGTGATATAAGTAGATGGTTCCAAGGGTGTGTTAAAAAAAGGAAGGAACTACTGAAGAGTGCTGCAAGCGTTTCATGCGAAAAAGGAGTGTTTTGTGTCGACCTATAGAGCTGTAACACCTTATATACCTCGCTTACCTCCAAAAGCTAAGCGCGTTTAAGATGATGTTCTACGTGTGTCACTTAGGTTTCTAAAAAAACAAGGAGTTCTTTATACCCAACGGTCTAAAAGGAGATGTTATCTGAATCACACTCTGTGTTAGAGTGTTCAGTTACGTGAAAATGCGCGCTTCAAACGAATGTGTAACACAAATGCGATTCCGAACTTCAAACGATGGCCTCTGTAACAATAATGTCAGCTTCAGTACAACTGTGCCTGTATACGTGCCCTATTTCTTTGCCGAGCCAAGTTTACGCACTTCTTACCTAGTATTCTGTGTACTCTCTATCAACTCAAGTGTTCTAATGCCAGTCATCTGATTACGGGGCAGGGCATGTTGACTGTAGATATACTTGCCTACCTTGCGTGCAGCAAGTTTCTCGTAAACATAAACAGAGGACTTGCCGAATTTTGTGCGCGCATGGGCGCCATCTTAAGTGTCCGCAAACGCTGTCTACCATCACAAATAGCAAAAGCGAAGAGATCAAACAAGGATAAAAAGGATAATGAAAAATAAATATGTAAAGTAATAAATATATCCGTAACTGGGACCATATCAGAACCGAAATCTTGTTTAAGGGCTCCTGAGTGCGGGAAACCTGTGTGTTTCAAAACCGCAATGGTGAACAGCCTGCATAACAGGATCTTCTCGGTGATCTGAAAGGTTATGTGAGTGACTCGCGTGTCTCATTGATAATGACATTTTAAAATGAGAATGCACATACAACTACAACTCTTGTATATGAACAGTACTGGCCAAGAGGGTCATCCATGTTTTACAGAAAACATGTGAATTCAATTTTATCATTCAGCCCACAGGGTTTCATGGTATTTAGAAATCGGAACCAGAAAGTCTCTCTTTGCGCCAAGTGTCTGCTGGTGTCAACATGTGGTTGAACTGGCACCTGTTCTAATATCGTGTATCGTAACTGCGGTGTAGTATGTTTCTCTTCCCCCCAATGAACTGCCAAACATGACTTTCCATTGGCCGTTCTAATCATGCTTTTGTGTTCTGTCATCCTGACTTTGACTTTTCTGAAAGTCCTATCAACGTATACAAGTCCACAAGAACATTTGATGGCATATATTACTGTGCTGGAATTACAGTCAGATGTATGTTTTAGTTTAATCCGCTTGCCTGTGTGAACGAGTTGCCCCTATTACATTGCCACAGTGGCCATAGTTGTAGCACTTGCGCATGCCTTTTTGGGTTCCTGCTTTTATTCAAAATCTCTCAGATTTTTGGACCGCGAAAGGGCAAAAATGGGTCTACCCTTGAAAATCTGCTTAAAATCTTGTTCCTGCTCTATGAGTTCCCACGTTTTGAGAATGCAGCGTTTGATACTGGTAGCCGCTGTCGAATATCTGAGAACACCGACCTTTCGGGTCAGTGGGGGCTTTATAGTTTTGCCTAATAGCTGAGATCTGTCCCGGTCTAGGGCTTTCTGCTTGGCCTTTTCCAAAATTGCAATTGGATAACCTCTTTTATTATATTGTTTGGCTAACTCGTCAATGTCAGTCAAAGCTTGCTCATCATTTGTGCTGATCCTTCTAATTCTGATGAACTGAGATAAAGGTAAGTGATTTTTCAAATTAAGTCAGTGAAAACTAAAGTAATGCAAAGCATTGTTCCTATCCGTCAGCTTCTTATAAACTCTTGTTTTTAGTCTGTGCCCCTCTTTGTCAATGCAGATGTCCAAAAAGTGTATGCTTGTGTCATCTAAGGTGTGAGTGAATTTTATCTGGGGATGACATGTATTCAAGAGTATTCAAGAGTTGTATTGCATTTTCCAACTGATTATGTGTACCTTGCCACAATATCAAGATATCATCAATGTATCGAAGAAAAAGTAAAAGATGATCTGACCATATGTTATTGTCTAGAATGTGTGTGCTTTCAAATTTGGCCATGAAGATATTGGCATATGACGGTGCCCCGGTGAAACCCATTGAGGTTTCAGTCTTCTACAAATAGTATTGTTCTTTTCAAGAGAAGTATGGTAAAGACTGAGTTGTAAGAGTTCGAGTAAAAAAATGTTGACGGATTCGTCATAATCATGATTTAAGAGCATCCATTCTACCGCTTCAAAACCTTCACTGTGAGGAATTGATGTGTACAATGCCGAAACATCTATAGTTCCCAACCAAATTTCTGTGTCAGATGGTATTATAATTTCTTGTAGCTTGTTTAGGCAATCTGTTGTATTCTGTACGTAAGTCACCCATTTCTGCACCAGAGGTTGAAGGTGATAATCTAAGAATCTTCCCACCGGTTCATCACCGGACCCGCAACCTGCCACTATCGGGCGGAATGGTGGATCATTAGGGTTCTTGTGCATTTTTGGTAACATGTACAAATGCGGCCTCTTTGGGTAATCAGTTATCCAAAATTTTTATGTGTTATCTATCGAAGCCAAGTCTTTTGCCCTTTTAAGGATTTGTAATAGGATCGATTGGAATATATCCGTAGGATCAGAGTCCAGCTGTATGTAGGTGTCAGTGTCACTTACATGTTGCGCAACCTTTGAATCATAATATGTGGTATCCATGACCACCAACGCTCCGCCCTTATCGGCCGGTTGGAACGTGAGGTCTTTGTTGGTACTTAGATTTCGTAGGGTAGCAAGTTCCTTCTTAGTCAAATTGTGTCGTGAGTATACTTTCTGGTGTAATGCTGTCAAATCCTTCTTAACCAGAAGTTCAAAAAGATCGAGGATTTTATGCGAAACTGGTGATGTAAATGTACTTTTGGGTTTGAAAGTTTTTTGGGGTTCTGCTGCGGGTGTTTCCTGTGGTATATGGTGAAAAAACCAACGTAGCCTTAGTTTCTGCATAAATTTAAACATGGCAACCTCTGATTCAAGTTCATTCGTGTGGTAGTCGGAAAAAAGGACATGCCTTTGTTTAAAATGGATCGTTCACAAGATGATAATTCGGTGCTCGAAATGTTCATAATCAGTTCCTCTTCCGGTTCCGTCCAGTTCCTGTTTGTTTTTTTGGACCCTTGTCCCCTTCTGCATCGTTTGATTTGCCTCCGGTTGCTTCGTCCGGTGGATGATTGGTTGTCCGACCTCTTTCTAAAAAAGCCTGCTTTGCTGTACCACTGGTGGTAGCACTGTCATCCGTGGATTCTGTTGTTCCTAACTGAGTTGTAATTGGAAGCCGTGATGGTAACGTATCCTGTTCCGTAGCGATACTCTCTTCTGATGTTGAAACCTGTTTTTTTTTATTTTTTTTATTTTTATTTTTAGTTTATTAGAAAGAACAAAGAGGGATAACAGCGGAAATTCCGCACATCGTCCCACGCAGGGGGTATAAGTATAGGCAATTAGCAATGGTGTTAAGCAACAGTAGGCTGCTATCGAACAGAACAGAAGGGCAGTGCCACAGGACAAGGGAGCAAGTTAGTCGTGAGCACAGTACCAAGGATCCATCGAGTTAAACATGCAGCTGTAGGAGGAGTAGCCGCTAGTGCACACATATTATCGCGTCCAGATCCGATAGGCCTTATCATCTGTGTGGGTGCCTCAAACAGATAATTAACAAAAGACAATAACCCCCCCACCCCTCCAACCCCCCCTTAGTGGTGGTGACAACAACATTCATTAATCATTTAATGTGGTTCCTCTATTTGATCTGAAATAGATGGAGCGCTCGTATGGAGGATGGGCAAACTGCGGATGGTAAACCTTTTGAAAGAAAACCCAGGAAGATGTCCGCCACTCGTTCCATGCTAAGCAGTTTCCATAGTTTTGCGTGCCAAAGGGAGATCGCCGGAGCCTCCGGTTTTTTCCAGGCTGGAGCTAAGGTAAATTTGGTAGCTCCAAGACAGAGCCATAGGATTTGTTTATCCGCACGTGTCTGATGTTCAAGAATTGGGTCTCGGAGGCCCAATAGCACATAGGCTATAGAGTGCTCCACCGGGGAACCAAGGATCTCCTTAATATGGGAAAGGATCTCTTCCGAGTATGGTCGAATAATCGGGCAATCCCACCAAATATGGCGGAAATCCCCAAGCAAACCACAGCCCCTCCAGCATCTGTCAGAAGTAGTCGGGAATATTCGATGGAGCTTGGCCGGGTACAAGTACCAGTCCATGAGCGTCTTAAGGCGGGCCTCTCTCAGGTCCAACGAATGGTTGTGTGCGGCAATATGGCGACACAGAGCCGACCACTCGTTATCTGAGATGTCCCATCCCAGGAGCTCCTCCCATTGCCCCATATAGCGGGGGCGAGGCGACACTGATTAGGTAAGTAGTAGCTGATAAAGAAAGGATACAACACCTTTCATGGCTGAGGTCCGGAGGATGAAAGCCTCAAAGGGCGAAGGAGGTCTCGTAGCTGTTTCGAAGACCCTAGGTGACGTGGCCCAATGAAGCAGCTGGACATGGTGGAATCGCTCCGACGGAGGCAATCCATAGTCCCTCATACAATTACCAAAGGTGAGTGGAGTATAGCTGTGGAACAGATGGGTTAAAGCTCTACATCCCCCCTCTCTCCATACTTTGAAGGGGCCCTCCTGCAGTGCCGGTGGAAATTCCGGATTAAAATGTATAGGTGTGAAAGGAGATGGAAAGGTAGTCCAACCATCATCAGTGGCTAACGTATCCCAGACCTTTAGGGTGGTACTGGTGGGAGTACTAATGTAGGCGTTCTGGGGCCTGTCTTTCTTGGGTTTCCAGGCCAGGTCCCAGATTGATCTACCGCGACACTCCTATCCATGTGTAGCCAGTGTTAATTGTGCCGCTTTGTAGTAGAGATGCATATCAGGGAGACCCACTCCTCCCTCCGCCCGTGGCCGCCGCAAGGTTGCGAAAGAGAACCGCGCTCGACCCCCCTGCCAGATGAACCGGAGCATCTGGGTCGAAAGAAGTCTACGTCCAGAGGAATGGGGAGCGCCTGAAAGAGGTACAGGTATTTGGGGAGGAGGATCATCTTAATGGCGTGAATTCTGCCCAGCCACGATATGTATTTGGGCTTCCACCGATCCAAGTCTGCCCGGGTCTTTGCCAGCAGTGGTGGAAAGTTCACGGAGTATAATTTCCCAATCGTGGATGTCAAACAGACTCCCAGATACACGATGGAGCTGGAGGCCCAGGCTAACGGGGTGAGAGACCGCACTTGTTCCACCTCCGCAGGAGAAAGCATGAGGTTTAGAACATATGATTTGTCATAATTGACCTTGAAGCCGGCCACCTCAAAGCGCGATAACACCTCCTGGACATGTGGGAGAGAGTGTGCCGGGTCCATAATAGAGAGTAGCACATCATCCGCAAATAGGGAAATTTTGTGCTGTTCCCCAGTAAAGGGAAGACCCCGTATTTCCTCGTGCTCCCGCACTGCTAACGCCAACGGTTCAATGCTCAGGGCAAAGAGCAGGGGGGAAAGAGGACAGCCCTGTCTAGTGCTACGGGAGTGCGAGAAAAAAGCAGGCAGATGGCCGTTCACTGACACTCTAGAGCGGGGGTTGCTGTAGTTTGCTTACACCATTGAGAGGAACTTATCCGAAAAACCAAAAGCAGCTAAAGTGTGGAACAAAAAGCCCCAATTCACACGGTCGAAAGCTTTTTCAGCATCGAGCACTGCTAGCACCGCCGGGATCCGGAACCTCTTAGCTTTCTCTATTAAGTGGTCAATCCGCCTAGTATTATCATGGGTCTGACGGCCTTTAATAAATCCAGATTGGTCCGGATGTATGAGGGCCGGCATCAGATCTTGGAGCCTATTAGCAATAATCGAGTAGTACAGCTTGGCGTCGATATTGAGGAGGGCTATCGGGCGATACGAAGAGCACTGAGCGGGGTCCTTCCCAGGTTTAGGTATAATTGAAATGACAGCCTCAGCTAGCGAGCCAGATGTGGCGCCGGCGTCAGCCATGTCGTTAAAAAGGGAGACTAGAAGATTGCACACTTCGGTGGCATATGTCTTGTAAAAGAGGGCAGTGTAGCCATCCGGCCCCGGAGCTCTATGCAGTTTCAGGATTTTAATGGCATCAAGCACTTCGTCGCGAGTGAACGCGGCAGCTAGGAGTTCGTTCCATTCTTTAGAAACCTGCGGTATGGGCAAACCCTGTAGATATTCCCGCTGGGCGTCGGAATCAAGCGTGTCTCCCGTATAGAGTTCCAAGTAGAAGCGGCCAAAGAGGTCTGCCTTAATCTCATCACGGTGCTGCAGCTCTCCCATCGAGTCCTGGATCCCTTCTATTTAATCCCGTTCCCATTTTTCTCTAAGTTGACGGGCCAGGTGTCTCCCCACCTTATTCCCTTGGGAGTACGAAAGGTGTCGTAGTCTCAGCAAGTTGAACTCTGCTCTATTGTTGTAGTGGGCCCTCAATTTCCCCCTAACCGCCGTCAAGGGGCGGAGGGTCAACCTAGATGGATTAAGTTTGTGCGCTTGCTCAAGGGCTGCAAGTTCTATTTCCAACTCCTCTCGTTCCCTTTGTCGCATCTTATTGAGATTAGCATTAAGGACCAAGCAGGTGCCCCTGACTGACGCCGTGAAGGCGTCCCAGGTGGTGGATATGGACGTATCGGACACAGGGTTAAGCGCAAAGAACTCCCTAATAGCCTTCCGTAATTCCTTGCATGAGGTGTCATCCCAACAACTGCCGCCGGGAAGTTCCACTTACGGAGTCCGTCACCTACCGGTGACCAGCGAAGTCCAAGCACGAGTAGACTATGGTCAGAAACAGATAGCGGGAATATGCTTGAGTCGCGGACATCTCCCCAGAGGGCCTGACTTAGAAAAATGTGATCCAGGCGGGAGTAGGAATGGTGGACATGGGAGAAAAAGGTGTAGTCTCGGGATAGGGGGTGCATGGAGCGCCATCCATCGATTAAGCCCAGGTCACCAATAAGCCGTTGTGTCTCAGCAGAGAACATCCCTGCATCAGCCCTTTGGGTGCCAGAGCTATCCATCTCCCTACTCCACACTAAGTTAAAATCCCCCAGCAGAAACAAGTGCCCCTCAACAAAGTCACCTATCTTTCGCAGCAGGCCCTGGAAAAAGCTGTTTTGTCCCGCATTGGGAGCATACACCACCACGAAGGTGCTCAGTCTACCATGGACCAGTCCCTTCACCATCAGCCAACGGCCTTCCTTGCTGCTGCCCACATCCATAAGCTGAAAATAAAGGGCCGCCCGAAAGAGAAGAGCCACTCCCCTGTGTTTCGTGGAAGCGGATGACCTATATATAAGGGGAAAAAGCTTGTGCCGGAGGCAAAGCTCATTTTAACGCGCCAAGTGAGTCTCCTGGAGACCCACTATATCGAGCTGGTGGTCATTCACATACTTCCACACGTTTTTGCGGGGAATTCAGCCCCTTGACATTCCATGTCCCAATACTAACAGGCATCATTAGGCAACAACCCCACTACCACTACCTCCGTACCACCCTGTCTCACCCCTCCACATCCACCTTCGATGACCATAGGCAACGCAGTAAAATAAGAACATGCAATAGTGTCTAAGAGCAAGAGGATACCGGCCATATCATGTCTCCACAATCCCCCATTGTACCAGAGCCCCCCCACCAAGCAACCCCAAATTCCATCCCCTCTCCCCGCTCTCCAGCAAAGCTGGGGTCCTCCCATATAGCCACCCCAAAACCTCACAATCAAAGAGCAAACTCCTAGAGCCCCAGAAGCCAAACGTAGACCGTCCTGGGACACATCACTTACATAGCATAAAACAAAAAACGCAGTCGTCCACACATACCTGTCACCACCACTATCCCCCCGGCTCCCCCCCTCGCCTTACCCCCAACAAGCTCCTGTAATGCCACCCCCCCCCCCCCTCAAAGGAAACCCAGGTCTGCCCCCAAACCAGTAGAACAATAGGAAGCAGCAAGAAGAAAAAGAAAAACAAGGAGGAACAATGTACTTAACAGTCCTATTGTATAGAAGTCTGTAGATTCCTTCAGGGGTTGAGGATGGGGCACCACATGGTGTGCCCCAAAGGCCACGGACCGGGGTGTCTTCCCAAAAAGTACAAATTTACCCACAGTACCTGAAGATACGAGTCCCTCCGGCGCCAAGCAACCTTCGTTTCAGGGCTCAGGCCGCCCCGGAGCTATGCTGTGAGGTCGCCTCCGTCACCGAGGCTACAGAGGCCAGCGTCTCCCATCTGTCTCTCGTCCCACTCTCTGCCATGAGGAGGACCGCCGTCTTCTCCGCGACGGGGAGCTTCCGCCATCAGGGGAGGGGGCCGTGTCGTCAAGGCCCAGGAGGTCCCTTGCCACCTGAAGAGATCGGATCTGTGCCAGTCTATTCTGCCATCTGAAAATAATGCGAAAGGGGTGGCCCCAGGAATAGGATATATTGTGTTCCCGCAGATAGGTGGTCACAGGATGAAACTCACGCCGCTTTTGGAGTGTCGAGGCTGCCAGGTCTTGGTATAGTTGGGGTGGTGATCCCGGAACTGCAACGACGAGATCTCCTGCGCCTTTCGGAGAATGCGTTCCTTCAGCTGAAAGTCATGGACGCAGACCAAAATGTCGGGTGGAGGACCCCCTCCACGTCTAGGCAAACCGACCCTGTGAACTCTGTCCATCTTAATGTCTTGGAGGTCTTCATCATCCAGGATTTGAAAGAAGAGAGCTAGAACATAGCCTCGTGGATCACCTGCTTCCCCGTCCCAGGGCACAGCACGTATGCGTATGTTGTTCCGGCGGGAACGATTCTCCAAGTCCTCCCCTTGTGCCTGGAGGTCCAAGTTCTGTTCCGTGAGCCGAATCACATCTTGCTGCAATTGGTGAACATCGTTCGCTACACTCAGGTCGTGATCCTCCAAAGTAGCTACCCTCTCTCCGATGCCATCCACGTCCCTCGAAACCTCGCGGAGGTCCGAAGCCAGTTGGGAACGAAGTTCAGATATGTCCTCCTTAATGGAAGCAAAGAGCTCCATCATAAAGGCTTTGGTCGCGGGAGCCTCATCGTCCTTCGGCTTGGGCGAAACACTAGGCCCAGGGGACGCCGCCTGCTGGGATCCCTTCGAAGGGCCATCTTTACCGGGCTTCCCCTTACGTTGTGTGGAGGACATTGCGTCGCTTCTGCTCGCTCGTGTATTCAGGGCGTGGGATCTCCGTCCACCACCTCCGTTATGACATAGGCCCGACTGCACACCGTCACTGTCCACGTCCTGGCCCAGGAGCAAGAGGCTTGTACCCGCAATCCTCCTGTAGAGATCGTGCTCCCCGCGCGGGGTATGGCGCCCGGGCACCGTGCGATAGAGGCACTCACTCCAACCGCCGCCGTTGATCGCTCTGCGGCCTTCCCCCCTCAGGCCCGCTCCAGTCTATGCTTCTCTACAGGCAGGGTGGCTCCGAAGTACAGGCCCCTAGGGTATCCCCTCGGCATCAGGGGGCCCACCGTAGAATCGTAGTGTCAGGCAGGATTTTCTGTCTTCCCGCAGGAGCGTCGTGCGGTCATCCGCCAGTGTAGCTAATGGCAGTTTCCCGCTGCGGCGTGACTCATCAACCGGGGACGGGAGAGGCAGCACGTCCGTACTCCCAGGTGCCCCTAGCAGGCCCCCAAGGTCCCGGTAGCCCAGCAGCAGCGAGGCAGTTCCAATGGCAGACTTAGTTCACTGACCAAGGATGGGGGAAAGTGCCGCGCGGCAGCGGCTCATGTCGTCTCTGCAAGGCGTTGTGCCCGGCCTCTCCTGTGGGCGCGAGGTAGCCAGCCAGCGGCGCTCCACAGGTCTGGGGGCTCCCGCGGCAATCTCCGGGCGAAGGAGAAACACAGCGCCAGCCGAGCCGGGGCCACCTCAACAACCGGCCTTCCGATGGCGCCCGCCCCTCGTGCCGCAGCACCGGAAATCCGGTCCCCTCACTCACTCGAGGCCGGGGATCTCTAGGCCGCACTCCGCCGCGGCGCACGTGGCAAGATATCACCGTCACCACACCTCCGGGGGCCAAAACTCCGCAGCCGGATCGTGCTCCCTAGCAGCGGGACTCACAGCAGGCAGGAGGGTGTCGATAGCTCGCTGCTCCGGGGGCTAAAACGAAGCTAAGCAGATTTCGGCACCGGAGGGAATGCACCACACGTCTTACTCCGACGCCATCTTGGCCACGCCCACCCGGGTTTGTTTTTTAAAGGGGCGCCTCTGGGCGTACACATCCACCCACGTATAAACTTTGTCGAGTTTATAGTCTATTGTATCTCTACGAAATTTACGCAATTTGCATTCATGCACCTTCTTCTCGTGTTGATCCAAACTGTCATTGACCTCCTTTAGTGTTTTAATTTCACAAAATTTTTTATTTGAGAGAGATGAGCAAGCAGTACAAAAATGAGCGTATATCGTGCATGGTTCCGGTATCAACAAAAGCAAATATGTAAGTATAACGGGAACAGAGGAGGGGTAAATTATCGAGTTCTTCGGCGGTCATCCTTGTGGCTAAATCTCTTTTAAGGTCTTGAATTTCTGTATTTAAGTATATCTGAAAGTTCTTCGATAATCAGTAGTATCAGATCTAAAGAACACTTATTCAGTATAGCGTACCATTTAAACATAAATGGCTTGTTGAATTTGAACAGCATGGGTTTTATGCTATGCGTAATCCTCTTGGGATGCGTTTTACACTGCGGTATTGAATGAGCGTGGTGGCATGTAACTTTTGGTTTATTTCTTTCCTCAATGTGTACTGTAATTGTTTTATGATTTGGCTGGTGGAACCAGGTGTGGCTTGGAATGCTCTGGTTTCTTTAATCAGTGAATATATACTTTCAGCGTCTTCTTCAGTGTATCCTTTGACCTCATCCTGATTGGCTGTGAGATGTGCAATTTCATCAAAATTCATACTTGCTAGGGTGCTGGTTAATGAGTGGGGTTACTGGTATATTTAGGTCAAAAAAGGGGAGATAACCTGCACACCTATTTTCTAAATATAATTCTTTGTGTCAATTCAATAGTGTCTTTGTTTCAGAATACTAAGTTTCCAACACCAGGTGTGGAAACTTAGTATTCTGAAACAAAGATAGGTGTGCAGGTTATCTCCCCTTTTTTGACCTAAATACAACAGTATCGACCACAATACCAGCAGCGTCAGCAACCACAGTCATCCTATTCTAAGTCAACAGTTGGAGGAAGAATTTCCCATTTCCTAAAAAATTGGAAACAAATCACAGCGGGCCGTTGGGTTCTGCAATTAGTTCAATTTGGTCATTCACTGGAGTTCACTCAAATTTCTCCCCTGAACCTCTCCCCAACCTATTCTTTCAATTATGATCCAGCAGGGAGCTATAGAAAGGGTTCCTTTTTGTCAACAGGGGAAGGTATTTTACTCCGGTTTTTTTCGAGTACGCAAAAAGGAGAAAAAATGGAGACTGATCTTAGACCTGAGAAACCAAACAAATTCTTTAAAAAGCAGTTGTTTCGTATGGTTACCATCCAGGAAGTACTACAACTTCTCGATGCGAAGGACTACATGGTATCTCTGGATCTTCAGAATGCCTATTTTCACATCCCTATCCACCGGAATCACAAGAAATTTTTGAGGTTTGCTGTAGCAGGCAGACACTTCCAATTCTGTGTCCTACCGTTCGGACTCAAATCGGCACCATACATTTTTACAAAATGCCTATCTCCAGTATCCACATGTCTCAGGCAACAACACTATCAGGTCTGTCCATATCTGGACGACTGGCTGGTCAAAGCACCATCTCTAGAAGGCGCGTCCAGGTCTTCCGACGCTTGTCTACAGCTTTTCGATCGCTTGGGGCTCACTCTCAATCGGGACGAGTCTGTCCTCCATCCTTCCCAGCGTATAACTTTCCCGGATGCTACTCTCGACACAACACAGAAGAAGGCGTTTCCATCACAAGAGCGCAAAGACAGGCTTCTTTCATTGGCAATTTGCATAAGTTCCAAGAAGTCTCTAACAGTGCGCCTCTTCAAATCCCTGCTCGGGATGATGTCATCATGCATTCTGCTAGTTCCACACTGTCGTCTTCACATGCGCCCTCTTCAGGAGGCGCTCTCGGCTCAATAGGTCCAATGTACAGGTTCATTCGACGATATCATCCGAGTGTTCCATCCATTGGTCAAGGTGGTGGATTTGCCCTCAGAACCTTTCTCAAGGCTTGCCTTTCTTGCTTCCAGCTTCGCAGCATATCATCACAACAGATGCGTCACTGGAATCTTGGGGAGCTTTCCTCCAAGAACTACAGATCAGTGGAAAATGGTCCCAGTCCAAAAGACAACTCCACATAAATCTCCTCCTGTCTATCTTGCTCTTCCGGCATTGCTACCAAGAATCAGGAACTCTCTAGTGCTCGTGCGTACGGACAATACCACAACGATGCACTATCTAAACAAGCAAGGAGGAACTCGCTCTTTAACACTCTCTCACAAGTCGCAAAAAATCTGGAACTGGTTGCTCCTTCACAACATTTCCCTTCGGGCAGAGTACGTCCCAGGAACGGACAATGTTCTGGCCGATTCTCAGAGCAGGCAATAGGAGACGTGTCACGAATGGGAAATTGAATCAGTGGACTCTCGACCGCATATTCTCTCAATGAGTCACCCCTGTCCTGGACCTGTTCGCTACAAGGCAGAACACCAAATGCCAACACTTCGCAAGCTGGCGTCCCCAGAAGGGATCTTTAGGGAATGCATTTTCGATCGCATGGTACAATGTCTTTGCATACTCTTTTCCACCATTTCCCCTGATTCCTAGAGTTCTCAGGAAATTGAAAGCGGAGCCTTGCACACTCATTCTGATAGCCCCAGCTTGGCCACACCAGCATTGGTTCACAGAGCTTCACCTTCTCTCCCTGGAACCACCGATCCAGTTGATACCGTTTCCCTCTCTTCTCACAATGAACCACCAGCAAGTCCAGCATCTGGATTCTACATCTCTCAAATTATCCGCTTGGCTCCTGAGTTCAGAGAATCCTGGACCTAGACATTCCACAGGATTATAGAGCAGTTCTGGCTCGAGCGGACAGTACTAATAAAACATACTCCTTAAAATGGAAGAGGTTCTGCATCTGGTGCAAGTCACAGAAGATACACCGCTTTCATCTTCTCCAGTACAAATATTGCCTTACCTTGTCCATCTGTCGAACTCAGGTCTTGCTCGTGCTCATTAGAGTTCACTTGGCTGCAATATCCTGTTTCTGAAGATCTTCTGCTGGGCCTTCTCTTTGGTCTAACAGGTTGATCAAGCAGTTTCCTAAATGCCTGTTCAGGACTGTTCCTTCTGTAAAAACTTTACCTCCCACTTGGCAACTCAACACAGTTCTTGCTCAGCTCATGAAACATCCTTTTGAGCCAATACACAGAGCTGATCCTAAATATCTTTCCTGGAAAACAGCTCTCCTTCTGGCCCTTACCTCAGCGAGGCAAGTGAGTCAGCTCCAGGCATTTTCAATTCAAGACTCTTTCCTTCAGTTCAAACACGATAGGGTTATACTACAAACAAATCCTAAGTGTGTGCCGAAGGATCCGTCAGACTTCTATCTCAATGAACCTATAGTCTTACGTTCCTTCTTTCCAAATCCTCACACAATGGCAGAAAGAACTCTGCATTCTTTGGATCTTAAACGCTGCCTAAAGTTTTACATTGACAAGACAAAGACCTTCCGCAAGTCCAATGAACTCTTTGTGGCTTACAGACAACCTAGAAAAGGTCTTCCACTCACTTAACAAAGTATCTCTCGCTGGATCTCTGCAGCTATTACGTTCTGTCACCAGCAAGCGTTCCAAGGTCCGAGCCCACTCCACTAGGGCGGTGTCTACCTCCATGGCACTCTTTGCAGGTGTGCCTATTACAGACATTTGCAGAGTGGCACCTTGGAAGACGCTGCATACATTCACCAAGCATTACTGCTTGGATACAGAACTCATGAAGGATGCTGCAGTGGGACAGGCAGTACCTCGTCATCTATTTCGATATAGGTGAGCCTTCTTTCATCCCGCCATCCTTTCTTGTATACGCACATTTCTCTATTGTGTTCCTTAATGGTTTCTTTGATTGCAGTTTGGTACTTTCTATGTGTCACATTGATGTGATTATCTGGTGAATTTGTATATGCTGTAACATCCGAAATGTGCTTATCATTGCTTACTACTCTGATTCAGGCATGTGAATCTATGAAAGATACCCTAATACTAGATAAGAAATGTGTTACTTACCTGTAACTGCAGTTATCCAGTATTGGTATCTTTCATAGATTCACATGCAACCCACCCTCTTCCCTTGGAAGGGCTCATCTAGTTCTCTCAGTGATACACCTACTTCGCACTGTGCTTACGAAAATCTGAGGGACTGGAGGTCCTTCCATGAAGGTTCTAGAGGGTGGTGATAGCTTATTGGCTCTTCTCTTGAGTTTAGTCATTTTTACAAAAGAACATGGATATGTTACTAATTACTATTACTCTATATGTCTAATGGGACATAACTTTATTTATGTACCCGGGACTCCCATCCCGACGACGGGGAATAATTCAGGCATGTGAATCTATGAAAGATACCAATACTGGATAACTGCAGTTACAGGTAAGTAACACATTTCATCTGCTCAAAGGCGTGCACATGCTTCGTTCTCTAGGGGCTTTCTAAGTCACGCTGCCACATAATTGCCAACCTTGACTGATTGCCAACTTTGGCTGATGGAAACGTCTCTGCTGAGCATGGATTGCACTAAATCAGCGGGATCAAGCATGTCCAATATATCCTCCATTGGAGTTGGAAGGATCGGGGACTAGTGCCAGGGTCTAGAGGGACCCGCCTCATCATTCAAATCCCATTGGGAGTCATCATCATTCCCTACTGGGTGGAAGAAGAGCAGTTCAAGCGGCACGCCAAGGGAGTCCTCTGTATCCTCTTCACGCGTTCTGTGCGTGTTAGGAAGGCCTTCTTCAGCCTGTCAAACACACTGAGGTCCATGGCTGGATCCCCTTTGCATTTATGGGGTTAGAGCCCTGCTCGTTGTAGGTCTGGTAGGGCACCTGAGGAACTAGACTGCATACGGGAGAGTGCTAAAGGGTTGGCATAAGAATGTGGCAATTGCATTAGGTGCCTGTCAAAGGGTCCCATGGCATCTGCTTCGGCCTGATGTATAGAGACGTCTGCTGCCTCACAGAATTTGTCATCCAAGGGAAGGACCGAAATATACTCTTCCTCTTGGTACTCATGCATGATGAAGAGCAAGGGACAGGTATCATAGGGTTAAAAGGCGTTGATAGTCTAGGGCACCTAAATAATGCAGGCTCTACTTTGGCAGCCCACAGGGCTTAAATGTGGCACTGGACGACGCAAGTATATTTTTAATGTGCAGCCTCAACCTTAATATGGAAAAAACGGCATGCCGCCTTTGAAAATTGCTGCCCGCCCTCTGACGGGTTAAATGCCTCACCGCATCATGCGGACCATAATTAACAATAAAAGCAAGCCGCGATTGGAGTGCTGACACGCACTCTCGCCGCCGGAATCTAGATGAGACTAAAGAATGTTAAATACAGATAAAACACACTCAAGGTGTAATTTTAAATACAAATAAAGCACATTTCACAGCAGTAAATTTGAAAGAGTACTTAGCTCTGATGGAAGCAGGAAAGAAAGAAGAGGTTGACCAGGCCGCAGTTGATGATATGGACATGAACTGTGTTGTGATTGGTTGAACTTTGTTTTGTAGTAATTTCCTGGGGTTTGGTGGCAAAGGTAGTTTAAAGTTAAACACTGCTTGTATGATTAAAAGAGGAAAGTTTTAAGCATAATCCTTGCCTCTGGTCTTCACATAGAATTGAATATGAGGTTAATCCTTAACTCATACATCTTTCCATCAAGCAGACTGACTTGAATAGAGCCTATATCCTGCAAGACATTTCTGATGGATACATCTGCCAGTGGATTCCTCACCTTGTGAATATCCCCTTGCGTCAGCAACATTCGGAATTTTTCTTTGTAGCTTCGCGCCGACGTGGACGACGTCACAGAGGCACAGCATCGCGCGAGACTCCGCTGACGTCACCGACCCCATAATAGACCCACACCGGCATGATGACATCAGTTCCCTTTTTTCTGCGTCGTCAACGCTAACGGTTTTCCAGGGATCCTCTGTAGCTGTTGGTAACTTTGTTACTGTTTGTTCCTTTCGGTGTCTTCCTGCTTCTTGTCTCCTGTCGGGATGTCTACGAAGAAGACTGGATTCACGCCGTGCGGAGAATGCGGCAAGATGATGTTGATTACGGATTCGCATGAGTGCTGTGTTTGGTGTTTGAGTTCGGACCACGACGTTGAAGAATTTTCTTCTTGTAAGAAGATGAATCCCAATGCACTTAATGAGAGGGAGGCTAAGCTACTTGTTGCCAAAACGAAGAACAAGAAGGACAATAAGAGATCAAGGTCACAGACTCGTCGGTCGAGGTTGAGGTCTCGATCAAGGTCGCATTCGAGGTCATCTTCTGCTCATGCTTCAAGGTCAAAAAAGAAACACAAGAAGAGAAGTCATGAGTCTCGTCATCACTCTGTGAAGGACTCGGGCTCGAGACCGAAGTCGCAGGTAAAGTTGCTTTGCAAGGATGTGGTGACTTCGACTTCAGAGGTTCAAGTCTCCGAGGGTG
The DNA here is from genome assembly GCF_964263255.1 of Lissotriton vulgaris. Taxonomy (NCBI): domain Eukaryota; kingdom Metazoa; phylum Chordata; class Amphibia; order Caudata; family Salamandridae; genus Lissotriton; species Lissotriton vulgaris. Next base: position 1,736,180,964 of record NC_141685.1, read on the forward strand.
AGGCTTCGCCTGCGGATTCGCCAGTTCATTCACCGAAGCTGATATAGAATCCGTCTCCGGTTCCATCTCATTCACCTGGCCAGGAGGGTGAAGAAGAAGAAGAGGAGTCTCCGTTGCCTGCAGGTTCATCAACCCCGGTGCATCAGCCTGAGGTAGAGGTCGAAGTCGAGAAGACTCCGCTCCCTCGAGAGCAGCCTATGGGCTCTTATCCAGCTTTTCCGGCTCCAGGTCAGGACCCTACTCAGTTCCTAAATGCTATGTATGGAGTGTATTCCAGGGCTATGTACCCCTCTGGTGCACCGGTTGGTCCCACGGGTCCATTGGCATACAATCTGGGTATTCCTCAGACTTATGCCCCTGTGCCTCTTATGCCATTCATGCCGGCTCCGACGCCGCCTTTGGCATTTCTCGGCGCCACCGAAGCCTTCAACGCCAAGACCATCGACGCCGACGCCCTCGACAACGATGCCGAATCCGATCCGACCTCATGTTCAGCTATCTGGTCCTCCAGCTTCGAGTTCGGCTCCGGCTCTGGCTCTGTCGGATTCGATTCTGGATCCATCGACGTCTTTCCTGAAGGAGAGGTCGAGGCGTGAGGCCCAGAGGCTTCTGGAAGAGCGGAGGTACCGTGATGCAGACATAGAAGAGGGTGAGCTGCAGGATTCGGAGGATGCTTTCGATGATCTAGGAGAGGCTAGTGGCCTTGAGCTTTCTCCTGATTGGAAATTGGCCTCCGTTTCTGACCTTATCATATAGTTATAAGGAAGGCTGCAGGTTTGTTGAATATAACACTGCCTACTGCAGAGTATAAGTCCAACTTACTAACAGAGGTCCCTCATTCACCTTCCTCGGTTGTCGAGCCTATGCTCCCTTTCAATGATGCTTTGGCGGAGCCTATATTTGAGGTTAGGGAGAGACCACTTACAGCTCCTGCTGTTTCGAGGGCTGTTGCAAGAAAGTACAGGGTGACGCCTGGTGACCCGTACTTTTTATCTACGCACCCCTTACAAGAGAGCCTGGTGGTGCAGGCTGCCTGCTCGAAAAAATCTGCGGGCGCTTTTCCACAGGTTCCTGGGGATAAGGAATCGAAGAAGCAGGACCAGTCTGCGAAGAAAGTCTTTCCTCGGCAAGTATGGCGCTCAAATCAACAAATGCTACTTGTCTGATGGGACGCTATATCCATGCATTGATGGATTCAGTCAAACAGCTGGTTCCAAAGCTTCCTGAGGGGGATAGGAAGGACTTTCAAGAGGTGGTTGCTGACACTCAGGCTGCTGCTAGGCAGGTCATTCAGAGTGGGCTGGACACTGCTGACTCGGTGGCTAGAGTGATGGGATCTTCAGTGGCCACCACGAGAGCTGCATGGCTGAAGTCCTCCAAATTCTCTGCGGATGTTCAAGCTGCCTTGATGGATTTGCCCTTTGATGGGTCAGGTTTATTTGGAAAAAAGGCTGACGCTGCTTTAGAAAGGTTTAAGGACAGCAGAGCGACGGCAAGATCTTTGGGTCTACAGTCCAGGGGCACTGTTGGAAAAAGATTTAGAGGTTTTGGCAGGTCTTCCTTTCGGACCTACAAACAATCGCAACAGCAGCAGCAAAATTTGCTGTACACGTCATACAGGGGCAGGCAAAGAGCTCGTCCTAGAGGTCGTCAAGCTTCCTCCTCCTCCTCTTCCTCCCCCTCTACCCACCCCCTCCCACAGCAGCAAAGCAGCCCTAGATCCGCCATTCCGGATCATGCGGGTCCTGTAGGGGGTAGGCTTACCTACTTTCTTCGGGATTGGGAATCGGTTACGTCAGATCTTTGGGTTCTCAATCACGTGGAGAATGGGTATGCTCATCCCTTTTGGGAATTTCCCCCAAATTACCCTCCTTGACAAGGTTTTTGCTCGGAAGACCACCTATTGCTTCTGCAGGAGGAAGTCCTGGCACTGTTGAGAAAAGGTGCAATAGAGGTGGTTCCAGAGCAGGAAAGGGGTCAGGGATGCTACTCCCGGTATTTCCTGATCCCCGAGATGGATGGCAGACTTCGTCCAATCCTGGATCTCACGATCTTGAACCTTTACCTGAAGCAGGAGAAGTTCAAGATGCTCACCCTGGAACCAGGAAGTAAAGTAGCCCAAAGCTACCAAGAAAAAAGTTCCACATCTATGACTATCATAGTCATTATACATAGTCCAAACTGCAGCCAATCTGGCAACATTACCCACAAGAATGTTCTCCTCAGAGTCTCAGGCTCTCAGATTTTCTACCGCACGTCGTGTGAAGGGAGTCTCCCTGAGCTCTGCTCAGTTTTTCTCAATTCTTCAGGAATTTCTACTCCTAGGATGTCTTCTTCAAAGAAATCTTTATTCAGGCCTTTTGAAACTTGTAGTAAGCTCCAGCTTTTCTCTGAAGATCCCCACAAGGAATGCTTCTACTGCCTATACCCGGATCACCAGGTGAGAGACTGCAAGATATGCAGGACCTTCCCTCAGAAACCCCTCAGAGACAGAGAGGGCTGTCTATTTCTGTGGCTACAGAAGCTTAAAGATCAGGACAATCCAGTTTCTGAGGTGGGAAGTATTGCCTCTGGGTCATCTGTATCCTCTAGGAAGAGGGCTGCTGAAGATGTTGTGTCTTCTCCTGGGGCCAAGGTGTTGAGGAAACCACAACGCTCTAAGGGTTCTGAAGGGCCTTCCACTTCATAAAAAGGCTACTCCACCTGCTAAGAGCAAGCCTTTGCCTTCCACGCCCCCGCGAAAGGCAGTAAAATCCCTACCTTCTAAGGTAACTTCTGTGAAGATTCTCCCTCAGAAGATGACCCCATCGTCAATGACTCCTTCGTCGACAAAGATTTCCGTTGACGCAACATCTACATCGACAGTGACTTTTTCATCACCAAAGCCTCAGATGATCATGTTGACGGCTCCATCCCCATCAGCGCTGGTCTCCGTGAGACCCATCTTGTCGACCAGAGAGGCAGTATCTACCGTCGGCATCCTTTTGACGTCTAAGGCTAGAAGAATCTCGTCGACGACGGCCTCGTCAACGACCACTTCATCCTCGAAGGTTGAAGGTGAGCTCGTCGTCGAGAACTACATCTTCATCCACGACTGCATCGACGAAGACTACCTCGTCGACTGTTTCACCTTTGGTTACAGTCCCATCGTCCACGCCCCCGTCGACGGCTATCGCGTCAATGCAGAAATTGTCATCTTGTACAGAGCTGAAAGTCTGGTCAGCGTCTACGGCTATAATATCTACACCGTCTACGACGACACCTTATTAGTTGCAGAGACGTGGTTCTGCTCTAGAACCCCTATCCCCAGTGCATCTTTCTCCACATAAGATACCTCTACAGGTTCCTGAACAGCTACTGGATTCGGATGAAAGTGAAGAGGATGACAGGTTTCGAACAGCTAGAAGTCCTTCAGAATTGTTCATAAAGTATCAGGAAGATGATCAAGATGAACAACCTTCTCCTGAACCTGTGGCCCCACCTCAGGATAATATACCTTCAGCTCAGATGCCTTTAGCTTTGCTGAACAATCTCCAGCATATGCTAGATGACTATTACTGCCGGTTCCCGCCATCTGAATCAGCAGAGACTGTGCCACCTACACCTGTTGTTCAAGCTTCCACCTCAGTATTCCGGTCTCCTAGACCACCTTCACCGGTTCCATCGCATCATTCTCCTGAAGCACATTCATCGGATGATGATAGGGAGGAAGGTGAAGTTGATGAAAGATCTCTTATGTCGGAGTGGGATGAGTACCAGAATCAAACCCCTTCTCCTTCAACTCCTTCTGATTTTCCTCCTGTGGATATTGGAGGCTTCCACCTACTCATGGAGAGATCAACTCAAAGGTTCCTTATTCCCTTGGAGATGAAGAAGGAAGAATGCTTCCTATATGATTTTAAGGACCAGCCAAGGAGACGGATACCCCCGATCCCCATTATAGATTTCATATGGTAGGAGGGATTGAAGGTAATGTCAACTCCTGCATATATCCCTCCAGTCTTGCCCCGGCTGGACAAGAAGTATAAGGTGCCCGACAATTCTCCGGCATGCCTCGTAGGGCACCCAAAGGCTGACTCCATAATCGTACAAGCTGCTCAAAGATGGGCTAGGAATCCATCTTCTCCGATCACAACTCCACCTGACAGGGACGGCAGACGGTTGGACTCAATTGGGAAAAGAGTCTCCACCATGGCAGCCACAACAGTGCGTGCGGCCAATTCACTAGCCATCCTGGGTCGGTACGATCGACAAATGTGGTCTGACATTTCACCGTATATCGACATGTTACCAGAGCCTTCAAAGGCTGAAGCTCTGAGGATTTTACAGGAAGGGGAACGTATTCCGGCGGAGATTATTGATTCTGCCATAGTTGTCGCATCCACAGGTTTCAGACAGCTAGCGGGTGCTGCTGTTCTGCGTTGGCAAGGCTGGTTGAAGGCTACATCTTTTTGCCAGGAGGAACAGACAAAGGTGATCGACATGCCGTTTAATGGAGAGGCTGTGTTCGGCCAACACGTAAAAGAAGCCCTACAGACCATCAAGAAAGACACCGAAACGGCCAGATTTCTTGGTACCTTGCAATTTCGTAACCCGCCCTTTTGGGGTGCGAAAGGACGGGGATTGTTCTCCAATCGAGGGAGCTACAGCCAACAGAAATCCTACCAGTCGTATCAAGGTATTCAGCGATACCAGTCACAACGACAGCAATCGTATGGCCAACGCAACACTTCCTATTCGCAAAATAAAAGGAAGCCGTCCTACCACGGAAGAGATTCAAATAAGCAGCTATGAAAAACGCCACCTTCCACCGCTTCTACCCGAGTCCTGTGTAAAAGTTGAGGAAGAATCTCACAATTTTACTTAAACTGGTCCTCAATGACATCGGACAAGTGGGTCCTAGACATCGTATCCAAAGGCAATGCTCTAGAATTCAAAAAGTTCCCTCCAAATTTCCCCCCAAGAGGCCTACCTCCAGCTCATCTCAAAGAGCTGTTTTCCCAAATAAATTTGAAGATACAAAAAGGAGTGTTCGAAAAAGTCCCTCAATTGCAGAGAGGAACAGGATTTTATTCAAGGTTTTTCCTAATAAAGAAAAAATCTGAAGAATGGCGTCCCATTCTCTATCTTCGCTCCCTCAACAAATACCTAAAAAAATTGTCCTTTCGGATGTTAACGCTTCAAGAAATTCTGCAACTTCTGTCGGCAGGGGATCACATGGCCACCCTCGACCCTCAAGATGCGTACTTCCATGTTCCGATTCTCCCAAGGCACAGAAAGTTCTTGCGGTTCAGAGTGGCTGGCAGGGACTTACAGTTCACGGTCCTTTCTTTTGGACTACGGTCGGCTCCCAGGGCGTTTACGAAGGTTCTAGCTCCAGTAGAGGCACACCTCCATCTGGAGGGTATTCAAATATTTCCTTATTTAGACAACTGCCTTATCAAGGCGAGTTCTTTCTCAGACACAGACACCCATGACCAAAGATGTCTGTCTTTATTTCAGTCGCTGGGTCTCTCTACCAACCTCGACAAATGTCATCTAGTTCCTTCACAAAGGCAAACATTTTTAGGGGCAACGTTGGACACGCAACTGATCCAGGCTTTTGTCTCAAACGAAAGGCAGCAAAAGATCCGCAAGCTAGCTCACAAGTTAAGATCAAGAAAGTCTGTTTCAGTCCGACTGTTCAAGTCCTTTCTAGGAATGATCTCTTCTTGCATCCCCTTAATACCCAACTGCCGCCTCAGGATGAAGCCCCTACAAGAGGAGCTCAACCAACAATGGATACAGATCTCAGGATCTGTCGACGATCTCGTTCAGGTCACTCCTTGTTTGCAAGAAGTCTTCCTCTGGTGGACTCCGAAGAAGAATGTAGAGAAGGGATGTGCATTCCGTCAAGAAACGCCAAATTTCACAATCACCACAGATGCGTCCGTCGAGGGTTGGGGAGCACATCTTCAAGGGCTAACGGTCAGCGGAAAATGGAGCCCTCAACAACGGAAGTGGCATATCAACATGCTGGAACTACGAGCCATCTTCTTAGCCTGAAATCATTTCAAACAATCATTCTAGGAGCCACAGTACTGATTCGGACAGACAATACTACAAATATGCATTACTTGAACAAGCAGGGAGGAACGAGATTGGCTCTTCTTTCTCAAGAAGCCCAAGAAATCTTGGATTGGGCGATAAGGCACAGGATCAATCTTTCGGCAGTTCACGTGCCAGGAGTTTCCAATGTTCTGGCGGATTCCCTCAGCAGGTCCACGGTGTCCACTCACAAATGGGAACTGCATCAGCCTACGGTAGATCGAGTTTTCCAAGAGTGGGGTCATCCTGATCTAGACCTCTTTGCTACCAATCGGAACAGCAAATGCCTATTCTTTGCAAGCTGGCTTCCCCACAAGGAATCTCAGGGGAACTGGTCTCAAATATATGCTTACGCTTTTCCTCCGATACCTTTGGTTCCCAGAGTTCTCCGGAAGATGAAGAGAGAACCTTGTTGCCTAATTCTCATTGCGCCCAGGTGGCCTCACAAGTTCTGGTTCACTGAACTTCTCCTCCTATCAGAATGCAATCCCATTCAGACCAATACTGAACCTCCTGTCCATTCAAAACGGTCAGATTTGCCATTTGGACCCTGCATCTTGAATTTGCTCATCTAAATATCCCTGCGGATTGCAAGGACGTTTTGGCTAACGCTCGGGCGCCTTCCACGATAAAGACATACAGACTTAAATGGAAAAGATTCTGCATATGGTGTCAATCTGCCAATGTTCGCCCGATTCACGCAACACCTGAGCAGATTTTACCTTTTTTCTTACATTTAGCAAGATCAAGCCTTTCCCATTCAACCTTAAAGGTCTTCTGGCTGCCATTTCAAGATTCCGACAAGATGGTTCCAATTATCTCTATTCGTCAAGGATAATGCAACAGTTGAGCATTGAGCGAGACTATAGGGGCTTAAATAAGGTTTACCTAGACTGGCGATTGACTGGCGATTTGATGCTGTGCCCGTGCGCTTTTAGGTCAATGCGCAAGCGCATTGACCTAAAATGCGCGTGCACATCATCAAATCGCCAGTCAATCGCCCGGCAGCACTCCTCCCACACCTTTGAAGTGAAGCTTAGCTTCACTTCAAAGGCCCCTGCTGCTTCACACCCTCATCGCCGCTCTCCCCGCTCCACCCCCTCCCCTGCCCGCTGTGTCGCATTTCTCCTCCCCCCTCCCCTTCTCTGCCTTCCCCGCGTCTTGTTTTTTTTTACCCGCTCCGCCCCCTCCCCTGCCCGCTGTGTCGCATTTCTCCTCCCCCCTCCCCTTCTCTGCCTTCCCTCCGTCTTGTTTGTAATATTGGCTCTCACCGCTCCGCCCCTTCCCCTGCCCGCCGTGTTGCATTTCTCCTCCCCCTCCCCTTCTCTGCCTTCCCTCCGTCTTGTTTTTTAAACGCAGCGCTTACAAACATAGACAGCATACACAAAAGCTTTCTCAAAATACAGCACAAGAGAATTCTTCACACACACACACACACACACGCACGCACACACACACATACACACACACACATGCACTTGCAAACAGACTCACATGCATGCACTCACATACACACACCCACATGCACACTCAGACACACACACACATACACACGCACTCACACTCACATGAATACTCCCACTCAGACACACACGCACACAACTAGCACAACTAGCGGCATCCAAGGAGTGTTATGTTTTCCCATTACAAGGAAAGCATGTGCAACACATTTTCTGCCACATACGAGAAATATCACAAACTCTTGCGTAGGATGTAGTTTTATGTTATTTTGGATGCTAAAGTACTCAGAGAATAGAAGAGTAATTAAATACTTAGTTCCCCTAGAGCTTTGACAAGGACATTCTCTGCCTTTTCCAGGAGCAGTTAAATGTGTTTCTTCTTTGCCGCTATGCAACCACACAAATGGCCAAATAGCTGATGCCAATTCACAATTTATTTGAAAAAAAAGTCTCTGTAAGTCAGGAGACAGGCAGGAAAGGCTACAAAAAGAAGGTAGCAAGCCTCACCTGGCAGCAGTGTATTAAGGGGAGCTATTTTTGGTTCATAAAATGAGCGATCACGCACTAGTGGCCCGTGACCAGTTCTTTGCCTGGATAACCTTGATCCAGCTTTTGCCCATGACCAGGATTATGATGCATCAACCGTCTTGTTATTTTGCCATTAACTTTACCAAGAAGTGGGCTACGCTATGGTAACATCACTCAGTGCTTTATGTTATCTTGGATGTCAGAGAAACAACAGCCTTCCCCCTTTTAAACCAGCTGGCTTCATTGCCAAGCTTGTTTCCTTAGTATTGTGACAGCGGAGGTTCCTAAGTATTGAGGACTCCCCAAGGCTTTATGCAGCTCGGTTTCATGTAAGATGAGCGAGTGAGTGAAAACTCCCACTCAGACACACACGCACACAACTAGCACAACTAGCGGCAGGCTGAACACACAAAGTAAATAATAAATAAAAAACAACATGTAATCTTTATGACCGGGATTACACTGCCACTGACAAAGGTAAACAAAAGTTAGCTCAGGATCTGCAACACAGCATGTTCTTCTCTTCGCTCAAGTTTGACTTGCAACTGTGGGGAGGGGGCGGTGTATTCGCCAGAGCACTTCCACCTCATAATCTGGAAGCATAAATCACCCCGCCCTCCCTCTCCCCATTGTTCGGCTCCCATTTCCTGTAAAGTTCAATTCACAGTTTCTGTATTTTGTGGTTGCCTTTACATAGTGCATTACACAGTGAGTTACAGCCCTCAGTTCACGACAGGCGACACTGTTTAAAGCTGTTTTCAAACTTTCAAGCTTTATTACAAATCGCAAAAAAAAGATGTTAATATTTCCCTTCTGTTCTTGGATTTTCGTCACAATAACAAACACTGAATTTAATCTTCACAAAAGTTATTTACAAAAGTTTAAGCTATTGCCATTACAAATTAAATAAATTATTTAACAAATAATTTAACAAAAAAAATAAAAGCCATTGTTATTTGTAATATTAATACATCTAAGTCACGTAAATAAAAAACATGTTGCATTACAAATGCTATAGGTGTCACATTTGCGAAAGTTATAACTATTGGCATTGTAGATGACAGAGCTATTAATTTAGCTATTTTAACAAACACATACATAAAAAAATGTAATTTATAAGACCAATAGCTCAAACTTTCCTAATGCGAGACCTATTGCATTTCCAATGCTTGTTTAAAGGGCTAGTTCGAATGTTTCCTCCTGTCCGTCGTCCACCTCCATCCTGGCATCTCAATGTGGTACTAGTGCAGCTCATGCGGCACCCCTTTGAACCTATCCATAGAGTGGATTTCAAATTTCTATCCTGGAAGGTATCTCTACTACTGGCCTTGATTTCAACTAGAAGAGTCAGCGACATTCAAGCTTTCACCATAAATTCACCTTTTCTGCAATTCACTTCCACTTCTGTGGTGCTACACACAAATCCCAGTTTTATGCCAAACGTGCAGTCGGACTTTCACCTTAACGAACCAGTCATCTTAAAAACATTCTTTCCTAATCGGCAATCCCCTGCAGAAAGGGCGTTGCATACCCTTGACATCAGAAGATGTCTTAAGTTCTATTTGCAGAGGACCGCTACCATTCGGAAAACAGATCAATTGTTTGTTGACTACGGAACAATACGGCAAGGACATGCAGTGTCTAAACAGGCCATAGCTCGCTGGATTTCTGCCGCTATTGACTTTTGCCATCAACAAGCTGGACGACCTTTGCAGACAACTCCAAGAGCGCACTCTACAGAGCGGTTTCTTCCTCAACTGCTCTCTTTGCTGGTGTTTCTCTTCAGCAAATCTGCAGAGCGGCAACTTGATCCAGCAGACACACTTTTACCAAGCACTACTGTTTGGAGGCTGCCAGCAATGCTGATACGTCAGTGGGACAAGCGGTTCTCCGCAATCTTTTCAAATAAGGTGAGCCTCTGTTTTTTCCCTCCTCCTCTGTACTGCTTCTCAGACACTTATTATCATGCATATATAAATAGTAGCATTCTTATGTGGTTGCAAGCTTACATGTGTTTATGCATATTATAGCATTCTTGGTATGTGATTGCATATGCTTTCTATATGCAGGTTTATGTTACAAATAGCGTCTTCCAAGCATTATTTGAATACTGTTGTCTACTCTGATTCAGGCATGTGAATCTATGAAAGACACCCCAATACTGAAGAAGAACAATAGTTACTTACCTGTAATCTGTGGTTCTCTGGTATTGGTGTCTTTCATAGATTCACATGCAACCTTCCCACCTCCCCTCAGAGGCTGGTTTATGCTCTAATTTCTTGGTTACACTCTTGTGCGAGAAAATCTGAGAGCCTGAGCCTCTGAGGAGAACATTCTGGTGGGTGCTGTCGCCTGATTGGCTGCAGTTTGGACTATGTATAATGACTATGATCGTCATAGATGTGGAACTTTTTTCTTGGTAGCTTTGGGCTACTTTACTTCCTGGTTTTATGTTACCAATGTTTTTTTGGTTATTGTGGGCATATTTACTGCTTTTTTATGTACCGTGGGACTCCCACTCCGACAACGGGGAATGATTCAGCATGTGAACCTATGAAAGACACCAATACTGGAGAACCACAGATTACAGGTAAGTAACTATTGTTCTTTCTGACAGGTAGTTAACGAGGGTGTGCATTTTTCAAATCTGATGTTATGGGCAACATCCAACATTTAAGATCACACCACTTAGGTATATTGCCTATCATTGTCACTCATCCTGGTCACCTTTAGAAGAGTCCATATTGTTTGAGCAAACATTATAAACCTCCATTTCATGAATCTACATGGATTGGTCATGTAGTTGATGCAGTAATGATTTTTATGAAAGCAGCATCCGATGTTTGTGAGGCAGGTCCACAACAAGGGTGTGCAAAACTCTAAACTTTCTTGAAAATTAAGCAAAATTATCCAAAATGAATTTTGCTTTATTTTGTGTGAGAATTAAATATGAGGGCAATCCTTCCATTCAAAACTCAGGCATCATGCCAACAAGCATACCGACTTGAGTAGACTATTTCCCGCAAGATATTTTGTGCTTAAACCAGTCTCCTGACTGACTTTTTCTGCATGAGTCAGTCCCTCGATGAGGGTGAAAAGTTTAACACCTGGAAAATTCACAGAATATTGTAAATTTTTGCTGGTGTAATAGAAATGCAGCAAAAAAAATTATCCACAAGTGACTCTTTTATAGGGTTTGAGGTTAAAAATCATTACTTCCCCTGCTGCATCATCCACACATCCTATAAAAGCAAAGAATAACTGGGTATGCTACTAACATAAAGATAGTAAGTGCATCAGCTCTTTTAGGAAAATATGATTGGCCGTTTTGGGACTTAATGGAAAAAAATGCTTCTGGAGATCTTGTGAAAGGCCATAAAGATGATTTCTTACAGTTAGTTATTGAGGGTGTGTGTTTTTCAAATCTGATGTTATGTGCAGCATTTAAGATTACACCACTTACGGACAATTTTCTCTCTATATTTTCTTCATTGTGTGCGGCAACAGATGTTTACGTGCACACCTTTCTAGCTTGTGTGAGCAGCTGAGTGATCAGATGTCCATCTAGGAACATTGACTAGCTACCACTTAAAGGTTGAAAACAAGTATTGGCGATGTCAGTAGGTCTGGCATATAAACAAACGTGGTTGCTATTTCTTTGATTGGTTTAGGCACAGAATAATTCATTATACATGCATTCTGTTACTCATGCTTGCACTCCTGCATCTATTCATCTTTGACTCACTCTCACATTCACGCATTTACACTGCCAAAATAAAATGTATGCATAAACTCAGCAACATATGCAAAATACATAACCGGCATAAAAGTGGAAAAAAGAAACATGCTATTGCTTAAAAATTACATACGCTTGTAAATAACAAAATTAAACAAAGCAGCAGGTGACCGTCTTCTAATAGTACTGTACATACTGTAACGTTTTATATTTCTATCTGACTGCCACGTTTAGAACCAGCAGGTTGGCCATGTTGCAATGATAAAAGCAATTAAACCCTTTGGGCAATATCTTTCCATAGTGGTCAGGTGGTTTAGGTGCAGTGGCTGTACATGTTGCGGTACACTGCAGATGTGAGCGGCAAGCAAGCAGCCAGTTCAAGCCGTCTTTGGAGGTATAGCGTGCTTTAATCATGAAAATAAATGAAGGAAACGGAAAAATATGAAAAGGGACTATAAAATGGGCAACTAAAGAACTGGTCCACCAGCCTTGGCACTGAAGTGCACTCATTTTCAGGTGGCTGTGCACAGGAGATCAGACAAATGTCACTCACATGGCAAGAGAATCAATGATTGAAGTGGTATATATACCACTGGTATATATAGCAGTGATATATATATATATATATATATATATTTTTTTTTTTAATATTATGATCTTGGCCTACAATTAAACTTCTCAGTCTTTTTACTGTGCAAATCGTGTACCCCTAAGGTTTGTCAAAGGGGTGATAAACACAAATATTCTTGTCAAAACACTAATCTTTGAGATTGCATGTAACGAAGGACATCTGCAGGCTTTGGCAGTGTGCAATAACAGTTTACCCTCAAAAGCCTATATGTCTCAGAATAAATAAGTCAGACTACTGCCTCTGTCAGAAATTTTCATAAGAGATAGAACAGACCTATGCCATATGAATGAATGTTTCCCAGTGAGCCAATCAGGTCTGTAGCTTTTGTTATTGACTCATCACTGCAGAAGAGGCAGGCACATACTCTTTCATACAAGGTAAACATCAGTAAATTGCCAACGCATTCAAAATTATAGTTGTCTAAAAATAATATTAGAAATCACCCATAAGAAGGCCTAGCAAGAATTATCATAGTGCAAATCTTCACAGTGGGGTCGAGTCTATCACCAATACCAAATTCTGTGTTAATAAATGCCTGGACAATACTTTTCCCAATGAACACATAAGGTCAATAGTATTTTCCTTTGGCTTCACACCATACGTGACACAGTGCGCAAAAGCTGATAACCAATGTGTATGAAGTTATAAAATTACACATGTGATTAGAAACATCTGTTGAGTCTCTCTCACAGATGTCAACTTCATCAAAAAAACTACAAAGACCGCTGCAAAGGATTCTGGTACTTGCAGTTTTTCTAAGCATTGGTAGACTATAAGCACGGCCACTGGAATTATGTGATTTAGAGCTTTCAGCATTTTCCCTTGGCGTGCTTAGGGATATCTCCCCGAGGCCTAGTTCAAGTCAACTTATCTACCTACTGCTTCTCTCCCTACAGAGAAATGGACAATTCCAAGAGTTGGACGAGCTAGGCTCACTTACGTAATGTGACATGCTTCATCATTTGCAACCTCGTCCCACCCTGGTGAGATGCCACTACCAGGGCGGACTCGCCCTCAGTGGGAGATGACCTCAGGGAGTTCCTACAAATTTCTTACTTTCTGTGGATGAAATACTTGGACCCAGATCAGCAATTAAAAAAGCCTTAATATATGCCACAAAGTATCCTCTTTTAAGGTGGTATCCAAGGCTTGAATGAAACGTACCATAAGGTATTCTCAGAGGACATACGTTGCCTGCTATGACCCTTCCTACCACTGAGCCGTTTTGGAGAAATGTTCCTGCCATTCTACTAGAGCCTACAATCTCAGGCATTCCTCAGGGCTGTGTATATGTATCCCTACACTTATTTAATAATAGTGGAGTACCATAAAAACATTGAGAGGACCTACCTCTCTTCAAAAAGTCCCCAGAAACCTAATACCTAGTTCAAGGAGACACAAAACAAATGTATGTGTAGCAGAGGTAGTAGAACAAAAACTGGAAACCACAATGGTCTGAGTTCCCATAATGGTAATACCCTAGGGAACTGCACAGTGACAATACTGCACATTAAAAAAAACGTTATAAAAATATAACAAACGAGGCACAAGTGATATAAAAACACTCCATATTGAACATTTTTAATTTATTTTTGTCCTCATTCACCCGGGTTGATAAGAAAAGACAATATTTATTTTCCTCAAGGGATCTCCCTTTGATTTGCAAACTCCAGAGTTTTCTTGTCTTTTCTGGTCCAGAAAGGGTCACTCTAAACCTCACTTATCATCCCCTATCATAGGAGGCTTTAATATACTCCATATTGAGCATGTACAAGTGGTAAAAAGCACACATGGAGGGAGGCGAACCATACATAATCCTAGTGTGCTTTCTTTACCTAGTGTCCAGGGGCTCATGGTCTGTTCAGGGTGGACGCCTCCTATAGTCACACACTAATAGGTCTGATACTATATTAGAACAGAGAAGGAGGGGAGAGAAATAATTGTACAGGAGACAGTGAGTTAACATACTGTCCCTCAGTGCCTGCAGAATGCACTATAGGACACTCCTCAAGTGCTCAAACAGTAACGCAGTGTCCAATACTAATTTGTAGGCACTGCTCTCTTATTGTATCCACATCATATCCTTTACTATGTTAAGGTAGGGCACTCAGTTAAATCCTACTGTGCCCCAATGAACAGCCGACTGGTACCAGCAAGGTTGTAGCAACACCCATTTCTATTTAACAGTAAAAAGGCTGTCCAAGCTAGCCAATCCGCCTGTTGTGTTAATTGTCAGTTTGTGTTATAGCTAATGATTTCTACCTGCTTTGGACCGGGAGGCCCATGACCACCAAAATCTGGAAGGTGTGACCCCGCCCATCACGTGCATTTGTTTCAAGGTTAATGGTCACATTAGTGGGCACATGGTCCCAGAGTGTGGGATCACGTCTAATATGCACAACTGGATATCGCCATGGTGGCCAGAGATGGTGTGGAACTCCAGTCCGTCCCTGGAGGAGCGTATGCTTCCGAACTGGGGGCACTGCATTGAGCGTGGCCGCGTCAGTTGCATGCTTCACTCTCCTGTAGGAACCAATAACAGGCTTCCATTTTTGCCTAGGATCCTGGGTAACGAAGTCATCCTAGCCATTTCATCGTCCCTCTGGTGTGGTGGGTGGCCACCAAATGGGTTCCCACAGTACCTCCCCCAACAAGGGTCCCATGGCAACCAGCATCCTACCCACATTTTTTTTAGAGAGAGGCCAGGGGTGGGGAAGAAGGAAACAATCATCCTTTACACCTACCATTCAACAGTTACCACAAGAAGAAAATGCCTTTGAACATGTGATTAATGTAGGTCTGGACTCCTTGAGACAGGTCAAACAGGATACATTTCAGATTCTCTTGTAGGGGATTTCCATGTATAGCCATAATCACTGAATAATCCTGCCCACATGTGGGGATCCCTGAGAATTTCTTGATTATATATCTTCTTAAGTGTAGAATTTCGCCTTACTTTAGGAATGCCTGCAAAGACACTTAAGGAAAGGACAGATTAGCCAGCTTATATACATAGGCTGCAATGGCCGAAATTTTCATCATGAAGTCAAAAAAGGGCCAGCACAAAGCATTTGTCAAAATATGTTTGTAAACAGCATAAATCTCCCTCACAAACCCTTTTTTATGATAAAAATTAAGGAGAAGGAGGGCAGTGTAGCCTCATAGGCTGTCATTATTTGTCTAAAAAGAGACTTTGCCTTTAAGAACCCAGAGACCGCCAGTATCCCATCATGCTCAGCAGGTTTCAGTTACTTCAGTGCTTTCTTGCAGCTCCTGCTGACAGACCCTAGAATCACTCTGCCTTTCAAAGGGGTTTCTCTTCCAAATTCACCTGTGAATTTTATTGGAAACTACTTTATTCAATGTTTTTCACCTCTCTTTTGAATTTGTACAACTTTCTGACAGGAATGTGTTTTTTATCTTTAAAAATGCCTTCTTTATTTGATAAATGCCCTTTTTGTGGGAAGTTTTCCAGGCTAACCCTACAAGATAGGAAGAAGATTGCCCTTCAGGGCACAGAAGAATAGCACAGGAAGTAGAAACAGTCTGCAGGTAAGCCTTCAGAGTGAGGAGAGGGGCATTCCTCTACCAGGGCTCTGTCATCTACCTCTAGTAGATGTGAAACAGCCAAAAAAGAGGATTTTTGCTAAAAAACGCATTATTCCCTGTCGACATCGATACCAGGTACGGCACCGCCCTGTTCGCCATCAACACATGGATCGACGCCGTGAAAGAGAAGGAGACCTATGTCAAGATGGGGTAGGTCATTGTCGAAGATTCACCCGACGTTGACGCATAGTCGCACATCATCGTCGAGGAACAGAATCCTATTGATATTGAGAAGTGGTTTGAAATTGAGAAGTAGTTTGACGTTGAGGAGACACCGACGATCGACATTGAAGAGGCGCCGATGATCGACATTGAGGAGCAGATCAATGTTCAGAACACGCCAATGAAGAGGAGATGCATTTCTCCCTCACCAGGGTCAGACTATTCTAGGGCGTACTCTCCATCCTCACCCATAATCTTGCCAGCCTCATCTCCTCCTCCACCTCTGCTGCCTCCTCCACCTCTGCTGCCTCCTCTGCCTTAACACCTTAGCTGCGTGTAAACATTTCTCCCCAGTGCTGCGCTGTCCATTAGAACTAGTGCTGAATGGACGTTCAATGGTCGTGCGCAGCACTGGGGAGGTAGCGCTGCTGACGACCATTGGCCGTCAGCAGCACTTAAGGGGTTAAGCTCCAATTCTTACTGCGCCAACACAAGACCAAGATCGTACTCCACAACGTGCCATTGTTCTTGCCATAGGACACGACAGTCCTCATCAAGACAACCTCATAATCATCACCTTTGCTCACATAGATCCACAGCACAATCATTATCAGGCTCTCACCTTCGCTCCGGATGTTCTTCCTCCACATCTACAGGACGCTACTCGCCTACCCTTACAGACTCTTCTTCAACTAGAGTGGTATTACCACCTTCCATGAGGTCTTAGTGAGAGGGCGGCAACATTAAATATTCAAATGTCAGTCCCTACAGCTTTAACATCAGTGATATTTGAGATGCTTCACCAACGCACGGTTTCCAACCACTCCTTCTTCTAGTACCAGGCCTCTTTGAACCAGCCATGGAACTCTTTGATGCCAGTCTCAGCCAATTCGGCTTCATCCAGGCTGCTGAAGAAGTACAGGTCTCCTGAGCAGGATCCACTCTTCCTGCGTTCGGACCCTCCTCCAGACAATTGTAATGCTAGCAGCACAGAAACACCACGCTACTGCTCCTGCCTCCTTAATTCCACCAGATAACGAGAGCAAGAATTTAGATTGGGTGGGCTGCAAAGCATGTGGCACCGCTGCCACGTCCATGTAAACAGCAAAAGCTGCTCTTCTCTGACAATACAACAGAGAGTTGTAGGAATCTGTCCAGAAGTTTGGTGATGATCTGCCCAGAAACAAGCAGTAGAATTGCTTAAAACTAATCAACGAGGGTTTGATGGTCTCAAAACAGGTAAGTGCAGCTGCTGATTCTTCTCTCCTAGCCACTCCTCAATAATGCCATGGTGTGGGGTCCTCTGTAGACCTGCTTGGCTTCGCCTCACATCTTTGAAACCGGATTTACAGCACTGGATCATAAACCTGCCATTTTCTGGTCCCACCCTATTTGGCAACCACACTGATGATGGAATTGATAGGATGAAAGCCGAAATGGACACCCTTAAGGCAGTTGGCCTAGAAAGGCCCAAAGAACAAAGAAATAATCAAACCCCTCCATGGTATCAAGGGCAACGGCAACAACAACTGCAACAACCCTATTCCCAGCAGCGAAGACAGCCTAGGGCAAGAGCCTCGCAGCAACGAGCACAAGGCTGAAAGTCTACCAAAGGCTCAAAACCTTGAATTGTTCCTTTCCCCTCTTTCGTTTACCCATTCCGGTAGGGGGAAGTATTTCACATTTTCTGGCAGAGTGGCAAGAAATAAACGGCGCCTGGGTACTGAATATTGTTCGCAATGGATACTGTCTCAAGTTCTTTTCCGACCATACAATCAAAATCATCTAATAAACTTCTCAACATACTGAGGTTAGAAATCAGCATCTTGTTTCAGGAACAGATGGTGGAGGCTATTCCTCCCCATCAACAGGGAAAATGCATATATTCCAGATCGGAACATCGGGAATTCTTGAGGATTGTGGAGGACCACTACCAAAACCAAGAACTACTGCTCAATGTGAAGTCAGGAACCAGAAAATTCTCTAGGCTGCCCACCTCAAGAAAAAGCGGATCCTCATCTATCCATATCTAGATGATTGTCTCATAAAGGTGTCAAACATTCAAGAAGTACAACTTCATTTCAACTGGACATGCGGTCTTCTCCTACCCTTGGGGATTCATGTAAATCACAGCAAGTCACAACCAATCCCTGTTTAGACCTTGCATTATCTGGGGGCCTCCATCAACACTGTTCAAGCGTCCTTCGGAGGAGAGACTCTAATTGAACCATCAGAAATGTCTCATCTCTCCTCAATTTGATGGCCTCCTGCATCTTCCTCACTCCGAATGTTCATCTCCCCATGCAACCTCTCCGGGAATGCCTCGAGGACCAGTAGGATCAGCTAACAGGAAAGCCACCCGTGGGCTTAATGACGAAATACCATGGGTAGCCCTAAATGATATTTAGGTTCACCCAGTGGATGTCTATACCCCCATCCTCCCAACATACCTGTTTTCCTCCCTCTTCTCAAATGTTAACTTTTATAATCAGTGAACCCATAGCAGGGACTGTTGTGGGATGTGATTTGACAGAGCCATTGTTACTGTTTTAATATGATAAGAACCACTTTGTTGTTCATATGTTCCTTCTCTAGTGTGTGATTATTATAATTTTTTCACTCAAGCAATTTAGTCTGCACTGGAAACAGGCACTACAGCCCTTCCCTAACTCATTTGTTATGAGACAGGACCTTCCCGTTTTTTTCTTACCAATACTCCTGGGAAATAGACTTAATTTCCTATGATCCTTGGCAACATTGGAAGCCTGTTATTGGCTCCTACAAAAACCATGACGTTTGCAATTGACATGGCCATGCTCAATGCTGTGCCCTGACTTAGGGAGCACAAGTTCGTCCTGGGCTGGACAGAAGCTCCAAACCACCTCGGGCCACCATAGTGATAACTGGCTGTGATCTCACATGCACACTAATGTGACCATTAACCTTGAAACAAAGGCACCCGATGGGCGGGGCCACATCCCCCAATTCAGGCCTCCTGGTCCAAAGCAGGTGGAACTCAGTTATAACACAAACTGACAATTAACACCAAGGGTGTATTGGCCAGCTTGGACAGTCCATTTCCTTTTAAATAGAAACCGGTGTTGCTACAATCTTGTTGGTACCAGTCGTCTATTCAATGGGGCACAACAGAATCTATGTGGGTGCTCTACCTTGACATAGTAAGTTATATGACGTGGATACAATAAAAGACCAGTGCCTAAAAATTAGTATTGGACATGCTCCGGAAGATCTTCCGTTGGATCCCCACCGAAACCAGAAGAACGGTCGCACAAGCCCTCGTCACCAGCCGACTGGACTACGGGAACGCCCTCTATGCTGGAACAACCATCAAACTCCAGAACCGTCTCCAGCGCATACAAAACGCCTCCGCATGACTCATCCTCAACATTCCTCGCCACAGCCACATCTCAACCCACCTGAAGAATCTCCATTGGCTCCCCGTCAGCAAAAGGATCACCTTCAGAATGCTTACCCACACACAAAAAGCACTCCACAACAGAGGCCTGGAATACCTCAACAGCCGACTCACGTTCTACACCCCCACCCGCCAGCTCCGCTCCACCAACCTCGCCCTCGCCATCATCCCACGGATCCGCAGAGCCACCACCGGAGGAAGATCTTTCTCCTACCTAGCAGCGAAGACCTAGAACACCCTCCCCATACACGTAAGACTGAACCAGAACCACCTCAGCTTCAGGAAACACCTCAAGACCAGTACCAGCACCCCCCCCCAGCGCCTTGAGACCTCAACGGGTGAGTAGCGCGCTCTATAAATTTACTGATTGATTGACACTACTGTACTGTTTGAAGACTTGAGTAGTGTCCTATAGTGCATTCAGCAAGCACTGTTTACTCACTGTCTCCTGTACTATTATTTCTCTCCCTTCCTCCTCTGTTCTTATATGGGATCACACCGATTAGAGTGTGATTTGGGAGGTGTCCACCCTGAACAGACCATGAGGCAACTACCCCCTGCCCACTAGGTAAAGAATCCACACTAGGATTATGTATGGCTCCCCTCCCTCCACATGTGCTTTTTACCAGTGTGCATGTGTGCTATGAATGAGTGTTTTATGTCACTTGTGCCATGTTTCTTAATGTTCTTACAATGTTGTTTTTAAGGTTTAATATTGTCATTGTGCATTTCCCATAGGAACTTAGACCATTGTGGTTTCCAGTATTTTTTCTCCTACTACCTCTGCTACACATATATTTGTTTTCTCTCTCCCCCAACTTGGTATTCGTTCCTGGTGACTTTTTGAAGAGAGGTAAGTCCTCGTGATGTTATTTATGGTGCTCTTCACTATTATTAAATAAGTGTTGGGATACAAATATTCAGCCCTGAGGAAGACCGAGACCTATAGGCCCTACTGGAAAGGCAGAAATATGTTGGCAAGACAACTCAGTGGTATGTAATGGCCATAGCAACCATGTACGTCCTCTGAGAATACCATATAGTACTTTTAATCAAGCCTAGCATACCACATGAATAAAGGATTCTTTGTGGCATATCTTAAGGATATTATTGATGAACTGAATCCATGTATTTTATCCAGAGAAAATAAGTAGTTTCAAACAAATCCCTCAGTTCAGCCCACCCCTACCCTGAAGTCAAGTCCGCCCTGGTCGTA
Organism: Lissotriton vulgaris; assembly: GCF_964263255.1. NCBI lineage: Eukaryota > Metazoa > Chordata > Amphibia > Caudata > Salamandridae > Lissotriton > Lissotriton vulgaris. Next base: position 1,736,201,829 of record NC_141685.1, read on the forward strand.
TCAACTCACCAGGGTGGTACAAGATGGCAAATGGTGAAGCATGTCACATTACGTGAGTGAGGCCACCACATCCAATTCTTGGAATTGCCCATTTCTCTGTAGGAAGAGTAGCAGTAGATAGGTAGGTTGACTCAAACCATGGCTGGGGAGATTTCAATAAGTACGCTAAGAGGGTGTCAAGTGTTTCTGAGAGGCAGGCGTGAACCCAATATATTGCCTCTTCTCTGTCTTTGGTGTTGTATGGTACTAATGAGGTGATTCCTTTGTACATACATTGTTGACCTATGCAAAAATGCCAAAATAAGGAAGCAAATCTATCACAAAATGTTCTGCATTGTGCAGCATAATTTGTCTTTTCTTGTTGCATAATTTAGTCCACCCAGCCACATAATTTTGTTCTCCCCAGCCACATATTTACAATGGCCCTGAATATAAGGAAATAGGAATGTGAAAAGAGCATTACCTAGGTAGTATGACTGTGGGATTCATTTTACTGATCATATTTGAAACTATGAAAATGTGCAACAATAAAAATCTGAGGAGTTTTGAATCACACTTTCACTTAGGAGCAAGCAGAGTAATCCCTACAGACCTGGGCCATAGTGCCAGTGCACCTGCTGCACAATTTCTATTATTTCATCACTTTTATTCAACAGCACCCATCACAATTGTTGAAGACAAAAACGACTTTTCTCATGAAACCTTGGGATAAATGTAGTACAAAAACTAGATTGGAGTGAACATCCAATCAGAGTGCAAACAGTCCAACATAGTCTTTCTTCACTGGCCCTTTGTCCTCTTTCTTCGGGTGAAGTCAGCCATAGGATCAACTTCATGCATCTTGTTTATTTGCATCAGATCCTGCAAAGACAAGGAACATTTTCACCACCAAGGTCTTCAACCACTAAAGCCTGTAGGGGGAAGAATAGCAAAGAGCAAGCAATTCTATGCAATCAAGAACAACATTTTAATAATCAATTGTAAATGCAAGAATTACTTACTCGAATACAGGGAGGGGATCTCCTTGAAGGAATCCTCGCCTCCGAGTCCTTAATAGAATTGAAACTTTCAGTTTCAGGACATTTTTCATTCTATGTCAGGACTGGAGGCGAGCATTATGCTAGTTTGAAGCTTCCTCACAACGAGGTGAGCCATGTTAAGCACTGGCTTGAAATAGAACCTTTTAAAGGTTGAGTCTGAAGACCAGTCTGCCTCGTTGAGGATATGCTCCAAACGGGTGCCTAAGCCAAATGCTTTAGAAGCCATAGCACCTCTAGCTAAGTGTGTTCCAAAAATCTAAAGATTGATACCAGCCTCCTGTATTACCCATCGAACCCAGCTAGCTATAGTGGGGGAAGAGGCAGCCTTAAAAGGTTTACGAAGTGCAATAAGTAGCTGTTGCTCCCCGGGAGGGCAAACCTCCTCGGTCATTTCCTCATATGCTTTCGGGCATTGCACCACGCACAGTTTGGGGAGTCTGGGAATTCTGGGTAAAAAATTACTCTTGTGTGACACTTTGTTCTTCTGTGGAGAGTAGAAAGTTACCCTGGTTGGGGAAAAAATCCTGTCTGTGATATCTAACTCCCTCTCATCAGAAACACGATGCAAGATATGAGACACCTTAACATAGCCAATTTGGCTGACAATTCTTTCCTAGACAAAAACCGATTAGGTTGCCAGGAAAGAAATAGATCAAGGACCTGGTTGACGTCCCAGAGAGCCGAGTAGCAAGTTTCTGAAGGAAGAGAGAGTCTGATACCTCAGAATAATCTGCATATTAGTGAGTGTTCTTCCACTGCTGTGTCATTGATCGGGGTATGCCCAGCTGAAATGGCTGACCAGAAGGTGTTAATCGATCTGTAAGCCAAACCTTTATGAGCTAAATGGGCTAGAAAATTGAGGATGTGGACTACATCTGCGTCCAAGGGATTAAGGTCCTTTTGCATTCACCAACCGGACCATCTGCCCATGTGGATTTATACCTCTTGACAGTACTTTCTGGCCACGCTCTCGACATGAGGATCTCAGCTTTTTCTGAAAGACCTGGGACCTCCCAATTTCTCGGTAATCCGCCACGCCATGAGTCACAATGAATTCTCCTGAATCTGTGGATGATGAACTTGGTCGGGACTCTTGAGGAGAGTCGGTAACTGGGAGAGTAGGATTGGAGAATCCCAAGAAAGTTCCAGTAGAACTGGAAAACCAACTTGTGACCTCCCAACGGGGGTGATCAGAACTATTTCCTCCTCTTGTCTCCTGACCTATGCTGCCGCCCTTGTGATCATCGCAAAAGGGGGAAAAGCGTACCGTTTCTTCCGACTCCAGTCCTGGAGAAACGCATCTGTGGCCACCGCTAAATGAGTCTGGTCTCCAGCTAAAGAAGTGGGTGGTCCAATCTTGAGGCGAACAGGTCCACTGAGAATGGACCCCTACTGGGTATTCAGAGTCATGAACACTTCTGGATCGAGTTTCCAAAGGCTGGAATCCTTGAAGTTGCGGGATTGAAAGTCCACTGCTTGGTTCTCCCGGCCTGGAAAGTACTCCGCCATGACTGACACCTGATGTTCCAGATAATACTGCCAAAATCCGTCCGCCAGGTCTGAAAGGGCTTTGGATCGTGTGCCCCCAAAGTGATTGATATATCGGACTGCTGAAATGTTGTCCAACTTCAGAAGGATACATGACTGAATAGACTCTCCTGTCCAACAGCGAACTAACCTGCTAGAAGTTCAAAGCAATCTACATGAAACAGTCGCTCATCTTGAGACCACATGCCTCCTGTAAAAATAGTGCTGCACCTGGCCTCCCCAGCCTATCTTGCTGGCGTCAGACTCTATACTCAAATCGGGTGTCGCCCGAAGATCGCCTGGCCATTCCAGGCCTCCATCTGGACAAGCCACCATTGGCTTTCCTCTCGAGCCTCCTCGGACAGTGTCACCTTGTGAGAGTAGGGGTAACCTTTGCATAAGTGGGATGCTTTTAGACGTTGTAGGACCCGATAGTGGAGCGGGCCCGGGAAGATGGCCTGGATCGATGAGGATAGGAGTCCCACCATTTGTGCTATCCGTCTGAGAGTCTGCTTGGACAGAGTACACCTTAACTTGTGTAGAATTTTCGCTACTTTTCTGGGTGGAAGACTTAGTGTCGAGGTGGTGGAGTCTATCACAAAACCTAGAAATGTCACCTTCAGTGAAGGAGATAGGAGTGACTTCTTCTCGTTGATCACGAAGCCTACACTCTGCAGCTAATTCACCGCCAGCTGGAGGTGGGAAAGTAATTGACAAGGACAGGAGTCCATTAGAAGCAAATCATTTAGATAAACCATCATTCGTATACCTCGAGTCCTGAGATGTTCCACCACTGGTTTGAGCACCTTGGTTAAGCACCACACGGCTTAGGAAAGACCGAAGGGAAGGGACGCAAATTCGTTTGTCTGGTGCTTCCAAATAAACTGAAGGAAACTGCTGTGAGGTGGAAAGACTTGGACAAACAGTTGGCATCCTTGAGGTCCAAGCGGACCATCCAATCTAGAGGTCTCAACTCATTCCTGAGGAGATGGATCCCCTCCATTTTGTAATAGTGGTAGACCACTCACTCGTTGAACTCGCTTAAGTTTTTCACAGGTCTTTGACCTCCATAGGTCTTGTTGACCAGAAAAATATTGCTGATGAAACCTCACTGGTGGGGGAAGGAGTGAAGAATGGCAACCTTGGAGAGAAGGGACGGGACCTCTTGGTCCACCAGAGCAGCATCCTATTGGGAAAATTGGATGGGACGAGGGCAGACCCGATGGAAGGGTTCCCCGAAAAACTCTATGTGGAATCCTTGAATAGTAGAAGGACCCACGCATCTCCCGTGATGGAAGTCCAAACCCGTAAAAAACCCACCAGCCACCCCCCTACATTTCAGTGGGAAGAAGGAAGTACACTCACCAGGACTTGAGGAAGTTATTGCTCCTCTGTTAACCTCTGCCCTTGCCACGACGCCCCCTCGTGGGGTAGAAGTTTCCAAACCTGGTTTGGTCCTGGTACTGTCTGGGGCCTTGCCCTTTCTGCTGGTATTGGTTGGAGACACAGCCAATCGAGCGACCCCTACCTCGACCGGCCCCGCGGAAAACCCGAAGCAACACCCTCTTGATGGTCGTCTGTGCCTAGTCTAGGGAAGTGAAGGTGTTGACAAATTTCCCTAATTCTTTTACGAATGGCTTTCCAAAGTGCTCTCCCTGTGCATCCTTCCCCAATACGGGGAGAGGGAGTGCTTTGGCAAGGGGTGCCATACCATACCTCAATTGTGAGTGGCTCCCTTGGCGCTGTGTACTCTCTCAGCGGGTATTCTGAGACTCCAGCGTATATAACTTGGATCCTTCCCAAAAAGGGGAGAAGGAGTGCTTAGTTTAAGGGCACAAAAGGACAGGGGGCTAGGTGGTGAAAGCAGGCAAGGGGAGATATTCCAGGGAATGGGGGGTAGGAGCAGGAGAAGTAGACAGAGAGTGTAGAAGGGAAAGAGGAGGGGAGGATTAGAGACCCAGCAAGGCAAGAGGAGGAGGAGGGTGACGGGGACACAAACCGGTAGGCAAGTCAAAGCCCAGTAAGCTGTGAACCCAGGGGGAGTGGTATAATTTCCCCATCTCTGTTGCGAGAGGCTCCCTAAGCGCAGTGGACTCTCTCAGAGAGGTCTCTGAAACTCCAAGGCCTACTTTACTGGATCCTACTGGAGAGGGAGTGCTTTGGCAAGGGTAGCCATACAATACCTCAATTGTGAGTGGCTCCCTCTGGCGCTGTGGACTCTCTCAGCGGGTATGCTGAGACTCCAGCGTATATATCTTGGATCTTACCCCAAAAAGGGGAGAAGGAGTGCATAGTCAAAGGGCACAAAAGGACAGGGGGCAAGGCGGAGAAGCGGGCAAGGGGAAAGATTCAGGTGAGAGGGGATAGGAGCAAGGAAGTAGACAAATAACGTAATAATGCTGAATCGAACAGATAGATAGGAGACAAGGAAAAAGCAGAGTCACAGAAATACGATGGGGGGGGGGGGCAAGACAGGGAGCTGGGGAGAAAAACTGTGCCCAAAGTCCGACTGGGTAGGTGACGGTCAGGGGATAAACCAAGGCCGATCTCCTCAATAGCTGAACAGAGCATCTCCACCGGGCGTCAGACATAGTGCTCGGACTCCGCTGTCAGGTTGGGAATCTGGGCTGGGCACTGCCAGAGCTGTTCCTGGTCTTCGGTAGAGGTGTCCACTGTTTTTTCGAAGTCATATGCCCTCTCCCCAATGTCTGTTACTTGCTGCACTGGGTCTTCCTGGGCAGTCCACACCTGATCCAGTGCATCTTCCTCCTGCTCCTGAGGAACTCCAGTCTGGCGGTCCCTGGGCTTGCCCATGGTGGTAGAGACTCTCCTAGCACCCCTCCACCTCGCTTCTTGTCCAGTGAGAAGTGCTCTATAGTTACAACTCAGACCGTGCTCCCTGTTCAGCTGAGATGCAGTTCCGCTATGTGGTCCAGGGGCCCGGCCTCAGGCAGCAAGGGCGCCATAATGGAGTCACTGCTCCTACCAGGTGACTCCCAGCATCCGTTAAGGGGTGGGTTCTGGTTGGTGGGCTCTCTTCTGTTCGTCGTGCGCCCCCCTACATAGTATCATAGTATCAGGAAGACCGCACACCATTGCCCCTAACTTTGGCCCTAAGCTCAGTGTATTGTGTTTCGATCAAATGGAGAAAACGTGGGCCATATTGCATCTTGCTCAGGACTGACAACATAAAAGGCTAGTGTACCATTGTACCAGTGTACCATATCAAAGGTACACCCTAGACCCAAAGCTCAGTGTATTGTGTTTCGATCAAATGGAGAAAATGTGGGCCATATTGCATCTTGCACAGGACTGACAACATAAAAGGCCAGTGTACCATATCAAAGGTACACTCTAGACCCACTAGCAAAAATGTACTTTCCTCTGTTAATTTGCCTGCATGAGCAAGAGCCACCTGAAGGCTGTGTAGACAGTGCTGAGTACGTCTATTAGACAGGCCACAACTATCGTTAAATGAGTGGCTAAAATGTTCGTAAGACTTTTCAATTCAATATTTATTAATTAAATGGGGTGATTCAAAGCGCACTCCTCAGAGGGTTTACCTGATTTAAGGTTGCCTGTAATGGTCACCCCTCTCAGATCATGGGGTAATCACTTTAGATCACAAGCGCTGTTGTAGAGCACCATTAAGTAGGGTCGAGGAGGGAGGAGTGTTTATAAAATATTTCTGATAGATACATCTGCCTTGTGGATTCCTCACCTTGTGATTCCTCACCTTGTGAATATCCCCCTTGCGCCAGCAACGTTCTGAAAATTCTTTGTAGCACGCCGGCGTGGAAGACGTCATAGGAGCACGGCATTGCGCGCGACTCCGTCTGACGTCACCGACTCCTCATAAGGCCCACGTCGGCGTGATGACGTCAGTTCCCTTTTTTCCGCGTCGTCGACGCTAACGGTTTCTGGGATCTTCTGCGATACTGAAAGTATCTTGTTACTATTTTGTGTTACTGTTTCTCTATTGAGTGTTTCTTCTTCGTCGAGGATGTCGTTGAGGAAGACAGGGTTCAAGCAGTGCGGTTCGTGTGCCCGAATGATGTCGATCACTGATCCGCATGACGTTTGTTTGTGGTGTCTTGGGTCGGACCATGATGTTAAGAACTGTCGTTCCTGCTTCAAGATGAACCCCAAGGCTTTACGAGAGCGGGAGGCGAAGCTTCTACTTGCAAAGGTGAAAGGAAGAGAAGCTGGAAGGTCTTCAAGGTCGGCGTCCAGGCGCTCGAGGTTGAGGCAAAAGTCGCGATCGAAGTCTAGGTCGAGTACGGCTTCGAGATCGAGGTCCAGAGCGAGGTCAAGATCCAGAGAGAGGTCGAGGTCTGGATCCAAGTCGGCTTCGGGTCATGCTTCGAGCTCCTCGAGGAAGAAGCACAAGAGGAGTAAGCATCGCTCTAAACATCACTCTGGCAAGGAGTCTTCGGATTCGAAGAAGAAGTCTCGTAAACATCATAAAGACTTTGTGTCCCCATCTCCTATGCAATCTCATGGAGGTTCCCTTGTTCAGGAGCAGGAACCGGAACTGGAGTCGCACCATTCTTCGGAGCATGAAGAAGAGGAGGTTCCTCGGGCTCCGACTCCGGTGGAGGAGCCTGAAAGTCAAGAGGGCCAGGGTGAACCTTTGCCGGAGCAGCCTCCTTCGGAGCCGCCGTCGGGTTCGCACCCTCCCTTTCCTGGTCCGGGGCAGGACCCTTCGCAATTCCTTAATGCCATGTTTGGTGTTTATGCGAGGGCAATGTACCCCACTGGCGCACCGGTTGGTCCCATGGGTCCATTGTCTTTTAATTTGGGCATTCCTCAGGCTTACGCTCCGGCCCCTTTTATGCCGTTCATGCCGGCGCCTTGTGCTCCTTGGCTCGATACGGCGCCGCCGAGGTCATCGAACGACCTTGTGATTCGGATCGTGGTGCCTCCTGTCCTCCAGCTGCCTCGGCTCCTCGTTCGACGCCGGTTTCGGCTCCGTCGGAGTCTTTACCGGATCCGTCGACTTCGGTTCGCATGGAATGGTCGAGACGCAGAGCTCAGCGCCTCTTGGAGGAAAAGGAGTACGAAGATTCTGAGGTTGAGGAAGGAGAGCTTCTAGAACAAGGGGATTGTTTTGAGGACCTCCATAGCGCTAGTGGCCTGGAACTTTCTCCTGAGTGAGGTTTGCCATCTGTTTCAGATGCACCATCTAAGGACGTGGCACCCTATCATGTCGTGATTAGGAAGGCTGCGGATTTGCTGGGTCTGACTTTGCCTTCTGTTGAGTACAAGCCCAACATCCTCACGGAGGTTTTGCATTCGCCTTCTTCTATAATAGAGCCAACTCTTCCATTCACTGACGCTTTGACTGAGCCTATAAAGGAGGTCTGGAAGAGGCCTTTGACTGCTCCTGCGGTTTCCAGGTCGGTGGCAAGGCGTTACAGGGTGGCGCCTGGTGACCCTGAATTGCTCTCTTCTCATCCTTCTCCGGAGAGTCTGGTGGTGCAGGCCGCTTATTCCAACAGGTCTGCAGGTTCATTTCCTCAGGTGCCGGCAGACAAGGACTCTAAAAAATTTGACCAGTCTGTGAAAAAGATTTTCTCCTCGAGTAGCATGGCTCTAAAATCTACTAATGCTACTTGCCTGTTAGGGAGATATGTTCATGCATTGATGGACTCTGTGAAACAATTGTCATCTAAGCTTCCAGAGGATGATAGAAAGAACTTTAATGAAGTGGTCTCCGATACTCAGGCTGCAGCCCGTATGGTAATTCAGAGTGGCATGGACACGGCGGACTCTGTTGCCAGAATTATGGGCTCTACTGTTGCAACCAGAAGGGCCGCATGGCTAAAATCTTCTGATTTTTCGCCTGATGTACAATCTACCTTAATGGACTTGCCATTTGACGGGACAGGCCTCTTTGGTAAGAAAGCGGATGTGGCCTTGGAGAGGTTCAAAGACAGCCGGGCAACGGCGAGGTCTTTGGGCCTTCAGGCAAGGGGATCTGCTACTAGGAAGTTTAGGGGATTTGGCAGATCCACTTTTCGTTCCTATAACCAAGGCCAGCAGCAGCGGCAGAACCCTTTGTATAAGACATACAGAGGTAAACAAAGGGGCCGTGCTCGTGGACGCCAGGCCTCCTCCTCCTCCACATCCTCTAATAATCAACCCCCTCCCTCAACAGCAAAGCAGCCCTAGATCCGCCATTCTGAATCATGCGGGTCCGGTAGTTGGTCGGCTTACTCATTTTCTACGGGATTGGGAATCGGTTACATCAGATCTTTGGGTTCTCAATCTCGTAGAAAATGGGTATGCACTTCCTTTCCAGGAGTTCCCTCCCAATTACCCTCCTTGCCAGGGTTATTGTTCGGAGGACCACCTGCTTCTCCTGCAGGAAGAAGTCCTGGCTCTGTTCAGAAAAGGTGCGATAGAGGTGGTCCCAGAGCAGGAGAGGGGTCAGGGGTGCTACTCCCGGTATTTCTTGATCCCCAAGAAGGATGGCAGGTTACGTCCAATCCTGGACCTCAGGATTTTGAATCTCTACCTCAAACAGGAGAAGTTCAAAATGCTCACACTTGTGCAGGTTCTTCAAGCGCTGTTGGAAGAAGACTGGATGGTGTCGATCGACTTGCAGGATGCGTATTTTCACATCCCAATCCTGACGTTGCACAGAAAGTATCTCCGTTTTACGGTGGGATCGCAGCACTACCAGTTTGCGGTCATCCCGTTTGGACTTACTACTGCGCCTCGAGTTTTCACCAAGGTGATGGCGGTGGTGGCTGCGCATCTCAGAAGGTCGGGGATTCCTGTGTTCCCCTATCTGGACGACTGGCTAATCAAGGCAGAGTCGCCCGAGAAGGTGCTCCATCACCTGCAAGAGACATCGCAGCTGTTGTTCAGATTGGGTTTTTCGATAAACGTGCCCAAATCTCACCTGGTGCCCTCCCAGCGCAACCTGTTCATAGGTGCGGAACTGGACACTACTGTATGTCGTGCATTCCCTCCACCTCAAAGGATTCGCGACATTCAGGAAATGATTCCTTTATTCTACAATGGAGCGGTTGTTCCAGTCCTGGAGGTCCTTCGCCTGCTCGGTCTGATGGCTTCTTGCATTCTGTTGGTCAACCATGCATGCTGGCACATGAGGGCACTCCAGTGGTGTCTCCGCAGGCAGTGGTATCAACACAACGGAGATCTCGGGGAGTCAGTGAGGATCTCCAGAGATACTGCAGCGGATCTGTCATGGTGGAGTGTGGAGGGCAATCTGTCTCAGGGAAAGCCTTTCCTTCTTCCGCCTTCGGTTGCCACAGTAATAACGGATGCATCCACTCTCGGGTGGGGTGCTCATCTGGGGGATCTGGAGATCAAAGGTCTTTGGTCTCTGGAGGAAAGGTTGCTTCACATCAACCTTCTGGAGTTGCGGGCGATACGTCTGGTGCTCAAGGCCTTCCTCCCTTCCCTTCGCGGTCAGTCGGTTCAGGTCCTTACGGACAACACGACCGCGATGTGGTACATCAACAAGTAGGGAGGAGTAGGGTCGCAGTGTCTCTGCAGAGAGGCTCTGCGTCTCTGGTCCTGGGTTCAGGACCATCAGATTTGTCTGATTGCAAATCATCTGGCCGGAGTACTGAACATTCGTGCAGACGTTCTCAGTCGGCAGTTCTCTGCCGACCACGAGTGGAGGCTTCACCCGGAGGTTGTTCACGACATGTTTCAGATGTGGGGATCTCCTCGGGTGGACCTGTTTGCCACTTGCGAGAATGCTCACTTCCTGTCATTCTGCAGTCTCCAGTATCCGATGCAAGGAGCTTTGGGAGACGCGTTTCAGTTGAGTTGGGGAGATCAGCTCCTTTACGCGTTTTCCCCCATACCCTTGATTCCTCGTGTTCTGAGGAAGATTCGCCAGGACCGGGCCCAGGTCATATTGGTCGCCCCGGATTGGCCAAGAAGGGTGTGGTACTCGGACCTTCTCCACCTCTCCTCTCACCCGCCGCTCCGTCTTCCTCTCAGGGCAGACCTCCTCTCTCAGATGTAGGGGCAAGTTCTACACCCCCACCTCCAGACATTACACCTTCATGCCTGGAGATTGAACGGGGCAACTTGAATTCCTTTTCTCTCCCTCACGATGTGGTGGATGTCATTCTTTCTGCCAGGCGTGACTCCACCAAGTCCATCTATTCGTATAGGTGGTCTAAGTTTGTCTCTTGGTGCAGGGAGAGGGATGTTGACCCTTTGAAGGCTCATTTGTCTGACATTTTGCAGTTTGCTCTTTCTCTGGCACAGCAAGGATTTGCTGTTGCTACGGTCAAGGGGTATCTTTCAGCCTTGTCGGCATTTCTCTGTTTGCCGGATCAGCCCTCTCTTTTTAAGTCTCCAGTAGTGTTAAGATTTTTGAAGGGTCTCACTAATATGTTCCCTCCTTCTCCGTTTGTTGTTCCTCATTGGGACTTGAATCTTGTGTTAACTTATTTGATGGGTTCTCCGTTTGAACCCTTGCACAAGTGTCCCATGAGGCTTCTTTCTTTTAAAACGGTCTTCTTGGTTGCAATTACCTCTGCAAGGAGGGTAAGTGAGCTTCAGGCTCTTAGTTCCAAGCCCCCGTTCTTGTCCATTCATGCTGAAAGAATGGTTCTCAGGACCAGGGCTGCTTTTCTGCCTAAGGTGGTAACTCCCTTCCATCTAGGACAATCCATTACCCTTCCTACCTTTTATCCTCCCCCACACCCTTCCAAGGAGGAGGAGAGGCTTCATCGCTTGGACCCGAAGAGAGCAGTTAGTTTCTATCTTGATAGGACTAAAGACTATTGTGTTGACGATCAGCTCTTCGTTGGTTTTGCTGGCTGCAAAAAGAGCAAAGCGGTGCGTAAGCGCACACTTTCCAGGTGGATTATCCTGTGCATCAAGATTTGCTACTCTCTGGCGGGTAAGGACCCTCCTGAGGGTATTAGAGCTCATTCAACTAGAGCGAAGTCTGCAACATCTGCATTGTCTAGAGGTGTTCCTGTTGAGGACATTTGCAGAGCCGCGACATGGGCCTCCCTCCACACTTTTGCGAAGCACTACTGCTTGGATGCTGAGGTGAGGTGGGACGGCCACTTTGCGCGCTCTGTCCTCCAAGATTTCCTGGTATAGCGGAGTGGACACCCTCCTCCGGGAGTGGGGACTGCCGGGGGGCTCTATTCACAAGGTGAGGAATCCACAAGGCAGATGTATCTATCAGAAGAACAAGTTACTTACCTTCAGTAACGCTTTTTCTGGTAGATACAGTATCTGCCTGTGGATTCCTCACATGCCCACCCGCCTCCCCGTTGTCCACTCTGCTATACCTGGGTTTATGTGCTTATGTATTTATGTACTTATATTTCTAGTATTTAATACTTTTGCTATGCACTTTTTGTGGGTTTTTTGGATTGCGTGTACTGTGTACATTGTATATATGTATATATTTGTTGGTCCGTCCGGGTGCCTCGAAGGCACGGAAAAAAGGGCGGAACTGACGTCATCACGCCGACGTGGGCCTTATGAAGAGTCGGTGACGTCAGACGGAGTCGCGCGCAATGCCGTGCTCCTATGACGTCGTCCACGCCGGCGTGCTACAAAGAATTTTCCGAACGTTGCTGGCGCAAGGGGGATATTCACAAGGTGAGGAATCCACAGGCAGATACTGTATCTACCAGAAAAAGCGTTACCGAAGGTAAGTAACTTGTTCTTTGGGGCCATGCTTTTTACCTAATGATATAGAAATTATAGCTTGTTGGATCTCTACCTCTTTAATGGGGAGATCCAGGTCATTGCACACATCTGTTGGTAAATTACTCATTGGGAGATCAGATATAAGAGGGTTATTTTACTCAAAGTAAACACCAGGAGATGATGGACAGAGCGCTGAAAGTTTTCAGACACACACCCAGTCACAGATCTGGGTTGAAACCATCAACGTTCTTTAGCTCACTTCGCCACCCCAGTTCAGACTCAGCTATATGCAAATCAGTCTTGACCCTGTGCCTCATGGGAACAGTCCAGCCCGAACTGCCAAGCCAAGTATTCCCTGGACCGGAAACAAGCATCCTTGGACCGGTTCCAGGGCAACAACCCTCTTCAGTAAAGTGAGCAAGGGACCCACGTCTGGGCATACCCTGTCAACTTAGGGCAAACAAAGCAAACACAAGGAGATGATGGACGGAGCGCTGAAACTTTTCAGAGACTCACTACCAAACATTTACAATGCATGCCTTTACAACACGGTTTTTACATCGCAACATCCATTACAACGCATGATTTTACAACACAGGTCATCAGAACGCATTTTTACGTTTAACGTTATAACGGCATGCGATGTAAAGGATGTTGCGTTGTAATGACTGCATTGTAATGGTTGTTTCCCCTTTCAGACCCTGGTGAACTATCTAATTACAGACTAATCTCTCTGCTTCTGCCCCTCTCAAATGTTTTTGGGAAGCAAGTTGCCTCAGTTCTTGGATATTAACAACCTTTTGCAGTCCAGCCAATGTGGTTTCCGTCCCAGCTTCAGCAAGGAGACAGTACTATTGCAATTGATAGATTACATCAGGGGCTGGGCTGTGCTTATTATGCTTGATCTATCAGCGGCCTTCAACAGAGTACACCACCCCACTCTGCTGGCCGGTCTAAAAACTATTGTAATTAGGGGGCTTGCATGCAGCTGGTTAGCTTCATTCCTAGAGGGAAGAGGTCAGGAGGTCTGGTGTTCACCTTGTTCATCTGGATCTTGTGAGTTGCAGTTGGGTGTGCCACAGGGCTCTGCTTTTAGCCCGACGCTTTTCTAATCCCCCCTTGCTCTTTTAGCAGAGGCCCTGAGAGCAGAAATAATTTTCTATGCTGATGATACTCAGCTTCTATTCTCGTGGGGCAAATATGCCTCTTTTTTGGGTGAAAAAATTAAAGCCTGTTAAACAGCCATCTTTCAGAGGCTAACACACCATCAGCTCAAATGCAATGCTGAAAAAAATGAGATACTCTTTTTTGTTTCAAGGGCACAAGAAACCTGGCAATCCTTTTGGGCAATGTATACTTCTCCTCCACTTCATAAGGCTAGTTTGGTCAAGAATTTAGGTATTACATTTGATGGAGAGCTTTCCTTTCTACCTCAGGTCAATGCAGTGGTAGGAACTTGTTTTGGTCTGCTGCGCGTGTTAGAAAGGCTTCTGAATTTCCTCTCTTTTTCAGGAAGGAAACAGGTAGTCCAGGCTTTGATCGCATCTAGGCTAGATTGCTGTAATGCAATACCTGGACCCTCCTGACTACATGATTTGTAGCTGTAGGGGGTTCAAAACATAGCAACCTGGTCGCTCCTTAGCCTGTATTTGAGAACATGTTTCTCCATATCTAAGGGAATTGCACGTGCTGAAAGAGGATCCTTTTTAGGTCGAGCATAGCGGCAGCATGCATTCACTACTCGCTCTGCGAGGCATGCAGTAGCAGAGTATGCTGTGTAAGCCTCGCCAACTCTTCGCCCATACTCTTCATTGGTTAGTGTCATTGTCTTTGGTGAATGCTGGCTTCCGATTCGTTATGAGGATTGTTAGTCCCTCCTTGTTACCGCCTTGTCGCCATTTGCTACCGCCCAAAATGACTGAACCTTTTACTTGGCGCGTTACACAGTCTGCTTTATCTAGGGGGTTAGCACTATTTTATTTATGGGCACTTATGGAAACAATGGCGGATGCTATTTTTTTGATTTGTATTCTGAGCATGGCGCCCGCTTTAGCGAAACGGTGCTCAGTTTAATGTTGATCGCGGCGTCCACTTCTGGGACACAGCGTTCTGTTTATTGATTTTTTTTTTACTTTCATAATGAGCGTGTTGCCCGCTTCAGGGACACCGTGCTCTGTTTGTTTTCGTTTAGTTTTTTAAATTTAAAACTGAGGGTTACTTAATTTAATTCTTTAACTTTAACACTGTGCGCCCGCTTCAAGGACACCACGCTCAGTGTTAAAGTTACAAAAAGTAAAAAGAAACCGAGCGCAGTGTCCTTGAAGCAGCGCCGAAATCAGTTTTAAACTTAAACAAGCATTTACAATGCAGTAGGTCTCGCATTTACGCGGTTTAAGCTATTGGCATTGTAAATGACAATGCCTTTAATTTAGGTTTTATAAATCAAAAATAATAGGCATTGTCATTTACAATGCCAGTAGCTTAAACTCGCGTAAATGCGAGACCTATTGCATTGCAAATGATTGTTAAGACCTTGTTGCTTGTACATGGGGCCCTTCATCAGTCTGGCGCCGGCTATCTCAGAGCAAGGATTTGCTTTTATGTCCTGCCCAGACACCTGCAATCTGCCAACCTTTTTTGGCCAAAGTACCTAGTCTTTGGCAGTCCAGGTCAGGAGGCAGGTCATTTTCTTTCTGAAGTCTCTTAATTTGGAACAAACTCCTTTCGGAGTTATGGAACATTTCTGCAAACTCACAGTTCTGGAAGAGATTGAAAACTTGGCTTTTAAATCAAAAGTAATAACGAGATCTCTTAGATAAGTCTGCACCTGTGTTGTTTAGCACCAGGGCACTCCCAGAAGTTACAGTGCGCTCTATAAATGCCAGTCACAATAAATTACAATATGTTACATGTCAAAGACGCCTAGCAGGTGTCCGTAAGGCCCATCTCAGATGGTGTAACTATTCTACTGCCTGCCGACCACCCAGAATCGGTGTCTAACCAGGAAGAGTCAATTCTGTATGGTGCTTCCAGACAGACGTGCCTGCAGAGGGACCGGGCTGCACGAGCGGTCAGGGTGAGTCGCTACCGTCACCAGCTACACAGGGGAGCACCACATTCCTATGGAACAGGATATCTTGTGGAGCTCCTGCCATTTCGTGACCGGATTCAGCCGGAGCCCTACCAGCACAAGTTCTGATCATAAAAAGGGAAGCCTGTCCAGTTGGCCGCACAGGTTCTCTTAATGTGGGATTCCATAAAGTTGAGACACAATGTGCTTAGTTGCACATCACATTCTGGTTCCCCACCAGGGCACCACCAAATTTATGGGGAGCACTCCGAGCTCACACTCACCTCTCAGTCCCCACTACCTGGCCTCTCCAGGATGGAACCTGCCTCACAGCATCACATACCGCCATTATGGTACAGCGAATCAGTCCCTCCCACAGTGGGTCATGCCCCTCACACACAACCTCTCAGAATGAGCCCAGCAAGCTGCCACTGATCCATCGCATACAACCAGAGGGACCCAGCCAGGCAGCGTCTGCATACCAGGCCGCATCGCACCAGCCATGTCCAGTCCGCAGGTCCTGCCCAACCACAGTCACACCCTGGACTCTGCCAAGACCGCGCAAGCCTGACAGACTGCCTCACCTCAGCAGCACCTGGCCTGCAAGCCCAACCCGGCCAAGACTCCACCGGGTGAGATCCTCACAATCCGGGTTTAGGTCAAACAGCCAAAGAGATCCATGTCCTCTGTGTGGTTTTGATGGGTGGGTGCAAAGATATTGCAGGATTTTAGGGTAAGCACATTGGAAACTCTACAGAGCCAAGTCCCCCCATTATGTGCTTCAATGCTACACCTCCATCAATACCTTCCTCTTAAAACCCTCACAGATGAGTAATAAACAGTCCTTCTACTCTGTGACTCATTCCATTCTTTCATGTTCAAACATGTTATTACTCATGTTGTAGCAGGGTTTCCGTTCTCCCACAGAACTGTGCACAGAGATCTAGAACCTGGGTGAGTTAGGGTGACCCAAAACTCACCTTAGTTTCAGAAATCCCCTTACCAAGCTAGCTACAGTGTCTCATTGGTAGTAATAACTTCCCAATGACTTAGACAATCCAGAACATGAACTTAGGGTACCTCAGGTATCGTGGAACACATGAACACTCTTTCGTTATATAATCAGTACAAACCAAAACGGGGAGTCAAAGAACACACGTGCAAGTTTGAAATGTTTATTTTTCAATGCAAGGTTCTCAAACGCAGTATCTTATATAATATCAACATACATATTATAAAAATCAGAGTTATCAGCATAGTCACTAGTCCATAATAAGCGAACGGTGATAGCATAATAAAATGCAAAATCTATAGAAATTCTGTATCACCTATATTTCGCGCACCCTATTTAGCATACTATATTATATCTAAGAAGGTCTCATTTGGGTTTTTAGCAGGGCGGGCCCATACCTCTAATGGTCAGTAGGAGCAGATCACATCAACAGCTACCAGCTCTCTGCATGTGAAGCATCAAGTATGTTGATTCATTCCCTGTAACTCTATCTTAAACCCGCGTAGAGCCCAATGTTGGCAGCAACATTATTTGTATTATGTCTAATGTGGTGCGAGGATCAGGCCTTCAGCAACCTTGTGTTAGGTTATTCTTAGAGGGTGCAGTTCTCAGTGTGCAGACAGTTGTACCAAGTGTACCAAGCACGACTGATATCAGAGCAATGACATATTATTCTCAAATAAATCACATCTTTCGTCTAGGTTGAAAGCTACAATAACAATTAGGTGTCGTGTGCAAACTGAAGCCGAAAGAAAATATGGTGTTTAAACATTTAATAAACTCATGCTAACTTAACACAATATATAGAAACGCAGTAACCATATGACACCCCCCCAATGATCCGAGGACGGGCAAAAAAGGAAAAGATTAAGCCAATACCATAAGAAAGGCAAAACATGAAAGCAGAGTTCAACAATATTGAGCCAAGCTAAATGTATGTAAATGTATATAAAAATCAATAATACAAAATATGTATGAATGCCTATAGTGGCCACACAAAAGTATATATATAAAAAAAAAACTTGAACTTGAGGTCATTTATAAAATCATAGGCCCAGAACATATAAAAGTCCAATGTTCGTAATAGAAAAGGCACCATTCAGAATTACTAAAAAGTCACGTGCCATAATAGTGAAAGTCTCCAAAGCCACTCATGGGTGGATAGAATATGCAAAATAGGTAGCCACAGCTTCCAACATGAAATCACTGTCATCATCCGAAAACAGTTCAGCCATCCAATTAAGTAATGGGAAAGAACATACGTGCTCCTCCAGCACCGAATCCTCTAGCAACATCAGAGGACAACTCAGTGGGTTCTCGAGAACGCTATGTGCCAGAAAGTCATGCGCCACTGCGGATATGTCCCACTGACCCATTAATCCATGCATCGCTGCCACGGCCATAACCCTTTCGCCAGAACAAACCAACTCGTGAGCAACTACGGGGCTCATCAGCTGATCAAAATCGACGTCAGGAGAAGTCGGTAAGCAGAGACACAAATCAATGGCCCGGTCGAAATCACAGCTCAGGCAATGAAACACAGGCTGGACACATGTGAAATAGGAAAATCGAAACGATAATCCAAAAGTCGTGGTTAAAGTCGCAAGCGGTAAGGTGCCATAGTAATCAAGCATCCGGTTGCGAAACAGCATCAATAGGGGCTGAGCGTTTTCTTGCGCAGGATGGGCATCCATGTTTTATAAAGCAAAATATCACCAGAACGCCTGCAGCCAAAGCCAGCAAAACAGGGAATCCGCCAAACAAACTTGCGAATATAGAATGAAAAAACGCAGGGATAATACCAAATACTTTTTCAAACGTAGTCACAAGACCACTGCTAACCAATTTAAAAAAATGTGTGAGACCAGACGTGGAGGAGTCATTAAAGATTTGATGAACCAGCTCGCAGAAATGAAACGGCAAATCAGTATTTAAAAGCGCCTGCACCTCTGTGCGTGTGTAAGCTATGTGAAGGACATAAGTTTCACGGGCTGAGCTCAGGGCCACTTCTTTTTGAGACAATAGGGCTCTTATTCGGCTCAAACCATTGAACTCTGCTCTCAAGGTTGGGATTTGCGGCCAAATGGAAACATCTGAATTCCCATGCGTGGGTGGATATAACACGTTCTTGAAACCACCACACGTTCTGATACAGTAACCACATAGGCGATACCGACCATTAACCCACAACACATTTCGTTGTTCAAAAGTAAATAACTACCGTTAGACAATAAAGTGAATGTGGGAACTATTGCAGGAACCGGTTTGCCTTTTAAAACACAGGCTAAATTTGGCCTGTCCTGATTACAAGAGCCATGCAATTGAATGTGCCTGCATATCAGTGAACGGTCAGGCGACTGTGTGCATTCTTCACCATTCAGATTCACTTCCTTTCCTTCTTTCAGACATCTGTATGTATATGGTAAAGACCATGTCTCATGTAGGAAAGCACTGCCTAGTGGTTCATATCGCCCTATAGCAATATATCTCATACAATTTGTAAATTTATACAGAGCAAATGGTAAAGTAATAACACCATGGATAAGCCATGTAGCAGCAGCCGCCTCAGCCACAGAGAAGGGTAAAGATTCTAACTTCTCAATGTGTAACATAGAAAATGATGCATCTCGCATGGAAAGCATGCGCTGCTTGTCAGTCAAATTAAATGGGGCAAATAGTGATGAGACGTTCATATAACTCCAAGGCACTCAACCAGCCTTCAGAGTCTGTAATGTCCATGCAAACTGCATAACAGAACGCAATTGATTTTGACCATGATATAATACGGACACTTCATCATGCACAATGTCAACAACAGAAGAAACAATATTGTTTAATGTGTAAATTCGGGAAGAAAGCGTGTTAATACTGTTATCGACCACTGCAAGTACTTTTCCCAAATTTGCTTGGTCAATTGCCCTTAGGCGCTTTGCAGCCTCAATTTGAGACACTTTCCAAATTTCATTGTAAACAGCATAAATCCACCGTTTAGATCTACCCTTAGCTGGGCCTTTTATAAAATCATTTAAATCCACATTTTCAGTTAACTGAGACAGATGTAGTTTAACTGCACCTAACGTGGAATGTTGTAACCAATTCTGACACAGTTTCCCTACAGAGTAAGTGGTGACAGTATAATCAGTTTCAAAACGGGGATCTGGTCGCACTTGTGTGAACCCTTCAGCCAACCCCAGAAATCGACGTTGGCAAGAATCAGAACTCTTTTGCCACAACAGCCAACCTTTTGGATCCAAGCTGGATACATTAAAGGACGAATTGTGTATTAGAGACTGTATCTCACGAATAGACAATTCAGAAAAATTACCCCAACCTGAATATTCTTCTAATTTGGGGATAATTGGTGTATTTAATTTTTTAGAAGTAGCCAATCCAAAGCATGTTGTTTGGGAAATAGTAGAATTTAGAAACAACATGTGATTTGGGATGAGACATGCACAGTGCAAAGCCTCAGTGCCTTGTACCTGCCAATCTTTGGTACCCCAAATCGATTTAAGGTCAATTATTCCCTTCCAGAACTCGTAGCCATCTAAAGCCAATTTGTCTAGAAAGGACTTCGAATACAGCAACTTTGTATCGGTAAGTCTAACTTTGGACATGGACTTTTCTGTCATTCTGAAATAAAATGACTCAGGATTTGATTGATTGAAATCTGTAAAATAACTGTATTTTTTCAGAAATGTACTGGAGCTTCCAATTAAAGGAGCTGGGCAGTGCTCCCACTGCGTGTAATTCACAGCAACCCTCCGGGAATTCGTCTTATGAAGAAAATGATTACCATAATGTTGGAAGCAAACATAATTAATAGAATCTAAATATAAGTCTTCAGCATCAAAAGCCGCATAGTATTTTAAATCAGAAAATAATGCCTCTACGGCCTGAATATCCCAATCATCAGAACTTATATTTTGTTTAATCACATCTCCCATGTTTACTCTAAGCACATTCGGAACATTAATCACTTCAGTGGGCCCATGTATTTGAAATCTAACCGCATCCCACACAATCCAATCAAGGACAGGCCAAGCTGTAATGTTGACTGTATTCAAGTTTCGTTTCAGTCTGTGTGCTGAATGTGAATGTGTAGGCATTTATATAGCGCACTGCTACCCGTAGGCGTCCTGGCGCTTCGACCGCCGCGAAACCCTTCCTTTCTTCCCTGAGAGATGGTCCCTTAATGGGTATCTCCAGGGTGAGACCAGGCATCCCCGGCGGTCTGGGGGGCCGTTAGTGAAGATGAGGCAAGCTAATGCCCAGAGTTGCCGAGTGTGATCGCTGATCAGAGTGGGCACCGAGGCGAGAGAATTATCGAGTCCGCTGACCCTGGTCCAGAAACCTGCCGCGCCGGGAATCGAACCCTGGTCCCGGGCCGTCCTCTGCTCTCGGGTCTGCCGCCTCTAACCAGTGAGCCACACTACTTCACTAAAGAGGAAAGAGGGGCCAATGTTCCATTAAGGTACCAAATTCCTGTTCTTTCTTTAACGTAGTGACCATCGATCAGGCGGAAAAAATAAAACACAAAACCAATTGACATAAAAAGGTAAAATGAAAATAGGATCAACCAAATGTATGTCCAAGGGGGAATTAAAAAATGTTTTTTAAAAAACGTGGCATATTTTGCAATAGTTGAGGGTTTCTTTGAAAGTTCCGAAACAGAGTCAAAAGAGAATCTGGACTGGTCGGCCAAACTAGTCTGCAAATCAGGCATAGATAAATCAGCAGGATAGGTGTAGTTCAGCTCATCAATGTTAGTAACAGGAATATTATTTAATAAAGGACTGGATATGGCAGGCATCTCGAGGGACACCTCCTGTTCTGCACCAGAAGTTATTGCCAGCACAGAATGCCTCACCATGGTAGGACAGGATTCAGCCGGTGTCATGCTATGAAGAATCGGCCACCCTGTGTGTCTTGACATTGTCAATAGAAATAAATCTGTTTTCCTTACGACCCGGAAGTGGTGGTAAAATGACTGTTCTTGTGCCCTTCACTCCAAGAACTCGAACCGGTGCACGATATGAGGGACCAAACTCTTTCTTGTTATCGATCTTCTCTCGAACCAGTTTTCCAACTTGGGGTAGCCAGCCAACTACCGGGATCTGCAACGCATCATCCGATGTGGAGGGCAAATGTTCCTTTGCTAGACTGTCTCTGGTCTTTTGTAGATCCCGTAAAACATTGCAATATTCATCTACGTCAAAGGCCGTGGCCTGGGCCTTGCAGTCTAGACCGTCGAGGTCAGGGACGTACATCTTGATACCAAAGAGCATTTCGTACGGGGTCCGCCCACCCAGAGACCTTCTAGGGAGATTATTAAGTGCACGCTGCACGCCATTGAGGTGGGCTAACCAGTTTCTGCCAGTGCCTATAACTCGAGCTGTCAAAGATTGCTTTAAGTCACGGTTCATTCGTTCCACTACTCTGTTACCCTCGGGTCTGTACGGACTTGAAAACTTGACTTGGACCCCCAACGAAACCATAGCATCCTTATACGCCTTAGAGGCGAAAGCCGGACCCTGATCCGAATGGAAGGTACCACAGGCAAAAATCCCTTTAAAGACTCGCAAATCCTTGATGACAGTTCGTGAATCAGCGCTCCGATGTGGCCATACCCACACAAAGCGTGTGCATGAATCAACTGCTACTAAGATGTACTTGTATGCAGTATCAGAAGAAAATGGACCGCAGTGATCCAAATAAACGCATCCAAGCGGTTTATTCGAGATGTACAACTGTGTCTGAGGCGGACGCGCAGCAGTTGAAGGTTTAATCTGCTGGCAAATGTCACATTGAAGGACATAATCGCGCGTCTGTTTGTACAGTCCCCGCCACCAGAACCTTTGTTGTAGCTGAGTTACAGTTGCTGAGACGCCCGCATGCGCAGACGCCACACCTTCATGAGCCGCTGTAATCAAAGCAGCCCTGCGATCCGAGTTGGGAACTAGACGTTCGCCAACATCAGGAATTTTCACATAAGGAACCTTATCAGGACTTAAGTGGTATGTGTACTTTGAAGGGAACCCCGCAGGACATTTACTTCCCTTCGCGGTCGCAGCTACAGCTGCCAAGATGTCATCATCTATTTTGCTTTTGGACCTCGTGACTGCTGCAACTAAGTATTTCGATACCGCTGACTTCGCTGCTTCATCAGCAAGCAAATTGCCAACAGCGTGGACCCCCACGCACTGATGACCGAGAGTATGAATCACAAACACGAGTGGCAACTTCTCTTTAAGTTCCGCCACTCGGACCCAGATCATTTTATGTTTTATTGTGCTACCTTTGGAATCACGAAACTCATTCTGAATCCAAAAGAACAAGTTTTCATTGTAAGACTGGACACAGTAGTAAGAGTCACTTACGATCAAAGTCGTCACACTAGGATCTGCGTACTCCAATGCAAGCATCAGGGCACGAAGCTCTGCTAATTGTGCGGTGCAGTCTCCAAGCGTCTGCGTGTGCACGACACTGGACTTGAACTCATTGTTCACCATGGCACCGACCACAATGGCGCATGCGGAAACGTAGGCATGTTTAGAGCCATGCGCAACCTGCGCCGAACCATCAGTGTAAATGATGCAATGGAAATCCTCCAACGGCCGCATTGCTAAAGGAGCAGGATGAACAAATTCATACTGTAAATACTCCTGCGACCATAAAGTGGCGTCAAAAATAAACGTGACATCCTGGGATGTCAAGGATGCAGCCCATTGAATCCACCTAGGGTGCAAAGCTTTGGAATTTGGCACACTGGCTTTCGTAACTGCCTCCAAGGCAGGACACGGGGTAACAACCAACATGTGTTTTCCTTGTGACAGGGCACGTTCCTTAAGAATTGCCTTTTGCACAGCCGTTAAAACTTTCTCCACAGTGGAAAAACGCAATTCAGCCGAAGTGTACAAGTGTAACTTGTAAGCAATAGGTACTGTATCTCCTTCATTAAAAGTCAGGTACGTGAAACCCACCGCCCCAGGGATAATTCTTATCACCAGGTTGGTTTGTTTATCACGAGTCTGTAAGTATTCAGAAGCGAGCAAATCAGCCTGCAAAGACTGCAGAATGGCTGAATGCTCAGGCAGCCAGCATGATTTGGAAAAAGATGGTTGTATCAAAGCATACAAAGGCTTGATACGCTGGGCATATTCCGGGATGCAAGTCCTCCCGAAATTTAAAAAACCCAGCAAAGATTGTAATTTTTTCAGTGTTGTCGGAGAGCGCAACAATGCGCATTTCTCCAGGAAGTGAGGTGCCAACCCCTTTCCCTCGTTGTTTAGCTCGTAGCCTAGAAACAACACTGTGTACTCTGCAATGTGCGACTTTGCAAAGTTAAACTTGTAACCAATGTCTGCAAAGTTACAAATTATGCTATTTACTCGACACAGATGCTCCCAAAGATCGTCGTCTGTGAAATAAATGTCATCCACATACGAACAAGCAACTGGGTCGAAGCCCTCCAAAAGAGAGACTATGCGGGCGGAAAATACTCCAGGACTAATCTTATAGCCCATTGGGAGACGCCGAAACATTTTTTGCACACCACCGCATGTAAAGCTGGTCCATTGGGAACTTAGACCGTCTAATCTATGGGCATAAAAACCATTGGAAATGTCAAGCGTGGTTTTGAACCGTTTACGCTCAAGACTATTCACTAAAGCAGAGCCATGAGTATTCTGTACTGTGCAGTTACGGCAATGCGAGTTTAAATGCCTTTAATCCAAAACCAAACGATATGAGCCGTCCGGCTTGTTTACAGTAAAAAGGGGGTTATTCATCGGTGACACACACGTTTCAATTACACCTTGATATTCCAATTGTTCAAGGATAGCCGCGACTGAAGCTTTGGCTTCACGCCGTATGGGGTACTGAGGTTGAGGCTGCGGCTGAGACCATAAAGGAATCTCGTGGCTTGGAGACAATTTATCCCAGCCACACTGATTGCGGTACACAGCAGGCGCAAGCGCCAGAGCCCACTCTTCTGCAAAATGCAGCGCTTCCTCTCTTGATACAGTGTGCGCGAAACTGGGGAGGATCACCTCCTCCCCTCGCGGAGCTGCGAGAACAAAAGGTGGGGGCCAGTCAGCCTCCGAAAGCAAAATGTCAAACGTAGACAAAAGATTTTCCCAAAATACCCCTTTTACAGTTCGCTGCATGTCACCTTCGATTAACAGGACAATTTCAAAAAGACGTTCAGGGGGAGCAACATGCGTATCAGCAGTTTCAATTACAACATAAGTGTCAGTCGCTGTCACCTTCAACAGTGGACGGAGGGCCTCTCTCACTATGGTAATCTCTGCCGCGCTGTCCAGCAAGGTCAGAGCCCACGTCAGATTCCGAAGCCGCGTTCTCACTATCTGGGGCATATCGATGCGCTGTCAGGGCGGCGACTTTCTTCGTGGCAAACTGTGGTCTCTTGGGCGTAGCGCCTTCCTGCTGCTCTCCACCGTTACGCGGGCGGGGCTGACCACGTCCTTGCTGACCACCCCGGCCCCTGCCGCCCCCTCCATCACCGGTTGACGGAGCCGATGAGTCCTGAAAGGAACGAGGAGAGCGTTGGTCAGAAGCCTGAAACCTTTCAGGTGATTTAATCATCGCGCGATCGCGCAAATCATAAACTCGATCCGACTGCGCAGGCAACGGAGACGCAGGAGCAGAAACCTGTGTTTGTTGTTGTTGTTGCTTACCCTGATTCTGCTTTTTAGGCCAATTTTGTTTCTTGGACTTAGGTTGACCACTAGTATCCGAAGACTGACCCTGGGGCTGCTTTTTCTCTTTATCAGGAAAAGCCTTAAGCCCCTTTGCATTGCGGCCAACCGTTTTATAAGCAGCCACAATAATCCTTGCCAACTGACGGGGTCTCTCGGCCTCGGGAATTTACGCTAAAGCGTTAGCAACCTGAAAGTTCACTGCATCTCCCTTGACATTTGCAAGGATCAGATCGCAAACTACATCAAAGGTGCCACACAGGCGCATACCCAATTCAACCGCCGACTCCGGTCCGTGTTCATCCTGAACACGTTTAAGGACCGCACCCAGATTGGTCACAGACGGGGTGCCATAGCACCTCGAATAGACCGCTGCAAAAGTCTTACCCCAGGTCTCACAGTCAACAAGTTCAGGTGCCAAATCTTTCGGTAAACTAAGTTTTAGAATCCTGTGTTTGTCACCAGGATTCGTATTGGGAAACACAGCTTCCAGCTGGCCGAATTTCTCTGCAAGCCAGAACGGAAAATCACCCTTGTCCTGGGGCTTTTTGCCCATCACGGAATTCACCATGACAGGATTGATTTTCAAACCAGCTTGTTCTGCACGAAGCTGTGCACCCCTAGGGGCTGCGTCCTGAACATTACGGCTTGTGTAATGAACAAGCGCCCTAATCACTGCTACTGCGACTTCATGAAGCCGCCGCAGATCAGCCACGTTACAAGCGGCGCGATTAGGGTGAGGAGTGAATCCAGCCAAAGCGGGCCAATTTGTGCCCGGAATGGACACAGGACCTAACCTTGGAGCAGTTAAAGCGTGTGGTAGGGCGCCACCAAACCAAACTCCATGCTGCCAAGCGTCAATAGGAACCTCCAGTGCCCTGTACGGAGCATACGCAACCGGTACAGCTGAAGCAGTGTATGAATGGAACACTCCAGAATTAGCGTCCACCGCCGGAAATGTCACCCACGAATAAAACAGTTCGTACGGGTAAGCATGTTCCGCACTCACCACCAGAACCACAGCCAAGCCTTCTACTGGGACATTAAAAGCCCGCAAATGGTCACGCACCACAATGCGACTATGCTGCGGGATGTCCACGGCTTGTGCCATGGTAGCACAGGAACTCGAAAAAACAAAGAATACTTTGTAGCACAACTGGGTAGTAATTCAAAGAAACCGTTTCAGATAAATTCAAGCTTGAAAAGACCTATTTCAAAAATAGGTAGGTTTTTCCGACACCGCCGTTTTCCGGAAACGGGAATGAAGGTGTTAAGGTTTGAATGATATACTACTCGAGTGTCATGATATAAGGCCAACAACGTATGGGCGCCATGTAGCAGGGTTTCCGTTCTCCCACAGAACTGTGCACAGAGATCTAGAACCTGGGTGAGTTAGGGTGACCCAAAACTCACCTTAGTTTCAGAAATCCCCTTACCAAGCTAGCTACAGTGTCTCATTGGTAGTAATAACTTCCCAATGACTTAGGCAATCCAGAACATGAACTTAGGGTACCTCAGGTATCGTGGAACACATGAACACTCTTTCGTTATATAATCAGTACAAACCAAAACGGGGAGTCAAAGAACACACGTGCAAGTTTGAAATGTTTATTTTTCAATGGAAGGTTCTCAAACGCAGTATCTTATATAATATCAACATACATATTATAAAAATCAGAGTTATCAGCATAGTCACTAGTCCATAATAAGCGAACGGTGATAGCATAATATAATGCAAAATCTATAGAAATTCTGTATCACCTATATTTCGCGCACCCTATTTAGCATACTATATTATATCTAAGAAGGTCTCATTTGGGTTTTTAGCAGGGCGGGCCCAGACCTCTAATGGTCAGTAGGAGCAGATCACATCAACAGCTACCAGCTCTCTGCATGCGAAGCATCAAGTGTGTTGATTAATTCCCTGTAACTCTATCTTAAACCCGCGTAGAGCCCAATGTTGGCAGCAACATTATTTGTATTATGTCTAATGTGGTGCGAGGATCAGGCCTTCAGCAACCTTGTGTTAGGTTATTCTTAGAGGGTGCAGTTCTCAGTGTGCAGACAGTTGTACCAAGTGTACCAAGCACGACTGATATCAGAGCAATAACATATTATTCTCAAATAAATCACATCTTTCGTCTAGGTTGAAAGCTACAATAACAATTAGGTGTCGTGTGCAAACTGAAGCCGAAAGAAAATATGGTGTTTAAACATTTAATAAACTCATGCTAACTTAACACAATATATAGAAACGCAGTAACCATATGACAATGTATTTCCTTTTGCCGAATGTAAAGATCTCCAGAGCCTTGAAGCAATGTTTATGCGGATAAATACGTAAATAAATCTAAGTACCTCTTGAGCAATATTTGCTCAAACACATCTAAATATGTCTGATGCATACCATTATGTTAAAATACCATTCTAATCCCTGAACAATATCTAACCCTCTTAACTAACTACCCTATTATTACGTACCTCTGCTCTTACACCAAAGTGCCTTATGTATTCAACAGTGCCTCCTTTATAGGTAGTTCCGACAAGACCTGTTATTTCCATTTGTTTATGTTGCCACATTTGTCCCAGGAGCTAGGTCCAACTATAAACATACCCTGACTAACATAAAACTGATTTAATGAATGATCACAGCCGAAAAAGATTGACAGAACTTATTTAAAAATGTCTGCGTATTGGACAAATATGTTTTTAGGATGTATTATTCAAAATTCCATCCTTTACGAAATTAAAGTCAACTTTTCCAGAAGAAACATGCATACAGGCAATTTAATCCTAAAAGATATGACAGTTTTGTGATGTCCTATGCTCTGATTGAGGAATTCGTTTTAACTGGAGAGATCTAATATAGACATCTAGTCGCAGTTCTTAACTTTTGAATTCTCCCCAGGCACCAGTCTGGATCTGGAAATTTTGCAGCAGTACCTCTGCTGCCGGGGGACTGAATCGTATGGGTCCGTGATGACGTTGACTTCCGTCATGACTTCAGTGGACCCATATAAGTCCCCTCCGGCACGCGGACATCAGTTTCTTCTTTTTGACACTGTAAGGTGGATCTGGAGAAGCGGTTCCTCGTGTCGTTTTTTTGACCTGCTTTGATACTTAGTTGTCAGTGGAACAGTGTGCCTTTGTCTATGTCTTCAGGTTTCAAACCTTACGGGTCTTGTAACTGTCATATGTCAGTGATCGACCTGTATACAATTTGTATGCGGGGTTTGGTCGAGCACCACAATGCAGAGGATTGCGGCTCCTGCAAGAAACTGAAGCCGAAGTAGCCCAATGAGCAGCACTTGAAATTGATGGAGGTGCATGCGTCACGGTTCGCGGAGACTTCCTAGCCTCACTCCCGGGAAGAGCGTTTGCGGGGTCGATCTAGGAGCCAAAGCTGGTCTGGAGGACGCTGTTTTTTGGGGAAGTCAAAAGGTAAGGGATGGTTGAAGTTGCGGCATTCTCGGACTTCACCTCATGGAGACTCCGTCTCCTATGGCTCTTCTCGATCGACGGTTGAGGAGGCCGTACGCGACTCTGCACTACATCTCCCCATGTTTCCGGGAGCCAGGGCATCAATGGCTCTGATGAGGAATATTATAATTCCTTGCACCTCATCTTTGGGACCCCATTTCCCTCTGGAGTGCCTTTAGGCTCCAAGGAGATGAGTGAGGCACCATCAAAGGGTTTATCCTGAGTGACGCTTGAGCCGTTGGAGTCGATGGGTCGGCACCGGTCAACATTGGCTGCCGCCGATTTGGCGCAGTTCCACAGTCCTTTGGGATCTCGGCCTACGACACTGGACTTCGATCAGCTGACTTCAACACTGACGTAGGCAGCGTTGGTCAAAATTGCTTCTCTTTTTCCGTATAGGTGTCGTACGATGTTGAATGCAGAGTTGACTATTCAAACTAAGGGGAATATGCAGGTTTTGGTTCCTTCTCAAGAAGAGGTTGTGGGAAGACAGCCTGTGTCAATTAAGGCAGGGCTCTTTCAGCCTGTTCCCAACAATAATGTGCCTCAGACGGAGGAGAACTGGTTGTCTGCTCTGGGAGAGGCTAGTGGCTGGATTCTCCACCAGTTTCAGGGTTGCTTTCTCCCCCTGACCTTGCTACGGAAGTGAGTTCCTCCTTTGCAGACATGCTAAGGAAAGTGGGTATGGTTTTAAGCTTGTCACTTCCTACGGTGCAAAGGCCCACAGACCCTTTGATTGAGGTCCTTTTTCAGGGACAGACAGGGGTAGAGTCTGTTCTTTTGTTTGGGGAGGCTCTGTTTGAGGTTTTATTAGGTGCATTTGTACAGCGCTTACTACCCCTGATGAGGCGGTAAACACATCTTTCCTTCTGCTAGCACAGCCTTGAGATCTACAAACAGATCTTGTGTACTGGGGTGATTTTCCCATGCCGTATGGGATTCGCTACAGAATATCCTGCCATCGCTTCATGTTAAACTCAGCACGGAGATTGGTGATTTGATTGCAGATGTTCAGCAGGCTGTTAGGCTTACCATAAGGTGTGGTATGGACACAACGGACTCTGTAGGTCGGGCCATTACATCAGCATTGGCATTAAGGCGTTGTGCTTGATTGGCAACTTTGGGTTTCTCAGAAGCTGTCCAGAAAACTTTGGTCGACATGCTGTTTGATGGTGCCTATCTTTTTGGGAGTCAAGCTGATGCAGCGTTAAGACGCTTCTGTGACAGACAGAGATCTTCAGAGTCATAGTTTTTTCATTTTCTGTTACTGTTGTAACTTGTCTTTATGCTTGAGATTGGCAGTTGTAAGTCTGATATATAGGGATGCTCTGGTCTTTACTCGTTAGAGTAATCAGCATAGTATGTCCTCACTCACTAGTATGTGGTGTGTATATTTATTATGGCGCTGGTGGAGTCCGATCCTATGCTTTGCATTCTTTTGAATACATGCTCTTGTGTTCATCCTTCAATAAAATGCTTTTGGCTTTGTGTTTTATGGTGCAGGTCGTTTTCTCTTTCTGAGCGGACTGCATATTTATTATAAATGCTTCAATGTTTGAAGAGTTGTGCAAGTAAATTCAGAGTTTATGGTGTATTCTTTGGAACGCACAAGTTAGTGGCCTTCTCCTTTGTGGGAGGGGATAGGTATTTCATTTGTTCAACCTTGGAACATGATGGTGTGAACTCTGTTTCTTACGCTGTGTGATAGGCAGTGTCTGAAACAATCTGATAGAGACTTCTAGCTGCAGATTCCTTACCTGTTTTCGATCATACATTTCATGGTAGGACTTTTTGTGCTTTATAGGAAGTTCTTTTTGTTATTCTCCTACAATGCTTTTTGCATCTGTCTGGAGGTTATATATTGCCTGTCCTCTTGGGGTATGTATCTATTTTCTCTGTGCTTCACAGTCCTTGACAAATCATGACTGTTGCTTCTTGTGAAGGATTTGCGATCACATTTTGTTTCGTAGCACAAGTGTTGTTACATGCACTTGTTGCTAGGAAGGATTCATTTTATGTATGATATCTTTTTGTTTCAATTTTTCTTTATGTTATGTTTTACTACTTCACTAATAGGTGCGTTCCCTTTTGCAATATACATATTTGGTCTGCGTTTAAATTCTTTAAAAAAAAAAAGAAAACAGAAAAAAGGTTTTAATGTGAGTTGCGGTTTCTTCTCTTTTCTCGCTTTCCTTGGTACTTTGCGTGTTCCCAGGGCCTCGGAGTCATGTTCAGACAGTCAGACATTGGCACTGAAGGTCATACAGGGGCAAGCTTTGTAGATACTTGCAGTCCAGCAGTAAATATTGGGCAGCGAAATTCTATGAGTTGTCTGGCCACTCGGAGTCTATTGTGACACAATTGTGTATATACATTATGTATATGCCATTTAATGCATCTTTGTGGCAACATTTTATACAACTGACATAATTGGTGAATATCTATATTAGATTCAAATCTATTTGGTGTCATTTTTAGTTTCTATCACTGAATCAAAGGAGAGAGGGAGGACTAGGTAAGCTAGTCTGAATCCCCGCTTTTATATATCAAAAATCAAGAAAGACTAGCTAGGTTTTTTACAGGGAAGACTCAATGGAGTACGTATGTCAAGGAAAACCAGTAGGTTTTTAGAAAGCCCTCACCCACCAACCTAGTTGGTGGCATGCTTCATCATCGGGCCCACCACAGTGGCACCTAACGTGCCCCGGGTGTGCTTCGACGCCAGATTACTGCGGAGCTGGTATATTTACTGAGTGTGCAGTGTGGTGAGTGTGTGGAGTTGAAAAGGTTAATTTACAGTGAGTGTTTTTTGTTTTTATGTGTGGCACTCCCTAAGGTGCTATATGGGTGAGAAGGGGATTCCCTCTCGCTTTGACAGTATTTTGCTGTTCAAAGCCTCCTTGGGTCGCCTGGCAGAGAAAAAGACCGAAACTGTCGATCTGGTTCCTCCTTGGACCTGTCGTCCTTCTGCGGCGCCCGGTTGTGAGGGAGTGCCACACATAAAAACAAAAAACACTCACTGTAAATTAACCTTTTCAACTCCACACATACTCACTTGGTCCTGAGGAAAGCCTGTTTTAAATTAAGAAAGGCCAGGCTGAAACATGTAGACCACACAGGACACTGGAGGTCATAATCCATACTCCACCGTGTCCGTCTGCCTTTTAATATGCCAACAGAGACCCAGTTTATTAAAATAGTGTTTTTTACCCTCGGGTGCTGGGATTTTTGTATGGCTTTTTAATCTTCACCTTCACACTCACCACACTGCACACTCAGTAAATATACCAGCTCCGCAGTAATCTGGCGTCGAAGCACACCCGGGGCACGTTAGGTGCCACTGTGGTGGGCCCGATGATGAAGCATGCCACCAACTAGGTTGGTGGGTGAGGGCTTTCTAAAAACCTACTGGTTTTCCTTGACATACGTACTCCATTGAGCCTTCCCTGTAAAAAACCTAGCTAGTCTTTCTTGATTTTTGATTTTTTGTTTCTATACAGTGCATTATGTAGGCTTTGAGTGGTCATTTTGTTAAAACAAAGTTCTTTATGGCACAGGGTTATTATTGTTCATCTTTCTTTTGATGTTCATTCATCTTGGTATAATGGAATGATTTCCGAGTGTCCTTCTTTGGATTTTGTCAGGACAGTTTCTTCTCTAATATATCTTTATTGTTGTGAAGGATGCAGATTACATGACTTTTGTTTTGCACTTAGCCCTTTTGGCCAACGAGTTCTCTTTCCCCTTCGGGGATAGAGAATAATGTCTGATAACTGACAGATGGCTTTTTAGCGGTTTTCCCCCTTTTCCTTCAAGGACTGATTCTCTCAGGCCTGTAGGGTTGTGTATTATTTATATGTTCTTTGACTGTGATCATGGACTCTATTAAGAGCCAAGCTGTTGTTCTGCTATTCCTACGCACATTTGGTTGGTTGTTGGTTATGAGCGGCTGGTTCTCTTTGAGAACTGTTGTAGGATTAGTTTGTAGACCCTCCTCCAGGGGGGTATAGCTATGGTATTTAATTCAGAAGTTAGGGAATCTGCAGCTAGATGTCTCTAACAGATGTAATAGTTACTCTCCTTTGATAACGTACTATCTGGTAGAGACACAGTCTAGCCTCAGATTCATTAACTCCCTGCCCATCCTCCCCACTCTGAGAAATGACCTAGGAGGTAAGGGTTATATCCTTTTTCAGTGCTGGTTTTATATACCGGTGATCACTATCTCAACATATGTTGGGACTCAACAGTCCACTTGGTCTGACCACATAGCTTTTGTTTAAATGTTGCCGTACCATCCATTTTCAAATGTGAGTGTTAGGTAGGATGGAGGGTGTTTTCTCTTTCACACTGGATTAGATACCAGTGAGCAGGTCTTTGTATGGTATCGCCATACCTCGTATTGGCACAATCACTATGTCACTTGATATTGTGATTCAACAAACAACTTGGTGTTGTTGTTCTAGGATTTGTTTTGCTATTACTATGCCATTCATTACCATTGATAGTTGTTATATAGAGTATAAGGTTTTATTCCTTAACATGATGGGTATTCACCAGGGTGCTGGGTTTCACAATGCCCTCTTGTTTAGTTGATTCTTTTGGGGGTTTCTTTAAAAACCATGTCTGGTATTAACATACCATTTAATGTTTCTTCTTTATTAATATTTCAAAGATTTTGGATCTTTTTGGCACACTGCTTCCACAACCACTTTCTATAGTGGCTCCACGTTCTGGCACGGAAGGTTTCACAGAAGAAGCTGACGTCCATGCGCCAGCGGGCCTTATATGGCTCCACTGACGTCATGACAGGGGTCGATATCATCACAGAGCTACACGATGCCGTTCCCCGGCACGCAGAGTTACTGCTGAAACATTTCCGGGTCTAGACAGGCGCTTCGGTAGGATTAAAAAGTTAATGAATCTGTGGCTATACTGTGTCTCTACCAGATATTACGTTACCGAAGGTAAGTAACTTTTACCTCTAGCTGCTCCTCATAGTAAAGGAAATGGGTCGCTGGTTGGAACTTTTGCACATGTAGTGTGTTTGAATATCTTTAAAATGTAGTGTAGAATCATAGTTGAGGAGCAAAAGAGGAATCCCTGCTGTAAGAAACATTTATTTGATTATAATTTCAAAGCTATCACTGCATCGTCTTCACATCCATCCATTTGTGTGATGGATTCCAAGTTCACAGAACAGCTCTGCTCATTTTATTATTTAAGGATCTTAACATTTGTTTCAAGGAAGTGAGTTCCTCACTTTTAGGTCTCGCCTACCGATGCAGCGCCATGCACTGCTTGCGTAAGCGAGACTTATTGTTGCCGACTCGCTTAGCGAAGTGGGACCGGAGAGGTGCACGAGCCGGTAAACACATTGGAGACAATGGCTGTGACCGCGCGCTTTTGGAGACATGGGCTGTGATCGCGCACGTCTCTTCTCGTGCTCCCCCACGCTTTCACTATTGCGAGTGAGGGCGCCTGGACAGCCCATGTGCATGCTCACGGCGTCTTGTGATGTTTAGTCTGAGAACTGTTTGAAGTTGTGCGGTTGTGTTCCTGTTACAGAAGAGTGTTGTCGTCGGCATATTAAGGATACATTTAACTTTAAAATGCAGCTCGCCAGAGCACTCACGCCTCAATAGGCTGGACTCTGGGCCAGAGTGACTTCCTAGCAGAGGAGAGGCGTCTGTTGTAATACACAGCGTGTTCCGCCCCCTCCCCTTCGCGACTCTAGCATTGTCGACCTTTGGGCCCTTTCTTGAACCCGTACACTGGGAGCCTCTGGTCTCCACACTGCCCGCAGCTTTGTAGTCGTTCAAGCCCTTACTTAACCCTTACGTTTCTGAATCTAAAATGTGCCCTCTAGGGTAGATCTCCAGTAATGAGGTGCGCCACACTCAAAGGAATTAGTCTTTTAACAAATTAGGCAAGCACGTCAAATTCACTCGCTCCACCCCACAATTTCTATTGTCGCAAAGCAGGGGTGTTGCAGGTTTTCCCACGCAACAACAGTGTCAAGAGTTGCTTTGCTGATACCTGTTGCCTGTGGCGGCAGAGTGACTTACGCAAGCCTCTCTTGTCTTCGACGGCGGAAGAAACAGGAAGACGGCCTCTGGACACAATAAAACCCCATTTTACTGCGCTTCATCTGGGCTGATCCTCGTTAAAATGCTTTTGCGTTACACGAGAGCTTAAGGTGCTCCAAGGAAGGGGTCGTCTCGAGCTATGAGTGTTTACAGGTATTTGAACTGCAGCAACTCGCTGAACTGCCGGGGCCATGTGCGAGGGACGGGACTCTGACATTTGGCACAAAACTGATTCATCCCTTTCAGGCTAATTAGTACTCACCTGACAACGATCCGAACTTCCTGGATAACCAGTTATGCTTAGCAAGATGTTTCTGATTCTCGCATCGTAATTGGAGATGGCTCATCTTCTCAGTCTCATTGCTTGCCAGTTTTCGGCTTTTAAACAGGCAGTGTTCTGTTTTTAATGTAATGTTGTCAACGAGAGGTGAACTGTTTTTGCTACATATGTATGGGTGCAGTGGCCTTCTGTGATGCAGCTGTGTTTGAAGACCTTGGTGGTGTAGCCAGTTTAATTCTTTCAAGGTGGGAGTGACGTGGTTAAACATTTTTAGGTCTATGAGATGAACTGCAGTGCATAAGATGCCTTTCAATAGAGCAAGTATGGTGTTAAGAGATTGTAGAGCATGGAGTTACCACAATCCAGGTATAAAAAGTTTCGACTATTGTTGTGAAGTTCGTTTGAGGGAGGAAAGGTTTCCCTTTGAGAAGGGGAGTAGACTCCTTGTTCTTTTGGATTTCTTGAGAGTGTGCATTTTGAAGGAAAGGGTGGGGTTGAGATTTTATGGAAGTCTTATGAAAGTTGCGGGGAGCAGAGGTTGAAGCCCCTGCAGGTTCATTTTGGAGAGTTGGGTTTGAATTTTCCATGCTGTTGAATGATGAACACAAGGAATTCTGTCTTGGTTTACGTAGGTAGCATAGGCTGTATATCAAGTGTAAATGTTGTGGATGCTGCAAGTTTTTTTTTTTTTGCAGTGTATAATGTTTTAAAATGACGTCCCTCTGCCTTTTAAAGGCACTTTGAGTGGTGATTTTATTCAGGTAAGTACACTGTATTTTCTTATTTTATACTGAAAAGAACTTAAGTGCAGGACTACCCGTAATGAGCAGTATTTAGTTTTATCACCAGGATTTTCCATCAGGTTTGATTAGTGTATATAATGTATTGTGTTTTGTTTTAGTTTGAAAAGCAATAATATATAAATATATTTTATACTGCAACGTTGTAGAGCCATTACCTAAAGCCACTGACATATGAGGAATTGAGATTGGCATGATGCACCTTCCTGTATCACAGCAGGCTCCCAGGGTTTGCTGGGAATGACTTGCTTTAATGTGCTAATTTGCCTAGACCTCTAAGAGCCTCCGAAAACATACCATGAAGGAAATGCTGTTTAGTATATTACCAGCAGCTTAGAACCTTTAGCTTTGCCTCCCTAGCAGTTTCTACCAGTCTTCATAGGTCGAGTGGGTGCAACCGGACATAGACCCATTGCTTCCTGTTCATTTCAGATTCAAATGCTGAGGTACAAACGTACTTCTTGTCTTTTGTAGCAGGGATATAACCTAGAAATGTCTACCAAATGCATCACTTGGACGGAATGGGCTAATGTCACAAGGTTAGTCTTTTTCAGCAATAGGATCAATCAACTTTAAACAAACATTTGCAATGCAATAGGTCTCGCATTTACGCGAGTTTGAGCTATTGACATTGCAAATAACAATGCCTTTCATATTTGTTTTCGTTTTAAAAACATAAATAAAAGGCATTGTCATTTACAATTCCAATAGCTTTAACTCATGTAGCTGCGAGACCTATTGCATTGCAAATGCTTGTTATCTTTAGTAACCTCTTGAGAAT
The DNA here is from genome assembly GCF_964263255.1 of Lissotriton vulgaris. Taxonomy (NCBI): domain Eukaryota; kingdom Metazoa; phylum Chordata; class Amphibia; order Caudata; family Salamandridae; genus Lissotriton; species Lissotriton vulgaris. The sequence goes on from NC_141685.1 coordinate 1,736,238,297, forward strand.
GGTTTCATAGAGGAGCGATCTAGAGCTAGTAGGAAAAAGGAGTGAAATCATTACTTAACAGTGCCTGCGGATCCTAGAGCCTTGTTTTGTATGCAGGTTACTAATCTGGTTTATTTGGGAAGTCCCTTGATTGCCAGTATAGCTTTATGATGTTATATATCTTTGTGGCCCTCCGTGTCAGAAAGAAAAATGGAATTCTGGAAACAATGTAATGTACAGTGTATCTTTTTTTCATAGGTAGTAATCACATTGGGCAACATATATACTGTAAATGATGGGTGCTAAAAAAGTTTCCTTTTACTGGAAAGTAAAGAGTCACCTGCATACAGTTTAAGGTTTTGTAAATCGAGTGTTATGTGTGAGTATATCGTGGCACTTGGGTCACACACTGTCAAAATGTTATACTTTTCATTTTACAACTTAAATTGTTTTTCACATGTTTTTTTATCACCTAGGAAACTATGCGAACTACAATCAATTTAAGTTACCACTCAGTGAGATAACATCAACAGATGACGGTATTTGTTTTCCTTCGCATGTTTAACATTTTAATTTTGTTCAGTTCGTATTTGTGAACATTATTTTATCATGTGTGGTACTCCAAGAGAGAAGAGAGAAGCTAATCAAATATACATAGTTGAGTGGTTCATACCAGCAATATTGACAACGTTTTGAAAATGCTTCTTACACAAATAATGCATGAATCTGTAGTTCAGATTGACTCCATAGCACATAGGTAAGTCCCTTTACATTGCTGATAACGTTTCCCCCGCAACCAATATATGCATCTAGCTGTAAGAGTCATCCAAAAAGTACACATTTGCAACAAAAACCCAAAATGTTTTTTCTATGCATAAACACAAACTGGCAGAATGGATGTGCACCAAATTCCGAAGACCTGAGTGCATAACTATATTAAATGCCTTTTGCAGGGTTGGGGAATTTGAAAAACTCCACAATACAGCTGTCCGGTGCACATGCCTACATTTAGATTTGCATCTGTTTCACTCCTTGCGAACATCAGGAAAATTCTAAAAAAATTAAACACACCTTCTAATTGGCCGAATTTTCCTGATATCCGTCAACAGAATCAAAATAATAAGCCAGAAACTCATTGAAACAGCCCTCATGTTTTAGTGAGTATGATGAGATGTTCACAGTCAAGTGAATGAAATAATGGAAACAGCCTGGTGTTCCCTGATTTAAAACACACTACACAGCTCAAAAGCTTAAATAGTGAATACGTAAAAAAAAATGCAGATTTTCCTGAACAACAGGAGGGATTAAAAAACTCTGCAGCCCAGCAGTCAACATATTGCATACATGGTCAATCAATCAATCAATCAGAGGACTTGTATAGCGCGCTACTTACCCGTGAGGGTCTCAAGGCGCTGGAAGGGGGGGCGGGGTGGGTGGCGCCATTACTGCTCGAAAAGCCAGGTCTTGAGGGGTTTTCTGAAGGCGAGTATGTCTTCAGTCTGACGTAGGTGGGTAGGTAGGGTATTCCAGGTTTTGGCGGCGAGGTGGGAGAAGGATCTGCCGCCGGTGTAGTACGCTGGAAGCGGGGAACGGTGGCGAGGGCGAGGCTGGCGGAGCGGAGCTGGCGGGAGGGTGTGTGGAAGCTGAGTCTGCTGTTCAGGTAGGCTGGTCCGGCGATGTGGAGTGCTTTGTGTGCGTGGGTGAGGAGTTTGAAGGTGATCCTCTTTTCGACGGGTAGCCAGAGGAGGTCTCGCAGGTGGGGGGTGTTGTGGCAGCGGCGGGGTATGTTGACGATCAGTCGGGCGGAAGCGTTTTGGATGCGCTGGAGACGACGCAGGTGTTTGGCTGGGATTCCGGCGTAGAGTGCGTTGCCGTAGTCCAGCCTGCTGCTTACGAGGGCCTGTGTTACCATTCTTCTTGTCTCGGTCGGGATCCATTTGTAGATTCTGCGGAGTGTGCGGAGGGTGTTGTAGCAGGAGGAGGATACGGCGTTAACCTGTTTGGACATGGAGAGAGTGGAGTTGAGGATGAATCCTAGGTTGCGTGCGTGGTCGGTTGGCGTTGGTGCTGTTCCCAAGGTGGTCGGCCACCAGGAGGCATCCCAGGCTGAGGGGGTGGGTCCGAGGATGAGGACCTCCGTCTTGTCCGAGTTCAGTTTCAGACGGCTGCTCCTCATCCAGTCGGCGATGGCCTTCATCCCGTCGTGGATGTTGGATTTGGCAGAGAGCGGGTCCTTGGTGAGGGAGAGGATGAGCTGAGTGTCGTCGGCGTAGGAGATGATGGTGAGGTTGTGTTGTCGGGTCACTTGAGCGAGGGGGGCCATGTAGATGTTAAACAGCGTCGGGCTGAGGGAGGAGCCCTGGGGGACGTGGCAGATGATGTCGGTGGCTTCGGATCAGAAGGGCGGGAGGCGGACGCTCTGCGATCTGCCGGAGAGGAAGGATTTGGTCTAGTCGAGGGCCTTCTCTTGGATTCCGGCTTCCGGGAGGCGGGTCTTTAGTGTGCCATGGCAGACCGCGTCGAAGGCAGCCGATAGGTCCAGGAGGATGAGGGCAGATGTTTCCCCGTTGTCTAGTTGGCGCCTGATGTCGTCTGTGGCTGCGATGAGGGCTGTCTTGGTGCTGTGGTTTCGTCTGAATCCGGATTGGGATGGGTCCAGGATGTTGTTTTCTTCCAGGTGACGGGTCAGCTGCAGGTTGCCGATTTTCTCAATGACCTTCGCCGGGAACGGGAGCAGGGAGATGGGCCGGAAGTTCTTGAAGTCCTTCGGGTCCGCCTTGGGTTTCTTGAGAAGGGCATTGATTTCGGCATGCTTCCAGCTTTCCGGGAATGTCGCATTTTCGAAGGAGACGTTGATGACCCTGCGTAGTTGGGGTGCGATGGTTGCGCCTGCCTTGTTAAATATGTGGTGTGGGCACGGGTCTGTCGGTAATCCTGAGTGGATGGAGTTCATGACTTTGCGCGTCTCGTCATCAGAGACGTTGGACCAGGAAGTCAGATGGTTGGTGCTGATGGTGCGCGCGGGAGGGGTGGGGTCTGGTGCGGTCGGGTCGGTCGCGGTGTTGAAGCTGTCATGGATGTCAGCGATCTTGCGATGGAAGAGTTTAGCGAGGGAATCACACCGTTCCTGTGAGGGAGGGATGTCGTTGGCGTTGGTGCTGGTCGAGCTGAAGTCCTGCTTAGTTTTAGAACCTCATTTCTCAGTATATTAAGGCTGCCAGGAAGTGTTTTGAAAAATATAGGACTTCCCTATAGGGCTGAGGCACAATAGAAGTCCTCCATAGCCTTACCTTAAAGCAGGAAAGGAAAGTGTCACTTCTACTACTCTCAGTAGCTTATTGGCTTGCTGCATTTCAGAAATCTTGTCTATATTTATTAAAGGCTCTGTGGAAAGTTTTGCCTTCTATTCTAACCCTCCCTTGCAAACTTATGTATGGCAGCTTAGGGGCTGCAAATAGTAATCATTAATGCACCTGGTTTTGTGGAGTTACATCCACTTACTGAGTCTTTGAAATCTCATGTTCACTTTCCACAAGTAAATTCAGGGGGCTGTGTAGGATTCAAGTGGTCGCTGTGGGTGGGTTCCAAGGTTAAGTTTTTATCATAAGTTTAACCTCCTCCATCACTTGTGGTTGGTGTAAATGACATGAATGAGAGGCATAATTAGTATATGGATGAGTGTCCATGTGTGGATACCCCGGTGACGTTTGAAAAGTGTCTGGCGGTTTTGGAATCAAGGTTACATGATTACAGAAAGGGTGCCAACTAAGGTTGATGTGCTGCCCTAACTTGTGAATTTCATATATTTTTTTATGTTTTGAGAAGTAGCCAGGTTTACACCCCCATCAACCTTCCTTTTTAGCAGTATAATATTGACAACATTTCATTTTTTTTTAACATGGAAGGCTCATAGAACGGTCTTGGAGGCGGTGCAAAGCCAGCTCTCAGCTCGTTCTGGCTTCCTTCTGTCTAATTGTGTTTTTTAGGATGAAAGAGACCAGGGACAGCTTTGCGTGTTCCAGTTTCCTGTTCTCAGTTCTGAACAATGCTTCCGGGCAGCTGTCACTTGATTCGGGCCTTGATGTGCTACTAAATAATGGTGCAATTGAAGAATCAGAGTAGCGGCCACATGCACAGTACACTATTCAATATGGCAAAAAGGGTGGCACAGCAGCCGCAGAGAGAAATTTATTTCACCGACTGCCTTGCCCAGGGTTTGGGCTTGTATTAGTTTTGCATCCCAACATCATGGGATTAGAAAAAAATTCCTGGCACAGCTGGCATTTACAGCAGCCTCATAGTTATCCAGTATTGGGGTATCTTTCATAGATTCACATGCTTGAATCATTCCCCGTCAATATGTCTGATAAAAAAGGGCTTTTCCACCTATGTAAGACCTGTGGCAAGAAAAGTGTTCATGTGGAGGATCCTCACAAGGACTGTATTTATTGCCTTCGCCCCTCCAATGAGTTAAGACAGTGCAAAATCTGTCGCACTTTCTCTTCTAAGACTCTGTGGTTTCAAGAGGGGAGACTGCTTTTGTGACTGCAGTCCGCTAAGCAAAAGAAATCACGCGACGAGGACAGTGATGGATCATCCAGGCCTCACAAGAGAGGCAGATCCCATGAGGACGCCTCTGGCGAGGGCAGGAAACACTTCACACCCTCCCAGGAGAGTAAGAGCTCTAAAAAGGATAAACATCCTAAAGTCTCATCAGGGACTATGTCATCAGTTGCCTCCACCTCCTAGCCACTGTTCAGCCATCTCTGTCTTGATAATCATGCTACCAATTTATTGATTTTCTATCATGTTAATATGTTGAATTTCTGTAGGATGTTTATTTGTTTTTCATGTTGTCCGTTTTGAGAATGTATATGTTTGTTTTATCACATTGATGAATTGTATATATGTCTAGATTTGCTGCCCTATTTTTTTGAACAAAATGAGATTAATAAAAATGGAAACAAATTTCAAAAGTCATATTTGTAGTTGACACTGAGTTAATGGTATCATGTTTGTCCTCAATTTGAGTCTCTAACCAGGTTTTGACCACATGACTGCCTAGGAATTTACTTACACATATATTATTGCCCTTCCCTAGGAATCCTACATAATTGCAGGGGGTCCTCATTATTTACATTAAATCAGTTCCCTCAACTCCTGTGAGAAAGGAACATCATAGAGCCTCTTCCTCAGATTCTGTGAGGCAGAGACAAGAAATCAGTGTCTACGACGTCATCATCAACGACAACTCCTAGATCCTCAACGACAATAAGTACCACTGAGACATTGTTGGCTCCCTCGACGGCAGGAACGAAGACAACAGTGGGCATCCTCGGCCCCATACCAACAACGAGAATCTCTCTGACACCTTCATCTTCGACGTCTCTCCCAACGACATCCATCCCGTTGATGAAGGTTTCGTTAGTGAAGTCGGTGAAGGCACCTTCAACGAGCATCCTATCCATGAACATCCCATCCTCGAGCATACGTCAACGACAACACTGTCGACGGAAATACTGGCAGTGATGGCAATGTTGATGACTGACATTCCATCATCAGTGGTTATGATACCGTCGACGATGGTAAACTTTACTAGGGTGACAAAGACATTTCTGCATATAGATGTGTTGGACCTGGGGTTTCCAGATCACTTTGAGTAGCCTGGCCCAGTGTAAGACAGTCAAATCCTAAAGGCAAAAGTGTAAAGCTTGCGCCACACCCTTTAGTAACTCAGCGTTTATTCATTCAAAAATAACACTACACCAGTTTTAGAAAAATACGATTCGTTTTATAAAAGTTCTCTAAGTTGTCTTGCTTTGTAAACTTAACACATGAGATGGCACATCAAGCATTTATCACTTCCACTTTTCCTCAGCAAGGGCGTCTCAAAATTATAATTCTCCCGCCAACACTTAAAATAAACCCCCCACCTTGATATTGGCAGGCATAAACAGTTTTCAGGTCACTTTGAAAGGGTTTCACATGGAATAGAATACATAGCTTATTCAATTCTCTTAGTAAGAAAAAGAATCTTAAAAATAATGCAGTCTAGTTTTCACATTCCATTAAATTCAGTTCAATGCTTGCCCAGCTCTGCCTATGTTACTCCTCTCTGATCAGATTAAACAGGTAAAGGTTTTAATGGGGTTCATATAATGGATTTGGGATTTCATCAAACCTTATCCCCAGCATTAGCTTTACAATCAATATCCTCTTCTGTTGTTATTACTGTTTTTATTTGGTCGGCTCACTTAAGCGGTGCTAACAGTTCCTCTGGGCTTATAGAGAGAGTCCCGCCATCAGCCCCCGTGGCGTCAACTCCCAATTCCCAAACACCCTTACCAGCTACCAAAGCCCGGCTTACTTATGGGAAACTCGATGTCCATTCAAGCCCAGGCTGTCACCAGCGCTCGGAGACACAACTGCGCCTCCCGACACTCCTTTGTCTCTGTGCGCCTCCTTCGCTGGTCGGGCCGACTCACCCCCAGAGCCTGTGCAGGAGCCAGATGCTGCCGCACCACTCACAGGCAATTCCTCGCCAGCCGCTCGCTCCTCGGTACACTTCTCTGGGGACCACACTTCTGGGCCTGCGTGGGTAACAGACGCTGCCGCACTACTCACAGGCGATTCTTCGCAGGCCGCTCACTCCTCGCTGGGACACTTCTCTGAGTAGCCGCGCTTCTGGGCCTGCGCGTCGTCAAGACACTTCTGTGCTTGTGGAGCCGCCCAGCCCTTCACTTAGCCTGTGCGGTAATTGTGCTAGCGCTCCTCCTCTATGGTACCGCCCCGCCCCTCACTTGGCCTGCGCGTAGAACGTGACTCTAACTCCAGGCGGGGAGATGCGGCGCCTCTCCAGAGGATACTTCAATCACTGGAGGCAAGTAAATTTAGCGATCCCTTGTTTCAGAGATCCGACTTCAGCGGGACACTTCAGGGAAGCCTCGGGTTCAGGGGACAGCCTCAGTCGCCCTCACCTGGCGGTTTCTTACTGTCCTCGCCTCATTTATCCCATTTAAGTTTCCCACAGGTCTCTCCTGCGTCAGGGAAATCTCAAGCCCACATCCTGGCAGGGTCAGATCAGCAGGTGAGGGATAGCGTCATACAGCAGGGATAGCGGCCCAACAGGTCTGTCAACCCCCACAGTGCACCAATCTCCTCCTTCCACCACCTGTACTCCTGTCCTCCACTCCCTTCTCCACTCAACACCTTCTGAAATGGCTGCCCAACATTCCGCCTTATATAGGTTCACCTCAAAAGGTCCAGAAGGGTCCAGAAGGTTCTGGAATGTCCCTATTCTGACCTATGGGTCCTTCTCCTGAGGTGACCGTTATGGCAGTTACTGGCCACCATTTTGTGGGTCTAGTTAATTCCAGACAGGAAGGCACCTAGGCCTCAGGAAAGAGACTATGAGGGCAAAGAGCACCTAACCCCTAGGTCAACACTTGAACAATTCAGTGGACATAAAAAATAAAAAAGATTGAGGGGCAAAATGGGGACAAAATAAATAAATAATTAGGAGGGACCACCAAAAGGCTGACAGGTCTAACAAGATGTATCTGCATTTAGAAAGATTTCCCAGTTGCCTCCTTCACACCTGTTGGACCAGCAAGAGTCAGATGATGAGGATGGAGGATATGGAGTTGCTAATAGTCCATCTGAATTGCTTGTAAAGTGCCAAGAAGTAGAAGAGGACTATGAAGACGAGCAGCAATACTATCAGCCATATCTGGCTCCACTGTGCCATTACCAACTTTATGTCAAGTTATGATGGGTTAAAAACCATCTAGGTGCGCACTGTGCACATGGTGTTATCCTACACCTTCAATATTTTTACTGATTCGCCATATATACACAATTATTCGTCAGTTATTTATTTTCATAATCTGATATCTTCAAACTGTTATCATACAATACATTCCTTATTCATTTTACACTTTTCAATGTCAATATTTCCAAAATACATTGTTCTGTAATATCAATATTTACACTTTGTAACCATTGATCGCATTTTACATTTTTCAATCCCTGCCCAATGCATTTCGGCACTGACTTGTGCCTTCATCAGGGGATGATCTGAAAGAATAAAAAGCAAACTGTGTAAATATTGTGTTATTTAATGTGTGCCATGGGAGTAATTGTTTGTGAATAGTTCTATATCATACCTGTAGGTTATATATCTGTGTTCAGTCAGCTGAAATAAAGACCACGACACCTGATGTGACTTTTAAGTCATGAAAGTATACGGTGTTAAGTCTAAGCCTTACGATCCTTTTCATTATGCTTACCTACTGATTGTTGGGGCTTGTTGCTCTGTGCAGAAAAAATACATTGTGTTTTGTGGGCCCTACCAGTCGTGAAACCTGTTGTTTATTGTACAGCGGTGATAGCATACTATCCGTTCCCAGCTGTATCCAATTAGCTTTATATGCAGGGTCATTCCTTGGTGTGTGTATCCACTGGTTTACAATTTTGAGTTGCGCTGCCCAATAGTATAAGTGTATATCTGGTAAGGCGATGCCCCCCTCGTACCAGCTCTTTGTCAATTTGTCATGTGCGATGCGTGCCGGGCCATTACTCCACAGCAAGTTGGACACTAGTGCTCTTATTTGCCTAAAGTAACGCGGTGGGACCATATGTGGTGTGTTCTCCAGGGCATATAAAAATCTTGACAGCGCCATCATTTTATATAGTGCTGCGCGTCCAAGGAGGGTCAGCGGCAGTGTTGCCCAGTGCTTGACGTCTGTTCGGAGACGTTCCAAGGGGGGCTTTAGGTTTTTGTCGAAGAAGTCAGACATAGATACCCAGATATTTAAAGGAGTCCGATGTTAGTGCAAGAGGGCAGTCCGGCGTGAGCACCGGTTCTGGACCTTTCAGCACATAAATCACTGACTTTGCCCAGTTTAGTGTGTACCCTGACATCTTTCCATGTGCGTCGCATATTGCTAAAAGCGCCGGGATGCTGCTTTCGGGCTTCGTTAAGTAGATAAGCATGTCATCGGCATATAGTGACACTCGGTCTTCCCAGCCTTCCATCCATTCTATCCCTTTCAACAAAGGTGTTGTTCTAATTATTATTGCCAATGGTTCCAGTACTAAGGCAAAGAGCAAGGGTGACAGGGGGCAGCCCTGTCGGGTTCCCCGTGCTAGCAGGAAAGTGTGCGAGATATGACCATTTGCAATTACTTGAGCAACTGGTTTGTTATAGAGTAGTCTGATCCAAGAAATAAACTTAGGGCCAAAGCCCATTCGGGTCAGAACTGCAAATAGGTATTCCCATTCCATCAGATGAAACGCCATTTTGGCATCTAGGGAGAGGATCACCGCCGCTTCCGGCAGGGAGTGGGCCCGGGCCACCCCCCCATGTACCCGTCTAAGATTGAGAGCCGTACTCCGAAGAGGCATGAATCCCGATTGGTCCGGGTGTATCAGCATTTGCAAATGGTTCAATAGTCTTTTAGCCAGCAGTTTCGCTAAAATCTTTGCTTCTACGTTAAGTAGGGATATGGGGCGATACGTGGAGCATTCTGCCTGGGGTTTTCCGGGTTTTGGTATGGCTACGATTGTCACGGTGCGTTGATCTAATGGGAGTTCTGTCCTTTCCAGGCTGTCTAGGTACATTGCCAGTAGAGGTTCACTAAGGGACTCTGACATGCTTTTTTACCATTTAATAGGTATCCCGTTGGGGCCTAGTGCTTTCCTGGAATTGAGCGCTTGGATTGCACCTTGTATTTCTTCTTTCGTCAGATCTGTCTCAAGTTCTTGCATTGCCTCTGGCGGAAGCGTGGGGATTTCCACGTTGTTAAGGGACTCTAGTGCCGCCTGTGCTGTGACTTCCCTTTCTGGGGTGTACACTTTCTGGAAATGTACCGCCAAAGTGTTTACTATATCTTCTGGGTGTGTTTGTAGCTGCCTCTCTTGGTTGTATAGATGCTGTATATTTCTACCTCCAACTCGCTTCCTGTCTAAGCATGCCAGCATTTTCCCTGCCTTGTCTCCGATGTCGTATATCCTGTGTGCGGTGCTAGCGATGTTGTCTCTGACTTTCGATTCGAGGTGTGCGCAATATTGCTGTTGGCGTAGTTTCAGTGCATGCGCAGAGTCCGTCGTGGGATTGGTCGTATGTGTCATGTTAGCTTCTTGGAGTGCTAGCTCAAGCTCTGTGAGCTCTTGCTGGTATGCACGTTTCTGTCCCGTCACTCCTGCGATCGCCCTTCCCCGCAAGGTTGTTTTATATGCCTCCCACAGAATCGAGGGGGAGGACACTGACGTTGTGTTTTCTGTGAAGTAGTATTTGGTTGCTGCTTTGAGGTCTTTATTGATCTGGGGTATGATAAGATAGTTGGGATACATGGGATAAATTCTCGCGCGTTTCTTCTCTTTGGTGGTAAGGGATAGCAACACAGGAGAGTGGTCTGAGATTCCTCTCGGCAGTGTAGTTATGGTGTCTATGTTACTTATCCCACCTCCAAGGAGCCAAAAATAGTCTATACGGGACAGACTATTATGTACCTGAGAGTGATATGTGTATTGTTTCTCTGCGGGATGGACATGACGCCATATGTCTCTCAGCCCCATCGCTTCCACGAAACCTGGGCGGACCGTGGAGCCCGATGCGCGTGTTCTGATGGGAAGTGTGTCTAGTGTAGGGTCCATGATGGCATTAAAGTCTCCTCCTATAATCGTATTTCCTATTGGGAGATTCAGTAGGAATTCCCCCAGCGCTGGCAGCGCTATGGAGTGGAGCGCTGGAGGAATATACACGGACACTACCTTCCAGAGCTCACCCTCCCATTGCACATGGACCGCCGCGAAGCTGCCCTGATCGTCCGTCTTGTGTTGTATCACAATAAAAGGGCAAGAGTTTTTCACTAATATACCTGTCCTTCGGGACCCTGCCGTAAACTCGGCATGTGCCGCCATTTTGTAGCCCCGTCTGTCTAGAGCCCGGCATGCTGTCCCTGTGAGATGTGTTTCCTGCAGTAATATCAGTGCAGGGGCTTGACGTTTGATCGCCTGCAAGACCAGTCCCCTCTTTATTTTGTCTCCCAGCCCTCTAACATTCCATGTGAGAATCCGAAGGGGGGGTACCACCCCGGCGTGCGTCACGTCATCAGTGACTGTTGTGTGGGTATGGTGAGCCATCCTGTGGCGACATGATCTTGTCTGGCTGTGGCCTCAATTTGAGGAGACACGTACCTCTTGTTATCTATGGATCTACATTGAGTGTGTGTGACATGGTGTAACATCGAGTGCCAAGTTTGAGCCGAAACTGTCAAAACCAAAAAAAAACCGCTCCCCTTTTTCTGGTGTGATTAACCGTTTGTCCATTGTAAACGTGCGTTTTGCACCGATCTACTAAACAAGCCCCCCCTGCCACCTTCCTCCCTGCTTCCTTGCTTAACGGACCGAAAACTGCCCGCCCCCCCAACTCAGCAGAGTGCTTTACCCATCCCATGAACAGTAACTTGCTTGCTGGGGTGAAGTGTTCCCCGGAGCAGGTGCATCCCCTGCCCTCTCCAGTTTCACCCGGTCAGTGTCCAAGCCTGGTCTCTCCCAGAAGGTCCCATTAATGTTCCTTTTGCACTGTGCCGGGAGTTCATTCTTCCACTCCGTTTTCATCGTTAAGGTGTTCCACTGTAGGTGACCAGGCCGAGTCATCCCTTCCGGAGGCCTGTGATCTTGGTTGACTGTCGCCTTGCTGATTCTGATTAGTCCTCTGGGAAAGGCGGGGCATTCCCGCTTGTCTCCAACCTTCCAGCCAGTCCCGGGCCAAGTCTGGTGTGTCGAAGAACCAAACCTTGCTGTCCGCTACAACTCTCAGCCACGCTGGAAACAGCATTGAGTACGGCAATTCCTTGCCTCTCAGCTCCTTCTTGATTTCGAGGAAGGTCCTCCTCCGGCGCGACACTTCGGCAGTGTAGTCTGGGAAGAATGCAAGCGTGGAGTTTTGAATCTGTATTGGCGTGGCTACTCTTGCCGCTTGTAGGATCACATCGCGGTCACGAAAGTTAAATAGTCTTGCCAGTATTGGTCTTGGGGGGGCTCCAGGTTTTGGTTTGCCCCCGGGGACTCTGTGCGCTCGCTCTACGGAGAAGAATTGTGATAGCCCCTTTGGTTTGAGCTGTGTCTTGATCAGTTCCTCCACATACAAGTCCATGGCTCTGGTGCCTTCCGATTCCGGAACCCCAATGATTCTTACGTTGTTCCATCTGGAGCGCCCTTCCTGATCATCCAGCTTCTCTTTTAGTGTCTTATTCTCCACTGTTACACGCTCCATCGCTATTTGTAGATCCGATATATCCTCCACTAGGGATTTTGTGACCACTTCAACCTGTTTCACTCTTTCGCCCATCTTTTGAAAGTCCGCCCAGAGCAGGGAGACTTCTGTGGCTGTGGACCCCACAGTCGCCTGCACTTGCGCCAATGCCTTCATTAGGTCCTCAAGCGTTGCTTTCTTGGCTCCTTCGCCCTCCGGCGTCTTCCCCGTGGATGTTCGAGGCTCCGACTGGGAATGGGCCTGCCTGTCAAAGGCAAATTTTTCTAATTTAGACTGTGATGCGTTGCCCCTCTGGCCTTTGCCTGCCAAGGTTCTTCTAGATGCACCCACCGGCAGTTGTACCTGCGGTCTGTAGTCTGGTGGGCTCCTCCACTAGCGTGGGTCCAGGCCGTGTCGCAACGGTGTTTCCTCCCCGTCCCTTCCACGCCAGTGGGTTCCGGTCCTCCAGCGGGGAGTAGATTGTCGTTGGTGGCCGGAGCAGGAGGTCCCGTCCGCCCCCGCTTTTTCTTATTCCTGGCTGCAGCTTCAAGCCACTCTGGTGCTGACTGGGGGCCACGTTTCTATGCAATGTTGTCAATGCAGCCCATTGCCCGTGTGTCTTTTCTAGGTTTGACCCCTTCCGACCATTGTGTGGGCTTGCTGGTTTTCTGTGGTTTTCTGTGTGTCTCTGTGCCCTGAGTTCCGTTTTGTCTGCTCGAGCCCTTCTGCCCCACTCCCCTACTATCGCTGCCTTTTTCGGAGTCTTGACCGCACTTGGCGTGGGGGAGGGCAAAGTCGCGCTTCCTAAGGGTGCTGCGCCACGATTGCTCCTGGTCGCTACCCGAGAGGGGGGGGGGGGGGGGGGGCGATGATCACCTTCTGTTTGTCCCCCGCCTTCGGGGACTTGGTCGGTAACGTGTGGTGGCCGCTCCGTCTCGGTTCGGGCGTTGTGCTTTCACCTCCCCGGCCTTGTTTTGCAGTGCCAGGGGGGCACGAGACTTACTTCGTGTCAAGCCGGTGCATCATCGGCACTCCTACGTTATTGCTGCCCGTCTGTACGCCCGATGTGGCGCCGTTAGGAGTTGGAAGGTGCTCGGGGGGGAGCTGGGGAGAATTCCGGTTCTATCTCTGCCGAGGTGCCCAGGGTGTTCAGGCCGGGCGTACTTCCGGTCTTCACTTGCCGTGTCACCTGAACTTCCGCTCGGCCTCTGCTGGTACTGGAGCTCTGAGATTCAGTTTCGCTTTAGGGCCCAACTTGACGGAGTTCACAGCTTCTCATCCCGGCATCTGATTTTACCCGAGGTTTCCCCGGGAGGCTTCCGCTCGGTCCTGGACCCAGGATTAGAGGTGTTAAATGAGCGGATTAGTATGCGGATTTTCGTGGGGAAGTCACCTCACTCATGGAGCGTCACAGCTATGCTGCCGCCATGCTTAGCCGCTAGCCACGCCCCCCAATGTGTAAATGCCATTTGATTGTAATATGCCCTGCTTATCTATACTACTATTATAAAGAGAGAACTTGCACCTTTTGGCCAGGTAAACTCAGGAACCACAGCGCCAATCTACACACCCGATACATCTATGAAAATGTCAGGGTGTGTAGATGGACATAGGCGACATTAAATTTAAAAAAACGTAGATTAAAAAAATTAAGTTTGTAAACAAAGTAGTCCCCTAAAACAAGCGCCGGCCGCAACGTAGCGGTGATCGCAACCGACACGTAACGTAATGACGATATGCGGGGAGGAGCGGTGACTTGCACCGAGAAGTGGACTTGCGGCGAGGAATGGACTTGCGGCGAGGAGTGGCGGTAAGGCAAATGCAGGCGGGAGGCGGGCGGGAGGCTCAAGGCGCGAGGCGGGAGGCGGTATGGCCAATGTCGGGGCGGGCGGGAGGCTCAAGGCTGAAGGCTCAAGGCGGGAGGCGGCATGGCCAATGTCGGGGCGGGAGGGATGCGGTCTGGGCAATGTGGGGGGGGGGTGCACAGAGGCCTAAAATGCTGCCCCCAGCCCCCTTCTGCCCCGGGCAAAGCCGGGGCGGGCTGCTAGTGTTTAATATAAAAACACATTTAAAAAAACAAAAAAGAGTCATGACTCTCAATCGACTAGGTTTACATGTACATCACTACAATTTCAACTCAAAACCTGTTTAAGCCCTGCATTACCTGGGTGCAATTCTGGACACTGTACGTGCAAAGGTGTTCCCTTTAGAGGGGAGACGATTATCCATCTTTCAGAAATGGTGCAGAAAGATGGGAAGACAGTGCTTCTGACCACTCATGCAAAACAATCACTCAAATGGTGGTGCCGCTCAAACAATCTCCTCAGAGGAATACATTTCCACCAAGACATGCAAGCCCAAACCATAGTGATAGATGCTTCCTTGACAGGTTGGGGTGCTCATGTGGACCATCTACAATTTGAAGGCCTGTGGTCTTACCACATCAACCTTGTGGAACCGAGGGCAGTACATCTAGCCCTGAAGGCTTTCCTTCCGTCATTCAAAACAGACTTTCTCTTTGTTCAGATGGACAATTTAATAATAACCATGCATTATCTGAACAAGCAGATAGGGATTAGATCCAGACCTCTGTCCCTGGAAGCGCAAACAATCTGGAAGTGGCTCATCTCCAGGGATCACAAGATTACCGCTGTCCATCTTCCAAGAACCCAGAATGCTCAAGCGGACACTCTCAGCACGGTCATCCAAGAAAATCACGATTGGGTTCTAGCCGGCGCTGTGCTTCACAATATCTTTTCAAATTGGAGTTTTCCCCTTATATATCCTTTTGCAGATGGAGAAAACAACAAATGCCAAAGCTTTGTTTTGTGGTTCTACCAAGCAGGCACACAGGGAAATGCCCTATGGATTGACTGGTCAGGTAAATGTATTCATACATTTCCTCCAATTCCTCTACTGCTGACAGTGATAATCAAGCTTCCACACTCAAAATCCTTCTCATTTCTCTGAAGTGGCCTTAATAGTGGTACACAGATCTCCTTCACCTCTGAGTTTCCACACAAGTAGCTGCTTTGCAGACCGGATCTTCTTCATAAGTTCAGATGCCAGATTCAACATCCCAACCTTTCCTCTCTGAAGCTGGCTGCATAACCCATAATATGGCCACCTAAACCCTCCTCAGTAATGCATGTATGTGTTAAGAGAAGCCAAGAGACCATCTACTAGGACTTTCTGTTCCTTCACATTGATGGGATTCTGTATTTGTTATTCTTAGAACAGTGTCAATCCTCTTACTTGTCAGTAAGAGGATTCTTCCATATCTTCCCCAGCTCAATAAAGTGAAATTGAATTTATCCTCAATTAGAGTACATCTCGCAGCAACCACAGCTTATCGAAAAAATGTCCTTCACATACGTCTTTTTTCACAATACCTGTCCTCAAAGATTTTCTGGATGGCTTAAGAAGATATATCCTCCAATCCGGAGGTTTTCTCCTCCATGAGTCCTCCCTTCAAACCCATTCATAAGGCTTCTCTGTAACACCTCTCTTGGAAGGCCTCCTTGGTTGCCATTACGTCAGTTCGCATTTGTAACGAGTTACAGGCACTCTGTCCTCATGAATCTTACACAGTATTCCATAGCAATTGGGTAGTGATGGGGACCCATCCTACGTTCCTCCCTAAGGTAGTCTCAGATTTCCATGTAAATCCGGCTATTACTTCACCTACGATGTATCAAAACCCTTCTTCTCTTGGAAAGAGATTACTCCACAGTCTTGTTGATAGAAGGGTTTTGAATTTCTATCTAGATAGGACAAAATCTTTAAGAAAATAGTAACAACTCTATGTCAACTATGGTTCACTACAGACAGGATATGCCACTTCCTGTCTAGATGGATTGTATCTGGCATAATCCATTGTTATCAAAAAGTGAACGAAACCCTAGCTCGTAAACCTAGGGCCCACTCCACCTGGGGTAAATCAGCTGCTGCTGCTTTACTTAGGAACATCCCAATTGCTGGGATTTGCAAAGATGCAACTCAGAGATCAGTTCATAAATTTCTAAAATACTAAGGTATTGATTCGGACTCTAAGACTCATGCCCAAGTGGGGAAACATCTATAAAGAATTTGTTCTCCTAGTTTAACTTTTCTCCTTTTTTATCTCTTCCCTTGCAAAATCTTTGATGGATAATCTTGCAAATCTATTCAGTGCTTATGATAATCAATGGAGATCCCCTGAAAGAGAAGGAAGGTATGGTTTATTACCTGTAATCCTAGGTTCGAGGCATGTGGGCTGCTGAATTCATATCTGTGCATAGATCGCCGCCTAGTGTTGGTTCCGGATGATTGCACATTGTTGTCCTGGAAGAGTCTTCGAAGTATCACGAGATAGGTGGCTCCTCCCCTGGACTACAGTGCGCATGGGCATCGCCTCCATCCCCAGATTGTTTTTTTCCGCCATTGGGTTCGGATGTGTTTCGGTTCCCTCTGTCGGAATCGATAGTTGTTTAACTTTCCTAACTTGAGACCAAAAGGTCTTTAGGCTTGGCGTCGGTATCGTTTTTCGTTCGGGTTTAACTGTTCTTCAGCTCCGAACTCTTGCTGCCCTTCCGCGTGCTGTCGGCGCGGACGGTCCTACACGACGCTCCAGACATGGAACGAACTCCGTTTAAAAGGTGCCTGGTGTGCACCTCAAAGTATTCACACCTCGACGTGCACCCAGTGTGCAACAAATGTCTGTCGCCGGACCATGATGAGGCCAGGTGTATGGCCTGCTCAAAGTTCCGGTGTAAGAAGACCCTCAAGCTTCGTCGGGCCGCTAGACTCCAGGCCCAGTTGTCAGCGCCCCCGCCAGACAACATCTTCGAAGAAGACATTGGAGACGACAATGTCTTTCAAGTTTCGGACTCTAGTCCGGCGTCGGAGGAAGAAAACTACGACGCGGGAGACGAGGAGTTTGATGAAGTCGTCGGTGAGGTAGGGGACGACGATGGGGCCAATGCCACCGTGGAGGATAGCTCAGAGGAGGAGCATCCTCAGACTGACTCAGGGGTCAACCCCCATTATACGGCCCAGGTCGAGGGATCGCCTTCGGGCCTTACCCAAGACCTCGTTAATCGTCCCACGGCCTCGCCTCCGGGCCCGGCCACGGACATTTCTGATGTGCCACTCCCGTTGAAGAAAACGAAAGTGAAGCCATCGGGGTCCACACCAACGGTTTCGAAACCGAAAGTGAAAGTCGCACTGGTGGGACAGACGGCTCCAGAGGCCTCGAAGTCTAAGAAATTCAAAATGGCCGACAGCAAGAGCCACGCCAAGATGGCCGACCCGAAGACCCCGGTGTCGAAGCCGAAGACGACCGACGCGGCCGCGTCGGCGCCGAAGGTGGTCGAGGTCGATGACCCGAAAAAGGCTCCGAAGAAGCGTCGAGACGACGCCGAAGCTCTGGTTGCGCCGACTCCGGCTGTCAAGGCCAAGGATGGTGATGTGTCGGCTCCGAAGACCGTGCCTTCCGCAGACCCGACTCCGGACTCGGGGAAATCGCTCGAGCCGGTCCAGCCCTCCCCGGCCTTGGCAAAAAAGGTCGTGGAGTCCCTGCAGCGGATTCGGAAGGACGCTGTGGCTCCCGAACCGAAGGATGTGGTGCCGAAGCCTACACCAAAGCCGGCAAAGGCGCAGACGCCTATCCGCTACACGCTGCCGCCGAAGTCGACGCCGAAGGCTTTCGCTCCGAGGCATGGGGCCGGGGTGCCTTTGAAGGTGGTGTCAACGCCCAAGGCGTCCTTAGTGGTGCCGAAGCCTCGGCTCCACCCACTCGCAGAGGAGGAACGTCGAGAAGTTATCATCGATGCCAACACCGGGAAGCTCTCTCTCCTCAAACGGAAGATCACCACGGAGCCGGTGTTGGAGCATTATCGTATTCCACTCAAAAACAAAAAGGACTCTGCGGGTACTTCTGCCCCTATAGAGCCTGCATCTCCACATAATTTGGAACTTTCACCGACGCATTCAAACGCTGGGGAAGGTGACGGAGATGAAGAGGATGAGTACAATTATCCAGCATACTCGGATCCAGAGGAGGTACATGAACCTTGGTCTGCCGGAGGCGACCCTGAGGACCCTCAGTCGGGTCATGAACCGCAGCTTTTTGCAGCAAAGACTTCTCCAACAGAGGACTCTGCAGCCTTCAACGCTCTCATTGAGCGAGCTGCAGCTAATCATGATGTCGACCTACATTCAGATCCTGTGGATGTCGATTTTTTGTTTGACACTTTCTCAGTGGCTGAAAAGTCAGTCAAGACATTGCCTATGCTCAAGGGAGTGCTGAAGCACGCGCCAGAGGTTTTCAGGGAGCCCACTCGGGCGCGAGTCATCAATCCTCGTATTGATAAAAAATACAAGGCTGCGCCCTCGGATCCAACGTACATCAAGGGACACTTGCCACTGGATTCTTTGGTTGTATCCAACGCACGTAAGCGGGCGAACTCGCAGACCACGGGTGATGCTCCTCCCCCAGACAAAGAGTCAAAAATATTTGAAGCCTCAGGGAAACGGATTGCTGCGCAGGCAGCTAACATTTGGCGCATCTCAAACACGCAGGCCCTACTTGCACGCTACGATAGGGCGCATTACGACACCCTAGAAACACTTCTGCAGCACTTACCTGATCAGTACAAGGAGGCAGGTGAAATGTTGATTCAGGAGGGGAAGCTGATCACCAACGCTTCCATCAAATGTGTGCTGGACGTGGCTGATACCGCCTCCAGGGCGATCAACACTAGCGTGTTGCTGAGGAGACATGCATGGCTTAGAATATCAGGCTTCAAACCAGATATACAGACAACCATCTTGAACCAAACAGTTAATCCTGACCATCTGTTTGGCCCCGAGGTGGATGCGACTCTTGAAAAAATGAAGAAAGACACGGACACTGCTAAGTCTATGGGGGCCCTCCAGTCTCAGCAGTTTCGGGGTGGTTCCTTTCGCCGCTCCAATAACAGAGGCACCTCAAGGGGTCAGGCATCACAATCCACATAGTACTACAAGAGCAACACCCAAACCTCATACACCAACAAAGGTAGAGGTGGTTACAGGGGCAACAACGTCAAAGGCAGGGGACGTGGAAACAACAGCTCCAGGTCCTCCACCGCCAACAAACAGTGACGCCTTGTCACTGCCCCCTGACCACACAACACCGGTCGGGGGGAGACTCCAGCAGTTCCTGCCCGCGTGGAAATCCATCACCACGGACAGGTGGGTCAAGTCTCTTATCCAGTACGGTTACTGTCTGGAACTTACTTCCACTCCACCAAACATACCTCCAAGAAACCGTCCTATGTCCGGCGAGCACTTGCACTTGTTGCAGCAGGAAGTTCAAGTCATGCTGCAAAAAGGGGCAATAGAGCTCGTCCCACTGCAAGAAAGGGGAACAGGAGTTTACTCTCTGTACTTTCTAATCCCCAAAAAGGACGGATCCCTCCGGCCCATCCTGGACCTCAGGCCCCTCAACTGGTACATTCTATCGGAGCACTTCCATATGCTCACGTTGCAGCAGGTCCTCCCCCTGCTTCGACAGGGGGACTTCCTGGCTACGCTGGATCTGAAGGATGCATACTTTCATATCCCCCTGCATCCTTCCCACAGGAAGTACCTCAGATTCACGATTCAAGACCAGCACTACCAGTTCAGGGTTCTGCCTTTCGGGGTCACCACAGCGCCAAGAGTCTTTACAAAGTGCCTGGCGACTGTGGCGGCGCATCTACGACGCCAGAACGTCCACGTCTATCCCTATCTGGACGACTGGCTCATTCAGGCAAAGTCAGAACAGCAGTGCGCCGACCACGTGTCCCGCACCATTCATCTCCTGCACGATCTGGGATTCTCGCTGAACTATCCAAAATCCCATCTCCAACCCGCCCATATACGGCAGTATCTGGGCGCGACAATAGACACTCTGGCAGCCACCGCGCAGCCAAATTCAGTGATAATCGCCAGTATCCAAACGCTGATCCAACGATTCAGACCTCAGCACTCGCTTCCAGCGAAGGTGTTCATGCAGTTGATAGGCATGATGGCCTCCTGCATCTCCATCGTCCCGCACGCGAGACTACATATGCGTCCGCTTCAGGAGTGCCTAGCACGTCAGTGGACTCAGGCTCATGGGCAACTGACAGACCTAGTGTTGGTGATCGGTCGGGCATACAACTCTCTGCATTGGTGGAATCCACAAAAACTTTGCAAGGGCTGACCGTTCCAGGAGCCTGTGCCACAGATTATTCTGACAACGGACGCTTCTCTCCAGGGATGGGGAGCGCATGTACTCCACTAAACAGTGCAGGGACTCTGGACACTACAGCAAAGGAAGATGCACATCAACGTTTTGGAACTGATAGCAATCTTCATGGCCTTGAAGGCATTCAAAGTACATCTGTGCAACAAGGTCGTGTTGATCCGGACGGACAACATGACGGCCATGTACTACATTCAAAAGCAGGGGGGCACACACTCTCCGCAGCTGTCTCATCTGGCTCATCTGGCTCAGAGCATGTGGAAGTGGGCCATTCAGAGGAACATCTTCCTCATGGCGGAGCATCTCCCGGGCAAGGACAACCAGATGGCGGACCTGCTCAGCAGGCACAGCCACCAAATGCACGAGTGGGAGATACATCCATCAGTACTCCAACCGTACTTCCAAAGGTGGGGTCATCCAGAGATAGACCTGTTCGCCACAAAGGAGAATGCAAAATGCCAAAGCTTCGCCGCCAGGTTCCCACACCCGCAATCGCAGGGCAATGCGATGTGGAGGAACTGGTCAGGCAGATTTGCGTACGCTTTTCCCCCAGCACCTCTGATACCGCTGGTGGCACGCAAACTCAGGCAGCACTCGATGACTCTCATCCTGGTTGCTCCAACGTGGGCTCGCCAACCATGGTACACCACGTTTCTGGAACTCTCCGTGGTACCGCATCAAAGGCTTCATCTCACTCCCAGCCTTCTGACGCAGAGCCATGGCGACATTCAGCACCCAGATCCGCAACAGCTCAACCTGGCGATCTGGCTCCTGAAGTCCTAGAGTTTGGCTATCTCAATCTTCCCCCTGATTCCATGGACATCATTCGGGAGGCAAGGAAGCCCACTACTAGAGCCTGTTATGCGGCTAAATGGAAGCGGTTTGTCATTTACTGTGTAAACCACGATATTGACCCGCTAGATGCTTCCATTCAGAACATCATTTGTTACCTGTTCCACCTGTACCAATGCAATTTGGCGTATTCTTCCATCCGCAGTCACTTGTCTGCAATGGCAGCATACCTCCAGAATAGGCAACACCTATCACTTTTTAAGGTCCCTGCTATCAAGGCCTTTCTGGAAGGACTCAAAAGGGTCATTCCACCACGGACACCACCAGCTCCGGAATGGAACCTCAATGTGGTTCTTACAAGGCTGATGGGTCCTCCCTTTGAGCCACTGCACTCTTGTGAGCTTCAGTTTCTGACTTGGAAGGTTGCTTTCTTAGTAGCAATTACATCGCTACGGAGGGTTAGTGAGTTGCAGGCGCTCACCATCCAAGAACCTTTCTTCCAAGTACACGCTAACAGGGTGGTTCTCCGCACTAACCCTAAATTCTTACCCAAGGTTGTATCTCAATTCCACATGAACCAGACAATTGAGTTGCCAGTGTTTTTTCAAAACCCAGAGTCGCTGGCTGAGCGGATGCTCCACACCCTTGACGTTAAAAGAGCCTTAATGTACTACATTGACAGGACAAAAGATTTTCGTAAGACCAAGCAACTTTTCGTTGCATTTGCCTCACACCACAAGGGAAACGCTATCTCCAAAGCTGGGATCGCTAGGTGGATCGTGAAATGCATTCAGATCTGTTACGCTAAGGCTAAACGCACTCTCACAATTCCACCGAGAGCCCACTCCACCAGAAAGTTGGGGGCCTCTATGGCTTTCCTAGGTAACATTCCCTTAGAAGATATTTGTAGAGCAGCCACATGGTCTACCACACATACTTTCACTAAACATTACTGTGTAGACGTGCACTCCAAACAGCAGGCAGCTGTTGGTCAGGCTGTTCTCAAAACACTTTTTCAGACTGCTGCAGCTGGCACGGGCGGCCGCCAATAATGGGAGGACTGCTATGTATTCTATGCACAGATATGAATTCAGCAGCCCACATGCCTCGAACTGCAAATGCTACTTACCAGTATGCATCTGTTCTTGGCATGTAGGGCTGCTGACATTCATATCGCCCACCCTCCTCCCCAGCGCCTGTAGCAGCTGCAGTATTCATATATATATATACATATGCTCATAGCATGGGCATCACTCACATACTTCACTCCATCTCTGCCAATGGCTAAAAACAATCTGGGGATGGAGGCGATGCCCATGCGCACTGTAGTCCAGGGGAGGAGCCACCTATCTCGTGATACTTCGAAGACTTTTCCAGGACAACAATGTGCAATCATCCAGACCCAACACTAGGCGGCGATCTATGCACAGATATGAATGTCGGCAGCCCTACATGCCAAGAACAGATGCATACTGGTAAGTAGCATTTTCATTCTTTCTCAGGGCAATCTTCTCCTGAGAGAGAAGGAAAGGTTTATTACCTGTAATCTTAGTTCTCTCACAGAGAATCTCAATTGAAATCATAATCAACCTTCCCTCCTCCCTGACGGTGGAGATAAGACATGTATATCACTATGCTACTGATTCGCCCTTCAAAAAACAGCGTAAACTGCAACTTACAGAGCATGATGTGACACTGGAGGTCAGAAAGTCCTTAAAGGCACAGCAACTTTTTAGGTCTCACATAGGCAGCGCTGCTAAGAGGTACATCTTGGAATCGCTCAGGGCTTTTTGGGAAACTTGTGCATGTACTGCACTGTTCCCAATCAGCCCACAGTGCATGTGTGGCGTTTGCCTTGCGGGAGCCAACATGGGGCGCACTGTGTGCCATCTGTTTGGTTTCCTATTTTAAAGGCTTCCTTCACGTTGTGGCTGCGCATCTGTGCACTGTTTTCTGTAAACAGCTGCATTCCTTGCTATTCCTCGCTTTCACTTTTAAGTTTTGCCTTTGCACGTTTGAATCGCTCTGAACTTCTGATGGACTTTAACTTTCGCAGCCACAGTTACATTGGCTGCAGAGTGAGGGCTGAGAGGGCACTATGGAAACCACGCTGCCCCTAGACGTGGGCTCTGCCCCAACAGGTCCTGCGCCTGACACACGTATGACGACGTAGGAGGGCAAGAGAGGCACAGGCCGCCTAAATCTGATGTCTTACTGACTGTGCCCAGCCCTGCTGGCCTTTCCATAGGAGGACCTGCACGAGGAGTTCTCTTATTGGAGAGCCGGCTCTAGGACCGCGGACGGGGCTGCTTTCCTGAGTGAGACGTCTTGAGTACTAGAGAGATGAACAGGAGAGCTCACTTTGCCGTGGGGCGGGGTCAGGGTGTAGAGCTGTTAGAAGTACCAATGAGGAAGGAGTAAGAGGAGTCTTTGCGCTTGGAGTGGTGTTTCAGCAATGGAAAATATTTGATCGTATTTTGCCATACGGAAGATAGACAGGTATTTATGGGGATTTGTGTGTGTGTCTTTTGTTTCTGCCTGACAGAGGCGGTGGAGTGCTGCTACGAATACGGCCTGAGTATTTTTGGCACATCAGGGGCGTTTGTTGAATAATGAAATGCTGTCCCCTCAGACACTTCGATGATCCCTTCTGACCTACTAGAGGTAAAGAGTGGGTCCTCGTGTTACAGTATGTGATCAGTGTTTAATACTTGGGTTATTTAACACTCCAAACTGCCCTGTGATTTGTAGTACTCTCCTACAGTGTGGACTGTACTGTTTCTCTCTCATTTGTATTTTGGACTGTGGTTGTGTTCTGGTTTCATCATTCCTGTGAGCGCTGTAGTGGTTGTTTTCTCTTCCCCTTGTGATGTGGGCTGCTTGTAATCTTTTGGGGGATGTGATGTCCTCGTACTGTAGAATTTTGTCTCCTACCTTGTGATGTGGACTTGGGTGATCACTTCTGGGGAATCTGGCATCATTCAGGTGAATGTTGTAGTGGTTGTCTCCGATCCCTCACCTTCACTCATAATATTGACTGCTGTATCTTGTTGGTGTTCTGCAGTGGTCGAACTGGGCGGGATCAGAAGGGCATGGCGTGGCCCTACTTCTTTTATTAAAAAGATTCCGTTCCCCTACTTTTTATTTTCAAAACTGTGTCCCGGGATGGCAGAAATAGCACAGGCATTCAGATATGGCTCGGCTTGCTTTCGTGGAAGTTCGGGGATGGGCAGATAAGGAAAAGGACTCTGTCTCTTCCTTACTGCCCAGAGAAGATACGGACAATGAATGTCCTCTTCTTTTCTGTGCTGGCAGCTGCCCCCCTCTCTTCCTATTAGTCTCTCTCTTTCTGTCTTGTTCCTCACTTACTGAAAACCGTGACTTGAAGAAACGGTCCACAACCTCTTTCCTTCTTTCATTTAGTTGCTTCCCTGTGAAATGGATCCAAAAAAGAATAACAATCTTGCGGGAAATGCCCCTTTTCTGACATTTTTCTATTCCAAAGTGCAGCCTGGGGATGGAGAGAAATAAAAGGTTTTAAATATGAAAAATAAATACATAACTAAATAAAGAAAGACAGAGTGGTTGCAAAGTGGCCAGATTGGTTTTATTCACATCCAAACACATGAGCCTCACTTTTGAGAGTTCACCAGTGAAGCGCTAGTTTTGTTTTCTCGTCTTTCTTCGAACAGCATTGTTGTCCCCAAGTGGAGATATGCACCATTCCTGGAGATACTGCAACACCTGGTTGATGGGCGGATTGGAAAACAAAATGTGTACCATGGCTCTGTGTTTATGGATGTGGTCTTTTTAACCCCTCCCCTGCTGGTGACGGAACCACTCCGTCATCAGCCACGGTCATGCTGTGCTGTTGACGGAGCAGTTCCGTCACGGCCCGCTCGGCACGCCTGCGCGGCGCGGATTCCGCGCATGCACTGAGCGCTCTATTGAGCGGGCGGGCCGTGATGGAACCGCTCGGTCATGAGCACAGCGCAACCGCGGCTGGTGACAGAGCGGTTCCGTTACCAGCACGGGACCGCCGCGCTGCCCCCCCCCCCCGCCCCCTTAGCACTGCAGCGGAATAGCCGCAGCAGTGAAGGGGTTCAACCATACTGCTTACGTTTTGTAAGGATATAAGCAATAGACATGGAAATGGTTCTCTTCAGAGCCCTGTAGTCATGTCCTTAACTTTTTTTTTTTCAAAACCAATTTTATTGAGCAAATGAGCAGTGAGAACGTGGCGTCCCCATAACCGGAGATCACCACAACATTATCAGTACATCAAATCACAGAGGCAGCAAGTGATGAGACACACCCAAGAAGAGGCTCATTATGTAGACCCCCCCAGGTACCCACCCTATCCCACAACTCGGACCCCCCCAACACCAAAACTCCCCCCCCCCAGCCCCCCCTACCACACGTGTATATAAAGCAACAGAATAAAATATGCAGGTGTAGTGCATCCAGAGCCTAGCTGCGTTCAGGCCAATAATGTCACTGTAGTCAAATGTCCTCCTCTTGCTCCGCCGGGGGATCCAAAGACAGGCCTCGGTAGTCGGCCCACCGCTTCCATATCTTGTAGTGTTTGCGCGGGCAGCCCCTCGCCTCAAAGATCGGCCTCTCCAGACCCATGAAATAATCCAGCCCAGCCTTCCAAGCAGACAGGGGGGGGGCCCTCACCGCCTTCTATGCCCGGGCCAAATCCCGCTTAGCCACGACAAGCCCCAAGAGTAACAAGTGGCGCTTATAGATGTTTCCCCCCACCCCCTCCATAATGTGCAATAATCCTAGTCGGTGAGTACGGGGAAGGTCCCAGCCCAGGACCTCGGACAAACAACTCCACACACCCCTCCAGAACCCAGTCAGCCGGCCGCATGTCCACACAGTGTGCATCAGGGACCCAGGCACTGCCCCACACCGCAAGCATTCCGAAGATGCAATCAGCCCAGCCCTCCACAGCCGTTCACGCGTATAGTAGGCGCGATGCAAGTATTTAAATTGGATGAGTCCGAGCCGGACAGCAATGGCGGTTCCACGTGGGGATTCCAGCGCCTCCCTCCAATCGTCCTCGTCGAGAGGGCCGATGTCCACCTCCCACGCCGCCCGAAGAGAGTGCAGGGTAGAGGAGCAGTGGATGACCAACGTCTGATATATCCTGGAAACCTTTCTGTCCCCCAGATCCCCCATAAACACCTTAGCCTCCACCGGGCTGAACTCCGGCAGGGAATCCAGACCGGCGATGCTCGGGGTGAGGGCATGTCGCAGCTGCAGGTAGCGGAAGAACTGGGACTGAGGCATTTGGAACTCCGCGCGGAGTTCTTCAAAGGATTTGAGGGTAGTGCCGGACATGACCTGGCCCAGCTGCGTAACACCTATGGCTTCCTAGCCCTCAAAGCCGGACAGGGCCGCCAGCTCCGGGAGCAGACCATTATGCCAAAGTGGAGTCTCGGCCGTCAATTTGCCCCACCAGCCCATGCGGCGCAGGGTCTGCCGCCACACAGCAAAGACTATTCTGGTAACCGATGGCAGCACACGGTGCAGGCGAGGCGAATATAGAATGGTGTGAAGCGTGTGATCGCCCATGAGCGAACATTCCAGGGCGTACGCCGGATCCCCTCTATCGCCGTACCACCATTCGTTAAGAACCAGTAGTTAGGAGGCCTGGTAGTAGGAGAGGAGGTCCGAGGTGGCCAGGCCACCACAGTACGTAGACAAAAAGCATGTCTTCAACGCCACCCTGGCCGCACCGCCGTCCCACAGGAAGCGGCCCAATACAGAATTAACTTGACGGAACCAATGCTGGCCAACGGGGTACGGGAAATTCCGGAGTTGATAGAGGAGACGCGGGAGGGCCACCATCTTAAAGATGGCCGATCTCCCAAAGATAGTAAGCAGCATCCTGGACCAAGCCTTGACATCGGCCTGGACTCGTTCCCACACTGGCAGGACACCACGAGCCCAAGCCACCACGCGCGACTCCGATAAGAAAACGCCCAGATACTTCAGGCCATCCGTCGCCACCCGCAATCCCTCAGCCCAGGGGTCAGTGACAACCCCGCCGCCCAGCACCCACAGGGTCGATTTATTAAGGTTGAGCCGGAGACCCGAGATCTCACCAAACACGCGCATGATCTCCAGAACCCGGGGACCCGAGCGCTGCAGGTCAGAAAGAAAAAAAGAGGACGTCATCCGCATACAGCGCGATCCTATCCACCAGATCCTCGTTCCAGACAAAGCCGCGCAGCTGGGCATCCGCCCGCACCCTCGACGCCAAGGGCTCCATGGCAAGGGCGAAGAGATATGGGGACAGGGGACAGCCCTGTCGAGTGCCCCGGGCTATGTGGAAGCGCCCGGAGGTAGCCCCGGCCACTCGGACTGAGGCCGTCACGTTAGTGTAGAGCAGGTGGACGTACGACAAGAACACTGGGCCTAGGTTGAGGCGAGCCAACAAAGTAAATAGGTATGCCCAGCTCACAGAGTCAAAGGCTCTGTCCATATCCGCCAGTAGGAGCGCCGCCTGCTCACCCCGGGTACCCATGGCATCAACCGCCGCCTGTGCCCGTCGGATATTATGTCGGGTGGCCCTATGGGGCATGAACCCGGCCTGGTCGGGGTGGACCAGGTCAGCAATGTGGGGCAACAAACGGTTCGCCAAGGCCTTTGCCAGAAGCTTGGCCTCGATGTTCAAAAGGGAAATGGGCCGGTATGAGTCGTGCCTGTCCGGCGCCCTGCCCGGCTTCAAGAAGACTACAATCTCGGCATGGCGCCAGTCAGGCGGCAGTTCCCCTCGGGTCCGCGCCGCCTCCAGTGCCCGCCGATAGTGGGGCCCCAACTGGAGGTGGAACTTTTTATAAAATTCGCATGGGTAGCCGCTCGGGCCCGGCGCCTTTCCAGTATTCAACTGACCAAGGGCCTCCCCGAGTTCCTCAGCCGTGAGCGGAGTGTCCAGAGCGGTCCTGGTCTCGTCGGTGATGGCCTGCGGTAGTAGGTCGTCGAGGTAGGCGGAGATCTCACCTATCTCCAGGATATCACGGGGGGTGTACTGCGTCTCATAGTAGCGGGCGAAGCTAGCTGCAAGCATGTCTGGGTCCGTCATAACCGAGCCGTCCTCCGCCGTAAGACCCGGTAACACAAGGGGCTGGAAGGTCGCCTGGCACAACCTGTGAAGCATGGTACAGGACTTGTCGCCCCACTGATATACCCTGCTACGCGTGGCAAGCCACGCCTGCCTTGCCTCGTCGTAGAGGACCGAGGCGTACGACTGTTGGGCCTGCAGGAGTTGCCGTACTGTGTCGTCGTCGCCCCTATCCCGGCCACGCTGCTCCAACTCCTCCACGCGGGCGGCGGCGGTCACAATGGCCTCCCGATGTTTCCGCCGAGCAGCCACGCACCAAGCAATGTCGACACCCCGCAATGTAGGTTTCAGCGCCTCCCATACCACCACTGCATCCACACCGTCCACCAGATTCTCTCGCCAATAATGATCAATCGCCTCACGCAGGTGATGCACATACTCAGGCTGCTGCAATTGCCAGGACGACATTATTATTATTATTAAAAAAAATTATAGAGCGCGTAGTCACCCTGAGGTATCCCAGCGCTAAAAATCCCTACACCAGTGGGGGCGGGGGTAAAAGAGGGAAACAGCAATTTTGGACAGAAGCACTTTTAGACAGAAGCAATTAAAAATAAAAGTGGTTAAAAGTTGTTTTAAGGGAACAAGTGAGTTTTGAGTCGTTTCCTGAATCGTAGGTAGTTTGATTCTTTCCTCAGATCTCGAGGAAGGGCGTTCCATAGGCGCGCTGTGTGGATCGAGAAACGTCTTCCACCAGTGCGGGCTTTTTTGAATCTGGGCACTGTGATGAGGGACTCCTTGTCCGATCGGAGAGCTCTAGGGGCTTTATAGGGTTGTATGTATTTCCTCAGAATGGGGGGGCCCTGATTCTGCACTAGCCTATGAGCCAGGCTTAAGGCTTTGAATGTTATTCGTTCCCTCACTGGAAGCCAGTGAAGGAGCTTCAGAGCAGGTTTGGCTGAAGCTCTGGCAGGAGTATGCGTGAGGATCCGGGCGGCAGCATTTTGAATTTTCTGCAGTTTATTTAGAGTTGCTTCTTGTGCGCCCAGGTATATAGCATTGCTATCGTCAAGCCTGGACAGAATAAGGCCTTGGATGAGAAGTCTTTGCGATATGGGTGGAAGGAGGGGCAGGATCTTTCTCATCGATTTGAGTAGGCCGAAGCAGGTGCCCGTTACTTTCTTGGCCTGCGTGGTAAAAGAAAGATCTGTTTCAATCCATACTCCCAGGCTTTTTACTTCCTGTTTGGGAGCAGGAGGGGGGCCCAGACAGGGTGGCCAGGTGTTCAAAGGGAAGGTGCATCCTTTCTGACCCAGAAGGAGAATGTCCGTTTTAGAACCATTCAGCTTTAAGGCTGAGTTATTCATCCAACCTTGGATCTGCGTCAAGCAGTTGAATAGGTCCGCTGGCTGCTGATTAGGGTGGGAAAGGGAGACAACTAGCTGTGTGTCATTCGCCTAGCTGACCATGCTCACTCCGAACGGGATGACGACCTCCTCCAATGGGGACATATAGATGTTAAACAATGTGGGGCTCAGGGAGGAGCCCTGAGGCACCCCACATTGGAGGGGTGTGTCGGAGGAGCGGTTGTAATTTTCCCAGATCTGGAAGGAGCGTTGGGCCAGAAAGGAGGAAAGCCAGGATAGAGCGGTGCCTTCTACTCCTACCTTCTTGAGCCGTTTGACCAGGAGTTGGTGGTTGACGGTGTTGAAGGCCGCGCTCAGGTCGAGGAGGATCACTGCCACTGATCCTCCCTCGTCTAAGAGCGCTCTGGCCTCCTCCACTGCGGCCAGGAGGGCGATGTCAGTGCCCTGTCCTGGGCGAAAACCTGTCTGCGAGTTTTTTAGCAGATTATTAGATTCAAGAAACTGGGAGAGTTTCTTATTCACCAGTTTCTCTGCAACCTTGCTGGTCCCTGGGAGGAGGGATATTGGTTGGTAGTTGGCCAGTTCTGCTGCGTCCAAGGAAGGTTTTTTTTAGCAGCGCCTTAACGACTGCTGCTTTCCAACTAGGGGGGGACGACTCCCTGTTGAAAAGAAGCGTTGATCAGCTGGGTGAGGGGGGGGATGATAATGGGAGCGACTTCTTTAAGGATTCGTAGCGGGGCAGGGTCCCTAGGAGATCCACTTTTGATGGATGTGAGCGTATTCTCTACTTCTTCGTTGGTTATTTGTCCCCAGGAAGTTAGGCGAGGGGTGGCCGAAGTGTCGGGGGGATCGTTGGTCTCGCTCGAATTATTCGGAGGGATGGAGTCCAGAATTTTTTGGATTTTTCCTTGGAAAAAGCTGGCTAGCTGATTACATTTTTCCTGATCTGCCTTTGGATCTGGGGGGTTTCTAGGGGCGGGGTCGGGCATCTTAAGAAGTTCTTTAAGGATGGTATATGTTTCTTTACTTGAACAGGCCGCTTTTTCGATTCGTTCCTGAAAGAATCGACTTTTAGTTTTGTCGATCATAGATTTGTAAGCTGATAAGGAGGTGGAGTAGGTGTCCTTATTAGCGTTGGATTTCTCCTTCCTCCATGACCGTTCTGCTCTCTTGCAGTCCTGCCGCAGCAACTTGAGCTCTGGGGTGTACCATGGGGCTGAGGGTATGCGTTTGTTGTGTCTGAGGATGGAAGTTTTGGGGATAAGGGTGTCGAGGGAGGAAGTGATCCAGGAGCCAATAATGATCAATCGCCTCACGCAGGTGATGCACATACTCAGGCTGCTGCAATTGCCAGGACGACATCCGCCATCGAAACGGCTGTCTCTTCGAGGGGAGGGCTATAGTAGCCATAACGGGGGAATGATCAGACAGGCCTCTGGGGAGTATCACAGCATCCCTGACTCGGCTCAGACAGGCACTCGGTACAAACAAATAATCAAGTCTCGAGAAGGACCCATGCACCGCCGACACATATGTGAATTCACGCACAGCAGGATGAAAATGGCGCCAAACATCAACCCAGCCCAGGCTATCCACTGTTGCACGTAGTCTGGTGGGAGCAGCAGCAGGAGGGGGATCCACAACAACCGGCACCCGCCTCTGGCGATCCAAGCCCGCATCCATAACCTCGTTCCAATCACCCCCCACCAGGGTCAGCACATCCGGAATCTCGTCCCACAGCGCAAACAGTCGCTCAGACAAGGCCCACTGCAGGGGAGGGGGGGCATACACGCTACCAAAAACTACCTGCTCAGTGCCCAGCAGGCCCTTAATGAAAACGTAGCGGCCCTGGGGATCAATCCATTGCTTCTCATGTACATACGCCACCCTGCAATGGACCAAGATAGCCACCCCGTGAGCCCCTAGTAAAGCCCGCATGGTACACCTGCTGAATGCCGAATCTCTGGAGGCTAAGGACCTTGGAACCCAGCATGTGGGTCTCCTGAAGCAGCAGCACATCCACCGTCTCTCGTTTCCCCCAGCGTAACACAGCCCGGCGTTTGATTTTATCCAACATCCCTCTCACATTCCACGTCACAACCCGTAGGGCCTTATGAGGAGACACAGTCATAAAATCAACCATCATCAAAACAGTACCCATCACCCGGCCCTCCGCACCACCCCGGTGCACCCCACCAAGGAACAAAATTAATAGCAACATACACGTGTGGTCCCAGCCCCCAACCCCAACGCTCAGCAGACCATCCCAGGCCCGAGTCCCCCCCAACGTCAGCAAGAAAACAACACCCCCCCTCGCCCCGCTCCCCCCAGCCTAATACCTCATAGAACTGTGAAGTATCTGTCGCGGCATGGAGAGACCCGGGTCCAAAACGGAGGACCCAGGGCCCGCCATACCAATGGATCCCAACACCCCAATCAGCACACACTCACCTCCCCCCCACCACAACACCCACAACCGTGAGGGTCTGAGGCCCAAACTAGGCGCCTCCCGAGCCCCACAGCGTTCCCGACAAAAGTCACAGGATACCTCAGACGTATATTGACTGGCATGAATAAAGTCACAGTAGAACAGTCTCACCAGTCGACGTAGGGCAACACATTATCCGGCAAACAAGGTCCAGTCCCCATCAATGTTCAGCTGCCTGTATCAGAGTGTTCCGAGTCTCTCGCGCCATCAGCCTGCGATGCACTGGCAGAGGCCGACCGCTTCCGCGATCGAGACCTCCGGTGTCGTCCCTTTCGATTTGGGCGGTTCGTCCGCTCCGGCGATGATCCCTGGGACCTGCCTGGGTCCAGCCCCGGCTGGGCATGCGGCCTGAGTCGAACTGCTTCGTCGGTCCAACGGAACACCTCCTCGGGTGAATCAAAGAAATGTGTTCGGGATTGGTACACTACTCGCAGGCGGGCCGGATACAGAAGGGAGTATTGGAGCTTCAGGCCCCGCAACTTGGCTTTAGCGGCCACGAAGGAGTGTCTCTGCTGCTGCACCAGTTTCGTGTAATCAGGGAAGGTCATGATGGTATGATTGTCATAGGTGAGCGAGCCTTTGTTCCTCGCCTCCCGCAGGATGACATCGCAGTCGTGGTAGTTCAGCAGCCGGGCGATAACAGGCCGGGGACGCTCACCCTCCGGCGGCCGCTGGGTAAGGGCCCTGTGCGCCCTCTCGATCACAAAGCACGCGGACAGTGCCCCTTCGGGGAGCCAGCTCTCCAGCCACTGGGTCAAGAACCTCTCCATGTCGTCCTTCTCGCACCGCTCCGGAAAGCCGATGAAGCGGAGGTTGTTCCGCCGTGCGCGCCCTTCGGCATCCTCCACCCGAGCCGCTAGTGTCTTCTGAACACACTCCACCTCCGCCATCCTCTTCTTCAGGGCACTAATGTCTGTTTCGGTCACTGTAATCCGGGATTCGGTCTCGGTGATTCGCTCCACCGCGTTGCGGAGGTCTTGGCGCAGCAGTGTAACATCCGCTCCAGTGAGTGAGAGTTTGTTAAGGTAACTTGGGGCCATATTATCAAGAACAGCTTTAAAATCATCGCCGCTTTAGTGGCAGGAAAACTGATTCTAAAGCGGCGATAATGGGCTTGATAATATGCCCTTGTGAATTCACATAGAAACCCAGGTTCACACCAGAACCTGGGCTTCTATGGGAATTCACAAGGGCATAATATCAAGCCCCTTATCGCTGCTTTAGCTGCAGTTTCCTACAGCTAAAGCGGCAATAATGGTATCGCTGTTCTTGATAATAAGACCCCATGTTGTTTCTGCTTACATTTCACATGCTTTATTTAATCTTGCATTCCCTATGAGTGTATGCTTTTACTTTTTTTTTTTTTAGGCAGCATATTATTCTTTTCATTTGAATTGAGCAACATCCAAGTGTTTATAGCAAGCACAATTAGGTTGTAGCTATATGCAGTGCGAGTTTCTCTCAGTGGGGCAGTATGGTGTTCAGTGGGGGCGAGGACGTGGCACTATGGCCAGAGCGGTTAAATTTGAAACTGGGAAACCGGGTTCAGCCTTCATGACCAGTCCACCAGACCACTCTACTGAGGGAGCATATTCCATTGCTAGACCTTAGAAGGCCCCACTAGACCTTAGAAGGCTATACTGCCTACTAGTATGGTTGTCATGTGGCTTTCACACCTTGTAGTCCTTTGTCTTATGTAACATTTACTATAAGGTGATTTACACATGTAAAAATGATTGTCTCTGTGTAGTGTGTGATGTAAAGTGCTCTGACACCATACACTGATATGAGTGGCGCTGTAAATCAAATTAAATGCATCT
Source organism: Lissotriton vulgaris (assembly GCF_964263255.1). Taxonomy (NCBI): domain Eukaryota; kingdom Metazoa; phylum Chordata; class Amphibia; order Caudata; family Salamandridae; genus Lissotriton; species Lissotriton vulgaris. The sequence continues at coordinate 1,736,272,328 of NC_141685.1, forward strand.
GAGAAAGAGTGTGGTTATGGAGACTTGAGGGGGGATTGTTAAAGGGTGGTAGTGAGGGAGTCCGAGGCGTAGGTGATCATTGGGGGCACCAACAAACATTGTTGCACAGGGTCCCACGAGCACTTAAGCCGGCCCTGCCTTCGAGGCCAGCCCGCCTCACCCATTGGTACCTCCATTGGCCTTGTTTCAGCAGTAGTAGCTGCAACTCACCAGCGGTCGGCAATGCAGGATTTGCACGCTCACCAAACTAAGTTTGCAAACTTCACAGTCTCTCTGCTTCATGCACAAGCACTTTTAACATGTGCTACCTGCTCTGGAGCCACTGGTCGTATGCAGCAATGGGGGACAAAATGTATTAACTAAATTATGCAACAACAAAAAAGCTGCAGCATAATGCAATATATTTTCTTATACTTTATTATTTAGACATTTTTACACATGTTAAGTCTCTGCAAAGATTCTGCCTCATCAGTATCAGTATAACATACAAATGCAGCCTGCAGCGGGTAAAATGATGAAAGGTGCGTGAGGCTAACGGCGGCATTCATTAAGCAGTTTACCTGGTTTAGGTTTTAGCCTCCAGTGAGGTTGGCATAGGGCCTCAGCACAGCTCAGTGATATGGCATTAAGATTTGGGTCCATGGAAGAGTCTAGGCTGATGCAGGACGGGAAACAAACCTGAGTCCCTTCCTGATCAACATAGCGTCATGAGGCGCTGAGGGTGTTCACAAGGAGCTATTTCTAAGAGGTGTCACAATGTTTTAGAGCATCTCGCCGCTGTACCGTGGCAAAGGGTATAGCCTCTTCCATCCACATAGTCCTAGGTTGTACCTTTGATGACGTGTTAATCCCAGTTTTCTATCCTCGTGCCCGTTCTCGCATCTTCTGGTGGAAGTTTAATCATTATGCCCCTTCTTGTGCTGGTTCAGCCACTAGGCTTCCACAAAGTGTGCTGGATCTAGCATCTTACCACTGCTTGTGCCTACCATCGTAGGTTACTGCTTCCTGTGCTGGTTACAGAATCTTACATTTACTCCCATAAAGCCTGAGGGTTACATTGCCAGGACATCTCATCTTAGCTGTACAGCTTCCAAGGAGGTTTAGCTACTTGCCTCTCTCGTGTGCCAGTAGTTCATACTTCTCCTTTGCAGTGTGCCAGATACTGGGACGAAGTAGAGTCAGAAGGGGACAGGCAGAGTAGATTGGGACAAACGTGAAAATGTACTCAAAAGCCCACAGGTTAAAGAACAGCAAGGCATGCACTGAACTAAAAGAGACCCAGCAAATCTGTGCCATACTGCTGGCCAAAACGACAGACACCACATTCAACTCTCTTCTTAACTCTGAAACATCTTTTCATACTAGTAATGGAACGTGGAAATTGTTTGGGAAGAAATTCTAGAAGACCAGGAGATTCCTCCTTGTTGGACCTGGAAGCATCAAGGGTCTTTGAAATCTATAAAGAAGCATTGGTGTAGCCAATAGGTCTTGCTTTTGGGACCTTAGAAGTATTTAGTTATGCAGCACAATATCCTTGGTGCAACAACACTTATAAGGGCCCAAAGGCGAGACCTATTGGCTATGCCAATGCTATTTTACATTGTTTCAGTGTTGTAGCCTATACAGGCTACATTGCTGGGCTTACTCTCAAAAGAAGTAAAAGTGTATGAGGAGGATGTTTTTTAAAATATTACTTTTTTAAAGTAATCTAACAAGCATTTATCATGTCACATATGTTTTCTGACCTTTCCTAAGTGAAGCGATATAGATGTGACTGTGACTTTGCAAGAACTGCTGTGGGATCCCAGCACGTGGGCAGGACTACTCAGTGCTTATGATTTCAATGTGAAAGAGAACTCGGATTGCAGGTAATAAATTATTCCTTCTCTTCCAGGGGGATCCTCATCAAAGTCATAAGCAACCCTTCCACCTCCCCGGACAATGATTAAATACAGATTTGTTTCAATTTTGTGCTAATTGCTTCATCTACTTAAAAATGAACTGACCTAACATCACCCATGGTGAATGATAGGACTCTAGAGCAAGGGTAAAAACTCAAAGTTACAGTGTCAGTCTAATACTCTGGCAGTATAGCCTAGGTTTTACAATGGGTCTGTGTTTCCATTGGTTTCTGTTGACCATACATTTTACTAGAAGAGTTAGTTGCCCACTTTTTCTTCTTCATGTTTTACACATTTCCCTTAGAATAAGGGTTTAGTGTAAAGCCATCTTATCTTCTGTGAGTTTCCTGCCATTGAAGTTATAACTTTAGTTTAATTTATTATTCTGTCTCTTTTGAAGAATAAAGAGCAGCTACATGGACTGCTAGATCAAAGATGGGGGAACAATCACAATATTGAGAAAACTCGATCATTCTGTATTGATGACAACATCTTCATTAGATATGAAGGTGTCAAGTTAGGCAAGAGTGTGCACAAATATACTGTCTATATTGGCGTAACTTTGGCAGCCATTCATTCTTGCAAGTTAGCTGGTAAGTCTAATTTTAAATGTTCCCAGTCCCTGAGAGGTGTGGTGGCTACTTTGAAAATGTTGACAAGGACCCTATACAGAGGATTTGTGAAAATTGGTCATCTGTGCATCCCTTTGTAAAGCATTAATGCTGGGATATGGACAGGGAAGATTCCTTCCCCTCCAGTTGGGATTTTCTGCAGCCTTTTTTATTATGATTTCTGACTTATGGTTAGCCCACTTAAGTGTAAGCTCATATAAAGAAACTGTGTGAGTTCTCATTGTTAGACTTGGCGGTCTCTAGTTGGCAGAGGTATACACTTCTGACAAATAGGGACTCACCTCCTCTAGTCAGGGCAAGGGGATCACACTCTTAGATAACCCCTGCTCACCCCCTTGGTAGCTTGGCAAAGCAGACAGGCTTATCTCAGAGGCAGTGCGTTAAGCATTTATGACCATATACAGTAATAAAGTGAATACACTACAAATGGGCACGACACAGTAGTATTATAAAAATAAGGATGTTTATATAAGGCTTAGCACAAGACCAAATAACGACAAAAATATACCACAATCTTAATAAATACTATTGGAAGGAAAAAATAAATAATAGTTCAAGTGTAGTATCTTCTTAGCACAACCTCTTTAGTAACAAAAGCAACTCTTCTTCTCTAAATCACAGTTCTTGGCAACAATGTAACCCCCACAGGAGTCACACGACGTCGAGGCAAAGTTAATCCAAAGGTTCGGCGTCGACCGCGAGGAGCGCTACATCGAGCCCGGAGTCGAAACAGACCCCCACAACACAGTACCTTGGAAAACGAAGAAAAGATGATCTACGGCGTCGAGGTGTCCCGGCGTCGAGTCTTCGGCGACGATCGGGCCTCGGAGTCGGGGCGATCTGCAGCGGCGTCGACAGATGTCAGGCAGGAGCAGCGCTCACGAGGCAAAGCAGGATACGGCGTCGTCATCGATGTCGATATTGCAAGAGTGAGCAGCGCTCACGGCGTCGAGAATGGCTGCGGCTTCGATGCTATCAGCGGCGGCGTCGAGACAGGGTCACTTAGAGCTGGAGCTGAATTCGCTACTCACTGGCGTCGCTACTGGCGTCGATCGGGCCAGGCGGTCGGCGTCGAAGAAGCGGGACACACGAGCCGTTACTCACGATGTCAAGCTGGATTCGGCGGCATCCGTCGATGTGGAGATTGCTGGTTTCTTTAGAGGTGCTGGACTTTCAGGTTCCAGCAACAAGCACTTTCAGCAAATGGTAAAGTCCTTTAGCCCTGTGACTTCAACAGGAGGCTGGCACTCTTCCAGCCCTTGGAGATTTCCTTGGCAAAGTTTGAGAGTACACACTCAGAAGAAGTGACTGCTGGATTCCCCCCAGCAAACAGCACTCTGGCAGAAGGGGTAGGCAAGTCCTTGGATCAGCAGGCTTCTTGTCCTTGGTTCAGGGTTCCTTGTCAGCCTTGATCTAAATTCTTTAGTTCAGGGGTCCTTCTCTTATACCCCTTTTCTGCTTTGATCCCTTTGTCCATGCAGGAGAATTCCCCTCATCCTGGGTTTGTTGTGGGTGTAGCCAGGCCGAGGCACCTGGCCTATTCACTGTGCAGGGCAGGATCCTCAGCCACCCAGCAGGAGGTGGAGCCAGTATTGTCACTGGCAGAAGCAGAGCCATCAGTCGCCCGGCAGGAGGTGGAGCCAGCATTGTGTCAGGCAGGGCAGGCTATCTGGAGCTACTCTTCCCCTACTCTCAATGCAAATGCCTCACTCACCCCACACTGACTCATTCAGACCCCTGAAGCCACCCAGCCCCTGTCACACACACACCAAACCAGCAGAGACCGGTAATAGTCAGACAAGAAAATAGCCACTTTCTAAAAGTGCTATTTTCAAACCCAGAGTCCAAAAACCATCCACCCAAACGGATGCGTTATTAAACCCTGAGTTCAGGGATACCAAACTCAACATTGTACCATGCTCCCCGAGCCAGCTAGGATTATAGCTCTTAATAACCCTGGCAGCCCATTCTAACTTATGGAGAGCAGGTAACCTTACAATAGTGAAAAACGAATATGGCTGCAATTCATTATTAGGACATGCCACACACATCAGGGCTTGTCCTACCTTATGCTTACAATGCACCCTGCCCTCGGGCCTGCCATAGGGGTGACTAACATGAAGTTAAGGGAAGGTTTGGGGACTGGCAAGTAGGTGTACTTGCGCAGTCCGCGTGACAGTACCAGACTGCACGTAGGTCTAGCAATGGCAGACCTTTAGACACATTTGACCAGGCTGCTTCTGTGGGTGGCACAATACGTGCTAGTAAACCAAATAAGCCAAACACGGAATCCAATCAATAATAATAATTTAATATAGGGAGCACTTGCACTGTGGCACTGATCAGCAGTGGCACAGTGCCCAAAGCAGTATACCAGCAAAAACATCGTAAACGGAGGAGGCAAACAGAAAAAATGGAGGAGAGACTCAGGTCAATGATGTCAGGTCGAACACTCATCAATTAGCTGAGCAAGTTACTTAGCTTTGATAATGTTCTTATTGATATTGATAAATAACTCAGCTCACAGATATCTTACTACCCTCTCGCCTCCACTCTTGAATATTGTTGTTTCTAAATGTGATTTACTTCCTGAAGTAATTACTTTATATTTTCTGATGCTACATCCCTACCTTGATGATGGTGCAGAAATGACATTTGTATTGTTCAATAAGTAACAACAAAAGGACACAAATTGAATATGGATATTCAGAGTTATGACTTTTTAACTGAAATGGCAAAACAAAAATATACCATTGGAGCAGAATTTGGTGTAAATCAGTGGCACAAGGCAGCCTCGCGCCAATACATGCTCCACAACCGACGATTAAATCAGCAGGGCTGGGTTAAGGGTTCATGGTTGCTCCCATCATGTTTTGTGGAGGAGTGCCATATCCCGCAATGAAGAATGGGTCAGAAGTTAGGGATCGTTTTTTGGAGTCAACAGTTTTACCCTTGTACTCACATTCTTGTTTAGAACTCATAATCCATCAGTGTAGCAAGGCTGGATGGAGCAGTCGAGTTGAGTTCCCTACAGTTTTGCTGTATTTTCTCAGTCGTGCCTTAGCTTTGAATTCAGACAATACAGGGCCACCCAGTATGCTTGGAAACTTTGGTATATAAGTTTCAGTAAAGACAAAGGTTCCCTTGGAAGAAGCTCTAACCCTGTGATTAATAGGAAACAAATATGTATAAACTTGTGACAATGTAGAAACAGATATTTAATTACTGTACATGTTTATACAAAACAAACATTTTAACAAGTAGGTGCTACAAACACATCGGAATGAAGGTAATTTTTGCAAGAAGTGAACAAAAAGTGTGATAGTTTACTGAAACAGATGTCAACTTAATGTCCTGTTGATTTCTCAAATATAGACTCAGAATTTGAGTACAAGTTCGATGCACCACAATAAACATCTGTTAAAGTCAGCATAGAAATACATTGATGTTTCGTAAGGATAATGTTACTTACCCAGGAAACATCTATTCTTGGCATGTCCAGCTGTACATTCACATGCTTGGCAGACTCCTGCCATCTAGAAAGTTGCTTTGCTTCAAAGAAGTCTTTCCAGTCACAAGGTAGGTGACTCCTCCTTTCAGTGACAGTGCGCATGGGCATCGACTCCATTATTAGATTGTTTTCCCACAACCATGAGAATGGAGTTAGTATTAAAGAATAGAGATGTCCATGAGTATGTATGTGTAATAAAAGAGAGAACTGCAGCAGCTACAGGTACCCGGATAGGCAGGTGGGCGCTTGTGAATCTACAGCTGTACATGCCAAGAACAGATGTTTACTGGGTAAGTAACTTTATCCTTTCGAGGCACGTGAGCTGTAGATCACATTGTTACATCCTTCATCATATCTTGTTATGTTCATTTGTATCTGCTTGGGTGACATCATATAGTTCCAGAGATGCCTGCCTGTACACCTTGTTTATATTCCAATGAAATTCTGGATTCTGAAGGTGGTTATGAAGACAGAGCCAGTTGCATCTGGATCTGATAGCAGAGACTGTTAATGCTGTGCTGAACAATAAATCCTATTTTAATTTATTTGATTACTGGATTGAATTACAACAATTTTGGCGACAAGGGAGAAGAACCTAACTACACTCCAGTCATTTACCAGCACAGGTACGGAGTGCTTCAAGAATTTCATTTTTGTTTCTCATATTTCTGTGCTTTGATAGCACCTGCAGCAGTTTTCAAAATTTACTTTCATGTTGTGCATTGATAGCACCTGCGGCTGTTTTTCCTGTTGTTAACCTGAATCTGCGATTATTTGGAATTATCTACACCATTTTTTGGGATTTATCTGCAGATTCTGTGTGTTTATTTGCCGATGTTCAGAGTTATCTGCCTGCTGCCTTCTCTTAATCGGCACCGTTTCCTTCTTTGAACTTTGGCAATATCGGCAATCAACTCCGTTTTCTACCTTAGACTGTGGAAACATTGGGAAACATCATTGTGTCAACTTACAGTTGTGGTCGGCATTTTTTTGATTCTTAAAGGCGTGATCCAAAGGCAGCGATCCAAAGTGCAATCTTCATTACGCATCACTTCTGGAACTCTTCGTCTTCGGATTACTGTTCTACGTAGAATCAGAGCGTCTCTACAGCGTCTCTACTACGTGCAACCTGAGCGTCTCTACAACGTGCAACGTCATCGGCGACGTGCAATGTCATCGGCGGCCATATTTGTTTCCCTGGAAACAGTAAACTCAGACAAACGCCGATGATTTTCTAACACGCAATTTTAATACATTTTTTCACTGCGATTTCTTTATATATCTAACGCCTGAATGCAACAGAATACTATTCTAAGTATTATTTAAGATCGTTTTTACTTTTATGACATTTTATTAAGGTTACATTTATAACTTTTATGTTTATAATATTTTAAAGGTCCTAAGTACAAGTAGTAAGCAGTTATTAATATTTACATTTACATGTATCATAGTGTTAACTGTGTGTACTATCATAAGTTAGTTGCAATATAACATAAACATGCAGTTTGACCCCCCAGCAAAATGTTTACAATCCAAAGGTGATCCCCCCATGCCCTGGGCAAGATGGAAAGAGGAATTTATCAAATATATGAAGGCTATAGATGGTGAACGCATGGGGGCAGAAAGAAAGAAAAGCATTTTTTTTACATTGTTTGGGATCGGAAGGTCAAGTTATTTTTAGATCTTTACCTCAAATTACTTCACAGAGTGATGGAAGTGGTGATAACATGAATGTATATAATGAAGCTTTATTGAGGATAGAAAAAAGACTTAAGCCTGTTACAAGTATTGCTTTAAATAGATTCAAGTTCTATACTAGATCGCAGAAAGATGATGAAAATTTTGATGACTTTCTTACAGGATTAAGATTGTTATCCTTGCATTGCAATTTTGGACTACTAACGGATGAAATGATAAGAGATCAGATCATAGTACATGTTAGGAATAAAAAGATTCAAGAAAGGTTATGGGTGTTAGGCAACCCTAGTTTAACTGAAGCAATATCAGAAGCAAAGGCATTAGAGAAATCTGAAAAATGGATGGAAGTGGTTAAAGACAATTCTAATAAAAAAAATACTGAGGAGGAGGTGTGTTATGTTAAACAAAAGACTGATAATCAAATGCAGCAACAACCTTCAGGTTTTCAACACAATTATAGAGAGGGGGGTTTAACATGAGCACGTACAGAAATGTTCAAAGTCCATCACGGAATACGACGGCTTGTTTTAGATGTGGGAATAAATCTCATTTGGCGTCATTTCCGGGGTGTCCTGCAATTAATAAAGAATGTAGGAACTGTGGTAGAGTAGGACAGTTTACTAGTGTATGTAGGGATATCAGACGTAATGTCACACCTTCTAAGGGAGCAGTATCTTATGTTACTAACAATGAAGTAATGATATCTAATTCAACAGGTAATACAGAGGATGTTGACAAAGGATTTGTTGTTTCCATTATTGATGTAGTTCCAGATCAGGTTAGGAAATCACCGAACAGTGATTTTAAGATATGTGGAGTGGATATAGTCTTGATGGTAGATTCAGGATCTCCTTGGACGATTATTACACAGCAATATTTTTGGGAGAAATTGGGAAAACAGTTGTGTTTAGAGAATTTTAATATCTCCTGATATTATGGCTGTGAGTTTTGAAGGGAATCAAATTGAAGTGGAAGGTTATTTTGAAGTAAACATTCACTTTAAATATAGATGTTCTGTCATTGCAAAGAGAGGAGTTAATGTACTAGGGTGGCGTGACCAATATAAGTTAGGAATCATATTGAATCCAAGAGCAAAGGAACCTGTGGCTTTATGTGATGACACATTATATAATCAAGTTGCCACTACTTGTAACAATGATGAGTGTAATGACAATGAGAAGTTTTTGGTAAACAGTTTCAAGAATGTGTTTTGTGACAAGTTGGGGAAATTAAAGAATTTCGCTCATAAAATTGTTTTAAAAGAAAATGCCACACCTATCAAACAAAAAATTAGAGGTGTTCCAATAAGTGTAAGACAAGAACTGAAGGATATGTTAAAGGAACTTTTGGATGAGGGTATCATTGAAACAATTGAATCAGCTGAGTGGGTTTCTCCCATAGTTTTGGTCCGCAAACCTGATCAAAAATTGAGGGTGTGTATTGACCTAAGAGCTCTCAACTCTAGTATCATCATAGATTGTCATCCACTGCCAAACATTAATGAGTTTGTATCAATGTTTGAGGGAGCTAATATCTTTTCAACATTAGATTTACGTTCTGCATACCACCAAATAGAACTTAAGGAGGAGTCGAAGAAACTCACAGCGTTTATCACGCCTTTTGGTCTTTACCAATATACGAGGATGCCATTTGGCCTGGCATCATCGGCCTCAGTTTTTCAAAAGGTAATGTTTTAGATTTTTTGAAATTTAGACGAATGTGTAAAATGTTTTCAGGACGATATTTTGATCTTTTCAAGGAATGAAACTGAGCATGAGGGCCATTTAAATGAAGTTTGCAAGAGATTAGAGAGTCATGGACTTACATTAAAGGCACATAAGTGTAAGCTTTTCAAAAGTACAGTTGAATATTTGGGTCATACATTGTCTGGAAATGGTATTGTTCCAAAGAGGACTATTGTAGATGCAATTGTCAAGGCTCCATCACCGATAAACAGGGATCAATTGTTATCATTTACTGGTATGTGTGAATACTATAGTAAGTTTGTGGAGGGTTTTGTGACAAAAATGGAACCTTTGCGGGTCTTATTGAGACAAAATGTCAAATATGTGTGGTCAAATGAACAACAAGAAGCTTTTGAGTGTATCAAGAAGGATATAGTTAATGCACCTACATTGAAACCGTTTAGGATGAAGAAAGAGTGCATAATAACGGTGGATGCCAGTTTATATGGGTTAGGAGGAGTTTTGTCACAAAGAGAGGGGAAAGAAGAATGGAACGTTGCGTTTGCTTCACGCACTCTTAATGAATGTGAACGAAAGTATGCGGCAATTGAGAGAGAATTACTCGCTTGTGTGTGGGCTGTTGAACATTTTAGGCTGTATGTGTAGGGTTGTAGGTTCACTTTGAGGACAGATCATAAACCACTGGTCAATATATTGTCTACAGGTGGTGGTTGGAATTCTACAGCCAGAATTGCGAGGTTATCTTCAAGATTGCAGGAATACAATTTTAGCACAGAGTATGTTCCAGGGAAAAGAAATGTCACTGCTGATTTTCTATCTCGTTTGCCATGTGAACAAGATAAGGTTGATGTGGTTGAGGGGAAATAATTTATTGTAATGATAGCTGATGTAATGGGTGACCAGTTTCAAGGAATTACAGAGGAAAAGTGGAATAGTTGTGTCAGGATAGATGATAGGTGGAGTATCCTCAAAAAATATGTGATGGAAGGATTGCCTAAAAAAAACTTAATTAAAGAAGAGCTGTTACTGTTTGCAAGAGTAGCAGATGAGTTGGAGTGGGAAAAAGATTTTCTGTTTAAGTCAGGCAAGTGCGTTCCACCACAAGGTATACAAGAGGTTATTCTTAAGTTGGCTCATAAGACGCATCCTGGGGTATCTTCTATGAAGAGGTTGATTAGAAGTTTTTTTTGGTGGCCAGAAATGGATGCATGTATAGATAGGATTGTAAGAGAATGTGAAGAGTGTGTGTCCCGTGAGAAAATACTTAGAACTAATGTTCCACCTTTAAAGGTAGTTAAGTGGCCAGACATGCCGTGGCAAAAATTGGCTTTTGATATTTCGGGGCCATTCAAGAATTTACCTGAGAATTCGCAATATGCTTTAGTTTTGATTGATTTCCGCTCAAAGTGGCCCGTAGTGAAATTCGTACCTAATGCTACTACTAATGCTGTGATTATTTTCTTTAAATAAGTTTTTGCTCGTGAGGGTTGCCCTTCAATGTTAGTAACGGATAATGGAGTGCAATTGAAATCTATAGAGATGGAGAATTTTTTAAAAGCACATGGTATTACGCACAAGTGTACGTCATTATACGAGCCACACGCAAATGGCCAAGTTGAACGATTTAACAGGGTGTTAAAGTCCTATGTATCAGATGTGGTGAGGACAGGAGGAGAATGGATGAATGAGTTGAGAGAAAGGTTGTGGGTTTACCGAATCACACCTCATTCTACTACAGAACTTAGCCCTTTTAGATTACTAAGGGGAAGAGATCCAGCATCTAATATCTGTCTGTGGTGGTTTAAAAATAAGTGCCAGGATAAGTTGGATATTAAGGAATGTGTGCATGATACAGCTAAAAGAGTTGAAGCAAAGCAAATCAAGACCATGGGTTGGTACAATAAAAAATGGAAAGTTAAAACTCATAATTTCGCTGTGGGGGATTGGGTGAGAATTATGAGACCTGGTCTGATGATGAAAGGTTCATGTAAATTTGTAAGCCTATACAAATCAAAAAAGTGTTTTGTAATTCTGTTATTACACAAGATGGAAAATTGTGGAATGTAAGGAGAATTGCTAAGTGTAATAATTTGGTTCATGGTTCTAGTTGAAAAGATAAAACCAACTCTGATCTTCCAGGTCAGAATGTTGATGATGACTATATCTTCTAGGATCAAGCAAGATGTTCGTGAAAGAAATAGACCAACTAGGTTTAGAGACTATGTGTGAACATCTATGTTTTCTTATGGAAAAGGGGGATATGTTATATCCTTCATCATATCTTGTTATGTTCATTTGTATCTGCTTGGGTGAAATCATATAGTTCCAGAGATGCCTGCCTGTACACCTTGTTTATATTCCAATGACATTCTGGATTCTGAAGGTGGTTATGAAGACAGAGCCAGTTGCATCTAAATCTGATAGCAGAGAGACTGTTAATGCTGTGCTGAACAATAAATCCTATTTTAATTTATTTGATTACTGGATTGAATTACAACACACATGTTTTGCATAGATTATACAGCAGTATTCTCCCATGCGGTGGCTAACCTGTAGCTGTTGGAGTTGTCTGAAACAGTGTTCTAAGTACTGCTTGGCCCACATTTGCTTGTTGTCTCGTTAACACATTTACACAATAGTGCTTGGTGAATGTGTGCAGTGTAGACCATATTGCAGCTTTACAAATGTCAACTATGGGTATGTTTCCTAAGAAAGCCATAGTAGCCCCTAATATGCGACTGGAATGTGCTCTAGAGGTACAGTTAAAGTTCTTTTTGCTTTTGCATAACAAGTTTGAATGCATTTAACAATCCACCTTGCAACACCTGACTTGGTAATAGGATTGCCCTTGTGTGGTGGTGCAAAAGTTGTTTGGTTTTGCGAAATGATTTTGTTCTTTCAATATAATATAAAAGGGCTCTACTGACATCTAAGATGTGTAGAGCAGGTTCTGCCACAGAAACAGGTTGAGGAAAGAATACTGGTAATTCAGCCGACTGATTGATGTGAAAGTGACATAGAAATTTGTGGTTAGTACGAAGAACCACTTTGTCTCTGTGTAATTGTAAAAAAAGGTTCTTCTCCGGTATTGAGGTATTTTTCATAGATTCACATGCTTGAATCATTCCCCATACATACTATGGTTAGTGCCTGTTGTTTACTCACTCTCCTTAGTGAAGTGATTGCAATGAGGAAAGCAGTTTTCCAAGAGAGAAACTGTGGCTCACATTTATGCATGGGTTCAAAAGGTGGGCCCATTAACCTTGTGAGGATTATGTTAAGATTCCACACTGGGGCAGGTGAAAGTCTCGGTCGTATGACTCTTTTAAGTCCTTCCATGAAAGCTTTGATTACTGACACTCTAAAAAGCGATAAATGTTGCCTATTCTGTATATATGCAGTGAGTTGTAGTTGGATAGAAGTAAGCCAATCCTGACTGCTGCAAGTGTAACAGGTAACAAATTATGTTTTATATTGAAGCATCAAGATTATTTATGTTATTGCAATAGATAACAAAAGTTTCCATTTAACTGCGTAACAGGCTCTTGTAGTAGGCCTTCTGGCCTCCCTGATGATGATCATACAGTCTAGTGGAAGATTTAGCTAACCAAACTCTATAACCTCAGAGCCAGATCGCGAGGTTTCGTTGTTTGGGATCTGGGTGTCTGATTTCTCCATGGCTCTGTGTGAAGATACTGGATGTGGGGTGCAGCTTTTGATGGGAACCAGAGACCGCTCCAACAGGGTTGTGAACCGTGATTGACGGGCCCATGCGGGAGCTACTTGGATCAGTGTGAGAGATGTTTGCCTGAGCTTCCGAACCTCTAATGGAATGAGTGAGAGAGGCGGAAAAGCGTAGGCAAATATCCCTGACCAGTTCATCCATAGTGCATTGCTTTTGGAGAGTGGGTGTGGGTAACAGGAGGCAAAATTTGGGCATTTTGCATTTTGGTGTGTGGCAAACAAATCTATCTGAGGGACTCCCCAACTTTGAAAGTATGGGAGGAGAACCTAAAGGATGAAGTTCCCATTTGTGTGTTTGCTGTCTCTGTCTGCTGAGGAGATCGGCAATCTGATTGTTCACTCCTGGGAGGTGTTCCGCTAGGTGATAGAGGTTGTGGTGAATTACCCACCTCCAAATGTCTTGGGCCAAGTGTGACAGTTGGAGATAGTGTGTCCCCACCTGTTATTGTATGTAATACATAGCTGTCATGTTGTCGGTAAGTTTGAAAGGCTTTGAGCGCTAACAAGACTGCTAGCAACTCTGGATGGTTGGAGAGATTTTTGCTGTTGGCTCCACTGGTCTTGCACTGTATGGTGCTGAAGATGAACCCCCAACCAGTGAGGGACGCGTCCGCTGTTAGCCTTGTCTGTGAAACTGGGTCTATGAAGGGCTGTTCTTTTGATACATTTTGTGTGTTCCACCACTGCAGAGAACGATGAGTACGGCAGTTGACCAACACTAGATCAGTTAAAAGACCCTGCGATGGGTTCCACTGACTCCCTAAGCATTCCTGTAGGGGACGCCTGTGAAGCCTTGCACGGGGAACGATTATGATGCAAGATGCCATCATTCCGAGTAGTTGCATATACACTCCTGCTAGAAGTGAGTGATTGGATTGTAACTGGAGAACTAGAGCCTGAATTTTGCAGTTGGGAAAGGCTAGAGCTTTTTGAGTATATAAAGTAGCCCTTAGGTAGTTTTGAGTATTGGAAGGTTGCAGATGTGATTTTAGCACATTGACTGTACACCCCAGTTGATGTAGTAACTGTAATGTTCTGTGAGTGTGTTGGATACATTTTGAATACGTACTGGCTTTAATGAGCCAGTCGTCCAAGTAGGGGAAAACATGAATGTGTTGTATTCTCAGGTGAGCAGCGACTACTGCCAGACACTTTGTGAGGACTCTGGTAGCAGTGGTGACTCCGAACGAGAGTACCTTGAACTGGTAATGTTGGTCCGCTACTACAAATCTGAGCGGAATGTATTGGAATATGAAAAAAGGCGTCCTTAAAAGTCTCCCTGTTGCAGAAGTAGTAGTACTTGTTGAAGTGTGAAAATGGTCTGACTATATGTAAAGATTTAGTTCTCTGAGATCCAGAATTGGTCTGAGAGAACCGTCTTTTTTGGAAAGTAAAAGGAGTATTCCCCGACCTGTGGTATTGTAGTGATACGGGCTCTATAGCCCCTTTTTAGAAGGAGAGACTGAACCTCTCATTTGAGGAGGTGTGAGTGATCCGGTGAGAGTTTGTGTGACCATGAGGCATTGTTTTGTTGCAGGGATTCTGCACATACACAGAACTATGCGCAGGACAATGGGATCTTGGTGTATAGGGGCTAAGCCTTCCCATCACCTAAGTGGCCACAAACCCCGGACAGACTAGCTATAGTGTCTCACTCGTTCTCCCACTCACAAATGGAGAAAAAAATCATTGACACTCCTGAACACAACACTACCGGATCTCTCAGGAATCGCGGTAACAAAACACACTTTTTCACTCACACTCTCATCCACAATAAGAAGTGACAGAAACATGAAGATAGTTTAAAACATTTATTTTAACTAACGTGTTCTAAAATACCAGTATACGTGCCACAACAAGCATAAGGATGTATAACACCAATATCTTTAGCATTGCAGTAAGGCCATATATCATAAAGGGAGGCGTCATTATACAAAGACTATGGAGAAAGGACTATAGTGCCTATGCTCCCTCCCCTTGGCAAGAAGAAGTTTTATTATATAATAGAAGATCTCTGGGCTTTGTCAGCAGACCCCATACCTTAGGACATAGATCGTATTTCTACAACACAGGTGTGTGTTGCTCTTCTCCCTGAAAAGGTCCCTTTCCGAGTGTCTGTTAGCTAAGCATGCATCCCATAATATCAAAATACGAGTCTCCTGCAAAAACAGCTGCAGTGGTATGTTTTGTCTAGGTGCTAGGGCCTGACCAGGACAGAATTACAGGAGGCAGTGTTTATCGACTTTCCTCACAATGTTCCAACTAAACTCCATGAACAGGCAGAGAATGAGCACAGCAGATTTTTCTCATGTAAAAGGCATAAACAGAATCTGGCAAAAATAAAGACACACAGTTGCGTGCGCAAAAGCAGCTTTATGGCAACGGGGTTCTTGCTAACTTAAAGATGTCAACAGTGTCCTCAGCGACTACGTGACAGTTTGAAGGATTGTTGGTGAACTCCAGGCAATAATCAGAATGGATATTTTCCAGTACCCATTTGTCTGTAGTTATGGACTGCCAGATGGATAGGAAATGTGAAAGACCCCCCCTGACGGGTGTTAAATGGTCGGGGAAGTGTAGAGAAGTCACTGTTTGGTATTGGAGGGGAGGCGTGTGTATTTGAGCCTCTACCTTTGCCATTGTTGCCTTTGTAACAGCCTCTGAAGTAGCCCTTAGAGGCAGAGGGTTGGTTGTTGCATTTATACATGGTGGTGGTGGTAGTATCTGAGGAGGTATTCTTAGATCCTCCACAGTAGAGGAAGCGCCAGAAGGAACCACGTTCTAGTGTTAATTGAAGGACTCCCATGGATTTGGCCACTTTGGTATCCTCCTTCATTTTTTCCAGTGAGGAATCTACCACAGGGCCAAAGAGTTGTTCCTTATCGAATGATGTGTTTAGGATAGAAGTCTGAACTTCTGGTTTGAACCCTGAAATACAAAGCCAGGCATGCCTTTTTAAAAGAACGCTGGTGTTGACATCTTTAGCAGCAGTCTCTGCAGCATCTATGGCGCACCTGATGGAATTATTAGAAATGAGCTGTCCCTCCCCCACTAGGTCTTGTGCTTTGGACTTGTGCTTATCAGCTAGAAATTGGATCAACTGGTCCATCTCATCCGAATGCCCCCTGCCGTACCTAGCTAACAGAGCCTGTGTTTTGGAGATGCACCAAAGGTTCGCAGCCTGTGAGGCTACCCTTTTCTCTGAAGCGTCTAGCAGCTTAAATTCTTTATCTGGGGTGGAGCTCTCCTTTTGTTTGCAAATTGGCCCTTTTGCGTGCGTTGGAAGCCACCAAGGAATCCAATGGTAATTGCCCCCTTATGTATGCTGGATCAGATGGTGCCGGCTTATATTTCTTATCTACCCTAGACGTGAGGATACGTGCCCTGACGGGGTCAATAAAAATATCGTCCACATGCCTGATCATACCCTTGAGCATGGGAAGTGTGTGCGAGGACTTTTGTGTGGTGCTAAGAGTCTCGAAAAGGAAATCCTCTTCTAGGGATTCCTTATGCAGTTGAACCTTATGGTAGGCAGCAGTTCTATGTTGTCCGGTGGATAAGGCTTGGTAGGGAACAGGTCAGAATCATTCCCTGTGGGGGAATTAGTGTTCTAATCTGTCCTGGGGTCTACGGGTATTGGCACATTGTCCCCAGACACATCCCCATACCATCCCCACCATCCTGATCTTCAGGTGTATGTGGTGGTGAATGCTCAGGTGAAATTAGTAAGAGTTGAAACTGAGGAGAAGTAGGTGAAGGAAGGGGAGGGGGAGAAGGATCAGTACCGACATTTTTCCTTTTTAAAGGATGTGATAGGCCTCTTCTGTCGCAGGTTTCCACTTTATTGTCCCTTTTGTGGTGATATGTCCAGTAGTTGGGTGAATATATAGCTCCCTTTGTTTCAAATCCGGGTTGGAAGGTGGAGCATCGAAATGTTGTTCCTTAGATGGAATCGGCATTTGTTTCGGTGCCAAAATTTTTGAAGCCGGTGTTTTTGATACCGAGGATTTTGAATCAGAAGCTGTTTTCTGCATCGAAGGGGGAGGGGTGGAGCCTGTCTTTGACTTCAATCCCGAAGATTTCATCTCGGTGCCCGTTTTTGAACTGTTCTGTTCGGAGTCGGAAGGCTTTTGGATGTGTTTAGGTGCTGAGCCGGAGGGCGGGCGTCGCAAACATGTTCTCGTGCCGACCATGGCCTGTAGGCAGGGGTAGGACCGGAGCTTTCTTCTTGGGCTGAGGCGGTCTTTGGGGCAAGGGAGGATCTGTACTCATGGATTTCTTCATCCCCCTCGGAGCCGTAGTCGGAGATGGAGATTGGGTCTTGTTCCTCCTCGGCTGCCATGGCGTCTCCGGCCTCTTGTTCTGAATCTTCTCTGAAGAGGTCCGTAATAGAACTTGTGTGTTGGCTCTGCATGTCGGAACGTCGAGCCTGACTGTCGCAAAGCGTGTTTTTTTATCAGAAAGCCTTACAAGCATCGCAGTCCTGTTCTCTGTGCTCAGGAGACAAGCGCAGGTTGCACACTTCGTGTGAGTCATGCGCAGATACTTTGCGTGGCACAGAGGGCAGAATTTAAATGGAGTCCACTCCATCTACTGTGACGTGGACTGACGCGGTTAGGTCCGACGGCCTTCCACGACCTACCCTATCGAAAGAGTTTTTTTTTAGTAAATATGATACACGGAGAAGGAGAGTACACGATCGAAAGCAATACCGTTGAGGGGGGAGTGTATTGTGCACAAAGGGAAACTGGTAAAACGGTGTTGAACCGGAGCGCAGCAATTCACGTCCGAACCCGATGGCAGAAAAAAACAATCTAACAATGGAGTTGATGCCCATGCACACTATTACTGAAAAGAGGAGTCACCTAACTCGTGACTGGAAAGACTTCTTTGAAGAAAATCAACTTGCAAACATCCAGACCGAGCACTAGATGGCAGGAGTACGCAAAGCATGTGATCTAGAGCTCACATGCCTTGAATAAACAGTTTCCCTCAGGGTCTTCCTCAGGACTACACAGGTAAGCAGCCTACAAGAATCAAATGATATGGGTTAACCAATGGTGCTCAGACAAGTAAAAATGTGCTGACAAGTACTGCATCAAATCTACTCTGACCTCTCGCCATGTGTCAACTGCACAGGGAAATATCTCTCCAGTGTCTCACAAAGCTATCGAGCCTACAAGCAACACATGTTTGAGATATTCAGCAGCCCGACTCAAGCTTAAAGCACCAATGAAAGTAGTCTATAGAAATATAAACTAAATTAGGGTAGCCTGTGACAATCTACATGCATGGCACAGGCTTTGTGAGACTATCATCTACAGTCACCTAGTAATGGGTGGTGTGTGCACACAAAGCCATTATTAACAAACGTTCTACAAGTGATGTGCTTCTAATATAAAACCGCATTTTCAAAATAAACAATAACTTGTGGACAGAAGGTGTGTCCAGTCAGATTGGGTGGAAACAATACTTTCCCCAAACATAGTCCTGCAGACACTTTCTGCCTGTTCAGAGCAAGCAGAAAATGCTCGCTTATTTAACAAAAGGATGAAAATCGTTTTGGTAACTGACGCTGTTGAAAAATAAGGTTGTAAGCTATGTTCTACACCCACCAGACATTTTCTGTCACCACACTACCCACAGAGCACAATATAGCAACTCTCTGTGCCTTCCAGTCTGTAGTCCCCTATCATGGTCTGCTAAATCCACCATACAAAGGCAAATGAACAATCATAACAGACCAATATCACCCCATGAAATCACATATTGAACACGTTCATCAACAAAAATCTGTTCCCAATATTAAGTGCCCAGAAGTGCCACCTTTACTAAAGCCATGAAACTTGATGACACTGACAGCTTACGAAAACTACGACAGCTAGATGACTCCAAGACTGTTGCCATAATCTTAAATGCCTCTGTCACCATTGTGGACAATATATTAGTTTGCACCCAAAACAGATCAACATGCCAAAATATTGTGTTTGAAATTAGTCAATTTCTCACATTGATTTTTATATTTAAAGTGTCACAATTGTCTTTTCAGATGACGACAGAATGTCCCAAATCTCTGCTCGATCCGCAGCTTCGAGCTCACTTGCATCTCAAACTCTGGAACGTGCTCAGAAGAGAAAAGAACATTTCTGGGGCAAGCGATGATCTTCCTGTCCTTCAGCAGTGATTTGATTGCAGTGTTTATTTTTCTGACATACAGAGATTAAAACTCATGGGTGTTTCTCATGGCAAAAGTATGAATCCCGTTGAATGTGGCCATACTTTTAAGAGTGACTGTATATTTTTTCATACATATCTATTTTCTTATTGGCAGATTGTCAATTTCTATGAACAAACAGTTATCAATTTCTTAGGTTTGAAATATGTGCTACATCAATTTTATCCATGTGTTCAAGATTTGGAGTCCTATGTACTTGAGACACAGATCAAGTTGGTATTATGACTCTTGCATCCATGTCTGTATTGTAATTCATGCACCCATTTTGGTATTTTTGTAGTGCACATGGTCATGTACAGGTCACCACTAGCGATGCAACTTGGACTTGCACACATTATAAGAAATTTAAGTTTACATAGAGTTAGACAGCTAGAAAATAAGTTGCGTAAAAACCAAGTCATCACAGAATGTAATGTGGGAACTAGGATAAGCCCTTTTGTATTGTGGGATGGTACTGCACACCTTATGCCACCTTTTGAATCTTTTTTTATTGTGCTGGAGTACAATACTCCATTTTGTGTTGCCTTGTATCAGTGTGAAGTAACCAAACCAATGATGAGACTATTAGACATGTACATTCTTTATGTATCTCTGTGCACTGAATCTTTCTCTTAATATTTGGTCTTCTGTAACCAAGTTGTCAGCTGACTCTGTAAGTCTTGCCGTGCCACATTTGGAATAATTTTGAAGTCAACATTGACTCGAGAAGCCAGTGAAGAGCAAGAACTTTTTTCAAGTCTTTCCAAAGTGTGCAATTCATAGAAATTATGATTTGTTGTAATTGGCTTATAAATATTCCCTTTTTATATTGTATTTGTACATTTGATACAAGACTAACAGATATTAGTCATGCAATCAAGCTGTAAAAATAAAATGATAAGGGAGTCAGGCTAAACATAATTCAACTTACCATCATAAGCATTAGATGGATCCTGCTGTCTTCTCCCGATGTCTTTCTCCTCGTCTCCTCTCCTCCCCCACATAGTAGCTCTTTAAAATAATGCATCTACAGGAGTTATCTTACACCAAAACTCTGCTAACAGAAATCAAGTAGAAAGTAAACTGCAGCACAGGACAAATCTTCCATCAGTGCGCTTTAGTGCTTTCCTTATAAGGGACTAGAGCTTCCTGTCACACATCAAACTCAAAATGAAGAATATCAGAATGATTACAATAAATAACATATTTATTGAGTTTGACGTGAACAAAATCATAAGAATGCCACAAAATATTTGTAAATAGGCCTAAACAATGAATTGTACCTAGCACCTGATTAAAATTCATTACCAAAACCAATATTGTTTCGTTCTAAAGAGCTGAAAGCCATTAATGCAATAAACATAAAAAACAGATAAGTCGGTACACTCATTGTTAAATATGTAGCGCATTTTGGATAATTAATTCACAAATCAACTAAACCCTAGCAGTACATTGGTCAACTAAATTACATTTACAGTCCCATTGCTATACCTGAACTCAACTGAAATCTGTCTCTCGGACCAAGTTACCATGCCTCAGCTGCCCAGCTAATCTAATCAGTGGAGTGAATGGAGCTGGGAGTGATTGAAGGTACAACAGGGAAAGCCTTTTAACAACGGGAACTTGTAATGTGTGCATCACGCAAAAGAAACTACAAAAACATAGGAAACGCATATTAGTTCACAGTGACACTCGAACACAAGGAAAGAAAGGATCCATGGAGTCTCGGCTCTTGAGAAATGACTAGAGAAAGTCGATATCCCCAAATCTTAGTTTTCTTAGTGCAGTTACCAGTCTAAAAGATTTGTATCCCATGAAAGAAATGGCTCAAATACTGCGTTTGTTTTTTTCCTTACGCATGACAGTTAACTCTTTAGCATTTACGTTTGCACATTAGAGCTGTATAAAAGTGTTTTTTACATCCACAGCTTTTCCTTCATTCAGACATTATGAGGGCCAGTAAACAACTAATGGAGACCCAAAATGCTTCAAGTAGTTTTGATCTAATTATTCAGTGGTCTGAAGCACGATTGTCAAGTGGAAGCAGTCTATCAAGATGTCACAGAATGAAATACCTTTATATGATCACTAACCTGCTTTAAAAAGTTACTTGCAGAAGTGTCGTGGTCCCAGCTTATTCTTTCCCTCTGAGCTGGACAGGTACCCAGACAATCTCTGCTGACGTGCGAGCGGAGGAGAAGAAGAAGATGTATGTCTTGGAACTTCTGGCAAAAGAAAGGGGACAACTTCTTTACTCTAAAATTATACAATGCCATTGGGAGTCATTTTGTCCAGTAATTAATAAATGAACCTTTGTAGATCGAGGATAGTTAGTTAATCTGTTTACTTAAGAAGTGTATTTTTTAACTTCCTAAAAAAACTATCTTTAATTTAGTACTGATATTTGAATAATTCTAATTGTCATAAAAAATCTGCAGTCTTGAATAAACGCACCCCTGAACTAATGCTCCCCATTGCTAGATGAACACTGATTGCTCTTGATAATTCAAAATGTACTGACTAATAATTCCCACCTGAGTTAGTATCATAAGGACAATTACGTCAATTAGACAAGACACGCCATGCTTCAACAAGAGCGCACAATCCTGAGTTACAATCCTATCACTGTTTCCTTTTACAGGCAGAAAAGTGTAACCACATACCTGGATTACTACCTTGACTATTTTCTCACCCAGAAATAAACCAGTATGCTCAAACAGCCTTCTAGAGGCACTCCCAGCCTTGACAACTCACGCAGCCTTGTAGTAATTCACGTAGCTATTACCAGACCGTATTTACCTTGTACTTACAAGAATATCTAAAATATTTCCTAGCTGCGATTTTATGCAGTCCAGGGTAAACACTATGAATTCTCTGGTAACAGCACTATGATATGAAATCGTGCAACTAGAGATGCAGTCAGGGATCATGATTGGGTCTATGGCCCAATAAGCCACATAGAAGGCAAAAATGAAAAGGCCTGCATCAACGGTAACAAATCATTTTTCCCCAGAGATACAACATTTGAAAACGAGCTTTTTCCTGACTTGTCAGCTGTCCTTATAAAGTGATCCCGCTAAACTTGTTATGGGGTCTCCCTCACAGAAGTGTGACCCACTGGAAAATCAAAAGTACGGTGTCTTCCGATAAACAACTGGAGCATGTCTCAAAAACGATGCAAAGATTTCTCGATTAGGAAAAGGTACTTGATTACACTAAACTGATATTCATAATAGTTGCGGGGCAGTCCAACAATACATATCAGACACTTAAACCTCATAGGATTGGAATAAAATCAATAAATCAACTCCAATCAAAATGGCTTGAATCAAATGAATTCCCTTAAAAAAAAATTCTATAGGAGTTTACTTCAGAACAGCTTATTTAATTTATAATTATTTTCTCATAATCATTTTTAACAAAATTTCAAAAAGCTAAAAAATCTAACAAGGTTAAAGGTGGATTTGATCATTTTTGTTATTTTTAGTATTCTTTTTTTCTTATTCATAAACACTTTTAAGTGTATTATGTATTTTATTAAATACATAAATCTTTACTGTACCACCTATTTTCGGAGTCCTTTTAAAGCAAGCCATTTTTGGACAGTTTGTTTTGCTGCGATATGCACAAACAATTACCACACCTGAAATGTCTGCTTTATCCCACCTTGTACCCCATATTCTGCGAAACATGTCATAGCACCTAAATTAAGGTTAAAGGATAACACTAAAAACATCGCAGCAGAAATGCACTGTCAGCTGATATTACGTTAAATTAAAAAATATATAAATACATTAAATTGTAAAAAGTATGTACTTCAAACACGTCACCATGGAGGAGGCCCTACTGTTTGTAAAATATTTTAATTGCTTCATCTAAACAAATACCACTGGCAAAAACCACGGAAGACAATTGCCCACTGTAAGCAATTTCAAAGATACACATATTCTACCTCATGAAAAACAATGACCACATATGAGATTTCCAATGGAGTAATACTTCTGAGCAACCCACATAACTTTCAGTTACATTTCTGTACAGAGCTATCCTATAGGTTTCCAGTGGGTAAGCAGACATATTATGGCAAACCCATAGACTATTTGTAGGTTAATTTCCTAGAGGATGTTGGTGTAAATGACAGGTTACCTAAGAATGTCCTAATGGTTGCTCTGATGCCCTTCTCTCTTAATATTGTATTATTAGGTCTTACTACTTTCCTATAGGAACATTTACAAGTTTGATAATACTGTGTGTACTGGAATCCCATATTGAATTTTCATGTGCATCACCTAGTCATCCTGTAAAAACTGATCTGAATCTGTTAGGAGTCATAGAAAAACTGTTCGTATGTCAGGTAAAGTTGGTCTAAAACCTTTCCCCATGAGCAGCTAAAGCCTCACTAATCTGGTGGAGCCCATTTCATACATGGAGTTAACTTGGAAACATGCCTTCTCTTGGTCCTTTAACTCGAATTACTTCCAAATGGGGTGAGTTCATCATTTTTATCTCAAGTTCCTTGCCAAGTGTTTTTTTTAACAAAACTTCTCAGGAGGGTAACCCAATTTTACGTTTTGGCATAGCTATTTTCTCTCTTTTTTCCAACCCTTTCAATGTCTGGGTGTGTATGTGAATTATTTACATGTTTCCAAGCAAAAACATACTGAGGGCCTCATCACGAGTACAGCGGTCTTCAGGCGGGCGGGCGTACAACTGGCTTGACGGTCCTCCTGTCGGCCCAGCAGTGTCAGGCCGACAGGAGGACCACCAAACTTGCAATAAGACTATTCGTATGTAACCAATTTAAAGAGTTACTGGCATCAATATCTTTGTATCTCTCCATTTTTTAAAGCACATAGGCCTGATGCCTGCAGAAGGAACTGAGATTGCTTAAGGGCTGCCTAAGTTTAAGATTGCTTTAAATTCAATAAAAGTTCTGAGGCTGCTTTTAATCTCCGATTCACCAAGGTAATCCTGTTTTCCACGTTCACAGATTTGATATTCTAAACATTAATTTTGTCCCACAAAACCATTGCTGCGGATCCTAGCTAGCAGATTGTTTCTCGAATTGAATTAGGTCAGTCAGTTTGGCCTCACCTTTCACATCTTTTGATGTATTTGTTGGTGGTCATGTAATTTTTTGATTTCTAGGTTATTTCTTTTTTTTTTTACAACCTTTACACCTGAATGACTAGCTAAACACTACTTTTTCTCTAAATTAATTATTAAAGAATGTTTTATTAAATATTTATTTATTTTAGCATATATGTTAAGGGAATTAAATCACATACAAATGTTTCTGAAACACTGAATTATTTTATTGCAATATTGTACAGCAACAGCTATGTAACAAGTACAACAAACATCTGCAGAAATTCTTTAGGAATGTGTGCCTGGCATCAGCTTCTCATTCTGTATTACTGTATCTGCTTCTCTGCAGCTGTCTGATTGGGTGTCCTTGGTGGAAAGCTATTGGAGTAGATACTATGAGATACTATGAGAAACATTATCGCGTGATAATAATAGAACTTTTGGGCTTGCAAATGTTATAGTATTTTGCTTTTACAGACACAAACGGAAGCATAGACATATGGATCTAATTGATATATGGAATGATTTGCCTGCAAATAACATTGCATTGTCCTTTGGTTCTGGTCATAACCAATGATCTTATTTTTTAAATCTCAGTGTTTTATGGTGTTAGGTGTGAGCAGTGATATTGTGATTATTGTTTCTGCACTAAATTGTGATTTGGATAAACTTTGTAATTTTAAATATACAGTATATTTTTCTATGTGAATTGCAAATGTATGACCTTGCTTGTGCTAGATAATGAGGATGGGGTTTTGATATTTTCATTATTGGCATACATATTTGTAATGAGAAGCAATGCATGTTTTCGTAAAAATGACTGATTTGTAAAAGAGTAAGCTTATTGTGCACATTGTTTGTTCTGCAACTTAAGAACATGATGTAGTACCTATGGTATGAGAAGTTCTCTCATGTAACTACTTATCAGGATAGTTTTTCACAGTAAGGGAGTTTGCACCAGCATCTTTGTCTGTGATTTTCCTATTTATATATAAACAGCAGCCTTTTTGTCTGTTAAACTGGTGATTTTTAGCTTCATTAACAATTTGTGATAATAAACATGAAAAGCTTTACCCAAAACACAGGCCAATGGTGAACGAAATGTATTACCATTTAGTGGTATGATCAGCAACCTACGTGGAATGAGTTGAACATTTCAGTCCAGTTCCGAATGTGAAGTTGTCTTCTTCAAGGAAATACACCTCATCATCACAATTGACATGCAATGGCACCCTTATTGACCATCTCAACTGGGAGGTCATTGTTTGAATGAGCTTAGAAAATGAGCTGCAAACTGGTTCAAATTTCCCTGTGCTAAAACTTCTTCTCCTCCCCCTTGATCTCTTTCTAATTGGACATCAAAGGGTATGCCTTTATTCAAATTATGCCTTTTGATCATGCACAAAATGTGCCAACTGGCTTGTGTCATGAGTATCAGAAGGCGAGGGTCACATGCATTTTTCTTGGTTCTTGGAAGTCCTTGCTTCTACACCAACAATCAGGTCCTAAATGTTTAAACAAGGTTCTAAAATTAATCAGTTTACAATACAATAAATACATCATCTATATTCCCTTGTGTTCTGTTTATAATTGTATGATAAAGGGTGTTTGTTTATTCAGTGCAGTCTTACATTTAGAATAGAATTCTAAATTGTCTCAGCTAAACTTCAAGAACCATGCTAGTGTCCCTTTGTGCTGCTTGTCCTCGCTCAATTTAGACTAACAGAAAAAAACAATATATCAAGAGAAAAAAGAGAGACATTGTCTCACCCAGTGCTCCTGCAGAACTTAGCAGAAACCAGCATGCAGGTTATGGTTTTGTTCCTTCTTAAAATACCACTTGTTTAATTTGTCTAAAAACTAATGAGTCCACTATGCAATAGCAGTCATATGGGGCCCCGCAAGGCTCCTCTTTGAGCTCCACATTGTTCAATTTTTAAATCTGCCCTCTGGCTGACATATTGGAGGCTTATGGTTTTACTCTGTTCTCTTAATCAGATGATATGCAGACTATCCTGTCTGTATGTTCAAATGATGATACCAGGTTGTCTAATCTCTAGTTACGCCTGGCTGGGGTTAGTGGTGGATGGTTACCAGACTCTTTTCTCGAACATTGTATCTTATGTATATGTGTATGCTTGAATCATTCCCCGGCGTGAAGCTGGGAATCCCCGGGACATTGAAATAGTAGTATACACAATATATAACAAAAGTATATAATGTGAAATGGCCATAAGCATGAAACACCATAGAAGGTTTAGTAAGACATCTAGCTCATTTGAAAGAACCCAAACTTCAATCAATGAGGTGGCAGCTTAGGCAATCCTACTCCCCATAGATGCCACCATACCTCAGATTTCTACTTGCACGTTGTGTGTGAGGGAGCCTCCTGTCAGAGCTCTATTCTAATCTTTCAGTGAACCTAAAATGTTTTCCATTTCTGGTCTGCCCTGGATTGTAGTGTAGTTCCAATAGTACCCTTTATGCAGGACCTACGTATTTTTGGATAACATATACTGTGTGCTTGGTGGCAAACTGACTCCGTACACCCCCACAGAATATGTCCGCCTATGTTTTTGCATAAGCTAGCTTGCAGTGCTACTAGAATCTCCTGTTATCAGAGAGATTTGTTTGTGCAACTTTCAGAACATAATAACAACAGAAACGTGGAAACAATATATTACTTTTCACCCAGTCATTCGTGCTTACTTGTTTTGCTGTCAAGAGATACACAGATGAAACAGTTGAGCGTGTTTACAATAAGAATTTATTGTACTGTTGTTCTTCTCATGTAAAATAAGTGCACTGCTATAACTGTAACACAGTTGCAGAGATATAGTATCAGCAGTACAGTGAATAAAAAGGAATAGTACAGCTCTACCAATTTTCAATAGTCATGAATTTATACATGAATATAAAATGCATTTATAAAATAGAGTACGTACTCCTAAGATGCCTGTCTAGATGTACCTGAGTGTACCTAGCACGTGAGTAGGTGCTAAAGAGCTAATAAGCCTAAGAGCCTTTATAGTCTAAGAGCCTAAAATCTGAATGGCAAGAATCCAGCTAGGATCTAGTCGAACCCCCATACCTGAATAGTGAGTGTGGGACTTCGTCCTGGACTTGAGTTGGACACCCCGCAAGGGATGGTTAGACCACTGTCAGCTGGAGCAATGGCATACCGGAGCCGCAGTGTCTCTGGTCAGTGTGTCGGCCTTGAAGTCTCGGTTCCCTCCTGCTTACTGATAGCAAGAGGTGCTGTATTTATACAGTCTATGTGTGTATGTTCCCCATTGTTTAGTATGAGGATGACATTGGGTATTAAACCTTGTGTGTCGATGGGAGAGGTGAAGTGGACCTCCTGTAGAGTGTACTCATAAATTATTCATATGTGCTCAGGGTCTTAGCAATATCGATTGGGAAAAACTCATCTTTGGCATGGAACTAGGTGAAAGGTTTAGTCCATAAAAGACTACAGTCCTTATAAGGCGTTATGTCCATACAAGGCAGTCAATCCTTATTTGGAGTTATGTTCTTATAAGGCTCGTTCATATGAAATGACGGGGAGACGATGTAGGGAAAGTGTACTATGTTCCCTAGACCTATATCAGGGCACCAATATGAAATATAACTGGATTTGAACTGGTCTTATCTTCAGCACTACTGTACTGTGAGTTGTTTGTAGGGGTGATTTTTTACATTTCTGGCCCAGGGAGATCTTTTTGGTCTGACAAGCAACTGTCACCATGGCGGAAAAGAGAAGAGATCTCTTTCAAAAACCTGTTTATCTTGTGGCAGCAAGAACTTTAGACTGAAGAATCACACTCTCTGTATTTATTGTCTTTATCCTAAGCACAAGTCAGCAGAACACCTGATCTGTAAGTTTTTCTCCCAAAAAACTCTTAAGGATGGAGAAAAGAGGTTGGCATTATTTCTTATGAATCAAGAGAACTTTTCTCCTTCTAAAGGGAGCAGATTAAGCATGGGCGGAAAATCCGTTTCGCTCGTGGATTTTGCGGATTTTCGGTAAATTCGCAATCCGCGAGATTCGCGAATCTCCCGCAAAATCCGCAAATCCGCGAGCAGCGGATTTTGCTCGCACTGCTCGCACTGTTCGCGTGAGTTCGCGGCTTCCCAGTACAACTTCGCACCCCGCGAATAAGTGCAAAATTGCAGAAATACGATCTTAGCAAAACTGAAACTACTTACCAGGTTCAAAAGTTCAGGCTCATCATTAGTAGCCATTTCCTGTAGTGCTTCCTGAGGGGCCCCTCCAGAGTTCAGTTGCCAGTTGCCTATTATGTGACCCTGCTCTGAACCTCAGAATAGTTACACATATGCCACAAAGGTCCTGAATTACAGCTAAGGGAGACAAGCAGGAGCCAGGCTGGAAGTTCAAATCCATTAATCAGCCCCTAATTCATTATTGTCAGTTGGGGCAGGGCAGGTGTTGTAACTAATTTTGCAACAATGAAAACACTTAGCAAGTGCAAAAGATCACTAATCAGGAAGCACTAAGGAAGCAGGTGCCAGCTAAAAAAATATTCTGTGACACATTAATCAGCCCCAAATTAATTCAGGTCACTTGAGGCAGGGAAGGTGTGCTTGCGTTGCCACAATAATGTACACTGACTGGACAACCAGAGGGTGCTGTGATGAAACAGAGGGTGGCATGGGTGGGCCAGAGGGTGGCATGAGTAGTCAGAGAGTGGCAGTGGTGACAGAGAGTGGCAGTGATGAAGAAGAGTGTCCCAAACAGGCTGGACACGTAGAAACAACAAGTTCGCGAAACTTGCGACCCGACAGGTAAGTTCGCAATTTGCGAAATTGTACAAAACTCTCGCGAACTGGCAGAAACCCGCGCAAACACAAAAAAAAAAAATTCGCGAGAATTCGCGGATTTTGCGGATTGCGAGTTCGCAAATCCGCAAAATTCGCGAACGCGAGATTCGCAAAATTCGCCCATGCTTAGAGCAGATTCCATGAGAAGTGTCCCCCAGGCACTTTCATGAAGGCAGGACACAAGAGGAGACTTTTACAGTTTCCTGAGCATGATCTATTTGGTACAGCTCTTGCAGCCTCTTTCTCGGCTGACAAACCAGAGTCTAAGCGCTACAGAGACTCACCGGTGACAAAAAAGAAGAAATCTTCAAAGGAAACCTCGTTGACATCAAAGAACTTAACACCATCATCAATGACTACACCGTGGACACAGAGAAGACCGTCGACATTGAGAAGCCGTCAATGAAGACCATCCCACCGATAATGACCATAATAATGACCATAACATCGTTGACTACCATACCATCGACATCTACCTTACCATCCAAGACTACCTTACCATCAATGATGACTGATAGGAACCACACAGTCAAATAACATGGGAGAAATGTGACCTTTAATATTGACGGATGTGCCTCCAGTACAATTATTGCAGTCAAATCAAGAAGAGGCTAGTGATTATGCCTCACTGACAGCGTACAGTCTAACACAATTGGATGTGAGATATGTCCCAAATTTTGAAGAGGTCGCAATGGACGATGAGGAATACTATAGTGAATATGTGTGTCAACAGAAGTATAAGTCTAGAAGTATTCAAATGGATGTAAGGCAGAATCCAGCTACATATTACAGAGATATAAATGTGATCCAAGTGCCAATGGCCTTCTTATCAACTTTGCAACAAATGATGGATACTTTTACTAAATTATTATAGCAACAACCATCTAATAACCCTACCTTGCTTACCTGCTGATCCCATCCTCCCACCTCAACTGGCTCCTTTACCAGTTTCATCACCGCTTCCTCCAACGCCAAGGGAATTGTTCCATGTAGAAGACATTGATGATGGTTATTCTAATGGTTCTTTCTATTCTGAGGTAGACGTGGAGAAAGGTGAGCTACCACCAGTCGGTGATGGAGGGGATGATGGCCGAGATGTTATTGTCCCAAGTAGAAACAAACCAATTCCACACGATGCTACAGACGATATCTCTAAATTTAATTTGTTGATCAAAAGACCTGCCAAGAAATGTAATGTGCCAATTACCATGTAGATCAACCATGTTTTTTGAATGACTTCAAAGAGCAACCTGGGAAATACATTGAAATGAATGAAGACACCTGTTACTGTTTTAGTTGTGATACCTCATCTGTAAAAGAAATACAGAGCCCCGGATTCAGCTTCAGCTTGCTCACTGGTCATACTAGACCAGATTCAGTAATTGCTTCTGCATCGCAGAGAAGAACGAAGATCCCAATAACGCTATTATCTAGTCCGCAAAACAAGGATAGCAATCGTATTGAAAATCTGGGTCGGAGAATTTCCTCTATGGCAGCAACTTCATTTGAGACAGCCAATGCCCTGGCGCTTCTAGATCGTTACGATTGTAGATGTGGCATGACATAGCTCCATTACTGGATCTTATCCCTGAGGACAAGAGGTAAATGGTGAGAGCTATCCTAAAGGAAGGAGAACTAACCTTTTTTTTCATTATTTATACAGCGATGGATGTTTTAAATACAGGTATTTGCCAGTTGGCATGAGGGACTGTACTAAGGAGGAAAAGCTGGTTAAAATACACAGCTTTCCATACTGTTGTCCAGTCTAAAAACTTAGACATGCCTTTTGATGGACTAACTCTTTTTGGCAAACATGTTGAAGCTCTGCAAGGCCTTAAAACCTACACTGATACAGCAAGGGTGTTAGTACTGTTGCAGTATAGCAGAGCAGGATTCAACAAGTATGGAGGTCACGGATGCCCATATTATCCTCAAAGGCCATCTGGATATAAACAAAGATACTCCTTCAATCGAAACCAAAGGCAAACTTACAGTAGGTCTGCAGGAAGTTCCATACAAGTACAGAAGAGAGCCTGACTCCCAGCTCACCCCCTTTTCTCTCGGGTCCTCCGCAGTTGAGGGGGGCAATCAAATGCAATGAAGAACATAACATCAAACAGTGGGTTTTACACAAATTGTCCAGTCAGGCCAAACTTTGGAGTTCATCTAGAGACCCTCCATGTCCACCAAGAAAGAAATATCATCTTCATTTGAAGGAGTTGAAAATTGAAAATCTTATGCTTCTTTCCAAGGGAGCTCGAGAAATTATCCTCAAGTTGCGATGGAATCAAGGCTTCTATTCCAGGTTCTTCCTAATAAAAAAGAAGACGCGTCAATAGAGGCTGCTATTAGACCCTCGAGAGATGAAAAAGTTTCTGGAAAAAAGTCATTTTGGATGCTTATTCTACAAGAAGTCCTCCTGATGATGCAGGAATGGGAGCTTTCAACAAGAGTTCTTTGGTCAAATGCAGATAAGAAGCTTCATATCAATGTGTTGGAACCCCGTGCCATAAGACTGGTTTTACAAGCGTTCCTTCACAGATTAGCAAATCAGCCAGTCCTAGTCAGAACAGACATACAATATCCATGTTCTAACTAGCCAAGCAAGGAGGAACGTAGTCTATGATTTGTCCAGAAGGTCAGCTGCTGTGGAACTGGGCCATTTCCCACAGGAGATATTGCTGTGGAACATCTGTCAGGCTGCTAGAACGATCATGCACATGTGCTACGCCCGCAAATAAAGGATTGTCATGAGTGGAAACTAAAACAGATTATATTTTCAATCAGTGGGATCATCCTACATTCGATCTGTTGGCAACTCCAAACAATAGGAAATGCCCGTGCATCACAAGCAGGTTCTAGAATCCAGGGATGATGGGTTCTTTCAATCAGTTGGTCCAAGATATTTTCTTACACCCTTTCTCCGTTTCCCCTGATCCCCAGGGTGTTGAAAAAGGCGAGGGTAGAATATTACAGCGTGATCCTCATTGCTCCAACTTGTCCTCTCCAGTACTGGTACAGCACGCTGCTGCAGTTGGCAGTACATCCAACCATTCCTATGGCTGTCGTTCAGACATCATGGAGAGATTCTCTACCATGATCCCAAGTCACTGAACTTGACAGCATGGTACATGACCACCCAGAATTTGGCAGATTGGATCTATCGTGAGAATGTAAACAAATTCAAGCTCAGGCTCGTGCTACAGCGACCAACAAGACTTACAACACTAAATGGAAAGTTTCTGTGTCTGATGCAGGAATAATGGACATTGTTCGCTTCAGATAAACCCTTTTCAGATCCTGCCTTATTTGTTAAGCTTGGCCAAAAGTGGTCTAAAATATTCTTCAGTCAGGGAGATACAGAAAGACTGACAGTTCGACATCTACTTTGTTTTTCCAAAGAATCATAAAACAGTTCATGAAAGGGCCTTGTAAAGAATTTCAACCTCTTCAACATCCTCCGGTTACATGGGAACTTTATACAGTCTTCAGTCAGCTGATGTTATCTCTCTTTTGAGCCTATACATAGAGCGGATTTAAAATTTGTTTAACGGAAGACAGCGCTACTCCTGACTCTGGCTATGCTAGTCGAGTGGGAGAGATTCAGGCATTCGCCATCAGAGAACCTTTTCTCCGGTTCACGAAGGACAAATTTATACTTGGTACCAATCCTAAATTGACTTCCATTTGAATGAACCTGTTACTCTTAGATTCTTGTTTCCTAATCCATCTTCACCAGCAGAAAGATCATTACATTCTCTAGAGTTGCATAGATGTCTCAAATTCTGAATAGACATAATGGACATACGCCAAGCTATTTGTATAATTTTCACAACCACAAAAAGGCCAAGCCCTCTCTAAACAAGGGATAGCATGTTGGCTCTCTGCCTGTATTGCTTTCTGTCATGCCAAAACCAATCGTCTTCTCCAGGGAAGAGTGAAGGTGCATTCCATCAGTTGAATAACTTCAATGGCAGCACTCTTTGCTGGGGTGCCTTTGAGAGACCTCTGCCGTTCAGCTACCTGGAGGAGCAGGCTTACGTTCATGAAGCATTACTGCCTAGACGTGGACGCATAAGCTGATGCAGCAATGCAAAAGGCAGTCCTGAGAAACCTCTTTCACTAAAACTGAGCCTGTTTCCTGCTTTGTTGTATTTCATAATGTGTACTTGCTATTCAGATTCAAGCATGTGAATATATAAAAGATCCAATGTTGGGGAAGAAATGAGTTATTTACCTGTAACTCCAGTTCTCCAACATTGGTATCTTTTAAATATTCAGATGTGACTCTCCCTTCTCCCCAGTCAGATGCTGTATTTTATTCTCACACTTACGCTTTGAAATCTGAGCTATGGTGGTCTTTAGTGAGAGTAGGAGTGCTTAAACTTCCACGTCATCTGCTGAAATTTGGGTTCTTTCAAATGAGATACATGTCTTACTAAACATACTTGTTGTTTCAGGCCTATACCCATTTTACATTATGTACTGTTTGTTATATATTTTACACTGATCAGAGGGCTGCACCTATACTTGTGGTGGGCTGCTTAAAACGCCACTTCGCTCTGCTCAGAAAATGCTGTTCAAAGCTCTGCTAACTTTTAACTGCTGACTTTTTGAAAAAGTTTTTAAAATGTTACCTGTGTAATTTGTGATTTGTACTTTGCACTCGAAACTACTGCATCTCGCTCCCAGCGTCCCCTCACTGGTGGGTGGGAGGAGTCCCTGGCCTTAAAACCAAAGCTGGAGCAAGCGCGCTGCGGGCGCGCCTAAGGCATGCCGTCTGCACCCGACTGCACCCAACCAGGACCAGGGGCCAGGACCTCTGGCCCCACCTCATGTTCTCTATGAAGGAACTCCTGTCCTTAAATCAAGGTATGCTGCCACTACATAACAAAGTATCTGAAAGAGACACGTTAGTGATAGATTCCTTACCTTAGAATATCCCCAGGCGTCAGACTGGATCCGGAAACTTTTGCGTAGCAATACCCCTGCGCGTCGGTAGGCGTCGTCTGCGGCTCCGCGTCCGTCGTCGGCGTCGTGAGCGCCGGAATGACGTCGTCGGAGTACTTAGACACCGCCCATGCGCGCTGACGTCAGTTCTTCTTTTTTCCGCGCCAGCTAGCGCAGATCCGGAAGAAGCTCTACCCCCAGTCAATTTTTGACTGAACTTTTTGATCCTTTTGATCTTTCTTTTTCTTGTCGAATTCTCGACTCATCGGTGCCAGGGATGCCCGGGTTCAAGCCTTGCTCGAAGTGCGATCGACCGATGTCGGTCACGGACCCCCATCGCCGGTGCCTGAAGTGCCTAGGCCTCGACCACGACGATCGAGGCTGCTCCGACTGCCGGGCCCTGACGTCGAAGGCTAGGCGGGAGCGGTCCCGCAAGCGTCTCGAGCTGAGGCAGTCGGCTCCGCGCCGCTCCAGGTCCCGGTCCCACGGGAGGTCGAGGGACAGGTCGCGAGGTCGGAGTCATCGGAGCTCCGGAAGTGGACACCGATCGTCTGGTTCCAAGTCCTCAGGTAAGAGGCATGAGAGGTCAGAGCGACGTCATCGTTCCTTCGACCCGCCCCGACGCTCGCACGATGCGGCCGGGGGCTCGGGCGACACCGCCCACGCGGCTCCGCGGGAGTCGCAAGCGTCGCCGCCTGCCCCATACCTTCGGGTCCCTGGGCACGTCGCGACACCGGAAGAGGTCGAGAGGTACCTCATGGCCATGAGGGCCCTCCCTCCTCAGTCGGTTCCCGTGGCGCCTTCGGGCCGAGCGGTTCCGTCTGGAGGTCCTTCCGGGTCGGGCGCTTCGGCCTCGACGACGTCGGGTGCTTCGGCGCCGACGGCGTCGGGTGCTTCGGCCCCGACGCCGTCGGGTGCTTCGGCCCCGGCGCCGCTGACGACTTCGGTCTCGGCGCCGCAGGACCTCGCTGGATCCGGTTCCGGATCCGGGACCTCACCGGTCGACCTTACGACCTCGCCGGCGCCGTCCCCACGGGTGTCGCCCCCGACAACCACTGTGGTTGCCGGCCCCAAGGTTTCCTGCGGTCCTACTCAGGCGCCGGAAGGGCACCGCTGGGCGCCGATTCCGACAGCCTTCGGGGAATTTTATCCCCACGAGGAGGCCCTGTCTGCTAATCCTGGCTTCCAGGACACAGGTGACGAGGAAGCTTGGGAGGGGTCCGAGGACCCTCTGGCACTGGATTGCCAGTCGCAACAGGACTGGACATATGAGCTTGGGGAGGCCAGTGGTATTGACACATCGCCAGACTCTGGATTTACCTCGCCTCCGACTGTGGCTTCGGAGGCGGGTTCTACTTATAGCGTAGTGTTGACGAAGGCAGCTAAGGCCTTAAACCTTCAGCTCCCCGTCGCGGCCGTGAGGACTAATCTCCTCACTGAGGTCCTCAAACCGCAGTCAAGCTCCGTGGAGCCCCTGCTGCCGTTCAACGAGGCCTTATGTGACGTTCTTGTGGGCACTTGGTCCAAGCCCGCCACAGGTCCGCCTGTGGATAGGAACGTGGCCAGACGCTACCGCCCGGCACCGGGCGACCCATGCTTTCTGTCCACCCATCCCACCCCCGAGAGTCTGGTCATCCAGGCCTCAAACTCCCAGACCGCATTCCCGTCGGCCCCGCCCGACAGGGAATCCAAGAGATATGAACAGTTCGGGAAGAAGGTTTTCTCGTCTGTTAGCTTAGGGCTGCGGTCTGTGAATACCGCCTGTCTCTTGGGCCGCTACACCCACACTCTGTGGGACACGGTTGCGGAGGTGCTGCCACGATGCCCGGAGGAGGTCCAGGCTAAACTCGGCCAAGCCCTTGCGGAGGGCCGAGATGCAGCACGTTTTTCTATCCGGTGTGGGCTGGATACAACGTACTCACTGGGCAGGGCGATGGCAACGACGGTGGGGGTTCGACGCCACGTCTGGTTGAGGTCCGCCAACTTCTCGGCCGATTTCCAGGCCACACTCCTGGACATGCCGTTTGATGGCCGTCGCCTCTTCGGCGACAAGGCAGACCATGCGCTGGAACGTTTCAAGGACTCCAGGGCTACGGCCAAGTCCTTGGGCCTTACGGCCCCACGCCAGCAATCGGGTGCCTTTCGCTCCTTTCGTGGCCACGGAAGGGGCGCCCCACCACGTACCGTCAGCCACGCACCGCAGAATGTCCAACAGCGCGGTGGCGGATGTGGAAACCGCCGTGGCGGCGGTCGGGGTCCACGGCGAGGCCAGTCCACACCTCTCTCAGCAGCGCCCGCCTCAAAACCTTCCTAGTCCGAGTTTTCAGGCCCATGTGACGCCTGTGGGAGGCAGGGTTCGCCATCACCTCTCCCACTGGCGCACATTCACATCGGACAGGTGGGTGCTGCAAATTGTCCGAAGGGGCTACTCCCTCCCCTTCGAGGCATCCCCTCCATCCATGCCACCGCAATGCCACCGCGTGTCGGGGGATCACTTGCAACGTCTGCGAGAGGAAGTCACGGCCCTCTTGGCCAAGGGGGCCATCGAGCGCGTTCCTGGGCCAGAAGTAGGGTGTGGATGTTACTCCCACTACTTTCTGGTGCCCAAGAAGGGCAAAGGGGGCCTACGCCCTATCTTGGACCTGCGGAACGTCAACGGCTTCCTCCGGAAGGAGAAGTTCAAGATGCTGACTTTGGCTCAGGTCCTGGCTGCCCTGGACCCGGGAGACTGGATAGTAGCGTTGGACCTGCAGGACGCCTATTTCCACATCCCCGTCCTGCCGGCCCACCGGCGTTACCTGCGGTTCACGGTAGCCCAGAAGCACTTTCAGTTTACCGTGCTCCCCTTCGGCCTTACCAGCGCCCCACGGGTGTTCACGAAGGTGATGGCGGTGGTCGCAGCTCATCTGCGCAGGCAGGGGGTTTCAGTCTTCCCCTACCTCGACGACTGGTTGTTGAAGGCGGGCTCGCCCCAGGTAGTCGTCACCCACCTCCAGACTACGGCCGACCTCCTGCACTTGCTGGGGTTCTCCATCAATGTGCCGAAGTCACACCTGTGCCCCTCTCAGAAGCTCCTCTTCATCGGAGCAGTTCTCGACTCGGCGCTGTTTCGGGTTTTCCCACCCGAACAGCGGGTTCGGGATATTCAGGCTCTGGTTCCCATCTTCCAGCCGTTATCCCGAGTCTCGGTCAGGTTGACGCTGCGGCTTCTGGGGCTGATGGCCTCCTGCATCCTTCTGGTGCATCACGCCAGGTGGCGGATGCGGGCTCTGCAGTGGGACCTGAAGTTTCAGTGGGCCCAGCATCAGGGCAACCTGTCCGATCATGTCTTGATCTCGGAGGGCACTGCGAGACAACTGCAGTGGTGGCTCACGGACCGCGACTGGGTCAGTGGCAGATCCCTCTCCCTACCCCACCCGGAGCACGTAGTTGTGACGGACGCGTCCCTCCAGGGCTGGGGAGGCCACATGGGAGAGGCGGAGATCAGAGGCCTCTGGTCTCCGGCGGAGTCCCGGCTCCATATCAACCTTTTGGAGCTACGGGCGATTCGTCTAGCACTGAAAGCATTCCTCCCCTCTGTCCGGGGGAGTGCAGTGCAAGTGTTCACCGACAACACCACCGCCATGTGGTACTGCAACAAACAAGGCGGAGTGGGGTCGTGGACCCTTTGCCAGGAGGCTCTGCGCCTCTGGCAATGGCTGGAACATCAGGGCGTGACTCTGGTGGTTCAACACCTGGCAGGCTCTCTGAATGCCAGGGCGGACGAACTCAGCCGTCGGTGCATGATGGATCACGAATGGCGTCTGAACTCGGACGTGGCGCAAGGTCTCTTTCAGCAGTGGGGAGAGCCTTGGTTAGATCTGTTCGCCACAGAAGAGAACGCGCAATGTCATCAGTTCTGCGCGTTGGAATTTCCAAGGCGGCACTCGCTCGGAGACGCTTTTCGTCGCGAGTGGAGCTGCGGTCTGTTGTACGACTTTCCGCCTATACCACTTCTGCCCAGAGTGCTGAAGAAGATCAGGCGCGACCGGGCCCAGGTTATCCTTGTGGCTTCGGACTGGGCACGAAGATACTGGTATCCCGAGCTACTCAGCATGTCAGTCGATCCCCCGATTCGTCTGCCTCTTCGGGAGGACCTTCTGTCGCAGCAGCAGGGGACGGTGCTGCACCCGAACCTGTCCAGTCTCCACCTACAAGCTTGGAGATTGAGCGGCGACAGTTGAGGCCATTTGACTTGCCTCCTGAAGTCTGTGATATCATTCTGGCAGCCAGGCGTCCCTCCACAAAGTCGGTATACGCCTGCAGGTGGAACAGATGTGTGGCATGGTGCACAGCAAAGGCTGTGGATCCTCTCTCTGCACCCCTTTCGGAAGTGCTGCTCTTTCTTCTTTCCCTTGCCCAGCAGGGCTCTGCTCTGGGCACTCTTAAAGGGTACCTTTCTGCTCTTTCCGCCTTCTTAAGGCTACCTGATCAGCCTTCCTTATTCAAGTCCCCCATTGTAAATAGATTTCTGAAGGGCATCACACACATGTTTCCTCCTGTTCCCTTTGTGATGCCCTAGTGGGACTTGAATCTTGTTCTCACTTATCTGATGT
The DNA here is from genome assembly GCF_964263255.1 of Lissotriton vulgaris. Taxonomy (NCBI): domain Eukaryota; kingdom Metazoa; phylum Chordata; class Amphibia; order Caudata; family Salamandridae; genus Lissotriton; species Lissotriton vulgaris. Next base: position 1,736,311,209 of record NC_141685.1, read on the forward strand.
GTGCTCCCTTTGAGCCGCTCCATAACTGTCCTCTCCGTCTTCTCACGCTGAAAACTGCCTTCCTGGTGGCCATCACCTCTGCCAGGAGAGTGAGTGAGCTCCAGGCTCTTTCTTCTTCTCCACCTTTCCTGTCTGTTCATCCTGACAAGGTGGTGTTACGTACATGACCTTCCTTTCTGCCCAAGGTTGTAACGGCCTTCCACATCGGGCAGTTCATCACTTTGCCCACCTTCTTTCCGCCTCCGCATCCCTCGAAAGAGGAAGAGAGGCTCCACCGTCTGGATCCAAAACGTGCGCTCTCCTACTATCTAGACCGCACACGCCAATTCCGGGTGGATGACCAACTCTTTGTTGGTTACGTGGGCGCGAAGAAGGGAAAGACTGTACACAAGAGGACCATTTCAAGGTGGATCATCTTGTGTATCCAAGCATGTTACTCCATGGCGAAGAAGGAGCCCCCTGCTGGGTTGCGGGCTCATTCCACTCGGGCCACGGCGACAACAACTGCCCTGGGCCGCAGAGTCCCTTTACAGGACATTTGCCAGGCAGCTACGTGGGCCTCGCTGCACACGTTCGCAAGACACCACTGCCTGGACAGTCAGGTCCGGAGGGATGGCTTCTTTGGCCGTTCCGTCCTCCAGGACTTTCTGGTGTGATATTGGTTCGCAGACCCACCACCGGGGTTGGTATTGCTGGGGTATCTATTCTAAGGTAAGGAATCTATCACTAACGTGTCTCTTTCAGATGCACAAGTTACTACTTGTGTAACGATATATCTGTAAGAGACATTAGTTAGTGATAGATTCCTTACCGACCCAACCATCCTCCCCGTTCTGCGAACCGATATCTAGGGTTAAGGTCATCCCCTTTCAGGGCCCTAGTTTCATGGCACCAGTGTTGGTTCTCTCATGGCTCTGCGAATCTGGCGCAGAAAAGCTGTGTATCAGAACTGACGTCAGCGCGCATGGGCGGCGTCTAAGTACTCCGACGACGTCATTCCGGCGCTCACGACGCCGACGACGGACGCGGAGCCGCAGACGACGCCTACCGACGCGCAGGGGTATTGCTACGCAAAAGTTTCCGGATCCAGTCTGACGCCTGGGGATATTCTAAGGTAAGGAATCTATCACTAACTAATGTCTCTTACAGATATATCGTTACACAAGTAGTAACTTGTGCAACAGCTACTCTTAGGCGGGAAGGGCTGCTGAATTCACAATCAAGTACGAGGAGGGTAAGCCATACTACACCCCTCCCCAGCCCGTCCTGGCCTTTTAGTCCCTCAGGACTTAGTTTTGCCACTCTTAACACCCGTTCATTGCAGAAACACTGCCTCAAGGTCTTCTCGCTCCTCCAAGAGGATAACCTGGACATTTTAGGTGTCACTGAAACTTGGCTAGGAGAGACCTCAACCCCGGATCAGGTAGCCACGCTTCCACCGAATTATGCATCTCTTCATCATAACAGACCCGGCAGCACCAAAGGGGGCGGGGGTTGCAATCCTCTACAACCGCTTATTAAAGACAGAAACTCTCTGTATAGAAAGCATCAAAGGTGCTGATGTATTGGGGGTTAAGTTCTGTTCCCCCATGGACTGTTTTGTAATCCTGATAGTATATCGCCCATCACGTATGCCGCCCAGGTTCGTGGTAATCTTTCTGGTGCACGATCTCCGCTCACGATACCTAGGGTTGGTGGTGATTTTAACTTCCACTGGGAGCAAACACCCAAAGATAGCCAGGCAAAACAGCGAGAAGAGGCGCTGATCTCCTTAGAACTTCGCCAATTAGTGGATGGGCTCACACATGAGCAGGGCCATACAATGTATCTGGTCTGGTAGTCTCACCCGCTGACCAGCCCCATAGTTATTTCTCCCTGTTCCTGGTCGGACCATTATTTAATCCATGGCGATTCTCCCTTACCAACCTAATAGCGAATCCTCCTTCGGAGTGGAAAGTACTGCAGAGTTGGAACAAGGTTAGAACAGACGATCTGGTAACCACCCTACTACACACTGCCTCATCAATGACATTAAAGGGAGACCTTGATGTTGATAGTTCCACCCTATCGATAAGGCTTAGGAATGCCATTGACATGGTAGCCCCAGGGCGCAGGACAAAGGCAAAGGGCCCCTTTAGTTCAATGATGTACTTAGGAAAATTAACCCAAAACTTCGCCAGTGTGAGAGAGCCTGGCGGAAAGCATATGAACCCAGGGCCCAGACAGAATATGTTTCGATGTTCGCTTCCTACAAGAATGCTATTCTGTTAAGGAAGGCTGAAATTTACAAAGCAAAAATTGCTGCTGCAATCAGTGGCCAGAAAGAGAACCTTCGGATCCTGAACATGTTAAGAAAAGATAAGGGACAGAAGCTCTCCTTTTGTCTGGAAGACTGTCGCAAATTTAAGTCCATTTTAACTAGGAAAATAAAGGACCTCCTGACGGAAATTCGTCGTACCACGACTTTTCCCTACTCCGCAGGACTCACCTTTGAATTTAAAATACTTGTATAGCGCAGCGTTCACCAGACGGTTTCTTGGCGCTTTGAAGGCATAATAATCAGGAGCGCAGCAGTTGATGAATTACTGCGGGAAAGCCTGATTGAACAAAAAGGTTTTCAAGCCCTTGCGGAAGAGGGAGTAGTGTTTGGTCGACCGCAGATGGTCGGGGAGGGAGTTCCAGAAGGTGGGTGCCAAAAATGAGAAGTTGGCCCCTCCCCACTTTTTCCGCTTGTAGCGGGGTACCTGTAGAAGGGATTGAGAAGAAGAGCGAAGCTCTCTGGCGGGGACATATTCCTTTATCAGGGAGATGATAAAGGCCGGGGCTGATCCCTGGCGTGCCTGGAAAACCATGCAGCCAGTTTTAAAGAGGGAACGTTCCCTGACAGGCAACCAATGGAGCGCCTTCAGTAACGGAGTAAAATGGTGGGAGCGGGGGAGGCCGTACACTAGTCAGGCCGCCTGGTTTTGCACCAGCTGGAGCTTGCGTAGACTGTAGGCCGGAATGCCGTTGTACAGGGCATTGGCGTAATCCAGCCGGGAGATCACCAAGGCAGACATGATCAACTTAAGTGCCAGGGGGGAAAAAAATGGGAAACGGTGCGAATAGTGCGCAGGGTGAAAAAGCAGGAAGAGACGACAGAGCTGATTTGTGAGTGAAGGGTGAGGTGATTATTCATTTTAATGCCTAAGGTCTTAACTGTAGGAGAGGGAGTGGGAGGGGATCCTAAGGAAGAGGGCCAAAATAAAGAGTTCCAGGGACTAGAAGAGCCACCAGTGACAACCAACTCGGTTTTGTCCGGGTTCATCTTCAGGTGGTTGTGGCTCATCCAGTCCCTGATGAAAATCATAATAGTCTGAAAATTAGAGATAGAATGGGAAGAAGGAGAAAGGTTAAAGACGAGCTGGAGGTCATCCGCATAATTATATACGGTGACCTCCAGCTGCTGGAGTGCGAAAATTAGAGGATAGATATAAAGATTGAACAAAAGAGGGGAAAGAGAGGAGCCTTGGGGAACACCACAAGTGATCTTGAGTGGAGTTACCGTGAAATCCCCCAACCGGACAGCCTGGGTGCGATCCCTCAGGAAGGACGATAGCCAGACCAGGGCTGAGCCCCCGATTCCCGCCGCTCTGATACGTGAAAGCAAGATGGAGTGGTCCACCGTATCAAAAGCGGCGGAGAGATCGAGGAGCACCAGGGCCTGGTGTTTATTTTGGTCCATGCCCTCCCTGAGGTTGTCCAGGACCGACACCACAACGGACTCAGTAGAGTGCCTGGGCCGAAAGCCCGCTTGACAAGGCGCCAGACCCCCTGTAGCTTCCACGTGGGCACTGAGTACCGAAGTAACATGGCGCTCGAGCACCTTGCCCAGGTAGGGCAGCAGGGAGATGGGGCGGTAGTTAACTGGGGCGGACGGATCTGCTCCAGGTTTCTTTAAAATAGGCACAATTGTGGCAGATTTGAGAGCAGGAATCACAACCCCTTGCGCAAGGGAGCTATTAAGAAAAGTGATCGGGGGCTGAGTGCAGACGGAGTAGATCTGTTGAAGGATGCGGGCTGGACAGATATCGGCCGGGGAACCTTTCCATCTCCTACGTTCACTAGCCCACTAACCACTTTGCCACTACTCCCAAAGGAGTCCCTGACACTTTTATTCGGACGGGTGAAATCAGGATCAACGGCAGACCCATGTCCGCCAAAGATCTTTAAGATGGCCCTCCCTGGAATTGATAGCGAGGTGCTCTGGCTGCTCAATCGGTCCCTGGAAGCAGGGCTTGTCCCTGCTAACTTTAAGGAGGCCCGCTCCTAAAAAAAACCTGGGGTAGACAACAAGAATTTAAAAAAAATGTATGCCAATCTCACAGCTGCCTTTTCTTGCTAAAGTATTAGAACAGCACATATTACATTCCCTCTCACGCCATCTTGAAGACAATCACCTCCTAGAATTTAATCAGGCTGGGTTCAGGGCTCTGTAAACAAAAACCGCCTTACCTCATTCCAAACATCCAACCTTTATAGACCAAACCGGATGTTCTGATACGTCATCTAGATCATCCTAAACGTGTTGATTTACACTGTTCTCGTAGGTCAAGGATGTAATGTTAAACAATAGATACAGGTACCCACACCTCCCCGAAAAAGTGTGTGGAGATAGAGAGAGTGCCTCACGGACGTAACACCCGAGGGGGTTCCTGGTTTAATAATATCCAGTGTACCCACTTCTCATCATCGGTCACTCTCTCTATGTGTGGTGTGTGAAGGTAACCAAGTAGCAACAATAAAATGTGTGCATAATCATAATAGTGATAAAGAAATGTGTCTAATACCAGGGTGCAGAAAATTGTAACAGTGCACCAATCACCCCAAAATGATTATCTAATAAGTGTAAAGCGTGCAACCAAAACTGGTTAAAATTGTGTAATAGGTCAGGGTTGCTAGCTCGCTCTCTTTTATTCTGATGCTGCAAGCCCGTCCAAATTAAAATTCGATTCTCATATACCAAGGAATTTCAAAGTGCCGACATGTTTCATTGCTCATAGCTCAGCAAATTCATCAGGGCAAACTGGGGTTTCTTGGTTCATAATCACCACACTCATGCGTGTGTACGACCTGTATCAAAGATTAAACAGAACACTGAGGTAAAATACAAGCAACCCGGAATGGGGATGCATGCTCACAGTCAATCTCAGATAACCTGACAGAACGGTACCACTTCTTTACCTTTAAGTTGCCACCTCCAGACGTACCGGCAACCATCTATTGGACCTCGTGTCATCCGATCACGTGTCCCTCAGTAGCTTGGTGCAACAACTCAAGCCCGCTAGGAAAAATAAATATGTGTCCATGAATGTGTGAGCACTAGGTAACCTACTCCGACCTGTGCAAGGAGATATTCACTATACTTCAGCGCACAAGCCCGTGCAGGCACCATTCCAGATATGCCAATACATACAAAATCATTATTTTATACGTGCCGTTTTCAACAATTGTCTTGTCCATCTTGTGAACAATTGTTATACACTCTGGCAACGCGTCCACTAGCCTCAATATAAAATTGCGCCAGAAAATGATCACCACGCAAACATCATTTCAGATATATCAACCCATCCGGCATCTAAGACTCTGTGCAAAGTATCATACCCTCGCAGTGAACCAGTGTGTCTAACTCGGGCGAAAGGTGATCGAAGATGACCATGCCACCAGCCAGCCATGTGGGAGACACTTACGCCGAAGCTGGTCGTGCTCTTTAAAGAAGTCTCAATCGCGCACACCGCATAGTGCGTATTACACTTACAAGTTCCCAGCTTTCACAAAATGTGTACACTCCTTACTTGAGCCGCGTCCCTCCGGCGCTACCAACGGTCTCTCAGACACCCAACCATCTGAACGCGGAAGTACCCGGGGAACCATAGCCACGCCGTGCCGTTGCGCATCATTGCACGTAATCGGCGGCCATCTTGGATCAGGTAATGTTTTGCTAGTTAGAATTGACCTCACGTCATAGTGCTAAAACTTTGTAAGATACCACGCCAATGTATAGTTTGTCTGAATCAGAACATATTCTGGAAATGGTTGCATATATACAAGTTTTTGTAGCAAATGAGGAAGAAAACCCCCCAGCAACGCCTAGGAGATCACTGCAGTGGAAAGTGTGAATCCCTGCACTTCCAGGAATATGACAAAGATACACAAGTGGTACAGTTAGACGTCGTACCCACATATGCTGGGTTCTTATGCATCCTGCAAATCATATGAATATCGATACTGCCTAGCACATCAAGGTGCTCGTTCATCTGTAACGGGGATCATCATATATTAACAACACCGAAAAGGCCAGGAGGCTCTGTAATGACAGGGAGAAGCAACCATTGATATTGAGTCATTGTATACCAGTATCCCCCAGGACGCCACACTGGTGGAAGCAGCGCGGGCCCTTGGAGAGATGGAATGGTTTTATGAAACACCGCAAACCTTCGTGCTGCAGTGTATAGAATTGGCCCTTACCAGGAATTTTTTTGAACATCAAGGCCAACTATACCTGCAAACGCCTGGGACTTCAATGGGGGCTACATTTGCCCCCAGCCTGGCCTGCATCTATGTGGGCCAGTTCGAGGAGAATGTGATATACCATCCGTCCAATCCATACTTAGCAAATATTGCAGTATGGAAAAGATATATCGACGACGTCCTCTGCATCTGAACAGGTGCAGAGGACCAACTCCAGCTATTCTTACAGTGGCTCAATCAAGCAAATACAAGTCTTAGGTTCACCTGGACTACCAGCAATAGTTCTGCAGTGTATCTTGATGTGGACATCACTTCTTGTGACCACAAATTGATTACGAGTGTACATCACAAGAGCACTGATAGAAACTCTCTCCTTCATTACCAATCCTTCCACCCCGAGCGCTCAGGGATAACGTCCCAGTGGGACAGTTCTTGAGATACCGCCGTAACTGTTCCACTACTGAGCCTTTTATAAGTCAATCGGAGGAGTTAGCCACCAAACTTAGGAACAGACAATATCCAGCGAGAGTAATTAAACATGCACAAAAGAGGGCTCTGAACACCCCACGTGAAGCCTTATTAGAGAGAAATGTCAAAGAGAAACAGGTCTGCCTTCCTGTGGTAACCACCTTTGACCCTCTCTCTACTAAAATGAGACAAATCATTAGAAAGCATTGGTCCATCTTGGACACTCCTACCAGCAAGATGCCCATACCTAGGTTTGCCTTTAAAAGAGCTTCCAACCTTCGGGAAAAGTTGGTCCACACCCGTCGCCCTTTGGCAGCCCAAGCCAACACTGTCCCGAATGGACATTTTCCATGTGGCTGCTGATCTGTGTGCAACTACACCACTGCCACGAAAAGTGTAATTTTGCAGAGTGGAAGAACTTGGTTCCTTAACCGCTTTAGCAACTGCAATACAACACATGTCATCTACAGGCTTTCGCCTGAGTTAGACACACTGGTTCACTGCGAGGGTGTGATACTTTACACAGAGTCTTAGATGCCGGATGGGTTGATATATCTGAAATGATGTTTGCGTGGTGATCATTTTCTGGCGCAATTTTATAGTGAGGCTAGTGGACGCGTTGCCAGAGTGTATAACAATTGTTCACAAGATGGACAAGACAATTGTTGAAAACGGCACGCATAAAATAATGATTTTGTATTTATTTGCATATCTGGAATGGTGCCTGCACGGGCTTGTGCGCTGAAGTATAGTGAATATCTCCTCGCACAGGTCGGAGTAGGTTACCTAGCGCTCACACATTCATGAACACATATTTATTTTTCCTAGCGGGCTTGAGTTGTTGTATCAAGCTACCGAGGGACACGTGATCGGATGGTCCAATAGATGGTTGCCGGTACGTCTGGAGGTGGCAACCTAAAGGTAAAGCAGTGGTACCGTTCTGTCAGGTTATCTGAGATTGACTGTGAGCATGCATCCCCGTTCCGGGGTGCTTGTATTTTACCTCAGTGTTCTGTTTTATCTTTGATACAGGTCTTACACACGCATGAGTGTGGTGATTATGAACCAAGAAACCCCAGTTTGCCCTGATGAATTTGCTGAGCTATGAGCAATGAAACATGTCGGCACTTTGAAATTCCTTGGTATATGAGAATCCAATTTTAATTTGGACGGGCTTGCAGCACCAGAATAAAAGAGAGTGAGCTAGCAACCCTGACCTATTACGCAATTTTAACCAGTTTTGGTTGCACGCTTTACACTTATTAGATAATCATTTTGGGGTGATTGGTGCACTGTTACAATTTTCTGCACCCTGGTATTAGACACATTTCTTTATCACTATTATGATTATGCACACATTTTATTGTTGCTACTTGGTTACCTTCACACACCACACATAGAGAGAGTGACCGATGATGAGAAGTGGGTACACTGGATATTATTAAACCAGGAACCCCCTCGGGTGTTACGTCCGTGAGGCACTCTCTCTATCTCCACACACTTTTTCGGGGAGGTGTGGGTACCTGTATCTATTGTTTAACATTACATCCTTGACCTACGAGAACAGTGTAAATCAACACGTTTAGGATGATCTAGATGACGTATCAGAACATCCGGTTTGGTCTATAAAGGTTGGATGTTTGGAATGAGGTAAAGCGGTTTTTGTTTACAGTGGCTTGAGTGGGGGGCGGCCTTAACTTTCTTTCCCCCTATACTCCTTATTGATGAATTTGGGTTCAGGGCTCACCACAGCACGTAATTGGTTATGCTTTCTGTGCTGTATGAATTAAGACTAAGGGCAGACAAGAAAAAGCCATGTGCCCTGGTTTTACTGGAACTATCCGCAGCATTTTTTATTACCAATTATTTACACTTAACGCTGACAAAACGGAGGTGTTAATAGTAGGAAAAAATGCCACAGCTTGGGGAAAGGACTGGTGGCCCGATACTCTTGGCCCCCCCCTGACCCCAAAGCAGAGGTAAAAAACTTGGGGGTGTGGTTCGACTCAACCTTGAGTTTTGTTGGCCACACAAAAAAAGTAGCTGCCACAAGCTTTGGTATCCTACGCAACCTACGACCTATATTAAAATATTTCGACCCCTCTACACGTCAGGTAATTATCCAAGCCACAATCTTTTCCCGCTTAGACTATGCAAACTCCTTACTCCTTACTCTTGGGAGCCAATCAAGCGGAAAAAAAACGTCTGCAGCGTGTCCAAAACGCAGCACCGCGGGCCCTAACAGGGCTTCCTCGGTTCGAGTCTGTACCAAGACCTTGGTAAAACTGCACTGGTTACCGGTGGAAAAGAGAATTAATTTCAAGGCCCTGTGCTTGGCCTTTAAGATTCTAAAAAAATCCTCACCTCCCATGCTATGTCATCTCATAACGCAGTACACTCCGAATAGAGCTCTCAGATCAGAAGGACAAAATCTGGTCATGATTCCCCGTGTCAGACTCGCCCGCATTGGAGGACGTTCCTTTCAATACATGGCTGCCAAACTATGGAACGCACTACCACTGTGGATCCGAAGTATAAATGACCTTCTTGCCTTCAGAAAGGCATTAAAGGCCCACCTGTTTTGCTAAGTTGACCTGATAGCCTGTCTGTATGTTGTGCTCTCTCCTGTCTAGTCCAGCGCCGGGACGCCCCTTCGCTGGTGCAGCCGCCGCGCTATATAAGCAGATGTAACATTTGACACGGTCAATCATGACCAATTACTGTCGCAGATCTCGGATCTGGGAATCCGAGGCCCGGCCTGGGCTGGCTTGCATCCTTTCTTAAAGACCGCTCTCAGAGAGTTCATCTAGATGATCTGGTGTCCGATCCAGGCACACTCTCATGTGGGGTACTATCACCCCTCCTTTTTAATGCCTAGCTTTAGCCCTTGATATCTGCACTAAACCAGATGGAGTGCCAGATCTATAACTATGCCGACGACACCCAAATCATCATCCAGATTGACAGCTCGCCGATAGCCCATTTAAGTATGCAAAACGTTTTAAAATTCACTGTCAACTGGATGACGGCCAATTCCCTCTAGATTTATCCAGATAAGACTGAGGAACTGGCCGTCACCACAGATTCCAATCCATGGAACGATCTCTTTTGGCCACAAGAACTTGGGGCCCGATGTAGGTAATCTCATTTTACTGATTACTAAATGCCTAATTTTACCAATTTGGTATTTAGTAATCGGTAAATATGATGTAGGTAAAAAATCGGTAAAATTTACCGATTCGGTAATATTCCTTATTACCGATTCGGTAATAAGGAATACCCTCGCATTCATTCCTATGGGCCTGAAGGCCCGTATGAATGAATGGGAAGCCATACACCATTACCGATTCGGTATTTACCGAATCGGTAATAGCGGAAGCATATTCAAGGGTGGGAGGGTGTCACATTGACACCCAGTTGCACCCCTGAATCGTGCATGTGTGCACATGTGGCGCACATCCATGCCCTAAGGGCATGTATGTCTGCCACATGGCACCTTTAAAAAAGCAAATTATTGCTTTTTTAAAGGTATTCAGTATTTATCACCAACATGTAGTTGGTGGTAAATATCGAATCCTTAAAGCAAAAATGCACTCACTTAAGTGCTACCTACATAGGTTTTAAGGAATCGATAATTTACCGATTCCTAAAATAAGAAATCTGTATTTTACCGATTCCTTACAATAAGGAATCAGTAAATTTACTGAATCCTTATTTCCAGCCTCCTACATTAGGAAGGGCTAAATACCGGTCGGTAACTGGAAATTCACTGATTTTCGTCCGTTACCGACCGGTATTTAACTACCTACATCTGGCCCCTGGTCCCTTTCCGGAACCGGCCGGGGCGGTGAAAAGCTTGTGCATCAAAATTGATGCCAAGCTATCCATGACACAGTAGGTGTCAGCAATCGTGGGAACCTGTGTTGGCCTGTTGACACAGCTGCGGAAACTGGCTCCTCTTCCCACCTTCTTCACACTCAGACGGGCAGTCTCAGGAATGATACTGTTGCGTCTGGACTATGGCAACTCCCTGTATATTGGCCTCCCGCGACAACTGTTGGCCAGAGTACAGGTTGTTATGAATGACGCGGCCAGACTAATTTTTAGAATGCTGAGATGAGTAAACGCCACTTCTCTGCTACGCGAGCTACATTGGCCCCCGGTTAGGCAGAGAATTAAGTTTAAAGGTCTCTGCATTACACATAAAACCATGTATGGCCAAGCCCCAAGATATATATAAAAGACCGTCTTGCCAACTACGTCCATAGTAGGGCGCTCCGGTCAGCAGAGGCCAGCCTACTGGTCTGTCCCCGTTTCAACCTGTCTTCTCAACATCAATCCCTCAGTTTTGGAATAGCCTTCTGGTAAATCTACGCAAGGAAGCAAAATTCCTCCCCTTTAGGAAGAAGCTGAAGACAGTTCTTTTCTCAGAAGCTTGGGGCATCATGTAACAGCTGCTACTAACATGGATAGGTACTCCCTCTGGTAGCACTTAGAGACCTGCTGGTGATAACGCGCTCTATAAATATAAATTACAAACAAACAAACAAACTGAATGCTACTATTTTAATGTACTGTGGATTCTAGACCTGACCACAGGAAATGATTCCAGCATGTGAATATATAAACAATGTAACAACAAGCAGGGGGAGAAGTGGATCAATTTATGATCCAGTAGGGCTTAGATTACCATTCAAGGAAAGGAGAATGGAAGGTCCAGACACAGTCAGAGCCCCAGATATGTGAACAACAAAAAATTGACGGAGCTGTTCTTAAAGAGAGGAAGAAGGAAACGGTCACTAAGGCAGGAGGGGTAGTGCCCGATGGAGGACCACCCCTGGGTATCCAATTTGTTGGATATAATGGCCTCACACACCCTTGCGAGTGTCATGCTTCATCATCGGCAATGCTCCTCGTTGGGCAGGCGGTGCAATGCCCAATGGGCTCACCTCCAAGACGGGCTCTTTATCAGAGATCTTTTATCCAACTGCCTATGGGTGAAGTGTGGGTGAGGGGCCAGGACAGAGTAGATTGTGGGGGTGAGGATAAAATGTGGCATAAGGTACCGGAAAACAATTTTATTCTGGTGGTCCTCTGCCGCAAGTAAAATCGAGAATAGTCTGTGATCGCTGGAACTAAGGTTTCCAAGGGCGCAACAAAACTAAAGTGCAAGTGGTGTGGTCAACATGTTTCTCGCTTCTAGTGCATTGACTGCGATTCTTCAGGACCTAATTAAAAAACTACTATCTACAAAACATGACCTATAATAGTATCAGTTTAAATACAGCACATAAGTTGTACTACCTGTTTGACACTGCTCTTGCCTAAAGGTTAGAGTTTAAGAGTGTCAACAGTACCCGGTAGGTCTGACATCAAACGAGAAACCAGAATGGTTGAGGTTTCTGCTGCCTTGGTCAGTGCCCGTTATGCCTATCCATCATTACTGGGTACACTTTAGTTCACATGTAATCAAAAACATCCCTTGGCCTAGTATTGATATGAGGGGCATGTATATTGACGAAATTAGCAAGTTGGTCACAATGTTATTACAAAAAGTAGTCTCTTTAACTTAAGTGGCAGAAACGCACAACCTTCAGACAGCCAGAACTGCTTCGGAGATTCAGAAGCTGTTACAAATGCAATACCTGACTCAATTTGTAGGTGTCATGCATACTATTATTAATTAATTTTCAACAACTGGTATTGTCCATCTTTTTAAGAACATTCGATCTAGTCAGGTGAATGGATTTAAACTAGTATTTGGACTGATACCATTGCTTTTTCAATCTTTAATCTTCAAGTATCTATGGAGGATTTCTGACCATTTAACTGCTCATCTGCTCTGGTCTGGTCACCTTTCTCCTGTTCTGACAAGGAAATTGAGGACCTGGAGTATTCCTAGCCTGGTGAACAAAGATACATGGAGGCTCTAGCACAATATTTGGGACATGCTTGGCTTTCGGAACTTTGTAAAAACGGGATCCTATCCTTTCACAAAATAGATAATACACAAGTGAAATCTGTGTTCAGGTGTATACATTGTCCAACGGAAATCATTTTGGATTTACATCTAGTGCAACCTCCAGTGGCTTTACGTGATGTGGAAATGATGTTGCAACTGTTGCAATCACACCAGAGACCAAGCCAAATAATGCATTTGACCCTACTACAAAATACAAACTATGATGGATCATCTACATCAGTGACATCCTTTGACGAGTTGCTCGATGACTGGCTTGTTTGCTGTTAATGTTCGAGCATCCAAATGTAGTATTCTCATCATCATCACTGAGTACCTTGGAATTGCAACCAATTGCTGGTCCAGCTCATGTGCGAGCTAACAATTGCAAGAAGCATGCATTAACTGTCTTTCACAACAACCACAAGTATGCTGCATGTACACCTGATGATGTCGACATGTCCTCGGATGAGGATTCAAAATAACCTCACTATTTGACCACAGAGACCATGTTGTGAATCTGAAGATTTTTTTTTCTACAAACAATTTTTATTTTTAAAGCCACATACTTTTAATTTGCCTATTCAATATAATAACTGATCTTTTTAACACCAATACTCAGGCCTCTTAGCTAACCTACTTCTTCTTAAAGAAAGTAATTTTTTGCTTGAAACATGTAAGGCTCCAAGAGACCAATACATGCATAGCTTATTGAAAATTTATTGTTTCTATTTTATATAATCATGCTTTTATGCAGTTATATTTATGTACACTTACAGTTTATGCTTTATATACTTATCAGAGATTAACTTGGATATGAGTATAGAATTGTATATATTTCAATATTCTGAGAGCATGGATTTCCCGATAAATTAGACAAATCCCTATAAATCTCTCCACGCATATGACATCACAATTCGGTGGCTGCAAGCAGGGCTGTCTTTGTGCTGGGGTTGGCTCGGAATCCGGATTGAGAGGAGTCCAGGTGTTTGGTGAGTTGCTGGTTGATTGCCTTCTCACTGGAAAGGGGAGCAGGGAGGTGGGTCAGTAGTACTTCAGTTCTGCTGGGTTGGCAAATGTTTTTTTTAGGAGGGGCCTCACTTCGGTATGTTTCCAGTCCAGGAAAGAGGCCAAGTTGATGGTGGTCCTCAGGACATTCTTGAGCTTGTTGCCTATTGTCTTGCTCCAAATGTTAAAAAATTGTGACGGGGATAGGGATCCATCGGTGCTCCTGTGTGTATGGAATTCATGATGGAGATTGTGCCTTGAGTTGTGAGCGGGTCCCAATGGGTGCGCCAGTGTTCTGGGTTTGTGAGTGTGAGCAGGCTGGAAGAAGCCCACCAGGGTGTCACACAGTTCTTGGGAGGGGGTGATGTCGTTCTCAGCTGCTGCAAGGTTGGAGAACTCCTACACAATGGCAAAGAGCTCCTTTCTGTGGTTTGTGCTGGCTTCTTTGTAGTTTGATAGGGCATTCTTCCTAGTTTCTTTTAAGAGACGATGGTACTGGTTGAGTGCTGTCTTTAGGGTGCTGTGGTCTTTTGTCTATTTGCTGGTGTGCCCCTTCCTTTCTACTTGTCAGCAATTGCATTTTGTGGATTTCAGCCCCGCGGTCAACCAACTGGCTCTTCTGGTAGATCCTTTGGACTTTCCTGACTTGGCGGGGGTAAATGTGTTGGTGCATTCTGTGATCCACTGGGAGATGTTTTTTGCAGCCTCGTTTGGATTTGATCTTGTGTCTGGGAGGTGGGGGTTGAGAGTGTTGTTTCACTGGCCTTGTGATATCTTTTTCCAATTTCTGTGCGTGAAGCTGGGGGGCATAGTGCTAGTGTTGTTCGGTCTTTAGATGGTGAAGTGGATGCTGAAGTGGTCGGTCCAAGTGAGCTATAAGATGTGGTTGTACTTGACTCTGTTGTTGAATGTGAACATGGGATTGAGTGTGTGTCCTGTGATATTTGTAGGGTCAGTGACAACTTACTTGAAGCAATGTTGCTCATGCTTTCCAGGAGATTGGTTGTGTTGGTGTTGCTGGGGTTGTTGAGGTGGAAGTTGAGATCCCTAGGAAGATGTGGTGCTCGGAGTTGATGCAGATTGGGGTGCTGATGTTGGGGATGACGTTGCAGAGCTGGGTCGTGGTCCTGGTGGTCTGTAGGTGAGGGTGCCTCTGATGGTGCTTTTTCCATCTGTGTGCATTTGGAAGTTAAGGTGCTCCATTATCGGGGTTGAGTCATCTGAGGAGGTTGTACAACAGATGGTGTCCTTGTGGACGATGGCATTTCCACTACAATGTTTGTTGGTTTGGTACAGGTGTGTTATCTTGTAGCCTTCAGGGGTGACGATGGCGATGTCCGGCGTGTGAGCGGGGTTTAGCCAGTTCTCTGTGATGAAGATGGCATCTGGGATGAGGGATAAGATCATGTCCCAGATCTCTGTGGCATGTTTGCAGTACGATAGTGGGTAGAGTAGAATGTACTGGGGTTATGCCTCGACAGTCTCGGTCAGTGAGGTAGACGCAGTTGGCGTTTGCGGTATCTCTGGCATTGTTGGTACAGATATGAAAGAAATGAGAGAGACCCCTTTTACCAAACCAGGGGAGTAGGGTACTCTTGACAAGTAGAAATGAGAATCCCTTGGTGGGAGAAATGTGCTAGCACTGGGTCTCAGGAATCCCAGCATAGACAATTATAGCCCATATGTTGAGTCATACAAGGTTAAAAATACTCCTCTACAACTGTGAGATGTATATTAAAAAATAAATTGCTTTATTAAAAATCGTCACTAGATATAATTAAAACATACTAAAAAATGTATTACACTGAAAATTACAGCCACTTCATATACCATTAGAATACTTCATTGCATACATAAAAAGGGAAAACAAAAAATACACAATAATTTCACATAGGAATGATTGCAAATACTTATGACATCTAATGTGTACCAACAAACATATAACAGAGAGACAGTACATTTTGTCATTCATAAACACATCCGTTTTGAGCAGTTCAATTGCAAATCCTAGATACCATCTCTTGTTATTATCTATAGGATAAGCTGTTCACACAGATTGAGTTGAAAGAAGCGTCAACGTGTTTCGATGGTCCTATTGATATCCCATCTTTATCGAGATAATTGTGTGACTCTCATTTACTGGCACTGTATGGTTGCCTTTGATCACAATCCTGTTGACAGATATGATATATTAATTTTTGTATGGTTCATGGGTTCATTTACAAAGACTAATCTATGTATGCAATTCATTTTCACATAATTTCATATAGTTCATGACTCCATTTACATAAGCTGCTCAATGTATGCAGCAACTGAATTTCACATGATTTCATTTCAGTGTTTTGCACTATCTATTACTTATTTATGCAAATATAGAGACATGACATACATCTTTTATCTACCAGTTCCAATCATACCTCTTGACTCTATCACATGGGCTCTTTCTATTATATACTAAAGATCCCATTGGCCACCCTTTATTAGTCCTGAAAATATGTGCATTTAAAAAGGCCCACCCCCATGTACCGGGTCGAAGAACCAATCACACTTTCAAGCTGGAAGTATGTTTTACCTTATTTCATTCTATTCTTGCCTTCACTCGCTTAATTTGCTGGCCATGTTATTATTCTTTGATCCAGGGGTTCTACAAAATATATATTTATGCCAGCAATGAGGATCTACTAGTTGTTCTGACAAACTTGGGGGAAGTGTTTCCAGTGCTGTACCTGTTACCGTGGGCCGGACTTAGCTCCGCCGATCCGCAGCACCAACAGCAGAGGGCCGGGCTTTGCTCCGCCTGCTCCACCGGCCGGGCTTGGCTCCGCCGGGTCCCTCCCACCCCGTGACCAGCAGCAGTGACGCCTCAGTGTAGCACCAGGAGGCGCATAAAGGCACCGTCGGTCCATCGTCCCGCGGGACGCGCGCTGGCGTGCTGGGAGAAGCCCGGGACAAGGGCAGGGCCGTCTGTGGCCGTCCGTGGCAGACCGAGGCTGGGCTGGGCCACGGATTTTAGGTTCTTTTTGCCTCTGGACACCCCAAAACCGTGAGACTTATCTTGTTACGTACTGTGGACCCTTACAGGTGTAATTATAGTTGCAGCCACCTTTGGCAAAGCTCGCTTGCTGCAATAGTAACGGTGCCTCTAAAAACGTTGTGTTTGTAACTATCATCTAGGTATATAATAATGTCTAAACTTAGATCGGCTAAAACTCCTCTTGTGACGAGTGCAATGGACAATTATTTGGTCAAGGTAGTTAGTAAAATCAATAAAGAAAGGCGTCTCTCATAAAACCGGGTAAGTCCGCCATCTTCACCGACAAGTTTGCATGTCCCACTAGTTACCCCTGTCCTAGATCGTAGCTGTAATGAAGGCCCGAATTTAATTAGTGATAACGAAACACTCCCAGAACAGAGGCAGGAAGTGCAGGATAAATCCCCGGATATCTCATTACAACCTTCCCCGATACCTTCACCGGCATCCTTGCCTGTACGAAGAGTAGTAAGGGCCTGCAGGAAGGCACCAGTAAAGCGGGGGGGGGGTTAGGAAACAAAAAAAGGCTGGGACTCTACCGATCAGCTCAGGGGGCGTAAATGAGACTTTAAATAAGGCCGAGATGACTAACCTGCACCCTGACCATATTGACCTCATGGCCAGCATTATTGAATCTAAATTAGAACTCATGATCAAACCTCTTGTGGCAAAATTAGACCAGGTAACACAAGAAGTATCTAGATTGGGTGGTCTTTTGAATTCCCATCTAACCTTGACTAAAGCATATAAGACTCCCAAGGTTGGCGATAATGTCAATAAGGATGTAGTTGCTTCTAGCAATGGGGGGAATAGGGTCACACATACTGTAATAGCCACTCAATCACCACCGGTACCATCCACTGAACTACTCCCAGCACCCGCAATTCAACCTCCCCTAACGATTTCTAGTAACCAACCTACCACAGTTGGGGGGAATCATGAATGGAGGAGCATGGCTAAGAGAAGAGCATCAGTTAATCTCCCCCCAGAGTGTGTTCCATATACAGTTGTATTAACTAATTTACCTGAGGTGGATTCTCATCTTACTGACTCTCGCCTAGAAACACACGAGGCCTTGAAAAATAAATCACTATCGTAGTTGAGTAGGAATTGTGGTTTTCCACTTGCCTTTTCTAATGACATAATCTCTACCCGAAGAGTTAGTTGGATAGGAAATTCTAGGAAGAGCAACAAGGGGGACTGTATTATTGTTAATTTTAAGCACCCGCAGCATGTTGCCACAGTTTTACTTAGAGCAGCTTCCTTACCTGTTGCGGACAACATCGTATGTGCACCCCCCTTGGTTGTTTCTATAATCATCTCAATAATACACTGCCTCCACATTTTGATCAGTCCAAGTTCCCCGTTTCCCTACCAAGGCGTGGCTTTGTTTCTCCTCCGCAAAATGTATATCAATCATCAAATAGATTGGACCCATATTGTTACAGGTTGGCTAGGCCATATAACCAATTTGATCAAGCACTTCCATTGGCCAACCGTTATACCCCCCTATCATCATTGGAGGAAAATGATTGACAGTCAAATGAATCAAGGACTAATGTACAGCCACCACATCCTACTTTTAGAATTGTGACTTGGAATATTGCTGGAATTAAGGCTAAAGCAGGGAATGATTCTTGGATTAATTCTTTAAAAATGTATGACATCATAGCACTTCAAGAGACATGGGACCAGGTAAATAGTTTCTCTTTAGATGGTCACAGACACTTTTGCATCCCAGCAATTAGCAGCATTGCAGGTAGAGCCAAGGGAGACTTACTAAGTTTATTTAAACTTGACCTAAAGGGTACACTAACTCAGTGTAATTCAGGATGCGAGAATTGTTTAATTGTGGAACTATCCACTCCTGATAAGCCTAAAATTTTATTCATTAACTTTTAAAACTCAAGCGCCCATGAGCGCACCAGTTATAATCTGGATTTATTGGAGACATTTTTAACAATCTATAGCGTAAATGTGAATACTTTTGAAATAATATTCCTTGGGGACTTTAACATTCATCCCTGCAACCTACCGTGTGTCAGTCTAGAAGAAGAAGGCCCCCCATATTCTTTATCCTCGCACTTCGAACATTCAAAACGGGGGGAGGCCCTTGAAAACTTCCTGGCTAGATGGAACCTTTACGAGTCAGGTTGTGGGGAAGGTGGAGGTAGGTCCCCCACATTTAAAGGAAAAGATGATGGTACTATCATTGATTATATCTTTATGTCCTCTTTTTTTGTTGTGTAAAGTTTTAATGTATAAAACTGAGGTTTCGGTCTTCAGTGACCACAATCTGGTGTTAATAGAAATAATGTCTGCGGACTTATTAACCATGAAAACGGTAACACATAAGGGTGGCCTAAATTTGATCATTAAAGACCAAGGACGCAGGCTAAAATGGGCAAATATAGTCCCTGAATCTTTTTTACAAGAAGTACTGGATAAAGTTGAGGACGAGGTGGCCGTATGCCTAGAGAAACCGGCTCAAAACACACATGTGGTTATTGCTTTTGATAACATCTGTAGACAAATCAACCAAAGTTTACTTGTCGGTTCAAGACAGAAGATACATCATGGCAAGAGATGGTTTAACAAAAGATGCTCTAGGGCACATGGTGATCTACTTAAGGCCTTGAAGGCCACCCCTAAAGATCGAGCTCAAATAGCCACCCTAAGATCTGCCTACAAGAAAGCTATCCTAGATTGGAAAAAAGAGCTGAAAGATGAGGCCTGGGCACAATTACTTGCCCCGGATACCCTAAAAAATAGTTGTCAGTTTTGGAAAATTGTAAATCAACCGTTATTCTCGGGTGAAGAGAATTCCCCACTTGAGGCTAACATCCCAGATGAGGGCTGGATAAAACACTTTGGTAAAATATACTCTGACCCAAGCAATGAAACACAAATGGGTGATATCCCTCTTAGACCCGAGGGCTCTATCGTAACCTTTAAGGTCTTAGAAGTGGAAAGAGCGATTGAACTGACCCTAAAAAACAAGGCTCCTGGTCCTGACGGGGTCCTCGCAGATGTCTTCAAATGTGCGCCGAAATTCTGGGTGAAGATTTTGTGTAATGTTTTTAATGTTTTAAACCAAAATAACATACCGGCCTCTTGGAAAAAATCTATCATCATTCCAGTTTTCAAGAAGGGAGGCAGGCAGGACCCCTCTTGTTACAGACCCATTTATCTATTTGACTCCCCGGTTCAAGATTCTGGGACGGGTTATCTTGTTTAAATTAAATGAATGGGTGAATGATAGAGGGGTCCTGTCCAATGTGCAATATGGGTTTAGACCAAAAAGGAGTACTTTGGACCAATGTCTTAATTTGCAATTGTTACTGGATAAATATACCAAGGCCAAGGAGGGGTCCATGTACCTGGGGTTCATGGACCTCTCATCGGCTTTTGACCTTGTAAACCGGTCAAAGCTGTGGAAAATGTTACTTAACATGGGACTCGATAGGGCCTTAGTTAACCTTCTGGCGGACCTACATTCTGGCTTACTAGCTTCCATCAGGGTCACTACGGAGGGGCGCTGTTCTAGCCATTTTAATTCAGAAAGGGGGGTCAGGCAAGGGTGTATCCTGGCTCCCCTTCTTTTTACGATATACATTAATGCCCTAGAACCTGCACTAAAGGAGGCCACCCTTGACATTCCGCGTATAGGGGAACTTGGTATTCCAGTTCTCCTCTACGCGGATGAAGCTTTCACGGACCGGGGCTGGACTACAACGGCTCCTGGACGTCTTCGGGAATTTTATGGGTTCCCTGGACCTTAAAATAAACGCAAAGAAGTCTCAGATTATGATTATGGGGAGGTGCTCTAGGAAGAAGCATTCTAAAGCTTCTTTTGCGGTAAAGAAGAACTTTGTAGAGTGCCCACATTCCCTTACCTGGGGATTACTTTTGATGATAGAGGGAACTGGGGACCGCAGTTAAAAAACAGAAACATTTTCCTCGCAAGAACCACCTCTGCAATCCAGGGTTTTACTAAAAAATTGGGGGCTAGGCCTATAGTAGCATTAATGAAGATCTATAAAGCGAAAGGCCTAGCAGTGGCCACATATGGTAGCTCAATATGGGGCTATAGTGTCCCTGATTGTTTACAGATTACTGAAAATAAATTTTTGAGATCTGTCCTCTCAGTGGCATAGTCTACTCCCTCATATACTATTCATTCTGAACTTGGGGTAGGCTTTATTTCAGACATGATAAGAATGGCTCCTCTAATATGTTGGATGAAGACCTGGCTAAATCAGGAAATCCCCCTGAATCATATTATCCTGAAAGATTGTCTCCATTTAGATAACATCAATAAGATGCAGTGGCTGACATATATTAAAAACAGTTTTTTTAAACTAGGGAGACCGGAGCTTTTTTCCTCACCAGAGTCAATAACATCAAAGGACATTGCACTAATTAAGGGCGCAATGGGACAAATGCTAAGCCTGGAGAGAGAATAACTGGAATTAAAAAAAAAACACTGTAAGGACTAACCTCATTATATCCAGCCAACTAGCACCTGAAATCTATCTTAACGTAGTGAACAGCCCATACCACAGGTTTCTTTTAACGCGATTCCGTTTTAACATGATCCATTTGAACCTTGGTTATTTTCCGAACTGGAATACCCCTGAAAATGCAACGCCGTGTTCATGTGACAACTTTTCCATCCAGAACACAATGCACTTTTTGATGTTCTGTGGTCACTACACGGAATTAAGGCTGAAAATCTTGGTCCCAATATTAAAGGAGGCTGGGTTCTTGCAGGTTAAGCCAGCTCTTCTGTGCTTGCAATTACTACAGACCCCCAGGATCATTTTCCATGTTGCTAGTTTTTTAGTGGGTGCTGTTAGGACTAGGAATAGGAAAATGACTGTTCGCTCTTAAATGAATTTGGATGTAATTCTGTATAATGCTTGCACTATGAATAATGGTATTCTGGGCAACTATAATTAATTGATGTTTTTTATCCTTTTTATCATGATTTTATTCTATGAATTTATATCGAAAATTTTCAACGGGTTTAATATTCTGTTTTTACTGTGTATAACTAATGTAATGTATTTTTACGCATGCTTTGTATAGTACTATTGTCTTTTTATGATATTAATTTATCGAAATAAAGTATTCTGACTGACTGACTGACAAACTTGTTATTTGTAGGCATTTATATAGGTAATGTCCTATTCTCACCTGTTACAGGCAAAGGTGGAATTCTTTTTTTAATTCTTGTGTAAGGCGTTTTTCTATGGGGTGGTACCTTACGGCATTTCACAGTAAAATTATTGGTTTGGGTCTAGAAATAAAAGACTTGGTATTAGTTCTCTATTTGTCAAAATAGGGGAGCTTATTCTTAGTTGCTTTAATAACCTAACATACCTGAAATGATTTTGCTCCTTTCTCAGCCCCTCACCTCAGGTCTTGCTGTTAAAAACATCACAACGGGTTGACTGCCTTGTGCAATGTCTCATTTGAGTTAACTGGAAAGACAGAGATAAAGATAAAAGACCCATTCTAATTCGCCTAAATGTTAGGTATTAGCAAAAATAAACAAGTAACCCTCCGGTATATTATCCCACTCTGTTACCTTAAGATCGTAAGGTAACAGAGAGGGAACATTTCAGGTATGTTAAGTTATTAAAGCATTAAAGTCTATGCTGGGATTCCTGAGACCCAGTGCTAGCACATTTCTCCCACCAAGGGATTCTCATTTCCAATTGTTGGTACAGACACAGTGTATAAGGAATGTCACTTGACATCTTGTCAGGCGCTTTCGACCCAGATTATTTCGCAAGTTTCTGCCAGAGTAGATTCTCCTTATCAGAGATGCTGCTGTATCTACTGAAAGCTGATATTGAACTTGAGCCATGGATGCTGATGCTGAATGTATGTTTGTCAAACCCTTCTTCTACCCTTCATGCTCTCATAGTGTAGCGCATAGAAATAGGTTTTAGGGGGTTAGGATGTTAGATGACAATTTAAATGGTAGTTGAAATGTTCATTTTTTTCCATTGCTTGCAGTGTTTAGTTGTGCTGTTTTAGCTGTATTCTATGTGGTTATTTTAGATGGGTTGAGCAACTGGGTGCACCTGTTGAAACAAACGAGCTTTCTATTTAAAGAGTCTTTTTCTTAGCACATCTTCTGCACATGTGTGTTTGAAGAGAACAAAAAAGGTTTGTTTCTGATCATCACGGTGTCTCTGAGACTTTTAGTTTCACTGTGTATTGAGTAGGGCTCTGCAGGGTTACAAAAACCTGTCTTTCACATTCAAACTTTACTGCATTAAACTAAGTTCACTTGTGTCACCCATGGGCATGAAAGCAAACCTTGTAGAGCTGAGCCAGAGATTTGGTTTATGCAACACTTTGTCCTTTCCATAATCCTAACCTGGTGGCTAAAAATCTGGGCTTTGGGTTGGATAAAAAGCTAACCATGGACTATCAAATTAATAATGTGGTTGCTAACAGTTTTGGTCTACTTAGAGGTCTGAGAAAAATGTGTCTACTGTTGTCCTCTTCTATTCAAAGAACGATTGTTCAGGCCGGGATTATCTCCCGACAAGACTATGGCAATGTCCTTTATTTGTGGAATGCTAAATCTACGATAAGGCTCCAGATCATCCTGAATGCCGCAGCTGCACCTTTTATGTCACATTTATGTCTTCCTACAACTACTTTGCACAAACTACAAACATTTAAAATATATCAGCGAGGATACCCTGTAAACTGCATAGTCATGCGTATATCTTTCCTGCCTTAATGTAGCTTTACTGGATCCCCATCAAACAGTGAGCTCTTTTTAAGACGGTTTTTATTTTTCACAAATCAATTTATGACCAAGCCCCAACCTTTGTAGCAAGCAGAATTAAGAGATGTGTTCCTAATTTAGGTCTCGAGTCCTCTCTTGCCAACCAGTTGAGGATCCTATAGTTCAAGCTACAGAGAGAGGGGGTAGTCGCTTCTCTGTACTGGCCCCCATCTTATGGAACTATCTCCCTTCCTCAGTCAGGCTTTAACCTAATTTTCTGGGGTTCAGGAAAGTTTTGAAGACCTGCTTGTTTAGGTACATTTTTGACTAGCCTGAGCTCTCTCTCCTTTTCCCCTGGTTGTCAAGGCACCAAGAAACCCTTGGATATACATGTGCTCTATAAGTTTTCCTGAAAAAATAATATACTGAAGTATGCGTCTGTTTCGTCTCACCTTTGGAATCTTCATTGGCTTTCTATAGATAAGGGTATCAAGTTCAAACCTCTGTGCAATATGCACAAAGCGATGACTCAGTCTGGACCTATGTTGATAAGGATGATTGCGTATTCTCCTAACCCTTCTCTATACTCATTAGTCATAATCTAGCTGTGAATCCCAGAGTCAAATAGGCTAGACAAGGAGGGTACTCCTTTGCTTTTTTAGGACTCAAAATGTGGAATTCTCTTTCTCCGATGCTGCGATTATGCACCTCCTTTGAAAAGTTCAGAAAGTTTCTGCCTATTTTAAGCTCCATATTAATGCTCCAGCTGTTATGATATAGCTGAGAAGCCCTGGTGGTGGAGCCATACAATTTATAAATCATTACCATAACAAAAAAAATCAATAGGACAGGATCGGTATGACTGATAGTGAATGACTGTCCAGCATGTACCTTCATAAGCTGTGAGGCTTGCGCCTCCAAACAATGCTGCCCCACAATGTTTAATTTAGATTGTGTTCTTAACTGATATGTGATTGAAGTCAACAGCAAGTAATGTCTATTTTTATTTTGTTCTCAAAAAAGTTGAAACAAGTTTTTGACATTGGTTACCCATTGTAACAAATCATGAGGGTAGAAGATTTGCATTGTCACTGTTAGTAAGCATGGGCGGAAAATCCGTTTCGCTCGCGGATTTTGCGGATTTTCGGTAAATTCGCAATCCACGAGATTCGCGAATCTCCCGCAAAATCCGCGAGCAGCGGATTTTGCTCGCACTGCTCGCACTGTTCGCGTGAGTTCGCGGCTTCCCAGTACAACTTCGCGCCCCGCGAATAAGTGCAAAATTGCAGAAATACGATCTTAGCAAAACTGAAACTACTTACCAGGTTCAAAAGTTCAGGCTCATCATTAGTAGCCATTTCCTGTAGTGCTTCCTGAGGGGCCCCTCCAGAGTTCAGTTGCCAGTTGCAACTATTATGTGACCCTGCTCTGAACCTCAGAATAGTTACACATATGCCACAAAGGTCCTGAATTACAGCTAAGGGAGACAAGCAGGAGCCAGGCTGGCAGTTCAAATCCATTAATCAGCCCCTAATTCATTATTGTCAGTTGGGGCAGGGCAGGTGTTGTAACTAATTTTGCAACAATGAAAGCACTTAGCAAGTGCAAAAGATCACTAATCAGGAAGCACTAAGGAAGCAGGTGCCAGCTAAAAAAATATTCTGTGACACATTAATCAGCCCCAAATTAATTCAGGTCACTTGAGGCAGGGAAGGTGTGCTTGCGTTGCCACAATAATGTACACTGACTGGACAACCAGAGGGTGCTGTGATGAAACAGAGGGTGGCATGGGTGGGCCAGAGGGTGGCATGAGTAGTCAGAGAGTGGCAGTGGTGACAGAGAGTGGCAGTGATGAAGAAGAGTGTCCCAAACAGGCTGGACACGTAGAAACAACAAGTTCACGAAACTTGCGACCCGACAGGTAAGTTCGCAATTTGCGACATTGTACAAAACCCTCGCGAACTGGCAGAAACCCGCGCAAACACAAAAAAAAAAAAATCCGCAAATTCGCGAGAATTCGCGGATTTTGCGGATTGCGAGTTCGCCAATCCGCAAAATTCGCGAACGCGAGATTCGCAAAATTCGCCCATGCTTAACTGTTAGGCCCTATTAGGAAAACTTGTATATTGTTTTGCCAACTGTAAGTTTGTACATATTTGTATGACTGTTAGGCCCTATTAGGAAAACTTGTATATTGTTTTACCAACTGTAAGTTTGTACATATTTGTATGACTGTTGCTATGTGTGAAAGCTTTTCCTGAATCCAGTAGACCTGAGTTGGTTATTTTGACAAGCCAATCACAGAGGCTGTATGCCTGATTGTTTCATTGGGCAAAGCTATGACCGATGTAATAGGTCTGTTCTGTTTGTTACTAAAGATTATAACAAAGACACCAGGTCTATTTTGTTTATAATGAAAGGTTAGGCCAACAGCAGCATGTCTGACATATTATGTGATAACGTGTTAAAGCCTATAAATTGATATTTTGTCATATAGAATCATAAAGATTACTTTAGTAAGCAACATATTTTGTGTTGCTTTGCCTCATGATATACCCTTGGGGTAAAAGATTTGCACTGTCATAATTGTTAGGCTATTTTAAGAGTGATCATATGTTTTTCACCTACTGCCAGAGTAAAAGCTCATTGTGAAAAGTTAAATAAGATGCAATGGGTCTGATCTGTTTATTATGAAACAGCAAGGTTGTATGATGTTTTACCAACTGTAATTTTGTCCGCATTTATAACTGAATGTATGCATACCTGATAGTTGTCTTGTGACAAAGCTTTTGCTCAGTACAGGCCATTGATGGTTATGGTAACAAGCCAGTGATAAAGGCTATGGACTAGTTAACTGGAAAGTTATCTCAGATGCCTTATGTTTGTCTTTTTATTGCAGAAAGCAAGGACAAAGGCAATAAGGCTGACTTAAAGTGAAAAACCTTTATCTGATAGAGACCTCTAGCCGCAGATTCTTTATCTTAGAACGTCAAGGCATCAGGTTGGATCTGTAAGATTTTTGATAGCAGTACCCATGTGTGCCAATAGATGGCACCGTTTGACTCCGCGAGACGTTGTAAGTGACCGGTTCGTCAATCATCGTGACGTCTGCTTCGTCTATATAGGCGCCACCTTGGCGCACCATCAGTTTTTTTCTTTCAGCGCCAGCCAGCGCAGATCCGTCGAAGGGAGCTACCCCCTGTAATTGTTTGACAGACACTTTTCTACTTTTTGTTGACATTTTTGGTATGTAAGTATGTCTAGTAAGGAGACCTCAGGGTTCAAACTGTGCAACGCCTGTCAATGCACCATGTCTGTTACGGGCTCCCATCGGGTATGTCTTTGGTGCCTGGAGTGCGACCATGACCTGAAGTTGTGCTCTGACTGCCAGGCCATGGTACTAACAGCTTTGAGGGAGCGGTCCCTGAAGCGGCTATGCGTGCCTTGGAGATCTCCCTGAAGATTTTGTTTCCACACCCAGCCATGGTCTCGATCGAGAAGAAGGTCTGAGCAGCCCTCTGAGGGATCCAAGTCTTCCTCCTCTCATTTGAAGTTGTCGAGGTCAGGGTAAAACACCACCAAAAACATAAGAAGTTGAAGCATGCTTCGACTTTGCCCTGTCCATCACCTGACGAGATGGAGGAGTCTCAACGTTCGAGGGCTCGCTCCGCAGGGCGGGTGCCTGGATCGGCTCCGCATTTCCCTCCCTTCCTGGGACCGGGAGTGACCCCCGCCCAGTTGAAAATCTTTTTTGACTCCTTATGTGCCATATCTGGTTGACCTGACCCTGCTGACGTGCCTTCGGGCCCGCATGCTCAGCAGAAGGAGTTCCCTTGGGTTCCGTGCCATTGGCTCGGGCCCCGGCAGCCAGGCCTCCTCTTGGATCAGTTCCCGGATCTGGACTGGTGCAGGTCGTACCTATTCAACCCTCCCTGGTGCCGCGTCTGATGCCAAAACCCTTGATGTCGATGATGCCCAACTGTGGCACTTCACCCATCCTTAGACCAGCTGACACCAAGCCGGCTGTGCGTTGACCGATGCAGAGACCAGCACTGATGGAGCCGGGGGCTCCATGCTGTATCCTGTGCTTTATTCTGAAGGGCTAGGTTTCAATGAGGATTGGGAAGGGCTGCAGGATCCCTTAGAAATACAGCTTTTCAACAAGGAAATGGACTGGTACAAGGACCTGGGTGATGCCAGTGGCTTGCACATCTCCCAGAGCCTGGCATACTGTCTCCCCTAACCCGGTTACGAGGAGGTGCTTCATTTGCAATGGTGGTATGTAGGGCAGCAGAGGTCTTGGACCTGCAGTTTCCTACTGTGGCAGTCAAGACCAATGTCTTGATGGAGGTCCTACTACCAGAGCAATTTCCTTGATGGTGCCATGCCTGGATGGGAATGTTTGGCTTTTCGGGGGGTATCAAAGAAAGCCTTATAACCTTTGATAGCTCCCGTCACTTTGGGAACAGGGCAGATGCAGAGCTTGAGCACTTTAAGAAGTCGCAGGCTATGTCCTAAGGCCTCTCAGTGTCATCCCGGCCTGCATCAACCTTTCGTGGCTATGGAAGGGTCTTCCAACAGCGCCAGCCCTACTCGAGCCAGAGCACCACACAAGTACAGCAACCTCTATGGGCGTGGTTCACCAACCCCTCAGGTCAGAAGGCCAGAAGTCGGGTCAGACCACAAACCCCTCCTCCCTCTCCCTACAAATCTTCCTGGTCCGATCCTACAGATTCATAGGCGTCCAGTTGGTGGAAGGATACGCCATCACCTCCACCAGTGGCGGGACATCACCTTGGACAGGTGGGTTTTGCAAATAGTATGAATAGACTACTCTCTCCCCTTCAAGACTATCCCTCCTTCCATGCCTCTCATTTACGATCGGCTGACGGAGGATCGCATTGTCTTACTTCGCGAGGAAGAAGGATGGAGGCCTTCATCCTATTCTCGTCCTCAGAGCCCTCAACGACTTCCTCAGAAAAGAAAAGTTCAAGATGCTCACTTTTGCTCAGATGGTGTCTGCCCTGATCCGAGAAACTGGATGGTAGCATTGGACTTGCAGGATGCCTATTTCCATATCCCTTGCCTGCCTGCCCATCAGCACTACCTGTGGTTTATAATGAGCCACGAGCACTTTCAGTTCACCATGCTCCCCTTTGGCCTCACCACTGCCCCTCTTGTATTCACCAAGTTGATGGCAGTGGTCACAGCCAATCTGTGGAGATCAGGGGTTTCAAGCTTCTCATATCTTGACGCCTGGTTATTGAAGACAAGTAGTTGTCTCCCACCTCCAGACTATGGTGAACCTCTTGTATTTGCTGTGGTTCACTATCAATGTGCCAAAGTCACACCTGTTTCCCTCTCAGACACCCTTCATGTGAGCCGTTTTGGACACAGTGCAATTTTAGGCCTATCCTCCCGAATGGCGAGTCCAGGATATTCCGGTTATGATACCGATGTTTCAGCCTCAATCATGGATATCAGTGAGACTGACTTTTAGGCTGTTGGGCCTCATGGCCTACGCATTCAGTTCAAAGCCCTGACCCTTGCCTTTAGGGCTCTCAATGGACGAGGCCCTGCTTACTTGAGGCACAGACTGAAGATCTCACAAGCAACGAGGAATCTCAGATCTAACAACCTTCGCTTAATGCTTTGCCCCCGATTTCGTCTTGCACGTATGGGAGGTAGGGCCTTTGCAGTGGCCACCTCCAGACTCTGGAATCTACTACCATCGGAACTTAGATTTCTGACATCAGAGCCTCTGTTTCGTAGGAAACTTAAGACCTGGCTCTTCTCTCTGATCTAGCCCACTCTCTATCTCCCTGGACATCACTGAACTTCTTTGGCTTTTGTATGTCTTCAGCGCCGGGACACCCCCGTCGGGGGTAGCTGCGCGCTTTACAAGCTTCTAAAATAAAATAAATAAATGGCCTCCTGCATCTCTATGGCAGATCATGCCAGGTGGCACATGTGGGCTCTGAAGTGCGAAGTGAAGGTCCAATGGGCGCAGCATCAGGGAAATCTCACAGAACCTGCCCATATCTTGTTAGGCACTGTGAAAGATCTGCAATGGTGGTTGACAAACCGCGATTGGGTCAGAGGCAGACCCTCTCCATTCCCCCAACCAGTTCTCACAGTGGTGACAGATGCGTCACTTATGGGATGGGGGGGTCACGTGGGAGAGGTGGAGGTCGGAGGAAGCTGGTCTCCGGCAGAAGGCAGGCTCCACATCAACTTGCTGGAGCTTTGAGCAATTCATTTGGCACTGAAAGCCTTCTTACTGTCTCTCAAGGGAAGGCTAGTTCAGCTGTTCACAGACAACACCACCACCATGTGGTACTGTGACAAACAGGGTGGGGTGGGGTCATGGACATTTCGTCAGGAGGCTCTACACCTCTGGACTTGGCTGGAACAACAGGGAATATCGCTGAAGGTTCAACACCTGGCCCGATCCCTGAACGCCAGGGTGAACAAACTGAGCCGTCGGTGCCTAGCCGATCACTAATGGCATCTCCATCCGGAGGTGGCGCAAGTTCTCTTTCAGCAGTGGGGAGAGCCTTGTTAGATCTGTTCCCCTCTGCTTAATGTCAGCAGTTTTGCACGTTGGAGTTTCCAAATCGGCTCTCGCTCTGAAACGCTTTTCATCTCAAGTGAAATACAGGCCTCCTGTACTCCTTTCCACCCAACCGAATCCTGTCCATAGTGCTTAAGATGATCAGGAGTGACTGGGCCCAAGTTATCTTTGTGGCTCCAGACTGGGCACTGAGAGGTATCCTGAGCTTCTGCTGATGAGTATCGACCCCCTGTCTCCCTACCTCTCTGACATTCTACTTTTTAATTATTTCTTTGGCCCAGCAGGGTTTAGCTCTGTGCATTGTGAAGAGTTACCTTTCCACCCTTTCTGCTTTTCTACAGTTTCCAGGTCACTTTTTAAATCTCCGATTATACATAGATTCTTGAAGGGCCTTACACATTGGTTTCCCCCTCACCATTTATCAAGCCCCATTGGGACCTTAACCTGATTCACAAATATTTCATGTGTGCACCTTTCAAGCCACTGCACAAATGCCCCCTTTGGCTGCTTACTATCAAAACAGCCTTCTTAGTGGCAATAACTCCTGCCAGGAGGGTGAGCGAATTGCAGGCTCTATTTTCTCGGTCTCCTTACTTGACTGACTTTCCAGACAAAGGAGAGCTCCACACTAGGGTTTCTTTTAAGCCTCAGGTGGTGATACCTTTCTATCTAGGGCAATCTGTCACCTTGCCCACCTTCTATGCTCCTCCACATCCTTCTAAGGAAGAAGAGCGTCTTCACCTCGTCGACCCGAAAAAAGCGATTTCCTTCTACCTTTATCGCACTAAAGAGTTCCGGTGGATAAACAATTCTTTGTAGGGTGCATTGGAGCAAAGAGGATCATGCTGTGCAGAAGAGGACCATCTCACAGGGTAATCCATTGCATACAAATCTGTTATGCTTTGGCAAAGAAATAGTCTCCTGAGGACCTTAGAATTCATTCAACCAGGACCAAGGCAGCCACCTATGCTCTTCAGCGTGGTGTTCCAGTCCTCGACATCTGCCAGGTGACTACGTGGGCTTCCCTTCACACATTTGCCAAACGTTATTGCTTGGATAACCAGGTCCACAGGGAAGAACTTTTTGGCCGTTCAGACCTACAGGAATTTCTGGTCTAACACCTTTCTGCAGTCTCTCCTCCAGGGTATTTGCTCTTAAGTAAAGAATCTGTGGCTAGATGTTTCTATCAGATGGACTAGTTACTTGCCTTGATAATACCATTACCTGGTAGATACATGATCTAGCCACAGATTCCTTATCGACCCATCTATCCTCCCCACACTGCGGATCAGTTTTTTGTACCAGGGCTGTTCTATTTCATGTCCCTAGTTGTTTTTTAACACAACATGGTCATTCACTTCATGGCTCTGTACTTCTGGAGTGGAAAGTCATGAAAAGTACAGAGGAAAGCGTGCCGAGCTGGCACCTAGCAGCCGCCACGACGATGACGAACCCAACGCCTATGACGTCACACGGAGTCAACTGACGCCACCTATTGGCACCCAGGTGTACTGCTATCAAAAATCTTGTGGGTGCAACCTAAAACCTAAAAGTTCTAAGGTAAGGAATCTGCAGCTAGATCATGTCTCTACTAAATAAGCATTACTGAAGGTAAGTAACGTTTCCTTTATATACAAAAGGCCTTGTGGATTGTTATTACTCTATGTTAAAACCTGTAGACAGGAGTTTTGTTCAAAAGAAATTTGACAGAATACTGTAGTAGGCACGTGTGCATATCCACTTGAAATTGATATGCTTCACTGTCAGGGCTTACACAGCAACCACACTAGTTACACCTTTCTCTTTTTTTTTAAATGTTCTTCCTTTTTTTATTTGAAGTTTTTTGGGGAGCACCCAGCAACTCCCTAGACAGTGCTACTGGTCCACTTATTTACTTCTCAGTTCATCTGAAATGCACCGCATTATTAATGGCCACTGCTTCTGACCCATACAGCCATCTTGTAGGGTCTTGTCCATAGTGCATCAATGATTTACTGTTTGAAAATTATCTTCATGTTTAGACTGGAACAGCAAATAATCAGTATGTATAACACCATCCCAAGATGTCTGTTTATGACTATGTTTTTTTTTACTTATTATTTATTGAAAGCACGTCTGCTTTATTTATGTGATAGCATTATTTTTTCTACGTTTATTCTTTTGTTTGATCTTACATATGCTTATTGAGTGTGTCTGTGTGTGCGTGTTTGTGTCTGTGTTTGTTATGCAGTGGGTAGGTGAGTGGAAGAATTTCAGAATTAGTGTGAGGAAGAGTTACAGAGTGCAGCAATGATGAGGTATTAAGGCCTAGATGTATCAAGCAGTTTGCGATTCGTTAAGGCCGAAATTCGCAGAATTTCGGCCTTAACGAATCGTAAACTGAAATTTTGCATCTTTTGAGATGTATGTGTGATTAGCAAAATAAGGAATCGCAATAAATTGCGATTCCTTATTTTGCATCAGCATTTAAGGAATCGCAAATGTGCGATTCCTTAAATGCCATGTATGAAGCTTTTTTTTTTAGCGAATTTAGGTTAAGGACTCGCAAATTAACACGAACTTCAGGTTCATGTTAATTTGCGAAATCCTTTAAAACAACAAAATAACACTATTTTGAAGGTGGCATGTGGCACACATACATGCCCATAGGGCATGTATGTGTGCCATATGCACACACATGTAAGTTTCAGGGGTGCAGCAGGGTGTCCATAAGACACCCCTGCACCCTTGAAATAATTCTCAAATTGCGAATAGCAAAATGCGAATTCGCAATTTGAGAATTACTGCACATTCATTCCTATGGGCCTCCTGGCCCATAGAAATGAATGGGAATATTATTCCTTAATTGCGATTAGCAATTTGCTAATCGCAATTAAGGAATGTTAAGGAATCGCTAAAAAATAGAGAATTCCTACATACATACCATTTTGCACTTCTCTAATAGCGATTCCTTACCAATCGCTATTAGAGAAGTGCAAAACGATTTCTTGATACATCTACCCCATTATTCCTTAATTGCGATTAGCAATTTGCTAATCGCAATTAAGGAATGTTAAGGAATCGCTAAAAAATAGAGAATTCCTACATACATACCATTTTGCACTTCTCTAATAGCGATTCCTTACCAATCGCTATTAGAGAAGTGCAAAACGATTTCTTGATACATCTACCCCATTATTCCTTAATTGCGATTAGCAATTTGCTAATCGCAATTAAGGAATGTTAAGGAATCGCTAAAAAATAGAGAATTCCTACATACATACCATTTTGCACTTCTCTAATGGCGATTCCTTACCAATCGCTATTAGAGAAGTGCAAAACGATTTCTTGATACATCTACCCCATTATTCCTTAATTGCGATTAGCAATTTGCTAATCGCAATTAAGGAATGTTAAGGAATCGCTAAAAAATAGAGAATTCCTACATACATACCATTTTGCACTTCTCTAATAGCGATTCCTTACCAATCGCTATTAGAGAAGTGCAAAACGATTTCTTGATACATCTACCCCTAAGTTCCTAAACTCACCTATAACTGAAGAGGCAATTTTGCATGCTGGACCAATTGGCATTGCACATGCTTGTATTCTAATCTTTGTGATCTGCTGTTAATGTTGTATTTACATACCATTCACTTTATATGTTCCCTCTTGTTTATTTCAGCATCTGTTTATTCTAGTTAAATTATTTTTTTCAGAGAGAAACAACAGTATAGGATGTCATCCATATTTTAATTATTAAAACAATCAAGTAAAAATTGTGCTTGATACATTTTTTTCAGAGCCATATCATGTTGTTGGCTAAAATATCACCAGCTTATATTGAATCTAATCTGCTTGGCCCACCATGCTACCTTTTTTACCCATTATTAGAGGATTTGACAAACTCATTGGCAGGTCAAAATGTAACATCAAAATTGGATAAACCAGTTCACTTTGAGAATGTTATAATCTAAGCTGACAATGTTCCTGCCTAAAAGTGAGTTATTAGTTTGGGAAGGGGGGACCCATACTGGTTCAACCGACACTTCCTGTTTATGTCTCAACACAAGTCTCTGTGAAAATGTGCTCAATAACTAGCCATGGCAAAAGCAGCACGACATTCTCCAGATAAATGCTTGTTAAGCTCAAGCTGTAGCAACAATGTTAAAATCAAGAAAACGACCTAATAAAGTTTTCATGTCAATTTAGAGGGAAAGATTTTATATGCAAAGATACATCACAACAAGGAAAATCTGATAAGGGTAACCAGAGATATGAATTTTGAAATTTTAAGACAAAAAGAACCAAGAAAAAGTCAAATGCAAATGGAAAATATTAATGTACAGTTGACCAGGTCATCAATACATTTTCAGGTTGACCTCGATGGACCAGATGTAGGATATGCCTAAGTGTGCTGTCCAAATTCAAAATGTTACCTTATAACTTAGTTTACATTTTGGAAGTCAGAATCGTTCAGTGGAACGAGGTACAAGGCTGTAGTCAGCAAAATCAGATATGTTGTCATGGAACTCTCAAGTTGTTGGATTTGGCACCAAAAGCGGGGGGCAAAGCTGCATTTCATAACCAACTAGGCCATTTGGTCATTGGGATTGATTTGTCACTTTGCCTCAGTTCAATATTTTGGTTCTCAAAATCTCCCATCTGCAGAGGGACAAGGCTGGAAAATATAACTAGGCAGGTCTCCACAAGGCCAGATACCTTTACCATGACGTCCTACTGAACCCATT
Source organism: Lissotriton vulgaris (assembly GCF_964263255.1). Taxonomy (NCBI): domain Eukaryota; kingdom Metazoa; phylum Chordata; class Amphibia; order Caudata; family Salamandridae; genus Lissotriton; species Lissotriton vulgaris. The sequence goes on from NC_141685.1 coordinate 1,736,346,243, forward strand.
TACAGTATAGAAAAGTCTCAAAGCGGAATCAACCTGATATTGGTGCCTGTCAAGGGTGTTTCCTTCCCTGGCAATCACCAGCACTTATTCCTGGCCCTTCGGAAGTGAAAAAGTAACTAAGTCGCACTTTCATCTAACTACTAGGAAAGTTCCTCCTGATCACTTCTACAGCACCCAGGTCTATAGGGCAGGTTTCTAGGCACCAGGTTTCTTTCCAGCCAGGACTGCTACAGAGTCCAGTCCTCAAAGGTGACCGGGACCCTTTGGAGTCAGGAGTTCTTGTGTCCCTGGAGCTGGAACAGGAAATCAGCCACCTTGCCCTTCGAAAGCAGTTCAGGCTTGTGGACACTAGCAAGAGTAAAAAATCCTCAAGTCTTCTTCTTCTAGAAGGGCCTTCTTCAGGTGTAGTCTTCCCAGATCCAGGAATGTTTTGAGAAGGTGGCAGTCCTATCATGTGCACTAGCTAATGAGTGGTGAATTATTCATACCCAACCCTCTCTACTTTCTCATCCTATACCATTGTCTTTTGGCAAAACATCCTCTTTGTGGAGAAGTGTGGCTCACTGGATAGAGCAGGCAGACCCTGAAGCAGAGGTCAGACCCGGGACCAGGGTTCAATTCCCGACGCGGCAGGGTCTTGAGCTCAAATGTCCATGGACTCGAAAATTCTCGCTTCGGTGCCTGACCTAATCATGGGTTCACACTCTGCAACTCTGGGCATTAAGCTTGCTTAATCTCCACAACGCCCCCCCGCGGCGGGATGCCTGGCTTTCACCTTGGGGATGCCCTGTAGGGGCTATCTCACAGGGAAAAGCCAGGACGGGTTCCCAAGGCAAGCACGGAGATAACTCTTTCGGGGGTCGATTCTGGCGCTATATAAGAAACATAATAATAATAATAATAATAATAATTTGCTTTACTTATAAATTTCTAGAGGCCCTAAAAACAAAACGACTAACCCTTTTGTAAATCAGAATGGTCTCTGGCTTTCCCTAAACCACTCTCCTATTTAGATGGGGTCCCTTACATCTGTAATGGCCAGTAACTGGTTTCCCCCTGCTTGTACTGGAGCCAGAGAGAGTCTAGGAGGGCCCTGGAAATAAGCATGAGCGAATTTTGCGGATCTCGCGTTCGCGAATTTTGCGGATTTGCGGATTCGCAATCCGCAAAATCCGCGAATTCCCGCGAATTTGCGGATTTTTTTTTTTTTTGTGTTTGCCCGTGTTTCTGCCAGTTCGCGAGGGTTTTGTACACTTTCGCAAATTGCGAACTTACCTGTCGGGTCGCAAGTTTCGCGAACTTGTTGTTTCTACGTGTCCAGCCTGTTTGGGACACTCTTCTTCATCACTGCCACTCTCTGTCACCACTGCCACTCCCTGACTACTCATGCCACCCTCTGGCCCACCCATGCCACCCTCTGTTTCATCACCACACCCTCTGGTTGTCCAGTGTACATTATTTTCGGCAAAGCAAAGCACACCTTCCCTGCCTCAAGTGACCTGAATTAATTTGGGGCTGATTAATGTGTCACAGAATATTTTTTTAGCTGGCACCTGCTTCCTTAGTGCGCCCTGATTAGTGATCTTTTGCACTTGCTAAGTGCTTTCATTGTTGCAAAATTAGTTACAACACCTGCCCTGCCCCAACTGACAATAATGAATTAGGGGCTGATTAATGGATTTTAACTTCCAGCCTGGCTCCTGCTTGTCTCCCTTAGCTGTAATTCAGGACCTTTGTGGCATATGTGTAACTATTCTGAGGTTCAGAGCAGGGTCACATAATAGTTTCAACTGGCAACTGAACTCTGGAGGGGCCCCTCAGGAAGCACTACAGGAAATGGCTACTAATGATGAGCCTGAACTTTTGAACCTGGTAAGTAGTTACTTTCAGTTTTGCTAAAATCGTATTTCTGCAATTTTGCACTTATTCGCGGGGCGCAAACTCACGCGAACAGTGCGAGCAGTGCGAGCAAAATCCGCTGCTCGCGGATTTGCGGATTTTGCGGGAGATTCGCAAATCTCGCGGATTGCGGATTTCCCGAAAATCCGCAAAATCCGCGAGCGGAACGGATTTTCCGCCCATGCCTACCTGGAAATGACTTGGAGCAGGTACCATCACGTGGATTTAGCATATCCAATTATAAGAGGTAGTCTGAAGGCTATCCTTTGTCCTGGCAACTTTTCCTGTTCCCCTTCCAATGCCTTATTGCTATTATGTGACCAGCTGTTGATAACACCAGGCTATTGCCCTCTGTAGATCAAGGTTGTTTACTCCAGCCAGGAATGTATATCGGCCTCTGAAGGTAAGATGAGTGGCAAAACTGGTTCTAAGTCAGTTTTGGCTAATTTGATAAGTGTATCTTTCCACTATATATATCAAAAATATCATCATTAAATTAGATATTTGTTAAATGAATGGAAAATAACTTTGATTCATTTTGCTAGCATTTTCCAAAGACAAACTACAAATTGAGAAGTTTATATTACACCTAGGGTTGTTCATAGAAAATCTGGTTGAACCTACACAGTGAGAACAGCTTTTGGACTTTTAACCACTGCAAGGTACACTATTCCAACTATGTATTATGCTACATTTTAATATTAAGAATGTATCCTGGTGGGCTTACAAGGCACCCCTTTGAGGGTGTCTAATTAATATATAGCATAGATTTTACTATGTGGGAAAGAAACATTTGCTTTACATGTGTCTCTGCAGTACTTGTAAACTGCAGCCCAGCCAGGGCATAGTTTTGCTCCTTCAGTTATATATTTTTGTCACATATATGGGTGGTGTAGAGGAAATTTTACTTCTACTCCACTGATTACATTTCTGTGCAATCTACCATGGCCTTACATGAACGTTAAATAGACCAATTAGCTGAAACTAATCTCAACAGTACCATTTTAGGGCCAAAAATACTCTTGTGCAATTTCTGTGCCATCTACCATGGCCTTAGAGGAAAGTTGAGACAACTGGGCAAATCATTCTTGACAATGCCATTTTAGGGCCAGAGCACACACTTTGAGGCACTGAATAGCAGTGTCACAGCATCATAATACTAGTAAAAGCAGGGTCCAGAAAAACACAAAAAAACTAGTGCGACCATGTAGAAAGATTGACTTCTACAATCCAGCTAATTGTAAAATTTCTAATAATATTGTCTAATACTGCACTTTCTCAAACCCGTAACTATGTTTTGCAGACTCATCAATATCCAAAGCTTCTAAGCTAGGTAAAATTGTGTTGTTACAACTATCAGAAATCCTTTAGTCATACAAGGGAGTTTGCAAAGATTTTGTGAAAACGAATTCAGCTGCTAATGAGTTACAAATTACAATCAGTTTCAAGACATTAGAATGAACTGATTAATAAAATCAGTTTCTACTATATGACATAAAATATAATCCACTCCTACAGTTTCTAACCCTTCACAAGTATTTGTTTAGCCAGAATATCAAGAGCTTCTATTGCATGTGTGATATCAGGGATGTCATCAACTGGTTTGTATTATTGGTTCGTTTTTCAGTATTAATAAAATGTGGGGTTGGAATTCCCAAGTGAAAACCATCTTCTGACATTTCACTAAGTAATCCACAAGAATTGTCTAGAACGCAATTAAAATCATGCACTCATACATTTGCTATCTTGGATTTTTGCAACAGTTTTCTTCAATTTGCTGCAAGTCCACCAATGTTTGTGATTGCTTATTTAGGGGGCCTGGTCCATTGTAAATACTGAACAAACAATACTTTGACCTATTCAGTTCTATAAAGTTATCATTGAATATCAAAAACGTTGTTACTTTGAAAGCACAACTTGCAACATTAGCCAACCATATAATTAACCACATCATTTAGAGGTCTTCCCTTGGGGCCCTTCATTGCCGGTAAGCATGCAGTGGAATAGCCCTCTTATCCAATATTGGGGTATATTTAATAGATTCACAAGCAGTCTTTAACACATTTCATAGGCTATTATGGCTCTAAACTATCTTATTAGTAGCCTATCCATGTCCTTTTTTAAAAAAAGGACCTAATGTTGGAACTTAGCCAATCAGCTGTCAGCACCCTCAAGAGCACTTATCGCAGAGGCAGATTCCCTCAGATTTTCATAGCACGTCGTGTGGAAGGGAGTCTCCCTGAGTGCTACTTAGTTTTTCTCAACTTCTAGAATTTCTTCAATCTCGACATCATGTCTGATAAGAGGGGTCTTTTCCGTACATGTAGACCTGTGTCAAGAAAAGAGTCCACATAAAGAGTGCATTTATTGCCTCTCCCCAAAGCATGAGGTGTCGGAATGCAAGATCTGCTGCACCTTTTCATCTAAAACCCTCAAGGACAGAGAGGGAAGGTTGTTACTGTGGCTTCAAAACAATAAGCACCAGACGATTTTATGTGATGAGGAGAGTGAGAAATCCTCCATATCTCACCAAAGGACCAGATCTACGGACAGTTCCTCAGGAGAAGGAAGGAAACACCATAAACATTCCAAAGACTCTAAGAGCTCTAAAAAAAAAAGCTAAGCACTCCTCAGAACCTGCATTGTCTGTGGCCTCTACTCCATCTACAAAGGACAGAGAATGCCCAAGAGCCTCCTCTTCAGATCCTGTCGGGAGAAAATCTCATAAGAACCCATCGTCGACTATGACTTTTCCTCACTCGTCGACGACTATGAGTGTAATATTGTCATCACCATCGTCGACTGCTAGGGTTAGTAGACCTTATACTAGAGGACTGAAGGCAGGAAGCACGGAAGATATTTTTAGAAGGAGAACGTGCAGCTTCGGAAATTAGGGACTGCTCCCTTGATGTAGCCAACACGGGCTTTATACAACTGGCGGGGGCTGCCATGCTCAGGAGGCAAGGATGGCTGGAGGCAACCATGTTTAGACAAGAGGTGCAGACAAAAGTCTTAGGTATGGCTGTCAATGGTGATTCCCACTTTGGAAAGCTTATTGATGAGGCACTATTAGCGATCAAGACTGATAAGGATACTGCAAAATCGTTGGGCCCGTTGCAGTATGGAAAAGTAACATTCAGATGGGCTAAAGGACAAGGCTTTACCTCTTACTAAGGAGGTTACCAGAGAGTCCAACAGTATCATCCTTATCAACCCCAATACCAGCAGAGTTACAACCCTCCATCCTATTGTCAGTCGTCTACAGCTTGTTTCTCTCGCCAGGGGGACTGCAAATGAATGCCTTCACAAGGTTGTGATTCTAACAGGAAGCTATGATCACATCCGGGTACCAGCTTCCCTCCCCTTACAGCCTGTGGGTGGCAAGATTTCAAACTATGTGCACCAGTGGTGCAAGATAACAACAGATCTATGGGTGTTGGACCTTGTGACCTTTGGTCATACTCTAGAATTGACTCAGCGCCCACCGACTACTCCACCTAAAGCAGCCACCCCACCTCATCTTCACTTACTACACAAAGAAGCTTTGGTCATGCTCGTCAAGGGAGCAATAGAAAAAGTTCTGATGTCTCAAAGGGGGAAAGGTTTATATTCTTGTTTTTCTTAATAAAAAGGAAATCAGGGGAACGGAGACCAATGTTGGACCTCCGGAAGGAGGGAGATACGGTTGCAAAGGCTGGCGAAGAGCATGTGAAGAAAACAGTATGTTTCATGTCTAACATACAAATCGCTCCTGGGAATGTCTTCATCAGCAATAGATCTAGTGCCTCTGACTAGACTGAGGATGAGGCCTCTTCAGGAAGAACTACAGAAGCAATAGCTACAGACCTCAGGATCCTTCAAGGATTTAATACAGATCACAACACGAATGGTGGAGATGCTGCAATGGTGGCTTCACGCGCGAACTCTCTTAAAGGGACAGACTTTTCTTCAAACTATCCCAGACTTCATACTGACAACGGACGCATAGATGGAAGGCTGGGGAGGTAATCTGCAAGAGATACAGATACAGGGCAAATGGTTCTCGTGCAGAAACATCAGCACATCAACAGGCTGGAGCACAAAACCATTTTCCAATCCCTACAGGTTTTTTGACAAGGATAGCAGGTTCCTCAGTGCTGGTTCGTACAGACAATACGACCAGCATGTCCTACGTCAACAAGCAAGGGGGAACCGATCCATCACACTAATCACAGGAAGTGCAGGAGCTATGGGATTGGTCGATACAGCACAGGATTTCATTAAGGGCTGAACATGTCAGAGGTCTGCATAATACACTGGCGGATACGTTGAGCAGAATGCAGTCCAGTTGTCATGAATGGGAGCTGGAGCAGCTCCAGCTCCAGCTCGACAAGGTATTTCAGAAATTTGTAAAGCCAGCTTTAAACCTCTTTGCAATGAGGGAGAATGCCAAATGCCAGTACTATGCCAGCATATTCCCTCTGCTAGGGTGGAGGGTGAATGCCCATATAATGCGATGGTCCGGGATATATGATTACGCTTTTTCCCCAATCCCATTAATTCCCAGGGTACTGACCAATATGAAGATGGACGGCTGTCATTTGATCCTAATAGCGCCATGATGGCCCAGGCAGTACTGGTTCCCGGAGCTTCTCTTGATGTCGGAATCGTGGTCCGTACCCCTTCAACTATCTCCATCTCTTCTGATCAGGGACAAGGGCCAAGTTTGTTGTCCAGACCCAGAGTCGCTTCATTTGTAATGTTATTTAAAGATGCTGCAGGAGTAGCATTTAAAGATATAATGCATAATAATAGCCTCCAGTCTTGAAGTTAAATCCAGAGTGGACAGCACTAACAAAACGTGCCGCCTCACATGGAAGCGGTTCTGCTTCTGGTGCCAACGAAACAACTTGCACCCACTTCAAGCACCTCCAGAACAGATTTTGACATACCTTCTCTCTTCAGCAAAGTCAGGTCTCACTTTCTCCTTAGTGAAGGGTCAGCTTGCTGCAATTTCCCGCTACAAGAGATCTCCTCAAGTTCTCACTCTTTGTGCTTCTAGTCTTGTAAAGCAATCATGAGAGGTGTTTTCCTCGCCTTTCCTCCGGTGCGAGCTTCCCCACCAGAATGGAAGCTCAACTTGGGCCTCGCACAACTAATGAGGCAGCCATTTGAACGGATTCACAAAGCAGAGATAAAGTTTCTCACCTTAGCCTTCCTACTGGCTCTCACTTCTGCTAGGAGGGTTAGCGGAATCCAAGCTTTTACAATAATGGAACCATTACCTAATTTCGCTTATAACTATGTGGTTCTGTGAACGTGCCCAACTTATTCCAAAAGTTCCGACACAATTACTCCTCAACGAACAAGTAATAAATCAGTCTTCTTTTCCAAATTCATCTAGCAGAGCAAGCATTACACGGGTTTTAAAAGATGTTTACAATTCTACAGCATAAGACAAAGGACATTCGAAACACTGATCAGACACTGGTGGCTTACAGACAGGGTAGAGAAGGTAACTAAAGCCCCTGGCACCAGATGGGTCTCCTTGGCGATACAATTCTGCCATGACAAGGCTAACACGCAGATAAAAAGAAGAACTAAGGCACCCTCTACCAGGGCAGTTTCTACATCGGCAGCTCTGTTTGCTGGAGTAACACTAGAAAAGATTTGCCACGCTGCGACATGGAAGTGTCCACACTGTTACACAGCACTACTGTCTGCAATCTACTCAACGTGAAGATGCAGCTGTAGGCCGAGTGGTACTGCGTCATCTCTTCAATTAAGGTAGGCCTCTTTTCTGGTAAAAGAGAAATGTTATGTTTTATTTAAGTTGCATAGTTTTGCTTACTATCTTTTGCTAATGTTAATTTTTTGATAACTCTAGAAATTAAGAGTGACTTAGTTGCTCTATTGTTTGTTCTACTAAACACTTCATTAGATGCATTCTGAATATAACAGTATGTTAAGGTTTCATGTTTTATTTGTAGACATGTTAAAAAGCTTTCTAGAATTGAAAGGGTATGTACATGATTACAAAAGCTACTATCTGAAAGAAACAGGTTAGTATTAGATTCCTTACCTTAGAATATCCCCAGGCGTCAGTCTGGATCCGGAAACTTTTGCGTAGCAGTACCCCTGCGCGTCGGTAGGCGTCGTCTGCAGGCGTCCCCTGCGGCTCCGCATCCGTCGTTGGCGTCGTGCGCCGTGATGACGTCGCTGGAGTATATAGGCGCCGCCTCCGCGCGCTGACGTCAGTTCTTCTTTTTTCCGCGCCAGTTAGCGCAGATCCGAGAAGTGCAGTACTCCGGTCTTTTAACCAAGTTTTTTGATCTTTGATCTTTTTGACTCTTCTTACGGTGCCGGTAGGATGCCCGGTTTTAAGAACTGTGACGACTGTGACCGGACGATGTCGGTCACGGATCATCACCGACTCTGTCTCCGGTGCCTGGGCCCCGACCACGACGTGGACGCCTGCGTCGATTGCCGGGCCTTGACGAATAAAGCTAGGCGAGATCGGTCCCGCAAGCTGCTCGAGCTCCGGGTGTCGGCCCCGCGTCGAGAGCGGTCCGGTCCGTCCGGAGGTCAAGGGAGCGATCGAGGGAGCTGTCGCGGAGCCGTCACGAGCGCTCTGGGAGTCGTCACCATTCATCTGGTTCCTCAGGTAGGAAGCACAAGAAGTCGGGGCGTCGTCATCGTACCCCCGACTCCCCCGGACGCTCGCGCAATGCGGCCGGGGGTTCGGGTGGCCCCACCCCCGCGGCTCCGCGTGAGTCGCCGACGCGGCCTGCTCCATACCCTACGGTCCCTGGGCAGGGCGCGTCGCCCAAGGAGATAGAGGCGTTACTCATGGCCATGAGGGCTCTTTCTCCTCCGGCGGGTTCTGCGGCGCCTTCGGGCCCTGTGAACCCGTCCGGGGGCCCTAGCGGTTCGGGTGACCCTGCCTCGACGCCGTCGGGTGCTCCGGCCCCGGCGCCGCCAACGGCTCCGATCCCGGCGCCGCAGGGGCCCTCAGGTTCGACGCCGGCTGGTCAACCGGCATCTCCTGCGCCGATTCCATCGGGGCAACCCCTGGCGCCACCCCCGCGCGGCGCCGGCTCCGGCCGGTGCCGGCCCTTGGCAGCGCCGTCCCCATTCCCTCTCCGAATCAGGACACGGAGTCGGACCGGCGTCGTTCAACGCCGGGTCCGACGCCGATTGTGCCTGTGAACCCCGAGGAGCCGGTCTACATTATTGATTCCGAATATGGTGAGGATGTAGAATACGGAGAGGGGTGGGAGGGGTCTGAGGACCCTCTGACACGCGAGTGTCAGTACGACATGGACTGGACGGGTGACTTGGGTGACGCCAGTGGTCTGGATGACTCCCCCAACCCTGGCTTTGTCTCGCCTCCTACCGTGGCTACAGAGGAGGGGGCTGCCTATTCAGTGGTGTTGATGAGGGCTGCCAAGGCCTTAAACCTTGTGCTCCCCGTCGCGGCCGTGAGGACTAACATCCTCACTGAGGTCCTCAAACTGCAGTCATGCCCACAGGAGCCACTGCTGCCGTTCAACGAGGCCTTTACTGACGTTCTTTTGGGCACGTGGTCCAGGCCGGCTTCAGGTTCGCCTGTTGACAGGAACGTGGCCAGACGCCACCGTCCGTGTTCGGACGACCCCAAGTTTCTGTCCACCCATCCCACCCCTGAGAGTCTGGTGATCCAGGCCTCCACTTCCCAGACCGCATTCCCGTCGGCCCCGCCCAACAGGGAATCAAAGTGGTACGACCAGTATGGCAAAAAGGTCTTCTCGTCCCTGAGTTTGGGACTGCGGTCTTGCAACACCGCATGCCTCTTGGGCCGCTACACCCACTCTCTGTGGGATACAGTCGCGGACCTGCTGCCTGAATGCCCGCCGGAGGTACGGGCTAAGCTCGGCAAGGCTATGATTGAAGGCCGAGACGCAGCAAGATACTCCATCAGGTGTGGTCTTGATACGACCGACTCGCTGGGCAGAGCGATGTCCATGACGGTGGCGATTCGTCGCCACGCCTGGCTGAGATCTGCCAACTTCTCGGCTGATGTCCAGAATGCCTTAATGGACATGCCGTTTGATGGCAGTCGCCTGTTTGGCGACAAAGCGGACCACGCGCTGGAGCGCTTCAAGGACTCCAGGGTCACGGCCAAGTCCTTGGGTCTCTCGACCCAGCGCCAGCAAACGGGTTTGTTTCGCTCCTTTCGTGGCCAAGGAAGGGGCGGTCCCACAGGTGCTGCCAGCCACGCGCCGCAACAGACTTATCAACGTGGTGGCGGCCGTGGAAACCGCTGTGGTGGCGGTCGGGGACAGCGGCAAGGTCAGGCAACACCTCCCCCCGCAGCATCTGCCACTAAATCCTCCTAGTCCGTGCTTTCAGGCCCATGTGACGCCGGTGGGGGGCAGGGTTCGCCATCACCTCTCCCACTGGCGCACAATAACATCGGACAGGTGGGTGCTGCATCTCGTCCGAAGGGGCTACTCCCTCCCCTTCGAGACAACTCCTCCAGCCATGCCACCGCAGAACCACCGTGTGTCGGGGGACCACTTGGCACTTCTGAAGGAGGAAGTTACGGCCCTCTTGGCCAAGGGGGCCACCGAGCGCGCTCCTGGGCCAGAAGTAGGACGTGGTTGCTATTCCCACTACTTTCTGGTACCCAAGAAGGACAAAGGGGGCCTACGTCCTATCTTGGATCTAAGGAACGTCAACGGCTTCCCCCGGAAGGAGAAGTTCAAGATGTTGACTTTAGCTCAGGTCTTGGCTGCTCTAGACCCGCAAGACTGGATGGTAGTGTTGGACTTGCAGGATGCATATTTTCACATCCCCGTCCTGCCGGCCCACCGGCGTTACCTGCGGTTCACGGTAGGCCACGAGCATTTTCAGTTTATCGTGCTCCCCTTCGGCCTCACCAGCGCCCCACGGGTGTTCACCAAGGTGATGGCAGTGGTCGCAGCTCATCTGCGCAGATTGGGGGTTTCAGTCTTCCCCTATCTAGACGACTGGTTGTTGAAGGCGGGCTCGCCCCAGACAGTCGTCCACCACTTTCAGATGACGGCAGACCTCCTGCACGAGCTGGGGTTCTCCATCAATGTGCCGAAATCACACCTGTGTCCCTCTCAGAAGCTCCTTTTCATCGGAGCGGTTCTCGACTCGGCGCAGTTTCGGGTCTATCCTCCGGAACGGCGAGTCTAGGATATACAGGCTTTGATTCCCATCTTTCAGCCGTTATCCCGGGTTTCGGTCAGGTTGGCGCTGCGGCTGCTGGGGCTGATGGCTTCCTGCATCCTTCTGGTGCATCACGCCCGGTGGCGGATGCGGGCTCTGCAGTGGGACCTGAAGTTTCAGTGGGCCCAGCATCAGGGCAATCTGTCCGACCATGTCTTGATCTCGGAGGGCACTGCAAGACAACTGCAGTGGTGGCTTATGGACCGCGATTGGGTCAGAGGCAGATCCCTCTCCCTTCCCCAACCGGAGCACGTTGTTGTGACGGACGCGTCCCTCCAGGGCTGGGGAGGCCACCTGGGAGAGGCAGAGATCAGAGGCATCTGGTCTCCGGCGGAGTCCCGGCTCCATATAAACCTGTTAGAGCTGCGGGTGATTCGTCTAGCACTGAAGGCATTCCTCCCCTTTGTCAACGGGAGTGTAGTGCAGGTGTTCACGGACAACACCACCGCCATGTGGTACTGCAACAAGCAGAGCGGGGTGGGGTCGTGGACCCTTTGCCAGGAGGCTCTGTGCCTCTGGCAATGGCTGGAACGTCAGGGCGTGACTCTGACGGTTCAACACCTGGCAGGTTCTCTGAACGCCAGGGCGGACAAACTCAGCCGTCGGTGCTCGATGGATCACGAATGGCGTCTGAACTCGGACGTGGCGCAAGGCCTCTTTCGGCAATGGGGAGAGCCTTGGTTAGATCTATTCGCCACAGAAGAGAACGCGCAATGTCATCAATTCTGCGCGTTGGAGTTTCCAAGACGGCACTCGCACGGCGACGCCTTACGGCGCGAGTGGAGTTGCGGTCTGTTATACGCCTTTCCGCCTATACCACTTCTGCCCAGAGTGCTGAAGAAGATCAGGCGTGACCGGGCCCAAGTCATCCTTGTGGCTCCGGACTGGGCTCGAAGGTACTGGTATCCCGAGCTACTCAGCATGTCAGTCGGTCCCCCGATCCGCCTGCCCTTTCAGGAGGACCTTCTGTCGCAGCAGCAGGGGACGATCCTCCACCCGAACCTGTCCAGCCTCCACCTCCATGCGTGGAGATTGAGCGGCGGCAGTTGAGGCCATTTGACTTGCCTCCTGAAGTCTGTGATGTGATTATGGCAGCCAGGCGTTCCTCCACGAAATCGGTATACGCCTGTTGGTGGAACAAGTTTGTGGCATGGTGCACAGCAAAGGCTGTGGATCCTCTCTCTGCCCCTCTTTCTGAGGTTCTTCTCTTCCTTCTTTCTCTTGCCCAGCAGGGCTCTGCTCTGGGCACTATCAAGGGCTACCTTTCTGCCCTTTCGGCCTTTCTGAGGCTGCCTGATCAACCTTCTTTGTTCAAGTCCCCCATTGTAACAAGATTCTTGAAGGGCATCACACACATGTATCCACCTGTTCCGTTTGTGATGCCTCAGTGGGACTTGAACCTGGTTCTAACCTTCTTGATGTGTGCTCCCTTTGAGCCACTTCATTCCTGTCCTCTCAGTCTCCTGACTTTAAAGACGGCCTTCCTGGTTGCCATCACCTCTGCCAGGAGGGTGAGTGAGCTCCAGGCTCTTTCTGTCAAACCTCCTTTCATGTCCATTCATCCAGATAAGGTGGTTCTGAGAACTAGACCTTCTTTCCTGCCCAAAGTTGTCTCTGCTTTCCACATCGGGCAGTCCATCACCCTCCCTTCCTTCTTCCCGCCTCCGCATCCTTCAAAGGATGAAGAACGGCTCCATCGTCTGAACCCAAAACGTGCGCTTTCATTTTATATGGATCGCACACGCCAGTTCCGGGTGGATGACTAACTGTTTGTTGGCTACGTGGGTGCGAAGAAGGGACGGGCGGTACATAAACGGACCATCTCTCGGTGGGTCGTTCTGTGCATCAAAGCGTGCTACTCTTTGGCTCGGAGGGAGCCTCCTGTTGGGCTGAGGGCCCATTCCACTCGGGCCACGGCGGCTACTACTGCCCTGGGGCAGGGAGTCCCCTTGCAGGACATTTGCCAGGCGGCTACGTGGGCCTCGCTGCACACCTTTGCGAGGCACTACTGCCTGGACAGTCAAGTCCGGAGGGATGGCTTTTTTGGCCGTTCTGTCCTCCAGGACTTTCTGGTGTAGGATTGTATTAGTTCGCAGACCCACCACCGGGGTTGGTATTGCTGGGGTATCTATTCTAAGGTAAGGAATCTAATACTAACCTGTTTCTTTCAGATGAACAAGTTACTTACCTTCGGTAACGATATATCTGTAAGAAACAGTAGTTAGTATTAGATTCCTTACCGCCCCACCCATCCTCCCCGTTCTGCGAACTGATACCTAGGGTTAAGGACATCCCTTTCAGGGCCCTGGTTTCAAATGGCACCAGTGTTGGTTCTCACATGGCTCTGCGTGTTCTGGCGCGGAAAAGTTGTGTGCAAAGAACTGACGTCAGCGCGCGGAGGCGGCGTCTATATACTCCAGCGACGTCATCACGGCGCACGACGCCAACGACGGACGCGGAGCCGCTGGGAACGCCTGCAGACGACGCCTACCGACGCGCAGGGGTACTGCTACGCAAAAGTTTCCGGATCCAGACTGACGCCTGGAGATATTCTAAGGTAAGGAATCTAATACTAACTACTGTTTCTTACAGATATATCGTTACCGAAGGTAAGTAACTTGTTCATTATATTGGAATAACTTGTGGGATTTTTGATTTGCATGACTCTCTCCTTCCACTAACGATAGTACAATTTTGGGTACTGCTTGCTATTCTGATTTAAGCATGTGAATCAATAAAAGATACCCCAATACTGGATAAGAAAATAAGTTACTTACCTGTAACTGCGGTTATCCAGTCTTGGTATCTTTCATAGATTCATATGCAATCCACCCTCCTCCCCATAGAGGTAGTTCTCTTTAGTTTATAGGATTCTTACTTCCCACTTGTGCTTAGAAAACCTGAGGGACTTTGCCTCTGCTGAGAGTGTTCTACAGAGTGCTGAGAGCTAATTGGCTGTGTTCCAATATTAGGTCCTTTTTAAAAAAAGGACATAGATAGGCTAATAATAAGATGGCTTAAGCCATTATAGCCTATGAAATGTGTTAAACATTGCTTGCTTATTTTACTGTGGGACTCCCATCTCAACGACGGCGAATGATTCAAGCATGTGAATCTATCAAATATATCTCTAATGGATAACCCCAGTTACAGGTAAGTAACTTATTTTCTTATGCACAGGCCAATGTCTCCATGTCTTCAGAAAACATACAACATCTGAGCCAAAATAATCCCAGTCTTCTTCACCAAATTTTGAGTGAAGTCCAGCAATATTCAAGGTAATTGGTTTCAGAGTTTGTTTCTCCCTATTGCCAGGACTGACTCACTGAGGGGTATTAGTAACCCTTCATCCAGAACTGCTTCTACTGCTAACACCGTGAAAGGCCTTGTAGGGTTAAGCACCCCTCCTTGCAGCACTGTTGAATTTTAATCAATAATGTCACCTTACCCTCTTGCTTCTCAGGGAGTACTTTCATTAAGAGGTGCATTCTTCTAGGCAGGTGCATGGCTGTTTCAGCACGATCTTGCCCAAAGGCCCTTAGAGAATGAACAATATTGAGGGTATCTTGTTAACTGGACGTCTCTTTAACAACAAAAGTGGATGTGCTTTCTTGGGAAGAAGATTGAAACTGGTAGCTTCCAAAATAGCTTTGCTTGTTCTGACAGTTGACAGTTGTTAATTATTGTGTGTGACTTCCATACAGTGTGAATACCAGTACGAATAGGTGAAAACATTCCAGGCCAATTAAATTACCAGATTACTGCTTACTAATTGAATTTGAGAGGAACTGACCGATCTCTAGTAACAGCTACACTTCTCCCCAGTTATTGAAACCAATATATAACTTTATTTGCAGTGAATTTTTGTATTTAAATGATCACTTTAGAAGTAAGGAAGCTGCCCCCAAAAATAATCCAATCATGAATGTGCAAAGGCATTAGCAAATAATCTTTTTTTAAGTTGCTACCCTACCAGTTTAGATGAATTGGCTTTGGAGCCAGTGACTGTTAGCACCAATAGTAATGTTTGGACTACCCTTGAAATGGACCTAAGGCTCCGTACCCTAGCTTCATGCCAATAAGTGGTCATTACTCACATATAATGGGACCTAACTGGCATTTGATGTTGCACAGAGGTACCTTCTGTTTATGATTGTGTTCATCAAGGCAAGATACAGGAACCAGGTTAGCCCAGCTGAAAGAGTTACCTTCCAAATCCAGTACGAAGAGTTCTGTTTAATGTGGAGGGCACCACGAGGAGCAGGGGGAGTGTTGCAGATGGTCATCGATGTAGCACGAAGAGCAGGCCGAGCATCACCGATGGTAGTCACTGTAATGCTAAGATCCTGTTAGATGTGTGGTGTTCATTGCTGGAGCTTCCTGTTGACAGTCACTGTGAGCTGTTGATGCTGTAGCTCAAGGTGCAGATCTCGCATTGCCGGACGGCGCTGTCGGTTGCTGTGGCACCGAGAGTCAGGTTTATCGGAGCTTCGCATTGGCAGGTGATTCGAGCAGCAAGATCGTGGCAGGAACAGGTGCCTTTATGCTCACAAAGAGTAAAAAACGTCAGGATTTCTCCCTTTATTGAGACGAGAGCTCAACGGATGCCACACCAAGGGTCCAGGACCTATGGGGAACCCCATGGGGTCAAGAACCCACTCCAGCAGAGGCCAGCAGGGATCAGGCATATCTAGCTGCAGGTCCAGGCAGCAAGTCAGCAGGGCAGTTTCAGGGAGGCTTTGGAGCGTGCTATGTCGCTGTAGCTCAGAACCCTTGGAGTCACTTCAGCCTGGGATGAAGGGTGCAGGTCCAGTCTTCCTTCTGTGCAAGCAGGGCAGCTGGGCAGCAGAGTAGCAGGGCAACAGGTTAGCAGTCTTTCTGGCAGTAGAGCAGCACAGAAGTCCTTCTTCTGTTGTATTCACAGATGCAGAGGTGTACTGAAAAGTTGGGTCTGAAGGTCCACTATTTCTCAATTATTGTATCTTTTATATATTCACATGCTTGAATCTTCTCCGTTGTCATTGTGGGAGTACCACAGTAACAGTAACAAAAGCAGTGCTAAAGCATTAACGATAAACCCAATTGAAAATTATAGCAGTTAGTAGCCAATTCACATTAATTTAATTAAAGGTGGGCATAGTTGGCGGAGAACCATACACAGAATTCTGCGGAGTTGAACAAAAACTCTGGCCAACTCTGTTCCGTCTCATGCCAATTAATAAAACAGAACCCTCACTTACCTTCGATAATATAGTCATCTCACAAAAGTGAAAATTACAATACATCAAGCAGTGAGAGAGGTGAGGATTTTGGAGTCCTCCTTAACCTAGGGAGAGAACCAAGCAGATGCTTTGAACACAAAGCGCACATCATGCTGAACGATTCGATGGTGGTCCCATTTGTAGGAGAGTAGGGTCTGCAATCCTATGATCACCCAGATTTTTTGCTTTTGTTTCACTGGTTTACGACTTTCTCTGGCTGTGGGCCTGCCAATCAGACCCACAGCCTGGCTGTTCTCTTTCTAAATTACAACATGTACCCTAGGTGCATTTACCAATTGGTACTGGGCCACCTTATCAGACCCTGTAACTCAGGGCATAGGTGTACCCAGGGCTGCCAGGGGCTGCAGCATGTATTATGCCACCCCTGGCTGGCCTCCTAAATTTGACACAACTGGCTGCATGGCAGCTGGGGCAAAGTCGTGTAATCACCCTTTGCTGTAGGTGTAGTATACCTATACCTAACCCTAAAATGGACACACAGATTCCTATCAGTCACTCCTATGGCAGGCCTTGACAATCCTGAAGGCAGAGTGCTTGGAATCGTGTGAGATGGTGCTCTGGCGTGAGCTGAGCCTGTCTGCAGCTTGCGGAACCAAGTCCTAATAGCTGTTCCATGATATCGCATACCATATACTCTTAAGTGCATTATAATCCTCGCGGTTAAATGCTAACTTTGGTATTGCTTTATCAAAACATGTCGAGTAAGGTGTCATACGAATTGGAATACTAACCCCTCGCCAATTCTGGCGACGGGGTTAGCATTCCACCCTTCTAGAGGGACACGACATGTATGTAACTGTGAACCCCGGTTAAAGTTAATTGAAGCCTCAGCTCCACAAAATGGATGCTGCCACCACAGACACGAGTCTGACCTCCTGCTGCTGGGAGTCCTTCCAGCGAGGGAGGCCTGGACAAAGGGTTTCCTGTCCGGGGCGGTGCTAGCACCATCCCAGACATGGTTTTGTGTATCCTGGGTAGGCAGGGCTTTTCAGGAAGGTGACTGCTGAGTGGCACCCCGGTGCTCACTACGCATAGGCCGGTCAGAACCAGTTCCAGGGGCACACCAGCCCCTGGCCTGGGGAAAGTCCGGCATGGCAGAGGGGTGTAACCACCCCCCTCCTAGTTCCACCCATAGGCAGGACCTAGTCACCGGGTCAGCCCCCTTTTTTAGTATAAAGATGGGAGCGGGCCCCCTGTTCAAATTAGATCATCTTTGGAATCCCGACACGACTTTCTGCGAAAGGACTTCAAGATTTCCTTCTTCAAGATTCTCCCTTGTGGCTAAGGAGTAGTCACCCTGCATCAAGCGGGCACCATCCTAAGAACACTGCGGTCTGCTGCAAGTCCTTCTTCATGAATCCGACGGCCCAGCTCGACGAGACCCGGCTTCCCTGGCACCTCTGACCTCTACTCACCTCTACAGCAAAGCTGAGAACCGTGAGTGCGACGAGACCTCGAGGGACCGACGATCGCCAAGACTGCACGACTTCTTTGTAACAAGCCCACCGAGTCTTCCACTGGTGAGTGCTTTGGGGTCCGAGAAGCCCCAACCCTGAGCAGCTCCAGCACCGAAGATCAGCCCTCCAGCATCTCCACGATCTGCGTGGGGCCCTTCTGCTTTTGCGTGCTCACCGCGCTGTGTGGCTACTAGCCGGCTGGCTTGTGGCCTTCTGCACGACGCCCGACGACATCATTGCTGCTGGTCTGGTTGCTCCAGACTGGCCCTTGCTTCCTTCTTCAAGAGAGGCACCCCGGACCCTCCTGGTCCACTCCAGACGCCATTTTAGGTCCCCCGCGTGGGCTTGAATTTGCCAAGGCTTTGTTGCCCAATCCTGGGTCCAGCGACGCCGACAGCTTCTATCTTCGTGGGACAGCTCGCTCCTCCATCCTGGTCGCCGACAACGCCTCCTGGTCCGTGAGATCTCCGAGCACAGCGTCACCCACTCACCTAGACGAGGTGACTACCATCCGGTGCCCTCCTGGTGCCCACTGACTACTGGCTAGTAGTCTCGAACTTGGTCCCCTCTGCTTTCAGGTGTCATCTTCCTTCGATCCAGGCTTGGATCCATCGAACTTTCTTCACTGGTCGCCTGCCAGCAACTTCTTTCTTCCAGGCTCCTGGTCCGGCAACGAGGATTCCCGACGTCTTTTGAGTCCTATGCAGCTGCAGCCCCTGGGCTAGGTAACTTCGGCATTTCGGTGCCCCAGCATAGCCTCACTATCCAAGGGTCAGAATCCACTTTCGTTTTCCTCCTACCAGGTCGGGTTTGCCCGAGAACACTAACTTTGCAATTCCTAGCTACCATAGACTTTGTCCCGCATCACGCGTGAGAGTGCACACTCTGCACCCGAGTCCCCTGGGTCTCCTAAAAGTAATCTAACGATTCTATAGTCAAGTCCTAGCGATTCCAAAGGCTATTAGTACTGTACTTACCTGCTAGTAATTTCGCATTCCACTTTTCAAGTATGTGGTTTTCCGTGCCCCTCGGGCATTTGTATATACTGTGCTAACTTAAGTATTTTTGTAAGAGTTTTGGTTTGTGCTTAGTACCCTGTCCTCATAAAGAGTACAGGGCTGTTGTGATTCTTAATAAATAACTGTTTATTTTCATAACACTTGTGTGGTGTCCTTTCACTTGGTGTTCAAGGGGTATATGTGGTATAACAGCTGGCTTAACACGCCCTCTCGAGTCTTTAGCCTTAGACTGCTCGTATCCACGCTACTAGGATAGCTGGTCTATAAGGTTGACTTACAACCAATCATCAATAAGGGTTGCTGGACTGATACATAGTGTTCACTAGAATAGTTAGCACTGCATATCAGGCCACCTTCTCACACCATGCTCTTAGGATCACCCCAAGCAAAGGTATGGGCAAAAATACAACCCCAACCAAAGGCCCTGCAAAGCATTATGGGACACGATTCTAGAGTGCAGTGAATATTATAGTATCCAATATCAAAACATTCCTCAAGGGGCAGGCTCTCCCTGCTCAGCTAAGAGCTAATACTATGATATTCACTCCACTCTAGAATCTCGCCCCATATGCTTTGCTGGGCCTTTGGTTGGCATTGTATTTTTGCCCATAACTTTGCTCGGATGGTCCTAGGAGGATGGGACCACCACAATCATTGAGCATGATATGCTCTTTGTGTTCGAAGCATTTGCTTGGTCCTCCACCTAGGTTAGGGGTGACCCCAAATCTTCCCCTCTCTCAATGCCTAACATTTTTCAAAGTTCACTTTTGTGAATTGGTTTTATGTGTTTTAGCATATGAAGGTTAAGTTGTCTTATCAAAGGTTTGTGGGTGCAGTAGCTAACTCTGCTATATGGCGGAGTTGGAATTATTGCATGAATTCCGTGTTTTCAATGTCATGCGTAGTTAACAAATCACTGCAACCTCTGCTAGTGGAGTGATTTCATTGCTCACGGTTAGATTTAATACACCCAAACTTTAGCCAATCTGAGAAGAGACCCTGAAGCAGTCACCATACCTCAGATTTAATACCCTGAAACTTTATCCAATCTGAGAAGAGACCCTGAAACAGAGTCAGCATACCTCAGATTTCTTACCGCATGTCGTGTGTTAGGGAGGCACCCTGAGCTCTGCTCAGTCACAGTGTTTAACCTTTCGACCTGTAGTTTCCAGTTTACCTCCTACCATCATCTGAGGTATAGTTTGGAAGAGTGCTTGGCTATGTTTTTTCATACAGAATGTCTGAGTCTAAATAAGGGCTTATTAGTCCTAGCAAGATATGTGGTAAGTTCAAGCTTTATTTTGAGGATCCACATAAAGAATATAAAATATATCAATACTGGAGAACCACAGCGTACAGGTAACTAACTTGTTTCTTATACCTGGTGCCTTTGTGAAGTAGGAAACGTTTCTAGTGACTACCCTTTGCAGTGCTTGAGGATTCCTACCTCCCCAGTCCTGGCTACAAGCTTGCTGCATGAACAATGGAGTGGTGACAAGTCCTTTGAGTGATTGCAGGGCACAGCCTATTCAACTGCAAAAGGGGCTTTGGCCAGCTCCCCCCCTCCTGCCTGTCGATGGCTCATCCAGGCACACTGATTCCCTCTATTGTGTGGCTGTCTGGGAGGACTAAACAAGATCCAACTACATGCAGTCACGCGACCCAGGAATGAACTGCAGGTGCCAAATAGAGCAGAACAATGGCAAATTTCTAAAAGTAATTTGTGAATACAAAAATATAGCTACAGCTGTAATGTACTCTTTTAATCTCAATAAAACACAATAAACAGTTCATCCAAAGTTCATTAAAGAAAGTGTGCACCTAGTAAGGGGATCTGCCAACCACCTGATTCAATTTGTAGACAAAAAGCCCAGATGAAGTATCCAAGACTACTAAGTGCACCACTACAAGTCATTGAAAGTGTACAGCTATTCCAAATAACAACTAAACTAATTCTTGAGAATGAACACAATTCTTCATCCAATGAATCTGAAATAAGTGTATGAAACCACGCTTCCCAAACAGTAACCAAACTTGAAGAAATGTTCAGTAGTTTTTATTTCCATGGATTGAAAACGAAGTCAAATAGAAAAAAAAACCTCAAAACGCTTCATGTCAGCAGGAAGGTTAACAGAATAATTGCTCCCAATGCATATCGGGCTCTTTTCTAGCCCTTCGTCAGTGGAACCTAAAACATTAATGCAATAACAATGCGGTCACAATTTTCCAATATTTGCAAATACATATGTAAATAAGAGCGACTCATAATGAGGACAGGGCAAGTGTACATAAGAAATATGCGAGGTCACCATAGACGGTACTCACATAGTGCCAGAAAAAAGCAAACGTAATAAGTGCATCATGACTAATGTGACTCCTGCTTAGGGATAAAAAGTGCTGTTTCATAGTCCAAATCCGAGATCAGTAAAACTGTGATAGAACAACATGCCTTAGTGTTCTCCCAAACATGCCACCACAAGTGTAAAAGGATCCTACAAATATGCTTGACTTAGGCAAACAGAGCATACCTTTAACAAGCACGCCCTGCGAGATTGCGGAATCAGCTGCAAAAGCTGAAAACAAAGAAAACAGGTAAATTAATGCTATCTGAACAAACAAACGAAATCAGCTGTGAAATCTTCTCAGAATCTGAGGCTTATCGAATGCTCAAAGAGCATGAATCCGACTACAAGTCTCCTGGTAGCTTGGACGTGAAGGACGCCATGAAACGAGTGAATCCGAGTGAGTTGGGTTTCAACGCGAGAAGCAGTGACATGTCCAACGTTCGCGTTGGTGATAGACATAGGACCATTAGGAGTGTGTGCGTGATGGGTGCAGTAAGGAAATAAAGCTTGATGAGTCAAATCGAAAAAGTGAAATGAAATAAAATACGTGAAAATAAAAACAAACGGAACACATTTTTTGGGTGATTATGCTATAAACAGCCACTATAACTTGCTTGAATGTTGGAGTAGTGAGGAGTGAAAGGTGGGTAGATCGAGGATTGTGGGGGTGTGCCTGAATATCAGGCTGTTAATAAATGCAGGGCTGTTGCCATGCAGGGCTTTGAAAGTAAGACAGCCCGTTTTGAAGGTATAGCGCTGGAGGAAGGGAAGCCAATGTAGTTTCTTCAACAGAGGCGTAACTGGTTGACATCTCGGTTGTCGGAAGACCAACCGGACTGCATGATTTTGAACCAACTGCAGCCACTTAAACAGGTAGAGTGGCATACCCAGATATACAGAGTTGACATAATCCAGATGTGGCAGGACGGTAGCAATTATAATCTGGATCAGTGCATCATAAGTGAAAAAATGGTGTATCTTCCTGATCTTACGCAGCTGGAAGAAGCACCTAGAAATCACTGTGCCAACCGGAGATTTCAGCGGGAGATCATTGTTGAGGGAGACTCTTAATGTTTTGGCCTAAGAGGAAGAAGCCATCTGTTCACTAAGTGCCAGGGGAAAAAGAGGCATCTGATAAGGAGGCCTATAAATTAAAACACAGTCAAAGGAATTGTGAATAGATTCAAGTTTTATTACAATATTCTCAGTATCCTTAAGAGGGAGACATGTCAGGAAACAGAACCTATAATCAGTATGAATGATAGCTGACACACACCCCCCATATTTACCAGGCGAGCGGTCTGCGTGAATAATATAATAGTCAGGGGGAATGGCCGCCAGCATGTCAGGGGCAGAGTCAGCGATGAGCCATGTCTCAGTCAATAGGAGAATACTAGGTTTGTCCGTGAGCAAGAGAAGGAAAATGTCCAGCTGATGTTTAACAAGGGAACTGGTATTAAGATAATAGACAGATAGGGGCATCGCTTAGTCAAAGTGATAGAAGGAAAATAGACAAGATCAATCTGGAAAGCAATGTGGTGAAACACAATGATCTACAGAGATTGAAAAGAAACATGTACTTATACCAAGTGGAAACCAGACTGACATAAACAGAGTAAAAACCTATACTAATACAGTGAAAACATATCCAAAAGTGACATGGTGTGATCCAATGATATACAAAACATAGATAGTCATAAAGAATCCTCCAATAATACAATGAAAGTCTATCTGAAACATGACATAGTCAGACCAAATGATCTGCATAGACAGGAAAAGCACCTGTAGTGATACCATGTAGAAAAATTAAGAAACCTCTGCTAATAGTGTACAACGTGACATAGAATGACCCAAAGTAAATACAAAAGCATATATAGTCATGAGCACAGTAATAGCTATATTGGAAAATTGTGACCACATTGTTATTGCATTAATGTTTTAGGTTCCCCTGATGAAGGGCTCGGAAAGAGCCCGAAATGCATTGGGAGCAATTATTTTGTTAACCTTCCTGGTGACATGAAGCGTTTTGAGTTTTCTTAATTTCTATTTGAGTTTGTTTTCAATCCATGGCAATAAAAAGCTACTGAACATTTCTTCAAGTTTGGTTACTGATTGAGAAGCGTGGTTGCATGGACTTACTTCAGATTAATTGGATGAAGGATTGTGTTCATTCACATGATGCGATTGATGTCCTTTTTGTACAAAACCTGAAATTATGTAGTAGGGTGTCAAGTTTCTTTGTTATGCAGGAAAATGTCAATAAAGTTTAAAAATAAAAGTGTGGCTACAACATTCTAGCGCTTATCTCAATAAACCAGATGTCATTGATGAGTAAGTGTAAAGGACTGCACCAGACTTACAGGTGGAGTAACTCTAAGTACAGTGGAAATACCAGGGGGATTTATGACATCAAGGAAAGTAGCATAGGGATCCCGTTTGTCCTGATGAATGCCGGTAGAGAGCTGAAATCCGGAAGAAACATGTTGACCTCTATGCAGAACGGAGGGGTGGAGAGTTCATAATTCACTCATGCCACCAACATCCAAGGGTACCTTTTCACCCTTTTTTACTCCTGACAAGGCAATCAAGGAATAAAATTGTTATGATGATATCTCTTAGTCCATTTTAACACTAATCATCTGCACCTATTTAGGATACTTTCTTTTCCTGTTTGTAATTGTTTGTATTGTCTACCCCTCCCTACTGCTCCGGCTCTAGTGTTGGTCTGCGCTGAGACGTTTAGTAGCAGCCCTATGACAAAACATGCCACAACTTGTTGAGGGTGAGGGCAGTTTTTACAAAGTGAATGTGCTCCAGGCATTACTTCAACAAACTTAAAATTTGCAATTTGTGCTCACCTTACTTCCTTTGTGTGTATATATCGTCTTGGAGGAGGAAGAGGTAAGGTTTTGTCCTCCCCTTTTCTCATGGATACTTCATTGGGGTTAACCTGACCTTGTGATTTTCACCTGGTCTCGCAATACCAGATAACTGCAAGTGGTGCTTTGTGCTTTTCTGCGCTTTACTTACCTGAAATCTTTGAAATTGCATATATCTGGATCAACTGAATGGATTTTTGTATTTTGATGTCAAAAAATGTATTACATTTTGTTCTATGTTTCTAAATTGGTGTGAGATTTTTATTGTGTTTTGGTTACACTTTCTTACTGTTTGAAGTGCTGTATAAATACCTTACACATTGTCTCTCAGTTAAGCTTAACTGCTTTGTGCCCAGCTGTCAGGGGGTTAAATGTAGGTTAATTTGGGGTTTGCATGTGGTTCACCCTGACAGGGGTTGCAGTTGCTGCGTGAGTAAGGATTTACTCCCCTCAACCAGAAATTCAATTTCCAGCATTGCTGTTCAGCGGTAAGATTTGGACTAGTGTTTGTGCAGTGCCATACAGTGATTTTGTGTTACATTAAAATCCCAGTTAAATAATTTGATACCATTTCAAGTTCTTTTCAATTTTCGTTGATTGGCCTTCTTGATTTTTCCAAGTTCCTTCTCATTCTATTTGACTGTGCCAGAAATCACACCTACAAGGATGGAGTTTGAACTTGCCAACATGAATACCTACACTTTGGCTGAGCGCAAGGAATTCTGCAAGGATATGGGGCTTCCAGCTAAGAGCAACACCAGAAAGCTGGAGCTCCAAAACGCTCTGAGGGCCTAGATGGAAGTCCACCAGTCACTGGCTACAGCAACGAAAGGTGATGATAATGTGAAAAGGCAAGGAGAGGACCTGGATATCAGTCCGGAGATGCAACATTCAGCTGAGGGGGGTGGCTTGTCTCCTGAATTGAAGCTCCCTGCTGAAGCAGAGAGCAGTGTGGTGTCTTCCCATGGTGTGTCCATAGAGCAGCTGGCGGGCAGGGAAACTGACAGGGAGTTTAGGCTGCAGATGGCCAAGCTTAAAGAGTAAAGTAACTGGCCATAGAAATCAAAGAGAGGGCTGAGATTGAGAGCACCTTGGCAAAGGGGAAGGATAAGGCTGAAAGAGCCTTTGCAAAGGAAAAGCCTGAAAGAGTCTTGGAGAAAAAGAGACTGACCATGAAAGAGAGGAGGAAGGCCCATGCACCAAGTCTCAGCGAGCTGGGCATCAGAGCTAAACAGGTGGAGTCCAGCAATAATGGTGACAGCATACCCTTCAGTGCCCTCTGGAGACAACAGGGTCCACATTCCAAAGGATCTGGTGCATAGCTTTGCTGTGGAAAATGACATTGACATGTGTTCTTCATGCTCTGTAGATGAATACGGTCCCTGAGGAGGATTGGGGGGGCGTCTCGAGAGGCGCATACCTAGTGAACCGAGGGACACATTGCTGGCCGTAGAGAAGGAAGGCAGGTTGAAGTATCCCACTATGAAGGGCATCCTTGTAATGAAGTATGACCTCATCCCAGAAAAGTATAGCCAGAAGTTTAGGGATCACCAGAAGCTGCCCCATCAGTCCTGGGTGGATTGTGTAGATTCCTTTTAAAAGGTACTTAATGGTTGGGTGAAGGGCACAGAAGTGAAAGATTACCAGCGCCAGTACAATTTGGTGGCACAAGAGCACATCTTCAGCCTTTGTTCTGCACCAACACTTGATTGACATATAGGAAGTTCACTGACCCCAGAGAGCTTGCCAAGGAGGTAGACCGCTGGCTTAGTACCAGGGTCCACAAGAAGATATCTGGGGGGGGGGGGGGTGAATCATGACAAGGGTGAGTCGGGTCTCCACCAGAAGAAAGGGAGCATAGGTAAAAACAAGTTCTCTAAAGGTCCCCAAAATAGTTTCAAGGGGCATGAGTCCCAATCCCCACTTGAACAGAAGAAGAAGAGTAACTTTTATGACCAAAAACCCTCATTGAATTTCACCCCTAAGTGCTACGGGTGTCATCAATTTGTGCTCTTCAAGGGTGATGCCAAGAGTCCCAAGGAGCTTCAGCCTGCCACTGGTGTGCAGACACTTTATAGCGCCTGTGAAGGTGATTGTCCCAGTTATTATGGGGGATAGTGCAGAGGTTATCCTAGTTGTAGGAAGGTACCTCCTGACTATGGTTGCCCCCAACTTTTTGCCCTGTGTTTTAGCTGGTTTTTGACATAGTCGACCTGGGACCCTGCCAATCAGGACCCCAGGCCTACTGCTCTCTCTGTAAAATGGATTCCATGTACCCTAGGTGCATTTCCAATTGGTACTGGGCCCCCTATCAGACCCTGTAACTCAGGGCATGGGTGTACCCAGGGCTGCCAGGGGCTGCAGCATGTATTATGCCACCCCTGGCTGGCCTCCTAAATTTGACACAACTGGCTGCATGACAGCTGGGGCAAAGTCGTGTAATCACCCTTTGCTATAGATATAGTATACCTATATCTAACCCTAGAAATGGACACACAGATTCCTATCAGTCACTCCTATGGCAGGCCTTGACAATCCTGAAGGCAGAGTGCTTGGAATCATGTGAGATGGTGCTCTGGCATGAGCTGAGCCTGTCTGCAGCTTGCGGAATCAAGTCCTAATAGCTGTTCCATGATATCGCATACCATATACTCTTAAGTGCATTATAATCCTCGCGGTTAAATGCTATCTTTGGTATTGCTTTATCAAAACATGTCGAGTAAGGTGTCATACGAATGGGAATACTAACCCCTCGCCAATTCTGGCGACGGGGTTAGCATTCCACCCTTCTAGAGGGACACGACATGTATGTAACTGTGAACCCCGGTTAAAGTTAAGCGAAGCCTCAGCTCCACAAAATGGATGCTGCCACCACAGACACGAGTCTGACCCCCTGCAGCTGGGAGTCCTTCCAGCGAGGGGAGCCTGGACAAAGGGTTTCCTGTCAGGGGCGGTGCTAGCACCGTCCCAGACATGGTTTTGTGTATCCTGGGTAGGCAGGGCTTTACAGGAAGGTGACTGCTGAGTGGCACCCCGGTGCTCACTACGCATAGGCCGGTCAGAACCAGTTCCCGGGGCACACCAGCCCCTGGCCTGGGGAAAGTCCAGCATGGGAGAGGGGTGTAACCACCCCCCTCCTAGTCCCACCCATAGGCAGGACCTAGTCACCGGGTCAGCCCCCTTTTTTAGTATAAAGATAGGAGCGGTCCCCCTGTTCAAATTAGATCATCTTTGGAATCAAGACACGACTTTATGCGAAAGGACATCAAGATTTCTTCTTCAAGATTCTCCCTTGTGGCTAAGGAGTAGTCACCCTGCATCAAGCGGGCACCATCCTAAGAACACTGCGGTCTGCTGCAAGTCCTTCCTCCAGAATCCGACTGCCCAGCTCGATGAGACCCGGCTTCCCTGGCACCTCTGACCTCTACTCACCTCTACAGCAAAGCTGAGAACCGTGAGTGCGACGAGACCTCGAGGGACCGACGATCGCCAAGACTGCACGACTTCTTTGCAACAAGCCCACCGAGTCTTCCACTGGTGAGTGCTTTGGGGTCCGAGAAGCCCCAACCCTGAGCAGCTCCAGCACCGAAGATCAGCCCTCCAGCATCTCCACGATCTGCGTGGGGCCCTTCTGCTTTTGCCTGCTCACCGCGCTGTGTGTCTACTAGCCGGCTGGCTTGTGGCCTTCTTCACGACGCCCGACGACATCACTGCTGCTGGTCTGGTTGCTCCAGACTGGCCCTTGCTTCCTTCTTCAAGAGAGGCACCCCGGACCCTCCTGGTCCACTCCAGACGCCATTTTGAGTCCACCGCGTGGGCTTGAATTTGCCAAGGCTTGGTTGCCCAATCCTGGGTCCAGCGACGCCGACAGCTTCATCCATCGTGGGACAGCTCGCTCCTCCATCCTGGTCGCCGACAACGCCTCCTGGTCCGTGAGATCTGCAGAGCACAGCGTCGCCCACACACCTAGTCGAGGTGACTACCATCCGGTGCCCTCCTGGTGCCACCTGACTACTGGCTAGTAGTCTCGAACTTGGTCCCCTCTGCTTTCAGGTGTCATCTTCCTTCGATCCAGGCTTGGATCCATCGAACTTTCTTCACTGGTCGCCTGCCAGCAACTTCTTTCTTCCAGGCTCCTGGTCCGTCTACGAGGATTCCCGACGTCTTTTGAGACCTATGCAGCTGCAGCCCCTGGGCTAGGTAACTTCGGCATTTCGGTGCCCCAGCGTAGCCTCACTATCCAAGGGTCAGGATCCACTTTCGTTTTCCTCCTACCAGGTCGGGTTCGCCCGAGAACACTAACTTTGTCATTACTAGCTACCATAGACTTTGTCCCGCATCACGCGTGAGAGTGCACACTCTGCACCCGAGTCCCCTAGGCCTCCTAGAAGTAATCTGAAGATTCTATAGTCAAGATCTAGCGATTCCAAAGCCTATTAGTACTGTACTTACCTGCTAGTAATTTCGCATTCCACTTTCAGAGTATATGGTTTTCCGTGCCCCTCGGGCATTTGTATATACTGTGCTAACTTAAGTATTTTCGTAAGAGTTTTGTTTTGTGCTTAGTACCCTGTCCTCATAAAGAGTACAGGGCTGTTGTGATTCTTAATAAATATCTTGTTTATTTTCATAACACTTGTGTGGTGTCCTTTCACTTGGTGTTCAAGGGGTATATGTGTGGTATAACAGCTGGCTTAACACGCCCTCTCGAGTCTTTAGCCTTAGACTGCTCGTATCCACGCTACTAGGATAGCTGGTCTATAAGGTTGACTTACAACCAATCATCAATAAGGGTTGCTGGACTGATACATAGTGTTCACTAGAATAGTGAGCACTGCATATCAGGCCACCTTCTCACACTAGTGCCTCCAGATGATGGAGAGATGGTGCCAAAAGGCCATATTCCTAGCAACACTAAAAAGTACAGGCAGGCCGCATGTCACCATCAATGTGCAGAGGGTGGAGACTCTGAGAGACACAGAAGCCAGTATAACATCTGTCAGGTGTAATCTGGTGTCCTCAGAGAAGGTAGTCCTTAATGTAGTCTGCCAGGTTGTAGTAGCTGACATCCATAAGAGCCACTACCCAGTGGCTTTGGTTTCCTTCGAATAAGGGGGTGGGGTCTCAGGTTCCTTGATGGTAGCTATGAGTCCATTCATACTTAAGAAGTATCTGCTCGGTAATGACCTGGAGCACAACATCTGAAAAGAGGTGACTTTCTGGACCCGCCTAGAGTTGTTGTGGTACCTGAGTGGGTGTGCCTGACTACACAGTTCATGGCCGCCTGAGAGGGAAGTCTGGAGGACCTTGGGGCATATTTACAAGTCCCTATCGCCACCAAAACGTCACTTTTAGTGATTCTGTGGTGTCAATAGGGGCGTTGCCTTATTCACTAAGTCCTGTTAAGCTACCTAACTTAGCTTAACACAGCTTTGTAAATAAGGCACCCCTTCACGCTATAATTAGCGTGAAAGGGGTGGGCAATGGGCGTCCACCGCAACACTCATTGATTTTGACGCTGTCCCATATTTATAAGGGTGGCGTAAATATGGGGCAGCAACAAAATTAAGACCAGGGAAAGCCTGGTCTTAACAGGGCGCAACAAGGAGAAATGCATTATTTTTCCTCTTTTTTGCTGTTCTTATGTGTGCTGCATTGTGTAGCACACATAGAAATAGCAACAAGCCATGCATGATTATTTATGTGCAGGAAGGGACACCTTACTGGACATAAACAATCATTCCCCACAATGCAGGCACCCTTGCACTATGGTGCAAGGGCGCCTGCGTTGGCGCTAGGCAGCTAAATTTAGCAGGGCTGCACCGTATTGTTGTAAATACGGTGCAGTCCCATGTTTAACAAGTGGCAGAGCACGGCATTAAACCGAGAATGCTAACATCGCGCTCCGCCACTTCTTACTAAATACACACCCTGGAGCCTGGGATTATGGGAAAATGGCCCAGGTACCAGCCAAAGAGAGTAAGGGCAATGAGCGCAAGAAACATGCTCCTGTAACTTCCACTGTCCAGGAGGAGATGGAGCCTGAAGTCGAAGCCCCTGAACCTACCTATGGACACCTAGGGAATCCTACCTGAACTGACCAACTGGCAAAAAGAAGGACCTCCCACAAGAGAGGAGTATTGTGGAGCATAGAAGGAATGCCCTACTCTGGAGGGCCTACGGCAGCAGGCCGAGACTCAGGCAGCTGGCGACACCTCTGGTGATCATCTGATTTTTTGGGAAAATAAAGTCCTGTATAGGGAGCCCAGGGTTCCTGAGCCAGGTGCAACCTCTGTGTTGGTGGTTTCCCAGTTCTACAGGGCCTTCCTACTGGAGCTGGCTCATGGTGTTCCCTTAACAGGTAATCTAGGGCAGGACAAGAACTTTGGCAGGATTGCCACCTAATTCTATTGGACCCAGTTGAAGATGGCCTCAGATGAGTTCTGTAGTTCATGTCCCACCTGCCAGGCGAGTTGGAAGACAGGAGAAATGCGCAAGGCTGCTCTGGATCACTCCCATCATTGTTTCCCCCTTTGAAAGGATGGGCATCAATATTGTTGGGCGTCTGAGCCGCAAGACAGCAATGGGCAACAGGTTCATCCTGGTCTTGGTGGACCATGCCACCCAGTACCCAGAGGCTACTCTTCCTAGGACAGTGACTGTACCACAGTGGGAAAGGAAATGATGGGTATATTTACCCATGTGGGATTCCTCAAGGAGGTAGTATCTGATCATGGTTCCAAATTTGTGTCAGAGTGCATGAAGTCCAAGTGGGACAAGTGTGGGGTAACATACAAGTTCTGTAGTAGGGGATCTCTGTGTATAGTCATAATCTAGTGAATAGTCCCGCCCATGTGTGTGGACCCCGGAGCAATCAAAAATAATCTCTAAAGTGTCGAAAAAATGCAAAACTGCACAGACACTTAAGAGAGAATTTAAAGACCTATAATGCAGCCTATAAAAGGCTACACTGTCCAGTACTTCAGCTAGAAATTCCACCAAAAATCCACAAACACAGCAAAGCCTGTCCAGATTTCCTTTGTCTTCAGTACAAACCCCTCTGGAAGATAGAGAGGAAGGCATGGACAGACAAGCCCCATAGGCTGCCATTATGTGGCTCAGAATAGGATACTGCGCCTTTAAGAGAACTTTCCAGAACTTCACAGTATCCCAGAATGCCTTGCAGGTCTCTCTTACTTTCAGTTCTTTTTTTCCGGCTCCTGCAAGCAGGACCCTGGAGCATTGAGCTCTCCCTTTTCAAGGGTTTTGTTGGTGTTTTTTCACTAAATTCGGTTTTGTGTACTTTTAAAGTACTTTGGTGACTTTCTTCTTGGTTTCTTGCACCCTTTTGTTGTCCATAATGCCTGCATTATTTGACAAATGCCCGGAGTGCTCCAGGAAGAAGGCCAAGACAGACCCCCATGAGGTCTGTATCCTCTGCCTTCCCTCTTCCCACCTCCCTGAGGAGTGTGAGATCTGCCAAGGCTTCTCTGGCAGGACCCTGAAGGACAGACTGAAGATCAGGCTTCAGGGACTGGAAGAAAGAAGACAGAAGACGCAAGGTGGGTCTGGAGGGGCTTCATCTGCCCATGCTGAGGCCCCTGGGGGGCTCCCCGGGGGCAAGAAGCCCAGCAAACGCCCCCATTCTCCGTCTGGGTCAGTGGCACCCACCAAGACGTCGAGGGGGAGGTCCAAGGCCGGCTCCCCATCTCCCCAGGGCTCTGGGTCGAGAAAACGTCGCCCGTCGACGTCGAGGGACCTGCATAGGCCGCTGTCGAACACAGAGACTTTGTCATTGTCGCTGTCTTCGACGTCGACGTCGAGCTCTCGGCGTCGACAGGATCGGCGTCGACGCTCGCCGCTGAGGCGATACCGTCGATCGCCGTCAAGACACAAGGCTTCATCGTCGTCAGGGGGATCCTCATCGTCGAGCCCGCCGTAGACGCAGAAGCACTCGCCGGCGAGACGGAGGCGTTCGTCGTCGAGGCGTAGGAGGTCGAGGTCGACGTCGAGACGCTCCAAGGCGACGTCGAGGCCGAGGCACAAGAGATCGCCGTCAAGACGCAAAGGGTCGTCGTCAAGATGGTCCGGGTCGACGTCGAGACACGGCAGCCGTTCGACGCCGAAGAGGAGGAGACGGTCGACGCCGAAGGGTCGCTCGACGTCGAGGGACCGACGGTCAACACCTGAACACCGGTCGGCAGCGTCGAAGGATCGTACTACGCGGCCTAGGGCTGTGGGGGGCTCCCGTCAGCCCGGGAAGGATGGTGGGTCACCGGGATCGGTGTACTCGGAGGTGTATACTCCAAAGAAGTCTGTTCCACCTCCTCCTCCGCTACCTAGAGGCCCACGTCCGAGGACTCCTACCTCTCCTTCTTTGCCTCCTCTGCCTGATAAGCCTCCACCGGTTCCGCCGAGGTCGGTCTCGTTGCCCGATCTCCCGACCCCTCCTAAGAAGACTCCTAAGTCGAAGGAACCACCTAAGCCCAAGTCGGCCACCCCGGAGAAGCCGGTGGACCGGCCGAGGCCAGGAGATCGAAGTCTCGCTCCAGATGGCGGGAACGATCGAGGAGGGGGCACAGGTCCTCCACCCGTTCCAGACGGCACCGTAGGAGACATAGATCCAGGACCGATACGTCTTCTCGGACCCGCTCCTATTCCCCTACTTTGTCCGATTCCCCGGAGACTAGGGTGTCTCCTATCGATGACATCGGTACATTCCAGGAGGTTCTCCTGAGGGGGACTGCGAAGTTGGGTATCACGGTGACGGCTCCTACACCTACGACGTCCGTGATATTCGAGACTTTGCACAAGAAGCACCTGTCTCGCCCTCTGTTGCCCTTGGTCCCGGGACTGGTTGAACCGGCACAAGAACTGTTTCTTACACCGGCGGTGGTGAAGGCTGCCCCGTCCAGACTTTTGAAAAAATACAGGGCACCGGACTCGGACCCCGCCTTCCTGAGGATGGACCCAGTCCCCGACTCAGTGATAGTGACGGCTGCCAGAAAACAACATTCTACCTCCCCGTCCTCCACCGTGCCTCCAGACAAGGAGAGCCGCTGGATTGATTCGGCGGGAAGGAAGGCATGTGGGACTTCCTCCACCACAATGAAGGCTTCCAGCGACTCGGCATTACTGGGACGATATGACCGTGCGGTTTGGGATTCCATGGAGCAGTTCGCGGGCCTTGTGCCGCGTGACAGGAGGGAGGACTTCATGGAAATTGTCAAGGAGGGGATGCTGGTCTCGAACCAGGCCATCAGTGCCGCGGCGGATATCTCCTTGTTAGCTGCACATGGCTACTGCCACGGTATCAACCAGCGCCGCCATGCATGGCTCAGGCTTACGTCTCTCAAGCCTGAGGCGCAACAGCGAGTGGCCAACCTGCCGTTTTCCGGGGACACGCTCTTCGGTAAACACGCAGATGACGAGATGGCCCGGATGAAGGCCGAGGCAGAGACTCTGACGGCGGTGGGCTTGGAGAAGCCCAAGGACAAGAAACCCTACCGCCAGTTCCAACGGCGGTTCGGATCGCAAAGGAAAGGAAGAGGACAGTCTTCGGGACAACAGCAGCAGCAACAACAGCAGCAGTTCCGAAGACCCTTCCAAAAACGTCAGAGGGGTAGAGGTGGACAGCAGCCCTCTACCGCGAACAAGGGCCCGGCCGGGTCTCGACCCTGAGCGGTTACTTCCCCGTCATCCGTTACCCACTCCGGTGGGGGGAAGCGTTCAATTTTTTCTGGCAGAGTGGAGAAAAATTACTCAGGACAAGTGGGTGCTGAATATTGTTTGCAATGGATACAGTCTTCGGTTCATCAGCCCTCCTCCAGCGATCGCTCCGGTCAGTTTGCAGTATCAACTACGCGAGCTCCAGGCGGAGGCCGATATTCTGTTAAGGAAAAGGGCGATAGAAGACGTACCTCTGTCTCAAAGAGGAAGAGGTCTGTACTCCTGGTTCTTTCTGGTTCGCAAAAAGGACAAGAACGAGTTCAGGCCCATTCTGGACTTGCGGCAGGCAAACAAGTGGATTCGCAGAGAAAAGTTTTGCATGCTGTCGTTGCATCAGATTTATCCTCAGTTGCAACAGGGGGACTGGCTTTGTGCCATAGACCTTCAAGATGCGTACTTCCACGTGCCCATCGCGCACAAGCACAGGAAGTTTCTGCGGTTCCAAGTCGGCACCAATCATTACCAATACACGGTGCTGCCTTTCGGACTGAAATCTGCACCCAGGACATTCTCGAAGTGCATGGCAGTGGTAGCGGCACACCTAAGGAAAGGCAAGGTGTTTGTCTACCCGTACCTGGACGATTGGTTGATCAAGGCCTCCTCCTTCTCAGAAGCCCAAGCGGACTTCCGGAAGATGTGCGTTCTCTTGAACAAGTTGGGGTTGCACATCAACATGTCCAAGTCTGTCCCGATCCCGGTCCAATGTATTCAATACTTGGGGGCCACCATCAATACGCTGTCAGCAAGCGTGTCTCCTTCGGAGGAGCGACGGAGATCGATCCTTCGGAAGGCTCAGGCTCTTATGACCGCTCCATCTACAACAGTGAGGACGGTGTCTTCTCTACTTGGGTCGATGGCCTCTTGTATCTTCCTCACTCCTCATGCACGACTACACATGAGACCTCTGCAGGAGTGCCTGGAGGACCAATGGGACCAGAGGAGAGGATCTTGGGACGACAAGATACGACTGTCTCTGCATGCTCTTCAGTCTCTGACGTCGTGGTGTTCGGCGGAGAATCTCCTCAGAGGAGTTCCCTTCCACAAGGACATTCCTACTCAGGCGATCGTGACGGATGCTTTTCTCCAGGGCTGGGGAGCGCATTCGGGGGACTTACAGATCCAAGGCACGTGGTCTCAGATGGAGTCCACGTATCACATCAATTTCCTGGAACTCAGAGCTGTTTACTTGGCGCTGAAGGCCTTTCATCCGTCCTTCCGGACCAACTCTCTGCTTATACAGACGGACAATACGACCACAATGTATTACCTCAACAAGCAGGGGGGG
The DNA here is from genome assembly GCF_964263255.1 of Lissotriton vulgaris. Taxonomy (NCBI): domain Eukaryota; kingdom Metazoa; phylum Chordata; class Amphibia; order Caudata; family Salamandridae; genus Lissotriton; species Lissotriton vulgaris. The sequence continues at coordinate 1,736,381,354 of NC_141685.1, forward strand.
TCGAGATCGCGCACCCTGTCTCGGGAGGCGCAGACGATCTGGCACTGGCTTCTGGCAAGAGGATTGACGATAACGGCTACCCATCTGCCAGGTGTGCAGAATGTTCAGGCGGACGCACTGAACAGGCTGATTCAGGAAAACCACGAGTGGGTCATAAACGACGACGTGCTAGGAGAAGTCTTCGCAAGGTGGGGGACTCCAGACGTAGATCTGTTCGCCACCGCCGAAAACAGCAAATGCCGAGACTTCGCCTCCAGGTACTACCAGTAAGGGACGCTGGGGAATGCACTCTGGATCAACTGGTCGAACAGCTTTGTTTACGCTTTTACGCCCATCCCTCTGATTCCGGCGGTGCTCATCAAGCTGTCCCGGTCCAGGGCACGAATGATCCTGATTGCCCCGGAATGGCCCAGACAGTGGTGGTTCACGGACCTTCTACACCGGTCCCTCCTTCCACACATTCGGTTGCCTTGCAGGCCGGACCTTCTCACGAAGTTCGGGGGGTAGATGGTGCACCCCAACCTCTCATCCTTGAGTTTGGCGGCATGGCTCCTGATGTAGTGCAATATGGCCATTTGAATCTACCAGACGATTGCATGGACATACTGAAGGAGTCTAAGAGGCCCGCCACTCGGACGTCATACGCTTACAAGTGGAAGAGGTTTTGTATCTGGTGTGTGTCCAGGAACTTCGATCCTACGACGTGCAAGGAAGATGTCATCCTTCCCTACCTTCTACATTTGGCGCGATCTGGCCTTAATGTTCACTCTATTAGGGTTCATCTCGCTGCATTGACTGCCTACAGGAAAAGCCCTTCACAGACTTCCTTCTTTCAGATCCCTGTGATCAAAGATTTTTTGGAAGGCTTGAAGAAAGTGTTCCCTCCTGTCAGGCTTCCTTCGCCTTCATGGGAATTGAATGTGGTGCTGTCCAGTTTGATGAAGGAGCCTTTTGAACCCATTCATAAGGCTTTGTTGCAGCACCTGTCCTGGAAGGCGGCATTCCTCGTGGCCATTACATCGGCCTGCAGGGTGAGTGAAATTCAGGCGTTGTGTTGTAATGAACCTTATACTGTATTTCATGCTGCTAAGGTTGTTATGCGTACTCACCCTAAATTTCTTCCCAAGGTTATTTCTGACTTTCATGTCAATCAAACCATAACTTTGCCTACGTTTTTTCAGAATCCTTCATCTCCAGCGGAAAGGTCCTTACACTCCCTGGATGTTCGGAGGGTCTTGAAATTTTATCTGGATAAGACTAAAGATATTCGTAGGTCAGACCAATTGTTTATCAATTACGGATCAGTCAGGACGGGTCTTGCGACCTCGAAGCAGTCCATTTCTAGGTGGATTGTGTCCTGCTCACAACTATGTTACCAGAAAGCTAATAAGACCTTAGGGGGTAAGCCTAAGGCTCATTCCACCAGGGGCAAAGCTGCCACGACAGCCTTGCTCCGTAATGTGCCGATTGCAGAGATTTGCAAGGCCGCCACTTGGAAGTCGGTTCATACCTTTGCTAAGCATTACTGTCTGGACGCTGATGCCAGAGCAGATGCTCAGGTTGGATAGGCTTCGCTGCGGAATTTGTTCGCACGTTAGTGGTGTTGGTTTCTTTTCTCCACCGCCGCTTTGGTGTGGGGGATGGGCTTGCCATTCTATTCACTAGATTATGACTATACACAGAGATCCCCTACTACAGAAGGAGTAGTTTCTTTTCTGTAACTCCTGTTCTGTAGTAGGGGTATCTCTGTTATAGTCATAAGCGCCCGCCCTCCTCCCCGGTGGAGAGATGTTCATGTAAAGAATGCTACAGGTCGGGCGTGTTACTCCTTCAAAAAGAACTGAAAGTAAGAGAGACCTGCAAGGCATTCTGGGATACTGTGAAGTTCTGGAAAGTTCTCTTAAAGGCGCAGTATCCTATTCTGAGCCACATAATGGCAGCCTATGGGGCTTGTCTGTCCATGCCTTCCTCTCTATCTTCCAGAGGGGTTTGTACTGAAGACAAAGGAAATCTGGACAGGCTTTGCTGTGTTTGTGGATTTTTGGTGGAATTTCTAGCTGAAGTACTGGACAGTGTAGCCTTTTATAGGCTGCATTATATGTCTTTAAATTCTCTCTTAAGTGTCTGTGCAGTTCTGCATTTTTTCGACACTTTAGAGATTATTTTTGATTGCTCCGGGGTCCACGCACATGGGCGGGACTATTCACTAGATTATGACTATAACAGAGATACCCCTACTACAGAACAGGAGTTACAGAAAAGAAACTACTCCTTCTCCATACTCTATCATCTCCAAACCAATGAGCTTGTTGATTGAAAAAAACCTCTAAGTCCTGATCATGGGCCGGTAAAAGCACTTGATGCGGAATTGGGACATCTTCTTTCCATGCTTGTTGTTTGCATACAGGGGGATAGCGCAGAAGGGAGTTGATTTCACATTCCTTTTAAAGTTCTGTATAGGCACCCTGCCAGAGGGTCTCTCAGTCTGGTGAAGGAAGGTGGGCGCAAGCTCCAAAGAAAGCCCGCCAGGATTTGGTCAGCTACATGCTGGCCCTCCACACACATGAAGAAGGCAAAGAAGAACCTGGAAGCCAGCCAGGAGACTATGAAACAGTGGTATGACCAGAAGACTACTCTGGTTGAGTTTCAGCTGGTGCAAAATGTGTGGGTGTTGGAGCATGTGAAGCCCTGGGCCCTACAAGACTCATAGTCTGAGTCCTCTGAGGTGAAAGAGTGTTAACCTCTTCCCTACGAGGACCCTAGAGCAACAGTGGTTCTGTGGCTAAATAATTGTGACAGTTCTCCTTTCACTTCTCTCTAACCCCAGGCCTTACTACATGGTATACCCATGATATTGACACTAGGTACATTATGCCTTTGAACATCTACAGGCTATCTGACTAGGTGAGAGCCAGCATTACGGAGTAAGTCTCTCAAATGCTGGAGCTAGAGGTAATATCATAGGGTTCCTATGAATTAAGTAGGACTGTGTATCCGGACAACATAAAAGTCAGAATATGGAGACTAAGTCCACACATATCACCAGAGTGTGTTGGCCTAATTCCTAGCTAGCTCACAGTGCCCCATTTGAAATCGTAACCATACCAGGGTACCAGATGATATATGCAAACGCAGAACATGACCACTCTAATTTTTATAGAAAATTGTAGAAATAGATCTACCCTTTCATTGTTACTCACGCATGCCCGTGGGAGATACAAGAAAGATACAGGTTGTCTTTTTAAAACATCTATTGATTATGACATTACTGTATGATTATATACTTAGATTCATATTACTTATACTCCTACCTAATTGTACCTACACCAGCAAGAGCAAAGTGAAAGCACCCTCTGACAAATCTCTTTGGACAAACCAGCCCCTCATACCTGTGTATAATGTATCTGGAAGTTGATCTGGTGTAGAGCAGGCTATCGTCTTTTGCAGGATGGAAGTTAGATTTCAGCAAGGCTGTATCTCAGTCACAGTGTACAGCGCTCCAGAACAGTCTCAGCAAAAGAAGTGCTCCTTTACCAAAATGCGGTACAAATGTAGTTTATATACTAAAAGTGCTGTTCCAATCACACTGTGTCAGAGGTGCAAAGCTGATGTGATTGTTTGTCTTGAAACTCAGCGCTGTCTCCACTGGGCAAAAAATGCAAGAGTATGGCATTAAATGTACCTTGCCTTGGACAGAGTGTATGAGCATCATGATACTATGCTTACCAAGAAATGTACAGCTGCTGAATCATTTCTAAGTATGTTATTGTGTAAGTACAAAGCATGTAAAAAGTCATTGTTAGAGAAAGATTTCAAGTTTAAACGTGTAGTTTAAAATGGTGACGTGTGTGCGGGCCCTATTGAACCTTACGACAGTAAGTGATTCCTAAAGCAGCCCTTGGTCCATCCCCCGTGGTTCTGGTCCCAAAGGCTGCCCCTCCACGTACCGCCCCTGTACTCAGGTTCTGCGTAAATTACCGGGGGCTCAATGCAGTCACTAAGGGCCTTATTACAAGATTGGCAGTCCCAAGACCGCCATATCGGTGGTGGCGGTCCAACCGTGGCGAGCTTAGCGGTCCGACAGCCGTATTACGAGTTGGGTGGTTTGGCTTTGCGAAGACTGCTCCCAAACTACTTACATCACCAGCCAACTCCGACTGCAGCGACCGCATAGCTGACCTATGTGGCTGTGGGAGACTTGGGATGCCAGTGAAACCGCCCGCCCCATTAAGATTTGTTTTACAGCCGGCGTGACTCTGGTTGTTCAACAACCACATCTGTGATGGCGGAAAGGGAGGGATATAAGGCCCAAACTCACCTCTACTCATCTTCTACCATCATGTAGCCCATCAGACACTTCCTGCCGCTGCTCTACCTGCTCAACCACATTCAAAACACAGTCCGTCACAGACGAAATTGGCGGTAAGTCATACAACTATCTGTTGCCATAGACTCCTCAGCAAAACTATTCCCAACCATGGGCGAGGCAAGGGAGTTGGGGTCCCTAAGTAATTTGCACATATACAGGAACCCTGTCTGGGATTGTTTCATAGCAATCATCAAAAAGAAATTAGTAGGAAGTCCTCTTAAGTGTGAAACATTGGTATTGCACAGGCACACTGTACACAAATGGACATGGGTTTGCAAATTATATACAGTAATAGTGATGGGGGCATGTTTTTGCTTTCCACAACAGCACCTCCTCAACAATATATTTTGCCCTTTCTCACTTGTCTCCTATGTTACTAATGATCTTCACTAGCCATGCAGCTTGCCATTTCTCAAGTGTTGGGAAAGTGACATTGAAGTGACTACAACTACCACGAGTCCTGCCACTCCAGCTCTAGCCAAGATGCTCGACTGCTTTTGCCCCTTCTCACTTGTCTGCCATGTTACTACTGATCTTCATTTATCATGCAGGTTACTATTTGTCGTGTTGCTAAAGTGACATTTAAGTGACTACAACTACCATGAGGTTCTGTCACCACAACTCTAACCAAGATACTGTAGTGAATATGACAGACTCACATTGCACACATCCCAGATCCTGTTTTGATATCAAACAAACATCTGTATGGATGTTTCATTAAACCGAAACACTCTTTCTATGTTACAACTCTGTATTGGACTCTCACACATCACCCAAATGAAAAGGCAATGTCAGTCAATGGGACTATCCAAGATGCTAGACTGATTTTGCCCCTTTGTGACTTGTCTGCCATGCTGCTACTGCTCTTCACTCATCATGCCCTGTCACAGCAATTCTAACCAGGATGATACACTCCATTTGCCCTTTCTCACTTATCTGCCATGTTATTACTGATTTTTAATCATCATGCGGATTACCATTTGTCAAGTGTTGTTAAAGTGACATTGAAGTGACTACAACTACCATGAAGCCCTCTCACTCCAACTCTAACCAAGGTGCCATAGGGAATGTGATACACTCGCATTACACACAGCCCAGGTCCTGTTTAATATCAAAGAAACATCTATATGGATGTGTCATTAAACTGAAACACTTCTCTGCTACAACTCTCTATTGGACACTCACACATCACCCACGTGAAAAGGCAATGTCAGTCAATGGGATTACATAGAATTAGTGAGAGAACCATTCTAAGGGTACAATGGAAACGCTATCTGCAGGATAGCTAAGCCTCTATCAGGCTCAAGCCCTGAAAGGCTTGAGCCCTAGGGCACAGTACATTGTGCATGTCTGACAAATTCCATGTGCACTGGACCTGGGAAATGAAGCATATCAGGGACAACCAACAGCACACCCAAGTGCCATACATGTGTAGGCAATGGGTAAATGCAACTAGGTGAAGAAGCTGTGAGGTATCAATCAATCAATGTGGAGGGACTAGGGATTTAAGGGTCTGTTTCATTCCCCAGGGAAAGTACAAGGTTTATCAAAGAGGAAACAGACACTTGTAACACTAAGCCATTGGTTAAGTAAATTTTAGAGTAACCTCAAAAAACCCTATGCAATTTGGAATATAGCGGTATATATGGTTCATCCGCCCCGCATATGGGTTATTGGCCGTTATCATTGGTTACTCTAAATGAGTGATTTAGCCAGCCTCAACCGGAGGCACCTCTGGCATATAGTGCAGTGTCCAGAGAAGGAAAAAGGTGGTGTGTCAAATAAAGAAAAAAGGGAGAAAAAAGGGGGGGTTTGTTAAAATAACTGGAAAATCACCCTAATTAGTTTTATTGATTGGTGTGATTTCCAGGTTGTTAAAAAACTGGTACTACTAAGTTGATCGAGTTACTAGATCACTGTAGTTGGGAAAAACACTTATTACATAAACGTCGACATGTTTCTGCTCCGTCGGCCCATAGGGGTCTATAGAGCATTCGTCAGGACTAACAGTAAAATAGACAAACAGTGTTTGGATTACTCACACCTTTTGTGTTGCAATACGTTAATAACCTGTATATTTTGCAGGGTATTGACTCCTCTGGTTTCTTGTAACAGAGAGTACTTGCTTGCGTCGGGGGGCCCTCAGGACTCAGAGCCGCGTGTGCCTGCAATTGCGTCTAGTGCTGACTCTGCCCCCGGAAGCTCCCGGGTCAATACCCTGCAAAATATACAGGTTATTAACGTATTGCAACACAAAAGGTGTGAGTAATCCAAACACTGTTTGTCTATTTTACTGTTAGTCCTGACGAATGCTCTATAGACCCCTATGGGCCGACGGAGCAGAAACATGTCGACGTTTATGTAATAAGTGTTTTTCCCAACTACAGTGATCTAGTAACTCGATCAACTTAGTAGTACCAGTTTTTTAACAACCTGGAAATCACACCAATCAATAAAACTAATTAGGGTGATTTTCCAGTTATTTTAACAAACCCCCCCTTTTTTCTCCCTTTTTTCTTTATTTGACACACCACCTTTTTCCTTCTCTGGACACTGCACTATATGCCAGAGGTGCCTCCGGTTGAGGCTGGCTAAATCACTCATTTAGAGTAACCAATGATAACGGCCAATAACCCATATGCGGGGCGGATGAACCATATATACCGCTATATTCCAAATTGCATAGGGTTTTTTGAGGTTACTCTAAAATTTACTTAACCAATGGCTTAGTGTTACAAGTGTCTGTTTCCTCTTTGATAAACCTTGAAGCTGTGAGGTATACACTTCTAAATGGACACATGTCCATACAGAACTCCACACAGGTATGATAAGTTGATACCCTCTATGTGTGGATACACAAATATCTAACTTCAACACATCCAAACATATCCAACCTACATCATAGGGAGGAGTACAACCTAAATGACTTTGACAGTGGCCATGCCAAGTTGAAATACTTAATATAAAAATGCCACCCAATGCAGTGTCTGCCCCATTTGGATGTCATCCCACACAGACATCCGTTTAACATTTCCACTTGTCCTGTCTAAATCCAGCACTGGCTCCTAGGTCACATCATACAAACCACTTCAACTGGATCAGCAATCACAACTGTATTTACACATTATTTAATATGACCTATAGCATATTGGCGGAGGGTTTGGGTCACCCCAGAACTAAGCCACTATGCTCAGGCACTCCTTGAGGTAAGGGATATGGGCACAGGCAATAGAATAAAATGGTTTCGAGATTCTAAGGCCATCTATACCGCTATGGGCCTTGTTGATCTCTGGGAAAACCCAGCGTTAAACACCTTCCCCCCACGTAAGATCCTCAAGGAACTGTATTGGTCAATGGTCTTTTCACAAGACTTCCAAACATGCACCGTGTCCTCACTACAATGTGAGTTTCTTGACCTTGAACACCTGCCAACTTATGAACCCTACTGGGATATTATTACAATCCCTGAGGATAGGAAACGGTTCCATCAATACAGGGTGGGCACTTTGTCAATTAACACTTTTACAGGCAAATGGTCCAATGGTGGGGGCGTCATGTGCCCTTTTTGTATTACACAACCAGAGAGCCTTGCTCACATCCTGTTTATCTGTCCGATGTACAAAATCCCTCGATTAAGGTGGATCAAGCCGATCTGCCTTCAGAAAAGTATACTAAAAGGCACAGAGGCCCTCAGGGTTTTTAAAACAGACAGCTCTGAACGTCTAATAATTGCTGTATCTAAGTTTCTTAGCTGGATGTGGGCAATACGCAGGAATAAACTGAACTCTGTAGCCCTCACTACTGTCTAGGTAACCCCTGCACTTTATGAAATGCTGCTCTGTATAAAATGCTCTTCTTTTTTATAAAATTGTTGTAAATACTGTACTTTTTTATTAATGTCTTTTTACCCTACTTTTTAACATATTTATGATCTTAAATAGAATTTCTTTTAATTAACACAAGGAATAGCAAGTGGACAGAACTGGATGGAAGATCTAATGTGAAATCCCCCCATTTTCCTCGATGTACTACTCAGGCATGAAAATGTTTATTTGTTCCCTTAATTTTTTTAAAAACTTTTGTTGTATTTAATATGTTTGTCTTTCATGACATAATGTCGAAATAAAGACCAATTGAATTGAATTATACAATACCATCAAATAATTTGAAAAGTATTGGCGGGACTTATGAAAAAAGTCCAGCTGGATGAAAAAAACATCAAACCAAACAAAAGCAAATGGCCAGTCCATATCTTTAAACCTGTGCCACAGCACAATGTTGTGCCAACACACTTGACTTTTCTGACACTGCCAGGGAACCTCCTCACAAAGGGGTATCCATTGAGCATAGCAGGCACCTCGCAGATGGTACTTAAAAAGGAAGGGGTTTAGGGACTGGTGGATTTGTCGTTGGGAGGGGTCTTCTTGGGTTCTTTGGGGCTGGGTTTAGGTTTGGGAGGTTTATTCTATGTTGGGCTTGGGTCGGGTTGGGTTGCTGCTTTCCAGGGGTGGAGTGGGAAGTGGATGTTATTGGTTTGGGTCTGTTAAAGAGATTTTTGGCACTTTGCGAGGGGGGGTCAGGTGTCACAGGGTTAAGGGCAAGGGTAAAGAACAGATCTTCAAGAGAAAATTGGGTAGGGTGTTCGAGATGGGGTTCGGGTTGAAAGGAAGAGGGAGTGGAAGTGTAAGGTGGGTCTGCTGTCTGAACTGTGTGTTGTGTTGGTGTCTGTAGTGTGGGTGACTATGAGCATTTGCGTTTTTTAGATGGGAGTGATTTAGATGTGCTGGGTGTTGTGGAGAGGTCTGTGGCTGTGGGTGCGGCGTCTGGGGATATAGATGTTATGGAGGGGTCTGTGACTGTTAGTGCAATGTCTGGGGATATGGGTATTGTGGAGTGCTCTGTGGCTATTGGTGCAGTGTCTGGTGACATTGGTCATTGGGGGGCCCTGTGGCTGTTTGTACGGTTTCTGGGGATATGCGTGTTGTTGAGGGTCTGTGGCTGTTGGTGCGGTATCTGGGATTCTGTAGTAGGGGATCTCTGTGTATAGTCATAATCTAGTGAATAGTCCCCCTCATGTGCGAGGACCCCGGAGCAATCAAAAATAATCTCTTAAACTGTCTTTTGTGCAGTCCTGCATAGACACTTAAGAGAGAATTTAAGGACAAATAATGCAGCCTATACCTGCCAGGCTACACTGTCCAGTACTTCAACTAGATATTTCACCAATACCATATTCAGCACAACCTGCCAAGTTTCTTTCATAGAGAAACTTCCCTTTTAACCAGGAAAGCCTCTGGAATGATAGAGAGGAAGGGGTGGACAGACAAGCCCCATAAGCTGCCATTATGTGCCTTTAAGAAAACTTTCTATAACTCTCAGTATCCCAGAATGCACAGCAGGTCCCCTCCACTTTCAGTTCTTTTTTCCGGCTCCTGCTAGCAGGACCCTGGGGCATTGAGCTCTCCCTTTTTAGGGTTTGTAAGAATTTTTTTTGCACTTTTAAAATGTTAGAGTGTGTTCACTCGACATGTTTTTGTGTCTTCTTCAATTACTGGTGTTTTTCTGGTAATTCTGGGCACTCATTTGTCAAATATGCCTGCTTTATTTGATAAATGTCCAGAGTGCAACAGGAAGAAGGCCAAGTCCGACCCACGCGAGGTGTGTATCCTGTGTCTCCCTTCTTCCCATGTTCCTGAGACTTGTAGGATCTGCCAACAATTCTCCAAGAGGACCCTGAAGGAGAGACTGAAGATCTGGCTCCAAGGACTGGAACTGAGAAAGCAGCAGCGTGAAGGTGGGTCTGGGCACGATGGGAACTCGTCATCTGGCCGTGCTGGGGGGCTCCCCAGTGAGAAGAAGGCCAGAAAACGCCACCGGTCTCCGTCGACGTCGACGGCCTCGACGTCGGCGTCGAGAGGAATGACCACGGTCTGTTCCCCGTCTCCCCAGGGCTCTGGGTTGAGATGGCATCGACGGTCGACGTCGAGGGGACTGACGTCGAGACCTCTGTCGAGGTCGACGTCGAGGACCGATTCATCGTCGTCGTCGAGTCATCATCGACGTCAAAAGAGGTCACGAAGGTGCTCGCCGTCAAGGCGACACCGCCGTCGACGTCGACTCGGCGTGCGGGGTCGAGGAAGAGATTGTCCACGTCGAGAAGATCATCGACATCTGGACGAAGAGATTCGAAGTCAAGGCGAAGAATTTCGACGTCGAGACACAGATCATCGTCGTCGAGACACAGATCATCGACGTCGAGACGTCATTCGTCGGCGTCGAGAAGGGGTTCGTCGACGCCGAAGAGGTGCTCAGCGGTAAAGAGGAAGGCTTCGTCCTCCAGGAGGCGTTCTGATGCCAGGACTGGTTCCTCAGGATCCTCGGGGGCACGGCAGCACCGTCGTTCACCGACAGGGGGCGCAGCCTCTCGGTCTCCCGAGTCTGATTAGACGCAGAAGAAGAGGAGAGTGGAGAAGTCACAGGGCTCGGTGTACTCAGTGGTTTACTCTCCCCCCAAACCGAGGTCACCCACACCTCCTCCGTTATCGAAGGATCCGCTTCCGCGTAATCCGACACCACCACCACCGACTCCTCCGCCTCATCAACCTCCTCCTCCACCTCATGGGCCACCACCAGCCCCACCGAGGTCGGTCTCGTGGCCGCATTTTCTGACACCACCTACGGGGTCACCTCTACCGAGGCTCCCGGTCAGGCCGCAGCAACCTCCGCCACGACGACCTGCTGACAGCCCAAGGCCGCGGAGGTCTAGGTCTCCCTCCGGATGGAGAGAGAGATCCAGGAGTCGCCATCGCTCGTCTACAAGATCTAGATGGCGCCGCAGGCGGGACCAGTCTAGATCACGCTCGAATTTGTCAAACGCCAGGGACTACTCACCGACCCTGTTAGAATCCCCTCGGTCAAGGGTATCTCCTGTGGACAACATAGTCTCCTTCTAGGACATGTTGCTGAGAGGGGTGAGCAAGCTGGGCATCACGTTCACTGTGCCCACGCCGACGACTTCCGTCATATTTGAGACCCTTCACAAGAGGCAGTTATCTCGGCCTCTGTTGCCCTTAGTGCCCGGATTGGTGGAGCCCGCCATGGAGCTATTCCTCACCCCTGCGGCTACGAGATCAGCTCCCTCCAGGCTGCAAAAGAAATATAGGGCTCCTGACTCAGACCCAGCATTTCTCCGGGTGTATCCAGCACCGGACTCGGTGATTGTTACGGCGGCGATGAAACAACACGCCACCACCCTATCATCAACAGTGCCTCCAGACAAGGAGAGCCGCTGGATGGACTGGGCGGGCAGGAAGGTCTGGGGGACAGCCGCCACCTCTATGAAGGCCGCAAGTGCCTCAGCATTGTTGGGACGGTATGATCGGGCTCTGTGGGAGTCCCTCCAACAGTTCTCAGAACTCCTTCCCAAGGAGAAAAGGGAGGATTTCATGGAGATCCTGAATGACGGGCTGCTGGTTTCTAACCAACTGATCAGCGCGGCTGCGGATGCATCACTCTTGGCAGCCCACGGGTACTGGCATGGAGTCAACCAGAGACGTCACACCTGGCTTCAGCTTACATCATTGAAGCCTGAGGCACAACAGAGGGTGGCTAATCTACCCTTTTCGGGCGAGACCCTCTTCGGGAAGCACGCTGACGACGAAATGGCCCGCATGAAGGCGGAGGCTGAAACCCTGACGGCTATAGGGTTGGAGAAGCCCAAGGAACAAAAGAAAACCTTCCGCCCGTTCCAGAGGCGGTACGAAGCGCAGGGCAGAGGGCAAGGTCAGCAAACTGTACAGCAACAACAACAGCAGTTCTAGAGGAGACCATTCCAAAAGCGCCAGTAGGGAAGTGGTAGGCAGCAGTCTGCCGCCACGACCAAAGGCCCAGCTGGGTCTAGGCCCTGAGCTTTTACTTCCCCGTCATCTGTTACCCACTCCGGTGGGGGAAGTGTCCAATATTACCTGGCAGAGTGGAGAAAAATTACTCAGGACAAGTGGGTGCTGAATATTGTTTGCAATAGATACAGTCTTCGGTTCATCAGCCCGCCTCCAGCAATTCTACCGGTTTGCTCACAGTTTCAACTGCGCGAGCTCCAGGCGGAGGCCGATACCCTGTTAAGAAAAAGGGCGATAGAATACGTCCCTCTGTCTCAAAGGGGAAGAGGTCTTTACTCACGATTCTTTCTGGTACGCAAGGAAAACAAGAACGAATTCAGACCCATTCTGGATTTGCGACAAGCAAACAAATGAATTCGCAGGGAAAAGTTCCGCATGCTGTCTTTGCACCAGATTTACCCTCAACTGCAAAGAGGGGACTGGCTGTGTGCGATAGACCTGCAGGATGTGTACTTCCATGTGCCCATTGCACGGAAACACCGGAAGTTCCTACGATTCCAAGTCGGCGCCAATCACTACCAGTACACAGTAATACTGTTTGGGCTGAAGTCTGCACCCAGGACCTTTTCAAAATGCATGGCAGTGGTGGCAGCAAACCTGAGAAAGAACAAGGGGGCGGATTTATGTTGGACTTGCGCCACGTTTGCATCACGCAACGGCGGCGTAAACGTGGAGCATCCCTGCGACCTATTTACAACGTGATGCATCTAGGCAGATGCGTCACGTTGTAAAGCCCTGTGCCACATGTGGACGTTCTGGCGCAGGGTGGGCGTTCTGGGGCAGGTGCGCCTCGCAAAAGTGGCTGAGTGAAATGTACAAGATTTCACTCAGTCACTTTTAGGCCAATGCTGCATCAAAACCCTGCGCCTGCTTGAAGCAGGCGTAAGGCTTGACGCAGCATTGGACAGATAGGGCACCCCCGAGCCTTGCTGGAGCTGTGTCGCGCATGCGACGCAACTCCAGCAATGCGTCACCTTTATGGCACAGATGCGTCACGCATCTGTGCCGTTTTTACCCATGGTGCGCCGCATTGAAACGATGGATTTGGGCCAAGATCTTTGGACTGGGGTGAGTGTGTGACATTGATCCACATTCGGTCCGTCACCTGTTGTGTTTGCATGTTCCGCCCTGGGTGCGCTGGGGATGCCCAGACGTGGGTCCCAGGCACTCCACACCACTGGAGTCAAGCTAGCCGGGCTGATGAGAGGTGTTACCTCGAAACCGGTCCGGTCCTCGGATGCTTGATTCCGTTCTGGGAAAGACATGGCTTTTGTAGTTCGGACTGGACTGTTCCCATGGGGCACAGGGTCAGAGCTGATTTGCATATCGCCATTGTCTAACCCAGGGTGGTGTGGAGTGCAAAAAAACGATGGATTTGGGCCCAGATCTTTGGACTGGGGTGAGTGTGTGACATTGATCCACATTCGGTCCGTCACCTGTTGTGTTTGCATGTTCCGCCCTGGGTGCGCTGGGGATGCCCAGACGTGGGTCCCAGGCACTCCACACCACTGGAGTCAAGCTAGCCGGGCTGATGAGAGGTGTTACCTCGAAACCGGTCCGGTCCTCGGATGCTTGATTCCGTTCTGGGAAGGACATGGCTTTTGTAGTTCGGACTGGACAGTTCCCATGGGGCACAGGGTCAGAGCTGATTTGCATATCGCCATTGTCTAACCCAGGGTGGTGTGGAGTGCAAAAAAACGATGGATTTGGGCCCAGATCTTTGGACTGGGGTGAGTGTGTGACATTGATCCACATTCGGTCCGTCACCTGTTGTGTTTGCATGTTCCGCCCTGGGTGCGCTGGGGATGCCCAGACGTGGGTCCCAGGCACTCCACACCACTGGAGTCAAGCTAGCCGGGCTGATGAGAGGTGTTACCTCGAAACCGGTCCGGTCCTCGGATGCTTGATTCCGTTCTGGGAAGGACATGGCTTTTGTAGTTTGGACTGGACTGTTCCCATGGGGCACAGGGTCAGAGCTGATTTGCATATCGCCATTGTCTAACCCAGGGTGGTGTGGAGTGCAAAAAAACGATGGATTTGGGCCCAGATCTTTGGACTGGGGTGAGTGTGTGACATTGATCCACATTCGGTCCGTCACCTGTTGTGTTTGCATGTTCCGACCTGGGTGCGCTGGGGATGCCCAGAAGTGGGTCCCAGGCACTCCACACCACTGGAGTCAAGCTAGCCGGGCTGATGAGAGGTGTTACCTCGAAACCGGTCCGGTCCTCGGATGCTTGATTCCGTTCTGGGAAGGACATGGCTTTTGTAGTTCGGACTGGACTGTTCCCATGGGGCAAAGGGTCAGAGCCGATTTGCATATCGCCATTGTCTAACCCAGGGTGGTGTGGAGTGCAAAAAAACGATGGATTTGGGCCCAGATCTTTGGACTGGGGTGAGTGTGTGACATTGATCCACATTCGGTCCATCACCTGTTGTGTTTGCGCATTGAAAATCAGGCGCACCATGGGTGGCGGAGCTGCGGCGCACAATAACTGGCGCATCCCTGGGGATGCGCCAGTTATTGTAAATCTGCCCCAAGGTGTTTGTCTACCCGTACCTGGACGATTGGTTGATCAAGGCCTCCACCTTCTCGGAAGCTCAATCGCACTTCCGCAGGACGGACGTTCTATTGAACAAGCTGGGGTTACACATCAACATGTCCAAGTCTGTCCCGATTCTGGTCCAGTGCCTACAGTACTTGGGACCCTCCATCAATACGCTGTCAGCAAGCGTGTCCCCTTCGGAGGAGAGATGTTTATCACTCCTTCGGAAGGCTCAGGCTCTTATGACCGTTCCATCTACAACAGTGAGGACGATGTCTTCTCTACTGGAGTTGATGGCCTCTTATATTTTCCTCACGCCACATGCACGGCTCCACATGAGGCCGCTGCAGGAGTGTCTGGAGGACCAGTGGGACCAGAGGCGAGGCAACTGGGACGACAAGATACGACTGTCTCTGCATGCTCAACAGTCTCTGAAATGGTGGTGTTCAGCAGAGAACCTCCTCAAGGGGGTTCCTTTCCACAAGGACATTCCCACTCAGACTATTGTGACGGATGCTTCTCTCCACGGCTGGGGAGCGCATTCCGGAGAGTTACAGATCCAAGGAACGTGGTCACAGACGGAGTCCACGTATCATATCAATTTCCTGGAACTCTGAGCTGTTCACTTAGCACTGAAGGCCTTTCATCCGTCCTTCCGGACCAACTCTCTGCTTGTACAGACAGACAATACGACGACGATGTATTACCTCAACAAGCAGGGGGGCTCGAGATCGCACACTCTGTCACAGGAAGCGCAGGCGATCTGGCACTGGCTGCTAGCCAGAGGATTGACGATAACGGCCACCCATCTGCCAGGTGTGCAGAATGCTCAGGCGGACGCACTCAGCAGACTCATCCAGGAAAACCACGAATGGGTCATAAACGACGAAGTACTCAGAGACGTCTTCGCCAGGTGGGGCACTCCAGTCGTGGATCTGTTCGCCACCGCCGAAAACAGCAAATGCCGAGACTTAGCATCCAGGTACTACCAGCAGGGGACTCTGGGGAATGCGTTATGGATCAACTGGTCGAACAGCTTTCTGTACGCTTTTCCACCCATCCCCCTGATTCTGGCGGTGCTCATCAAGCTGTCCCAGTCCAGGGCGCGGATGATCCTGATTGCACCGGAATGGCCCAGGGAGTGGTGGTTCACGGACCTGCTTCACCGGTCTCTCCTTCCTCACATATGGCTGCCGTGCCGGCCGGACCTTGTCACGAAGTTCGGGGGGCAGATGGTGCACCCCAACCTCTCGTCTTTGAGTTTGGCGCCATGGCTCCTGAGGTAGTGCAATATGGCCATTTTAATCTCCCAGAAGATTGTATGGACATACTGAAAGAGGCTAAGCGACCTTCCACTAGATCTTCTTATGCTTAGAAGTGGAAGAGATTCTGCATCTGGTGCAAGTCCAAGAACTATGATCCGACGACATGTAAGGAAGATGTCATCCTTCCATACCTTTTGCAATTGGCGCAGTCTGGCCTTAATTTCCATTCCATTAAGGTTCATCTCGCTGCAGTGACAGCCTACAGGAAATGCCCTTCACAGACTTCCTTTTTCCAGATTCCTGTGATAAAGGATTTTTTGGAATGCTTGAAGAAAGTGTTTCCTCCTGTTCGGCTTCCTTCGCCTTCGTGGGAACTGAATGTGGTGCTGTCCAGACTTATGAAGGAACCTTTTGAACCAATTCATAAGGCTTCGCTACAGCACCTGTCCTGGAAGGCGGCGTTCCTCATGGCCATTACATCGGCCCGCAGGGTGAGTGAAATTCAGGCATTGTGTTGCCAGGAATCTTATACTGTATTTCATGCTGCTAAGGTTGTGATGCGTACTCACCCTAGATTTCTTCCTAAGGTTATTTCTGATTTCCATGTTAACCAGACGATAACTTTGCCTAAATTTTTTAAGAATCCTTCCACTTCAGCGGAAGGATCTCTTCATTCCCTGAATGTCCGAAGGGTGTTGAAATTCTATTTGGATAAAACCAAGGATATTCGTTGGTCAGACCAATTGTTTATCAACTATGGGTCAGCCAGGACTGGCCTTGCTACCTCTAAACAGTCCATATCTAGGTGGATTGTGTCCTGTATCGTTATGTTACCAAAAGGCTAACAAAACCTTAGGGAGTAAGTCTAAGGTTCATTCCACCAGGGGCAAAGCGGCTACGACAGCTTTGCTCCGTAATGTTCCCATTGCAGAGATCTTAGGGCTGCCACTTGGAAGTCGGTCCATACCTTTGCTAAGCATTACTGTCTGGACTCTGATGCCAGGGCAGATGCTCAGGTTGGGCAGGCTTCGCTGCGAAATCGGTTCGCACAGTAGTGGTGTTGTATTTCTTTTTCTCCACCGCCGCTTTGGTGTTGGGTATGGGCTTGCCATTCTATTCACTAGATTATGACTATACACAGAGATCCCCTACTACAGAAGGAGTAGTTTCTTACCTGTAACTCCATTTCTGTAGTAGGGGTATCTCTGTTATAGTCATAAGCGCCCGCCCTCGTCCCCGGTGGAGAAAGATGTTCATGTACTGAATGCTACAGGTCTAGCTTTATACGCCTCCAAAAAGAACTGAAAGTGGAGGGGACCTGCTGTGCATTCTAAGATACTTAGATTTCTAGAAAGTTTTCTTAAAGGCACAATATCCCTTTTTGAGCCACATAATGGCAGCCTATGGGGCTTGTCTGTCCACCCCTTCCTCTCTATCATTCCAGAGGCTTTCTTGGTAAAAGGGGAGGTTTCTCTATGAAAGAAACTTGGCAGGCTGTGCTGAATATGGTATTGGTGGAATATCTAGTTGAAGTACTGGACAGTGTAGCCTGGCAGATATAGGCTGCATTATTTGTCTTTAAATTCTCTCTTAAGTGTCTATGCAGGACTGCACAAAAGAAGTTTAAGAGATTATTTTTGATTGTTCCGGGGTCCCTGCACATGAGCGGGACTATTCACTAGCTTATGACTATAACAAAGATACCCCTACTACAGAACTGGAGTTACAGGTAAGAAACTACTCCATATGGGTGTTGTGTAGGGCTCTGTGGGTGCGGTGTCTGTGGGTAGTGTCTGTGGAGGGGTCAGTGAGTGTTGGTTTGGTGTCAGCGGATATGGGTATGTCTGTGGAGGGACTGTATGTGTTGCTGTGGTGCTTGGAGGTATGCTGGGGGTGGTGGGGGTGGTGAGTGCCTGCTGTGTGTGTGCATGTTTGAGTGTTTAAATGTCTTTTGCTTGTGTGTGGTGTTTGTGTCTGATGACGAGTGCTTGGGAAGATGCTTAGGTGTACGTGTGTGCTTGGGATAGGAAGGGTAATAGGGAATGTGGATGGGAAAGGGGCAATAAGGGTGTACAAGTTTTGGATGGCTGAAGGGCAGGCATGGCAGTGTGAATGCCTTCGAGATAGGCAACCACCTGGGTCAGCTTGTTGCCTTTCTCCTGGATTACATTCTACACAGCAGTCTGACCCACAGAGCAGATCCTCGGGAGGTCAATTGCCCCCTTACTCAGGGCAGGGGGCTAACAGGGGCGGGAACTGAGGTGCCTGGAGCAAAGGAGATCCCTCCTCTCTTAGAGGAGGGGGAACAGCCAACTTGTGGGGGGGGTAACACAGAGGACAGCAATAGAACTGGGGGTGGCAGAAAAGAATGAAGGTGGAACTAATCTTGTTTGGTCAGCCAGTGTCCACCAAAGGATGACACAGATGATGATGAACTAAAGCACTCCAAAAACACCCTCCTGGTCACTGGATCCCTCAATGTCTGACAACTCACATCCGGAACTGCAGTGACCAGCTGTGTCCCGAGCAACATTAGCTCCTTGTATTCCGCTTGCCCTGGATGTATCTCAAATGACATGTAACATGGGCTAATCGCTACTGCATTTTCACACCTAACCATCCCATATCCACTGAAAACATTGAAGAAGTCCACATATCAACCGCCTTCATGGTTTCCTCTGGTTACCTCCATAGGCTTCTAATTTATCATGAGCACATGCATGCATGCTACATGATCTGCACACAGTTGGGTCCACTCATGTCATAACCCCAGACAGACCCAGATTCATGGATGGATTTCTCTGCACTCCATCCTTATTTCCATACTAGGATAGTTGATCACCTTGCATACTTTATCACCTGTTGTATACCATTGTAAAGAGATGTAACCAAGTAGGATGGATCCAAGAGTGAGATGTACACAATGCTCACACATGGCCCAGATTCAAACACATCTAACTATTAATCATAACATATCATGAATTCACCAAGGCCAAGTTGAACAGCAATGTATCATCAATTTCTATTTTGGCAGATACCATGTCACATGCAGATGTCCACTACCTGAAAAATCAAATTACCACAGTGCACATGTAGTTTAACAATGTATCACATTTCACAGACAAAATTCCTTGTAAACACTGAGGTCCAACATTTTGGGAGATAGTTACTCTGATTTCACACAGCACAACACTCCATTTAGCCATATGAACACCCCCAATCCTGCTTGGTACAGGTGATGACGCCAGTCATAGATTCATAGGACACTTTACTCTACAGGTGTTTACAACGCGTGCCATTACCCCGCATGTTTTACTCCGCAAAATCTTTTACAACGCAGGGCTTTACAATGCAAACTATTACAATGCATTCCCTATTACAACACAATTTACTATTCTAACTCCACCGGTGCGTTGCTTTGAGAAATGCGTTGTAATGGATTGCGGTTTAAAGCCCTGCATTGTAAAAGAGTTTGCGGAGTAAAAAATGCGGGGTAATGGCATGCGTTCGAACACATTCGTGGTAAAGGATGTTTATCGTCATAGATTGTATATCCACAAGCCAATACACCTTTGAAAGTTTTGGCTGTCCAAGAAAATCTATGACATGAAGATGTGGAATCAGTGTAGACACTCACATATGTTCCCCACCATTCTACATCTGATTCCCTCATGCATGTCACCAGTCAGTAAATGAGTGTATTGAAACACTATTGCAAAGGAACCATCAACTGGCAAATGCACACTGGTGTACATATAGGCACTACCGCAGATGGCACCAGTGATGTCTGCACCCCAATTTCAGTGTAAAACCAGTACTTACCAATTGGAACTGTTGCACAGTCACTGCATGTACTGTGAACTAAATTTCATGTCACGTGCAATAAGGCAACCATCACATGAGAGACAGCAGTGAGGGAATATCACACCTCACACAAGCAAGACACAAGTTGCCTGTGTGATACAATTGTCACCCAGATTTACTGTGAACATAAGAAGATTACTCACTTCATTCACCCAGGTGTCTGCTCAAATGGAGGTAGTTTGATGTGGACAGGACTTTCCTGTCTTCCAGGTCAACATGGGCCACCACCAATATGGTTGGTGAAATGCCTGTCTGTGACACTCAAACTTGGCAATATGACTGGCCAGAACTCACCCCCTTGTTGCTGCTGTTAGGCCCTCAACTACCCATCTAGATCTGTGTAGACCACCGCTGGCATGCAGGGCATCAGGGGGGTCAGGATCCGGTGTTCAACCCTTCCATGTTGGAAGGACTTTCCCAGCTGGACCTCCACGGGTCAAGTACCGCAGGTCCTCCCACCTCTTCAGCAGTGAGCACTACGCCAGTTGTAGACCCCCACCATCCGCAGCTTTCGGGTGATGGCTCTCAAAGCATGGATACACACTTATGTGGTCATGTGATGACTAACCTCAACCCTGGTCATGACATACACTGACTGAGGCAGTCCACTAACATCATGCAGGCCAGGCCAATCCTACATGGAATGTGATGCGATTTCCCATGAAACACAGCACACCATTTGGACCTTCTGAAGGGTAAACTACCTGTGAATGACTGTCTAGATACTTTTACTGCCAGGCCCATTGCAATGATGCATATGGTCCATAGAGGCAAGTACCATAGTATACACAACATCCTAAGACTAAGGTCACAAGGTAAGGGCTGGTATGTGTGACACTCAGAACTACCTCTCTGGGGACTGTGTGGACATGTGGATTACTCATATGATTATCCTAGTAAGTCATAAAGGTTTTGTGTTGTTTGTCCTGCCATCACAGGACACCCCTTTTGCCATTTGTGGATGACACTCAACAAACCATTGTATGTGTAGTGTGATAGAGACTACTGTAGCCAAGCAGATGACTTACATGTCTACATCTAATCAAAAGTAACTGTTCATTTCTCAGATGTGCAATATTATTATTATTATTATTATTATTATTATTATTAAATTTGTAAGGCGTGGCAGCTACCCAAAAAGGGGTTCCTGGCACCGGAGCAGATCAGAAGAATGTATAGCAGCTTGTTAGGTTACTGGTTGAAAAGCCAAGTCTTAAGGGATTTGCGAAAAAGTGTGTAGACCATTTCATTCCGGATGGCTGTGGGAAGTGCATTCCATAGTAGGGGACCGAGATGAGCAAACAATCAGCCTCCCATCCGAGATAAGTTAATTCTTGGCACAGAAAATTTCTCTTGTGTGGAAGAGCGCAGGCACTGGGATGGTACGTAGGAGCTGACCAGAGACTTAAGATATTGAGAGGCAGTTTTGTTCTTGATTTTGAACATATAGCTTAGGGCTGTGAACTTGATTCTGTTCTCCACCCTGAGCCAATGTAGGCCCCGCTGATGACTAGAAACAGAGGTAGCTCTAGGGACCCTGCTGAGTAGTCTTGCCGCAGAGTTCTGCACCATCTGCAGTCTGTGAGTCACTTCCTTGTTAGATCCAAGGTAGAGAATATTTCTGTAGTCTAGTCTCGAGGTGATAAGAGCCTGGACTACAGTTCTTTGAGTCGACTCGGGCAACATCCAGATGATCTTTTTCAGCCACTTCAGGATGGTAAAACAGGTGGAGGTTACCTTGACTGCCTAATGGTGCATAGTAAGCGAGTAGTCAATGATGACACCTAGGTTGTGGACTTGACTGGAGGGTCAAGGAAGTGTTCCTATTTCACTGGGCCAGTGTTGTGGGCCCCAGAGATTTTTTTTTGCAATGGATCAGGACCTCCGTCTTCTCTCCGTTGAGCTTAAGGTAGTTAGCCTGCATCCATGAGGCAATTTGACCCAGGCCATGCTGAAGGAGGGATGGCCCAGCCATACTCTCCATGGAGAGAGAGAAGATGATTTGGGAATCGTCCGCGTAGGAGAACAGAGACAGCCCAAACTTCTTCCGCGACATCGGCTAAGGGTCTCACATATAAGTCAAAAGTAGGAGGCTAAGGATGGAGCTCTGGGGTACTCCGTAGGGTGAGGGATGGATGTCGGAGCAGGATATTGGGGAAAAGATTTGAAAAGTACAATTGGTGAGAAAAGGAATCAGCCAGTTGAAGGCTGAGCCACCGATACCTAGAGATCTTAACGTGTTTATCAGTATGGTGTGGGATATCGTGTCGAATGCCACGCTCAGGTCTAGTAAAATGAGTGCCACCGTGTCTCCGACATCCAGATGTTGCTGTAGCCGATCTGTTACCCCTAGTAACTTTGTTTCTGTAGAGAAACCAGCTCTGAAGCCAGAATATGATGGGTGAAGGAGCTTATTAGTTTCAACTAAATTAGAAAGTTGAGATGGATGTGTTTCTCCAAGATCTTGGAAAAAGCCGGAAGTAAAGAACTAGACCGATAATTGGAGGGTAAGTCGGGATTGGCGTTGACCTTTTTCAAGAGGGGGATCACTATGACGTATTTCCAGTTTGGTGAAACTGTGGCTTCTTCAAGGGAGGCATTTAAGAGGCAAGCAGAGATGTAGGCTCAAGTTGCTTGAGCACAGGGATAGGCAGGGGGTCCTTGGGTGATCCAGATTTGACACTATTTAGGAGTCTTTTAAAGGAAGCTGCACTGAGTAAGGGCCAGGTGTCCAGGCTATTAGAGTGGGCACAAGGCAGCGTGTCCTGATCAGGATGGATAGAGGCCATTACGGGTGGTGTAGAAGCTGTAAGTATGGAGCTAGCAGGTTGCAAAAGAGAGGGGTGGTCACATTAGGAACTCGCAATATCCGAATAGATTTTGCCTGTATAGTGTAAGCAACACTATTAGAAAGATATAAAAAGACCTGGGAGAGTAAGAGGACAGTCATTAGTGACAGACACACATTGACAATATGGGTCTATGAAAATAAGTATCAGGTCAAGGGATCACCTCAGTTACCATGCCTTATGTTATTTGAATAACAGCTATCAAGGCTACTAGTGATGCAGGGAACTCTATCTGAGAACATCTATGGATCAACAGGTCAACAGGGACATTACTCTGTGCAACAGTTATTCTTCCACAGTCAGGCCTTGCTCTCTGCAGGTGGAGGCTACTTATCCAACATGAACCTCACATTTCCAAAAATTCAATACAGAAAAGTGACACTTCTGCCCATTTCATATGCGAATATATGTTTGTGTGGCACTCTGAAGGGGTCTGTGAGGTAAGGCTACCTCCTGAACAACTGTTTTACAAAGTCTGATGTGGGTTGAGTGATAAGTGGGATGGTACACTTGGCTAACATCATCCTCAAATTCTAACAACAGCATAGAGACATGGCTCAGGGTGTAAAGCCTATGCACAACAATGCACATCCATACTAATATAATAAAGAGAGAGCCCAAACCTTTGAGGCGGGTAATCTCAGGAACCACAGCACCTATCACAACCCCCAATACAGCGTTGGAAAGGGCAGTTGCAGCAGAAGGACATAGGCTATGCAGACACCCACCATATACATTTAAAAGGTAAAAGAACCGTGCCAGCAAAGTAGTCCCTTGTGGGCGTGTCTGCGTTGTGCTGTAGGCGTGTGCTGGGGGCGTGACAAACGCTGGGGGCATGTGGTACGTTCCACCCTTCATGCCATGTCTCATATTGTGTGCTGTGGGCGTGTGCTGGGAGCGTGGGATTACGGGAAAAAAAGCGCACGTTGTGCCCAATATTTCATTGTTTTTTCTTCCCAGGTTCTGTACATTCCAGCTCCAGGTGTCCACCCTGCTCCCTTTAAATACCCCTGTACCCCATAAACATAACCCACCCTTACTCCTTAAAATACCCCAACACTCTTAAACACTAACCCATCTTAACCCTATAAATATACCCTGTACCCCAAAACCAAACCGATCCCTAAACCCTAAAAAAACCCTGTACCCCAAAACCAAAACCTAGCCCTGAACCCTATAAATACCCCTGTACCTCAAAACCCAAACCTATCCCTAAACCCTAAAAAAACCCTGTACCCCAAAACCCAAACCTAGCCCTGAACCCTATAAATACCCCTGTACCTCAAAACCCAAACCTACCCCTGAACCCTAAAATACCCCTGTACCCCAAAACCCAAACCTACCCCTGAACCCTAAAAATACCCCTGTACCCCAACACCCAAACCTAGCACTGAGCCATAAAAATAACCCTGTACCACAAAACCCAAACCTACCCCTGAACCCTAAAAATACCCCTGTACCCCAAAACCCAAATCTAGCCCTAAACCCTTAAAATACCCCTGTATCCCCAAAACCCAAACCTAGCCCTGAACCCTAAAAATACCCCTGAACCCCAAAACACATACCTATCACTAAACCCTAAAACTACCCCTGTACCCCATAACCCGAAACTATATCTGAACCCTTAAAATACCCAAACACCCCAAAACATATACCTCAGTACCCCAAAACATATACCCCTATACCCATACTTACCTTATACAAACATTTTTTAAAAAACATGCTTTTACCATTCATGCATGTACAACGAATTTCATTGCAAATGTATACGTGGTAAAAGCATATAAAATGTAATGCCATGCGTTATAATGGCATTGCGGAGTCATGGTACTTTCGTTATGAAAGTATGCGGAGTGATGGTATGCGGAAAGAAAGTTGAGGAATAATGGGTGTTTACCCTCCCCCGGTAAGTACATTGGTGGCACGGCGGCCCACATCTCCAGCAACATACTCATATTTTTTCACCACCGATTTGAAAAATGCACAGGTCTTTCTCATTGATGGCCAGCACCGACATACACTTTTAGACACACCTCCCGCCACAAGTACTAGAATTGCGAACTTTAGAGCTGGGGAGCTACGTTCGAATCTCGGCATCAGCTCAACATCCTGTGATTCCAGGCAAATCGCTTTTTCTCCCCGTGCCTACCACAAATGAATGTGTTCTTCTGTAATGTAAATTGTGCTCATGCCTTGGTGTCGAGTTCGCGCTATATAATATTGCAAGGAAAAATAAAGTAGGGAAACTTGAGTTCACACACTACTTAACGCACACTCTTAAGTGCATCAGCATTGCACTGTGAATTGGAGCATTTCACAGGCCTGTCACAGATAAGAAATGCTATCAAAACGAAATCCTACAAAACAATATACTACTGGCTGGCAGCAATTCATACCCGGACAACGTCGGGACGGGGTGCTAGTATACCATAATGTGAGTTCAAAACTGATTGTAGCTTCTATGAACTTGATCCCTGCATAGTGATATGCGTGTAACACAAGTAGAAATTACCCTTGTCACACATAGTAAATGTGTTTTTCTCTCGACAAAGTCCAGACGTAATCCATCACAAGTGTACCCTATGTAGGGGCCACACAATGTATGCAATCATCATAATGCTTACACGCTGACACTCAGAGGCACAGTGTAGCCCATGGAAATACAAAGGAAGCAGGTACATGGAGTTGAATATATATTTGAGAAACTTACCTGGACTTCATCCTCCTCTGGAGGGAAAGGATGGGCCCTCTCCCCTGTAGTGCGTACCATTATTGCTCCCAGATATGGCAAACAGCAGCTAAAATGGAGGAGGTGTTGATAGCAGCAGTGTCAGGAGGAAAGTGAGAATTGTTCCCAACCACTGCATACATGTACACCACGTACAAGGTCAGCAGTGTCAGCACACACAGCCATTGTGCAGCAACCACCACTAATCCCAACATTAGCTTATGGCTATGACCGCGATGCATGCGACTGCCCACCATACGGTGAAATACCGCTGGCGGCATAGGTACAGCATGTCCTATTAGTGAGGTCAGACATCCGCCATGATATTGGTTGGAAAAACTATACTGGTAAAAGGTAAGTGTGCCACCAACATTACAAATGAGGGCAAACATGTTTACATTTGAAATGCTCCAATTCACTTCCAGTAGAAAACTTCATCTGTGTAGTGCATTATTGTGCACATAGGTAAAATGTGCACAGCACACTATACATCACTGTTGATGGTATGTCACATTGAGAGTTATGCCACCCTCGCTACAGTGGCAATTTACCTTTTCAGAATTGATGATGTGCACAGTTCTGTAACAGACGTGTGAAGGCCACCTTGGGGATAACTGGTGGATATTTAAGATTTAACATTGATGATGTAAAATGTGTAGTGCTTCATGAAGCATTCATGTTCAGACACATGACTTTTGCCTTACTCTTCACATATGTTGCTATGCACACTGTCACCAATATACATTTTTGTGTTACTCCTCACATAGGTAAGCTGGGAGAGGGAGGAGTAATCAGACTCCAGTGTATCACTCATTTCCAGACCTACACACCATGGAAGAGTGACATGTAATGCAGAAGTTCCATTTGAATCATCAAACTAGTCTGGATTTATGTCATCAGTTGAAGCCAACCTCCTACCCCACATCAATAATCCTACATCAATCACACCACTTGTTAAACTCATGTCAGTTTTGCTTTTTGTGGCCACAGGTTCATTTCAATTCACTGTCGCAATTTCAGGTGGAATGTCACAACCTATGTTCAGTCGGGTACTCACAGAGGTGCTAGCAACACTTTTTAGACATATGGGTATTTAGTCACTGTGAAAGCGGATTTCTAGGGATTTGTTCACATCCCACACATAATTGGATCTAGTGATGGTACCCATATTGCTTTAGTACCTCCACATGACAGGGAACAAGTCTACCAGAAAAGGAAGCACTTCTATTCTATCAACGTACAAGTTGTCTGCTTACCGGATTTGTACATCACACATGTCTGTGCCCTGTTCCCAGGATCTGCACATGATGGCTTTGTACTGTGGAACAGCACATAACCCCAGCTGATGTCACAACTACTACCATAGAGGGCCTGGCTTGTAGGTAACTGTAATCTGTACTAACTTTGTGGGAAATGTCAAGTAGTATTATCTGAAAGTGTGTAACTAAATGCTGCCCTTCTGTCTAGCTTCCATCTAGGAGACTAAGCATATCCAAACCGGCCATGGTTGTTGGCACCACTGAAGAATCCTACAATGCCAGGAGAAGTCCGATTCAGTGAGCCCATGGAAAAACATGGTGTCTAGCAGAGCGGGCTTTTGGACTCCTGAAAGCCACATTCAGATGTCTGGACCTGACTGGGGGAGCCCTCCTCTACTCACCCGGTAAGATCACAGTGGCCTGCTGCATACTCTACAACATTGCCCTGAGACGGAACATACCTTACATCACAGAAGATGCAGGCCATGAAAAGTTGCCAGGTGGGGACCCTGAAATGCCAAATGAAGATGATGCTAGTGGTGAAGAGGAAGGAGCTGACTTGCATCAGGATCTCATGTCATGTAAGTATGGTGTGAGATGTGATGACTTTGACTTTTCTTGCAACTTTTGTAGTGATGTGAGGAGGATGTTAATGCTGCATACTTAGAATATATGGGTCTGGAAGTATCTGGGGAAAGGTATTTGTACCGTAAAGTGTAGTTTTGTTCAACTGTAAATGTTGCCTTGGACTGTGTTCTCTAGAAGTTGACAATGTGGTGTGTGTGTGACGTATGTTTTCTTAGCTAATCTCCCTGTATTGATCTGTTTTAGATTCCTTCACCGTGGCATCATCTTCATTTGGGCATTTCAGAGTTGTAACATTAGTAGGTATATGATGCTGTTCAGACTTTCAAAGTGGACATGGTTTGGTCCTGAGAATGTCAATCACAGAGTTTGGGTGTACAAGGCTGGTACCTAGACAGCTTGCAAAGCAAAAGAATGGAAGTTACTTGGCTTCCATTGGACTTATTGCTTGTGGTGCATTAATCATAATGTGATATGTGTGCCATCGTGTGATCCAACACAATGTTGTGTTGTGCCCAATTCATGCTATCCTGCCTTCACTTTGATAATTCCTCATTGACTATGAATAACTGTATGTAGCTGTTGGTGTATCTCCAAGTTGTAGGCCAAAGTAGCTCATCACTGACGTTTGTTTGTGACATTCCACCCCAATTGCAAGCAACACTGGATTGAAATGACCCTGTGGTCAAAAACTGTTGTACTGACATGGGTCTGTTTATTTTGATATTTGATGTAGGGTTCCTTTTGTGAGGTAGGCAATATGGATCCAGCTGATGATGTAGGCCTAATTTACTGTTGCTTATTGTGTGGGATATTGTCATATGAATCCCCTCCTTCCATGTTATGAAAGTCTGCAAGTGATTATGTGAGTCATGTATTATTTGCTATGTGTCTGGCATCATACCAGCCTATAATTTGAACAATGGAATAAAAACGTTCTCAACCAAGACACTTGTATGTATGTGTTGTTGTGACATGGTAGTCATCCTGAATGGAACATTGTTTACATACAACATATCCATGCCTCCAGAAGTCCCTAGTATTGGCATTGCAAAATTCACCTGATAGTCCATTCACATTGTTATATGTGAGAATTACATCAGGAGATAATGCTTTGGTAAAGTTTTCAGTCATGGTGGATGAGACCATTGTAGTAAAAGTCGCCTATATTTTGTGAGTCGCAAATTGCATCAAATTGCGACTTGCAATTTGCGATTCGCAAAATGCGATGTACAACAGTGTCACAGACACTTAGCGATTCCCAATAGGGTCGCAAATTGCATGCCTCATCAATATTCATGAGGCAAGTGCAATTTGTGACCCCATTGGACTAGTCTCCTTGGTTTGACAGATGGGGGATCTGGAGCTGCTGAGACACAGGGGTGCGCAGGCGTGACATCTTCTGACAGGGCCTCCCTTCCTGTGGCTGCAGCAGATGTTGATGGTGTGGATGTACTTGGACCACAGGAAGGGGCAGATGCAGGTGGAAAAGCTGTGCAGAGGGTGACGTTTATGTTGAGGAACCGGAATCGATTTTCGGTTATACAGTATCTATAATCGATATCTCAAGATTAGCATGATGTATCTAAATGTTTTCGATTCAGAAAAGGGGGTGGTGATGGACAGAGTATTCTGAATTAAGCAGAAAACTCCTACCCAGTCCAAAGATCAGGGCTTGATCCATCACCGTTTTTTAGCTCACTACACCATCCCAGCTCAGAACCTGGCTACATGCAAATTAGTCTGTCCCTGGCCCAGTGCATCATGGGAACAGGGCAGACCAAACTACAAAGCCAATTCTTTCACTGGAAAGGAAACAAGCTTCCGGGGACCGGTTTCTGGCATTTCAGCCGTCTTCGGCCCGGCTTGCTTGAATCCTGATGGTGCAGTGAGCAAGGGACTCACATCTGAGTATACCCTTCCACGCTTATGGTGGACAAAACGATTCATCACCACCCCCTTTTCTGAATCGTTTTGTCCACCATAAGCGTGGAAGGGTATGCTCAGACATGAGTCCCTTGCTCATTGCACCATCAGGATTCAAGCAAGCCGGGCCGAAGACGGCTGTAATGCCAGAAACCGGTCCCCGGAAGCTTGTTTCCTTCCTAGTAAAAGAATAGGCTTGGTAGTTTGGTCTGCCCTGTTCCGATGATGCACTGGGCCAGGGACAGACTAATTTGCACGTAGCCAAGTTCTGAGCTGGGATGGTGCAGTGAGCTAAAAAATGGTGATGGATCAATCCCTGATCTGTTGACTGGGTACGAGTGTTCTGCTTAATTCAGATTCTCTGTCCATCACCACCCCCTTCTCTGAATCGTTTTGTCCACCATAAGCGTGGAAGGGTATGCTCAGACATTAGTCCCTTGCTCATTGCACCATCAGGATTCAAGCAAGCCGGGCCGAAGACGGCTGTAATGCCAGAAACCGGTCCCCGGAAGATTGTTTCCTTCCCAGTAAAAGAATTGGCTTGGTAGTTTGGTCTGCCCTGTTCCCATGATGCACTGGGCCAGGGACAGACTAATTTGCATGTAGCCAAGTTCTGAGCTGGGATGGTGCAGTGAGCTAAAAAACTGTGATGGATCAAGCCCTGATCTGTTGACTGGGTACGAGTGTTCTGCTTAATTCAGATACTCTGTCCATCACCACCCCCTTTTCTGAATCGTTTTGTCCACCATAAGCGTGGAAGGGTATGCTCAGACATGAGTCCCTTGCTCATTGCACCATCAGGATTCAAGCAAGCCCGGCCGAAGACGGCTGTAATGCCAGAAACCGGTCCCCGGAAGCTTGTTTCCTTCCCAGTAAAAGAATTGGCTTGGTAGTTTGGTCTGCCCTGTTCCCATGATGCACTGGGCCAGGGACAGACTAATTTGCATGTAGCCAAGTTCTGAGCTGGGATGGTGCAGTGAGCTAAAAAACTGTGATGGATCAAGCCCTGATCTGTTGACTGGGTACGAGTGTTCTGCTTAATTCAGATACTCTGTCCATCACCACCCCCTTTTCTGAATCGTTTTGTCCACCATAAGCGTGGAAGGGTATGCTCAGACATGAGTCCCTTGCTCATTGCACCATCAGGATTCAAGCAAGCTGGGCCGAAGGCGGCTGTAATGCCAGAAACCGGTCCCCGGAAGCTTGTTTCCTTCCCAGTAAAAGAATTGGCTTGGTAGTTTGGTCTGCCCTGTTCCCATGATGCACTGGGCCAGGGACAGACTAATTTGCATGTAGCCAAGTTCTGAGCTGGGATGGTGCAGTGAGCTAAAAAACGGTGATGGATCAAGCCCTGATATGTTGACTGGGTACGAGTGTTCTGCTTAATTCAGATACTCTGTCCATCACCACCCCCTTTTCTGAATCGTATCTAAATGTTTTAGCATACGCACGCAAACATTAGCATAAACCCATATTGCAGTATTTTAGATTTCTAGCTTGCACCACTCTCCGCTTTTTATACTCTCTTGATTCGACCGACGCCATTTTGTGGCCTCGCTCGAATCCTTCCATTAACAGACCCCGTTCATTCCTAGCACCAAAGTCGTCCTCCTGAGAATTAACCCAACTGTTGCAGAATTGCTGTTTCAGCTTGTTAGGCCCGTCAAGGTTGTAGGTAGCAGGAAAAGGCCTGATAAGCACATTCCGGGAGGGGTGCGGGCGGACTGTCTCGAAGCTGGCAGAAGGGAGTCACCCGTTCGACCCTGCTAATCTAGGATGAGCTAAACCAAGAGCGATTTGTCTGCCATATATGGCCCTTCCTTTCTGTACCAACCTGTACTAGTTTGTATTTTTCCATCTTGGGCAATGATTCTGTAAACGCAACTGTATATATGTGATGTTCTGACTGTGTGCCAGCAGTCTTCTTGGTGGACCTCGTGGGGTTAGGTCGCAAGGAACTCCTCTGGCAGAGTTTTGTTTGTTATAATAAATGCTTGGACCTTCTACACTGCCAACCGACTGATTATTGGTAATGGGAATGGGATTGGTTGTGAATATAACTATAATTGGGAGGTGGTAAATCATTTTCGGTACTTCAGTTGGCGACTCCGCCGGGACGCCACGTTGGGGTCGTCCCTCTGTATTTCAGATAACAACCGGGACATTGAAAGGGGTGCTCCAGATTGGGGGGGTTGCAGAATTGACCAACGAGAATTTGGGGTTTGCGCCGCTCTCCCGATCCCGAGAACCTCAGCTGCAACTTCGTCAAGGAATTTTCCAATCCCTCGGCCAACTCCAACGACATCACCCCCTCTCAAGCCCTCTGCGACTCCCTAGCCTCATTCTTCCACAACAAAATTGCAGACATCCACAACAGCTTCGACAACCAACCCGGAGACCAACCCACCCAACCATATGCTGAACATTCTCCCCCCGTGAACACCCTTAACGACTGGAACCCAATCTCCACTGAGGACACCATCCGCCTGATGAACTCCATCCACTCAGGATCCCCCACAGACCCATGTCCTCACCACATCTTCAACAAAGCAGACTCCGTCATAGCACCGCACCTCCGAGACGTCATCAACTGCTCCTTCAACTCCGCCACCTTCCCGGAAAACTGGAAACACGCTGAACTCACCGCCCTTCTGAAAAAACCCACAGCGGACCCCACCGAACTCAAAAATTACCGCCCCATTTCGCTCCTTCCATTCCCGGCCAAAGTAATCGAGAAAGCTGTCAACAACCAGCTCGCCGCTTTCCTCAAAGCCAACAAATCCCTCGACCCCTCACAATCTGGCTTCCGAGCAAAACACAGCACTGAGACCGCCCTCATCGCAGCAACAGACGATATTCGAACTCTACTGGACAATGGAGACACAGTCGCCCTCATCCTCCTCAACCTCTCTGCAGCATTCGACACAGTCTGCCACAGCACCCTTTTACAACGCCTCAGTAACATCGGAATACAAGGAAAAGCACTTGAATGGATCACCTCGTTCCTCACCGGAAGAACCCAGAGAGTCCGCCTTCCACCATTCAAGTCCGAGGCCACTGAAGTCATCTGTGGCGTACCACAAGGATCCTCACTCAGCCCCACCCTCTTCAACGTATACATGAGCCCCCTCGCGGCCATCGCCCGCCAACACAACCTCAACATCATCTCTTACGCGGATGACACTCAACTAATCCTTTCTCTCACCAATGACCCAAGCACCGCCAAAACTAACCTACACGAAGGAATGAAAGAAGTTGCCGAATGGATGAAACTCAGCCGTCTGAAAATGAACTCAGATAAAACAGAAGTCCTCATCTTAGGTACTTCCCCCTCTGCATGGGACGACTCTTGGTGGCCGGAAGCCCTTGGAAAAGCACCCATCCCGACAGACCACGCACGGAACCTAGGCGTCATCCTGGATTCTTCACTCTCAATGAACAGACAAGTCAGCGCCGTATCCTCATCCTGCTTCAACATTCTTCGCATGCTCAAAAAAACATTTCGCTGGATCCCAACCGAAACCAGGAAAACAGTCACCCATGCTCTGGTCACGAGCCGACTGGACTACGGAAACACCCTCTACGCAGGTACTACCGCAAAACTCCAGAAGAAACTCCAACGAATCCAAAACGCCTCAGCCAGGATCATACTAGACATCCCGCGCAGCGAACACATATCTGGTCACCTAAAAGACCTCCACTGGCTACCCGTCAATAAGAGGATCACTTTCCGAATGCTAACCCACGCACACAAATCACTCTACGACATCGGACCAGAATGCCTCAACTCACGACTGTCCTTCTACACCCCCTCCCGCCAACTACGTTCTTCCAGCCAAGCCCTCGCCACTGTACCTCGCATCAACAAGACCACCATGGGAGGCAGATCCTTCTCATACCTGGCTGCTAAAACATGGAACTCACTCCCCACTTACCTTCGCCTTACCCAGAACCACCTAGCATTCAGAAAGCAACTTAAAACGTGGATATTTGACAAGTAATCCTCCTCCCCTCCCTAAGCGCCTTGAAACCCTCTGGGTATGTAGTGCGCTATATAAATTATTTGACTTGACTTGACTTGACTAGTGGCCCCACGCCGGAGTCCTTTGGGTGTGACCCGAGAACCAGCCACGTTGGCCTTATCAGGAGTTGGCAGTGAAGAACGTGCAAACAGGCATGTGTGCACCAGGGGAGTGTTTCGTCTCGTTTTGTGTTGGATTATGTTTTCGAATTCCGGATTTTGGTACTTGGCATTTGGTGACCTATGGTCACGGAGAAACTCTGAGTAGGGGGTCTGACGGGGCAACGTTGAAATTGCACTAAAGATACCTCTGGTTTGATTTGTGCGGGAATACTGAAGATGCGGGCTTAGCCATCATAGTTCGGGAGGTGAACCATGAATACTGTCGGATGGCCTGTAGGTTGGTCTGTGGTTTAGAAACCTGTGTAAGCTATCTCCAGGCAGTCTAAGGACAAGACTGTTGTCAGAAGGTGATCTTTGCAGCTTTGGATATTTGGATAAAGAGTTCTCCATAGGTGGGAGTCGACGGGCTCCACCTTCTGTTTGCAAGATATTGGTATTTTCGTTTTGTCGTTTATAAAACTTCTGTGTTTCGTTTTATGTCCAACTGAAAGTTTGTTTTACAAACGTGAGTATGACTTCGAATGAAAACATGGCCATGCGTATGAGAGAGTTGTGATTGATGAAATTTGATTTTGCTATTGTTGAACACTAATCCTCGATTCCAATTCAGCTCGAGTACAACAGAGAAAGGGATATGCCGTGCCTTAGTAAATGATGCTTTGGCTGCGTGCACCGAGAGAGCGTGAGGTTAGATGAAAGTCAGCCGGCCCCTCCGGAAGGCACACCTAGTCATGATATGTATTGTAAGCACGGTATTGGCCCTCTTCTTTTTAATTCCTTGTGGCACAGATATACAAAAGATAATGTGGAACTACAGTGGCCAAAAACTGGATCTTTTGATGAGAAAAAGATTCAGTATCTACAAGAGCGTCTCCTTGTTAAACGCAGCTGACAGGCCATGTTTGACACTCTCAACAAATGGCAGAAAGAGGCAAAGAGAAGACGTATTCGGTCAGAAAAACTCCTCAAGATACAGCAAGGGCAAACTATAACACAGAAAGCTATTGGGCATGATAAGAATAAAACAGAAAAGAGTATTGAGAATGAGGATAGACGGTTTAGGCTGCAAGTGGATAAGAGCTATGTAACGCGGAATGAAACTGAGGACGAGATAGAGGATCTGCTAGACAAAAGGCCTCCCCCGCCATACGCCCCGCAGCGCATATATCCTGTGGTCCCCGTTCAAACAACGGCTGCACCGCAAGCCTCCGCACCGGAGGAACGAGGTGCCGTCACCCCCCAACGTGATGCTGGCGCTCCATTCCCCTCTGCAAGGGACCTGGCCACCCTTGTCCCTGAGTCCAGACAGACTCTAACATCCCCACCCGCGCAATTGAGTGTCCCGAGTCCCGTATGGGCGTCTCAATCGGCCAGCACCACACCCGGTATGTCGGAACAGACTCCAAGAGGGGAATCTGGAGGGTTGGATGGTAAACGGCTATTCACTAGATCATCTGTGGCGTATGGCGAGAAGGAAGCATTAGCAGATCAAGCTGTTATATGGATGCGGAGTGATGTGTATACAGTGACTGACATATGGAGCACGGTAAAAGATTTAGAACCGGTAATGCAGCAACACGTGGTATTCCAAATGTCCAATTCCCTCATTGGGTCTTGGGAAGTCAGTTTCGATAATGGGAGCGCTCCTCAGATACTGTATGATATTCGAGACTGGACCCATAGATTTAATCTGATACCAGAGGATGTATACAAAAACGTAGTCACCCTGGTCCAATATCGGGGCAGACTGTTCTTAAAGAGCCCCCTGTGGACTTCACAGCATCCCAGGCGTGAGGTACATCCCATTTATCATCCCGAAGTTCCAGAACTACGCGATGATAATCAACAGATCACCCGGGCATGGATAGACGCCCGGTTTCAGGAGCAATGGGTATACACTCCATGGAAAAGAAGTGAGGTCCTTGCTCTGAAATCCCAACTGCCCGACCCCCGAAAGAATCCTACCGCCTACTATAAAGAACTGACCGAAGTTGCGCAATCTGCCGTAATGACTTTAGCAGATGTCGAGCTATTCTTTGGATTACTTGTGCCTGTTGATATATGGTGACAGGTGCATGACTCTGATCACGCTGAACTAGGGGGGACATGGGACGAGCTACGAGGGTGGGACCGGGATCGCAAACCGGGAGATAAACCTAGGGGCGAAATAACATCTTTGCCAGCAAAAATTATAGCCTTTATGCATACTTTGATACCGCCGAGGAAGGTTGACTGGGATAAACTGACTGCTTGCCGACAGAAAAAGGATGAAAGCGTGTCCGACTTCTTCACTAGGTTCAAAGGAGTCTTCATTGACTTTAGCGGACAGGATTTGGCTACGGAAGGTGGAACTAGGTTGTTCGTGAACGGATTTGTTACGAATTTGGCTTCGGAAATTTCTGCACGATTACAGGCGGCAGAAAGTACTTGGACTACCTCCACCCCTTCTGTAATTTTGAGCATGGCCCAGTACTATGAGCATAGGGAGAATGAGAGTAAGGAAAAGGTGGAGAAGAAGGCCAAGGACCTTAAAACACGGTTCTTGCTTCAGCAGGTAGTCCTGGGACAAGGAGGGGGAAGAGGAGTCAGAGGGCCCATGTCCAGAGGGGCGGGTACGGGCCGAGGTATGGGCGGGGCTCCGACTGTGGGTTTAAACCAGTGTTCCTATTGTAGAGAGGAGGGGCATTGAAAAGCACAGTGTCCGTTGTTGCTTGCCCAGAACGGAGCAGTCCGAGGGCGAGGACGAGGACGAGGAAGAGGCGGCCCCGACCGAAGTGATATGCGCAGGGAAGAAGGATCAGGCAAGTCTGAATGGAATCATTTCGATAACCACCAAGGCAAGCAGTACTATCATGATGATTACCAATACGAAGATCAGGATGCACATATACAAGCATAGGACAGCCAGGGACAGAGTAGGGGCCAAGTGTCGATCCCGGTCAATCAAAAGGGACCTTATGTAAAAGGGGAAGTGATGGGGACTTCTGAGAATTTCCTAATTGACACGGGAGCCACGAATAGGTCTGTTGCTCGATCATTGGTTCCAGGGGCGGCTCTGTCTGGGCAAAATAATGTCTCAGTGGGGTTCTCGGGAGTCCCAGTTGTCAGTCCCATCTCCAAACCTCTCCCCTTCTCGATCGGTCCAGCCACTATTGACACTCCTCTTTTGCTGACCTCACATTGTGGGGAGAACTTGCTGGGCCTGGATATGTTAAAGAAACTTAACGCGACAATACATTGCTCTGCTGACGGGGTTTATTTAACAATACAACCTTACGCGGACCACATGAAACAATGTTTTGCTAAAAATGAACCACTTCCCCCAGAGTTTGATGGCATTTCCACAACGCTTTGGGCAACAGATGATGCTGATGTGGGTAAGTTGGATATTCCCCCAGTTCACATTACACTGAAACAAGGCGCGAAACTGACGCGCATCCCTCAGTACAAAATAGCACCAGCGGGGGAACGGGCTTTGCTGTCCATTATTCAGGATCTGATCGACAAAGGGGTGGTGGAAGAAACGGCTGCTAATATATGCAATAGCCCGATTCTTCCGATTTTGAAAAGGAATTCTGATTCTGGTGAACAGGGCCATGGCGCCGCTTACCGTTTTGTGATCGACCTTAGAGCTGTAACAAAACTGTGGTCCCACAGTATCCCGTGGTGACAGACATCACCACGATCCTCACGATGATTCCGCCGACTGCCCAGTACTTTTCGGTCATAGACCTGAAAAACGCCTTCTTCAGCATCCCTATCCATCCCGATAGCAGGCAGATCTTCGGATTCTCATTATCTGGATGAAGCTTCTGCTTCTGTCGCGCACCTCAAGGCTATACTGAAAGTCCGAGCATATATAGCCAAGCCCTTAAGGCTTTACTGATGATTTGGACTTACCGGAAGGCAATGTCCTTTTGCAGTATGTGGATGACCTGCTTATTGCCTCGGACACGGAAGAAGGCTGCAAAGCAGCCACCGTTAAATTGTTGCACCATTTGGCTGCTAAAGGAAACAAGGTGTCCCTGTCTAAATTCCAATACTGTCGACAGGAGGTGACCTACCTCGGTCATCTACTATCTAAGGAGGGTAGACGACTAACACCTGAACGTATTACTACTATTTCTAAAATGTCTGTTCCTTGCACGCAGCGCGAAGTTCGCGCTTTTCTTGGCATTACCTCTTACTGTCGCCAATGGATACCTAATTTTTCTCTTCTTGCTAAACCTCTGTTGCATCTAACTACTAAAGAAGTGCATGGACCCCTCCTCTGGACGGATGAATGTCAGCACTCTTTTGACTCTTTAAAAACTGCTTTATGTTCGGCTCCTGTCTTGGGCACTCCTGACTACCATAAACCTTTTGTACTATACGTGCAGGAGGTCGACGGTTGCTCACTTTCAGTGTTAACGCAGGACTTTGGTGGTAAGCAAACACCTTGCGCTTATCTGTCAGCCACACTGGATAATGTCGCCAGAGCACTTCCTAGCTGTCTGAGGGCCACAGCAGCTGTTGCAGTGGCAATCCGGCAGTCAGAAGGACTCGACCTAAATTCCAATCTGACAGTGATGGTGCCGCATGCTGTGGACACACCACTAAACAAAACCAAAACACAGCATCTTACAAGTGCACGCCTCACTGGATATGAACTGAGGTTGTTTGCACCACATATCACGATCACTCGATGTACAACACTAAATCCTGCCACATTGTTACCACTCCCTCCGAGTGAACTTACCAATGACACACATGATTGCATTTATCGCACTGAAGAAGAAACTAAGGGCAGGATTGACCTTACTGACACTCCTCTATCTGACCCTCAAGGGGAGTTATTTGTGGATGGGTCCTGTTTTAAACTAACAGATGGAACAACAGCAGCTGCATATGCAATTACCACTTTGAAGACAGTAGTCGAAACATTCCGAGTACCTCACCGGTCAGCCCAAGCTGCTGAACTTATGGCCTTACTGCGAGCCTGTGAGTTGAGTGAGGGACTCAAAGTCAATATTTACACAGACAGCCAATATGCCTTCGGCGTGGCCCATAGCTTTGGGCGGCTGTGGAGGGAGCGGGGTTTTCTTACTTCCCATGGCCAGAAAATACAGAACGGTCCCTTGGTTTTGCGGCTGCTGCACGCCCTCACCCTGCCCAAGAAGCTAGCCATCATCAAATGCAGTGCGCACAAAGCAATAGTGGATGAGGTGGGGGAAGGGAATGCCTTTGCGGACCAAGTAGCCAAACAGACAGCACAATCCCCAATGTCAGCTATGTTTGTGAACTCCTCCGCCAGATGGGTGGAGGAATCTGAACTGTTTGATAACACCATGGAAAGTGTGAGGGTATTACAGAAGGAAGCTACCCCCGCAGAATTGGAGAAATGGGAAAAGGAGGTAGGAAGACTGGATGAGAATAATTGTTGGGTTGATCTGACAGAAAAACAAAGATGGTTGCTGCCCAATCCACTAGTACAGGCCGTAGTGACTATGGCGCATGGTCCTGCACATATAGGAGCAAAAGGTATCTGCGGGCTCCTGGACCCAGTTTGGAACAACCCTAATATTCAAAGGACGGCTGTCCGGTTGGTCCAATACTGCATGATCTGTTTACAACACAATCTGGGGAAGGAAGAAAGTGTCCTGAGTGGAAATTTTGCACCCCCAGCACTGCCTTTTGAAGTACTCCAAATGGATTACATTCACATGGAGCGTGTCAACAACTTGACATACGTTCTGGTGGTGGTGTGCGCTTTCAGCAAATGGGTTGAGGCCTACCCTACTAAGGAAAATACTTCCATGGCCACAGCAAAGGCCCTTCTCAAAGAGTTTGCACCCCGCTTTGGTTTGCCCCGCTTGATCTGGTCGGACAATGGGGGGCACTTCCATGGGGCCCTCGTCAAGCATATCTGTGAGGGACTACAGATTAAGCAAACATTCCATGCTGCCCGGCATCCGCAATCAGCAGGGCTCGTGGAAAAATATAGTGGTATCCTCAAGCTCAAAATGGCCAAGATCCAGGAAAGCACAGGGTTGAAATGGCCTGACACCTTGCCTTTAGCCCTTATGTCACTACGCGTTACCCCAAACTCCCGCTCTGGCCTTTCCCCGCATGAAATTATCTTCGGCAGACCCGTGAATGTATGGGGGTACCCAGGCCATGATCCTTTTCAGACATTGAATATCCTATGATTGATTACCTATATGCTTTGACTAAAGATCTTCGTTCTATTCATCAGCAGGTAGCCTCCGTTCTGCAGCCCCTGCCAGAGGGCCCTGGACATCGACTACAACCCGGCCAGTGCGTTCTAGTCAAGAGGTTTGAACGTGACACCAGTTTGGCTCCAAGGTGGTCCGAGCCACGGCAGATTCTGCTTGCCACCCGGACGCCGGTTAAAGTGGATGGGAGAAAGCATTGGATCCACGTCTCCCATCTGAAGAGGCTGCCGCTTCCACTTCCCTATGATCAGCAACGCCCAGAGGGAATTCTGACGCAGGAAACTGAGAGAGCTGCTGCATTTGTACCCTTCTCTGACGCCTGTGAGGTTGAACCAAGGCTAGAGGAGGGTGTGACGAGATCAGATGACTTGGTCTCTGCTGAATCTGCAATTGCTTTGAATCCTGTTTTCAGTACCCCGGCAAGCGAAAATTCTCATGTTCGAAAGGTACCTGGTGTACTATTTTCTGATCAGGAAGTTCCGGGTCATGTGCGGTATAACCTGCGGCCAAGGAAAACAAATAACGGTGCCTCAGACCCTACTGCTAGGAGATAAGGAAAGACTTGATTGAATAGATAGTGTTTGCTAGTTTGTTGGTCTGAGGTGCTGAGCGAGACACTGGACTGAACACGTTGAGAGCGGGAACTTTGATCACTGTGCTCTGTTCAGAAAGAAGACCGGTTATTGTCAACGGCCGGGTTGCACAACAGAATAAAGTTTGACCACCACTCTTTTGTTTGCTTGAGATGAACGATAGGCGTCTACCTGTGAGACTCTGACGGACACAGGGAGAAGAACCCTCTGGCAGAACGGACTGCTAGGCCCGAGCTTATTTTTGGACTTTTAGCTAGGAATGTACCCTTTTGGCCGTATTGTCTTAGAAGAAGGATTTCCGATTGCACCACGACACGTACCATTCTACGAGCCAATGTTTTCCACATGGACCACGAGGGTCAAAGTAGCATTTGTAGTGGTTATAGCTGTCATAATTGCTGTGTTTATGGGCTTGTTTGTATATTTAGAACATAAATACCCTTTGCAGAATTTTTTACCATCCACTGCTGCCCCATCTGAGCATTTGCTGTATACTTTAGCACCCCACAAAGAACGACATTGCCAGACTTATGCTAAAAATATATTTGTTGAAATGCTTCATCAGACACACAGTGTCACCAACACTACTGATTGCTGGGTTTGTGGGCTTCTGCCATCCGTGGTGCACAATCATGATCTGTTTCTCTCACTACCCTTGTCCTATCTAGGAAGCTGTGAGGCCTGGTTCAAACTGTTTTCCGCCATATATCGTCACTGGGGTGATAATCGCAGAGATTACGATATAAATTAATACAATATGATTTTAGCATATATTGACGAGCATGGGGGTTTTGACCAAAAATGAAATGGGGGACGGGGGTCAATAGACCCACAGGCATGCATGAACAGGTATATGGTGGCTAGGAACGATACTTGGTTGCAGGAAGAACTTAATGATTTTAGCCATTTAAATGTTTCTCAATATTTCCAGCTTTTTGTTGCACGAAATGTTACAAGTGACCGTATTGTACCCATTCTTATTTTGAATGTTTCTTCCGAATTCTGTGTGCAAGGAATAGGCCGTGTACGGGTTGGAGACAGTATCTGCAATTATACCTATCGTATGAAGAAACGCATTAGCCCTCCGTTAATTACTCCACCCAATGTGTATTTCGTCTGTGGAGAAAATGCGTATACCTGGTTACCACGTAATTGGGATGGGCACTGTTACTTGTCCTTCCTCTACCCACCTGTGTACATAGCACCATCTAATTATCACAAGACACACCAGCTACACCCTGTAAGCACAGCACCCACTGCGCTACCCAATAGACGACAAAGGCAACTTGTCAAGACCAAAGTCGATCAAACCGACACCTCTTTGCAACAATTCACAGATTTTAGCAAGGGTTTAGTGCCATTCTGGGGACCCATATTCAATAGCAGAGAAATAAGGAGATTGTCCAGGATAGTGGAAAATGTCATTAACATAACTACTGACATCCTAGCCAACCTAACTGTTGAGCTTCAGGCGACCAGGCTCGTTGTGCTCCAAAACCGTATGGTTTTGGATGTTATCTTAGCTGATCGAGGCGGAGCATGCCGCGTGATTGGCAGCTCTTGCTGTGTGTATATTCCAGACTCCGCCCCCTCTGTTCATCTAGCCATTCAAAAACTGCACCGCATTGCCTCTGAAATGCATACTGATAATGGGTCCTGGTCACTGTCGGGTTGGTTCTGGGGGCTCCTGTCCACCTGGGGGTGGAAGTTGTTATTGATTTTAGGCGGAGCTGCCGGTATAATATTTACCTGCTGCATCCTGATACAATGTGGCCCGGCCTGTAGCTCCTATTGTGCCTCCCGAGTTACTACACTGTACGTGCCCACCCCAGTCCCTGCGAAACTTCAGATGCTGCAAAAAGAGATTCATGAATTGATGGCCATTAACGAAGAGATTTTTAGGGACTAAATGCCTGACTTTGTATTTAGCTACACCACGCTAAAAGGAGGGTTTGAGGAACCAGAATCGATTTTCGGTTATACAGTATTCATAATCAATATCTCAAGATTAGCATGATGTATCTAAATGTTTTAGCATACGCACGCAAACATTAGCATAAACCCATATTGCAGTATTTTAGATTTCTAGCTTGCACCACTCTCCGCTTTTTACACTCTCTTGATTCGACCGACGCCATTTTGTGGCCTCGCTCGAATCCTTCCATTAACAGACCCCGTTCTTTCCTAGCACCAAAGTTGTCCTCCTGAGAAATAACCCAACTGTTGCAGAATTGCTATTTCAGCTCGTTAGGCCCGTCAAGGTTGTAGGTAGCAGGAGAAGGCCTGATAAGCACATTCCGGGAGGGGTGCGGGGCGGGGCGGACTGTCTCGAAGCTGGCAGAAGGGAGTCACCCGTTCGACCTTGCTAATCTAGGATGAGCTAAACCAAGAGCGCTTTGTCTGCCATATATGGCCCTTCCTTTCTGTACCAACCTGTACTAGTTTGTATTTTTCCATCTTGGGCAATGATTCTGTAAATGCAACTGTATATATGTGATGTTCTGACTGTGTGCCAGCTGTCTTCTTGGCGGACCTCGTGTGGTTAGGTCGCAAGGAGCTCCTCTGGCAGAGTTTTGTTTGTTATAATAAATGCTTGGACCTTCTACACTGCCAACCGACTGATTATTGGTAATGGGAATGGGATTGGTTGTGAATATAACTATAATTGGGAGGTGGTAAATAATTTTCGGTACTTCAATGTCCCATAGCACCCCAACCAGGGAGGCCAACTCATTGCAGACGCCGGCCACCTCAGTGTGAATGGCAGTAATCTACAAGTAAGTGTCCCTCTGCAGCTTCTTCATTTCCTGGATTTCGGCCAATGCCTGGCCCTTGACACTTTGGGAGTCCTGGTAGACTCCTAGTCCTTGGGTGATAGGAGCCTAGATGTCCATGGCCTCATTGGGTTCACTCTGCAGGCCCATAGTTACCCTCCCACAGCGCCCACCCC